>NC_134870.1:8978623-10294873 GCF_049852395.1 Peromyscus maniculatus bairdii
AACGAGTCTCACAAACAAGCATAGTTAAGCAGACTGCACAGCGGAGAAGGGGCTGAGAAATGAAGTTGGTGTGGTGTCCTGACGTGGGAAGAACACACTAGGCAGGAATTTAGAAAACCTACGTGAACTTATTGCAGGGAACCAGAGTATTGGATACATAGGATTTTTTTTTTCATTGCTATATTTTTTTTAACATTCAAACATTCTGAGAAATTTTGAAGTTAAAGAGAATGCAATGGATACAGTAAAACAATATGGAACTCAGAGACAGCAAATTAATATCATGAGTTGTTCACAAATGCATACAATGTGTATAAGAGGAATTATAACAAGTTTTCAAGCTTGCCATATTTCATGTGTCAGTAGGATAAGCAAGTACAGCTATTAAATAAAGTCTCCGACATATATATATATATATATATATATTATATACATATATTTGATAATATATATATAATATGGATTTTAGAGTCCTGTGTTATGAGATAATAGTTTATTTAAAGGTAAGTCTTGAAAAAATTCTTCAATATAATGTCTTGATGTAGTGGTTTGAAAGAAAATAGCCCCCAATGGTAGTGACACTATTAGGAAGTATGGCCTTGTTGGAGTAGTTGTGGCCTTGTTGGAGTAGTTGTGGTCTTATTGGAGGAAGTGAGTCACTGTGGAAATGGACTTTGAGGTCTCATATGCTCAAGATACTGCCCAGTGTCACAGATCACTTTCTGGTGCCTGCAAAATGTAAGACTCTTAGCTACTTCTCCTGCACTATGTCTGCCTGCACACTGCCATGTCCCACCATGATAATAATGGACTGAGCATCTGGACTGTAAGTGAGCCCCAATTAAATGTCTTCCTTTATAAGAGTTGACATGGTCATGATGTCTTTTACAGTAATAGAAACCCTAACTGAGGGAGAAGTTGATACCAGGACTAGGATATTGCTGTGATAGGCCTAACCATGTTTTTTGTTTGGAGGATTTTGTACTTTGTGTTAGGAATACAGTGGAATGTTTTAAACATGGCCTAATGGGCCATAGTAATAGGAACATGGAAGACACTGTGGCTGAGGATAACTACTGGGATCAAGAAGTTTCAGAGGAGAAGAATGTCAGTTTGTGGCCTAAAGACTGGTCTTGTGATAATTTGGTAAAGAATGTGGCTACTTTTTGCCCTTGTATGAAAAGTCTGCCTGAGACTAAATTGAAGAGCTATGATTAACTTTGCTGGCAGAGGAAATCTGAAACCAGCCTAGTATATACTCTGTTGTGTAGTTATTAGTGTTAAATCTGATGAAGATTTATAATAAAAAGGAGCAAACTGAGCAAATAAAAATACATTATGTTCAGATTAGGAAAAGGGGCCCCAGAGACTGGAATGGAGCTAAATCCTTGTTCAAAGAGATAAACAGATTAAGAAATAGAATAAAAGGAGCTGTGACCTCAGGGCAAAATCCTACCCAGCTAAGTATTGAACTTGTATAAAGGAACTAAAGAAAAGCTTAGAACTAGCTGTGGTGGCACACAACTTTAATCCCAGAACTCCAGAGGCAGGATCTCTGAGTTTGAGGTCAGCATGATCTACAGAGCAAGTTCCAGAACAGCCAGGTGTAGAGTATAGGCAATGAAGGTAATCATTGAAAACAGAAAGCTGGTGAAGATGTAATTGAACAAGGGGGCCATATTCCAGTCTCAGCAAGCCCCATAACTTGGCAGCTTTGGCCACATGGTTCTAGCTTTAGAATTAAGGATAAAGGAAAGGGTCTATTGTAACTGGAATTATCTCCAGTCCATTCAGACCCAAATAAACACATAGAGCTTACATTATTTAAATATAATATATTTTATATATTTTTTTGGCCTAATGGTTCAGGCTTCTATTGACAAGCTCTTACACTTAAATTAACCCATAATTCTTATTTATGTTTAGCCACATCACTTGGTACCTTTTCCCAGTTCTGCCTTCACATCTTGCTTCTCATGGCAGCATCAGCGGCTGGCAGCTTCTCCCTGCCTCAGCCTTCCACTTCCCAGAATTCTCCTCTTTCTTTGTCCCACCTATACTTCCTGCCTGGCTACTGGCCAATCGGCGTTTTATTTATCAATCAATCATAGCAACATTTTCCCAGCATACAGATATCCACAGCAGTCTATGGAATTTGCTTCTGTATTTAAGGAAAGCCACTGAGGCTAGGCATGCGTCCGGGGTGTCCCTGAATGTAAGCTTAGAAAGGCCATTTTGTGAAGCTGTGAAGTTGAAGCCTGGGTTGCCTTGGAGACCCCAAGATGTAGATGCCAGAGCTATGTGATACCTGTTAAACAAAGCTGCTAACAGAGAGTGGAACCAACCCAAGAGAAAGAAGTGTGTTTTAGTAAACAAAGGTGAAAGGAACTGAGATCTGAAGAGCTTCTTGACATTAGATATGGAGATGCCGAGTTTCAAACTTTGCCTAGCTGGTTTTGATCTTGCTTTGGTTCAGTATTTCCTTGCTAATCTCCCTTCCCTACATTTTGGAATGGTAATGTATATCTGCTTGGAAGTATGTGATCTGTTCTCTGGTTTTGATTTTATAGGGGGTTACATTTAAGAGACTGAATAAATCTCAGAAGAGACTTTGAACTTTGGACTTTTAAACATTGTTGAGACTGTGATAGACTATGGGGACTTTTGAAGTTGGACTAAATGCATTTTTGCATTACAAAATGGCTACAAGTCTTTGGGGGCCAGAGAGTGGAATAGGGTAGTTTGAAAGAAAGTGGCACTATTAGGAGATATGGCCCTTTTGGAGTATTTGGTTTTGTTGGAGGAAGCTGTCTCAGTGGAGGCAGGCTTTAAGGGCTCATATATAATCAAGATACTTTCCAGCATTACAGACCATTTCCTGTTGCCTGCAAGATGTAGGACTCATAACTACTTCTCCAGTACTATGTCTGCTTGCACACTGCCATGTTCCACCATGATGATAATGGACTGAACCTCTGAACTGTAAGTGAACCACCCCAAATAAATTCTTTCCTTTTTAAGAGTTGCCTTGGTCATGGTGTCTCTTCACAGCTATAGAAACCCTAACTAAGAGACCTTGGTAGATCATGTCAAGAAAATAAGAAGTGGTATCAGCATATGAAAAGGTTTGTTGACTTGGAAAGAATATTCCAAGAAAGACTACATTAATAATAGTGCCTACCATTGATAACTCCAGTAAGAAAAGTAGTGAATCATTCTGTTTAATCTAGCTATACATTTTTTAGTAGGGCACTAAAAAGCATTTGGCAGATTGAAAATGCAATAATGGGGCCAGGGTCCACCAAATGGGTTAATGTAGACACTAGTTCATCTGAGATTTCATTGCAACAATCAGAGTGTCTTTCACCTCCCTGCATGCTATAAGCCAACAACTACACAGAGGACAGCAGTAGAGAAAGCATTCATTTCTATAGCTTTTCTTTGTATAAAATTTCTAAAGTAGTATAATTTTAATGCACCTTCAGTGACATCCACAGATTAAATTGCCTGCACATTGACAAGGCACATTAGTAATTTTCCTAGCCTATCTGCTATTTTAATTGATGGATCATCTGAATGTTATGATTTGTCTAACAACATACTCAAATGATTGTAAAGTAACAAAGCTTGCCACCACATTTTGCTTGCTTGTAATGATGAAATTTCTGAGCTGATGAAAGTATTTATTATTGTTTTGTAAGTTCTCAATAATATCATAATTTCCGTTTTACAGATGAAAAATTAACAAATTATACATGAATGTATTAGCCTATCTAGGATCCCAGAACTGTGAAGGTTTTCACCCGGAAAACCTTCCTTTGTTTCTATTTTTCCTTTCAGAACCTTATTAGTTTTGTAGTACCCATATGGCATCCAATATTTTATCAACATCAAATTTAGATTATCCTCTGTTCCATATTTCAGTTATCATTTTTCCCCCAGTCAATTAAGGTTTAGTACTGGTCAAGGTCGCTCTCCATTGTTTTTTCAAATGAACTGTAACTTATTCTTTAACATATGTGTCTACTCTATGATTCCTCCCTTCTTATGTCATTGACAAATTTTATGTCTTAGTTTCTTCTCCCTGCATTAAATAGATGCCTATGGAACTTTCTTTAATATCTTTCATATACCTCATGCATTCTTCATAAGAGTAAATGAGATTTGTGTATGTGGGTTCCCTGGTGCTTTCTAGCACGTTTTTCCTATTTCTTGATGTTGAGAAAAGAAATTGAAATCTCATAGCCTGATTCACAAAACTTTCTATTATCTGGCTTCTGTATAACAGTCTAGGAGTATATTTTGCTTTATCTACATTGGCAAGCGTTTTTTGGTTTATTTGTTAGTTTGTTTGTTTTGCCAAATGGAACTATTTATATCCCAACAAACATGCCATGGTCACCTGTTTGAACATTTTAATTCTCTTTCCGGGATCTAAATAATGACGATACTTTCTATTTACCTATGTGCCTTCCATTTTTCTTTAAAAGTTCAACGGAAGGGTGATGTCCTCTTATAGTTCATTTCCTAGCCTCTGTTCTGCCACACCTACATCAATTTGTCTGTGATGTTGGCTCATGCTCTTCTTGCTTTTTATGATCTTGAAAGTTCTGAGGTATGCTACTTGGGCATTTTGTAGACTATTCCTCTTTTAAGACATGTATAATGTTTTAATGGTGCTTAGATATATAATATAGTTTCCTAGGAGGAAGAGAAGACTGCAAATTAAACTGTCAGTTGTATCACATTGCATCAAAGGATATAATTTCATTTGCCTTATTTTATTATAATCCTCTGATTTTACAGCTTTATTTGGTTTCTTGTCCAATTTTCTTCTTTTGATTATAAAAATCCTTGGACAGAATTTCATAATATATACAGCTGACCCAATTAATATTTATAATTAACTCAAACTTATAATGGTAACTTTTAGAAATATACTTGAAATGGGTTGAGAAACAAATGCATTGTTAACGAAAATCAGAAGTTAATGCATTTTCCTCAACTAAAATTTGAATTTGATTACAGAAGGCAAAGATAAGATAATTGAAGAATTCTTATGACAATGAACTTCTCAACCCATAAGACAATGTTGGCAATGATTATAGAAGCATTGCAATGTATATGTTGATGTCAGAGTAAGCTGAACAAGTTTACTGTGTTAACAAACTTCAAAGACATTACAATCTTAAACTGTCTTTGTATATAATAATTATATGTAGATGTGTCTTTATTGTGTAGCAACTTACTTTGAAGGTCCTCAAGGACTAGGGAATTCTAAAGGGAGGATCATTAATATATAGAAATTAAAAAACTCATTAGCTTCAAAAAGTCCATGAAACTGACAAGAAGCACAGCCCTAGCCTCCTGGTTCTTTTTCCCATTGCCTGGCTCATTCTCTAATCTTTGTGACATCCTTTCAATGCATCACTCCTAGTCTGTTCTTCATTTAATAAATTATTATAAAATTTGATCACATTAAAAAAATAATAAGTACTGTCTAAAGACATTTTCATGAAATTTATTTCATAGGATTTAAAGGAGTTTAATTACTGGGCTGGGGAGAAACAAGCAAGAAAGGGCAAGGCTTTTGAGATGCAAAGTGTATGATAAGATATCTAATTGCTTTCAAAGTATTGTAGCATACACCAAAACATGTGTTTAAAAACTTTAAAGGAACCAATATTGCAAGAATAAATAACACATTGTCTTTCACACAACAGAAATGTGATATATATATAGTTATCAAATTATAGATTTTTTCATTCATAATTATTAGAACTCTATACCAATTTCCTTCTGAGGTATTCAGAGTGATATTTTGTCTTATTACAGTTTTAGGAATAGAAGAGAGTAGTATCCATTGATGACTGTGATTGGTTACTGGGGCCATTTTTATTTTATTAAAAAATAATGATGAAAATATTCTTTGTAAAAATAACCCTGGTTGGGTTTGAACCTGTGTCATTCCTAACTTGAAAACTGTGAGTAAAAGCCAGTCATCAAATTAATGGTAATGGAATTTAGTACATTGTGTTGACAGTTTGAAATCAGTTTACTTTAGAATGTATGGGTCCAGTGAGATGTACGATACTTTCTTCCATGCCCAACAACTTGATTTCAGCTCCCAGCCCCACTATATGATCAAAGGATGAACCAACGCTTTCATAATATGGCAAAAATGTGAACCCCCTACACACAATGAAGTTCACAAATAGAAATAATGAAAATTAAGAGTTTTTCTTAAATGTGCCTCTTAACATAAGTTTGTAAAAGAGACTATATCATCTGCACAAAACAGAATAAAACATGTTGTTCACCCCATCCTCACATAAATTACGGAAATATGTTGTAGGTAAGTCCAAGTTTAGTTTCTTTAAGGAGTGAATGGAAAAAAATGATAAATCTATTTACCTCTCTCTCTCTCTCTCTCTCTCTCTCTCTCCATCTATTGATCTATCTATCTATCTATCTATCTATCATCATCATCATCATCATCTACCTATCCATCATCCATATACATGTTTGAATACATACACAAAAATATAAATTAATATCTATCAATGATGCAACTGATATTATGGACTTGCAGAACCCACCCTGAGTGTGGATCTAGAGTGTTGTTGTTCTGCGTCAGTGTAGAACACTGAACTCTGGAATTGTCAATAGATAATCATATTGGATTGTTTAAGAATACGGCTTTTGATTATTCTAAAGTATAGGTGACTTGAGAGATAGTGCTGGTTCTATTTTGTATTATTCTATCATAACTATGTGAGGGAAAGGAATGGAGAGAAAGAGAGGTGGGGAGAGAGAGAAAGAGAGAATGTAGCTATTGTTTTAGCTTTTTGGCAAACTGAATAAATCCTGATGAGGACAACATTCCAACAATTAGGAATATCCATCATACTTATAAAATAATCTTACTAAGAGTTATCTGCACTTTTATGTCTCCTTATATCAGCTGTTACATTTTCCATAATTAATTGTATGCTACAAAGTTTTTAAAGTGACATATGATTATGATTGGGGATTATAATAGAGAAGGCAAGCCATAATTGAAAAATAATTATTTTATCAAAAAATAACATTTAAATTAAATAAGCAAGTAGAGATTCCACTCTTAGTACAGCTTTTTTTGTTTATTAGTTTGTTTTATTTTTTTGAGACAAGGTCTCTATGTAGCCCTGGTTTTCTTGGAACTTGCTCTGTAGACCAGGCTGGGCTTCAGCTCACAGAGTTCTACCTGACTCTACCTCCTGAGTGTTTGGATTAAAAGCATATGCCACCACTGTCCAGCTAACATAGCATTTTTTAAAGTAAGTCATAATTTGTCTTTTGTCATTGCTTTTATCAAAGTATATGTTAGAATGTTTTATTGAGTTAGTATTCTTAAATAATTGAACTTAATCCTTTTTGTGAAAACACTGAGAAATATGAAAATATTGACATCATTTTACTAATATAGAAGATGTTTTTCTATAAGTTATAATATTTTTTAAAAGCCAAAGTAGGAAGAATGTATATTTAACTATGAAGAGGGCTTATTTGATGGTAGTGATACTTCATTGAACATTTAAATTAATTATGAATAACCAATACCCTAAATATTTGCTGCAAATTGATTTACATACTATGCATTCATGAAATAAGCAAAAATATCTAAACATAAGCATGAATTTACTTTTCTAGATACCTTGGAAACTGATCTTTTTTTACTACTCTTAAAAACTGAAGTCACATTCCCTAGTTTTTTTTTTTTGTTTGTTTGTTTGTTTGTTTGTTTTTTACTTTTTATTTATTTGGTGTACCAACCACAGTTTCTCCTCTCATTCCTCCTCTTCCCACCACCACCTCTGCCATCTCCCCCTCCAGGCCCACACCCCATCCACTCCTCCAAAAATGTAAGACCTCCCATGCAGAGTCAACAAAGCCTATTACATTCACTTGAGGCAGGACCAACCACCACCACCACCACACCACCACCACCACCACCACCACCACCAGCACAACCCCAGCATATCAAGGCTGAGCAAGGCATCCCACCTTAGGGAATGGACTCCAAAAAGCCAGCTCATGCATCAGTGATAGATCGTGGTCCATTGCCAAGGGCCCCTCAAACAGACCAAGCTACACAACTGTCTCCCACATGCAAAGGGCTGAGTTCTGTCCCATGCAGGGTCTACAGCTGAAGGTCTAGAGTTTGTGAGTTCCCATGAGCTTGGTTCAACTGTCTCTGAAGATTTCCCCATCATGAGCTTGACCCCCACCCCCACCCCTGCCTTGCTCATAGAATCCCTCTTCCCTCTCTTTGACTGGATTCCTGGAGCTCGGTCTGCTGCTTGGTTGTTGATCTCTGCATCTACTTTCATCAGTTACTGGATGAAGGCTCTATGATGAGAGTTAGGGTATTCACCAATCTGAATTTAGGGGAAGGCCAGTTCAGGAACTCCACTATTGCTAGTAGTCTAATCTGGGGTCATTCTTGTAGATTCCTGGGAATTTCCCTAGTACCGGGTATCTTCCTAATCCCATAATATCTTCCTTTATCAAGATATCTTTTCCATTGCTCTCCGACTCTGTCCCTCCCCCAGCTTGACTATGCCATTCCTTCATTTTTCTCATCCCCCATTCCCTCTCCCCTACCACCCCTACCTATAGTTTACCCAGGATATCTCATCTATGTCTCCTTCCCAGAGTAATCCATGCATCCCTCTTAGGGTCCTCCTTGTTACCTAGCTTCTCTGGAGCTGTGGGTTAGTGAGACTTGCTCCTGAGAAGTTGAACAGGAGACTTTGCCTTTTATTCAAGTATAGGAGAATGTCCTTTCTTGTAGTTCAACAAATAGAGTAGTCTTGAAAATACTGACAAAGTAGACAGCCTCCACATTCCAGAAAAGTTTCATGCTTAATTCTTTTCTAATAGATGTCTGAAATAGCAAATAAGATATTTGATAAAGATAAAGCAGATAATTATTATGCCCATAATATTTGAATTTAATCCACTAGATTTAGTCTTCTGATTATAGGTCAGTTTCTTTTTGATGTGTCTGAACACAAGGAGATGTGTAATATTTATGGCAAGAGTCCTAATATTTATACATAATCAAGTGCATGGCTTCAAACATGTGAGTTCAATGTGTCTGGCAATAATGATGCCGGTCTTAATTTCCTGATCGTATCTAAGCAACATTAAAGAGTAAGCAGGGGCAATTACTTAAAACACATTTGTCAAGTATTATGTCTCATGTGTTGCTTTCTTTTTTTTTTTTTTTTTTTGGTTTTTCGAGACAGGGTTTCTCTGTGTAGCTTTGCGCCTTTTTCCTGGAGCTCACTTGGTAGCCCAGGCTGGCCTCGAACTCACAGAGATCCGCCTGGCTCTGCCTCCCGAGTGCTGGGATTAAAGGCGTGCGCCACCAACGCCCGGCTGTGTTGCTTTCTTAAGAGCTTGTTATTGAGAAAAGTGCACACAAAACTTAGAGGATTTACATAAAAATTGTATTACTTTATAGCACAGCAATCACAAAGCATTGGTTTTTGTCAAAATAATACTTTCAAATTTAATTATTTCAACTTAAAATGGTCAAGGTTGCCCTAAAAACATGGAGATAAATACATCAAACATTTTTAACTCAGAACAAAGGAAAACCAGCAAAAGTTCTTTTCAATGCAAAACAGAGCAAACATGGAAGGTCTTGACCCCTTGAAAAAATTATTCAAAATCACAGTTTCTCAGAAAATGGTAACTATCAACTGTTCTCTGTCCTTTGATGGAGGATCACATAGACAATTTTGACAAAGATAAGATTTTAGGTGATTCTTTGAACTCGCTGCTTTGTTTCAATGTCACCCTCCCTAAATGAAGGAAGTCAAGCGTGCATGATCATCATACAGATCTGCTCTACAACATGTGCAGGCGTTTAAACATTATAACTCACAGTATGCCATTACCACACTCCTAAATTCAATATAGTACATATAGTAAAACCAGGATGCAAAGACTCAGGCTGCAGATGTCATCCTTCTTCTTAAAGTCCTCCCACCTTCAGTAAGAGATGAAGAGGACCAAAACCCTAAGATGGATGAATAGAGGGCCTAGGAGATTTTTAAATAAGCATAAGTAGACTTGACACCTGAAGCTGCTGTCAGTGCTTCTCATCTCTTTCAAGGTGTTGCCTTGTGAAGGGCAAGTTGAAGATTTGGTAAGATGTCAGTGATCCTTATAGTCAAGTTCCATTGCTGTTTCTGAGAAGGCTAGGAAGAATTGGCATGGAGTGACAGGTTTGGTCCACATTTTAGACCTTACTGATTGACAAAAATTTTGCAAAGCTTCATTGAGAAATAGAAGTTTTATATTTACTCATATACCCTGAAAGAAATGAGTGCAAGGAAGGATAGTTCTGCCCACTAACATAGACTAGCATGTAAAATATAAAATATGTGATCAATCCTGGACTATTGTCTCCTCTATAATCATATTAGAGAATCAGAAATGAAAATGGATGTTTAAACATGAATAAGTTTAGTGTTTGTGGAATCCAAACATAATAATAAAACTCATATACTGTAGGTTAAACTAGCAACTGGAACCACCATAGAAATATCTGGGAAGAAACTTAATGAAGAATTAAAGTAGATCAGGTAGGCCTATGGGCATGTTGAGGGACCTGTCTTGATTGTTAATTGATACTGAAAGATCTAGCTCCACTGTGAGCAGCACTATTCCTAGGCAGGGATTCCCAAACTGTATAAGAGAGGAAAAGGATAGCTGAGAGTAAGCAGGAAAGAAAGAAAAAAAATAAAAAAATTCAATAATCTTCTCTTTAGTCTTCACAATGGATGTGATGCTTTATGTTGTGCCCTGGACTGCCTGTAATAATGGACAGTGATCAGGAATTGTAAGTCAAACAAATTATGTCACAGTATTTTTCACAATGTCAGAATGTCGGAATAAAGCTAGAATAAACAAATTTCATGTAAAATACTATATAACGTGTCAATGTTCCAATTATATGTTACAGATAAATGTTTTACTATATGAATACATTAATTTTAATGTATTAATGAATTGTTTTATGTCATGTAATATAAATTTCATGGTTAAATTAATAAGTATAGCATATCAAAAATTTTAACAGGTAAATCAAAAAGTGATTGGTTAATATCAGTAGTGTTATTATTACAACAGTTGGCATTGCATCTTCCAGGCAGACCTTTATTGCCGTGTATGGTCTGTGCAGCTGGATAAGATTGGTGGTAACTTTTATTCTCCAGTAGCCAGGATAATGCCTTTCAGCAGAATTAACACTAACCAGAAAGATGAAGTTTACAGTTGAGGATCAACTAAATTTCCCATGTTATATAACATAAGTGTGTGGCAGCTTCAACAATACATAAATTTGAATATAAAACTAATTGCAATTATAGGCACTTAATTTTATACTGAGGGTTATACATTGAAAACTCAGTTTTACATAAAATGCTTTATCAACACCAGCATTCCCTATTTTACCTACATGGAAACTTGGCTATAAAATAGCATTCATCTACAAGTCTAGACAAGGAATTCTTTCATTCATATTTGGAGATAAGATTTGAGTTCAAGAACATAGAATCTGAAACCATACCAAGTTCATCAGGCTTCAGGGACCAAACTAACAGGGACAGAAAGGTAATGAATAAAAGACACACCCAGACAGAAAAATGGGATTGAGTGGACTGGGTTCTTTGGTAGATAAACCTCAGAATCTAGGAAACTCAGAAGTTTATTGCATACAGTTGAATAGAGAGTAAGGGTTATTAAATATAGCTAAATCAAGGTGCCAGGATTTAGGGTATACTCCGAATCAGGAGAAAGATTTAGATGATCTCCTTGGAGCTGTCTGCATGACAGCTGCCTTCAGGCCATATCATTTCTTTTTGGAGAGGCTTTGTAAGTAATTTTCTGCAGATGCTCAACATTCATATTCTGATCAGGAGGGAAGGCTTTCTTATTTTCTGAGTCTGTGGCTAGGGTTCTTCATATGGTCCTACCTATGTCAACAGGACACACCTACACAGGACTTCACATATTCAAGGCTTCCTCGGCTCCCCTCAGAAACAGAATCTCACATAGCATGAAAGGCTTTCAAAAAGGAGTTTATATTTTCTGTGTATTTGTTGCTTTTTAAAAAATTTTGTGAACAAATTATTTACTAAAACCAATCTAAGAGTAGATGGATTTTTATTTTCTGGATCACCTTTGAAGATATGGCCCATGATGGCAGAGAAGTCATGGTGGTAGGTACATAAACCAGCAGGTTCTGAAGGCAGCTCTTCCAACAGCATGTGCAGTCAAGAAGCACAGAGTAAGACATGCTTGTGCTAAATTAGGTTGTTGATTCTATGCAGTCCAGTACTCTGAATGGTAAACTCACATTTTTGATGAATCTTCCCATCACAATTGACTTAGTCTAGAAACTTAAGGATGAAATGTCCAGAATTTTGTTTCCAGTGTGATTCTAGAGCCTGTTAGGTCTGATAATAATCACACTCTGCATCATAAGAATCTCATACATAAAACAGATATCTGAAATATATACACAGATGAGGAATTTTCAAAGAATATTTTTTAAAACAAGAGACTAGATTATGAAACTATTCTTAGGAGTAAATAAATGATATGGGAAACTAGTAAGGTGAAGGTCAGATGATCTTGTTTTATACACAGTTGTATAATTTGATGAATGGCTGTGGTATTGAAGGATGTATGCTGGCAGTAGTTATTCATTGTCATCATCAACATCATTCATCTAAGACTGTCGGTGATAGGCACCCACTAAGTATTTTAAATGAATTAACTTATTTTATGACTGTAGCAGACCTGTGTACCAATATAGAATGAGTTATATTTAAATTACATATATTTATGCTTCTGTGACTCTAATGAGTCTATCACAATGGCACAAAATTTCTCTCACAGTAAAAAATCAAGCAATCACCTAAAATACCTATAGTTAAATGCCACATTTTAATCACATGCTACCAAAATAGCGACTCAATGACATGTAAATTCATAAAGTATTTGTCTTCTAAAGCTATATACCAAAGCAACTCTTATTTTTATTTCTAAAATATGTATTCCTATTCTAAATTCATCTTAAATTCTGTTTTATACACAAATAATATTAAAATGTTAGAATTTAAAATTAATTTCTAATTGTATACATTGTAATTTATGAAGTATCCTAGCGAAATAAGCTAAACAATGTGTAAACTATAGGCTAGTTCGTAAAATTAGATACACTGTAATAATATTAAGTCCTATGTAAATTTCAAGAAGAAACAACATATTAAATGCATTTTAACCCTTTCTTCTTTTCAAATTTGATAATGAACTAGTTGCAACATACATACTGACCATTAAATAAACTAAAAGAGATTGGTGGTGTGATATAAAATAACAGACATTCAACTGGGAGAAATAAGATAAAATAAACAAAAATATCTATCATATGTAATAATGATAACAAACAAGGAGAGTATTCTGTATTGTTAGAATCCAAGAGTAGAATGTAGGGGATCTTTTTACTACTGAGATAGTATTTTTATTACTTATTTTAAGTTTGGAAATCATAATACAATCATATAAATTGCCACTTCTCTTTCTTCTCTCCAAACACTCCCTTATACTCCTCCTTGCTCTCTTTCAGATCCATAGTCTCTTTTCAAACATTGCTTTTACAAGCTTTATATATATGTATATACACATATATTCCTAAACATACAAAAATGACCTGCTCAGACTGTATCATGTTACTTTTATGTACTTTAAAAGGCTGAACATTTGATACTAGATAACCAATTTGCGAGGTTTTCCAGGGGAAGACTATTCACTCTCAGCATTCCTTAGTTGCTTATAGTTCCTTGGGTAGGGTTCAGACCTCCTGGGCTTTCCCAGGAACATTTTGGCATGTGTATTGTTGTTCTTGTTCAGCTCATATTAGGCAGTCATGTTGGTAGACTTTATGGATGCAACTTTTTCCTCTCTCTTTCTCTCTCTCTTTCTCTCTCTCTCTCTCTCACGCACACACACACACACACACACACACACACACACACACACACAAACACACACACATACACACAGTATCTTCATTAAATATAAGCTTTAAACAAACTTTTAGTTTATTTTTTTAATAAAAAGATGAATTTACCCATATATAAGGTGCTTCTGTTAAAATCTAAGTATATATCTTCTTTGATTCCAAGTTTTGGGTTAATAGAGAACAAAGAATTTGAAAATCACAGTCTTTAGGAAAGCTGCTAGACCAGAGAGTTTATTTCACTGTCTGAGTATTTGTTCAATACTGTGTGGCTCTGTATTTGCAAAGCAAACTTAAGGAAGACTAATTAAAAACAATCCTGCTGCCATTATGTAAATAATCATGTGCACTGGGGTATTTATCTAGACAAATATCACTCTGATCAATATCCTGAGGAGGTATTTGTCATTACATCTAGGAAAACAGTAGGATTCTATCATGAAGGAGCATTCAGAAACAAGGCAAAACAAATTGAAATTAAGGATATTTGATGTGGAAATATTCAAACAGGAGTAAAGGTAAGAAGAAGAATGCCAGGGCCAGGGGGATGGCTCAGTGTGTAAAAGGGCTGGATGTGCAAGCCTGAAGACCTGAGCTTGAACCGCCACTATCTACTTACAAATCTGGGTGGGCTCTTCCCCCACTAATAGCCCCAGCACTGTGGAAGGCAGAGTCAGAAAAATCACAGAGGCTTACTGGTGCACTCCTTTTCAGGTTCAGTGTAAAATTGTCTCAAAGAATTAGCAGAAAGATTACTAGAGCAGGAGACCAGACTTTCTCCTCAGAGGAACACCATATACCACATTCATGTGCCGCATGCACACACATGTGCACACGACTTCTAATAAGAAACAAGAAAATCTGTCCATTTGCCTGCAAATCTCATGATGTCATTGTTTTTCTCTGCTGAGTAGTATTCCATTGTGTATATGTGCCACATTTATTTATCCATTCTTCAGTTGAAGGGCATCTAGGTTGTTTCCAGGTTTTGGCTATTACAAACAATGCTGATATGAACATAGCTGAGCAAGTGCTCTTGTGGTATGATTCAGCATTTCTTGGGTATATGCCCACGTGTGGTATAGCTGGATCTTGGGGGAGATTGATTTTCAATTTTCTAAGAAAGCACCATATTGATTTCCAAAGTGGTTGTACAAGCTTGCATTCTCACTAGCAGTGGAGGAGAGTTCCCTAGTTCCATTCCTCTCCAGCATAAAGTGTCTTCAGTGTTTTTGATCTTAGCCATTCTGACAGGCATAAGGTGGTATCTCAGAGTTGTTTTGATTTGAATTTCCCTGATGATTAGGGATGTTGAGCAATTCCTTAAATGTCTTTCAGCCATTTGAGTTTCCTCTGTTGAGAATTCTCTGTTTAGTTCTAAAGCCCATTTCTCAATTGGACTATTGGTTGTTTGATGTCTAATTTCTTGAGTTCCTTATATATTCTGGATATCAGTCCTCTGTCAGATGTGGGGTTGGTGAAGACTTTTTCCCATTCTGTAGGCTGTCCCTTTGCCTTGTTGACCATATCCTTTGCTCTACAAAAGCTTCTCATTTTCAAAAGGTCCCATTGATTGATTGTTTCTCTTAGTGTCTGTGCTACTGGTGTTATATTTAGGAAGTGATCTCCTATGCCAATGTGTTCAAGACTACTCCCTACTTTCTCTTCTAGCAGGTTCAGAGTAGCTGGATTTATGTTGAGGTCCTTGATCCACTTGGACTTGAGTTTTGTGCACGGTGACAGATATGGATCTATTTGCAGCCTTCCACACATTGATATCCAGTTATGCCAGCACCATTTGTTGAAGATGCTTCCTTTTTTCCATTGTACACTTTTGGCTTCTTTGTCAAAAATTATATGTTCATAGGTGTGTGGGTTAATGTCAGGGTCTTCAATTCGATTCCATTGGTCCACATGTCGGTTTTTTATGCCAATACCAAGCTGGATAGATCTAGAAAAAATCATCCTGAGTGAGGTAACCCAGACTCAGAAAGACAAATATGGTATGTACTCACTCATCGGAGGATAATAGAGGTAGAACAAGGATGACTGGACTGCTACTCACATCACCAGGGAGGCTACCTGGAAAACAGGACCCCAGAGCAGACATGAGGATCACCCAATGACGGAGAAATGGCTGAGATCTACATGAACAACCTGGACATGAGTTGGAGCAATGAAGGGCAAGGGTCGAGGGAAAGAGAGCGGGAGATCCCAGCTAGATCAAGAACAGAGAGGGAGAACAAGGAATAGGAGACCATGGTAAATGAAGACCGCATAAGAAAAGGAAGAAACAAAGTGCTAAAGAGGCCCACAGAAATCCACAAAGATACCCCCATAATAGACTGCTGGCAATGGTTGAGAGACAGCCAGAACTGACCTACTCTGGTGATGGGATGGCCACACATCCTAATAGTTGTGCCAGAAACCCCATCCAAGGACTTAGGAATCTGGATGCAGAGATCCACGGCTAGGCTCTGGGCGGAGGGCCGGGAGTCTAATTAGCGAGAAAGAGGAGGGTTTATATGAGCGACAATTGTTGAAACCAAGGTTGGATAAAGCACAGGGACAAATAGCCAAATGAATGGAAACACATGAACTATGAACCAAAGGCTGAGGGGCCACCAACTGGAACAGGCCCTCTGAATAGGTGAGACAGTTGATTGGCTTGATCTGTTTGGGAGGCATCTAGGCAGTGGTACCAGGTCCTGTGTTCATTGCATGAGTTGGCTGTTTGAAACCTGGGACTTATGCAGGGATATTTGGCTCAGTCTGGGAGGAGGGGACTGAACCTGCCTGGACTGAGTCTACCAGGTCAATCTCAGTCCTCGGGGGAGGCTTTGCCCTGGAGGAGGTGGGAATGGGGGGATGGGCTGGGGGGAAGGAGAGGGGGCAGGAAGGGGGAGAACAAGGGAATCCGTGGCTGATATGTAGAATTGAATGGTATTGTAAAATAAAATAAAAGGAAAAAAACCAAGAAAATCATTTATGAATCAGAAAATAGATGAGTTGCTTTTGTATGCTTCAAGTTTTAAGGTGAAAATGAGGAATAATCATCCAAACATGAATGACTTGGTAGAGTAGAAAATAGACATTCAAAAAAATGGACAGGGAGTTTTCAGTGAAACATAATATTTATTACAATATATGAGCATTACCAGGATAAATATAAATGTGGACATATAAGCAATAATGAGACTGAAGTCTCACCTTTAGCTCAGGACCTATTAGCAATTGATGTCTTCTGGAAAATAGACAGTCATCAAGGATACTGACCCCAAGAGACTGCCTGTAACTCCAGCAATTGATCATACATCTCTGTACATGCAGGTGGCATTATGTGGATTCTGTATTTAAAAAGAAGGGCCATTGATATCAAGAAGGAAAAGTGGTGAGTGGATAAGAAAGAATTGGAGGAGAGGACAGGTATAGGGTAGGTTTGATAAAGAATGTTATGTGTCTTAGGGAATTCGCAATTAAGAATATTATTAAAAATAAAAAGCAAGAAATTATAATAAAAAGCAAAAAAAATGAGAAGCAATGATAACGTGGAGCAAATAAGAAATAGATGACTACAGAAAGATACAAAATTTTGGTAGCAATATTGATAAGTGTGTAGATGTAACCAACTGTCTTATTAAACCAGAAACACAGAACCAATGTAAAAGAGAAAGCCAAGAGGTCAGAGCTCAGAGCTAAAACCTTACCCTTCCTCCTGCGGTGTTCCTACCTCTCTGAAAGAGAGCTACTTCCTGTGTGTTTGTCTTTAATATAGTCTTTCTGTTCTGCCTTCTCATTGGTTGTAAACGCAAACACATGACTGCCTAGTCACTGCCTGTAAGTACAGACCTCTAGGTCTTAAAGGCGTATGTCTCCAATGCTGGCTGTATCCCTGAACACACAGAGATCTACCTAGCTCTGTCTACCAAGTGCTGGGATTACAGGCGTGCAACACCACCGCCAAGCTCTTGCTATGGCTCTAATAGCTCTGACCCCTGGGCAACTTTATTTATTAATATACAATTAAAATCACATTTCAGTACAAATAAAATACCACCGTATAAGTGGAATGATTCAAATTCATCTAAGTGGGGGAATTAATTAGTAGCTTAATTCAGAGGACAGAAGTAGCATTTATTTTCTGTGCACATACTTATAAAAGAAAGATGTTCCAAGCAATACCGTCCCTCTCTTTCATGAATTCAGCCCACCACAGACTACAAATAATCAGTGAAAACAGAGCTTCATCTTCAGTGAATATTTGCAAGATTGATTTCCCTGTGATTATTTTCTTAATGATGCATTATAAAAAATATTTATGTTATGTCTGGTTATGTCTAAAAATAGTATAGGGTATGTATAAGGTTTTAGGTTATATGAAAATACCATTCATTTTTATTAAAGACTTAAAGATTCAGATATGTTTATAACTTCCCACATGTAAGCACGTATGTATGGTGTGTGTGTGTGTGTGTGTGTGTGTGTGTGTGTGTGTGTGTGTGTGTATTAATATCTGTGTGGAGTCCATTCATGCATGGAGGTCAGAGGACACTCTCCACACCACTCCTCCCCCTCTGTCTTATGTCTTGTGTGAGACAAGTTCTCTTCTTGTCTATTCTATTCTATATAGTCCTATTCTATATTCAAGGGTTGCTTGCCCATGCACTTCTGAAAATTATCCGGGTTATCTTCCACCTGTCTGTAGGCTGCTGACCTTACAAGTTCAAGCCCATGCTAAGCTTTAATGTAGGTTCTGGGAAGCAAGACTTGGTTTTACATTCTTGCGTCTACATTATACATTAAGCATTTAGCCCACTGAGCCATCTCTCCAGCTAACCCCCAGGGATTTTTGACCTTCTAGTAAGATTTTCCTCCATACCAAAGGATAACTATAAGTAGAAAGATATTAATCACTACTAGAATTTTACTTAAAAATGAAAAAATAAATATTGGACATTCTCTTAGAAAATAATCTTTCACATAAATTGCTGTGGGATGTTCTGTATGTTAAATGTGTTGCTCTGACTGATTAATGAATAAAACGCTGATTGGCCAGTAGCCAGGCAGGAAGTATAGGCGGGACAAGGAGAGAGGAGAATTCTGGGAAGTGGAAGGCTGCCACTGAAAGCCGCCACCATGACAAGTGAGATAGAAATGGATTAATTTAAGCTATAAGAACAGTTAGCAGGAAGCCTGCCAAGGCCATACAGTTTGTAAGCAATATAAGTCTCTGTGTTGACTCGGTTGGGTCTGAGTGGCTGCGCAACTGGTGGATGAGAGAGATTTGTTCTGACCGTGGGCCAGGCAGGACCAGGAAAATTCCAGCTACAATAAATCATCAGTATATAATGAGCTTCTTTCATTGTAACTACAGAACCATAATTTATTATTAAAATATAACACAAAGCAGAGCAATCTAAATAATTTTCATCTAAATAATTTCACATTCTATTTAAGTAGTCAATATTTTAATGATGTCATATAGTTGCATATTATATAACATATTAGAGTGCATATTATGTGTGTTTTCAAATGTATTAGTGAAAATTGTTCTCACAGAGCTATTTAGAAAAGTGAACAGATACACATAGTTTTTTTTTTTTCAAATTCTTTCAAAGTTTTCATTTAGTGAACATTTTAATGACTAAAATAATGCAAAGGCAAGTATAGTACTTAGTTCAGAGGAAAAATACTTGCTTGAATCCCCAGTGTCCAGGAAAAGAACTGGGGGCAGTAATCAGAATGAATAATTAATGACAGAATCTGTACAGACTGCCTTTACAATATGTGTGTTCATATTCACCATACCTGATTTTTCAACATGGAGATATTTTGAAGAAGTTTTCCCCCGTATTCTAAGTATATCATGGAAAACTTTAAACCTTTTAAGTTTTTTGAGACTTTCATATATGCATATTATGTGTTTTGATATAACCTTCTCTCACACCCTCCCTTCTAAGTCCGCTCATCCCCATCCCACTACTTCCTTCTCCTAATTACATGGCCTCTTTTTTTTCCCCACTAAAGTCCACTTAGTGATGTCAGTGTGTGCGTGAGGTAGCACCATCCTCCACTGGAGCCATTCATTGACAGAAACTGCCTCAGCTAGGTGAGGGAGCTCATCAGCCTCCCATTCCTTGGCTGGAATTTTGGCTGGTTTGGCCACGGAGAATGTAGGCTTGTTCACACAATCACAGCCCATGTGAATGCTGTCTACCATGAACCTGTCATCCAGAAAACACTGCTTAGAAACAGCCCTCCAGTACTCTTGGTTCTCAAAGTGGTTCTGCTCCTTGCGCTGCAATGAGCCCCGAGCCTTGGGGACAGGGATGGGATACAGACGTCCCATTTAGAGTTGAACACTCCATGGTCTCCTATTCTCTGTGATTTGACCAGCTGCAAGTCTCGTTTTTATCAATTAAAACTTTTTATTTATTTTACAGCCCGATCACAGCTTCCCCTCTGTCTCCTTCCATTCCCTTCCCCCTTCTCCCCTCAACACCTCACCTCCATTCACTCTCCTCTGTCTCTGTTCAGTAGGGGAAGCCTTCCATGGGTGTCAAGAAAGCGAGCTACATAAAGTTGAGGCAGGACCAAGCTCCTTCCCCTGCATTAGGCCTGGGCGAGGCAATGCAGCATGGGGAATAGCTTCCAAAATGCCAGTTTAAATGCCAGGGACAGATTCTGATCCTACTGCTAGGAGCCCCCAAACACACTAAGCTACACAACTTTCACACACATGCAGAGGGCCTAGGTCATTCCCATGCAGGCTCTCTATCTGTGGGTCCAGAGTCCGTGAGCTCCCCCGAGTTCAGGCCAGCTGTCTCCGTGGATTGCCCAATTGCAAGTCTTAATCATTATCTACTGCAAAAAGTTTTCTGCGCTGCTAGACAGTTGCAGTCTATGGATATACAGATAGGAATACGGGTGACAGCTTACGTACGTTAGGAGAATAGTGTTCCCTCTAGCTCCATCAACTAAATAGTCTTAGTGCTCTACTATTATTTTGTAAACTACAAGGAGAGTAACAATGGCCACTGAAATAAACTGCTTACTTAGAACATTAGAATGCACAGAACCTGTATTTTTCTATTCCCCTGGTTTATAAAATAATTTAGTGTTACTATCATAATCTTCACCATCTTCAGTATCATAAATAAGTCAATTGGAAAATCACTAATGCATATGGGAAAACAGAAATATTTACAACTTTCCTATATGTTTTTATCATTTTTTTTAAAGTTTACTCCTAACATGATTGCTACTATTAATTAAATGTTATTTTATTTTTACAATAACCTACGAATAAATGACATTTTTAAGTTTGTGGCTATGGGAGGCGTTAGTTTTATGCTAGGAAGATTGCATAACAAAATATGAGGAAAACACAATAGTTTCCATCAGCATTAATTGCCAAAACAAATTTAGTGAGACTCAGTACTCAGTCTTTAGTGCCATTTTAATGTTGATGCATTCATTGAAAAGAAATGGTTATACTGCTGGCAGTGAACTAGCAATTATTCAGGGGAAACAGGGTAGATTGCCAGAAAAGTATTTAAAACTTAAAGGGATAAAGAAGCCCTACAATTAAAGAGCACTTTTTAACAGAAAGGTGTACTTATTTAGATTTTTAAAAATCATAACCTTTGAGTAATGACTTGTTACTGAATGTCTTAGCACAGGTGTTCAGGTGTTCTGAATAAAGGATTTGTCAAGAGTAATTGGTGGGTTTTGTTACCTGTAAAAAGAGGTAGCTATTTCATTGGTGAATAGAAGAGGAGGTGGAGGTGGGTAGTTTTATATTCTTCTTCATATGCTAGGTTATAAAATGCCATCCGCAGACTGCATAATTTTCCTGTACTTTTATACCTGTAATTTAAAGTAAAATAACTGACATCATTTGATTTTGAGGTTGTTTTATGAGAAAATTCCTTAAGTGTATGAGGTTATGAGGAAGTTCATCAATGAAATCGACACTGATTTAGAACAAGCAAGGATATTTTCAAATTTTATTTAGTGTCTTAAATTTGGTAAACTTCAGTTGTTACAAGGAAAAAGTTAACACAAGGTCATATATTGTGTATTTACCAGATCACTTTGAACTAGGTCAATTCATGCACACTGGGTTTTCAGTTTTTAAGCATCATAAGCTGTGTGATGTACACATTATCTCCTCAAACGATTAAGAATCTGACAGCTTATATGGTCTGCAATTACCTTATAACCTCTATATTTGCTTCTTTTATCCAATTCGCAACATACTACTAATATAACAAAATAGTAATTAGAATAGAACAAATTAAAAGTCCTATTTTATAGTTAATATCTACCAAATACCAGCCCAAGTAAAGTGGATAGTGAGAAGACTCAGCTGGAAAAGGAAACCTCAGGCCAGGCCTTGAGACCTGAGTTTCCCCATTGGGAGCCACATAGTAGGGGAGAACTGACTCTCGCACATTGTTCTCTGACCTCCAAACGTGAACATGTATACACAGACACACACACACAGACACACAGACACACACACACACACACACACACACACACACACACACACACATGCATGCAAACCTACACACATTTTTAAAATATGGAAAGTGATACCAGAAATTCATGTTAAATGTTATAAAGGAAAATGGATTTAATTGAATACTTTGTAAGATACACAAAGTATGAGCTATAAATCCATGCCTAGATGAACACATAATCTACAAGTAACACTGAAAATAATAATTTATATTATTATAATATTTTATTTTGTGAATTTCCTCACCACAAATTCT
Organism: Peromyscus maniculatus bairdii; assembly: GCF_049852395.1. NCBI lineage: Eukaryota > Metazoa > Chordata > Mammalia > Rodentia > Cricetidae > Peromyscus > Peromyscus maniculatus. The sequence continues at coordinate 9,001,490 of NC_134870.1, forward strand.
AAAAGACTCCATTAATGTTATCTCTTTCCTCTATCTTAAGATGCTGAAACCAGCTAGTAGCACATACCATCAGTGACTGACATGTTAATCCAGTCGTAATCTACTAAACTGGATACTGTGTCCAAATATCTCCCATATCCAGTGATATTTATCTATTTGTGTTACATAGTCACATCTCCTTATTAACTCTTCATTTATTTGTCCAATAACAAATAAATCCTCCTGTAGTGGGTAGCTATTCCAGCTTGGTTCTGGAAGTTCCAACCCCCATTGAGACTCTGGCAACAGTCACGCCTATGAGGCGGGACCAAGGGAGGCGTCTGGAGACACGAGACCTGGATGGGCAAGCGCTCTCTCTGTTCCTGGACCCTGGACGGTGGAGGTTGACTGAGCAGAGCTCCAGAGAACACCGCTGGATTGCGATACACCTTCCCCAGACCCCCGCAACCTATCTTATTAACGTGCATTTATCTGTTGAAATCTATGTGTACATATATATGCAGCTATATATTCCTAGAAGAGAGCATCAGAGACCTGCCAGAGCTGGCATATCAGTGTGGGAGGAGGTCCTGCTTTTTTATATGGGTGCTGGATTTTGGACTCTGGTCCTCACAATTACACAACAGATCATCTTAACTGCTTAAATATCTCTTGAACCTGTGAGAATCTTTATTATTAATAATAATCACTATTTTAATATTACTTTGTTGTTGTAAATGTATAGGTTAATTTGTAAGTCATTCATATCATTCAATACCTGTACAGAGCAAGTAAAGTAACATATATAGATTGATTTCATTTTGTTCTTCAGAAATGTTTTATAAGTAAACTTTTTGCACAGTTACTTTCAAATTTCACTGAAAGTTTTCATCAGTTTTGTATCAGGGCTGTTACTGTAGAAATGTTTTGTTATATATACATATGTATGTCTATAATTATACACAAAATATATACACTATATATAGTATATATAGTGTATATATTTTGTAATGTAATAATGTGTAGTATAATAGTATTGCTAATGAATAGGGAATAATTGATAGATTTTAATTATAATGTAATACAGGTATTTGCTGAAATTATCTTATTCATTGTTTTACTTTGCTTTAATGCTTTTCCTGTGTGTTTGATCTCATACATCAAGCTGATTCTAATGGTAGTTATTCTAATTCACATGCAATGTATGTGTATTTATATGTGTGCATGATATGTGTGTATAGTTGCCTAAAGTTACCAGAAGTGGGAGGGTGTTGAATCTATTGGAGCTGACATTATGGAGTGTTGTGAGACACCTGAAATGCATTCTAGGAATTGAATTCTGTTTTCTTGGAAGAACTGTGAGTACTCTGTACCACTGAACCATGATTTCAGCCCCTGATTATTTCTCTCTCTCTCCCTCCCTCCCTCCTTCTCTCTCTCTGTACATATAAAGTTACTTCCTAAATAATATACTATTCTTGTACATGAATTTTAATTTTTATTTATATGCACCTTGCTTAATGTGACTAGATATTAGTGTTTGAAGATGATAAAAGGTCTGAAATATACTTCTCTCTTTCTTCTTTAAAGTGGTGAAAATACTTTAAATCCCATATACCCTATTGCAGGATAGGAAGAAATAATCAGAATTAGCACTTGTGTGAGTGTTTGCTCAACTAGTAGACAATAGCATAAAAAGCAGGTGCCAAATTTAATCTTTTTCTACTGAGAACTCACTGCTGACTCTGCACTCCAATATACATAGAAGGAATACGACACAGCACAGCTCAAAGTGATCATGGTGTTCATGCTGAGGCATGTCTGAGACATGATATCTAGAGTTGAAGTGTCATGGATTTTTAAAATTAATGTTTCAATTATTATCCTATATATTTGTAGCATTTGAGAATATGGTACATCTGTAGTGAATATGATTTGAATTCACTCATGTGAAGAGAAGTATAGGTTCTCAGCAGGCAAGAAGCAAATAGGTCTATTTATTTATTGACTTTACAATAAAAAATTCTTTTAAGACATTTTATGAGATCTTTGACCATTATATTTCTAATCTTTTAGACAGTATTTCTATCTTAATAAATTTACTTAATAGTAAGCCCTCTTCTGGACATTTAATTTAAACATGGAGATACACAGAGCTTCTGAGATTTCAGTTGTCCCAATCTGATCCTTTCCATAAACTTCTACATCAATTTGCATTTCTTGTTACTTCACATACTAATATAATTTCATCTCTGCAATAGGATTGAAACACAAGTTAAGCAAAAAGAAAAGTAAGCAATCAATCAAAATGAAGGCAAGCTAATTAAAAAAAAAAAAACCAAACAGAGAGATCTCCTGTAGGCCAATGATTCCTTGAGTTCTGAATCCTCTCCTCCATCTCATTCTGCTGAAATACTAGCCTTCTTTTTTTCTGATCTCATGTCCTTCTTGAACTTCTTTAATATAATTCAGGCAAGACTAACCAACCTACCCCACTAATATTCTGTTTTATGACTTCACGTTCTAGAATAGAAACTCATTGTGGGCATGATTGAATTCAAAATTGCCACAGACAGCATTTCCCAAATGATGCATATCACATAATAGAGTATCACATTCTTGTAGTCACTTGAAGCAGGTTTCCTTCCTGGCCAACATGAAATGCTATAGTTTTGGAGGCTGAGAACATTTGTGCCCTTCCCACACACGCAACTCCTCAAGGAATGTGTGAAAATGTCTTATATCTACATTACATGAAGCTCAATATGTCTGGTTTATTTCACGGTTTTGGTCAGTGACAACTTACTCTAACAATGTACTTTATTCCTTTGAGAAACAAGAGACATCAATTAATGTAACTAGGTATACATTAATTAATGTAACAAAATAAAATATGTTTTTCACTCACTCTACGTATCTGTTCCAGGATGACTGAATCTCTGTTTCCTCATAATCTCTCTAGGAAGCGGCTAGATGGTGGGTACAGTGGTCATGTTACTCACTGATGGTCATTACAGTGGCATAGAATAGATGTTAGACAATTCAACTTCTGATCCAAAAATAATTTATTTATTCTGTGATTTGATTTATTCTGTGATTTATTGTGCTCTTTATAAAACTTATCAGTGGCAGAATTTACAATCCAGCCATGTTGCCCACATGTGTCATATAAACTCAACTGTTGGTTGACTGTCTTTCTGGCAACACATGAAAGGAAGAATATATAGCCAGAGTTTCCAGGTTACATGTCATCTTAATGAATAGTATGCTATTCTACAGCCTGTTTCTTAGCTGCAATTTGAAATGAATACTTAATAGCCAATTCCAAGATGTGAGTGCCTATTCATTCTAGGATGGAATATGTCATATGAAGAGTAACTTCATGAGTACAATACCATAAACTCATTACTTAAATGAGACTGCTTTTCTTAGAAAGAAGTAATGTTTTTATAGTAGTAACGAGGAAAAAATTATAGAATTCCATACATAGTGATTGGTACAACATTGTAGGCTCTAAGTTGTTCTGACTTGAATTCTTTATAATAAAAAGAATGCCATTTTTAATGCAACTAGTCAAATGCAGTCTGCTTCCTGGAGGTATGTTGGTCCCTATGTGGATACGGTACATAGAATCCACTTAGGTTGTTCTCTGCTATTCAGGAAGTAGATATACAGCAAGGAGGTGAACTTGTTAGTGTAAGAGAATGCTATAGCCTGTTTGTGCTTTCATAACAAAATGCCATAGCGAGAGTAATTCATAAAGAAAAAGCATTTTGTACTGTTCTGGAATCTGGAAAGTCCAAAACAAGGTCCCACTATTTCTTCTGCTCTTGGACTTCTATGATAGGCTAATGCCATTGAGTAAGGTTCTTTTCTCTCTTTTGCTTTGCTCTTTAATTTATTTTACCATTATTATTGACTTATCATACAAAATAATAAATATCATCAAAGCATGTTCACAAAGGAATCTGAGGCAGGACCAAAGATAGTAAGGGGAGAAAGCCTTGTTGAAAACTACAGTATGTTCCCATAACCTTAAAAACAAGGAGCATAGTTCAATTAAAGCTAGCAGACCTGGAAATGACAATTACAAACAGTCTGTAAGATTCACAACTAGTAGCACAGACAAGAGTTAGCATCAAGCAGTCAGCTAAAGTCAACATCTAACAAAGCAGGTGTCAAGTATGAACAGAAGAAAGCTTCAATGTATGACACTGGCCATCCACCCAACCCCCACATTTGGATTGGAAATCCACAAACTTCATATGATCACTACCTTCTTTGGACTAAGAGAGCATATTTTACATGGTATAAAATTCTCCTGTACTGTGGTATTCAGAATTTCCCACTATTGGGTTACTACCCTACTGTCTGCAGCTTCTTTCATTTTCCTGTGATTTTCCTTTGTAATGCTACTTGCATTTATTTGGTTTACTGCATGAGTGTCCTCATCATTAATCAACACTGTTGGGAAACAAGAATCTTGAAGGTGATGGATGCAGGAAGACTTACTTATTTATAGATTTATTTATTTATTTAGAGTATTGTGATTTTGTTTAAGCAAAAATAAAATGTGTTGTCTGTTGTGCCCTGGGCGAGAGACACCCCCCACCACCACCAAGAGACCACCAGAGACAAGGACTCACTGAAATGCAAAAGCAAGGTTTATTGGAGCAGTTCAAGCAGCAAGGCAGGGAACTTGTTGAGCACACTGATGCAGCGGAGGCTAGAGGAGGTGGCCGCCCCTCTGCAAGCTCAGTTTTTAAAGGCAAAAATCACAAGGTTACATCAGTTAGGGGTGCTAGTATGGGTACAATTCTGATTGGCTCAAGTTTTAGGGCCTTTCCAAAATTTCTGTTACCTTACCTTGCAGTTTTGACCAGTTGTTTGTCAAACTTTATAGACTATCTCCGGCATTGGGGCATTCTGTGGTTAATCAATTGCCACCAGATAGTCTTTCCAACATCTTGACTTTGTACTTTTGGGTTCCTGGCACCTATGTCAGCAGCTCTGAGAATTTCTAAACTCAGGCCTATTTCAAGCTGGGATGAGGGTCTTGCTCATGGGAACGTTTAGGTTCTTTATTGTCCTTTTAGTTTTCCTTGCTGCACAGTATGGGAATTGGGCTTGTGACTCGGATGTAAATCTATGCTTCGCCTTCTAGGATGGCTTTGTCCTTGTTGTAGGAAACACTCTGTGTGATGTCAGCACAGTAACATTTGCTGCCCATCAGTAGTACTTCCAGCTTCTTGAACTGTGAACTGGAGATCCCATTCCTTAGGGAGCAGCCCTCATGATCTAAATTCTAACACCTAAAATTTTGTGCGGACATGTGGGAACACAAGTGGAGGTGGAACTTGTAAATTGATAAATCCACATGCTACCTACATCCTTTTCCTTTAGGTAGATGAATGAATTGAGGAAGAACTGCAGTATTAAAGAAATAAACTGCATGGAAACTGGTCGGTGGGTCACAGCATGCTTCTGACAGCTCTAGGCCTCTTTGCATTGTGTACACATGGTTGGCAATCATGTTGTATATAGAAATTCATAGCCACTATGAATCTCAAGAAGTCAACTGAAGTCTTTCCTGTTTATATTGCTGTGTCAACAATTTTTTTCCTAAGATTATCAGATCAAAATTTTGGCAAGTCTCCATAAATGAGTACATATAATAAATTGCCCTGTATTTTACTTCACAGAGTAAAATTCAACACTAAGTTTTCACATACTAGAGTCTTTCTCCTTCTTTTCATTGATTTAAACATGGTGTTGTGTAATATTTTAAGGCTGAAGTCGTCCATATCCCTAGGATATGGTGAAGGAGACACAACATAAAGAGCCATTGGTAATCCAGGTATAGTTTTTTGTTGTTGTTGCTTGTTTTGAATTTGTCTTCTCACATGAATAGTAACAAGGAAGATTTACATTAAGGTTGTCTGTTGAACTATTCTTGAGGATATTTATGAGAATTTTATACTGTCAACTCGTGCTATGGTTAAAGAATCAGTGAAATAGTAGAAGCTCTTACTGTTCAGAATGTGATAATTGGGAAATCAAATTGTTCAATGTCTATAAAGAGAATTTTTTTAAAGTCATTGAAATAAATTCACAGAAACTAAATGTGATCTAAATAAGAAACACACATGACAGGGATGAACTCAATAAGACAATCTAATGACATAGACTAGAAGATAAGTCTCATTTATGGTTTAAATTTTGAAATGCTCAGATGAGCACAGTAAAAAAAAATAAAGCTTTCTATCAATACATGGCTAATTTTATGAAAAAATTTTGTAGAACCTTTTAAAAAATTCATTTCATTTCTACTGGTTTTCAAAGGAACAATGAAGAAGAAAGGCCTTCTCCCTGCTGGGTTTGTTACTGCTGCTTCTCAGTTTCCCCTAACTTTTAATTTAGAGTTTAATAAAACATCAGATTGCTCTGTAATCTCATCAGTCAAAACTGTAATGTGACAGGCAACATTCTGAAACATAGTTAAGATCATGGCATTTCTAATTAGGAAAATTATAAGTTTAAGTGAACTCTAGTATATATTTTATTTTAAAAACTGGAGTTTCCACGGAATCCAGGCCTGTATTTGGGGGCCACTATCGTCACATTTTGAGTATGCATCGGCAAACTGGGCTCCTTGCCCCAGTTTTATAATTTGAAATTACAGACTTGTTACTATCTGATTTGGTAAGTGATCATTTTTACACATATAGTGCTGACAGAACTATGCACATGTTATTGTTGAAAGTTGTTGATACTGGCTTCATTGTTTCTATTTTATAAACTGGAATCAGTAATATTTGATGACAAAACAGAACATTATTTTATTCCATAGCATTTTTGATGAAAATAGAAAAGCACAGCAACATAAAATAATTCATCTCAATCCACTAATCAAAAAATATATTTATAGTATATCATAGAAGTATATTTATTATATACTATATACTGTATGTATATAGTTAGATTGATAGATGTTAACAGATAGAAAGATAGAAAGATAGATAGATAGATAGATGATAGATGATAGATAGATAGATAGATAGATAGATAGATAGATAGATAGATAGATAGATAGATAGATAGATTATATCATTGTAAGTTCAAAAATTCTAGTTTCTGGAAATATTTTTTTAATTTACATTGTCCATTGGGAACAAGAATCCTCAGTTCATAGAACTCATTGACATTAGTTAAGTTCTGTCAGTTATATTCAGTGTTATATAAAACATGTCCTAGAGTAAAAAGTACCTGCAAGGGGCATTACCTATGGCTCAGTAAGAAATTTTGAAAGTTTAATAGTGTGAAAAATTGTATAACCATGTTGTATGTTATTACCAAATCAAGCTTTAGAGCATAAAGAATTCTGAAGAATTCAGAAAATATGTCTGTATTAGTCAAGATCTCAATTAAGAATGGAAATGTTTTCATTCTTCAAGTCTGTCATCATTTAGTATAATAAAGAGGGAACACTTAGGTGAGTCTGTAATTTTATATTTCGGTAATTATTTGAAAAGATATTCACATAATCAGTTATACCCACTAAATTCTAAATATATAAATTTTTAAATAAGCACTCTGCCATTCATTTTGTAAATGATATTTGAAACCAGCTATTGTCTAAAAAAAAAAAAAGAAAGCTAAAAAAAAAATTAAAAAAAGCCGGGCGGTGGTGGCGCACGCCTTTAATCCCAGCACTCGGGAGGCAGAGCCAGGCGGATCTCTGTGAGTTCGAGGCCAGCCTGGGCTACCAAGTGAGCTCCAGGAAAGGCGCAAAGCTAAGCAGAGAAACCCTGTCTCGAAAAACCAAAAAAATAAAAAAAATAAAATAAAATAAAATAAAATAAAAATAAAAATAATTTTAGTACCATAAGGTGCATGGGAGCTTTTCCATTAGCAGTTCAGTGTTTCCTCTGTCATGTTCACTGATAAAGTCTGGCTAATGGGATAATAATTTGTGTTTATGTAATTCAGACCAGATTTTATGATACAATAATGAAAGGTGATTTGTGTCAGGATTCCAAATTCAGGTACATAATTACAGCTTTCATTTATCCCTAGCAGGCAATTTTGCCCAGGTATTTCTTCATGAGAAGGCATTTCAATTGACACAATCACTTTGAGACTTGTGGTTGGGGCCCCTGTTGGGGAGAAATTTATGTCTCAACTTTGTATCTCTACTAAAATACCCTTCAACTCTGCATGAAAATCATTGACTATCAATTAATTTGATGGGAAGAGCCCAATTTTTCCTAAGGTTTATTCTCAGTGTTCTATTTTATACCTGCAGTTTCAGAGGCATGGAATTTAATCACTCCTTTATTTGGCTGATTATTTTTATATTTAGCTACATTTACCATGGCACTGAAATTAAACTGGTCACTTAATGATGCTCCTGAGAAATTTTGTTCTACACTGACAATTCATAGTCACCATGTGTAAAGTAAAAAAAAAAACACATGTACTTGATCCATCTAGAAGGGGAAATTAGATTGAGAAATACATTTATAGAATAAGAATTATTATTGCTCAGTGCTTTCAATCCACTGCACAACTACATAGAGACATATACATAACTTATCCAATTTTATTTATTTGTATACCCCTTGACTTCAGATAAATATAGTGTATATAATTGCATATATATATATATATATATATATATACATATAATTGTTGCTCATTCATTTTATATGTCCTGGTTTCTTCATAGAATGAAAGCATAAATTGCTCTTAAATAATTAAAAAATCTTTAATTTGCATTTATATTATGCAAAGGTGTATAGGAGCAATGTTGTGCCATGGCAATTGCATTTTGTAACACTTTACTCTGAGGTGCTCTCATGTGCATCTCTTCTAAAACGTATTTGAGAAGTTGTGTCTGTTTAGTGTATGAATATGACAAAGTATTCAGTGCTATAGAGTGACTTACAGTGTGAAAAGTGCCACCCGACCCTTGCCCTAATTCCCAGCCACATGTCCTGGAGATATGCATTGTAAATAGTTCTAATTTTTCTCACAGCAATGTCAGTTTCTTCAGCTGCAAACTCTTGTTAGATTTTCTGTTTGTTTGCTTTAAGATCCTCTGTGAGCATTCATTAGTAATATTAAATCTAAATCCTCATTTCTACACCTCTCCTGCTACCCAGTTTCTTGTGAGTTTTGTTTTGTGCACTGACGGATGTTCACTTTCTCCTGTTTTTCATACAACTTTAGATACCAGGCTCAAAGTGTTTCCCAGCATGTTGGACTCCCACACATGAAGTGCACATTTTGACGACCTGAGTATTTCCCTGAGGTTTGTCTTCACGCACCACTCCTGTCTGCTGTGCCTCTACATTGTCACATTATTTGCACTTGAGACTCTTCTTACCATCCTCACTCATTCTGTTTTCTGTGGCAGAAAGATGAAAAAATAAGCTTTACAAATATAGGAAATAGTCATCACCATTAAGGTGCCCCCTTTCATCGAATACCTTACCACTGTGACTCAAATACTTAGTTAGACATTAACTTAGTTAGTTATTTTCAAGATTCATTTGAGACTTTAGCTTTAAATTTTGAAGATGTGTATATCTGTGCCACATTTTAGTTGGCCTCATATATTAATCATTGTTTTGCTATTTCCTCCTGACAGCTTCAATTCCATATTATTTTCTTTTCCAATCTTTAGTTATTTACTTTTTGTGTCAAGGTCGTCACCTTGAGACTTGAAACTTTAAAACTGCTTGAGGAAATTTAGGGAGTATCCTCCAAGACATAGTTATAGGTAAAGCATTTCTGCATAGGACTCAATTTAGTCAGGGAATAAGACCAAACATTGGCAAACAGGCCCAAAGCTGCTAAGCAACTAAGCAAGCAGTCAACTGAATAAAGAGACAGCCTTTAGGATCCAAGAAAAGCTCCTCAATTTTATATCTAACAAAGGTTTAGTCTCCAAAATACCCCCCCAAAAAATCCAAATTAACAATTATCAGGAAAAACATCAGCCTAATAAAAATATGGGCCATGGAACTTAAAAGACAGCTCTACAAAAATAAACAACCACAAAATACAAATGCTAATAAATATTTTAAAGGGTTCAGTAGTCTTTAGTGTCATTTCATATGTTCTTATTCCTTTGAAGATATATATATATATATATAATATGTGTGTTATGCTAATGCATGTCAGGTTTTATTTTCTCTTTAGATAGTAAATGGAGTTTATTCATCTCTCATTGAATGTGTCTTCTGTTCAAATTGTGCCAAATCAGTCCAACTCACTTATATCTCTTAAGTCTTTATGAGTATAGCTTCTGACTTTCCTCCAATACACAATCTCACAGAAAATTCCTCAATTCTCTTACAATCTTTCTTTCCCAGCTCTACATTGAAACCTGGGCCTTAAGTGTGAGAGCTCTGTTGATATATCCATTGGTGCTAGTTTCAACAGCTCTGCATTTTGATTGGTTGTGCTTTTCTGTAATTATCTCATTCTGTTACAAAAAGATGAAGGGGAAAAGACTACACTTGTCTGTAGGTATAAGGGCACATATTTAGAGTGTGGATAGGAATCATACTTGTCTAGTAACTGGTAGTTGTAGGTTCTTCTCCGAGACCCATAACTTCACTAGCCATAGGTACTTGGATAGGTTTCCAGTACCAACCATGATTTCCCTTTCACTGTGCAGGTCTTAGGTCTAATTAGAGTGCTGTTGGTTACCTCCAAGTTACACATGTCATTACTGCACCTAAATGGTTATTGTGCCTATGCTAGTCATTCTTGTGGTTCATAAGCATCATAGCTGAGTAAGGCTGTTGGCTTCTTCCCTCTTTTGTAAGCTTTAACATTATTCTTTATGTCTTTTAATAAATAAAGTTCAAGTCATTTGTAAATATATTAACATTCATTTTATAAGGTATATTAATCAATTTTATTTCTCTACATATGTATTTCTGACACTCATCTAACCCCTTTGATTTTACAAATTGCATTATTAGAAATATCATTGTATAGAATTTTCAATTTGTTACTATTATTGTTGAATGTGTGTGGAAACAAGGGTGTGCCATGATCAGCCTATGGGAAACTCTCAGTTCAGGAGTCTAACTTCACCTTCACCTACAGGCAGATTCTGTTTCTGTTGCTGGGCTGCAAACTCCAGGGCATTTGGCCCTTGAACTTGGATAACATTCTCCCGTACTCATCTTCTACCTCAGCAGTTCTTGAATTATACATGCCTGCTCTTCCATATCACTTTTTATGTGAATTCCAAATATTGAACCCAAGTTTGCATGTGTGTACGTGTGTGTGTGCGTGTGTGCATGCGTGCGTGTGTGTGTGTGTGTGTGTGTGTGTGTGTGTGTATAATGTATCTACTAATCCATCTCCCTGTTCCAAGTATAACATTTATAAAAATGAATCTGTGTTTGAACAATCAGGACTCATCCTCTACTCTTGAGTTTACTACTTTAGTTGTACAAGATTATCTTGTATGAGAAGAAGCGACTTTGGGGTACTTTCCTTCCAAAAGCACCTGGGCTACACAGTGGCCTTCCATCAACTGATTACTGTATGATTTCATTCTCTGAGTATCATTCTTCTGAATTATTTTCATTTTAAATGTTTTTTGTATTATTTTCATATTCCCTAAATGAAATACAAACTGGCATACTATGTAAGAAAATATACATACATGATAAAAAAAATTGTACTTAAATTTGAAGTTTCTTATTAACAATATAGTCTGATTTTGTAACTGAATATGTATGATAGTTAAGATTGTAAACTCGATCTCCTTCATTAGAATTTAAATGACTGAACATAAAGTTACATGACAAAGTACAAATGTCACTACAGGTGATGCTGGCTAAACATCCTGGGTAATTTTCTATTTTTCCCTTTGTTCTCATCACAAGGTGATGTTCACTCATCTACTCTCCTTGACTATGACGCCTTTTTTATATGTGTAATTTGTTTTGCTCAATGGAATATCACAGAAACATAGGAATGGAATCCTAAAGTTGAAGGCTTGAGCTTTAACTTCTGAGAAGATCAAATTGTGAAGGCAGTATCTACCCAGTCCATAATCAGGCACAATAGTCACTTCACAGAAATGAAAATACAGGAGACACAGCCTCCTGGGTTAATGAAATGATATCAAATAAAACTTCTTAGAATTTTAACACAAAAGAAAGTCCTTTCCAATTCATTTTATGTGGTTGCAGTTTATAATTGAAAAAATTACCCTAAATTAAGTCTGGATAAAAATAATAGCTGGGTATGGTAGCATGCTCTAATGCTAGCAATCAAAAGATAGAAGAAGGTCGATCTCTTGGAGTTGGAGGACATCCTGATCTACATAGTGAGTGTCTAGCCCAGCCAAGGCTACAGAGTGACACTTTCTCTCAAAAAATAAAAACAAAAAACAAATATAAATAAAAATAATGAAGTGAAAGTATAGAAAGTCTAGATAAGATTCCTTATCTATTGCTGTGGCAAAAGTGAAAGATTACACACTTTAAACCATAACATACTTAGAAACAAAAGATATTCTAAATAACTATTTTTTTGCCATATGGTCATTAAATGCAGAGCTATCTAAAGCAAATCCGGACAAAGCATTTACATGTTTTTACAAATTCAAGCAAATTTATAACTAAATTCAATACTAAATTCAATAATGCCTGTGACCAATACTGAAAAGATAAAATATAAATTAAAAATCATGGGCAGATATGTAACAATGAAATTTCAGCAATATATACATTGGTACATGCATAATTAATTAAATAAATAAACAATGAATGACTAGATTGACATAATACCTGTTAAAAACAAATTGTGGTTTTCTTTTTGTGTGTGTGTTACTAAATACACATGTACAACCTGCTCATTCTGTACATTATTTGTATATATATTTTCAAGGTTGACCATTTGATATTGCATAACCAATTGAAGTAGTCTTCTCTGGAGATAAATATTTCTTCTGATATCAGAATTCCTTAGTTCTCTGTAGTTTCCTGTGTAGGACTGAGGCCTCCTAGGAATCCCCAAGCCAAAGTTAGCATGTCTATCATTGCCTTGTTTATTTCCAATTTAGGCATTCATGTTGGTGAGAAATTATTAGTATAAAAGAGTTCATGAATTTGAAAGACAGTAAAAATATTATATGAGATGGTTTGGAGGAAGAAAAAGGAAGGGGGAAATGATGTAGTCATATTAGAACCTAAAAAAAGATTTAAATTTTTTAAAAAAATATTTTAAAAATTAAGAAATTCAACAACATCATGTGAATGGACAATGAAGAAGATAAAGGATCCATATTTTTATCATTCTCTTTTACTTTTTATTTTTTATTTTATCATGGACATTGTATTTTATATTTTTTTCATACCTTATTAATTTTGTGCTTTGACAGTATCATATGTATAAATTATATACTGAGTATTTTAACTTCTTTCTTTCCTATCTCCTCTACACCTGTGTTAGTTTCATAAAGTCCCTTTCCCCTGGATGCATTTTTTTCTTGTTTTATGAAACGAACTGTGTTTACTCAACACCATCCTTGTGAACACGAATGCACTAGCTGAACGAGACTGGCTCTTAGAGCCTCATATGTTTGAATGTTTCCTCTCCATTTAGTAAAACTGCTTGGGAAGGACTAGAATGCATCTTCTTATTAGAGTAGGCATGTCCCTATTGAAGAAGTGGGGCTCTGAACATGGGGAGGGGGCTTTCAGATATCAGGAGTACGTACTGGGCCCTGTATCTCTCTTTCTGCCTGCTACCTACAGATCAGGATGTAAAGCTCTCAGCTACTGCTCCAATACAATATTTGCTATCATCCCACCATGGCAATAATGGACTACCAACTAAAACTGCAAGCAAGCCCCCAATTAAGTGCTTTCTTTTGTAAGAGTTGTCTTGATATGGTGTCTGTTCACAACAATGAAACAGTAACTAAGACACAAGTTTTACTCAAGACCAACTATTTGACAATGGTTTTAGAACTACCCACTACAGGCTTATGGGCTCACCTTTGAGTGCACAGCTAAATAAAGTCACTACACCTATCTTAGAATCCATTGATAGTCCATATCTCAGTAGAGATGAGTAGGGACCTATAAGCTTGTCTCTAATCCAGGCATGGTAGAGATTATAATAGTATGAATAATTTCTAGCACACCTAGCTTCACATTTTTTCACATGGGGAAAGGCTATTGTATATACACAAACAGCGGACTATACAAAGATTCATACTTGAAAGCAAAGAAAATGGTGCTGTAATGTATGAGAATACAAAGAAAAAATATAAGATACAAAGCCAAAATACTAGCAAATAATTAAAAGGAGAAAGGAAACAAAGATAAAAGTTTAATAGCAGAAGAGGAATAAGAAATACTGTTAGGATTTAACAAATGACCAACAGATCTGTGGCAAAGGCTAAGCACCACTGTAAATCAGATGCCCAATTCCTTACTCCTAACTGTGTAGACCAAGAATCTGAAGGTTGCAGGTGCTGAGGAGGATGTGCAGAGAACACAACATTGTATACTATAGACCCCGAACAATTTAAAAACATAACCAGACATGATGGCATATGACTATAATCTCCAGACTGTATAAACTGAGGCAGGAATGAGAGCTTAAGGTATGCTTGGGAAACATGCATTTTCCACATCTCAAAAGAATATAGACATTACTTATTACAAAAACACTGCCTATCTTAGTTAGAGGTTTTTTTTTTTTTTTTCTTTTTTTGATGAAAGGCCATAGCCAAATCAACCGCTGGAAGAAACAGTTTATTTGGCTCACACTTCCATGTCACCGTTCACCTTGCAGGATAGGAACTCAAACCGGGGAGGAACCTGGAGACAGAAGCTGATGCAGAGGCCATAGAGGAGTGCTGCTTACTGGCTTGCTTCTCATAGCTTGCTCAGCCTGCATTATTTTGACCCCAGGATAACTCATCCAGGGATTTCCCCACCAACAATTTGTTGGACCCTCCCTACCAATCACTAATTAAGAAAATGCCCTACAGGCTTGCCTACAGTTTGCCCTTATGCAGGGAATTCTGTAATTGATGTTCCCTTTTCTCAAATGACTTCTGGTTGTGTCAAGTTGACATAAAACTGTCCAACACAATGACCAAGTATAGGATTGGAGTACTCATCCCTTGGCAGACTGGAAGAAATTGGTCTTACGTGGCATGCAACAATATTTGGCATTAATATGGAATTTGACCATTTGCAATAACATAGATGAACCTAGAGCCTTTTTAGCTCTGTGGGGTAAGGAAAGCCATGTGTGTGTGGTTCCCCTTTTCTGAGGTGTCTAAAATAACTAAGCTCAGGCCTGCCACTTGTATATTTATTGCCAGAGCTGCAGTGGGGTAATGGGAATTATTCCTCAGAGGATGTCAAATTTTTGGTATGCTAGATCAAGATCAAGAAACTTCCTG
The DNA here is from genome assembly GCF_049852395.1 of Peromyscus maniculatus bairdii. Taxonomy (NCBI): domain Eukaryota; kingdom Metazoa; phylum Chordata; class Mammalia; order Rodentia; family Cricetidae; genus Peromyscus; species Peromyscus maniculatus. The sequence goes on from NC_134870.1 coordinate 9,016,929, forward strand.
TATGAGGCCCTTTCAGAAACAGTAAAGTAACATGCACTTAAGGCTTTTAAACAGATTTCTTTTTGAAAATAATTTACTTTATTTTTTGATATTTTGCTACAGTTGCATGCCTCTCTTTCCTTTCCTCTCTCCTAACTCTCCATATACCATCCATGCTTTCTTTGAAATTCATATCCCTTTTCCATTAATTTCTTGTTAAATGTTTGCATCATACACACACACACACACACACACACACACACAGAGAGAGAGAGAGAGAGAGAGAGAGAGAGAGAGAGAGAGAGAGAGAGAGAGGATGAAAGGATGTATGGATGCTTTAGGAGGTGTTGAATGTATCTGTTGTTTTTGTTGTGCTGTGGTCTTAATGATACCAGAGACATCACTGTGCCTAAACACAGCAAGTCATATATGCAGTCAGTTTTCTAGCAATTACACCTTAATAAAACTTTTACATAACACTGAAGAAATCAGAAAACAGCTGTGGATTGTGTAGCATACATACAACAAGGAAGCACAAGGTAATGGAAAAAAATGAAGCGTTTTAAATAAATAAATAGAAAGAGATGAATATATTTGGCCAATTACCTACATCACAGAAGAACATAAAGAAGATAAAATAGGACGTCTTATAAGATATGTTCTTTTAATGCATTTCACAGTCAAGGGAAACATTTTTCATCTGTACAAATATTCTTTGTCTGTGATGAGTTTCTCCCTCTTTAATGATATGAGTTGTTGCTGTTATTGTTGTTTTAATCCAAAGACACATTTTCTAAGAGCTTTCTTTTTTTTCCTTAACACCATTATTTGTAAATTGTCTCATTATTATTTTGTATAATTTCTGTATTCTCTATGTCTCTGGCTACCACCTCATAGACAATTGAGACATCTCAATGACTGTACTTTAAATTATGACTCAATTATGCTGTTATAACTTGATAAAGACAATTCCCTTATGATCCTTCTTACCTAATTAAAGATTTTGCTTATCAATCTATTCTTTTGTGCTGTATGTTTTTCATACTGTCAGTCACAGAATAGGTGACTTACTTTTCCTTCATTATCAGATAGCAATAATTTATTCAAATTGATGCTTGCTAGTATATTGGATAATTAAGAATCCTAAGTCTCAGATATCTTGTTCACAAAAAAAGCATATTTTTAAATATTATTGGGTTGTCATCAGCCTTAAAATTGTGATATGACCGTTCATGAAAAAATAGGTAATAAGTGTTTGAAATAAATTTATTAGCATTGATAAATACATGATCTAGAAAACTATTTTTGAGATGCAAGCTTTTGATCATCATTCCAAACTGTCTGTCACAAATATAATGAATATGTAAGGCTCACAAAAAGCTTTGAACCCCAAACCCAGAAAGCAGGAATAATATTTAGAGTAATATAAAACAAAATTCTGCCAAAATGAGGTGAAAGATAAGTATACTAATCTAAAGTGAAGTAAAACAAAGGATTTTAGTTCTTGTCATAAACACACACACACACACACACACACACACACGCACAGCAACATACTTTCAGATATATAAATAGTGACAGCGATATTTAAAAGTAGTGAATTACAGCTGAGAAGTGAGCAGTGAATGGTTGCCACGGGAATCCAGGACAGTTTAATGGTTGCTATTCATGAGCTTGCACCATTCCATAAGTGCTGGCTTTCATGAAAGTGTAGTAATCACTGAGATTTTAAAATCCTTTCAAGACAATCACACTAATATTGCCTGTGTTCTCTTCGGCTTCCTTTGCACAGCTCCATTATGTTGATGTCTCTTAAACTTCCTTTTTAATGAATTGTTCATGGCGATTCTTCCCTGCTGCTTTCCCGTGAGTTTCTTTTTTACATCATGTCACTCAGAAATATCCCACGCAGTGATGGAGCTTTTAGCTATCTCCTCATGGACAATTTATTTACTGGATCTCTGGTTTTGGGTAACAGTTTGGTTATCATCTCCTGTGTGAGGCAATTCTTTTGTTCTGGTTTATAATTGGCTCCCTAGCCACATCATTTGACTCAAGAGCATTTCCCCAGAGGTTCTGTGTTTCTTGGCATTTTTCACTGGCTATAATAGATACTTTCACTCTTTTTGCTCAACTGCTTTTATGAAATGAAGTTACAAATGAAAGATGTCTTTCTGGCATCATTATGATTTGTCCTAACTACAAAGAGGATCTGAATGAATTCTTTCTTTTCCATTTCTAAGTAGAAGGTGAGTCTGATGGTCATTCAGAATTCATGTTGACTTTGCATTTGTATCACAAAGGATATAACTTAAATTATGCTTCTGTAAACATATTGTTCAGAGTTTTGATATCAAGACTTTAATTTAAAAATCAGTAATTCTCTTAGAGTTTTTACAAGTCTGCAGAATTACAGAAATGTCTTGCTCTACCTTTACAAGTAAAAAGAAATAGTTAACACATAATTGCGTCAGAAAAGACTGGACTCTTGAGAATATGTTTTTAAAGAATATTGCTTTTCTCGTTTCTCTCATGTTTTACTAGAGTACAAGTCTTGTTTGAGTTTTGTTCTAATAGTGACACACTTTTCTATGTCATTTTCCTCACGCAATGCAACACATCAATTCTTCCTTAAGTCTTTGATGCATATGCCTCATTTTTTGCAAATATTTCTCAGATTCTATCTCATTTTCTTTAACTACTTTTCCTGATTTTCACAGGCTGAGTGGTTACTGGCTTACTTAAACAGTTACATATACGCTAGTGACATAGTGCATTTGTACATTTGCTAAGATAGTAAATACGGCTACAGAAGCTGTCCAGTGTCCTCATGGAACCCATGTCAAGATACAGTTGCGTGTTTTGAGGTAATTTATTATTATTATTATTATTATTATTATTATTATTACTCCGTTGTGATATCACTTTGCACAGAACAAGATACAAATAGATCTTTCTTCCTAGAGTTGCTTTGTAGTTTTTTTTTTTTTTTTTTTTTGGTTTTTCGAGACAGGGTTTCTCTGTGTAGCTTTGCGCCTTTCCTGGAACTCACTTGGTAGCCCAGGCTGGCCTCGAACTCACAGAGATCCGCCTGGCTCTGCCTCCCGAGTGCTGGGATTAAAGGCGTGCGCCACCACCGCCCGGCTTGCTTTGTAGTTTTAAATCATTTTGTTACTACATGTAATGATATGTGGACTGAGGGTTGAATCCAAAGCATCATATATTCTAAGAAGTTTTGCTATTGCTAAGCTGGACCTGTAGCACTTTTGACTGTATATATTTTCACTTAGAATTTTATTTCATTTGAAATTTGTTTTTGATTGAGTTTGGTAATGGTGTTTTAAACTTTATAAAAAATAATTTCCAGAAACCCATTAAAGTGTCCCAGCTTATTTTCAGAGAAACCTATTCATTTACTGGTTTATGGTCATAGATACTTAAAAATTATTTGCATCCACACATCCTAATTATAAGTAAGAGTAGATGAGAAAATTAATGAGACTCTTTTATTTTATGATGGCATAAAATAGGATATACTCCAAAGGCTTACAGCTTTTAGGACTTGATAAAAAGTTAATGATTTTTCCTAAGATACAAACCTATTTACTAATTATGAGACTTAGAAGAATGTACTTTAACATTCATGAACAAGGAAATGTAGCCAACCATGTATTTTATATATCAGAGTTATCCATTCATTTGTAGAATATATCCTACTCATAGCCATCCGGGTGCTGAATTTGTTCTTTAATCATGTCTAACATATATTAATGATGACATTTATAGGTATACCACTGGTGAAAATAAAATTATATACAATAAAATGTCCACCTGATGCATTTAATAGGTTTTAATAACTATATTACAAATATTTAATTTGTCTTTAGTGAGCACTAAACTCTCATTAAAGAAAATATGCCTCCTATCTACTGAACATTCCATCAACATAAACTTCTAGGAATTTTATGAAAGATTACAAGGAAAAACTTGAAACTTCATTAATCTTCTTGTAGATTCACCATCTCCTGTCTCTTCTATTTTATTCTGTTTACTGTCCAATCCTTAGCTCCAGATGACAACAGGGAAAAATAGAGAATGTGTAAAAAATGAGAGATTTTGTAACACTCATTCCAAATGGAATAGTTTCATCAAAACCTTCCCCTGTGGGGTCTAGAAACATATGCAGAAGAGGATGTGGACAGATTATAAGAGGGGATAGATGGATCTAAGGAAACGGGTCCTTCTGGACACAAAGGTACTGATGAACACAGTAGACTCCCAGAGACTATGGCAGCATGCACAGAGCCTATCCAGTTCAATCCAGACAGGATATCAGAACTAAAAAGGGGAAATGAACATGGGCACCTACCTCAACTAAGAAATTTTCTAAATCTGAGTCCCACTTGCAAAGGAAATATTAGTTTTCTTCATTGGAGTCTCCTGGGGTTTATTAATCACTCTTCAGGGAAGCCCAGCAGTAGATGGACAACAAAAAATGAACTCAATAGTATTTTTGTAGTCTTTTTGTCTCATAATGTGTTCTTTGGATGAGTTTTGACTTATTGATCTGATGCTTATATGTAATGTTTTTGGGGTTTTGGTGTGTGTGTGTGTGTGTGTGTGTGTGTGTGTGTGTGTGTGTGTGTGTGTGTAAGTTTCTTGTGGTGTTTGTTTGTTCCAGTTTGTTGATTACTTGTTTGTTTGTTTTTTAATGAGAAAGATGGCATAGTGCTGGGTGTGTAGGCAAGTGGCAAGAATCTACAAGGAGTTGAGGGAGGAGAAAGTGTGATTAAAACATCATTTTTAATTAAAAAAGAAATGAAATTATAGTAGCAATTACCAATTTGTTACTGATGTTCATAAAAAATTGCATCCATAGCAAAATGTGGTATCATGTTATTTGTGCTTGTGTACAGGTAGATGTTGGAGGTTCATGGTAGGTGTCCTGATTTAGGACTCTACACCTTATTCCTTTGAGAAGAACTGTCAATGAAACTAGAGAAAGATCCAAAGTCAGAAACCAGAGTGATCCTTCTATCTCTATCACTCATCCAAAGTCCTGGGGTGGCAGAAAATGTTGCTCTCTATCCCACCAACTTTTCTTTCTGTATCTGTTTTATTTCTAATTCTGAGATTATTACATAAATTGCAATACTTCCCTTTCCCTGTTTCTATGCCAGTATCCTCACTTATACCCTTCCTTATGCTCTTCAAATTCATGACCCCTTTTTTCATTAGTCATTTATTATTGCATACTTGTATGTACACGTATATTTCTAGATACAACATTTTTGGTCTGTTTAGTGTTACTTCTATGTATGTTTTCAGGGATGACCATTTAGAACTAGACAACAACTTGGTGTCCCATATTGTTCTTTGTGTGGAGTTAAGGTCTCATGGGCTTTTTCCTGTCAAGTTCAGCTGACTCATGGGTGTCAACCTTGCTCTGTTCATGTTTGGGTAGCCATGTTGGTGGAACTTGATGGGTGTAGCTTCTACCATTAGTAGAGGACACATTCCCATAACAAAGTCCCGGATCCCCGGGCTCTTATAATCTTTTTGCTCCCTCTTCCATAATGATCCTTGATCCTTAGGTGCAAGAATATTCTGCAGGTGTGACCCTTGGGACTGGGCTCCAGAATTCTGTGTTATTCTTGCTTGTGGTTTTCTGTAGTGGTACTTATCTGGAATTCATACTATTAAATGCTTACCTAAGGGAAAATAACTTTAATCCAAGGAATTCTGTGTAAAACTATACATATAAATTTTAATGACCTTTTTTTATCTGACTGATATTATTCCCTCCAAGAGCCAAATATGGTCTAACAAAACCCAAATAACGGAACGCAGAAGCCCTCTTTTGAGTTGCTGGACATTGCTGTCCAAGAGACTCTTCAGACTTATAGCTTATTGCTGTTGCCTTGATCTTTATTGCTGAAGACACCGTGTCCTTCAGAAGCAAGGCCCAGCAATACCTGAACTAGAACTGACTGGATTCCCACAGGCTACATTTTCATGTTTCCAGAAGTCATCACACAAACTTTCAAAGCAGAGAATCAATCAATAGTAATACCCAGTTATGATGTCTACCACAACTTAATCACAGCAATGAATAGCACTATATGTTAACCTGAAGGGTACCAAAGTAGCATACATACTTTAGTAGTATCCAATACCTCTGTACTTGGACTTAAGACCCACTTAATAAGGGTAAAACTCCTGGTACTGGAAATCTAACTGACTGCTTGGTGTTAGAGAAGTTATTGATATTGAAGGAGAAGCTAAAATCAGTAATTTACTGAAAAAGCATAACCACTAAAAATCTATAAACAAGAGTTCTTTTACCCACGGATAATTGTAATCCTTTCTTCTTCAAGAAAATTTTTCTTTCCAACAGTTAGGGTCCTCCTAATTTTATATGTGGTGCTGAGATATGAACTCAGATCCTAATGCTTCAATTTCAAGAGGTTTTACTGGATGAATCATTTCTCCAGTCCAAATAAGCTTGTTTTGTTTTGTTTTTGAGGAAGACCATCACAACCCACAACTTTTAAGAAGCCTCTATAAATGTCTCAATGAAAAAATTCCCCTTCTGCCACAAATGATTATTTGTGAGCCCTAAGTCAGTTAGATACATAAGGCAGTTTTATGGTGTTCTCTCCAAACTCTATGAAACTCCTAGATATAGTCTGTCATGGTTTTGAGGACCAGGTTTATTTTGTTCAAAAGTTTCTTATGCAGATAAAAATGTTGCTTTGATCAACTGGAGATACCAAGCATGTTTTGGGATACTAAAATTTCCTATAATCTGACATAGTGGCCCTCTGATAAGCAACATTTTGTTTAAAACAGCACAGAAATCCATGACCAAACCTTTACCGTTCTAGAAATATTTGCTTCACCAAAACTCCACAGAATTCATTAACTTGGTGAACTGTTTTAATTTCCCTCTGCATGACACCAGGCCGTGGTGCCGCTGCCAAGAGAACAGATGGCTAGCTAGGAATTTGCTTCCTATTTACTCCTCCTTGAAGACCCCACGACACAAATTCTGTAGAAAGGCTCCTCATGAAGCTCACCTCAAGATGAGATTCAGGCACCCAATCTGAAGGACTAAGACCAAGCATTGAACTAGGTTGTAGGACTCTTGGATGTGTTAGATGAAGATACTGAATGATTAAAAGACCTTCCAACAACAGATATTAGTGTGGGAGAAAGCTAAGTGATTGGACAGCTCGTGCTCTCTGGCTGTCAGAGTACTTCAGAGATAAGCCATTCCATCTTGCCTTGAGTTTGAACCACTAACAATGTGTACATAAGGAGATGGAAAAGAAGAGTTTCACAAGTTATTCTGGGTATACACAGATTTTTCTCCCAATGGGAAAGAGAACAAAACAACTGAATCAGTGTCGATTTTAACTGATTACATGGAGAATTTAAGATTAATGATTCAAAATTTGTTTTAAGTTCGTGACAGAATGTTCAGATTTCTGTTTTTGGAACACTACACAGGCTAGAGCACAATAAGGTTCCTATGATTGGAAGACTTGTCAAGTTAATACTAGTATGGCAGTTGGAACAGCAGCAAAAAGTACATATCTTATCTCTTGTTATCTCTGTCTCTCTGTCTTAATGTCTCCTCTCTTTTTTCCCTCTCACTACATACTTTCATAGATAAACAGATGCAAAAACAAACAGATTCACCTTTCAAGTTTTGCTTTAGGCATGTATTTCTAAGACTTCACTGATACATATTAGAAGATATCACAAAATAGTAATAAATGGAAGATCTCAGCTTCAATACAGGGACTTACAGAATAGTCTAACATACTGATACTGCAAACATATAAAGATCTAAATCATTACATGTTCAATATTTTCCCATCACCTTAGCAGAACAATCAGAATAATAACAGGACATATTCTAAGTGCTTTCCTGAGAAAACCTTATCATCTATACCTCACCTCTCCCATGCCTAAGGGTAAGCCAAGCCAGTTTAAAGGCCAAGGGACAGTAGATGGACTCATATCTCACTACTGAAATCTACAGCAATCTTTGTTCTCACTAGACTATCAATCCATCATCCTTATCTGTGTTGCTCTCTGTGACAGACCTTCCAGGTCTGATATTTGTTTTGACCTAAATTTTTAGCTATTGAACTCTGTTCACACTTTACTTTAAACTTATGTTCCCCTGGTTATGATATTTTTAGACTGCTTTTGAAGTAACTGACCTTTTGGCCTAGGTCTAGAAATATCTTTTCCATTATAACTGCAGAGAAGCAAGTCTAAAATGCTGGGCCATGTAGTAAGATGCTCTTGAAAGCAATATTTGAAAACATATTTTTGTTTTCAGTTATGAGTGTTTTATATAGCAAATCTAAATAATAAACAAGGGTGTTTGTGCAACTTACCAAATAAATACATGGTCTTGAATGTTGTGGACTAGTTCTGTTGCTTTATGTTAATATGATGTAATACAAGCATAAACCCAGAACAAGAATGATGAATTTTTTTGACATGTAAACTTACACTGGTAGACTTCTGAAGAAGTACATAATAGGATTAAAGATGGTAAGCTGTAACGTGTTATGATTAAGGCCAGGCAGTAGTGGCGCATGCCTTTAATCCCAGCACTTGGGAGGCAGAGGCAGGCGGATCTCTGGGAGTTTGAGTCCAGCCTGGTCTACAGAGTGAGATCCAGGAAAGGCGCAAAGCTACACAGAGAAACCCTGTCTTGAAAAACCAAAAAAAAAAAAAAAAAAGTGTTATGATTAAACACATTGTTGAAGTTCAAAGACAATAAAAAACAACCAGGAGGAAATCCACACACTCTTACCAGTGTCACAGAATATGCTGATTACTTAAGGTATAATGCGGCTGAGTTAAATGAAAGAGCTTCATAGCATGGCCCAAGCAAAAAGAACAACCCTTATAAGGGGAAAAAGCTTGACTACAATAGTACACACAGATATGTCCACTAACTGACTCCACTTAGGAGTGGACAATGATCCCTCTTTGACTTGAATCCATCAAGTAAAAAGGATGCTAGGAAATGCAGCATTACATTCTAGAGATACAGTTTGCCATTTAAAAAATGTTTATTACAAAATTTGCTTATTATACTTGTCTTCAAAGTTCCTTGGTTCCTACCATAGACAATATAACTAGCACTGGTAATATGTGAAGAATTATCTGCAGAGGAGTTGTAGTAAAGACATTACTGCAGTGTGTACTTCTACCCAGCACTGAAGCAAATGCATACTTAGCAATTGTTAAGTATATGATAATGCCACCTTTACTCTGGTCTTCAGCCTCTCTAACTTATTAGCACAGCAAATTCAAGATGACATAAGCACAGTAGTGTTTCCTGGTCAGAATTCTCACCATCTTTCCAGGGCTTTGTGGAACATATAAAGGGAATAACCAGTTGCTGTTAACTTATCAATATGGATAGTGAATATCCATATGTATAATTCACAAACAAAGAATTCTCCTCCCCAATAATAGCAACCTATCTTGCTTTATAAATGTATTTATTTATTTTTTTCCCAAGGAAGAATCTAATATTTTATCTTGTATTAATTTTATAGATTATATTGTAAGATCTCTACATTTTTCTTTTATTTTTGAAATTATAATTTAATTATATAATTTAACCCTTCCTTTCCTTCCCTTCAAACACCTAATATACCCCTCCTTGCTCTCTCTTAAATGCATAATCTATTATCATTAGTAGTTGTTACATACAAGAAGGAATGTAATATATACATATTGAATGTGAATATGAGAGTATATTTATATTCATAAATATAATCTGCTCGGTCTGTGTTATGTTAATTGTATGTATATTTTTGTGGCTAACCATTTGGTATTGGGATAACTAGTTGATGTGCTATTCCTTGGGAAGGACTATTTCCTCCTCTCAGCATTCTTCAGTTGCTGTAGTTCTTAGTTGCTGAAGCCCCACAGTGTGGTGATATATTGTGTCCCCCAATATATTGTGCACCCTAATAAACTTATCTGGGGTCAGAAGACAGAACAGCCACTAGACAGACATAGAGGCCAGAAAAAGGTGACACACACACCTTTAATCCTAGTGTTCTGAAGGCAGAGATCCATCTGGATCTCTGTGAGTTCAAAGCCACACTGAAAACAGCCGGGCATGATGACACATGACTTTAATCCCAGGAAGTGACGGCAGGAAGCAGAAAGGTATATAAGGCATAAAAACCAGGAACTGGGCTGGTTAAGCTTTTAGGCATCTAGCAGCAGTTCAGCTGAGATATGTGAGGACTCAGAGGCTTCCAGTTTGAGAAAATGAGATCAGCTGAGGAATTGGCAAGGTGAGGTTAGGTGTGACTGGTTATGTTTCTCTGATCTTTCAGCGTTCACCCCAATACCTGGCTCTGGGTTTGTTTTTATTAAGACCCTTTAAGATTTGTGCTACACCATGGTTTTCCCTCTATTAACTTAGGAATATCTATTGCTGTCTTTGTTTAAACTCATACTGTTAAAAACTCAGTAGATTAAAGATATGATAATTTTTTCCAGGCACTATCTAAAAGTGTTAATGACTATTTCTCAATATTCTGAAAGTATTTCTACAATACTATACAGGAATGCCACTGCTGGGTATTCACGTAATGGAGCTCAAATCAACATAGCACACAGAGCCTTCTGTGCATCAATATATTACATGCTATTTTTAGTGGATATTATGGAACCAGCTTAGTTGTCTTTCAACAAAGGAATGAACAAAGAAAATATGAAATGTAAACAGTGAACTTTTGTCAGTCATGATGAAAAACAATGTTATTTACAAAATAATAAATGAAACTGGAGAAAACACTATTAAGTGAATTAAATCACTATCTTAAAGACATATTTCACATTTCACTCATTTGTGATCCTAGATGCTACACTAATACTTGTATACTTGAATCATGCATTTAATATGATATGGATGAATGTCTGGAGGAACAAAGGGGGCAGAGGAAGATGAGAATACATCTGGAGGGTAATGGAGTAGAGTAGGGAATATACTTAACATACATTATACACTCATACGACAATGTTCTTATCTATCACAATACCTAGAACGATGTATGTATGTATACAGTGAAACTTCCTTTTAAAAGAAGGTTTGGAAAATAAAACACTGTTTGTATATCAAAAGATTAGGACTGAATATAAAATTTCCACTGGGATCCATGTGATAGAAGGTATATTATAAATATTCATATCCATTTAATTGAATTTATTGAAAAAATTCCACCTTACGTTTGAGTGACTGTATGAGTTCCATACATACAGAAAAGGAGGAGGAAGAACACAGACTGCCACCACAGACACTCCCCTGTGGTTGTGAAATGCAGCACTTCGATTACTGTTTCTGCTAAAGGCCAAGTTCTTACAAGTATTTTCAAACCAATTCTGTGAATCAATTAATAAAGTATTTAAGAAATAGAAATTTCATATGAAACAGTTTCCTTGCTTTAAGAGACATTTTTGATTGCTGTAGTCTGGATTTGTTTGTTTTTGTGTATGTTTGCATTGTGATTTCTTTTATTTAAAAGAAAAAAAATCTACTCACCTTGTTCTAAGAAGGCAAGATAGAAAGAGGTGTGGTGGTAATCTAATTGTACTGAAATGTGATTTTGATTGTATGTTAATAAATAAAGTTGTCCGGGGGTCAGAGCTATTAGAGCCATAGCAAGAGTGTAGCGGTGGTGGCACACGCCTTTAATCCCATAGATCTCTGTGTGTTCAGGGATATAGCCAGCATTGGAGACATATGCCTTTAAGACCTAGGGGGCTGTACATTCAGACAGTGACGAGGCAGTCACGTGTTTGGGTTTACAACCAATGAGAAGGCAGAATGACTGGAAAATTGATTTACAGACAGGAAGTAGCTATTTTTTCGCGAAGCTGGGACAGCAGGAGGAAGGGTGAGATTTTAGCTCTGAGCTCTGACCTCTCGGCTTTCTCTTTTACATTGTCTCTGTGTTTCTTATTTAATAAGACAGTTAGTTACATCAATAAAGAGGGATATGAGCAGAGCAAGAACCACCTAACCTGGAGATTCCTAATAGTATTTTGGCCACCAAATGTTTGTCCACTTAAGTCATGTTTTCCAGCCATGCACAGCCACATCACACCATAGCTCCTTACATCTGTCATGTTTTACTTATACATATACACTGTCATATATGTGGGATGGATACTAAAATAGAATCACACAAAAATTCTGACCCTCTTTTCTAATATTCATTTTTAAAATAATTTATTAGCACAACAAAATTTTTAAATAATCCTTGATATTCTATTTGGTTTTCAGTTATTCTTCATCCTCCCCATCCCAACTTAAAACATGAATTAATACGTTTGCATAATATATATCTCTGGAACACTTTTAAAAAGAGCTTGGCATACATATATAAATAAATGAAACTTTTATCATGATAGTAAATAATGAGAAAAATGAAGATTGAATTGAGTTTTGAATATCTCTTTTGAGCAAAAAAGTTTTATCTCAAGTTGTAAAAGTTCATCTGTTAGTTATTTTGCAGCACTGTGCTCTTACACTGCAAGGATATGTCAAAAAACACGACAGAATATGCTAATAAGTTTTATTAAGATAAAGGGGACAGGGAGTGCTTAGGCCTGTAGAAGAAACACATATGTGGAGAAGGAGCCGGGAATATGGTGCCGGCTTACAAAGGCTGGGCATGCACAGGTTGATGTAACTACTCCACACATGTGTGTAGATCACATGGCTACGCTGCGCACGTTTGTAAACATGCAAAATCACTAATCCTGGTCATCTGAGACGCCTTGACCTGGAACTGGCTAGGCAGAAGTGTACAGGTCCGCTGGGCATGTGCAAATACTCCCAACCATGGGGGCGTGTTGTGAACCCTTCATCAACATTGAAAAAGCTATTTTATATAGTCTATCTGGGATATTTTTAAATAAGTGCCTTTTATAAAGGCAATGATTGAGTTGAATAACTTGTTGGAAATCCAAAATGATGTCAATATTTATGTGTATACTTTCATTATCTGTTTTAGAGTATATCATGGAGAAAGCATACTTCACATGGTGATAGATAGACATTATTTTACTGAGCACTGACTCTTAACATTTTGAAGTGATAACTGCAAAACCTACCTGGAGTCTTCAGGTGATCTAGCCTGCTTTCTTTGTAAGCAATATTTTATTTAATTTTCCCAAAATTCTAGTGGAGTTGTTTTCAGTGTTTTCCAGATGATGTACTGAGATTGTTTAGTTTGATTTGTCAAGGTTATTCAGCTAACTAGTCCAAAAGGATTTCACACTAGTCTTTGTTTCTAACCAACAGCTTTTTATATCTTCTGCTGATATTTAAATGAACTTTTAAATGGGATTTATGGTTAAAACTACAATTTTCCAGAAAAGAGGGACTTCACTTACTCACCTAGATTTTGAATACAGTTTAATGGACAGCCCTAGTATGTATATATTGAAAAGGCCCTCTGTGGTAGTACATACCATGGGCATCCTCATGGCCTCACGTGGCTACACATGCTCTCATGTGCATGTGACGTTGATGTCCATGGGCCGTGCCGCTACTGAGGACAATGTTGATGTGGGAAACCTATTTTTGCCTACTTGAACTCATTATTACTGGCAAGTTCATCCATCCTGCTGCTGTGGTATTCCATTGATGATATTTGAGACAATTTATTCAGTCTCCTGGTATAGACTGTGGACAAGCAGCTCTCCAGGAATCATGTATGCCTTCATTAACAGACTGGGGTTAGTGATAAATCCAGAAAAATGGAATGTGTAACTAGTGAACATTCAACCTCTCCAGTATAAGATCACTGTTGTTGTGATTCTTGCATCATATGTCTAATAAATCCTTATTTAATATATATTTTTATTATATGGCTTCTGTTCCTTTAAAGAACTCTAATAGCAAACTGCTTAAAATATAATGGCTGTAATATAAAAAGTTAGTAACACTGTTAGTCAAAGTTCATTAATCATTATGTATTAAATAATGTTTAACTTTATACATATTAGATGATATAATCACTACAGGTACTGATTCACGCAGGAAATACACACCCAGATATGTACAACCTTGTGAAGAGAACATGTCTAAGATCAAATAGCTAAGCAAAAAATAAATAAATAAACAAATAAATATAATGAAATGTTGTTTTGTATCTGCCATTAACTTTAGATTTAATGTTCCTAGACTCTTTCTCATTAACAATTGTTTTGTTATTTGAAAAGACACCATTTTTGTGACTGCATATAACCCCTTGTTGTTTTGAGTCTTGTACCTTCACACACTTTGCATTTTTAGAAATTTATTTTCTAGTAGTATTGATGGGCTTTGTTGTATCTGTTTAGAGATAATTCAAGTCAGTAGGGAAAGAAAACACAGGAAACAAAAGCTATCGCTTGTAAAAAAAAATGTGAATTTATGGTAATCCACAAGTGCTTTATGGTGCTTCGAAGAAATAAGCATTTTCACAGGAGAAGGTGAAAACGTGCAAAACAGTCATTTCATTGTATTAGTGTTAAATTTTCTCTGCAAACTGTAAAACAGTATAATATTGCTAATTTTGTTGTACAAAGTGATCTTCTTGTTATAAATGTTGCCCACTTAGTCAAATAAGATGTGTATGGCATATAGAGGATATATATTATTTCCTAGTAAACATTCCCTTGCCTTTTGCCTTCTAACTCTTACATTTGAACAAAGCTCTCTGTGTTTCTATTGTTCAGTATTACAATAGACTTTATAGCACAGCTGAAAGCACTTTTGTAGTGCAGTAATGGCAGCAGAGTCAATTTCCTCATTTGAGACATAAGACATAACTCTGAAAGAGGCAGCAGCATTATCACAATGACCAGGATGTGAGGAGACCATCACAAGGTTACTCCTACAGCTCATTTGACTCCAAGGTTTATATTCAAGCTCTTAGATTTCTCTAAGCTACCGCTGAGGCATTTTGTATGAATACAAAACCCTAAATGGAGTAAGATACTGCTGTGAGGAGGACACCTTGAAGCCATTAACTGGAATGCTGGCACATTTAGTGTCCTGGTGGAGGGGTGGGAGGAGGGGGTAGAAGGTGATGAGCTTAACAACTGAGTTTGAAGGTTACTTGGGTTGAAACTCTTGATTATGGAAATATTTTAACAAACGCAGATCCATTTGCAAGAGTATATTGCACATATACAAGAAAATCACTGACACTCTACCAATGAGTTTAAAATTAGGAAGCTATGCTACTTGATCATAATTTTAAAGTTATTATTTTAAGTATTCACAAAACTACACTATAGGTCATGCTACATCATAAAATCTTCATCCGATCAACAGTTGAGAGGTCTATTCAAAATAACAAATCCCCTAAGTCAGCATTTAGTAAGTTTTATAGGATATGAATATGAGCAAAATAGATGATCTATTTTATGAAGGTATAAAGATATGATAATGATACCCATTTTCTTATATGCTTATTTTAAAACAGAAAAAAGTTCAAATATCTCTCATTTCTTTTCAATTCACTCAAGGTAAGGAAGTTTATACTGGAGAAATCTTTAGTATGATCAACACAACTTTATATGCATAACTTTTTTATAATATTAAGGACATGGGGATGAATCTAAATACACTGAGTTCTTTAGTCCATTCACTTTATTCTTCTAAGCCAGTTTTATCTACACAGTTTCAGTCCTGTTCTCACATTCAGCTCTTCTCTGTGCCCAGTTATCCTGTCCTCATAGTTGTAGTAAACTCTTATGCTTTTGACCTGATCTTCCTCCTCCATCCCTTCATCCTCCATCTATATCCTTCCTGGCTCCTTACCCCAGGCCCTGATAAACTCTACCAGAGATCTGCTTTACCCTCTACTGAACCTCTGTCTTTCTCTCTTCTCTCTGGCCATGTGGTTCTGTGTCCTCTGTTCCTATCTCACCCTTCAATCTTTATCTCCTCACTCAGGCTATGCAGTTGGATTCTGTGTCTGCCTCTGGAATTTCGCTCCAGTCCTTATTGCACCTGGTTATGTAAAACGCCTTATTGTCCTCAGTCAATCTCTCTGCCATGCCCCTGGGCATGGAGGAAGGGGATGGTCTGAGCTTCATTTGCACAAGAAACAAAACTATGCATCTGCAGCCAGCTTGTCTCCTAGGCTCAGCAAGGGAGTTAGTTACCTATGTGGAACCAAAATTAGACCAAAATGCTTTCACCCCAAAAACTAAAGGCCTAAGGCTGCTCCTTTTAGCTACAGGCCATAAGTTACTGGAATAGGCCAGAAGTTACTGAAACCAGTCAGTCCAGATTCCAGAAACCAGGAAGTGTAAAAGTACCGAGTCACAAGATAGTCAGAAGGTAATGGCTGCCGGACTATGGAATGTCCTCTCCCTAACCCCCTAGGCAACTGCTTGACCATAGAATGTCCCAACCCTAGTTTCCATAGTGACTGTGTAATCACCAGATGCCCCCATCTGGGGGCAGCCAATGAAAAATGGTGGTGGGCAACTACTTCCTTAGAAGGAAAACTGAATTGTGATTTCTGGAATTCCTAGACACAAGCCAATCAGAATTGTACCCGTACTAGCACCCCTAAATGATGTAACCTTGTGATTTTTCCCTTTAAAAGCTGAGCTTGCAGATAGGTGGGCACTTCCTCCAGCTTCCACTGCGTTGGATCTATTGGACGAAGTCCCTGCCTAGGCTTGTATTGCATTTGGATGTCCACGACTAAATCTTGCTTTTACATTCCAGCTTGCTAGTCCTTGGTGGTCTCTCTGGGTGTCGCGATCTGGGCACAACACCTAGAAGTTCAGCAGGTCTGAGGAGCTGAACTGCTTGACAAATGGTCTTGGAATATTTGGGCACACAAGAATTTCATAGCAGAAGACAGCTGAAATATTAAAAGCTGTATAACACCAAATATTCATAATAAATTGTTTGCCTTTTGACAGACCCTTGGCTGGTCAAAGTGTAGCTTTACTACACAGCTGAATCTTTATAATATATTCTTGTGGCCCACAAGACATAACTGTAAGTGAAATGCTTAAACTTTGTAGATGAATGGTATTCAAAATAAATACATTTTAATTGAAATGTGAGAAAATAAAACAAATCATAAGATCACATATACAATAGAACTTTTAATAAAGAAATGGAAAATAAATTCATTACATACCTGCCTATCAAACACATTTAAGGATATAGAATTTAATCTGTAATTCAGCTAAGGAAATGGTAACAAACAGTAAAACAAATATAGGTAAGAAAAATATTAAATGAATAGATCTGTATATAAACATATCCTGAAGGTCATTGGCAGAGATGCTGAAAGGATTTGGCCACTGTCTAAGATAGTAAGAGATACCTATTACCTATTGCAGTATCTGTCTATGTCTGGAAAGGCTGTGATTCTGATAACCATCATTTAAATTTAGCCTTACTGGGAGTGCTAAGATAGAAAGAAACAAAAACGATGTAGAATCAGAGGGCTACAAATTTGAAAATATATTTTCAATATGTA
Source organism: Peromyscus maniculatus bairdii (assembly GCF_049852395.1). NCBI lineage: Eukaryota > Metazoa > Chordata > Mammalia > Rodentia > Cricetidae > Peromyscus > Peromyscus maniculatus. Next base: position 9,034,472 of record NC_134870.1, read on the forward strand.
CCATCTCAAGGCAAATCCATACACAATAGTAAGTCCATAGAAAATGTACTTGGTCTCTTGCTGAGGCAGGGAGCTATTGAAACACTTCATTTCATTAACAAATTCAATATTGATTTTTGAAAGACTAATGTTTCTGAGCATCCAATAAATGAAATAAAGGACAGAAGTAGATAAGTCTTAACAAAAGCATAAACATAAAATTGTGTGTGCAGCAAACTTAATTGCCTTCGGTCTCTGGAAGAGACCAAAAACATCTACAAACCTTATCAGAGAATAACTGTTCCTTTTTGTTCAGGAATACTGAAGGAAAATTTTCATTTCTTAATTTCAGTGTGAATGAGCCAAATTCATCACTCTTAGATCATAGAAGTGAAGATCCATGAGTACAGCCATGAGTGGCGATATCAGAACAGCTGAATATGGCTGTTCCTCATGGAATTTTGTTATTTGGTCTGGGATAACAGAAATCACACCAGGAATGACAATTTCATCTCAACAAAAATTATGAGGCTCTTGCTCCAAAGAAGATAGTAAAATGTCAGGTTCTTAACTTTTGCTTAGCGTGATAACTTTTTTTTCTTGATTATATGGAATAATAAGTCTCTTTAGATGAAGTTGAGCTGAAGAGGCTTCTGCTTTCTTTCAAAGAGTACTTCGATCAACCAATTTAAATATTATCACCATAAGTTATGTAATTGCTATGGTTTTTCTTCAGTAGGACTGAAACATCTAACATTACACTGCTAAATATGTAATCCCTGACTTTTCATAATGGCAGCAATTTGCACTTCATCAAGGGCAAGCAAAGAGAGTGCAGTAACTGTCTGCCTGAATTATCTTTGTCTTTGAATTCTACAGTGACTTTGAATGGTAGTTACCCATTTACTTTCTATAAAGGCATGTCAATGGGAAAAGAGAGAAATGACTGAATTATTTACACATGTAAGTGGCAGTTTAATTGCTCCTGGGTAGTCTCTTAAAATAATTAATGCCTGTGGCTTAGCATCTTGAAAAACCTGACAGAGCATTCATTTATCTTAGTTTAAGTCAAACTGAAAAATCCAATATAAACATATGTTAGGGCAGAATATTTATGTGTCAGTAAACTACAGAATGGGTCTAGGCCCTCAGAAAGACAACAAAAATGGGGTACCTCAGCCTAAAATAATGTCTAAATTCAAGTCTAATTAGTAAGCATATATTTATAAAGTTGTATTCAAGACAGAATTAGCAGAAATTAGAAGTTTTAAAATTTAATAACAAGAACCGTATGTTACAGTTATATGAAATTATAGATAGAAGAGAAGAGAATGGAGAGATGTCCAGTTTAGTCTAGATTTTACATTGCTGCTTAGGGAAACTGTCATGTGCATTATTTTGTCCTCGGGTTCTGTGTTAATAAAACTATACAAATACAACTTCCTTTTTGCACAGTCTTGTGGTTACAAGTTATATTGTTCTTTTAAAAATGGACCAATGGAGAATTCTCCTGGAATGGAATAAAGAACCATGAAAAATGACTCAGGATCTATCTCAGTGGCAGAACATTTGCATAGCTGTGCAAGGCCTGTCCTTCAGTCTCTGGTACTGCAAAATAAATACATGACTAAGGAAACATATCAGTACATTAAACACGCACTATCTTTCTGTTAAACCAGTGTAAATAAAATCAAAATTGTCCAATACAACTTGTTCAGTATGATAACAATTAATTAATGATGTATATAACCTGAATAGCATGTATCTAAGAAAAATGCCTGATCTTAATGATACCATAAACCTTAGTAGATTTGCACCCTTTAAGCCAACAACTTCACAACTCTATTCAGTATGGAAACTAGCACCCTAGCAGCCATTAGAAGAATAAGAATGGACAAGAAATCTCAAAATCACTCTACTCTGTGAATGATCAATCTTTGATCCAGCTGGCCTCAAGTACTAAGATCCAATCATCTCCACTCCAGCCCTTTTCCTTTAGTTATTTTCTGAGAAATCAATCTCATTCCTCTGATGTTTCTCATAACTGACCAAGAGTAATGGTTCAGCATCACAATGGATTAAAGTGGTAATAACAATTGAGAATACTAATATGCTATTCAAAAACAAAAGGAAGACTCATACACAGATTATCATAGACGCCTGTTAAAAGGTTGAGAAATCTCTCAGCAGTTAAAAGCATGCACTGCTCTTGCAGAACACACAAGTTCATTTCTCAGCTCCCACCTCACAGATGGCTACAACTACAGCTTTGCTGTGGGACGGTCTGTATGTCAAATTGCTCTGATTGGTCAATAAATAAAACACTGATTGGCCAGTGCCCAGGCAGGAAGTAGGTGGGACAAGGAGAGAGGAGAATTCTGGGAAGCAGAAGGCTGAGGCGGAGAGACACTGCAGCCGCCGCCATGACCAGCAGCATGTGAAGACGCCGGTAAGCCACCAGCCACGTGGCAAGGTATAGATTTATGGAAATGGTTAATTTAAGATAAAAGAACAGTTAGCAAGAAGCCTGCCACGGCCATACAGTTTGTAAGCAATATAAGTCTCTGTGTTTACTTGGTTGGGTCTGAGCGGCTGTGGGACTGGCGGGTGACAAAGATTTGTCCTGACTGTGGGCAAAGCAGGAAAACTCTACCTACACAGCTTCATGGGAATTACATCTTCACTGGCCACCTTTTCTGGCCTCTTTGGGCACCGGTACTAAGATGCACAAACACACATACACACAAACACACACACACACACACACACACACACTTTAAAAAAGTTTCAAAGAATTTGTAGAACTTTAAAAGACCACATATTAATTCATGTCTGTATGATTTTCCAGAAAATATTTAACAATATTCTAATCTCCCATCTCTGTTTGACCTTAAGGCTTTGCACAACATATGTGTACAGGAGAAAACAGAAATAAGCTAGCTGCTGGAGCATTGAACGTTCACCCCATGAATCTTCATCAAAGCCTGAGAAGCATTTAATGTCAAATGTTTACCTCATTTTCTGAGTAATGGTTATTTGATTCATGTCATACTCCATGAACACAAATTAAAGTATCCACATAAGACCAGGAAGTTCTCAATTAATCATCAGAAACAACACACAATGTGAAAAAAAATGAAAATCTGATTTAGGAAGTGCTTGTTTTATTAAAAATGTTCAGTAATCATAAAAGAACAGTTGAACCATGTATGAGCAAGTAAAAGAGAAATAAATAATATAATCTGTAGAACTTGTTTCTGGCAAGGCCTAAACATGGGGTTATTGGACAAAGGATTAAAATGAGTCATTTGTAAATTTTTTTACAGACTGAAGAAAACTGTGTCTAATGCATAAGGAAGACAGTAAAAGTAAGGTTGTCAAGTACTGAATGTTAACGGTTATAGCACTGTTGGAATTTTGGATATCTCACAGTGTCCTGTGCTTTGAACACAAGGTCTTAGCTGATGAAACTGTTTTGGGTGGTTTGGGAACCACTGGGACTCCGAAGATTATGTGTGCTTCTAGTTTCTATTTAGACCTCTGTTTCTTCCTTTGTTGTTGTTGTTGTTTGTTCTTCTTTCATACAATACATCTCAGGCACAGATTCTCCCGTTCTGCTCCTCTCAACTCCCCTCTCTGCTTCTCTTGATCTTTGAAGATCAAACCAAGCAGGTGCATCTCCACCATCATGGTTGGTTTAACCTTCTGAAACTGTAAGCTAAGAGAAATCTTGATTTTTCTTAAGTTGTTATTTTGGGTACTTTGTTACACCAAAGACAGTAATACCTAACAGTATTGATGCTGTGGCATGGGGCTGTTGTTATGAAAAGCCTGGTCAAATGGTTTGAAAGCATTCAAACTTTTTTCAGGGAAGCCTGTAGCTGGGTGTATGGACCAATTTCATGGGAGTTTGGAAGAGCAGAACATCAAGAGATGTAATAACAATAAAGACTGTGTTTATCATGTTTTAAAGGTGAAGAAGGAGACCATCAAAAACAAGACCAGGGAATATTTGTGTCATAATCTAGCAAAACTCTGGCTAAGTTTCTCTTGTCTTGAAAATTCAGGTGAGAATAAACTTTACTTGGCAGATGAAATTTCAAAATAAAATATCAATCAAGCTATGTCATGGCTATTACTCCCTGATGTGAGCCAGGTTTACTCTGAGAATAGAGAAAAATAATGCTATGAAATTTTGTAGTTTCAGGGCACCTGCACTTTTAAAGCCCAGGAAAAGGTGAGGGTGGATACAGTGACTACTACTGTCAGAAAAAAAAATAAGTTACATAAATTGATTCAAATTAATGGTTGTTCAAATACTATGTAATGACATTGAAATATACTCACTGATGTTTCTTATTAACTTATAGCTGAAATTTGCTACTACTTAATTTCTGGGCATTATGCTTAGCCTTTTATTTGTTTTTTCCTCCTTTAATTCTCAAGATGTTGTCAATATATTCTCCTCAATTGGCAGATTATATATATTAGTGAAGATAAACATTTCATTTAACATCTTAGAAAAGGTTTCACCAAGACAGAAACCAAGATCAATTCATTGCTAAGCAAATACATGATTCACTAATTCATAGTTTACTCTTCGTATTTAATGTCAAACGAAGAGGAAATATTTAGTTACACAAATGAAGTAGAGCTTTGTTGATTATCAAATTCTTTATCAAAGAATTATAATGGAAGTCAATTTTCAGTACTATTACCATGAGCTTCATTCATCTTATTATTCATGAGTCAAATTGGTTGAGGTCATCTCCCTCCAGGAGGCCTCTCATTTTAAAATGTGTTTGCAGATATTAGATAATACTTGGAGGCCACAACAATAAGCATTATGCAAATGACAAATCAAAGAAAATCCTTAAGCAAACAGTCAGTGGAACAGAGGTAAGCAAGGAGAAGCAATCAGAAGTGGGGGAAGCCCACTTACAGTCAGACAAGATTAAGGAGAGAGTGGATGGGATCTCAGTTATTTACAGTGGCTTTTCTTTGCCCAAGTGACTGGGAGGGGGGTTTTGATGTTCTTTATAAAAAACATTTTATATGAATTTTGGGTAAGCATCTCTTAATGGTTTCTTTTTAGTCTTTTAAGTACTCTTATGCAATAATTTATGTTAGTTTTATTTAGTGAGTTTGCTTATTTTGTGTTCCTTTTATTGAGGACCAAAAAAAAAAAAAAGTAGAATTTTAGGGCTAAATCTAGAGAAAAACTCTTTCAATGTCAAGTTTGCTAAAGGACTCAAACCTAAGCAGCATTAAGAACAGCTCAAGTATTTATTCTCTGACATGAGAGCCTTTCTTCCTTGTGGTCACTGCGTCTCATCCCTAAAAAATCCCAGCATTTTATTATAAGTGTGTACTTGATAAATTGTCTTAAAGAAGTCACATTTCATTGTTTTGCCTTTACTGATATTACTCTTCTTATATCAAAGATTATTTCTTCACATTCTCAGTTATTCATTTTTTTTTTCTGTTGCTGTTCTCATTCTTAAATGCAAATGCTTGTATGAACCAGTTATCTGCCAGAACATTAGCTTCAGGCAGCCTCTTAGCCTTTCAGGAACTCTCTATAATAAACAGTTCTAACCTTCTGACCTTAAGAAATCACCCAAATCTCAATTTTAAAGAATTTTATAGTATTATTGTTCTTTGTTTGGCCATGCCAAAAGAATTATTTATCCTTAGCAATTTGAAGCTGAGTATGTCTCTCTTAAATCAGACAAAGTTCATACCAGAGTAAATCTACAGCCCATGCTGCTGAAGCTTACTTCTAACACCACTGTTACTTGTCTTAAATTTCTTTCCTAACACTTTAAAAGTAGGAATATTACTGTTCAAATATAAATTCTAAATGAGTAAGAAATTTGGATTCTTATCCATCTTTTAAGTTTAAATTTTTAACCACATTTTAAGAGTTTAAAACTGTCAGAAAATCAATTTCTGTCAGGATATAGCACTGTAACTTAAATATCAAGGGTCAAATTTGGTGCTGTACTGAAGGCTCTCCATGAACAGATCAACAGAGTTGGCAGAAGCCATAGCTGATTGTGGCATTTTGAAGGTTTTTCTCCTTTCATCTGCACTAATCAAACCAATGATGTCAATTGTGTATACATTAAGATAATAGCAATCAGCCATATTAGCCAAGTGAAGAAGAAACAACACTATGTGGGAAATATTATAGTCAGAGAAGAAAACACTCACAGAGACTGAATTTTATTCTCAAGAAGGGATCTGGAATGAACAGATTACTCAGCAGTTAAGTGCACACACTGTTCTTGAAAAGGACAGGAGTGTGGTTCCCATCAGTCATGTCAGGTGGCTCACAACTGCTTACAACTCTAGGTCTAGAGGTATCTGATGCTCCTGGGCACCAGCATGCATATGATACACCACACAGAGACATAACCATAGACAAAATTAAAAATAGTAAAATAAAATCATTTAAAATTAAGATACCAACTGTTATAAAGTAAAAGTTAAATGAAAGCAAGCACATCCTAGAAAACATTGTACTGTACTAGAGAATTCAAGAGAAATGTTCCCTAATTTAGAGTTTTGATAGTTTATCTAATTGGAAAAAAGTAATAATTATAGGAACATCAATGTACAATGAAGTCAAACATGTCTTAATCATATTTAACAAATCCACTATTTATAACTCACTAGCTGCATATTTATATACCATCAGCAAGTATGAAACTTATAAATCAATACTGGTGTATGGGTCATTAAAGGAATAACAAAATGACTAGTCAAAAAAGGTCTGGAGAAAGAGAAGCCATTACTGCAATTATATTATTAAATTCCTCAGTTTCAAAACCATATTTCTTACCCATCACTGTACTTTTAATACAGTGATGTTTTCCCCTTTGTTGCCTTAACAATCCTGGTGCTATATCCTGGCATGAATGCAAAGCCTTGACCAGTATAGTGACTGACTTTAGGTGGGGCTCTTCCGGTGATGCTGACAAACAAGATATCCAGTTATCTTCCCATGTGCTTGGTCTTCCTCCAATAGTTTTGTCCATGTAAAGTGCCATGATTAAATAATGTCTGCAATACTGTTAAGGATTATTTAAATCATCTCTTTGTCTAATATTTTGTAATTGTTTTGACTAAGTGAGAATGGATATTTTGAAGTATGAAGAAGAGTAGGGAAAGACTGGGGTGTGAAATATGACACAAACACATCAAAGTACTATGAAGAAACATAGTGTTTTATAAATTGAATATGTGTTAATAAGAAGAAAGATAAATCAGATAGATTTCTTCTGCAACATGCTATTACCTAAGTCTTTAAAGGTCATTAATAAATTGTGTGCCTAAGTTATTTTTGAGAGAGAAGGGTTCAAATTTTCTGTTCTTTTTTTTTTTTTTTTTTTTTTAAGAACTTCCATCATCTAATTAGTTTGGAATCATTTAAATATATCCCCAGTGGCATAATGGTTGCCTTAAATGTTCATTAATACCTGATTAGCAGTTGTAATGAGAAGTAGCAATAATAGTAATAATAATAGTAGTAGTAATAATAGTAATAATAATAATAATAGTAGTAATAATAGAATTAGTAAAGGGGATCCTGCTTCCTCTTGAGACTTTAATTTAAACAAATCAGTGCATCATCCTACAGGATCTGAGACAAATTCTTTTCATATAAAATACTAGCTTTTCTCCAGCATTCATATTTGATCTCATCTTGATCTGTTAATTTTTATACTTTGTGATTTCTTGTATTAAAATGTTTCTTGGGTTTGTTTTATTCATTTGGGGGGATTCATACTCCACATAAGTTTTCTTTATATGATGTTTGGAATTTTCTACAAACTCATCTACTGTCATTTTGTATTCAGAAAGGTTGATATCTGACACATTCTCATGGTTTCATATGGGAATGACCAGCCTGTTACATGCTCACTCTGAAGAAACAATTAATAAAACCTGGTATTTTTCTTAGATAACATGTGTTTGTTCACTTGGAACTTTACTATCAGTAAAAACATACATAAGTTTTAATAATTAATGGATACACTACTTTTTATAGCTAGCATCATTAATTTCTCATATATATATAAATATTGTAAGCATATTATAAGATATGAAATATGATATAAGATTATCCATGTATATTGACAGTATTTTACGTACTTATATCCTTGATACTTTTCAGTACTTTGCATATATTCTTTAATGCAATTCTCTCAACAACCTTATGTGTTAATAACTGCTATTATTTTAAATTTAACCTTGAGAAAAAACTGAAGTGGAACTGATAGTTAATTAGTGTCTGGGATAGAATTGGAACTCTGGTGAGATGACTCAGGACCTCAGGTTTACCCTCTATGAAGATTTAAGGTTGCTTCTCAGGAAATGCTGCTAATCAGCATTTCTGTTTCCATGACTAGGTTAATAATATGGGCAAGCAATGATGTGCCAATGCGATTGCTAATCTTCACTTTAAGTTGACCGGCTTTAGTATTACCTAGGAGACCCAATCCTAAATAGGACCATGATGGGATTTCTAGAGAAGGGAAGACACACTATGCATGAGTGGCCATACTATGAGATGGAAGCCAAAACAGATTAAAAGAAGGGAAAAAAGAAAGCTACTAAGTTCAAGAACTCTTCTCTGCTTCCTGAATTTTTATGGTATGAGCCACATGGCCAGCTCATGCTGTCTCATATCAAGCCAATTCTAGCTGCTATGCCTTTATAACATGATGGGATATATTTCCTGAAATTGTGAACCCACAAAACCCTCCTTTCTTGCATTTCCTCTTGTTAGTTATTTGATAATCATAAAAAGAAAATAAGTATATTTTAGAAATACTAACTAATGTGGAAGTAGACACATAAATATCAATTTATACAAAATATCTTTCTGTGTAATATTTAATTCCATGAAAATGTAGAATCAAACCATTTCCATTTAATATGATAACTTAACATGTCAACACATTTATTTTTCATACTATGATTAATTCAGTGGATTTTAACACTTACTAACATTCATATACCTTGTTGATGAGATATAAACTTACCAGTTCTATATTTCATCTTCATTTCTGATGCTGACTTTAATTATGTTTAAATTTACACAATAAGCATGTCTTAATGGGTTTATGAATAAGATGGAATTATTGCTCATGAGTATGATTTTCCATCCTTAAGATAACCATGGTAGTTTTACCTTGCTGCAAGTATATCTTTCTAAAACCAAGAAGACAAACTTGAAACTTCAGTGCTTCTTTCTTCTTCATACCATTTAATTACATTATTAAAGAACTATCAGCAGTCTTGCATGTCTCCACATTTTTATCAGTGAAGAATGGTGGAGTAGCTGATATTTGATTTAAAGCACAGTTTTACTCTCAGGTGGGAAAAGAGAAGAGACAAAAGGGTATTTTGTGCTTAGTTCTAATGCTCATTGCTGTCTCTAATCTTGTATTTGATGACCCTCCCCTTCTGTCTGCATTTTCTGTACACCACAAATCAACACTTATAAATGTCAGCTTACAAAGTTATTATAATTAAGAATTTAAGCTGGGAGCTATGGTACTAAAAGTAATATTGCTCAAACACCTTTCTATGATGATATTAGCTTTGAATGAAAAACGTGAAAGTGAAAGTTTGCAATACCAAATAAGTTTTAGTTCAATAGGCTAGACTTTTGAAGAAAAACATAACTAGATTTGAACTTTGGAGGAATACTACAAATACCAATATTCTTGGCTTGAAGATAGTATTATAAAACCACAAAAATATAAATAATTATATCGTGTTAAATGTGTTTATTTGAGAAATTATTGTTATGAATTGCAGAGAAGGTGGATCAAACAGGTATATTCATTTATGCATGAAACAAATCCTGTGGAGAAAAAGATAATTTATATCAGCTATGAAATATATCTATTCTACACAAATCATTTACCTCATTTTTAATTCTTATCTTCTTTCTGAATTTTGTTTACTACTCTCTGGGTTAAATAATTTGCTTTTTTGTGCTTTATAAAATATTTAAACTTATTATTTTCATGTTTCAAAATATGTAGATATCTATTTCATTAAAAATTACCTTAGTAAGTCTATAATCTAATTCTCTGCAAACTTAATTTATCACTGATTTTTTTTTTTTTCAAAAACCAGAAATCTGATTTTTTTTTTCACTTTTCAACACTGGGAAGACCATCCTACTTTCAGGAATTCCATTGTGTTTGTTTTAGGAATTTCATTGTGTTTATTTTAGACCATCTTTCATTGTGTTAAAAGCTGGCATTTTCCCTCTGCCTAATCCCCTTTCATTGACTATTTTATGGTGTTCTCTTGAGTAGATTTCAGATGGCTTCCTTCTTACCAAGCTCCTTCTATACTTGGGTAGCCCATAGCAAGGGCATGGAGGTCAAGATCATGATGGGGGAACCCACAGAGACAGTTTACCTAAGCTAGTGAGAGCTCATGGACTCTGGATCACAGCTAGAAAGTCTTCATGGGACAGACCCAGGCCCTCAGCATTTGGGGGACAGTTGTGTAGTTTGGTCTGTTTGTGGGGCCCCTAAGAGTGAAATCAGAACCTGTCCCTTGCACATGAGCTGGTTGTTTGGAAGCTATGCCCCATGCTGGGATACCTCACTCAGCCTTGATTCAGAGGAAGGAGCAATGGCTTAAATTGATATGCTATGCTTTGTTGACTCCCATGGGAAGCCTGTCCCTTTCTCAAAGGAGGAGGAGTGGATGAGGGGTAGATGGGAGGTGGGGGAGGGAACAGAAAGAGAGGAGGGAGAGGAAACTGTGGTTGTTATGTAAAATAATTGAAAAAATTAATAAAATACTTTGTAAATCACCATTGACTTCAGATATTTGCAGTTCTATAATCTGAGAGTTCTAATAACCTGATTATTTTAAATTCACTAGAGGCTAATCATCACTGTCTTTATTTTTCTTCATTCCAAGCTTCTAGTCTAAATAAAAACAATTGTATTGATTTTATATAAAAAAAGAAGATAAAATCTAGCTGTGAAGTAGAATTGCTCTATAGCTAGTGATGCAGAGGCCACAGTTACTATAAGATGGCATAACAGCATTATTCAAATTAAAACTGTCACTAACATATAGAGTGATAATGAATATAAATGAAGAAAGTCAAATACAATGTGGCTGGTAAAACATTTGATGCAATGTGTGAAAGACATATTTCCTCAACAAATAGAGTAACTTCTTTAGGCAGAGAGCAAAGACACTCAAATTCAACCCAAAAATTAAATGTAAGGGATTACAGAGACACAGAAAACCATCAATGACAAGAGTAAGGGACTTCCCTGGATTGAAGAGGGATTTGGGGAATCAAACTGAGAAAGCTCAGTGGGGAAACACTAAGCCTTGGGAATCTCAGGTAGGATGAAATCTGTAGACATGATAGTCTCTGCTCTTTCTCTCAGTGCCAAGTGTTTTATAATGGTTAATTGTGAGAGAAAGACCTTTTCTTATTGGATAGCAGGTGTTCTCCCATCAAACCAACAAGAACTGTCAAGATGCACCCAAGCTAACTAGAGAAGTATTGAGAATGGAAAAAAAAATGGTTACTGAACTCTAGTGATATTCTATTTGTACTAAAATGTGATTTGTATGCTAATAAATAAAGTTGCCTGGGGGTCAGAGCTATTAGAGCCATAGCAAAACCTGGGCGGTGGTGGTGCATGCCTTTAATCCCAGCACTTGGTAGGCAGAGCTAGGTAGATCTCTGTGTGTTCAAAAATACAGCCAGCATTGGAGACACATGACTTTAATCTCAATACCAACCATAGAAGACCTGCAGGTCTGTACAGACAGGCAGTAATGAGGCAGTCATGTGGTTGGGTTTACAACCAATGAGAAGGCAGAACAGAAAGACTATATAAAGACTTTAACACAGAAAGTAGCTCTCTTGGCTGAAGAGGCTAGCTGCAGCAGATGGGTAAGGTTCTTAGCTCTGATCTCTTGGCTTTCTTCTTTGCATTGGTTCTGTGTTTCTTATTTAATAAGATGGTTGGTTCCATCTACATTTGGCACCCAACGTGACAAGAATCCATTTAAAACTACTTGGCTTGGCTTGGCGGCAGGTCACGTTTCCAGCCTGGGCGGCCCGGCTCCCTAGCTCGGGCCCAGGTCATCTTGGTCTCAGGCCACACTGACTGTAGCCCCAAGTGGTTACATGCAGCTGGAGCTACTTACTTAAAGCCAGTGCTACAAACGACTTAGGCCTGCCATGCTGAACAGGGCCCCTGCCTGTAAAGCCAACGCACATGGTCAGAGCTTAAGGAAGCCAGAGCCCAGGCTTGACTCTGCTCAAGCGGGAACATGTGGCTGATTTAAGCTTTTAGCCAGAACTTGTGACTACACTTTCTTGTTCTCTCTCTCTCTGTCTGTCTGTCTGGATTCACAACTTGGACACTAGGTGGCTGTTTTGAAATTCCCTCGGATTTCTACTGTTCTACACAGATTTGGTAAGTCAATTAAGATATCAAATATTTTAAAGAAAACTACTTAAAAGAGAATTGTTTTTCCACATTAAAAAATGGGTTTTATGTGTACATTAGAAGAAAATTGGGCTTTGTTTGAAATTTTAGACAGTCTGAAAATGGAACAACTATATGAGAAGATTAATATTTACTGAATTATGCAGTTTATTACTTTTCTTATCCTCATTTTACTATTTAAAAAGATAGTCAATTTAAGTGCCAGGATAATAGTTTTAGAAAAACCTGTTAAATCTGTAAAAATGGATTATAGAGCCATTCAAATTCAGACAAAAGAAATTAACGGTGAAGTTGTTTCAATCTTGGATCATAAGGTTACAGAAAGAAAGCCTGTTTTCACACAGTTACCCTTAATTTATCTGGTAACCGTACAGCAGTTGCCTAATTAAATGACTACACAAAATATTTGGGCTCCAATTGAAATGTTAGATTTACAAAGGTTTAAGGAGGCAATAGTATCTTATGACATGCATTCCCTATATGTAAAGCAAATGTTAAACTCTTGGTCAACATATAATAGGATTATACCAAAGGACTGGCAGGAGCTGGCACAGGCTGTTCTGGAACCCAGTCAAAGGCTCCAGTGGCAAATGTGGTTCAAGGATGAGGCTAAAAACATAGAAAAACAATGGAGGGATAAAGGAATAAAAGTCTTCCAGGATCAGCTTATTGGAGAAGGTCCATATGCTTCAGTACAAACACAATGTTTATATGATGTCCAAACCTTAATTCTATGTCAAATGGCAGCTTTGAATGCATGGGGCAGAGTCGAGGAACCAGGAAAAAAAAACTGAGTCATTTACAAAGGTTATACAAGGCCCAAAAGAATCTTTCACAGATTTTTTTTTACAAAGACTGGTTTCAGCACTAAAGAGAATGATCCTGAATTCAGAAGCTAGTAAGATAATAATTTACAATTTGGCCTTTGAGAATGTGAATGCAGCATGCAAAAGAATAATCAGGCCATTAAAGGCAAGATCTGTACCCTTGGAAGGTTGGATTAGAGACACAGTTAATGTTGAGGCTCATGACCATGATGATATGTGGGTAGAGGAAGCAATTTCAAAAGGATTGAGGAATGTTATATGTTTTGGATGTGGAAAGCAAGGGCATTTGAAAAGGGACTGTAAACAGGTCATTCCTAAAAACAATGTTTCTTCAAGGAACAATGGCAACAGAATGCCCCTTCCTTCTGGAGTATGCAGAAGGTGTGGTAAGGGAAAACACTGGACCAATGAATGTAGATCAACCAGAGACAGGCAAGGTAATCCCTTGCCTCAGGCTTCGGGGAAACTCCCAGAGGGGCCCCCATAGCAAATCCAGTTCAAACCTTTCCTGCAGTCATAGAGGAAACACCTAATTAGAGCAACTAAATAACCAAATGCCTATTGGAATAAATCATGCTGGTCGGGATGATGAAACAGAGAAAAGAAAATTCAGGAAAAAACATAGAGAAAAAAATTTGGCAAACTTCTATTAATGAACAAAGACCAAAATTAACAATAAAAATAAATGGTGTTTTTTTTTTTTTTTTTTTTTTTTTGGTCTGGTCTGGTAGACACAGGTGCAGATGTTACCATAATTGCACCACAATTTTGGCATCCAACTTGGCCTCTTCAGGAGGTAAATGTTCAACTGTTAGGAATTGGGACATTATCTCGAGTGAAACAGAGTGCAAGATGGCTCGAATGTATAGCTCCAGAAGGGCAGAGAGGAAAATCAAAACCATATGTGGCTAACATAGCTATGAACCTGTGGGGTCGAGACTTGTTGCAACAATGGAATACTCAGATTAACATCCCTCCAATCTCAGAAACAAATCATAAACTAGCACGTTTCTGAGAGAAATATTAGAAGGCATTATTCTGAGTGGTCACCAGCCATCCATATTATACAAGAAAAGGTCACAACAACTGATAATCTCCCAAAGACACCAACAGCTCTACCTTCAAAATGGTTAACAGACAAGCCTGTATGGGTTCAGCAATGGCCTTTATCAACAGAGAAACTCCATGCTACAGAAGAGCTGGTAGAAGAACAGTTAAATGCTCAGCATATTGAAGAATCAACCAGCCCTTGGAATTCTCCTGTATTTGTTATTTAAAAAAAAAAAAGAAATCTGGTAAATGGAGAATGGTAACAGACCTTAGAGCAATTAACAGAGTAATTCAGCCAATGGGCTCTCTACAATCTGGAATTCCTTTGCCTACTCTGTTACCAAAAGGGTGGCCTCTCATGGTTATTGATTTCAAAGACGGTTTCTTTTCAATACCCTTACAAGTAAAAGACAGAGAAAGACTTGCTTTCACAGTGCCTACTTATAATAATTCTCAACGGGTTAAAAGATTTCAATGGAGGGTTCTCCCACAGGGAATGGTAATATTTTGTACAACAGCCATTGGAAGTGATATGTAAAAAATTTCCTAAATCTATAATTTATCATTATATGGATGATATTTTACTAGCTGACTCAAATGCAGATACTTTAGAAAGAATGTATGAAGAAGTAAAGAAAATTTTGCCTTGCTGGGGATTACAAATTGCTGCTGAAAAGATACAAAGAGGAGATTCTATTAATTATTTAGGATATAAAATAGAGCTACAAAACTTAGATCCCCAAAGGTGCAATTTAAGAGAGATCGACTACAGACTCTTAATGACTTTCTTTCTTTCTTTTTCTTTTCTTTTCTTTTCTTTTTTTTTTTTTTTTTTTTTTTTTTTTTTTTTTTTTTTGATTTTTTGAGACAGAGTTTCTCTGTGTAGCCTTGTGCCTTTCCTGGAACTCACTCAGCCCAGGCTGGCATCAAACTCACAGAGATTCACCTGCCTCTGCCTCTCAAGTTCTGGGATTAAAGGCGTGCACCAGTACCGCCTGGCTCTTAATGACTTTCCAAGATTATTTGGAGATATTTCTCATCTACGAACTATTCTTGGGGTAAAAAATGATGAACTGAATAATTTGTTCAAACCTTAGAAGGTGACAAGGACTTAAATAGTCCAAGGGAATTATCACCTGAACCTGAATTGGCCTGGGTAGAAAAGAAAGTACATGAAGGGCACGTGGATTGTATTGATCCAAAGCTGGATTGCATTTTGGTTATTTTACCTTCTAGGTATTCTCCTACAGGAATATTAATGCAGAGGGAAGATATTATATTGGAATGGATATTTTTACCAAATAAACCAAATAAAAAATTAAAAACTTACGTGGAAAAAAATCTCTGACTTGATTTGGAAAGGAAAATTGGGACTTCGTCAATTAGCAGGAATAGACCCAGCAGGAGGACATTGAAAAATTATAGACAGAAAGTGAACCTTGACAAGAGCTTGCAGTAATTTTTTGGCAGAAATTAACAGCAAATATCCCCAAATCGATAGAATTGATCTTATAAAGAGAGATGATTGGATCTTGCCTCGAATTGTATGGGAAAAACCCCTCTCTGGAGTTCGTACATTTTATACAGATGCCAACAAACAAGGAAAGGCAGGTTACAAATCAGAAAATTTAAGTAAAGTGATTTAAAGTCCATATAATTCAGTTCAAAAATCAGAATTGTATGCTATTCTGTTGGTATTAATGAATTTTTCAGAACCTCTCAAAATAGTAACTGACTCTCAGTATGCTGAAAGAGTAGTATTACATATTGAGACTGCAGAATTTATCCCTAATGCTTCAGAATTAACTTCAATATTTATTCAATTACAAGATACAATCAGGAAAAGGAGTCATCCTTTATATATAACTCACATTTGATTCCATACTTGTCTGCCAGGCCCTCTATCACAAGGCAATGATGAGATTGATAAATTATTGATAGGAAATGTGCTAGAGGCCTCGGAATTTCATAAAAAAATCATGTCAGGCCGGGCGGTGGTGGCGCACGCCTTTAATCCCAGCACTTGGGAGGCAGAGGCAGGCGGATCTCTGTGAGTTCGAGGCCAGCCTGGGCTACCAAGTGAGCTCCAGGAAAGGCGCAAAGCTACGCAGAGAAACCCTGTCTTGAAAAACCAAAAAAAAAAAAAAAAATCATGTCAATTGTAAAGGTATAAAAAAGGATTTTTTCATAACCTGGCAAAAAGTCAAAGAAATAGTAAAGAAATGTCCTACTTGTTCCTTCTATAATCAAATGCCATTACCAGCAGATTGTAACCCCAAGGGTACTCAGAGGAATGAAATCTGGCAGATAGACATGTTTCACTTTGTAGAATTTGGAAAAGTAAAATATGTACACCATACCATCAATACTGATTCAGGATTTCAATGGGCAACTGCTTTGAGTTCTGAAAAAGCTGATTCTGTAATCCCTCATTTCCTAGAAGTTATTGCCATCATGGGCAACCTGCACAAATTAAAACTGACAATGCTCCAGCATATGTCTTTGTTAAAATGAAACAGTTTTTTGCTTATTACAATATAAAGCATATTACAGGCATACCACATAATCCTACAGGTCAAGCAGTTATAGAAAGATCAAACAACTCTAAAGAATATGCTAAATAAATAGTAAGCAGTAACAGAAACCCCCAGAAATAGACTGCATAATGCTCTCGTAATTTTGAATTTTCTCAATGCCAATGAGAAAGGAACAACAGCTGCAGAGTGACATTGAATAATAGAAAAAACTACAGAATTAAATCAGCCTATGTACTTTAAGGATGTGCTGACCTCAGAATGGAAACCAGGGTATGTATTACGCTAGGGACAAGGTTTTGCTTTTGTTTCTACAGGAGAAGATAAGTTGTGGGTACCATCAAAATTGATAAAGGTTCGATTTGAACAACAGAGACCTCTTAATTAGAGGAGGTGAGAGTTCATCAACCAGCATGAACATCCAATTTAAACTAACTTATACCAGTAACACATGTCTTTTCATTTAATCAGATAATAACTTGCAAAAAGGAACATCCCCAAAATTAGTCTTGGGGAAAGGTTTTGTGGGGTTTTTTTTATTTTTATTTTTTTAATTTTTTTTTGTCTTTTAGGAGAATGAAGGTTAAGGAATCTGAAGAACACAGGACAAATGAGACAACTGAAGAAAAGGGACAAATCATCTATCCCAGGAAACAGAGTGAAATGGCATCTTGGTATATCATCTAAAAATTTTT
Source organism: Peromyscus maniculatus bairdii (assembly GCF_049852395.1). Lineage (NCBI taxonomy): Eukaryota > Metazoa > Chordata > Mammalia > Rodentia > Cricetidae > Peromyscus > Peromyscus maniculatus. The sequence continues at coordinate 9,052,081 of NC_134870.1, forward strand.
CTAAGTCTTCTTAAATGTTTGTTTCTGCTCTTCTCTAAAGAAATTCAACACTATTGGTCTACTTGTAGTCCCAGTTCAATTAAAATTTAAAGCTGACTTTGGAGTTGGAGAATGTCTCTCTCCTTCTTTAAACTCAAGCATGTTGTTAAAAGGAAAATGCAAACTCCCTGTATCATACCAGGAGTAAAGAGCCATCTTCTGCTATGGAACATGAAAAAAAAAATTAATTAAGGGACTATTCTATTACTAATCTCAACTCTTTTATCCTATTCTGATTCTTTAAACTTTTCTTAAAGTATGAATTTTATGTCAAAATTTACAAGATATATATATATATATATATATATATATATATATATATATATATATATATTTAAACTTTGTTAAGATATGAATGGTCATATGGAGTACTAACTAATTCTAGAAAGAAAAAAGGCTTCAATTAGCTGCATATATATGTCTTTGTGTTCGAGTCTCTTATCAGTTTTCTGCAGGAAATCACGGCCAGGCCTAACATCAACTGAAGTCTCCAGGAAGAAGATGGGGCCCCACAACAACAATTCCACGTGGACAAAATAACATCACTTAGCTGACAAACATCATCTACAGATCAGCTTTGAACTACAAAGTGCTCAGAGCAAATTGGAGAGGGCTAGCTGAGATGATCCAGTCTCAAAAACTACTTGAATAAGGACTTGAGATAAACCCTGAACTTTGGCCCTATATACAGACTGGATAAGGAAGGATATAGTTACCTTTCCTAGAATTTGACAATTAACCTAAAATTTTTCTTTTCAGGTAAAGATAATTTCGCCCATACCCAGCAGGAAGCAATTTTAAGAATATGACACACACATTCCCAAAGAGGTGGTGTGGGGAGGGTGGTTTTTTGGTCTTTTTAATGGGTTTTGGGTCTGGGATAATTTTCATTGTTTAGGGGGGTTGGTTACAAGTTGTTGTCAAGGGTTAGGAAAAAGGCTAAGCAAAGGAGATTAGATTTAAGGTTCTTGTTTAAAAAGAAAAGAAAAAGACAATTACTAGTTTAAATACTTTACATTGGATTGGATTGTTTTATATTATATACAAATTATATATATTAAAACTGATATTGTTAGAAAATGCTATATGTATATTTCTAATTGTACTTATACCGTTCATTTAACAATGTAATGCAATTTTCTGATCCTTGAATGTTATTATTACCAACTATTAGGATATAAAGAAATGAAAGTTAGTAGTTAGATATTATAATAGAACTTGTATGTTTTAAAATTGAGCAGATATATTTTAGATAGATGGGTTGTCTTCAAACCCTTCAGAGATCTACAGAATATGGCATTTAAAATGTTTTAATAACTTAGAAAATTTTTCTTTTTTGTTATGACTATGAGACATTTAGGCTTCTGGCAGTACCAATCTACTTCAGAGAAAATATGGGCATTGAAGAAACTGTATATGGAATAAGCTTTCATTGTGGCAAAAGTTAGCCACTGGACAACAAAGTATCCTTGAATCAACAGGACAAAATGGACAGACAGAACACAAAACAAAGGACTACTGATTCTTGCCAAAACAAGTGTGGTTATGGCTTTATCAAAAGGCATCTTCTGAGGCCAGGACAATATGGCACCATCCCTGAAATGACCATCGCAATCTGGAAAAGGTACAGTGCCCCTTTCTTCGAAGGCAGCTGCTCAGGCAGTGGGCCAATGGCTTCTGATGTGCAATGGAACAGCAGCTGAAACAGTTATTCTTGAAGAGTAACTAAGCTCAGGCCTCTCAATAGTAGACTGGCATTTAGTAGAGGGATGTGGAGAAGAACAGAATGCTGAGATGAAGCCACATATACACAGCCAAGAAGAATGGACAGCTGAATTAAAAAAAAAAAATCAACAATTTCCAGAATTTAAAATCCTGAACAGGACACTAGTGGAATTCAGGTGTTTCTGGTACATGGACTGCTCTCACCCAATGTGAGGTCGAACTATTGACCTTGTGTACATTCTACTTCACAAATGAGTCTGTCAGATATGCTAAGCCTATAGGCTGAAAATGATGCCCCAACACTGTGGAGAAACCTCAGGTGATTGTCCAGGCAGCTGGCTGTTTTTTTCACCTCACAATTTTTTTGGAAGTTGCTTGCATGCACTTCCTGTTTTTATTTTTTATTAGGTAATATTATTTTCCTTCTTGGATCTCTGGGGGAGTTGAAGATTAGTTAGTTATAGTTGAAGATTAATTAGAATAGAAAGTGAATTAGATACATTTTGGACTTATCAAAATAGGATACATAATGGATTTATTTTCTCTGAATTTGTCAAATACAAATGGTCTAGACATTGTTTAGGTATTTATTACTTGTATATATTGTATATAGTTATTGTACTTTTGTATATATTTTGTACATTTACCTTTTTCTTATGTTAGTTATAACCTTTTTCTTTTTTTCTTTTTATTAAAATAGAAAAGGGGAAATATAATGATATTTCATTTATACTAAAATGTGATTTATATTCTAATAAATAAAGTTGCCTGGGGGTCAGAGCTATTAGAGCCATAGCAAAAGCTGAGCGGTGGTGGTGCATGCCTTTAATGCCAGCACTTGGTAGGCAGAGCTAGGTAGATCTCTGTGTGTTCAAGGATACAGCCAGCATTGAAGACACATGACTTTAATCTCAATACCAACCATAGAAGACTTGGAGGTCTGTACAGACAGGCAGTGACGAGGTGGTCATGTGGTTGGGTTTACAACCAATGAGAAGGCAGAACAGAAAGTCTATATAAAGACTTTAGCACAGGAAGTAGCTCTCTTGGCTGAAGAGGCTAGCTGCAGCAGATGGGTAGGGCTCTTAGATCTGATCTCTTGACTTTCTTCTTTGCATTGGTTCCATGTTTCTTATTTCATAAGATGGTTGGTTACATCTATACTGGACTCTATGGAGTAACTGAAGATAGCAGATATGGAATTGAGACAGGAGATTATTAAACAATTTTTCCATATTCACAAGAAGTTGAGGGAAACAGAGGATAGTGCATATGATTTTATAAGGATGTTTATTGTTATAGTTTTTCAACCTGGTCAGTTCCTAAAGAAATAGTGTTAATATACCTGTAGCTTAGCTGAGTACTGTTCTATGATTTGTCTACCTCTATGAGGCAGTTTGAGGCAATAAGGGGTGAGTCTCTCAATAAGGAGAACTCAGCTGGTATATATGGCCATCTATCTACTTGATTAGAGAAAGAGTGGTGGTCCAAAACATATTATACACTGTTAATTATCCCTCCCTTTATTCTCTCCTTTATTTTCTCTACCATCTGCCACCCTATTCAACCCTTCGTGTCCATCATTCCTTTTTCTCCCTTTTATATCAATGTTTTCCATCTTCCTTTCTTTGAATACAACAACCCCATAGTTCCTTATTATTTTGCTAATGCTCTATGGATATTCCAAATAAAATACACATGTCTAAGGATTTAATACTACTAGCATTCACAACATGCAACATATATCTTTAGGGTTGTGGATTATAACACTCAGAATGATTAATTTCAGTTCTGTTCATTTACCTTCAAATTTAATAATTTCTTTTTTCAACTCAGAGACTGAGTATATTTTACCCTATTATGAACTTATAATATGGTGCTCAAAGCTGATGGGGAGACTACATGTACAGACTACAACCACTTTAGTGCAAATAAGTATCTAGGGAGATATAAATGAATATTACCTGTCTCCCCTCAAAGCTGAGGAAACATCATAGAAGAGATGTGGGAAGACTATAATAGAGTGTGAGGGAACTAATGTGGAAGTGTTTATTCTGAATATGACAGGGCTGAGACACACAAAGTCAAAGTAATTGTTGCTTTCACAAGACCTGCACATGATCAGATAAAGTCAGCATACATTCCAGCATGGACCAGGGAGAGATTTACAAGTCTTAACTCCTAGCTAAAGAACTATTGGTATTTCATAGCTCCTCAGACAGGAGGAGTGAGTTTTCTTCAGTGGTGTGGTCACTACTATACTGCCCATGCTCTACTGAATGGCCTTAAACCCATGCATACATGGTCATCACTAACTGGACTCAATAGGTTTTATATATATATAAGAACTTGAAGGGGACATGAAAGAGGGACTTGAAGGTGTCAATGGTAGTTAGATGTAATCAAAACATAACATATATAAGAAATTCTCATAGACCAAAAATTACATATAAGTAACAAAATAATAAAAGTAACCATATATTAACTATAATAATAAAAGTTAATGAGATATTACATATGTATATACATTAAAATGATAGACATCAACACAAAGAAAACATGAAATTTTATTTTGAGAATATGGAAGATTTTTGAAGTTAGGATATTTTGCAATCTGTTCATAAATATACATTTGGCATATTAACAGCATTCAATAAATACCTTAGGATTTTAAAACACGTGAGGAAATAACAGAAAATCAATATAAATATAAATTTTTCTGTGTGGAGTGACCATTTTATCTTTTCTTCTGTTTACAAATAAATCAAATGCTGCTTTTTCCTTTTTCTTAGGTCACTGGAAATTTGAAATTATAAAACAATAGCAAGTTGGAAAGAAATAAAATATGCATTTTCCCTGTGACAGACAAAAGCTATAAATTTAAACTGAAAAACTTATTAAGGTACAATATCTGTATGCCTGTAACCCAAACCAGATGCTGCATAACTTACTGAAATACAAAATCCATGATAAAATGCAAACCAATGATTTATCAGCACACTTGAGAATTTGTGATAGAAGGTCTAGGGTATCAACTTAACAGAGGATTTTGCTAGGACAGGAAAACTGATTATTCTTAATATGATATATGAATGCTTCAAGTAAAAATAACATATTTGAGGCAGAATCTAGTGAATATGAATAACTTTGCCATATTCATTTGAAATAAAAGATTATGTGTTCTGTAAAATTGAACCAGTCTATTTTAGTTTTATTTTCATCTATATCACACAATTTTCTGTTTGTAACTTCTATTGTATAGTCTGTGGTCTAGTAATAACATATCCTTTACCAACAATTCTTAATTGATTGACATTCATTACACACTCATATCAACTCTGTACCTTTTGAGTCATTCCTCTATTTAGTGCCTCCCCCTATACACACACACACACACACACACACACACACACACACACACACACACACTAAGGTGAGTTAAGCCCTATTGATTAATGTTCATATTGCTTGGATGTACTCCAAATCATATGAGAGAAGAAAAGTAATTATCAGTTCCACCCAGTTTCAGATACCTCAAAGTGGACAGAATGCTCAGGAATAACTGACCAGCACAAAGCAGACTCCATATTTCGTGCATGTTTTACTGTTTTTATTTTTATTATATTTTCACAATGGAAAGAATGTCAAGTTAGGTGGAGAAGGATGAGAGAAAGATCTCTGAGGCCTTGAGGGAAGGGAAAGAATATGATTATATAAAATTTTTAAAAAGGAAAAAGGATTTTATGGATTTCTCATAGACCCCCAGGGTAAGGTATACCTATGTGACTTCCAAATGAAACGTTGAGGTGAAGATTGTACAGCAGTGTAGATTTCTAAGATTCAAGGATGGGAACATGAGGAATTGGGTTGGGAAAGTTGGGGATGGGCAGGACAAGGATAGTAATGAAAGAGACACCTCAGTGGTAGGGAGGGCAGCATTTGGTGTTAGGGAAAAACCCGGTGCCAGAGAAACTCCCAAGAATCCACAAGGATGACCACAGCTAAGACTCCTAGCATTAGTGGAGTAGGTGCCTGAACTGGCCTTCACCTGTAATCAGTTTGATAACTATCCTAATTGTCATCAGAGAACATTTATCCAGTAACTGATGGAAGCAGATGCAGAGGTCCAGAGCCAAGCACTGAGCTGAACTCTGAGAGTCCTATTGAATTGAGGGAGGAGGGATTGATGAGCGGGAAGATTATCTGGTCCTACCCGACCCAAGGTCCCATAGTCCCTTAGAAAATAATCACTAAGAGGCTTATATTAATTGCAAATTGTATGGCCTATGGCTTTAGCTTTTTTGCTAGCTAGCTCTTTCATCTTAAATTAATCCATTTCTATTTATCTATATCTTGTCACATGGCCATGGCATTACCTTCTCTTGGCATCTTGTTGCTCCTTTGGTAGCAGGTTGATGTTTCTCCCTACTCCGCCCTTCTCTCTGAATCTCTGCTTGGATTTCCTGCCTGGCCCTAAGCTTTCTTGCCATAGGCCAAAACAGCTTTATTTCTTATCCAGTGGAAGCCACACATATTCACAGCATACAGAAAGGTATCCCACAGCCGGATTGTGCAAGCAGGGAGGTCTGGGTCATGACAGGGGAACCCACAGAGACAGCTAACCTGAGCTAGTGGGAGATCACAGACTCTGGACCAATATGCCACACCAACTCCAGTGTCGTCCATGTGACATGAACAATTATGTCAATAATAGCGGATGGGAGATATATGTCCCATGGGACTAAGCTCCCTGGAGGTTCCTGGCAGAGTGCCTGTGTTATGCCTCCTTTTCGAAGGAGACATGTGCTGTGGGATGGTCTGTATGTCAAATAAAACACTGATTGGCCAGTGGCTAGGCAGGAAGTAGGTGGGACAAGGAGAAAGGAGAATTCTGGGAAGCGGAAGGCGGAGGGGGAGAGACACTGCAGCCGCCACCATGACCAGCAGCATGTGAAGATGCCGGTAAGCCACCAGCCACGTGGCAAGGTATAGATTTATGGAAATGGATTAATTTAAGCTATAAGAACAGTTAGCAAGAAGCCTGCCACGGCCATACAGTTTGTAAGCAATATAAGTCTCTGTGTTTACTTGGTTGGGTCTGAGCGGCTGTGGGACTGGCGGGTGACAAAGATTTGTCCTGACTGTGGGCAAAGCAGGAAAACTCTAGCTACAAATGGCGCCCAACGTGTTGGCAAGAGTTTCCACCTAAAACCTGAGAAAAGATTCTAAAACGGAACTAAAAACAGTTCCTAATTGTCTTTCTCAAATGAGCAGCAGCTGCCGGTTTGAGCTACTGGCAGGTTCCTGGCGTGTGCGCTTGACCTGCAGTATGGCGGGAATGAGGCCTCTGCAAGTGGCACATTAAACTGCATGGTGGATTTAGCCTTTGCTAGTACAAAACAAAAAGAGGTTTCTGGGCTACACATTGCTTGGATAAAAGCATAGACCCAGGATGGCTCCCAGAGCTGGCGGAAAAGGTACCACCGCCATGTTGGGAAGCTGAAATGGGCTGAGTCAGCAGCCACAGCGCTGTTTCAGGCTTAGAAGGCTGCAGTTTAAAGCAACAGGCTCAAGGTAATATAAAAAATAAGCCACATAGAGATGGCTACCACACAGAGAATCTGGATTATGTTCTCTTTGATATTTGTAACTGAAGAAAAACATTTGATTGCAAAAGCTGTTGAGTTATGCCAAAATGTATATTTTAAAGGTACCTTGACTTCAAAATTTGGCTATAAGGATATTTTGCTTTGGAAAAGAGGTTCTGCTTTTGTTTCTACAGAAAGCCAGAGGCTATGGATTTGTTCCAGATTAAGATACATCAGGTTTGACCAGCCAAGACCACCTGAAGGTCTCTGATGACACCATGGCCCAGATGATCCAACGTCCAGAACAGTTTCAAGGCAACTGGCTCAGACGATACAGCCTCATGGACTACTCCATGATCCTAAAATTTTCTTTGTGTCCCCTTAAGATACAGCGCCCCCCTCCAGCAGGAAGTAGTAAGAGAAGCTACGCCCAAATTCCCAAATATACCAAGCTGACTTTGGAGATGTATAAAAGTTAAAACCTTCCTTTTTAAAAAAAGAAAAGGGGAAGTTCTGTGGGATGGTCTGTATGTCAAATAAAACACTGATTGGCCAGTGGCTAGGCAGGAAGTAGGTGGGACAAGGAGAAAGGAGAATTCTGGGAAGCGGAAGGCGGAGGGGGAGAGACACTGCAGCCGCCACCATGACCAGCAGCATGTGAAGATGCTGGTAAGCCACCAGCCACCTGGCAAGGTATAGATTTATGGAAATGGATTAATTTAAGCTATAAGAACAGTTAGCAAGAAGCCTGCCACGGCCATACAGTTTGTAAGCAATATAAGTCTCTGTGTTTACTTGGTTGGGTCTGAGCGGCTGTGGGACTGGCGGGTGACAAAGATTTGTCCTGACTGTGGGCAAAGTAGGAAAACTCTAGCTACAGACATGTTTCACAGATCATGAGCTCTCTCAGCTATGGGTTCTGTATAACTGCTTTTCTGATAATGTTCTAATTAATCTATAAAACACAGCCAAAATTAATGAATGCTTGGGTTGTGAACTATGGAGAAAAGGGGAAGCTGGACATGGACCTTATTTAGATATAGCAGAATGAACTATTCCTTAAAGACCTCAAGCCTCAAGCCGGTACATAATAGAAAGTATAATAGTTCAGGCACTTCTAGGGAATGAACACTCACCCACTAGAAATCCTTTAGGAATCCCAACTAAAGTGATTTATGGCAGAAAAACATCACATAGGAGGCAGATGGTGGGCCCCTCTGTTGAGGAAGTTTAGCATGGAAAACTTAAGGACTACAGCAGAACCCCTTCCCCTTACAGGTGTAAAAGTACAAGAGTCCATATTCCAGCAGGTAAAAAGGTTTTATATTAGAAGAGATATATGGTAAAGAACTGAAGAAAGACTTAGGGAGGATCTGCAGCATCTAAATTGGCTAAATGGGTCATGAGAACCAAAAAAATAAAAATGAATAATAAATTAGCGAGCGGCTGAGATAAAGATGAAGGACATAGCTGCAAGAAGCCTACACAAGTCTAGGAACTGTACTAAGTTTAAACTCTTTGGGTCATAAAGTTCTTGTGAGTGAAGGGATATGTCTAGCGCCGATTAATAATTTTATGCTTACTGTTTTTAAAGATGATGTAATTGAATTATTGCCAAGCTCTTGTTGTTCCTTGTATGACTTGATAGTTTTCTTTTCTGTATATAAACTACTGATTTGCAGAAGTAAAATTGCAGCAGATTCAAACCACTTTTGAGTGTGTTGTCTGTCTGTCAGTCGCCGAATCCTTGCCTTCCTGACTACCCAAGCCCTGATTCTCCTATGGTTGTGGTACTCCCGGTGGGCCAGTCCATGGCACCAATAGCTAGGTAGCCTGCATGGGAATGGCCTAGGCCCTCTGCATGTGTGTGACAGTTGTGTAGCTTGGTCTGTTTGTGGGACTCTGAGCAGTGGGATCAAGACTTAACCATGGTGCTTGAGCAGGCTTTTGGCAACCTATCTCCCATGCTGGGCTGCTTCACCCAGCATTTATGCAGGGGGAGAGGCTTGGTCCTGCCTCAACTTTGTGTGCCATACTTTGTTGACTCTCATGGGAGGGCTGTCCCTTTGTAAATGGAGGAGGAGTGAATGGAAAGCATAGATCGGAAGTGGGAGGAGGTAATGGGAAGAGAGGAGGGAGGGGAAAATGTGGTATGAAAAATAAATGAAAATAATAATAATAAAGAATAGAAACTATGAACTTAAAAAATAAGAAAATCATTTAAATAGTATGGCAAATACTTCTTTATCTCCTAAAATGTTTTCTTTCCACTGGTATTTATTTTTATTTACAAGCTGCTTATTGACAATATTCATGAACACAAATAAGTACATAAAATACAGAGCATGGGACAATGCCCCCATAGATATATCAGAGGCTCAAAAGTGTTTTATACTCTGATTATTTTAACATTGAACATTTATTATAATTGTTAAAATTGTTCTTAAACTCATTATTCATCTATAATTCTTATAATTGATATTAAGCTGAAAAATTTCAATTCTAAATAGAACGAGGTCCTCTGAATCAAATACACAAAGAGTGTATGAGCTCACAGAGACTGAAGCAACAAGCACACAGCCCACAGGTGTTTGTATTAGGTTTATTGTCTATACATTATACTTATTTGCTTAGTATTTTTATGGTACTCCTGACTGTCAGAACAAATGGGACTCTAACTCTTGTGCCTGATCTTGGGACTCTTTTCCTCCTTTTGGGTTGCCATGTCAAACTTCTATACAAACTCCCAGCTTCATCATATTACATTTTATTTTGTCATGTTTGGTTGTTATTTCTTAGAAGCCTGTTATTTTCCATTGAGAGACAGATACACAGTGCATCCAGGGGGTAGGGGAGGTGGGAAGGAACTGGGAGGAGTAGAGGGAGGGGAAGCTATAATCATGATGCATTGTATGAGAAAATAATCAATTTTCAGTAATAGAAAAAAGTTTAAGAAAGAAAAAAATTACATTTAAACTTTCACTCTTAGATATACTAATATTATGTCTATTATGATACCTGAATATTATACAGTACTTGTAATACATATTTACAGTATATAAAGTTGTAGCTAAATACTTTATTATATTACCTAATTTAATTGACATTTAATGTGAACAATTCATTACAAAACACTTTGAATATGTCATCATCATTATGATTCACCTCTGCAACAGGGTACTAATGACACAAAACAGATTTTCAGAGCTTCTTATTTGAAAAATGTAGCTGAAAGTTTTCCTGGTCTCACCCAGCACTAAGGTCCCACAGCCTTTTATAAAATTCCTGTGTCCCACCTGGTTTTGCAACCACTCAGACCCAAGTAAACACACAGAGGCTTATATCAATTACAAATTGCATGGCCATGGCCTATGGTTCAAACTTCTTGCTTGCTAGCTCTTATATCTTAAAGTAACTCATTTCTAATAATCTGTAAGTTGCCCCGTGCCTGTGACTTATTGGTCTGCTGGCATGTTGTTTCTTCGGTGGCAGCTGGCATCTGCTTTGCCTCTCCTTTCTCTTCCTGTCTATCTGTTTAGATTTTCTGCCTGCTCTAAGCTGCCTTGCCATAGGCCAAATGGCTTTATTTGTCAACCAATAAGAGCAACATATTTTCACAGCATACAACAAGACATTCCCCCATCATAAAAGTAGCATTTTATTTGAAAAATTCATATGTGTATAAAATTTATTCTGGTCGTAGTCATACCAACATGACCTTTCTCCAACTCCTCTGTGACTCTCCAAAACATCTCCTTCACAAGCTCATGTCTTTTATTTTCCAAAAAGCTTAATAAACTACTAAATCCAATTAGAGCTGTCTATATGTACATGTGTGTAGAGTCATCCACTGCAGCATGGGCAATATGGTAGTAGTTTTCCACTAAAGATATGTCTCTCCTTCCCTCAACAATCTCCAATAGCTGATATAGCTCTGTCATAAGACACCTGAAATCAAAAATTTAATCTTCTTCCATTACTTGACATTTCCTGCTCCTTCCATGACTTTCTCTTTATTTATAAAAACTTTGGTTTTTGTGCTTCCAGTACTTGTATTCATAGTCAATATATTTATTTTATTCGTTTTATGTACACAGATATTGATACTCTGCTATGATAATATCTACATGTACAGAATATTCGTAGAAAATTCAACCACAACCTGAGTTCAGGTCCTGAGATGGGGGAGGGGCTTCAGCGGGAAAAACAGAATTGTCTGACCACCGGACGAGTTTTCCACAAGTGATTGGCCCCGAATAGCTGCAACTCTCTTTGTTTATACATCATATTACATGACAACATGACAGAGTTTCAATTCTATTGAACTGGCAGAATTAATATTGTGACAATGGCTTTGTTAAAAATTAATCTACAGTATTAATGCAACACCTATTGTTTTAGTTAGAGTTTCTGCTGTTATAAAGAGAGACCATGACCATGGCAACTCTTATGAATGTAAAACATTTAGTTTGGTGGCTTGCATTTTCAGAGGTTTAGTCCATTATCATCATGGTGGGACATGACAGCATACAGTGAGAGATAATGCTGGAAAAGGAGCTGGGAGTGGAGAAGAAGCTACATTTTGATCCAAAGGCCACAGGCTGTGAGCTAAGTAGGTGTGGCTTAAGCATATTTGAGATCTCAAGACCCACCTCCACAGTGACACACTCCCTCTAACAAGGCCACACCTATGCTAACAAAGCCATATCTCCTAGTAGTGCCTCTTCCTATGAGTTTATGAGGGAAATTACATTCAAACTACCACATTATTTACATTCCAATGTCTTATTGTACAGATGTAGAAAAACTGTCCAAGCAATCATATGGAGCCACAAAATGCCACAAATAGTTAAAGCAAGCCCAAGAAGGAAGAACACAATTGAATGTATCACAATACCCATCCTCAAATTAAACTACAAATTTATAGTGATAAAGACAGTCTGGTTCTGGAATAAAAACTGGCAGGTACAACACTGAAATAGAATAGAGGACATGGAAATAAGTGAACAAAGCTCTGCCAATCTAATTTTGACAAAGGAGCAAAATATATGTAGTGGGAAAATGATAAAGTCTTCAACAAATGGTGCTGGTAAAATTGGATACCACCTGCAGAAGGATGAAACTATATTCATATCACTTACCTTTTCAAAAAAAGAATTGCAATGGATCATAGACCTTGATGTAAAATCTAACTGAAACTACTAGCACAAAGCAGGTAGTACACTGTTCAGACATCTGGGCAAACAAGAACTCTGAACAGAATTTCAATAACACAGGGCTGAGTCTCACATATAAACAGATAAACAACATGGAGTTTAAAACCACAGTGGGTAGGAAGATGTGCAGGTTTAGGAAGGAGTTTTGGAGAACATGATCAAATGAAATTGTGTTAAAATTAATAAAATTAATTTTGTCCAGGAAAGGAAGCTGTCAGAAAATCATGCAACCTATGAGTGGAAGGAAAACCTCACCAGCTCTGCTTCTGACAGGGCTAATATACAGAATTTACAGAAAAGTACAGATAATACCACTTTCCTTTTAGTGCCTCAGATCCTTTCAGCCTTGTGCTAATTGCTTTCCTGGTGTGTGTTTGGAGGTAAGATGTGGTCTAGCATCTGAATCTAGCTCTGGTGGCTAAGACCTTTCAGGCCTCTCCTGCCTTTGTCTCCTACATCTGAGTCAATGCTTTGGAAACCTGTGCATGTCATGGTAAGACTCTGCCGTTGAACTTTCAAAATATGCAAGCACTGGCATTAGTGAGACAATAATGTAGTCTGTGTGAATGTTATATGAAACTTTTACAAAATACAATACGTATATAGATATGCAAGTTTTGAAATAATATATTGAATATTACTGGTGTTTGATTGGAGTTGAGTGGTACAGCATCAAGTTCTTACTGCATGAAGAAAGTCTACATAGGTTATATTTGTATTAAAAGTAAAAATATCTTGTTCTTTTTTTATTAGCATTATAAAATAATTGCAACATTTCTTTCTTAGCTTTCATCCTTCCAAACCTTCCTATATACCTCTTCCCATTCTCTTTCAAATTCTTGACCTCTTATTTTATTACACACACACACACACACACACACACACACACACACGTATATATACCCACACATATATAAGTATACGTATATGTGTGTATAACCCTAATATATATATATATGTAAAGGTTATATTTAGGAATATATATATATATATATATATATATATATATATATATATATATATTCCTTCTCAGGCTCAGTCCACATAATTTTATTTTAATTCATGTTTTCAGGACTTAATATTTGACACTGGGCAACTAATAGGTGTACTCTTCACTGAGGAGGACCACCTCTTCTTCTCCTAGCTCTTCTCAGTTGTCTGTAGTTCTTTGTGTAGGGTTGAGGCCTTGTGGGTTTTTCTCTGCCCAGTTTGGAATTTCCATTGATGTCATTTTTGTTCAGCTCATATTTGGGCAGCCATGTTGGTGAGATTTTATGGGTGTCATTTCTTTAAAAGACACTGTGAAATGAAGGGAATAAAATGAGAAACACGGTGTGGGAGAAAAATATTTACAAAATATATGTCTGCTATAAGACATATACAAAATATATAGATAAGTCCTAAAATCCAATCGCAGCAACCAAGCGAGCATTGGTGGTTTAGTGGTGAGCATAGCTGCCTTCCAATCGCAGCAACCGAATTAATGAATGGCTAAAATGAATAGGGAAAAGGATTTCAGTAGATATTTCACTAAAGAAAATGAGTGAAAAAATTAGCATATACTAAGATAGTCACTATTTGTGTCACTATATAATACCAAATTTCAAACATCAATAAAACAAAAAACATGCAAAGTGATGATGGCTCAAATTACCTAAAACCTCCAAGATAGGGAAAATGGAGAGTGGAAAGGACTCACATTGGTTACTGGTAAAATACAAAACAGTCTGGAGGCTAGGGAGCAGAGCTTGCTATCTTCTTGCACAGTAACATTTTCTTCAGTATAACCCAGCCATTATACTCCCATTTTAATGGGTTATTTGTAGGTTAATTTTTTTTTACGTAAAGAACATCAGAATGATGATAACTACTTAATTAATAATGAAAGCAATGAAAAGACTGACAGCTTACTCTTGTTACAGTATGAACCCCCAATTAAAATTCATATGCAAATGACAGTGATCAAAGCAGTTATTTCCCGGCTCCATTTATAAATATATGGATATGGATATATGATATATTTACATATGGATATGTGATTATAAAAATTTAAAAGGAAAGATTTTCTGTGGCTGGTTCATTGTGTTACTGAGAAGTAGCATGTGTGCCTCAGTGATAGGGGCTTTTTGTCTTTTATTTATTTACTTATTTACGTTTCCATTTTTAGTCTACATGAATACTTTATTGTACCCAAGTCAAAGCCTGAATGGTTTTACACATACATTTGTATTAGTGGAACACAAGAAGATAAATCAAAGAAGATTCATTTGATAAGGGTGGAGTATGGAAAACATTTTTTCTTTTTCTATATTGTAAATACAGTCTTTTCTCATAAAATACATACTGATCACAGTTTCTTCTCCCTCAACTCCTCCCAGCTACCCTCATCTCCCCTCTCCACTCATCCCTGCTTCCCTTTAGAAAAGAGCAAGCCTCTAAGAGACAAGAACTACACACAACAAAACAGGACACAATAAGACAAGGCAAAAGCCCTCATATCAAGGCTGGACAAGGCAACCAAGCAGAAGAAAAAGAGTCCCAAGAACAAACGAAAGGGTCAGAGACAAACCCACTTCCACTGATAGAACCCCACAAAAACACCAAGCTAACAGCCATAGCATATACACAGGGCACCTGGTGTAGACTCATGCAGGCCCCATATGAGCCTTGCTTAGTTGACTCAGTGGGCCATGTTCTCCTGGTATTCTCCATCCCCTCTGACTCCTACAAATTTCCCCCATCTCTTCCATGGCATTTCCCAAGCTTTGAGGGGGGGGACTCAATGGGGATCTCTAATTTAGACTCTCTTTCTCTGAATAATAACTGGCTCTGGGTCTCTGAATCTGCTCACATCTGCTGCCAGTGGAAGCCTCACTGGACAAGTGAGTATAGTAGAATGTCATTGGGAATAATTTCATTATTTTTTTTTCCAGTTTGTGTTTGGTTGTACCCTCGGTCTCTGGGCTATTCAGTCTCCAGTTGATGTTCACCCCAGCAGTGCAGGTCATGGACTCCCTCCCATGGCATGGGCCAAAAAGTAAACCAGACACTTTGGTTGACTACTCCTTTTGTGTCACCATTGCCCCAGCACATTTTGTAGGCAGGATGGACTGTAGGTCCAGAGTTTTGGGGCTGGGTTGGTGCTCAGGTTTCTCTTTACACATATAACCTGCAGAGTACCTATCCTCAGCAAAAAGACTAGAATTTAAAGCTGAAGGCTCGACACCTACTCATCCTTTCTTTAGGTACCAACTCATCATTTCTATGTTCAATGAGCTGTGTGGATATTGTCCTTGGCAATGGGGCACCAATGTCAGATTTTGAAAAGTGTCCCGCTGTCCTACTATTAGCCTAGGTTGTTTAAGGATCTCCATAGGACTCGGTTTTTCAATAATTTAACCTAACATACTCTATTCCCATCACAGGAAAACTTGCCTGGGTACAAAATATGGCCAGTTCAAACTTCATAACCTCTATTACTAGGAGTACTCACTAGAGTCACCCTCTATTCCAGCAAGTTTCCATAGTACTATGTTTCTTTACCATCATGCAAATGTCTAACAATTCCATGTCTTTTCCTGTATTTTTCCTGCCCAACTGAATCCTTTCCTATCTCCAACTGCCTCCAGCCAGGAAAATCTATTCCCTTTACCCTTTCAAGGGAGACACATGTGTCCTCCCTAGAAGCTTCCTCTTTACCTAACCTTTCTGGGTCTGTGTATTGTAGGTTGATTTTCATTCACTTAATAGCTAATATCTACTTTTAAGTGAAAAATACCATATTCATCTTTCTGAGTATGGGTTATCTCACTCAGGATAATTTTTTTATTTTATTGCAAATTTTGATTTATCCTCAAGATTATTAGAGTTATATCCATACATTCCCATGAATATACTAAAATACTCATTGAATTTTATACATTAAGTTGGTAAATTATATAATCTATAAAAAGCATCTCAGTAAAACAAGTAAAAATAATTTACAACAAACTGTTTACTCTGATATTGCTTTTGGCATGGGCAGTGACTCTGGAGAAAATAGGTTTCAATAACCCTACTTTGCTTCAGAAACCATAACTTATTTGTCAGTATGCTAAGTATTCTTTATAGCTAAATTAGGCTAATAAAAAATTTTCCCCTAGAGTCATGTATATTGATGAGCTGAAAAGAAGTTATGATTGAAATGTCTTCTATAAAACAAAAGAAAATATAGTTTAAATAATCACATTTCCCAACATATTTCATATATTTAATGACACAAAAATAACACTAGCTCTGAGAATTGAAACTATAGTTCTCTAGATTGTCATCAAAAATGAAATATATCATGAAATGAACATATCCTAAATAGAAGCACAACCCACAGAATATGCCTAGCCGTATCCCAGTCATGACAATAGCCTTGATTACATTTGCTATGTGTGGAGTGATTTTCATCTTGAAAAGGCAGTAGTAACACTATACTATGATGCAAAAAAGAAAATCAGGCTAAAGGTTTCATTCTTGGGCTACTTCTCCAAGAGATAGTTGTCACCCATATCTCTATAATGAGTATTACTAGACAGAGAAGCAAAACCAAACTCCAATGTATCAACAAATGTCAGAAGTAGTTCTGCCAATGATTAAAGATGGACATGTTCTTGGCAGTTTTGAAAATTTTCCCTTTTGTGAGATTGTGCCTGTCATTTGGTTGTGAATTTCTACCTTGCATTGTATGAGCAGATTTTGTGAATTAGAAATGACATAGTTGCATATTACCAGAGAATTGAAATATTACATCCAGCAGCTGGCACAAGCGTGGACTACTAAAATACTTGAGATCAAGTTCTTCAAATCTGTAACAAAATGGTGTTAACATTGTTTAAAGTACAGAAGGAAATGAAATTTATTGATGATGGCTTTAGTTCCTGGTAGGCATCATTATTATTAACATATCATTCACTTAGAAGTTTTTCATAGTCTAATTACTGATTGAAGCATTCCTCATCATTTTATTAAAATGGGGTATTTGAAATGTGGGCACAATTAGTTCAACTCATTAATTCTTGTTCCATATGATAGTTTTGCTATTGTGTCCCTTTTAAACTTAGATACATCTTTATGGGTCTCACTAGTTTAGAAGTCATATAGTATAATAAAATTTGTGTTATCCTGGGGATCAAAAAAAAATATAAGCATGAAAAGTAGTTTTGCATAAAATGAGTGCTTTAGTTCAATGTGCATCTACATATAATCTTGGAGAGAGTGGGGAAAGAAAGGCAGTGCTGATCAATTGACTACATCAAATGTAAATATCTTAAACTGTTTTATTGGTGAGAAGTTTTTGACTGAACTGCTGTGGCTGATTATGCTCTTCTCCCTGGAACTTGGCCGGCTCTGCTCATGTTTGTATTATCAAGTTGTTTATTTTTGTCACCTACACGGTTTCTCGTTACTTTCTATGACACTGAAGGAAATCATTCGAGGATGTCAGCTGCAGCAGAGGTCCTCACCTGAGCCAGATGTTATTTCGGCCCATCTGTTCACACTTCTCTGCTACAGTATGAAAAATAACTGGGGGCTGTGAGGGAACAAAGTCATTAACCTTGTAAATGACGTTACTATCACAACTGAAAGCAACACTTGGTACTGTGACTTTAGTCAATTAACAACAATTAATCTCAGTTACTTTGCATAACTTTCCTTAAGATTTTATAATTTGGTTAATGATGGATGATGTAGAACTACCAAGCTTTGTTCTATCTTTTCCTTCAAACTTAGTCTTTTTTTCTATCTTTTATAATAAATGTTGCATGTGCCATTTCTGAAGTTTGAAATAGTCTCATTATTCCCTAATGAACTAATTTGATTGAAAAATAATAATGACTGTTCAGATTCTTTTGAATAATAGCTATCAACAGTTAAATTTGTTTACTTAATGCTAATTTTAGCCCTTCATAAAACATGGTGAAGGGTTATTTCATTAACTATCAAGGAAAAGATTTAAAATATATTTCAAATTTGTTGTTTTTGTTCTTTTTCATTTTTTAAATTTACTTTGTTTTTACATCCCAATCAAGGATTATCCTATCTCCCCTCTTCCTACTTTCCCCCTCCTCCACTTCCATCCCTCCCCCATCCTCTCCTCCTCCACTGTTTCTCTTTAGATACAGGTGGGCCTCCAATGGATATCAGCCAGCCATGGTATATCAAGTTGCAATGAGACTAGGCACCTCCTCTTCTATTAGGGCTGGGTGAGGCAATCGTATAGGAAGAATGTGTCCCAAAATCAGGCAACACAGTCAGAGACAGCCCCTGCTTTCATTGTTAGGAGTCTCACATGAAGGCCAAGTTACACAACTGTCACATATATGTAGAGTGTCTAGTTCCATGCGGGCTTCCTGGTTGTCTGTTCAGTCTCTGGGAGCTCATATAAGCCCAGCTTAGTTGTTTCTGTGAGTTTTCTTGTGATGCCCTTGATACCACTGGGTCCTACAATTCTTCCTCCATCTCTTTTGCATGATTCCCTGTGCTAGGCCTAATTTTTGATGTGGGTATCTACATCTGTTTCCCTCAGTTGCTCTGTGAAGCCTCTCTCATGAGAGTTGGGCTAGGCATCCTTCTGTGAGTATAGCAAAATGTCATTAAGAATCATTTCATTAAATTTTCACCATTCATGCTTGGTTCTATCACACAACTCTATATCCCGGCCTTCAGGGATGAGCTCCTGCTCAGGATATGGGTCTCCAGCTGTGCCAGTCATGAGTTGGTCACTCCCACAATTTATATTCCATGTTTACCCTAGCACATCTTGTAGGCAGAACAAATTGTAGGTCAGAGGGTTGGTGTCCCAATCCCTCCCCTGGAAGTCTTGTTTGGTTACAGGTGGTAGCCTGTTCAGGCTCCATATCCCCTGTTGATAGGTATCTTAGCTAGAATTACCCTCATAGATTCCTGAGAATTTCCATTGCTCTGGTTTCTTAGCTCATCCCAGAGATGCTCCCAGATTTAAGTCATCTCTCCCAGTACTTTCTCTGTCCATCCTTTCTCAACCTGATCCTTCCTGTTCCCATTCCCATTCCCCCTTCAAGCTCCCCGCCCTGCTTCTGTTCTATTTCCCCTTCACAGTGAGATTAATACACTCCTGCCTTGAGCCCCACTTGTTACTTAGCTTCTTTGGATCTGTGAGTTGTAGCATGTTTCACCTTTGATTTATGGCTTTCCACTTAGGTGTAAGTACATGCCATGTTAGTCTTTTTGAGTATGGGTTACCTTACTCAGGATGATTTTTTCTAGTTTCATCCATTTACCAGCAAATTTTCTGATGTTACTGTTTCTTTTGTTTGTTTTTGTTTTTGTTTTTTTCCAGACAGTGTTTCTCTGTGTAGTTTTGGTGCCTGTCCTGGATCTTGCTCTGTAGACCAGGCTGGTCTTGAACGCACGGAGATCCTCCTGGCTCTGCCTCCTGAGTGCTGGGATTAAAGGCATGTACTACCACAATGTCATGTACTACTAACAGCTGATTAGTACTCTGTTGTGTAAATGTATCACATTTTCTTTATCCATTTTTGGTTGAGGGACATCTAGGTTGTTTCCAGTTTCTAACTATTATGAATTAAGCTGCTATGAACATAGTTGTGCTAATGTCCTTGTGGGACGGTGAAACATCCTTTGGGTATATGCCCAGGAGTGGAATAGCTATGTCTTGAGGTAGATGGATTCCCAATTATCTAAGAAACTGAAATACTGATTTCCTAAGTGGCTCTATAAGTTTGTACCCTCACCAAAAGTGGAGGAGTGTTCCCCTTGCTCCACATCCTCTCCAGCATGAGCTGTCACTTGCACTTTTGCTTTTAGCCATTCTGACAGGTATTAGATGGAATCTTAGCATCATGGAAGACTCCTGTAGTCACAGCTCCCCACCAATTCCCCCAATAGGACCCTGCAGTCTATAAGACCCATTCCCTATCCAAATCACACTCATCCCCTTGGGAACTCAGTGGCTCCCAGAAACACAGAACCCACCAGCTCTGATTGGACCAAGAGATGAGTGACTTTTCTCCCACCCAGAGAGCCTGGCCTCTAGAACTTAGACCCTGGGGCATAATCTGTGCCCCCATACCTCTACCCATCACTGCCACATTTGCAGGCCAGCAGGGAAGACCTTTGGGTATGCCTCTCTACCAACACCCCCATTAGAATCTACAAGACCCACCCTCAAACCCACCAATCCCCCTGTGACCTCAGTGGCTCCTTGAGACACAGAATCTGCCAGATCTGATTGGACTAAGAGAGGCTTCCTGAGAAATAGAATCTACAGTCTCCAATTAGAACAAGAACTCCAATTGGACCAAGAGTCATTCCCTGAGAACAGACACAACAAGCACAGATTTGACCAAGAGCAGCTCTCTGAGAAAAACACTTCTTGTACCTGCTGGAGAAAGAGATGCATAGAACCCAATGTAAAAATACATATAACAACATACAGAACAATATGGTAGCATCAGAACCTAGTGGTTCTGCAACAGCAAGACCTGAACATCACAACATAGAAGCAGAAGAAAGCAACCTTAAAAATGACTTTATGAAGATGATAGACAATGTTAAAAAAGAAATGAAAAAGATGATAGAGGATGTTAAAGAAGAAATGAAAAAAATGATAGATGATGTTAAAGAAGAAATGATAAACTCCCTTAAAGAAATTGAAGAAAAACCAAACAAAAAATTGGAAACCAGTAAATTCCAAAACGAAAGCCAAGAAAACCAAGGAAAAGCAATTAAAGAGGAAAAAGAAACAATTCAAGACATGCAAATTGAAATAGAAGCAATCAAGAAGACACAAACTGAGGAAATTCTGGAAATAGAAAAATCTGGGTAAACAAACAGGAACTACAGATGCAAGCATAACCAACAGAATACAAGAGAGGGAAGAGAGAATCTCTGGCATGGAGGATACAATAGAGGAAATGGATTTGACACTCAAAGAAAACACTAAAGCCAAAAAAGTCATACACAAAATGTCCAGGAAATCTGGAACATCATGAAAAGGCAAAATCTAAGAAAATTGAGGATAGAAGAAGGAGAAGAATATCAACTCAAAGGCACAGAAAATATACTCAACAAAACATAGAAGAAAACTTTTCTAACTTAGGGAAGGAAATAGCTGTGAAGATACAAAAAGCTTACAGAGCACCAAATGGGCTAGAACCCTCAAAAATGTCCCCTCACCAAACAATAATCAAACCACTAAACATACAGAATAAGGAAAGAATACTAAGAGCAGCAAAAGAAAAATGCCAAGTGACTTACAAAGACAGACCCATCAGAATAATCAGATTCTCAATGGAGACTCTGAAAGCCATGGACAGACATAATGCAGACACTAAGAGACCATGGATTAGACCCGAGACTACAATACCCAGCAAAACTTTCAATCACCATAGACAGAATGCACAATATATTCCAAGACAAAACCAAATTTAAATAATATCTATTCATAAATCCAGCCCTACAGAAAGCAGTAGAAGGGAAACTCCAACCTAAGAAAGTTAGATGCACCCACCAAAACACAGGCAATTGACAATGCCATACTAGCAAATCCCAAAGAAGAGAAATATACACACACTACCACCAAAAAATAATAAGAATTAACAATCACTGGTCATTAATATCCTTTAATATCAATGGATTCAATTAGTCCATAAAAAGACACAAGCTAACAGAATGGATATGAAAACAGGATCCATTCTCCTTCTGCATACAAGAAACACACCTCAACTTCAAAGTCAGACACTACCTCAGAGTAAAAGGGTGGGGAAAGACATTCTAATCAAATGGACATAAGAAGAAAGCTTGTGTAGCTATCCTAATATCTAACAAAATAGACTTCAAACTAAAATTAATTAGAAGAGATTGAGAAGGACATTACATCTCAGGAAAAAATCCACCAAGATGAAGTCTCAATTCTGAGTATTTATGCCCCAAATATAAGGGCATACACAGATGTGAAAGAAATAATACTAAAAGTTAAATTGAACATAAAACCCCACACAATAATAGTGGGAGACTTTAATACCCCACTCTCACCAATGGACAGTTCTGCTAGACAGAAACTTAACAGAGAAATAAGGGATCTAAGAGATATTATGATTGAAATGGACTTAATAGATATCTACAGAACTTTCCACCCTAACACAAAAGAATATACCTTCTTTTCAGCACCTCATGGAACTGTCTCTAAAATTGAGCACATACTCAGTCACAAAGGAAGTCTTAACATATAAAAAAAAATTGGAATAATCTCATGTATTTTATCAGACCACCATGGCTTAAAGTTAGATTTCAAGAGCAACAAAAATTACAGAAAGTCTACAATCTCATGGAAACTGAATAAAGCTCAACTGAATCACCAATGGGTCAAGGAAGAAATAAAGAAAGAAATTAAAGATGTCCTAGAATTCAATGAAAATGAATGGACAACAAACTCAAACTTATAGAGCACTATAAAAGCAGTTCTAAGAAGAAAATTCATAGCACAAAATGCATACATAAAGAAGTTGGAGAAATCTCACACTGGTGACTTAACAGCACACCTGAATGCCCTAGAACAAAAAGAAGCAAACTCACCCAGGAGGAATAGATGCCAGGAAATAATCAAATTGAGGGCTGGCATCATTAAAATAGAAACAAAAAGAACGATACTAAGAACAAATGAAACAAAGAGTTGTTCTTTGGGAAAATCAACAAGATAGACAAAACCCTATTCAAGTTAACAAAATCAAAAATAAAAAGGAAGACATGACAACAGAACATGTAGAAATACAGAGAATCATTAGGTCAGACTTCAAAAACCTGTATTCAACAAAATTGGAAAATCAAAAAGAAATGAACAATTTTCTGGATAGATACCACATACAAAAATCAAATCAAGACCAGAAAAACAATTTAAGTAGACCTATAACTCCTATGAAAATAGAAACAGTCATTAGAAATACCTGCCTCCCCTTTGCCGGAAAAAAAGAAACCCCTGGCCAGATAGTCAGTTTCAGCACAGAATTCAACCAGAATTTCAAAGAAGAGATAATACAATACTCTTCAAATTGTTCCACACAATAGAAACAGAAGGAACATTGCCAAAACTTTTTAATGAGGCTAAAGTTACCTTGATATCCAAAGAACACAAAAATGCAACAAAGAAAGAGAATTGCAGACCAATCTCCCTCATAAACACTGATGTAAAAATATTCAATAAAATACTGGCAAATAGAATCCAAGAATACATCAAAAAACGTAGTCACCATGATCAAGTAGGCTTCAAACCACAGATGCAAGGATGAACACCCTAACTGTCAGCACAGAGCCTTTCTCCAGTAATGATGAAAGCAGATACAGAGATCCACAGCCAAACACCAGTCCAAGTTCTGGGAGTCCAGTCAAAAAGAGGGAAGAGAGATTATATAAGCAAGGGGCATTGAGATCATAATGGGAAATCCTACAGAGGCAACTAAACCAAACTAGTGGGAACTCACAAACTTTAGATCAATAGCTATGGAGTAAACTAGGCCCTCTGCATAGCAAGACAGTTGTGTAGCACGATCTGTTTAAGGGGCCCCCTGCCAGTAGTATCAGAATCCATCCCTGGTGCATGAGCAGGTCTTTTGGAGCCCTCTTCTATGATGGGAAACCTCACACAGCCTTGAGGCAGGGGGAGGGCCTTGGATCTGTCTCTTTTAAATTTACCTTCCTGTGGGAGGCCTTACTTTCTTGTAGGAGGGAATGGGGGTGGTTTGGGAGGGGGAGGCTGGAGGGAGAAGAGGATGGAAGAAGGGGATCTTTGGTATGTAAATTGAATAAAAAATTTATTAGTAAAAAATATATTCAATAAAATACTGGCAAACTGAATCCAAAAACACATAAAAAAAAACTTATCCACCATGATCAAGCAGGCTTCATCCCAGAGATGCAAGGATGGGTCAACATACAAAAATCTGTCAATGTAATCCATCATATAAACAAACTGAAAGAAAAAAAAAAACATAAGATCATCTCAGATGCTGAAAAAGCCTTTGACAAAAATCTAAAACCCCTTTGTGATAAAGGTCTTAGAGAGATCAGGAATACAAGGAACATACCTAAACGTGATAAAAGCAATTTATAGCAACTTGACAGCCAACATCAAATTAAATGGAAAGAAACTCAAATTGATTCCATTAAAATCAGGAACAAGACAAGGCTGTCTCCTCTCCCCATATCTACTCAATATTATATTCGAAGTTCTAGCTAGAGGAATAAGATAACAAAAGGAGATCAAGGGAATGGGGCATGGAATGGGGTGGGGAGACTGTGGGGTGGGGCGGGAGGAAGGAGAGGGGATCTGTGATTGGTACATAAAATGAATAAACATATCTCAGAATCATTTTGATTAGTATTTCCCTGATGGCTAAGGATGTTGAACACTTTAACTGTTTCTCAGCCCATTTGAGATTTCTCTGTTGAAAATTCTGTTTAAATCTGTACTCCATTTTTTAATTACTTATTTGAGTTTTTGGTATCTGGTTTCTTGAGTTCTTTATGTGTTTTGGACGTTAGCTCCCTGTCAGATGTGGTTTTGGTTGAAGATGCTTTTCTCAATATGTAGGGGGACATTAGCCCTCTGTCAGATGTGGGTTTGGGTGAAGATGTTTTTCTCAATATGTGGGCTGTCATTTTGTTCTTTTGACAGTGTCCTTTGCCTTATAGAATCTTTTCAGTTTAATAAGGTCACATTTGTTAATTGTCAATCTTAGTGCCTGTGTGATTGATGTTTTGTTCAGGAAGTTGTCACCTATGCCAATTTTCTCAAGGTTGTTCCCACTTTTTCTTCTATCAGATTTAGTGTATCTGGTTTTATGTTGAGGTCTTTGATCTAATAGGATTTGAATTTTGTGTAGCATCTATTTGCATTCTTCTACATGCAGACATTCAGTTAGACTAGCACCATTTGTTGAAGATGCTTTCTTTTTCCATTGTATAATTTTGGCTTCTTTGTCAAAAATCAAATGTCCATATTTGCGTGGATTTACTTCTGGATATTTGATTAGATTTCTTTGATCAATCTGTCTGTTTTTATGCTAATACTATGTGGTCTTTATTACTATTGGTCTGTAGCACAGCTTGAAATCAGGGATGGAGACACCTATAGAAGTTCTTTCATTATACAGGACTTGTTTTTTTTTTTTTTTTTTTTTTTTTTTTTTAGCTATACTGGCTTTTTTTATTTTTCCATGTAAATTTAATTATTTTTATTTCAAAGTCTGAAGAATTGTGATAGCTTTTTTTATATGGGGAATGTTGAATCTGTAGATTGCTTTTGGTAAGATGGTCATTTTTTACTATGTTAATCCTACTGATCTATGAGCATGGGAGATCTTTCCATCTTTTGATATCTTCTTCAATTTCTTTCTTCAAAGACTTGAAGTTCTTGTCATATATGTTTTTCACTTGCTTGGTTAGAATTATCCCAAGATATTTTATGTTATTTGTGGCTATTGTGAAGGATGTTGTTTCCTTGAATTCTTCCTTAGATCATTTATCTTTTTTATATATGAGGACTCCTTATTTTTTTTAGTAAATTTTATATCCATCAACTTTGCTGAAGGTGTTTATTAGCTGTAGGAGTCCCTTGGTAGAATTTTTGTGGTCATTTGTGTATACTATCATACCTTCTGTAAATAGATATCTTTTGAATTTTTATTTTGCAATTTGTATCTATGGTGGTATTTATTTGTACTGAAATGTAATTTTAATTGTATGTTAATAAATAAAGTTGCCTGGGGGTCAGAGCTATTGGAGCCATAGGAAAAGCATGGCGGTGGTGGCGCACACCTTTAATCCCAGCACTTGGTAGACAGAGTTAGGTAGATTTCTGTGTGTTCAGGGATACAGCCAGCATTGGAGACATATGCCTTTAAGACCTGGAGAGCTGTACTCACAGGCATTGACGAGGCAGCCATGTGTTGGGTTTACAACCAATGAGAAGGCAGAACAGAAAGACTAAAGACAAACACACAGGAAGTAGGTCTCTTTCGGAGAGGTAGGACCACCACAGGAGGGAGGGTAAGGTTTTAGCTCTGAGCTCTGACCTCTTGGCTTTCTCTTTTACATTGGTTCTGTGTTTCTTATTTAATAAGATGGCTGGTTACATCTACATGTATCCTCTTGATCTCTTGAAGTTGTCATATTCCTCTAGATAGAACTTCAAGTACTATATTGAGTAAATGTAAAGAGAGTGGACAGCCTTGTCTTATCCCTGACTGTAGTGGAATTGCTTTAAGTTTCTTCCCATTTAATTTGATGTTGTCAATTGGCTTGCTGTATATTGCATTTATTATGTTTGTGTTTCTCCCTTTTATCTCTAATCTGTCCAAGACTTTTTTTTCAAATTGATAAATGACAATTTTATTTTTTATGCATAAAGGTTGATGAAAAACCATTACTAGTTCTATTAAAACTGAACATTTCAATTGAAAAGCATAGTACATGTACTTATTAAATATCATTTTCTAAAATACAGATTTAGAGCATCCAACATGCTTGTTTCATTTCAGTACAATGGGTTCGGGACCAAGTACACATGTTACATGCATCCAGGCTAGATTACAAATTATCATAGTCATCATCATCATCATCATCATCATCGTCATCTTCACGCTTTCTTTTCAGGGCATTTGCTGACTAATTGGCTGTATTTTGTGATACCATATTAGTGGTAATAAGGATGTTTTTGGACCCAATTAATGATGGATTGATCAGAACATTCTGAACTGCCAATGCATGCAGGAATTGAAGCTTTCATGCAGCAGACTGAGAAGCAGGCATTTGTACTGTAAACCTCTGTCCTGTGAGGGACATTGGAGTGCCTACTTTCGTTCAGACAGACACGGTTTGTGGAGTTGGTGTGGCTAGTGTGGGAGTACTTGGTCTGTTAGAAAATGAACCAACACTTAACCGTGGAACTGTTATTCTTCCTGAAGGAGTAGATGCCTTTTTTGTAAAGACTTAAGCCTATAGTTTGAGGCAGTTAAACAATATCTATCGGGTGGCAATCTAGGACCTGAATATGGCTTGATCAATGGCAAAGGGGTTTGATTTCTTTGTCTTGCAATATCTAATAAAAAATCTCTCGGGGGAGGAGAAGTGAACGACTGGTTGGCACGGCAATGGATGGCCAATTGCACATCATCTGCATCAACAGTTGCCTTCTTAGCATGGCTTGAATATATTTTAGCATCATCTAGAATTGTGGTCACATATCGGAAGGCAAACTCCAACATCTGATTTATAACTCTTGGCTCATATTCTGTAATCCCCATATCCTTCAGGATTTGTGCCATCATCTGTGCGTCTTTCAGCATGCTCTTGGGAGAAGCCATCTTGCCAGACTCCGTGATATCCGGTGATCAGACTTCTTGAGCTAAATCCCCTATCAAGGACTATGAGGGTCCAGCCCCTCGATAGTCCCCTCCCAGGGTTCCGGAAGAATCTACAACCAGCTGATAATTAATCTTTGATGAAAAGAAATGAATCTATGTACATGAAACTCCTTAGTCCATATACTTTATTATTCTGTGACAGTTATAAGCTTATATTCTGCTCTCATATTTAGGTCATCTGTAGCCTGATTTCTCTCTACACTTGTCTACGATCCCCTCTAGGTTCTATCTTAATTCCTTCATCTAGTTCTGCCCCTTCTAGGTTCTCATCCATTTTGTTCCTTCCCATATCATCTCCTCTCCCGTCTCCTCTCTCCTCTTCTCGTTCTACTTCATCTTGTTCTTCCCCATCTGGCTCTTTCTCATCTTCCATCTTGTTCCTCTAGTACTCTCCTGTAGCCCTTCAATCTACTTCTTCCCCATCTCAGTTTCTTCCTCTCAATTTCTTACCCATCTAGTTCTTCCATTCTCTTCTCTCTTCCTTCTGCCTCCTGGAAGTCTTGGTATATAAAGGGAGGGTCCGAGCTAAATTGTGTAAAGCTATTACTTAACATCCACCTCTCCTAGGCAGTGTCTCCTTGTGGAATTTACTGTTAAGTCAGGAGACTTGCATGTAGGCTGTTATCATTGTTAGTCCACCTGGGACTAACAATGGGCGCCCACCTGGGTGGTGTTTCCTATAGTCCTTGAAAGTGGCCAAGGGAGAGAGATAATCTGATTCCAGAGAAAGCCTTTCCTGAGGCTGTTCTCCAAATACCTGGAATGTGTATGTCCAGAGAGTGATCAGTCTACACTGTTAGCCCTTCTAAGGAACAAGTCAATTGGGAAAACTATGAAGGCACACATGATTTTCATAACAGAAGACAGCTGATATATAACAAGCCAAGTAACACCAAAAACTCCTTGGGATTTGGCTTCCTCTGGAGGAATTCCCTGATCCCTCCAGGTAGTGACTTTGCCATAACCAGCTGAGTTCTTATGATATATTCCTGCGGCCCGCAGCAATCCCCCACATTAATGTACTTCAGTCCTGATTTTGATGCAAGTTCTTTGCCTAGTGTGGTTTTTCCAACCCCTGGTATACTGGTGAGCAGGATGTTCGGAAGCTTCATAGTCCTCCCTCCCGGGGCAGCCGCCAGTGCCTCAGCTTCACGTGCCAGATGCGGAGCTCTCCAGGGAGGAGCCAGAAAGCCTCGCCAAGACTTTTATCATTTAAAACTTCTGGATTTTGTCACAGGCTTTTTCAGCATCTAATGAGATGATCATGGGATACTTTTCTTCTGGTTTGTTTATATGGTGGATTAAGTTGACAGGTATTTGTATGTTGAACAATTCCTGAATCTCTGGCGTGAAACCTATTTAATCTTGGTGGATGATCTTCTTAATATGTTTGGATTTGTTCTTTGAAAATTTTATTGACTATATTTGGATCAATGTTCATGAGGAAAATTGGTCTGTAACTCTCCTTCTTTGCTGAGTCTTTATGTAGTTTTGGTATCAGGGTGATTGGCCTCATAAAATGAATTTGGAAATATTTCTTCTGTTTCTATTTTGTAGAATAGTCTGAAAAGTATTGGTATTAGCTCTTCTTTGAAGGTCTGGTAGAATTTCTGTGCTCAAATCATTTGGCCCTAGGCTTTTTTGGGGGAAAATGTTTAATGACTTCTTCTATTTTCTTGGTGGCTACAATTATATTTAAACTGTTTGTGAGACCAAAATGAGCCATCTTAGAAATAAGACCAAAATGCTTTCACCCTAAAACTAAGGCCTAAGATTTCTCCTTTTAGGAATAGGCCATTAGTTACTGAAACCAGTCAGTCCAGATTCCAGAAACCAGGAAGTGTAAAAGTACAGAGTCACAAGATAGTCACAGGGTAATGCCTGCCAGACTATGGAATGTCCTCTCCCTGGTTTCCAGGGTAACTGATCACAGAAATGCCCCCACCTGAGGGCAGCCAATGAGAAATGGTGGTGGGCAACTACTCCCTTAGAAATAATTTCTAGAAGTCCCTAGAAGCGAGCCAATCAGAATTGTACCTGTACTAGCACCCCTAAATGATGTAACCTTGTGACTTTTCCCTTTAAAAACTGAGCTTGCAGACAGGTGGGCGCTTCCTCCAGCCTCCACTGCGTTGGATGTATTGGACTAAGTCCCTGCCTAGGCTTGTATTGCTTTTGGATATCCAGAATTAAACCTTGCTTTTGCATTCCAGCATGCTCGTCTTTGGTGGTCTCTCTGGGGGTCACGATCTGGGCACAACACTTTATCTGATCTTAATTTAAATTTGGTATGTGGTATAGATCAAGAAAATTGTCCATTTTTTTTTTTTAGATTTTCCAGTTTTATGGAATGCAGGTTTTTGAAGTATAACCTATTGATTCTTTAGAGTTCCTTAGTGTCTGTTTTTATGTTGCTCTTTTCCTTTCTAATTTTGTTAATTTGTATATTCTGTCTCTGCCTTTTAGTTAATTTGGATAAAGGTTTGTTTATCATGATTTTCTCAAAGAACCAACTCTTTGTTTTATTGGCTCTTTGTATTCTCTTTGTTTCTATTTTATTGAGTTCAGCCTTGAATTTGATTATTTCCTGTCTACTTCACTTGGGTGTGCCTGCTTCTTCTGTTATAGAGCTTTCAGGTGTGCTGTTAAGTCTCTAGTATGAGAATGCTCTCATCTCTTTATATAGGCACTTAGTGCTAAGAATTTTCCTCTCACACTGCTTTCATTTTGTCCCATAAGTTGGGTACATTGTACATTCATTTCCATTGAATTCCAGGAAGTCTTTTGATGGGGATGTCTTATATGCTGTGAATATGTGTTGCCTATATTGGCTGAGCAATAAAGCTGCTTTATATTTTAGGCTTTGTGTTGGTTCTGTTGTTGCTGAAATCCAGCTTTAATCCATGGTTGTCTGATAAGATACAGGGGATTATTTTAGTTTTCTTGCTTCTGTTGAATTTTTTTTTCTTTTCTTTTCTTTTTCTTTTTCTTTTTCTTTTTTTTTTTTTTGTGTGTGGCCATGTATATGGTCAGTTTTGGGTAAAATGTTCTTTATATATTTGTTAGGTCCAATTGAGTAATAACATCCATTAGTTCCATTATTTTTCTATTTAGTTTTTGTCTAGATGACCTGTTCACTGGCAAGAGTGAAGTGCTGAAGTCTCCCACTATTTTATGTGGGTTTTGATGTGTGATTTAAGCTTTAGTAATGTTTCCTTTACAAATGTTGGCACCCTTGCATTTGGAGCAGGCATAGATGTTCAGAATTGAGATGTCATCCTGGTGTATTTTTTCTTTAAAGAGTACAAAATGTCCTTTTCCATCTCTTTTGATTAATTTTTGTTTGAAGTTTATTTTATTAGATAATAGTATAGCTATACCAGCAAGCTTATTAGGTCCATTTAATTGGAAAATATTTTTCAACCTGTTACTCTGAGGTAAAGTCTATCCATGATGTTGAGGTGTGTTTCTTGTATGCTGCAAAACAATGGGCTTTGGGGTGTGTGGTGGTAATCTAATTGTACTGAAATGTGATTTTGATTGTATGTTAATAAATAAAGTTGTCCGGGGGTCAGAGCTATTAGAGCCATAGACAGAGTGTGGCGGTGGTGGCACACGCCTTTAATCCCATAGATCTCTATGTGTTCAGGGATACAGCCAGCATTGGAGACATATGCCTTTAAGACCTAGGGGACTGTACATTCAGACAGTGACGAGGCAGTCACGTGTTTGGGTTTACAACCAATGAGAAGGCAGAATGACTGGAAAATCGACTTACAGACAGGAAGTAGCTCTCTTTCGCGAAGCTGGGACAGCAGGAGGAAGGGTGAGATTTTAGCTCTGAGCTCTGACCTCTTGGCTTTCTCTTTTACATTGTTTCTGTGTTTCTTATTTAATAAGACGGTTGATTAGATCAATAGGGGTGCCATATATATGCCCTGGCTGATGTTGATTATATTTATACACACACTTTTAGGCTTCTAGGTTTGGTGTGTTTAGCTTAATTCCCTGATTTCTGAGGTTTTATTTGTTTGATGGTTGTATTGTTCCTTTGTTTCTGTTTTCTCTTTAGTTTTCTAGCCTTTTTGGCCTGGATTTCTGATGGCTGATGTGACCTCTGATCTAGTATGGAGTCTCTATCCAAGTTGGGAGTTGGCATTCTGATGGTTAGCTTGCCTTTGTTACAACAGGAGGTCATTCTCCTTCTGAATGGTGTAGCCTGCCCTTATTCTTGACTCATGTGACCTGCCCCTGAGTGGCAGAACTTGATTGAGGTTGGGAGCAGTGTACAGCAGTGGGGCCAAGGAGCTGGGATGGTCTAGGCTGTGGGAAGGGTCCTAGGGGTATGCAGGTCACTCACCAGTACTGACTGGTGTGGCCTGTACCTCAGTGGCAGAAATCCACTGGGAAAAAAGGGCACAGCAAGAACTGACAAGGAGCTGGGAAATGGTGGCCAGGGAGAAGAGTCCCAGGGAATAGTATCCATGAAGAGGTGCGGTTCTGCTGTTATACTGGTCACTCACTGGTTCATGCTGCTATTCAAATTTGTCTTCTTTAATATAAATTTTTCTCATTTTTCCATTTTATTTGTTCTTTGAGTATTTTGTCCAATTTATTTTTAATCATTTTCATCGCTTCTCAGATCTTCTCAGTTCTGTTTTTCCTTCTCAATCCATTCAACTGTTCCTTATTTCTTTTTAAGAAATATCAATTCCAATTTGTGCCATTTATATATTTTTGAATGTTTGACCTTCATGGGAAGTTTTTTTTTTAATCCAATCAGGGCTTCAACTTTAAAGAAAGTTGACTCTTGCTCTCCCAGAAGCTGTCAATTGCAAATATTCCTTTATCTAGGATTGAAATATTACACCCATCTCCTTTCCATGGTGTAATTTAGTATGGCTTGAAGTAATATTGATTTTGTATGTGTTGTCATTACATATGAACTCATATGTGAATTGACCTTTTGTGTTCAGAAAACAATGTTTCCGTATAGTCCTCCACAATCTTTGCTTCTTACAATTTTTCTGCCCATACCTTTCCACAATGACCTCTGAGCTTTGGCATAATGGGTGTGACACATATTTCTGATGAGAGACTAACGGTATATTATTTATTCTATGGGTATAACTATATTATTACTAATTCGTTTAATAGTAAGTGTCCATTTAGCAAAGTAACAGTATTATGTACTTCCTTAAGATCCATGATCTATCTCGACATAGATTCTTGGCAGCCAGCTTTCAATTTTCAATCAGAAAGTGTTTATTCTCATTGTGTTCATGACCACTCTTGTACTTTCTAGGAAATTATTATTGCACACAAGATTTACAACATGTAAGCTAATTATTACTTTTCTCCTCTGGTAATATGCACAGCATCTTTCAGTACTATGAAAGCTACCCTAGAGAGACAAAGTCTCAACCTGAGTACTACTATGATTTGCTATATTCTATGACTCAAATATGTATGTCCTTGAACAATAGGGACTTGCTGTCAAGTACTGGCGAGGGGAGTAACCATTATAGGTAATAAGCCTGTAGTGTTTGAATATCTATAAGATATCACTTGACAACAACTCCAAAAAAAAAAATAATCCCTCTCTGGTGTGGGGCTTTTTGTTTGTTACCCCTTAGTATCTATCAGGGGCATTGTTGCTCCCCTATTATTGGGGAATTCCATTTAGACTTTTTATACATGCATATGTACATATTTTGGGAAGCTTATATGGTTTAGGTTTTCGTATTGGTATTTTCTTCTTTAGTGTTAGTTATACCTCCCCAAACTCCCTCCTTGCCCCATCCTCCCCTCCCCTAGCCCATTTAGCCTGCCTGCTCCACTGTTTCTCTTTTAACATTTGATACCACTATATTCTTTCTCTTCTATCTTGAAATAAGTTTGCCATGGCTCCTCACTAATTTCCTGACCTCCATGGGTATTCCCAACAGATTACAGAAATCAGGATAGTTGAAGCTAACATTCTTAAATGATAGAAAACACATATCATTTGTGTTTCTATATCTGTGTTACCTTATTCAGAGTGCTTATTTCTAGATCCATCCATTTACTTGTAAAATCCAAAAGTTTTTTTCATAACAACTGAAAAAAACTCCATTGTGTAAATACACCACATTTTCCATTATCAGTCCAACTGTTTATGAATAGCTAGGCTGTTTCCATTTCCTAGCTATTGTGAATCCAGCAATAAATGATCATGTGCAGGCATGTATCTGTATAGCAGAATATAGAGTCATTTGAGTATATGGCCAAAAATGGATCTGGCTTTTGCTTTATTTCTTAGTCTTGATGGAACTCCACAGTAATTTCCATAATGGCTAAGTCACTTTGTGTTCCATCCAGCAGTGAATAAGTGTTTTCTTTTCCCCATATCCATGCCAGCATTTGCCATCACTTGTTTTTCTATCATACATATTCTAACTAAGTTAAGACAAAATATCATAGTAGTTTTAACTTTCAGTTCTCTGATAGATAGGGATGTTAAACATCATTACAAATGTTTCTCAAAATTTGTATTTTAACTTTTAATAACTCTCTGCTTGGTACCATGTCACATTTTTAATTGTTTTTATTGTTATTTTGTTTCATTTTTATTAGTATGCACACTTTTTCATACATTATAATTCTAAGAAAACAAAGATTTCATAATTGTTCACTTTCTCCATACCTATTCAATATAGTACCGGAAGACTTAGCTAGAGCAATAAGAAAATTGAAGGACATCAAGGGTATAAATATTTAAATATTGAAGTTAAAGTATCTTTATTTGCAGATGATCAGATAGTATATCCGTGACCCTATAAATTCTATCAGGGAA
Source organism: Peromyscus maniculatus bairdii (assembly GCF_049852395.1). Taxonomy (NCBI): domain Eukaryota; kingdom Metazoa; phylum Chordata; class Mammalia; order Rodentia; family Cricetidae; genus Peromyscus; species Peromyscus maniculatus. The sequence continues at coordinate 9,086,933 of NC_134870.1, forward strand.
CTCCTAGAGCTGATGAACACTTTCAGCAAAGTAGCTAGATAAAAATCAACTGACAAAATATCAATAGCCCACCTATATTCAAATGACAAACAGAATAGGAAAGAAATCAGGTAAACAGCTTTCACAGTATCCTCAAACAATATAAAATATCTTTCATTAGCTCTAAACAAACAAGTGAAGGGTTTGTATGATAAAAACTCCAAGTCATTGATGAAATATATTAAAGAAGATATGAGAAGATGGAATGATCTCTTATACTCATGGACCAGTAGGATTAACCTGGTAAAAATGGTCTTCCTACCAAAAGCAATATACGGATTCAAATAAATCCCCAGTAAAGTTTCATCACAATTCTTTACAGCCCTTGAAAGGATTGTCGTCAACTTAATATGTATAAAGAAAACTCAGGATAGCTAAAATAATCCTGAACACTAAAAGAACTGCTTGAGGTCTCACCATTACTGATTTCAGGTTGTACTACAAAACCATAGTAATAAAAAACAGCCTGGTGTTGGCACTATGTGAATAAATGAAATTAATTTGAATTTGAAGACATAAATCTACACACCTATGGACACTTGATCTTTGATAAAGAAGCCATAAATTCACAATGGAAAAAAGACAGCATCTTCATTAAATGCTCCTAATCAAACTTGATGTCTGTATAAATGCAAATAGATCCATATTTACTACACTGCACAACACTCAACTCCAAATGGATCAAAGAAGTTAGAAAATGTTTAAGTTTCTTATTTATTCACTTAACTGAAGATGTTTTAACCCCACTAGTATAAGCATTATTTTATTATTGGATTGTTCCCCTCACTAATTACATTTTGCCATATATGTAGCATGAATTTCAATGTAGAGACAGACTCTTTTTACTGAGTAGCTTATATAAACATTTTTCTTCTTCCTCTAGAAGTAGTCATAGATCCCATAGTTCTATGTTGGAACACTCTAGTCAATTGTTTTTTTACAATGTTACATTGTATCCTTTACTAGCTTAGACCCTTTGTTTCTGTAATAGACAGGAAGGGTTGACTAATGGCATTTGTGCATGAATTTCATCGGGCAATCTAACAGAAGAATGATTTGAGAACATTTCCTGACAACAATAATTCTCTTCTTCCATATGTTTAAATGAGAGTGTGACTTCATTTTTTATTTATTTCAATTAATTAATTGATTGATTTTTTTTCTTCCCAGACTGATTACAGTTTCCCCTCCCTCCCTTCTTTCCAACTTCCTCCCACAACCACCCTCCACTCACTCTTCCTTCTTTCTTTTCAGAAGGGTAGGCTTCCCATGTATAACAGCCAGCTATAGTAAATTAAGTTGCAGTAAGACTAGGTACCTCCTCTCCTGTTGAGGCTGGATGAGGCAACCTAGTAGAAGGAAAGGGTCCTAAAAACAGGTAACAGAGTCAGAGACAGCCCCTGTTCCAACTGTTAGGACTCCCACAAGAAGACCAAGCTACAAGAGTGCAACTTTAAACAGTGTGACTTTAGTAACAGTATTAGAAAACCATTTAGATAGACATTAAATTGAAAGTTGATATCTACTAATGGTCAAGCATTAAAATCGGATTAAAAGAACTAAATGTACTTCTGAAAATTATTTTACTTGGATTTAACCAATGTTAAATCAATTGACTTAAACTACTAGGTAATAATTAAGTCTAAAGGATTTTTTCAGATTTCATGAAGTCTTTCCTATAAATGAGTATGGAAGTGTCAGATGTAGTTAATGTAAAGAAAATAGTAAACCTGAAAGGATGGAGATATATGAATAGTAACCAGGAATTTGGAGAGTAGATTGTTTTGGAAGTGAAAGCCATTATTGTAGCCATATTTTCATCACTATGACAAAAATATTGTGTTGATCTTAAAAGGATAGACATTTATTTTGTATCTTTGTATCTTATTTCTTTTCAGAGGATATACCCCAAGGTCAGTTGCCATTTATTGTTTTGAGATAAAACTTTTTGATGATTCAGTAGGAACATTTTGACAAGGATGCCATGGTAGAGCAAAGATGCTCACTAAGAGGGTGCATAGGCCCAGTGATTCATTAGAGAAATGTTCTTAACTGCATAACATCTTATCACCATGGTACACTTCTTAGGAGATATACTATCAATTTTGTACTTGAAGACATTAATCCCTCAACTTGGGAGGTTGAAGCAGAAGGATCAGAAGTTCAAGGCCAGCCACAGGTACAGAGAAAAATTGAAACAAATCTGGGTTTCATGAAAACCTGGCATTAAAAAACTTGAAAAAGAAAAAGAAAAATTACCAAAATGTCAGACAAATAAAGAATAAGGAATGATAACTTCTATCTTACAGAACTTTTATTTTGCAATTTCAAAAACAATGTTTAGTGTTGATGAACAAGACATTAGTCACCAATCACCAAGCATGATGACTTGAGTTCAGTACAAGTACACACACAATGGAGACAATCAACTCATGTATTTTGTCCTTTGATCTCCGTGTGTGTGTGTGTGTGTGTGGGGCGGGTTAAGCATGTGCACAGACTATTCCCCTCTTCTCTCTATCTATCTATCTACCTATCTATCTATCTATCTATCTATCTATCTATCTATCTATCTATCTATCATCTATCTATCTATCTATCTATCTATCTATCTATCTATCTATCTATCTATCTCTATCTACCATTTATCTACACACACACATACACACAAATTGTATGAATAAATATAATTTGAAAGAGTCCAAGGTACATTTTCTTTTTGATCTGCTCCCAAATTTTTGAAAGTAAACAAACAGTAAAAACATTGTGATATCTTTTTTTTTAAATTATCTCAGTTTTAAAGATGCTGAGACAAATTAATTTTCTTCTGCAAAGGGAATATAGATTTCTCCTTCATATTTCTTAGGAAGCTAATAACCTTCTATCCTTTTCTACCTAACTTTTCTACTTTCTATCATGAACACAAAGATGTTCACAATTTCTCATTATGAGAATACTTGACACTGTCGTATTAATTGATATGAATAATATTGTGTCATGGCTTAGTTCTCTCTTGTCCACAGTTAATTTTCATTAAACAAACAACATAATCGAAAACACAAAAATACAAAATAAAGATGTATTCATGTGTCAGTGATTCCAAGGGCAGGAAAAACATTCAACCAAGTATAGAAATCATAGAAACTCAAGCTCTCTGTCATACGTCTGATGTTCCAAACCTCTATATTTGTCAGGTCTCCATATTTTGAATGTTGCAAATATATGTAGCCTCTGCTTTATCCACTCTTTACTTCATATCTTATCTAAACCTCTAGAATAGCTTTTTATTATTCTCATGAAGCTCTGGAGTTACTAGACAAGATCTGCCTCTTTAAAGTCTCAGGCTACTGTTTTCTGTTTCGTTGTCTTTATGGAGATTATATGCCTGTGTCTTGATCCTTTCTGTTGCAGATAATTCCTAAAATCTGCTGTTTCATTTTAGTATATTCTTTGTTTTATAATTAATCCAGAATAAACTATTTGCCACTTTTCTAAAATTACTTTTTAAGCTCTTGACCTTTGTTTCCTTGATCTAGTCTTTGCATATGAAAATATTGCATCCCTTGATGTTTGATGTATTGTTGATAAAGAACTAATTTTGAATGTAGTTATTAATTTTCTATATGTTCTACCAAAATTCTTTACTATAAATGAAAGACTGAATATTCATTCCTCATTTACTTAATATAAACAATCTTAGTTTTTGGCCAAAACTCTACTAGCACTTATTGACTATGTTTAACTAAAAACAAAAGCATACATTGTGTTTTATACTTTCATCAACTCTTGGACACATTAATGGCCTATATCCTTGTAGGGAGTTGTAGGCAGATGAAAGAAGCATGGAATTTCTGGGCATGGTATGCAATACAGCCTTGGTTAAAAAACAGATTAGGTTATATTTATATAAGAAGCCATTTGAAAAAGAACTGAAAGACACGATAAGATGCATATGATTTACTGAAGATGGAGGTACAGCTTAATTGTAGACAGCTTGTTAAGTTTCAGGCCCTGGGTTAGTCCCAGCAGCAAATACAAACTACCAAGCAAACACCTTCTTGCTAGCATAGCAACACATGTGCATCAATCTTGTACATACACATATCACAATTTAGTAATACAATTTACATAAATACATCAATATGTTGTATTGATATAATCATGTAACTAATACAATATTTTGTTTGCATATAAATTTACATATTTAATATTTACAGTATCATAGGAGTTTTTAAACATAAGTTTATTTGCATTTTCCACTTCTATTAGATGACATGTACCGATTCTCTTTTTGTATCTTAATAAGATCTGTAACAATTTATTCCCTTTTTTCTATTTTAAGTTTAAAAAGACATGATTATTTTTTTTTTTTGTTTTTTTTTGTTTTTTTGTTTTTCGAGACAGGGTTTCTCTGTGTAGCTTTGTGCCTTTCCTGGAACTCACTTGGTAGCCCAGGCTGGCCTCGAACTCACAAAGATCCGCCTGGCTCTGCCTCCCAAGTGCTGGGATTAAAGGCGTGCGCCACCACCGCCCGGCCCAAAAGACATGATTATTATCAACAACAATTCTTAAAATCATTCTTCAACATGAAATTTATTTTTACTTGTAATGTTGTATGCACATATCCACATATGGATAAGTACACAGGAGTGCATGCCCATGGAGGGCAGGGGCACAGATTCCCTGGAGCAGCTGTGACTGCCTGGTTGGAGTACCTAGAACTGAATCCAAATCCTCTGAAAAACGGAATTCTTAGCCACTAAAAGATTTTCCTTTCCCAAATATTAACCTTTAAATGTGAGGGTCTCAGATCCTCCAATTTAGGTGATTTTGTTAAAAGTGCTCACAGATTTCTACATATAGCACACATCTGGATTTAACCAGCACCACTTTGTGAAATACTGCTTTAAAAAAAGTTTATCAGTTTCTAGACTCAATGCAACTTTCTCATATAGATGCCAGGCACACAACTGCCAGAAAACCAAGTGGGCCGCAGGCTGTGTGTGGAATGTCTCTGCTCTTTCCCTTTGCCCAGACACAATCTTTGAGGCTTGTCACAAGTGCTGCAATAAAACACTAGCTGCAGCTTTCCTTCCTCCTGCCCACATCTACTGTGGATCCCACGGACCATCCCCTCCTGGTCTCCCTTCCTGACCAGGCACTGTGGCCCAAGCTCCAACTCAGGAAAGCAACCTCTACTCAACTGCAGGCCACACCCATAAGAAGACCAGGTATCCTGTCCCCAAACCTTTTTTTTCTTTCTGTTCCAACCAGAAGTCCCCAACCTCAGCCCCTTAACCATAGTGCAGCAACAAAAAACAGCTGCCGCCCCCTTTTCTCTTGTCCATACCACCTCTGGATCCCACAGACCATCCTAATCTCCATCCCCCTAATCTTACTGCCTTCAAGCCTCCAACACTAGCAGGCATAGTGAACACACTAGCCAAGCAGGCCAGCAAAACAGGAAACACACAACCATCACATTCTCTGAAAATCCAGAGAGGAAACAGGAATTAAAGAACAGAACACCCAACCAATAAAGACAAACCCAGAAATCAGCACCCAGACATATAATCTCTCCAAAACCCAGGTGCCTAGATGCAAGCACACACACACACAACACACACACACACACGCACACGCACACGCACACGCACACGCACACGCACACGCACACACACAAAAAGAACAACAACAAAAAAAAACCCCACAATCAAAAATGGATGGGGCCGGTGCATTCAAGACTACTTCCTACTTTCTCTTCTATCAGGTTCAGAGTCACTGGATTTGTGTTGAGATCTTTGATCCACTTGGACTTAAGTTTTATGCATGGTAACAGATATGAATCTATTTCCAGCCTTCTATATGTTGACACCCAGTTATGCACCATTTGTTGAAGATGCTTTCCTTTTTCCATTGTATAGTTTTGGCTTCTTTGTCAAAAATCATATATTCATAGGTGTGCAGATTAATGCCAGGGTCTTCCGTTCAGTTCTATTGGTCCACATGTTTTTATGCCAGTACCAAGCTATTTTTATTACTGTAACTCTATAGTAGAGCTTGAAGTCAGGGATCATGATGCCTCCAGAGGTTGTTTTATTGTACAAGATTCTTTTGGCTATACTGCATTTTTTGTTTTTCCATATGAAGTTGAGTATTGTTCTTTCCAGGTCTGGGAAGAATTGTGTTGGGATTTTGATGGGGATTGCATTGAATCCGTAGATTGCTTTTGGTAAGATTGCCATGTTTACTATGTTAACCTACCTATCCATGAGCATAGGAGATCTTTCCATTTTCTGACATCTTCCTCAATTTCTTTCTTCAGGGACTTAAAGTTCTTGTCATACAGGTCCTTCACCTGTTTAGTTAGAGTTACCCCAAGGTATTTTGTATCATTTGTGGCTATTGTAAAGGATGATGTATCTCTGATTTCTTTCTCAGCCTGTTTGTCATTTGTGTATAGGAGGGCTAAACTTGTACAACCACTTTGGAAATCAATATGGTGCTTTCATAGAAAATTGGGAATCAACCTCCCTCAAGACCCAGCTATACCACTCTTGGACATATACCCAAGGAATGCTCAATCACACCACAAGGACACATGCTCAACTATGTTCATAGCAGCATTATTTATAATAGCCAGAACCTGGAAAGAGCCTAGATGCCCCTCAACTGAAGAATGGATAAATAAAATGTGGTATGTATACACAATGGAGTACTACTCAGCAGAGAAAAACAATGATATCATGAGGTTTTCAGGCAAATGGATGGAACTAGAAAATATCATCCTGAGTGAGTTAATCCAGACTCAGAATGACAAACATGGTATGTACTCACTCATAAGTGGATAATAGATGTAAACCAAAGGATAACCAGACTGCAATTCACAACTCCAGGGAGGCTACCTAGTAAAGAGGACCCGAAGAAAGACACAGGGATCGCCAACAACAGAGAAATGGATGAGATCTACATGAGCAAACTGGGGGTTGGGGGGTAATGGAAGGCAAGGGTCAGGGGAAAGGGAGCTTAGGGAAGCGGGAGGTCCTAGCCAGATCAGGAGCAGAGTGGGAGAACAAGGAGGAAGATACTATGATGAATGAAGATCCCATGGGAATAGGAAGAAGCAGAGTGCTAGAGAGGTCCCCAGAAATTCACAAAGATACCTCCACTGTAGACTACTGGCAATGGTTGAGAGAGGGCCTGAGCTGACCTGCTCTGGTAATTGGATGGCTGAACAGTGTGGCTGTCACGATAGAACTCTCATCTAGTGTCTGATGGAAGCAGATGCAGAGATTCATTGCAGAACCCCAGGTGGAGCTCCGGGAGTCCAATTGGCAAGAGAGAGGGGAGATTGTATGAGCGAGAGATATCAAGACCATGACTGGACAAAGCACAGGGACAAATAGACAAACTAGTGGAAATGCATGAACTGTGAACCAATGCCTGAGGAGCCCAAATGGAACTGGACCAGGCCCTCTGCATAAGTGAGACAGTTGATTAGCTTGAACTGTTTGGGAGGACCCCAGGCAGTTGAGCTGGGACTTGTCCTTGGTGCATGGGCTGGATTTTTGGAGCCTGGGGCTTATGCTGGGACACTTTGCTGAGCCTTGGTGTAGCGAGGAGGGAACTGGACCTGCCTCAGATGAATCTACCAGGCTGGGCTGACTCCCAAGGGGAAACCTTGTCTTGCCTTGAAAGAGATGGGAATGGGAGATAGATTGAAGGGGAGGGCTGGGGAGTGAGAGGAGAGAGGACAGGGGAATCTGTGGCTGATATGTGAAATTAAGTTAATTATAAAATAAAATAAAATAAAAATATTTTTAAAAAATTGCAAAAAAAAAAAAAAACAAATTGACAAAAAAATGGATGGGACAATATGTTTCCAATAGGACATAGCTATCCTGCCATGGCAGGCCCATAGCATTCTGACATAGCGGAAACACAAGTAAAAGACCTTAATGCTAACTATATGAAAATGATAGAAGCACTTAACGAGAGATGAATAAATCCGTTAAGTAAAGTGAGCAAAACACACACACACAAAAAAAAATTGGGGGAAAATGAATAAATCCCCCAAATAAAGCCAAGAAATCAGAGAGGCTTCATCCAATAACTGACGCAAACAGATGCAGAGACCCAAAGGCAAACATTAGGTAGAGCTCAGGGAATCCTTCAGAAGAGGGAGAATGATTGTAGGAGCCAGTGAAGTCAAGGGCACCACAAGAAAACACACAGAACCAACTCAGCTGGGCTCATTGTAGCTCATAGAGACTATACTGACAGCCCGGGATCCTGCATGGGACCTATCTAAGCCCTCTGCATATATGTTATGATTGTGTACCTTGGTCTTCTTGTGATACTACCAAAAGTGAAAGCAAGTGCTGTCTCCAAATGTATTGCCTGCTTCTGGGATCTATTCTTCCTACTGGAATGCCTCATCCATATTTAATAGAAGAGGAGGTGCCTAGTCTCACTGCCACTTGATATACACTGGTTGGCTGATATCCATGGAAGGCCTGCCATTATCTGAGGAGAAACAGAGGAGGAGGAGTGGATGGAGGGGTGGGGGAGGAAATGAGAGGAGAGAAGGGAAGGGAATCTTTGCTTGGGATGTAAAGATAAACAAACAAACAAAAGAAATATTTCTTCCTAACCAGCATTTAAAAAAAAAAAGCCAAGAAAACACAAACAAACGGTTGAAGGAAAAGAATGAAATTGTTCAAGAATTGAAAAATGGAAATGGAAAGAATAAAGAAAACACAAATCAAGGAAATTCTGGAAATGAAAAATTTAGGAATTTAAATAGGAACCACAGAGGCAAGAATATCAAAAGAATACAAGAGATTGAAGAGCAAATCTCAGGCAATATAGATATAAAAGAATGGAGTAAGTTAGTCAAAGAAAATAGTAAATTTAATAATTTCCTGTTACAAAAATTCCAGAAAATATAGGACATTATAAAAAGACCAAAGCTAAGAATAATATGAATAGAGAAAGAAGAAGTATCCTAGCTCAGCTCAAACATACAGAAAATATGTTCAACAAAATCATTGAAAAATATTTTTCTAAGCATTGAAGGAGATGCCTATAACTGAACAAGAAAAATACAAATAGATTAGATCAAAACAGAAATTCTCCTCTTTACATAATACTCACAACACTAAACATACAGAACAAAGGAAGAAAATTAAATGCTGCAAGGAGAAAAGACTAAGTAACTTATAAAGGCAGATCTATTAGAATTACACTTGACTTTTCAATGAAGACTAGAAACCAGAAGAGACTAGAGAGATGTGTTCCAGCCATGAAGGGGACCAAAATGGCAGCTCAGACTAATAGACCCAACAACCCAGCAATATTTTCAATCAAAATAGAGGAGGGAATTTAGGTATTCCATTGGAAAAGTCAAATTTAGACAATCTACACATTCAGCTCCCACAGAAGATACTAGAAAGAAAACTTCAACCTAAGGACATTAACTGCACCCATGCAAACAAGGAAATAAATAATCTCAGAGCAGCAAAACAAATGGGAAAGCACAAAATAACACACACACACACACACACACACACACACACACACACACACACACTACCATCACCACCACCACCACCACCATCAGCAGCAACAACAAAATAACAGGAATCAACCCTCATTGCTCATTGATATCTCTCCATATAAGTGGTCTGAATCTCCCAATATAAAGGACAGAAACTAACAGAATGAATGCGAAAATAGGATCTCTCTTTCTGTTGCATCCAAGGAACACCCCCAAAAGAAGTATAAACATTACCTCAGAGTAAAATGTTAGAAAAAGATATTTCAAGAAAATAGACCTAAGAAGCAAGCTGGTGTAGCCACTTTAATATGTAACAAAACAGACTTTAAGCTAAAAATTAATAAAAAAGAGTTAGAGAAGTATATCACATACTCATCAAATTAAAAATCTACTAAGATAACAGTTCAATTCTTCATATCTATGAATCAAGCATAAGGGCACCCACTTTTGTAAAAGAATCATTACTGTAGCTCAAAGCACATATTGACCCCCATGCATTGATTGTGGAAGAGTTCAATACCACACTCTCACCTATGGACAGGTCATTCAGATAAGAAGTAAAATACTTGAGCTAAGAGATGTTATAAACCAAATGAATATAACAGGTATTTACCTAACATTTCATCCAAACAAAAAAGAATATACCTTCATCTCAGTACCTTATGGAACTTTCTTCAAATGTGACCATATATTCAGACACAAAACATCACTTGATAGACAGAATAAAATTGAAATAAATCCCTGCATCCTGTCTGACCACCATGGGTTAAAGTTGTATATCAACAACAACAGAAGCAACAGAAAGCTTACAAACTCATGGAATTTGAAAAATCTATTGAATGAAAATGGATCAAGAACAAAATAAAGAAATTAAAGAATTTCTAGAATTCAATAAAAATGACTTCATTGTGTCCCAAAGTCATACATATGGGACACAATGAAGGCAGTGCTCATGTTAGAGTCCAAGGGTCCAAGAATAACCCACCACAAAAGACCAGGTTCGAGCAAGCCACAAATTAATTTAGAAAAACTGATATCGGGGAGATGGCAGTGTTCGAGATACAAATTGTATCTCCAAGACCAGGATACCAGCCAGTTTTATATGGGGAAAACCACAAAGAGACAGCTCCCAAGTCTCATCCAATCATAATGTAATACCAGGGGAGCAATTGGGGACTTTCCAAGGTGACACACTTTCAGCCTATTAGGGAATTCTGTGGTTTGGTGATTCGGGACCAACTCTGGGCCAACCAATCAGAAGGGGATACAATGCCATGATTTACACCTGTGTGAAGGGTTTATGATGCTGCAGCTTAGGCCTGGGAAATGGTGGGTAGCAGCTAAGGTAAGAATGGCAGACTTGGACAAAATATAGTTTCTGCTGCTAACTAGGACTCAGCACTCCTAGAGAGGCATGTTGATAGCACTACATGCCTACATAGAAAATTCTGGAGAGATCTTATACTAGCAACTTATCAGCCCACCTGAAAGCTTTAGAACAACAAAAAATAAAATAAGCACACTGGAGGAATAGATGGCAAGAAATGATCAAAGCGATGGCTGAAATAAATAGACCGGAAACATAAAGAACAATGCAAAGAATCAGTAAAACAAAGAGTTGGTTCTTTGAGCAAATCAACAAGATAGACAAACCCTTATCCAAAGTAACCAAAAGGCAGAGAAAGAATATCCAAATTAACATAATCAGAAACTAAAATAGGTGTAGTGATATTTTATTTGTGCTGAAATGTGGTGATATTTTATTTGTATGTTAATAAATGAAGTTTGCCTGGAGATCAGAGGTCATAGTCAGCCATAAACAGAAGTCAGGCCATGGTAGCACACACCCTTAATCTGATCACATGGCAGGCAGAGTGTCTGTGTGGTCAAGGACACAGCCAAGCATGGTGACAATGCCTTTAGTCTCAGTACCAACCATAGAGACCTGGAGGTCTGTATAGACAGGCAGTGATGAGGAAGTGATGTGGCTGGGTTAAGAGCCAATGAAAAGGCAGAACAGTAAGGCAATAAAGGTGCAGGTTAGAAAGGAAGAGGTTCTCTTAAGAAGCTACAGCTACCTGGTGTGCTAAGGTTATTTGGTGGCTATCATTCTGATTTCTATGGCTTTCACCCCTGTATTTGGCTCTTGTTTTGTTTTTAATAAGACTGTTTAGAAATTCGTCTACAAATGGGGACATAACAACAGAAATCAAGTAAGTCCAGATAATCATAAGGACATAGTTTAAAAACCTGTAGTCTGCTGAATTGGAAAATCTCAACGAAATGCATACTTTTTTCAATAGATTATACTCATCAAAGTTAAATCAAGATCAGATAAGCGAGCTGAATAGACCTGTAATCTATAGTCAAGTAGAAGTGGTCATTAAAATTCTCCCAATCCAAAAAATCCCATGGACAGACAGTTTTTTTTTAATTTTATTATTATTATTTTTTATTTTATAATTTAATTTTACATATCAGCCATGGATTCCTTGTTTTCCCCCTCCAACCCCCCCCTCCCAGCCACCTGCCTTCCCCCCAGCCCACTCCCCATTCCCATCTCCTCCAGGGCAAAGACTCCTCTGAGGATTGAGTTCAACCTGGTAGATTCAGTCAAGGCAGGTCCAGTCCCCTTCTCCCAGGCTGAGCCAAGTGTCCCTGTATAAGCCCCAGGTTTCAAACAGCCAACTCATGCAATGAGCAAAGGGCCCGGTCCCACTGCCTAGATGCCTCCCAAACAGATCAAGCTAATTAACTGTCTCACTTATTCAGAGGGCCTGATTCAGTTGGGGGCTCCTCAGCTATTGGTTCATAGTTCATGTGTTTCCATTCGCTTGGCTATTTGTCCCTGTACTTTATCCAACCTTGGTTTCAACAATTCTCGCTCATATAAACCCTCCTCTTTCTCACCAATTGGACTCTCAGAGCTCCACCTGGGGCCTGGCCATGGATCTCTGCATCTGGTTCATTCAGTCATTGGATGGGGTTTCTTGCACAACAATTAAGGTGTTTGGCCATCCTATCACCAGAGTAGGTCAGTTCAGGCTTTCTCTAGACTATTGCCAGTAGTCTACTGTGGGGGTATCTTTGTGGATTTCTGTAGACCTCTCTAGCACTTTGCTTCTTCCTATTCTCATGTGGTCTTCATTTATCATGGTCTCTTATTCCTTGTTCTCCCTCTCTGCTCTTGATCCAGCTGGGATCTCCTGCTCCCCCAAGATCTCTTTCCCTCGACCCTTGCCCTTCATTACCTCCACTCACGTACAGGTTGTTCATGTAGATCTCATCCATTTCCCTGTCATTGGGCAATCCCTGTATCTTTCTTGGGGTCCTGTTTTCTAGGTAGCCTCCCTGGTGTTATGAGTAGCAGTCTAGATGAACAGACAGTTTTAACAAGAATGTTACTAGACTTGCAAATAATAGTTAATGCCAATACTCCCCAAATTATTCTACAAAACAGACATAGAAAGAACATTACCAAACTCTTTTTATGAGCCCACAGTTACCCTGTTATTCAAATCACGTAAAGACTCGACAAATAATGATAATTATAGACAAAATTCCCTTATGAATGTAGTTGCAAAAATACTCAATAAAATACTTGCAAACAGAATTCAAGAACACGTCAAAAAGATCATCCACCATGATCAAAGAGATTTCATTCCAGAGATGCAGAAATTTAATCCTCAATATAAATAAACTGAAAGACAAAACCCACATGATCATCTCATTAAATGCAGAAAACATCTTTAGCAAAATTCAACATTGCTTCTTGATAAATGTCCTGGAAACATTTGGAATAAAAGGAACATACCTCATTATAATAAAGGCAAATTATAGCAATCTTACATCCAATATAATTTTAAATGGAGAGACATGCAAAGCCATTTCTCTAGAATCAGGAAAAAGACATGGTTGTCCATTCTCTCCATATTTGTCCAGTGTAATTCTTGAAGTCAATAAGAGCAAGAACAATATAACATCTAAGGGAGATCAAGGGGATACAAATTGTAAAGGAAGATTCAAACTATCAAAGTATCAGTATTTGCAGGTGAAATGATAGTGTACACAATTTCCCTAGCAATTCTACTTGGGACTCCTACAGCTGATAAACACATCTAGGGAAGTGACTGGATAGAAGATCAACTCAAAAACAAAATTCAGCAGTCTTCCTATATAAAAATGACAAGCAGGAGCTCCCATCCTGCCCCCAACTTCCCTTCTGGACCAGAGGTGAGTATCCGGGTCCGACCCGGACCCCATCCCTGGGCACCAGCCACTCCGGGAAATCCTGCCCAACTTGGCCACAGGCTCTGGCCACCAGGCGGGTCCCCTTCTAGCCCCACCGGGAGGGATCCCCTCTTCCAAGCCCCCCAGCAGCCCCTGCAATCTCCGCGCCCTGCCCCCATGCCCATCTGCCCAAGACCCCAGCTACTTCCTGAGCCTTAGAGACCGGCCCCCAACTCCCATCCTGCCCTTGACTTCCCTTCTGGACCAGAGGTAAGTATCCGGGTCCAACCCGGACCCCATCCCTGGGCACCAGCCACTCAGGGAAGACCTGCCCAACTTGGCCACAGGCTCTGGCCACCAGGCAGGTCCCCTTCTAGCCCCACCGGGAGGGATCCCCTTTTCCAAGCCCCCCGGCAGCCCCTGCAATCTCCACACCCTGCCCCCACGCCCATCTGCCCAAGACCCCAGCCGCTTCCTGAGACTTAGAGACTGGCCCCCAGCTCCCATCCTGCCCCCGACTTCCCTTCTGGACCAGAGAGTTGGACAAGAGAACTCCCTTTTGGACAAGAGAGAGAGACTTCCTGAATCTGTCAGCTCTTTCTGAAACAAGTACACTGATAAGACCAAGAAGGAACCACGAGGAGATGGGCAGACGTCAAGGCAGAAGTACATACAACAAAATGAAGAGCAATACAGCATCACCAGAACCTAACCCCTCTCCAACATCTAGAACTGAACACCAAAAATTGGAAGAAGCAGAAGAAAGTAGCCTTATGAGTAACTTCATGAAGAAGGTAGAGGCTTGTGTAGAGGAAAAGACAAGAAAATTGGAAGAACGCTGTAAACAACTAGAGGAAAGGGCAAACAAATTAGAAGAAAACAATAAAGCCCTCCAAGAAAACAATAAACTCCTGGAAGAAAACAATAAAGTCCTGCAAGAAAACAATAAAGCACTGAAATAAAATCATGAAAAAGTAATGAAACAAACAAAGGAAACAGTCCAAGAACTAAAAAAGGAAATTGAAAAAATAAAGAAGACACAAACAGAGGGAATGCTGGAAATAGAAAACCTGAGTAAAAGATCGGGAACTTCAGTTGCAAGTATAACCAACAGAATGCAAGAGATGGAAGAGAGGATTTCTGGCATTGAAGACACAGTAGAAGAAATAGTTTCATCAGTTGAAGGAAACACTAAAGCCAACAAAGTCATGAACCAAAATGTCCAAGAAATTTGGGACACCATGAAAAGACCAAACCTATGAATTATAGGGATAGAAGAAGGTGAAGAATACCAACTCAAAGGCACAGAAAATATATTCAACAAAATTATAGAAGAAAACTTTCCCAACTTAAAGAAGGAAATGCCTATGAAGATATAAGAAGCCTATAGAACACCAAACAGACTAGACCCCCCAAAAAAGTCCCCTCGACACATAATAATTAAACAACTAAATGTACAGAATAAAGAAAGAATATTAAGAGCAGCCAAGGAAAAAGGCCAAGTGACCTATAAAGGTAAACCCATCAGAACAACACCCGATTTCTCAATGGAGAATTTGAAAGCCAGAAGGACCTGGACAGATGTAATGCAGACACTAAGAGACCATGGATGTCAGCCCAGACTAATATACCCAGCAAAACTTTCAATCATCATAGACGGAAGGAACAAGACATTCGAAGACAAAGCCAGATTTAAACAATACCTATCCACAAACCCAGCCCTACAGAAAGCACTAGAAGGAAAATTCCAACCGAGGGAAGTCAGATACACACTCGAAAACACAGGCAATAGATAAAGCCACAACAGTAAACCCCAAAGAAGAGAAGTACACACACACTACCACCAAAAATAACAGGGATGAAGAATCACTGGTCATTAATATCCCTTAATATCAACGGACTTAATTCACCTATAAAAAGACATAGACTTACAGAATGGATACGAAAGCAGGACCCATCTTTCTGCTGCATACAAGAAACACATCTCAAATTCAAAGACAGACACTACCTAAGAATAAAAGGCTAGGAAAAGACTTTTCAATCAAATGGTCTTAAGAAACAAGAAGGGGTAGCCATCCTGATATCCAACAAAATAGACTTCAAACTAAAATCAATCAAAAGAGATCAAGAAGGACATTACATCCTCGTCACAGGAAAGATCGACCAAGATGAAGTTTCAATTCTGAACATATAGGCCCCAAACACAGGGTACCCACTTATGTAAAAGAAACATTACTAAAGCTTAAACCACATATAAAACCCCACACATTAATAGTGGGAGATCTCAACACCCAACTTTCACCACTGGACAGATCTCCCAAATCGAAACTTAACAGAGAAATAAAGGACTTAACTGATTCATGACCCAATTGGACCTAATAGATATCTACAGAACATTCCATCCTAACAAGAAAGAATATACCTTCTTCTCAGCACCCCATGGAACTTTCTCTAAAATTGACCACATACTTGGCCACAAAGCAAACCTCAACAGATACAAAACAATCAGAATAACCTCCTGTGTTCTATCAGACCACCATGGTTTAAAGTTAGATTTCAACAACAACAAAAACTACAGAAAACCTACAATCTCATGGAAACTGAATAATGCTCAACTGAATCACCAATGGGTTAAGGAAGAAATAAAGAAAGAAATTAAAGACTTCCTAGAGATCAATGAAAATGAAGACACCACATACCCAAACTTATGGGACACTATGAAAGCCGTGCTAAGAGGGAAATTCATAGCACTAAATGCCCACATAAAGAAGTTGGAGAAATCCCACACTAGTGACTTAACAGCACACCTAAAAGTTCTAGAACAAGAAGAAGCAAAGTCTCCCAGGAAGAATAGACGCCAGGAAATTATCAAAGTGAGAGGTGAAATTAATAAATTAGAAACTAAGAGAATAATACAAAAAATTAATGAAACAAAGAGATGGTTCTTTGAGAAAATCAACAAGATAGATGAGCCCTTATCCAAACGAACCAAAAGACAGAGAGAGAGAATCCAAATCAACAAAATCAGAAATGAAAAGGGGGACATAACAACAGACATTAAGGAAATCCAGAGAATTATAAAGTCATATTTCAAAAACCTCTACTCCACAAAACTGGAAAACCTAAAAGAAATGGACATTTTTCTGGATAGGTACCACATACCTAAGTTAAATCAAGACCAGATAAACTATTTAAATAGTCCAATAACCCCTAAGGAAATAGAAACAGTCATTAAAAGTCTCCCAACCAAAAAAAGCCCAGGACCAGATGGTTTCAGTGCAGAATTCTACCAGATCTTCAAAGAAGAGTTAATACCAATACTCTCTAAATTGTTCCACATAATAGAAACAGAAGGAACATTACCAAACTCCTTCTATGAGGCTACAATTACCCTGATTCCTAAACCAAACAAGGATGCAACAAAGAAAGAGAACTACAGACCGATCTCCCTCATGAACATTGATGCAAAAATACTCAATAAAATACTGGCAAACAGACTCCAAGAACACATCAGAACAATTATCCACCATGATCAAGTAGGCTTCATCCCAGGGATGCAAGGGTGGTTCAACATACGAAAGTCCATCAATGTAATACACCATATAAACAAACTCAAAGAAACAAACCACATGATCATCTCACTAGATGCAGAAAAGGCATTTGACAAAATCCAACACCCCTTCATGATAAAAGTCTTGGAGCGATCAGGAATACAGGGAACATACCTAAACATAATAAAGGCAATATATAGCAAACCAACAGCCAACATCAAATTAAATGGAGAGAAACTCAAAGCAATTCCACTAAAATCAGGAACGAGACAAGGCTGTCCACTCTCCCCATACTTATTCAATATAGTACTTGAAGTTCTAGCCAGAGCAATAAGACAACATAAGGAGATTAAGGGGATTCAAATTAGAAAGGAAGAAGTCAAGCTTTCCTATTTGCAGATGACATGATAGTATACTTGAGTGACCCCAAAGATTCCACCCAGGAATTGATAAAGCTTATAAACACCTTCAGCAACATAGCAGGATACAAGATCAACTCAAAAAAATCAGTAGCCCTCCTATATA
The DNA here is from genome assembly GCF_049852395.1 of Peromyscus maniculatus bairdii. NCBI lineage: Eukaryota > Metazoa > Chordata > Mammalia > Rodentia > Cricetidae > Peromyscus > Peromyscus maniculatus. Next base: position 9,104,837 of record NC_134870.1, read on the forward strand.
CAATGGACAAAGAAGCTGAGAGGGCAATTAGAGATACATCACCCTTTACAATAGCCAAAAATGACATAAAATACCTTGGGGTAACACTAACCAAGCAAGTGAAGGACCTATATGACAAGAACTTTAAGTCCCTGAAAAAAGAAATTGAAGAAGATGTCAGAAAATGGAAAGATCTCCCATGCTCATGGATAGGCAGGGTTAACATAGTAAAAATGGCAATCTTACCAAAAGCAATTTACAGATTCAATGCAATCCCCATCAAAATACCAACACAATTCTTCACAGACCTGGAAAGAATAATACTCAACTTCATATGGAAAAACAAAAAACCCAGGATAGCTAAAAGAAACCTGTACAATAAAACAACTTCTGGAGGCATCACAATCCCTGACTTCAAGCTCTACTATAGAGCTACAGTAATAAAAACAGCTTGGTATTGGCATAAAAACCGACATGTGGACCAATGGAATCTAATTGAAGACCCTGACATTAACCCACACACCTATGGACATATAATTTTTGACAAAGAAGCCAAAAGTGTACAATGGAAAAAAGAAAGCATCTTCAACAAATGGTGCTGGCATAACTGGATATCAGCGTGTAGAAGGCTGCAAATAGATCCATATCTGTCACCGTGCACAAAACTGAAGTCCAAGTGGATCAAGGACCTCAACATAAATCCAGCTACTCTGAACCTGCTAGAAGAGAGAGTAGGAAGTAGTCTTGAACGCATTGGCATAGGAGATCACTTCCTAAATAAAACACCAGTAGCACAGACACTGAGACAAACAATCAATCAATGGGACCTCTTGAAACTGAGAAGCTTTTGTAGAGCAAAGGATACGGTCAACAAGGCAAAGCGACAGCCTACAGAATGGGAAAAGATCTTCACCAACCCCCCATCTGACAGAGGACTGATATCCAGAATATATAAGGAACTTAAGAAATTAGACATCAAAATGACCAACAGTCCAATTGAGAAATGGGCTTTAGAATTAAACAGAGAATTCTCAACAGAGGAAACCCAAATGGCTGAAAGACATTTAAGGAATTGCTCAACATCCCTAATCATCAGGGAAATGCAAATCAAAACAACTCTGAGATACCACCTTACGCCTGTCAGAGTGGCTAAGATCAAAAACACTGAAGACACTTTATGCTGGAGAGGATGTGGAACTAGGGGAACTCTCCTCCACTGCTGGTGGGAATGCAAGCTTGTACAACCACTTTGGAAATCAATATGGCGCTTTCTTAGAAAATTGGGAATCAATCTCCCCCAAGATCCAGCTATACCACTCCTGGGCATATACCCAAGAAATGCTCAATCATACCACAAGAGCACTTGCTCAGCTATGTTCATATCAGCATTGTTTGTAATAGCCAAAACCTGGAAACAACCTAGATGCCCTTCAACTGAAGAATGGATAAATAGATTGTGGCACATATACACAATGGAATACTACTCAGCAGAGAAAAACAATGACATCATATGGTTTGCAGGCAAATGGATGGATCTAGAAAAAATCATCCTGAGTGAGGTAACCCAGACTCAGAAAGACAAATATGGTATGTACTCACTCATAGGAAGATGCTAGATGTGGATCAAGGATGTCTGGACTGCTACTCACATCACCAGTGAGGCTACATGGAAAATGAGACCCCAAAAAAAGACACGGTCGAGGGAAAGAGAGTGGGAGATCCTAGCTGGATCAAGAAAAGAGAGGGAGAAAAAGGAATAGTAGACCATGGTAAATGAGAAGGTGAGAAGGGGAGGAAGCAGAGAGCTAGGGAGGCCCACGGAGTTCCACAAAGATACCCCCGCAAAAGACTGCTGGCAATGGTCGAGAGACGGCAGGAATTGACCTACTCTGGTGATGGGATGGCCAGACACCCTGATAGTTGTGCCATAAACCCCATCCAAGGACTGAGGAATCTGAATGCAGACATCCATGGCTGGGCCCCTGGTGGAGCACTGGGAGTCTAATTAGTGAGAAAGAAGAGGGTTTATATGAGCGAGAATTGTTGAAGCCAAGGTTGGATAAAGCACCTGGACAAATAACCAAATGAATGGAAGCACAGGATCTATGAACCAAAGGCTGAGGGGCCCCCAACTGGATCAAGCCCCCTGAATCCCTGAGACACTCATTTGGCTTGATCTGTTTGGGAGGCAGCTGTGCATTGGTGCTGGGTCCTGGGCTCTTTGCATGAGTTGGCTGTTTGAATCCTGGGACTTATGCAGGGACACTTGGCTTGGTCTGGGAGGCAGGGAATGGACCTGCCTGGACTGAGTCTACCAGGTCGATCCCGGTCCTCGGGGGAAACCTTGATCTGGAGGAGGTGGGAATGGGGAGTGGGCTGGGGGGAGGGGGGGGACGAGAGGGGGAGAACAGGGGAATCTGTGGCTATTATGTTGAACTGAATGGTGTTGTAAAATAATAATAAAAAAAAGAAAAAAAGAATATATGCATATATTGTATAAGAATATATACAAAAATAAGTTTGTATATATTTGTATATGCACTTAATATTAAGATATCACTGTGTACATAATAAATCATATAATTTATAAAAAATGACAAGCAGATTGAGAAAGAAATCAGGAAAATAACACATTTTACAATAGCCTCAAATTATATAAAATATCTTGGGGTAAATATAACCAAGTAAGTGAAAGACTTGCATGATAAAAATGTTAAATCTTTGAAGAAAGAAATTGAAGAAGATATCTGAAAATGAAAATATCTCCCATGCTCATTGATCAGTAGTATTAACATAATAAAAATGGCCATTCTACCAAAAGCATTCTACAGATTTAATGAAATCCTCATCAAAATTCTATCACAATTCTAAATAGAACTTGGAAGGGGTATTCTCAACTTCATATGAAGAAACAAAGAAAAAGCCCACGAAAGCTAAAACAATATTAAACAATAAAAGAACTGCTAGAGGTATTACCATTTCTGTTTTAAAGCTGTACTATAGAGGTATAATAATAAAAGCCACATGGTATTGTCATAAAAACAGACACCTTGATCAATAGATTCAAATTGAAGACCCAGACATAAATCCACACAACTATGGACACCTGACCTTTGATAAAGAAGGCATAAATACATACTGGAAAAGAATCAGCATATGAAACAAATGTTTCTGTTCAAACTAGATGTCTGCATGCATAAGAATCCAAATAGATACATATTTATCACTCTACACAAAAATGCAAGCCCAAGTAGATCAAAGATCTCAATGCAAAACCAGATACACATAACCAGACAGAAGAGTAAGTAGGGGATAGCCTTGAATGCATTAACTCAGGAATGGATTTTCTGAATAAAACACCAGTAGTGCAGGCACTAAGATCAACAGTTAATAAATGGGACCTCGGGAAGTTGAAAAGCTTCTAAAAGGCAAAGAACAGCATCAGTTAGAGAAAGCAGCAACCTACAGAAAGGAAATTTTCTTTTTTACCAACTCTAGGTCTGATATAGGTTTAATATCTAAAATATATAAAGAACTTAAAAAACTAGATATTAAAAACCAAATAATCCAGTTTAAAAAATAGGGTAAAGATTTAAACAGAATTCTCTGTGGAGGAATCTCAAATGTCTGAGAAAAACTCAAAGAAGTGTTCAACATCCTTAACCATCAGGGAAATTCAAATCAAAACTATTTTGAGATTCCATCTTATACCAGTCAGAAAGGCTAACATCAATGACACAAATGATAGCTCATGTTGACAAGGATGTGGGGCAAGGGGACTCCTTTTGATCTGGTGGGAATGAAAACATGAGACAGCCACCATGGAACTCAATACGTTGGTTCCTTGGAAAATTAGGAATTGATCTACCTTAAGACCCAACTATACCTCTCTTGGGCATGTACTGAAAGGACACTCTATCCTACCACAAGGACATTTACTCAACTATGATCATTGTAACTATTCATAATAGCCAGAAATTGGAAATACTCAAATGTCCCTCAGGAGAAGAATGGACAAACAAAATGTATTACATTTACACAATGGAGTATTATTAATCAATTGTTAAAAAAAATGACATTGTGGAATTTGTAGGCAAATGGATGGGACTAGAAAAAAATCATTCTGAGTGAGGTAGCCCAGATCAAGAAAGAAAATATGATGTGTATTTATACTTATAAGTGTGATATGATGTGTATACTTATAAGTGAATATTAGCCTTTAAATAAATGATAACTAGGCAATAATCTTGGTTATCTAGAACCAGAGAGATTAGACAAAGAGGGCAGCTCTACGTGGGGTAGCATATATCTACCTGAGAAGAGGAAACACAATAGAATTTTCAGGTAGACTGGGGGCAGGTGTGGATGAGTGTAGGAGGGATCAAGTAGGGAGGAGATGGGATGGAGGGAGAGAGAGAGGTAAGAGATGGCTGGAATTGGGAGACATTTGGGGGGGTTTGTAGAATCCTAGCGTCATGGAAATTTCATGGAATCTCTGAAGGTATTCCTAGCAAGAACTCCTAGTAATGGGGTTATGGAGTCTGAACTGGCCATCTCTTGTAGGCCGTCAAGGCTCCCACTAGTGGGAATGGGTTGTAGTCTATTTCTATTGAATTGTTGAATGATGTGCTCCTTTGGAAACCCACAAACAACAATGGCCTATGCTAGGACAGAGGATTGCTCACCTCAAACTGACAACAGGTGCCCCATTGCCTAGGGCAATATCCACATAGCTCATTAAACATAAAGAGTTGGAAGTGGGGCCTGCATGAAACCTTCACCCCTATGTTCTAGTCTTTTTGGTTTAGGAAGGTATCTGCTGCTACAGAAATAGAAATATAGACACTAACCTAGCAGCAAAACCTTTGACCTATAATCTGTTCTTCCTGAAAGCTATGCTGGGGCAGTGGTCACACAAAAGTTGTGGGAGTGGCCCACCAATGTCTGATTTAACTTGAGGTCCACTCCAGGAGAGGGAGCATGAACAGGACACTGCTTGGATGGCCCAGAACCAAAAACAAGAAAGTCCAGAGACCTAGGGTATATATAGGCTATAACCAAACATGACTGGTCTTTAAATAAATAAATAAATAAATAAATAAATAAATAAATAAATAAATAAATAAATAAATAAAATTAATCCTGATCATATTATGCTATACTCTTAGAATGGTGCCTTATTCAGTTATATCATCAGAGAGGCTTTCTCAGGCAACAGATGGGAGTGGATACAGAGATCCCTAGTCTGATATTCAGAGAGTCTAAGTTGGAGGTCTCCATTAGTTCTCACCACCCTTTGGTGCTCAAGAAATCCTTTGCAAGAGGGGAAAGAAACATTGTAAGGGACAGAGGGGATGGAGGACAACAGGAGAAAAAAGGTCCACTGATTCAACTAAGTAGGGCTCATATGAGCTCACAGAGGCTGAAGTGGAAAACAGGGGGCCTACAGGGTTCTGTACCAGGTTCTTTGCATCTACATTGTGGCTATTAGCTTAGTATTTTTGTGGGACTCCTATCTGTTGGGAAGGGTGTATCCTGGACTCTTCTGTTGCCTTTCCAGCCTCAGCATGAGGGCTTTTCCATGTTTTACTGTATTTTGTTTTGTTCTGTTTGTTTGTTGTCCTTTGGAGAACTGCTCCTTTCTGATGGGAAATGCAAGGGGAATGGATCCAAGAGGGAGAGGAGGTTAGGGAAACTGGTCAGAATGTATTGTACAAAAAAAGAATCTATATTCTTTTCTTCTCTTCTTCTATAAATATATTTATTTAGTTTACATCCCAGTTGCGTGAGCGATCAGGTTGGGAGGTTGGAGGGAGGAGGCATTTTAGTGTCAGGATAAAAACCTTGCACAGGCGAATGCCCTAGGAATCTATGAGGCTGACCCTTGCACATGTTCCCTTCCCGACCTTCACTCAGTCCACTCTTGAATTCTCTTCTCTTTCCCCTTCCCAGGGATAACCCTGCTCTTCCCTGCCCCTCATGAACCTTGCTTGTTACTTAGTCTCTCTGAGTCTATGGATTCAGCTATTAAAAACAAGGACACCAGGAAATTTGCAGAAAAATGGATGGAAGAAGAGAAAAATCATCTTGAGTAAGGTAACCCAGACTGAGAAAGACAAACATGGCATGTACTTACTCATAAGTGGATATTAAGTGTAAAATAAAGGATAGATATGCTACAATAACCTATTTTCAATATAAAATTAAAAAAATTTTGATTTTTAAAATTAATCTGGACTTAAGGACCAATTTTTCAACTAATTTTTTTCTTGAAAGAAGAAATGCTACTAAATTGTAATTTGAACAAAATTCTGATCCTGTTTCGTCGGTAGTAAACAGAGGTTAAACAATTTCACCTCTTTTAACATTTTTCTTTCAATTTCATTCTTTATTATATTTTGTGCATTGCTGAGAGACACTTAACAAATGATTTTTTTTAGTTTTTTTGAGACAGGGTTTCTCTATGTAGCTTTGGAGCCTGTCCTTGAACTTGCTCTGTAGACCAGGGTGGCCTCAAACTCACAGAAACCTGCCTGCCTCTACCTCCCAAGATCTGGGATTAAAGAAGTGCACCATCACCGCCTAGCAACAAATGATTTTTATTTTTCTATTTCTCTTATCAAAAATACAAATAACTATATGTTTAATACTTTTGAGTAAATGTTTTGATCATGAAATGACAATCATTGACAGAAAAATATTATCTGAGGCACATAACATTAAAGCATATTTAATACATTTTAGTATAGTTTTGTTTTTATAAAATCTAATCACCCCTTTCTATGCATTTAACTTTCCTTATTAAGACCAGTTTGTTAAAGTTGTCATGAGAAGCTGTCTAGGGTTGAGCTCTGAAGTGTGTGAGAAACTCACAAAGCCTTGGGTTAAGGAGGTACCACAACACATATGAAATAGATTCAGAATGGCATAAGGGGTAGAGTTTGGAGAATTTTGAGAAGTATCTTAGATACCTGGATTGCCTTGAACTGGAAGAAGTATTATTTGGCAATAAGGAACAAATATATAAAGAAATAGAATACTGTTAATATATGATTAAACACTGAGAATGTTACACAATGAGTTAAGGAAGCAAGACAAAGAAAATCACATATCTTACTATTCAACTTCAAGAAATATTCCGATGAATCAAATTCATAGTGACATATCTGACTAGTGCTATATTGAGGTTTGTGGAGGGGAGATTAGAGGTGAGGCTCATAGGGCCCCCCAAGGCCTAAACTAACAACCAGAGAGAGAACTTACCTGAGTCTGACCTATACCCTCTGTACATTTGTTAGTGTTGTGTAACTTGGTCTTCTAGTGGGACTCCTAGCAGGAAGCAGGGGATGTCTCTGACTCTGTTACCCCCTTTTGGGACCCATTTCTTCTACTGGGTTGCCATGTCCAGCATTAGTGATGGTGGTGATGGGGAGGTGCCTAGTCTTGCTGTGGCTCTGTGTGCCATGGCTCACTGATGTACATGGGAAAGCTGCACTTTTTGGGGGAGAGGGTAGAGAGAGTTGTTGGGAGGAAAAGGGTGAGGTTGGGAGTGGAGAGACTGGGGGAAGGAAAAGGAAGAAGGCGGGCTGTGGTGGGGCTGGGAAGAAATTAATTAATTGGTTAATAAAAAAAATAAAATAAAATTATCCATAAAAAAGAAATACTGATGACAGGAGTTTTTTTCCTATGGTAAACTTTAGCAGCAGTGAGGGCAATACTATTTCAAATTATAAAAAAAAATGAGATGATCCTTGGTATGTAGTTTCAGAATATCTATGAAAATGAGTTCTTCAGTTATGTGGAAAATAGAATTTGTAAGCAATCAATATGCATATTAAAACTTAGATTTTTTCAATGTAATAAAGATAATGCTCATACCAAATGGCTAAAGGAAGGGAAAAACAGTCAAACATTATGTTTGGTATGCAGGAATCGATGATTTGAAATCTCATCCAATGTAGATGATTGTTAAAATAAGACTAATATTTAGAGAGTGACAAAGATCAAATAAGTGTTTAGCTTTGGAATGCTTTGTTAGCTTATCATAAACATCAATTTTCAGACTACAAATCACACACAAAGCTGGTTTAAATCATGAATGCATTTCCTGTCCACTTTCTGCAATCAAATCAGAGGTTTGTAGAATGAAAAGACTATGCCCTTTTCTCATCTCAGCAAAATAAAACTTTCCCCCAACATAAACAAAAGTTGGAGAAAGTTACCTCCAGAACATCGATGGTGAAGCATTTTTTTAAAAAGGAAGTTTCCCTGTTGAATCCATATAAACCTCATTCAGTTCATGAGAAATTTGATATTAGCATGATAGATAAAAGAGTTTGAAATGAGAAGGAATGGGAGAGGAAGGGAATGCTTGTGGATCACTAAGTCTGTATTGATAAAAAGCAAGCTAGTCAAAGCATGCTGCTATGTAACCAGTACTAAAGTTAAGGGAAGGAGAAGCAAGGAAAAGACTGGTGGAGAGGGCTCAGGGATAGAGCTCGAGTCCTTGTTGGTAGGTGGGAGGGCTGAGGGTTCAAAGTTTTCTTGGCTACATTTCAAAATGTCTTTGGACCAATGGTATTTTACAACTCTTTCTCCTCACCTTTTTGGTCAAGGAGTCCATATATTTAATCTTATGCCTTTTCTGCCACTGGATGTATAGAAACTTGATAACAGCCTACCCAATTAGTTAGATAGTTCTATACACAGTGAGGAGTCATGAGGGAAAGAGGGGAGCATCCTATCAGATTTGTGTTACCTAGGTGATGAGCTTCCAGATTTCTGAATTGATGAGAAACTAGTAAGGCTGAAGCATTTTGGGTAGATGGAAATAGGGTGTGATTTTTTTTCAGACTCTTTGTTAATGTCTCAAGATGACTTTTTGAGCTATTGTGAATAATAATATTTTATATGAGTTTCTGTAGATCATGGGTCAAGGACAAAGATTAGTTGGCAGAATTTTGTCTCTCTGTCCCTTAGGATTTCATGTGATGCTTAGAATAGTAACAGGTGTAATCATACTTTGTTAGGTGATTTCCCTATAAAAAATGACTATATATACACATATGGCTTAAAATACACATCCTTTTGTTCTTTTGAATTTCTAGAAGCCCTCTGTCTAAATTCAAGACATTAACTCAATTACTGTCCCTGTGAACAGTCACACACTGTAGTGTATTCTCAAAATCTTTAGTATTCTTTGGCTTGCAATTGCCTGTCTTCAAACTCTGCTGTGGTCATCAAACACCTTCTTATTCCTGTGTTTGTTTCTACAGTTTTGCATTGTACATCGTCTATCTGTGATACTGCATTTAGAGTTCTTTATGTCCACTGTGACCTCCTCTGAACTGCTAATTTTGATTTTGATTTAACCTTCCTTAATATTTTAAGCCTGCTATAACAAAATGATAGATTTTTGCCTGGAATAATACACGTTTATTTTATATTCTGGAAGATGAAACATTCAAAAACAAAAATTTATATGTAGAGGTTCCCAGTAAGGTCCTACACTGCTGCTTGCAGATTAATGACTGCTAGCTATATCCTGTCAAGTAGAAAGTCACATCTGTAATCTCATTATTCTCTTAAAAGGTTCCTAACTACATTAGGATAACTCATCAAGATCTAAACCTAATCATATCCAGAATCCTCTCTAAATATTATCAACTTGGTCAATTGACATTAAGAGAAAATACGAAAAAAATCTATTCTTACTAACAACTGTTTCCATATGGTCTCATGGTAAAGTCTTGGTGGACACAAATGTTGAAGGGACACTACTACATCCAACAACATCACTAATAATTTGACTTAAAGCATCTTCAAATTTCTGGCCTGCCTCATGTAATTATATGAATTCCCTAAAGTAGTGTTTACAGAGGAAGGTAAAACAGTAAGTTAGAGAGTCATACCTGAAGGAAAAATTGGACTTGACAATAGTTTTTGACATAATAGAATGATCTGTTCCAAAGGGATGCACAGACTTAGAAAGTGTCTGCATGCAACAACTTTCAAACAACTTAAACCAAAAGGTATAAGGGGCATTAACTGTTTAGGTAATGATATGACAATAAAAATGCATTCTTGCATTTTTTTCAAATGATTATTAACTTTAATAGCAAATTAAATGTTCTCACATATTCAATCTGACACTCCAATTAAGGAATTCTCAATAGAATTCTATCACTGGAGAAAACTCCTTCCATATTTGGATCCTATACTGAGAAGACCACATTGGATAATACAAAAACCACATGAACATCCTGGAGGAGACAACATATTATGTATAATAAGAAAAGAAGTCAAGACCCCTCTGGGGGTTTGTGACATGAAAGATAGATCTAGTTTAGCAGTGACCACATCATCTATTTATTTAGTTCAGGAAGATTGGCCAGAGAACACCATTGAGTCGTTCCAAATCCATGACAGAAAAATTCAAGAACAGTGTCATGATCTTATTTTTAATAACTTTAAATAACTTGGCTCTAAAGAAATCGATAACTTGAAAATAGTCTCCTTTTGAAGGCACATGATATAATCTAAGCCATGATCATGATTTGTGCTAAACGTTCACACAGTATTAAGCATTTTGGCTTGTATTTGAAAGTTTCTTTGTAGACTAAATTATTTGTAGTTACTGAAGTTGATTTGTAGAAATATATCACTATGGTGGAAGATGATCTTTAGAGACAAGCTATAGGGAGAGAATTCTTTGTAATTCTGCCAGGACCCTACACTAGAATCATTTTGAAGGTGGAGCTAGCTAAGACAGATTCTTGAGACTACTTAAAACCATGAAGGAATTCCTGTCTTCCCCTTAGAATTATTTATTTGTATTTTGAGAAAATAAATTAGTGTCACCCTTTTGATGCTCTTTGGAGGTGTACTTAGTAAGTAATGTCTTTTTCTGGAGTTGAGGTTGGGCAGAAATGCTAACTCCTATTCATAAACTCCCAAGCCTCCTAACTTCCTGGATTATCACTCACTGACTCACTGCACTTGTTGGGCAATCTCTAGTTTCCACTCTACTGCCTCATAAATACCATGCTCAAGGAACCAGCTGTAAGATATTGCTGTGGCTTCTGCATTTGCTGAAAGTAATAAACTTTAGGTCAGACTGATCCAGGAAGCCTCATGGTGGCTTTTATATATGAATATATGAAACTATGAAGCCTGACTTGCTAAACTGTAAGTATAATACAATATAGATTTCACACCCAATACCTTAATACCTGTAAGCCCCAAATTCTATAATAAACTAAATCAATATATTTCTAAGTGAATTACCTCCTTACATTTCACCTGTTACATCACTTTTCCTCACAAGAGAACAAATTTTTAAAAAAGGAAGTACAGGACAAACTTCCACAGCTTATGTAATATATTTCAATAATAAAGTCCCCAGGCCTAATCTGTATCATATAGTAGTTTGTACCTACTTTCTTTTTGAGGGTGACCTTGCAGTATAAACTTCTTTGTCTTACATGCAAATCACCATATGGATTTTTTTGGTGGTGTTTACTTGGTATCTGTAATGTCTAATCATGGTTGTCAACTTGATTGTTGGGTACAACTGTGAGGGTTTTTTTTTTTTCTTGAATGGATCATTGGCAGGGGGAAGACCCATAGTCAATCTGGGCCACACTTTCTGCTTTCTGGTGCTAGCTTATATAAAAGGACATTGAAGAAGGAAGCTTTTTGTCTTGTTGTCCTCGCTCACCCTGGCTAGTCCATATATTCTGCTGCCTAGGCATCTCTTTGAGATATTTAGTGTTGAACAACTGTGGGATTCTTGGCCTTCCTGTTGGGAGACAGCCATTATTATACTAGCATACTACAGTTTTTAAGTCACACAGGTACATTCCAATTTAGTGTATACAGATCTGTTCTATCAGTTCTATGCCTCTAGTGAATCCCGACTAATACAGTATCTATCATGTTGCTTACCCCCTACTCATGCACCAGTATGTTCATAAGTCAACTTCACTTTATAATATTCTTCACTCTTCTCCTTCAGTCACTTTTTACCAGGTCAGTCATGGGTAAAATACTTCTTATTGTTGAGCACTCTGTCACTTATCCCAGGAAGTATCTCTGAGGCATTAGAAGCTACACAGCTTCTCTGTCTAGTCTGCTAGGTTTCTAAGGAATGTAGAGAGATGATATAAGAAGACATATTTAGTTTTCAAATTTGGAGGCTATCAGGTTTAATATTGAGTCTGGATCCCAGGAGAGAATGAAAATATTGAGAGTAACTTAATTAGCCAATGGTAACATTGATAATATTCTTCACAATCTACTTTCACCTCTCTTCTTTATTTAAAGTCATGTAGAAAGAAAGAATGTGTGTCTACTATATTTATGAACATTATAATGGCTAGGACTAAACACTTGTGTTGAAAAAGTAAATTCAACAAAAGAGACATAACTGGGATTTCATACTTAGAACCACAATATCCTGGCATCTGACTTCTGCCTACAACTTTGTAACTTCCACACTTGTAGGGGTCTATCTATGGTTTTCATTTATTTCACTTTTCATTCATTTTGCTTCTGTCCACATAGTCTTTCCAGTTCCCACATGTTGCTAACATATTAACCTTCTTGCCTAAATCTACATCACTCCTTGAGCTTCAAGCACTTCTTTCTAAAAGTCTACAAGCTTCAACTATTTTGACCTCTCCAGATACTTATCACATAGTTTCAACTTTTAGTTCCTGAAAGCCTGTGGAAATCACTCAATAAAACATCTCTTAGGTGTCTTAAACCCTGTATATTGTAAAGGATTCTCATTAAAACTCTCCTTCTTTAACATTGACCTTTTCTCTCTTTGTTCTGTTTTTTAATAGTAACATCATTCAACCATTTGATTGATCCTAAAAACAGAAATATTCATTGAACTATAATTCTTTATTATATCCATGGCCAGTTTTTAACATTTTTAATGCTACTGATTTCATATTCATTTATTCCATTCATTAATTATTCTAATAAGTATGTATCAGTGACATAATAAATTTTTGTGCTGTTCTAAGTGCTAGAATTATAGCATAATTAACTTCTGTTTTAGAGTATCACATATAAGACAATGCAATAAATAATTAATATAGCTAAGGACTGTGAAATATCACCAATTCTTTTTCATAGAATATTCTTAAGAATTTTGTCAATTCCTATTTGAGAACACCAGCTGTAATAGTTTTATAAAGGGCAAAGTATAGTGAAAATGAATTTGTCTTTTTATTGATGGGAATGATTGTCCTAAAGAAAAGAAAAGGTGCAATAGATGATCAGGAGAATTTATACAGGTTCTTGATGAGTTCAAGCTAAAATTTTGAGTAGACAGAACCATCATAATATATTTTTGGAACCTATATTCTTCATATTAGAAGTGATTTTAAAAGCCCAGTATTGTTGTGGGGGATAAAAAGGATTAGTTTATATTAGATGATTAGAAAATATATCATATGTATGAATATTAACCTATTATTAACCTTTGTGGTATTTGACATTCATGTCAACCTCACTGGATTTAGAATTGCCAAGGAAAAGTACTTGGATGGTGCACACATCTACTGTACCTGCAGAGGAATGTCCAGAGCAGAATGACTGAGGCGGGAAAGCCTACCCTGACTGTAAACCACATAGTCCTATGGAATAAAGGTCCCAAAAATGAAAGAAGAGAAAGAAAATTTCAGCCAAATGGAACAAATCCCTTTTCTCTCCTTCTCTTTTCTTAATTTTTTATTTTATTTTTCATATTTTAATATAATTGCAACATTTCTCCCTTATCTTTAATCCTTTCAACCCCCATGCATGTATCCTTCCCTATTTTCCTTAAAATTTATTTTTTTTAAAAAACTATTATTTCATGCATATCTGTATGTGTATATACATATATATTCCTAAATATAACCTGCTTAGTTGTATAATGCTAGTTAATTGAGTGTGGGTTTTCAGGGCTTCTTAGTTATGATATTTGCTGCTCATCATGCTATTTCAGACACTGAATTGATCACTCAGAAACAGTGAATTAAGCAAATTATTCATCAAGTAAGCAGTTTCTGTCTGATATTTGGGGCCCATTAATGAAAAAAATTACTATGAAAAGAAAATGGCACAAGATGGGCTATCCATCTGACTAAACCTCTTAGTGTGGTTCTTAAACATTTGGAGATGGTGTGTCAAAAGTATTTGGAAGAGTTCCATAAACTGGCCTAGAGAAGTTCTATAATGCTCTAAGCAGGGATTAGTGGGACATTCTTGTGGAAATCACACAGTACCAAATATGCACATAATACTGTGGTGATGTTTCAGATGAGAATACAGCAGTACACAGAGATTGAGTAAGATAGCAACCCTGTTCCAGTATGACAAATAATTTGTCTACAATTTTTCTCTTTTGTAACTTCCAATGATGCTGAGTTTAGAAGCAAAGGACTACTTACATAGGCAGAGAAAATGTCAAGAGATCATTGCATTCAGTCTGTAACATGGATATTGCTGTTGTTTTTGTAAAGGCCTAGTACAAATCTGGAGAGAAAGACAGATAAAAATAATTTGAGAAACATGTAGTTTGGCCAGAAATGGAGCACATTGAAAGTTGTGAGTAGGGTAGTATGATTGTCAAGATTGGCACTAATAAGAATGCAGTCATGCATTTTACACTGAGAAAGTAAAAAAGAGCCCTTGAGGATATTTCAAAGATTAGCACAGTCCTGACTATCAGAAGTTCCAAGATATAGAATTTTGTCCCAATTCAAAGCCTTTCCCTTGAATAGACAGAACTGCTGGAAATCCCTGTTAAATAGAGCTTCCTGGGTAAATGATACCCTGCAACACAGAAGCATGCAGTTGACACTCTAGCCTTAGTCTGCAGAGGGTAGATACTGTGCAAGGGGCTGAACATTTTGTCATCATCCTTATGAACAATGCTAGTTTAATAAATTGAAGAATGTAGTGGATACATGTTCATGGAGCCTTTGGCTGCTACTTCCTAGGAAGGTCTGGGAAGCCAAATGATATGTAGCAGTGCAGAGTTCCTGTAGAGAACCCCTGATGTGGTGATATATGAAGCTGTGAAGGAGAAGCCTCAGATATACTGGGAACCATCGTGATATTGGGATGCTAAGTTCTGGAATATCTGTCCTGGAAAATGATATACACTCCCTGGCACTATCCAGGATAGGGTTCACATTGTTGCAAATGGCAAAGCTATAGGTACAGGACTGGCCAAGATTCTGGAAGCTTATATCTTGACAAAACTTGCCTTAGAAGCTAAGACATGTAGCTATAGCAACATGTGTTTTCCCTGTTCTGTTTCATTCTTGCTTTGCCTCAGGACTTTGTTCCTATTCTCCCAACACTACCTTTTGGAATGGAAATGTTTACTTTGAGCCATTGTGTCTTAGGAATATGTAACTTGAGCTCTATTTTATAGGAACTCACAGATAATGTTTGCTTGAAACTTGAAGAAAACTATGAAATTGGCTATGAACAATCTTAAGACAGTTAAGTCTTTTCAAACTCATAGAAATGGATTGAAGATATTTTCATTATGATAAGAAAAACTATTTGGGGGCCTAGGGTGGATTATTATCTACTGTAATATATTTTAGTGTTCAGTTGATAAAGGTAGGAATCATAATGATTATTAGTCTTAACTTTAAAGTTAAGTTTATTAGTCTTGACTTTAGAGTCATGTAAAAGACTGGTGAAATACACATCTAGATAAATCCATAAATACAATGGTGGATATTATTTAAGGAGATCAAACTCTATCCTAATGTACACAATACTACCCCATGGAGGGGAGGATGAAATAAAAGCAGCAGAAAAAGAATTCTAGCTGAGCATGGACAAATACATTTATCGGCTTGCTGTCTATCATAAAAAATTTTTCATTGTGTTCTCTTGGCTATTTTATCCAAAGGATGATATTGATTTTTTACAGTTCTTTGAACAAATATATTTTTTTATTTGAAAATACATGAAAACCACCACTCAAAATGCAATGAAAAAAATATATAAAATATGTGTGTGCTTCTGTTAATAAAATTAGTTTCTGCCATTCTGCAAGGTGAATAGATTCATGTATTTTCAGGTTCTGGGAGGATCCTTCAAGTTAGTCACAAAGGAGTGTTAATTAGATAAAAGACAAATTTTAGTCTTTACCTGAACAATGGGAGTTTAAAAACTGAACAAGAGCATATAATTTCTTGCAAATTAAAATTTTAAAATCTTAGTTGATATTTTTAGGGTATTTTCATTCAATTTGATTCTGCTATTGAAAAAGAAAATCATGCTCAGACTTTCCTTTTAAATAATGGTTATGTTCCCTGCCTGTTCATCCTTTGGTCTGCCTGTCCATTGTATTAGAGGTCTGGATGAATTTATTTATAGCCATAATCTTTTCTTTGGATAATAGCTAAAGCTAATGGTGTATCATCTGTACAACCCTGCAGTCTATCTTTCCTGATTCCTCGGGGTACCTATCCCCTGCACCTCATCAGTCCATTGGATCTCAGAACAGACATCATCCTTAAAATCCCATTTGTACCATTTGGATCAGGTCAGGAAGAGTAATAGCTCTAATCTTCCTGGAGTGATATTATTAATCTTGAGCAGGTGAGCTCCAAGGTACTTTCTCTAACCTACACATTTAGAAGGAAGAAGCTTCAGGGCTGTAATGAATAAGGCTAAATGGAAGCCTGCAGCATGAAAGGAAATGATTGCAAGATTAAGCTGTGCTTGAGGTTTGTACTTAAACTCTGTTTACACTGCAGAATCAAGAGCTTTAAGAAAACTAAAGAGAAATATTAAATGGCTCTCAATTTGACAAGTCAAAACGTCATTCAATTATTTATATTTTTTCTATCAGAGGCTGCATAAAAATCATAGCTCAGTGAATTTTTTTCTAATATTTTATCAAATTTTCAATGGCTTGCTGAAAGCACTGTGTTCATTTTTTCACAGGTCTATTTCTATATTTGACAAAGAAAGCTATTGCAGCTGCAGGCAAGCAAAACACAATAAAGCATCTTTATTTGCCCTTGACTCCGTTGCATTTTTAAACCTCATGATGGTCAGTGAAATCCATCTCTTTATGCATAACATGAAGGGTGTGTCTTCTTTATTATAAATAGTTGATTTCCACTTAGGAGGCAACTCCTCTGTTATATCAAATACATTTTCTATACACTGTATACATTAAAATGTTGAACTCTCTGAATTCTACTGTGAAATCTGTTTCTTTGATAATCTTCTCTCAGTGTGTCATCAGGATATGATGTGCGAGAAGTGCAGATGTATGCAGATTTTATGGCAACATAGAGCATTTTCAAATTACCCTTTTGATGACACTGAAAATATTTAAAAGTAAAAGAAAAGAAGTTGTTTTTCCCATCTGTTTGAATTTATTTCTGTTTAGAGAACTGATACAGCATTATTTTGTTTCTGGACAAAACACATTTTATATTGTTCTCATGATTCATTAATCTTGACATTAGGTTCTGAGAAATTATCAGTTATAGTAGTCATATGTGTTTTGTAAGCCAAAAATATTATCTCCAAAACTGAGATTATTAATTTGGAATGAATATAAATAGATAAGATTAAAGAATGAAAATTGAGTCCAGTATATTATACATTATGTTAGAGCTAATAAACATGAGGGACTTAACTATTCTTTTATGTCATGCCTACCTCATGAGTATCTGACAGATGCATGATTTTTTAAAATCTATGAGCATTAATGTCTTCCATATAAAGTGATGCTAACATGGTTGATACCAATACTATTTTAAAGAATTTAGAGAAATACTTAAATATGTATTTTACAATAAGTATTTCCCATGAATACACATATATATGTATACTAGAGACAATATTCAAAGGCAGAAATGTGACTCTAGCTTAGCACAGCATTATGTTAAATGCTCTTGTGTTGAAGAAGATTTTATAGAGATGAGATGCATTCATTCTCAATCTTGCTAAATGTGGTACTGAAAATGTTGAAATAGTCATTTTTTAAACAAACTGAGGTATGAACTACTTATAAACAGTCTAATTACCATTAGAAATTATATTTTTATACCTTTGTATATAATATACAATATATATGTAATTATATATAATATAATAATAATTATATAATACATATATACCTTTAAAGTATCATATTTGTGTAGCAAAGGGCCTTAGTACAGAGGAGAAAGGACTTTATAAAAAACTAGAGACTCACTTTCCACTGCTGATAAGATAGTGCTCATCTACAAGTAAGAGTTTGATCTTTTTTATCACTTGCATGCTGGAAATCAAAGTGAAACTCTTTTGTGCTTTATTCTTCTGTGGCAATTTTCAGAAGCCATTTAAAAACAATTTCTAATGATCTTTGTCCATTTTTATTCATCATGTTATGTTTGAATTAATTTATGTATACTCTATTTCATTCCATTTGGCTTGGATTCATTGTAGAAGACTTTTAAGTAGGTTCATCCCTACTGTAAGAAAGATTGTACACTTTATGCTATTCATTAAATATTCTTTTGGATTTCATAATGCATATTTAATGCAACAAAGATCAAGAGAAATAATATTTCTAACTTTGTCCTAAATCACTGAACTTTAGTACATTTCAACTCTGGCCATCCAACCCTAACTTGAATGTCTTTAATTCAGTATGTTCAAACAATTTCACAGCATCACATGCTACTGAAAGATCATCTGGATAGAGGACATTGCATATATCTGAAATCTTCAGTTCAGCACATTTTTACAAAGTGAATATGTAATCTCATTTATGAGCACATCAATCATTTCATTTTTACTTCTACAAATCAATGATATTTTTTAGAACTCTTAAAAAATTTAGGTCTCTGAAATATTATCTATTTTTTCCACTGAAATGACATAAACAAATCCAAAAATTCATAGGACAGCCAATTAGAGAAATATGTTATGATTACCTGTTCTTTAATTTTTTGCTGTTGCATGTAGTATTTCACAAATTCCCTATTTCATGTCATTCATACTACTTACACACATTTTAATAAATCCCTAACTTCCAGATAATTATGAATAGATACAGACAGAAATGATATTATTTAGTGTATTAGTTAAACTTGTAATCAGTTTGGTAGTAAAAATTTGGCATACACAGGATCACGGCCACCAACTCAAGCATGCACCTCCTGCTCAACTTCAAGCCATGCTTGCCAGAAATCCAGGTCAATGGCCTGCAGTCCTTCTCTTTTTGTTCCCTAGACCCAGTCCCTTGGTATCATGCCTAGGTCCTAGCACTAAAACAGATCAACAACTCCAGCTTCCCTTCACCACTATCCATATTCCTTGTGGAAACCACAGACCATCATCTCAGAACCTCCCTCCACCCACTCATCCCTGTATCCTAGTCTCCAACACCAGCAGGCATTCCCTGTGAACATACCAGCTGATCAGGTGAGTAAAACAGGCAATAAACAGCCATCACACTCTCCAAAAATCCAGAGAGGAACATAATCCAAGGAACAAAACACTCACCCAACAAAGTCAAATTCAGAAATCAGAATCTAGATTTATAATCTTCCAAAGCCCATATTCCTAGAAGCCAGCACAAAACACCTAATCAATAACAGACAGCGTAATATTTTTCCATTAAAGCCTGACTATCCTGCCACAGCAGGTCTGAAATAGTCCACTATAGCAAAAGCTTAAAACTCACCTATATGTAGATGACAGAGATCTTTAAAGAGGAAAGGAATAATTCCCTTAATGAAATGCAGAATACAAACACAAACAAACAATGGGGGAAATGAATGAATCCCTTAAAGAAAGGCAAGAAAATGAAGAAAAATACCCAAAGATTTTAAGGTAATAAATAAAAAAGTACAAGACTTGAAAATGGAAATAGAATCAACAAAGAAAGCACAAACTGAGAGAAATCTCAAGGTGAAAATTATAGGAATTTGAACAGGAACCACATAGGCAAGCTTCTCCAAAAGAGATGGAAGAGGGACTCTCAGGCATTGAAGATAAGATAGAAGAAATGAGTACACTGGTCAAAGAAAATGTTAAATCTAAAAATCTCTGCTACAAATCATCCAGGTAATGTGGAACACCATGAAAAATTCAAACCTTATAACAATAGGAATAGATGAAAGAGAAGAATCCCAGCTTAAAGGTCAAGAAAAATATTTTCAACAAAATCATTGAAGAAAATTTTCTTAACCTAAATAAGGTCATGTCTATAAAGATACAGGAAACATACAGAATATCAAATATATTGGACCAGAAAAGAAAGTCACAGATGCTATCTCATATTACATCTTATCACATTATGCCAAGAAGAAAAACCTCCAGTGCACTGTGTACATGTACTTGAGTCATTAGACAAAGGAGTTCCACAGACTGCAAAACAAAACCTTCCAGGATATTTTGTCAAAGATCGTGGTTATTACTCTTTACAACCTTATACAAAGGCCCTATGAATGAAACACCACTTACGTCATCAAATGTGGAGAAATGCAACTTGTGCCCAACTAGAAGTTTCACCCATACCAAATCTCATACAACATGCTACAAGATACACTGCATACTATCAGAAGATAAATTTAATCTCCAGTAACACTGAGTTACAACCCCCCAAACCTACAACAATCCACCTGTAAGATATATTTCTACCTCAGTGGCAGAAAGGGAGTACCTAACACCTTTTTGATTGGATTATAGGCATGCTCCATAAAATGAAACCCACATCTGACACTGCTAAATTGAGTAAGAGCCTGAGACTAAATGAGTCATGGGACCTAGGTGATAACCTACCACTATATCCATAGATCGGCTTCTCACTCAACCCACAGCAGAGGAGCTTCTTGCAGTAAGTGTTATTTAACACAGTGAGGCTTGAGTCAGAAACAGACAGTGAGCTGAAAGTGATATTCCTTTTCTGTCTTACAGAAAGCAAAAAGGCATCTAAGAAATAATAATAAAACAGAGAAAAAAAAACAAAACAAAACCAGAATAGGATATAACAAGATAAATTCTTTAGAAAATCACCTTAAGAAACAATATGAAGGGCAATCATTCAAAGATTGTTAATATTGTTCTTTTTTAAATTCAAGGTCTTTAGGTTTTCTTTTCATACAATATATTGTGATCATATTGTTGCCCTCTCTCACCTTCTCCCCACTTCCCTACACACTCAACTTAGCATTATTAATGTCTCTCAAATTAATCAAAACAGCAAACCCTCAAAATAAAAAAGAATTCCAAGAGAATGTTTTGTTTACATGTGCATCTGTTTTCCTACCTCCTAATCTCCTGTATTAACCAATTCTCTCTGTCTCTGTCTCTGTCTCTGTCTCTGTCTCTCTCTGTCTCCTCTCTCTTCTTCTTTTCTTTCCCTTTTCTCCTCCCTCAGTCAAATAAATGCAAACAAGAAACAAAACCAAAAATATGGAAATCAAGTCAAGCAAATGACATTAACAAAGCAGTAATATCAAAGGAAGAGAAAGGGCATATACTCTCTTTCCCTACCCCACTCTCACACTTCATCTGTCCCTCTCCCTTATACACACACAAGCACACACACACACACACACACACACACACACACACACATACACACCAAGGAGTAAATTTTGTATTTACCAACTACTCCTGAGCTCGAGGCATACCTTGGGGTGTAGTTGATACACAGTGACACTGCACTGGAGAAAAAATAAGTTTTCCTTTCCTGGTAGATATCAACTGGATAGTGCTTCCCAATTAGACGTAGAATTTGTGTCTACCTCCCTTTCTCAGTCTTGAAATTTTGTCAAATTTAAACTTATATGGGTTTTAGTTCCTGTTGTCACAACATCTGTGAATTCATATGGCATTAGTCCTTTTGTGTCTGGAAGACAGCTAGCTTCCTTAGTCATCTACCACTTACACATACTAGAAATTTTCTCGCTCCACTTTCACATAGATGGTTAAGTCTTAAGGGGAGATGTTTATTGAAGACATCCAATTTAGATGAGTACTACAAAGTCTCTCACTTTCTGTTCATTGTCCAGTTCTGGGTGTCTATGTTATTATCGATCTACTTTTAGATTCTTCCCTGATGTTGGTCGAGTGAGGCTTTAATCAGTAGATATAACAGTATGCTACTAAGAATACATCGTTCAGTGGGTTTTCTTCTAGGTATCTTGGTCTATCTATTCTCAGATTCTTAGCCACCTTAACATTGTCAGGTATGGATTCCCTCTCCTGTACTGGGCCTTAAATACAATAAAAAAGTGGTTGCTTACTCCCATATAATCTCTGCCGTGATTGTACCTTGTGTCTTGCAGGAAGGTTGTTATTGTAGGTTAATGGGTTTGTAGTGGATGATATCAAGGAATAATTTTTTCACTTCACATCATGAATAGTACCTTCTAGCATAATCAACATCTGTCAGTAGGGGTGAAGCTTCTAGGTGAATACCAGGTCAAGATCCCCATGTTCAATGGCATAAGTAAGTTGTGTTTTCAATAATAAATCTTTATCATTAGTGTGAAGGATAAAAAATAGGAAGACAGTAGAAAGACCTAATATTTGTATGCTAATTTTTCAAGATGATATATTATTTATGGTTTTTCATGAATTTTCTCTAAAATCTCTAAATCAAAAAGACAGGCAGTGGCCATCAGCTGGTCTTTCATCCTGTATTAGGTGTTAAGGACACTTGGTAGACCCTGACATTTTTTCGACCTAAGTGATTCTTAAACTCAAAGTTCTGAAGGAATGTGATGGAGAGTCAGGAGAAGATTCTTCTCTAGAAATACAGAGGATTATGGAGACTCCAAAATGCAATGATGAAGCAGTGCTTCAATATACAGAAGGAACAGGGGGAACTAGGAGGTATCTGAATTTCTAGAGCATAAGAATTTGCATGAGTGGCTCAACTAGATGAATCAAGGTACAAAGTGAAAGAAATGAGGTATTGCATTGAGAAAGCTTTATTCAACCTACTAATGGAAAACAGTACGTCATGCTGGGAAATGCATGTGGACCATGCACAGGAAAATAGTGTTGGGTTAACTAATCATGTAACATGCCTGAAACCATAATTTTGATGTTGAGGACTCACGACAGGGAAAATGACTAACTTCTGAACCACAAAGCCAATGCACAGTAAGGAGGCTTATTTCAGTCTGAGACATTGCATTTGAAAATTTATAGAAACACATTTTTGTTTTCTAGGAAAAACATCAATTTTTCAGTAAAAGAGATTTAGCTTGAAATGTCAACATCAAACCAAAATAGCACTACCCAAAAGACCATTTTGCTTTTTATTCTTAAGTATTATTTCTTGGTGAATGTGACGTTGAAGAGGTCATCAGCAGAACACAGAAAAATGGGCTAGAAGGTTGATAATGGTAATTGAAGTCATTCCTACCCTTCACTAACGCCCTCAAAATGGAGAACAAGAAAATATTAAGTGAGTTCTGGAGATTCGGTGATTACAGCAACCCAGACTTCATGAAATGACAGATTTTGTAAAAGCATTAAAGGGAATTCTATGGGGCTTCTTCCAGCTTTGACAAAGTAAACAAGTAGTTCTTAATATAATGGGAAGAAAATAAAGCTGACCTATAGTTATGAGTTATGATTTTAAATAATAGCATAAATTCTGTACAAAGGAGTAAAATCAACTCTTCAAAATGAATGAGGATATGTCACTCTTTGGATACACATGATTGTTTATGAAATCGTCAGTTGAAAGAAATTCTATGAAAAGAAATTTCCTTAAATTTTCAAGCTTTAT
Source organism: Peromyscus maniculatus bairdii (assembly GCF_049852395.1). NCBI lineage: Eukaryota > Metazoa > Chordata > Mammalia > Rodentia > Cricetidae > Peromyscus > Peromyscus maniculatus. The sequence goes on from NC_134870.1 coordinate 9,128,601, forward strand.
ATGAGTGTCAAGGAGTTCAATTTGTGGAAATGTTTTCTAAGTGTGATATAAGGAAATAAAAGGCATATTTGCAAATACAAACATGGCCTTGTCTGTGGAAAGAGAGTGCCAACAGCAAGAAACCACTGTACTGTCCCAGCAGTTCTTCTCCAGGAAAGGAAGTAGATGGCATGGGTGCAATCTCTTAATAACAAAAATGGTAAATTGATAAGACAGTTTCCAAAATCTCACCAATAATTGCATCAGTGGAAAAATACTAATTGCTTGTGGATGGAAAATTTAGTTACTTTAAAGATAAAGATTCTTAAGCAAATACAGACATCTGATTACTGATATACTCAGTTTTTCCTTGGCTCTTCTGACATGGTCTTCTAGGATTCTTTTGAAAATCATTTTGAATTTTTTCTTTGTCACCACAATTATTTTTTAAAGTAAATTTTAGTATTGAAATATCTTTTTAGATGAATCCTAATACAGAGTTATTTACGCTGTTGTAGAAGTAATATTTCTGTGACTGTTAGTGTATAAATTTCTTTTATCACTCTTTACTTCATCTTAAACAGTATTCCGCCTCTTACTAAGGATCATAGGCTCTGTAGCCAGGTACTGCTCATTCATCCAGTGTAGGTTGATTCCTGAACCATGCTGCCTAATTCCTACCAATCAAAGTCTGTCTAGTCCCTATGGAAGGAATATGCTTTATCTTATTCTTGTTCCGACAATATCATCTGCCTTTGTGCTTCTACTATGAAACATTAACACATTCCAAACAGGCCTCCATTCCTAGACAAAAAGGAACTCTGGTGTTTTACTTTCCCCAATCTTGATAAATATTTCTGGAGATGTGAATTCAAGTTATCAAGCAGTTTACCCACTAAACCCATTCATAGTCTTCAGGTCTCTTTGACATCTTGTGTTCTTTTCCAAAATTTTAAGTGTGTGTGTGCACGCGTGTGTGTGTGTGTGTGTGTGTGTGTGTGTGTGTATGTGCGCATGTGTGCAAGTGCCTGTGGAATCTGGAAGAGGGTATTAAATCCCTTAGACATGGAGTTATAGGTTTTTTGAGCCACTTGTAATAGATGCTTGAAACTGAACTCTGATCCCCTGTAAGACCAGCAAGTGCTGTTAACCACTACAACCTCTTTCTTGCTATTTTAAACTGAAAGTTTTCTCTCTTCCTGGAAAACACATAATATAAGCCTATTCATGAATGAGATTGGCTATTAACCTAATTAGGTGATGACATCATACCTATGCTAGCCAATACCCTTCCTGACAAAAACTCACAGTGCTCCAATGTGCAGAGGTAGAGAGAAAATTACTTACTGCCTTGTAAGCAGCAAGTATACTCCCACTTAACACAAAACCTGCTGATATCTTCCTCTCCAGCTTCTCAGAATTATAAGAAATAAAATAGACATTGTTTAGCCACCCAGTCTGTGGAGTATTCATACAATATCTAAATTTATGAAACACACATGGCAATCTCCCACTCAGAATATGAGTTCATAAATCTCAACCTGAAAGAAGCATATAAGCAGTACTTTCAATAAATAAATTATTAATATATATGTTGATTTTGTTGCAAATATTGTAGAGATGACTAATAGTTAAGATACATATTTACATACTATTGACCATACCTCACAGAGTGTGAGAGATACCTTAGTTATGACAGAATTTCTACACCGAGAGGAATTCTCCTGAGTATATTACTCTTTGGTACACCATCAGTGTATAGGAACCAGTTTCCAATGAAATAAATACAACTGAGTGAATGTTTTTACACCCAATCATATAAATATATCTAATTTAGCAATTGTGCAATGAAAAATAATTGACAAAGATTGATACATAACAGAAGTTGGTAATAATTACAATGACATACACATAGGGGAATAATGTTAAATATGGACAATAAAATAAAGATGTCATGTTCTATAACTTCTGTGCATGTTTTCCTTCGAATATGTAATGTATTTGAAACAATAGAAGTTCAAATCAATAGTTACCCAGTTAGAACATAGTCAGTATACTAATGTGTATACTATACAATACACTGTGATACATTTTACAGATCAAATAGACTTCCCTCTTATCTTTGAATTAAAGTTGTTGTGTGCTTTTTTAATTTTAGTATAACTCAATCCCAGAAAATTTAGTCTAACTTATTCCTGATTTTGTTTGTTTGGATTAGTTTGCTTTTTTGTTTTTTGGTTGTTTTTTTGTTGTTGTTTGTTGTTGTTGTTCTTTTGTTCTTTTGAGACAGGGTTTCTCTGTGTAGCCCTGGCTGGCCTGGAACTCAGAGATCATGCCTCCCTCCCAATCACTGGGATTAAAAGTATGCACCACCATTTCTGGTCATTCCTGGGGGTTCTTGCCTTTGGTGTTGTATTGTTCAGTGATATTGTGCAAGTGACATTTCACGTGGAGACAGTCTTCTTTCTGTGCATTGCTCAGTTATTGCTACTTTATTATGCCGGCTTTGCCTAGGCTTCACTGAAGCCTCTCTTTAAATTTAACCCAAGAGCCTGTGTAGTTTATGTCCAGTTATTAGTGGATTGACTCAGAATATCCATCACAATTCCTGTTTGATAACTTCTGTTATTAATATTTGTGAAATCATAATCACTTCTCCCTTAAGGACAGTTTTCATATCATTAAAAAATTTGAAATAGAAGCCTGTATTATCTGACATGAAATTTGAAATTCCCTGTACACTCCACAGAGACTGTCTTCTTTTATAACATTTTATGCATCTTAAAGGAACAATGTCCTTACTATCAGCTCCACATTTGTGCTTGCTATTTTTATATCAATGTGTTTCTTATGCTTATTCTTTCCTTTATTTTCATTATGAATGTGAAGTCATTCTCAATTCTCATGAAATAATTTTATAACAGTTATCCTAGAATATGAAAAATATTTTATCATTTTAAAATAAAATGTGGCATAAAAACAATTGTCAAAAATATGAAAAATACTTAGCTTTAATTTTTGTTTTCTACTGCAAAGTATAAGAGATGTAGAAAACCTAATAGAGAGTTTAGAAAAAAATCCATAGCCATTTTGCTTGATCTTTATTATTTAATAAGTATATAATTATATGGAAAATTAAAGCTGTAGAACTCTATATTTACTGAAATCAATGCATTATTTGAGAGCTATCATGAGATTCAGTCAACAGCTACTGATATTAATTATAATTTAATGCAAAATATTAACAAAAAAGTTAGGCACCATGGCTTTAAAATTTTTCTTGCATTAGGAGATAAAATGTAAATTTATTAAATATGAGACAAAGTGATTAGAAAATACATTCAATAAGAAAATGATTTTCTACTTAGAATATCTGGTTACTAATAAAATAACCATTTTTTGTCTTTTGAATACTCATTTTAAAAAATAATGTCTGTATTCTAACCAATTATAAATATATTTTAATGGAAAAAAGTATGAGTTTAATTTGGCAAAGCACATTAAATAAAACATCCTTATGATTGGATGAAACATGATCACCTGAGTATGTATATCGGTAGGAAGATTTTAAGTGTTGGCTGGATAGCAACTTAAAATTTTAGTGCACCTACATAGCCCTTAAGTTAGTGTAAAGAAAGTACATTTTGATGTATATCTTTAATATTACTTTTACTGAAGATAGAGATAAAGGTGACTCATATTTTCTTGGGACAGTGTATTCCCAGATTAGTCTATGTGCAGACAACCTTTTTACTTTGAACATTCCCTCCACAATAATAACTGTGCACTTTTATCCATAAAAGAAACATTCAATATTATAAGGGTGAAAAAATCTACAAGAGGCCAAGTATAACTAGTTATAGGGTTATCTTTTGTTTATACCCCAAAACTAGGAGTTATATGACAGTGTCTTTGCAGAAACAGATTTAATGTGGATGTTTACAGAGAATTTATTATAAACTTTACATAAAACCATGTTAAATGCTAAATACCCCATTGAGTTCTCATATATTATGTTAATTTAGTACATTTCATTTAATGCATATTGCCAAACTAAATTTAATTTAAATGTTCCACTCAGGACATAAAATTCACAATTAAAACAAAACAAATTTATTACCATTACCCAATATTACCTCTAAATGCTCTATCAAATGCATTCTTATGGCTTCATTTCCTATATATTAATTTCTTAATTTAGTCTGATATTTAGACTTTTATCCCTTAGATCATAGATTTTAAAGTGGTGTATTTTCCTTTTGCATGGGAAAATATGCATCAATTTTAGTAAACAAACTGAATTATTGATATAGTAAATTACAAAATGTTATCATTTCTAAATGATTTTATTCTATCCCATGCTTATGATTTGATTAGCTATATACATACCATTATATCCAACATTCCCAGCCCTGTTAGTATGTAGCTGTTTTTACACCAAGTCTTGACAACAGCTTCACAGCCAAATGTGAACATTCTTCTAAGATGAGAAGTTGATGTTTCTGGATTTGAAATATTCTACTATGTTCTTTGTAAAGTAGGTAAGTAAAATGTGGTTCTCATTGGACTGATTATAGAATTGTTGATTGTTTTAATATCACTAACCTGTGTCTAGATTCGTACCTATGTCCCTGTTAGAAAATATGTGTAAATATGACTTTGTGATGGTGTGTCAAATGTAGATTCCAGATAAATTAGATGGAATTATGTAATAGACTGAAATCACTGGATCCTTTTAACAAAGAGCAGTTAACTATGTTTTTCATTATCACACTCACATTCAGGAGACAGACATGATTTTCAAATATTTATTTTCTAAAAACTTGCTATTTGAAACACTCTTGGATTTTAGTGTTTATACATATGCATAAGTGTATGTTTGCAAGCATACATATGTATACAAATTTGTACATGTCAGAAACAATCTATAACTCATGATCTTAAAGTTAGATCTCATTAAAGTTGATTTCTGTGGTATTTCTTTAAATAAACTAACATTAGAAGCAAAAAAATCCTATGTCAAATAATCTATGATATGTACCAAAACCAACCTAGAAGTAACTGAATGTTCAATGGGTGACTAGTTATAAATCAACTCTAATACACAATATATATTGGTAAAACAGTTGTTTAAATAAATTATATGTGACTTAGCTTTAAAATCTTTTCTCGTTAAGATAGTCTAAAGCACTCAAATTTGTAGGGGAAATATTCCTTTTTTTATCCACAATCAATTAAAAAGTTGTTTGAAACCCTGTAGCTAGAGTTCTCCAGTCTTGCCTGGCCCATGGTCAGGAGAAATCTCTCTCATCTGCCAGTCCCACAGCTGCTTAGACCCAACCAAGTAAACACACAGAAACTTATATTTCTTATAAACTCTATGGCCATGACAAGTTTTTGTTATCTAGTTCTTCTATCTTAAATCAACCCATTTCTATTAATCTATAAGTTGCCATGTGGCTCATGACTTACTGGTATCTTAACATCTTCTCATGGCGGTGGCTGGTAGCATCTCTCTGTCTCAGCCTTCCACTTCCCAGAATTCTCTTCTCTCTGTGTCCCACCTATACTTCCTGCCTGGCTACTGGCCAATCAGTGTTTTGTTTATTAACTAATCAGAACAACACATTTAACATACAGAACATCCCCTTTTCTTTTTTTCCAAAAAAGAAGGTTTTAACTTTCACATAGTAAAATTACATAAAACAAAAAAATTATCAAGTAAGAATTGCAGTTACAATATCTAGTCTATTTATAATAACTAGTCTATTTGTATTTGGCAAAATTAAAGAAGATATCCTATCTATTTTATATTTGTGAGTCTAAGGTTTCATATCTAACTTATCTTTTATCATAACTGAGGAAATTATAACTATCTAGTCTTAAACTACATCAAAGACCTCAGAAGGATATACTATTACCTGAGAAATGGGAGACGGATGCAAGTAACTTTCGGGAGTCTTGCAAGAGTAGTCAGAGACAGCTGGAAGCCTGGACAAAGTTCTTTTTTAAAGTTGGGGCATCTGTCTTCAGCCCACAGGCCTAGAGTCTTCCTGTCATTTTTCTCTGTGTCCTGTAGAATGTCTGGCAGTTTCCTCTGTGAATCAGGAACCTGAAGGACCATTTTGCAAAGCAAAATTCAGTGGTCACCTTCCTATGGGTCCTGCATGTCTAGTTGATCAAGCAGTCCAAGCAAGAACAGTTTCTTTCCCAAATGGCTATTTTGGCCAAGGTGAAGATAAACTTCATATAGAGTGTCCTCAATGTCCATCCTCTTCTCTGAAGTAAATCAATGCTGTTAGGAGCAGAAATGTCTCATTGTCCAGAAAGTCTAAATTTTTAAAAATATTTAAATGCCATATTCTGTAGGTCTTTGAAGTATTTGAAGATTGCCTATCTAATTGAATTATATCTATTTATACCTAGAAAAGAACATGACTATACATTTGACTATCATAGAAGACTAATTATTAATCTCTCTCTATATATATAGTATAACAAAATCAACTCTAAATTTCTGTCAATAAACTAAAATCTATACCAATGTAAAACATTTCAAACAAGTCATTGCTCTTAAAATTAGGTTCAGCAATCTACCCTTTTATCCTATCATTATCTATACTATCCCCCTTTTTTCTTTAGAAAGAGATTCCATTTATAAAAATATTGGTTTTTCTCTGTTCTACACCAGAGGGCTCTTCTGATATGGGACACAAGAATCTCTCAAACTTTTCTTTTAGGAATATGCTTGGGTTTAGAGAAGGAGTGAGCCAATTCCATCTCCAAAGCCAGCTTGGTATATTTGGGAATTTGAGCATAGCTTCTCTTACTACTTCCTGCTGGAGGGGGCACTGTATCTTATAAGGATACAAAGAAATTTTTAGGCTTATGGGGTAGTCTGTAAGGCTGTTTTTTCTGAGCCAATTGCCTTGAAACCATTCTGGATGTTGGATCATCTTGGCCATAGTGTCATCGCAGACCTTACAGGAGGTCTTGGCTGGTCAAACCTAATGTATCTTAATCTGGAACAAATCCATAGCCTCTGGCTTTCTGTGGAAACAAAAGCAGAGCCTCCTTTTCAAAGCAACATATCCTTACATCCAAATTTTGAAGTCAAGGTAACTTTAAAATATACATATTGGCTTAACTCAACAGCTTTTATGATTAAATGTTTTTCTGCTGTTCAAAAGAACACAATCCAGGTTCTCTGTATAATATTCATCTTTATATGGCTTATTTTTTATACTACCTTTACTGTCTCTTTAAAGACTTTATTTCTTAAAAAAACTTGCTATTTCTTTATTTAACTGCATATAACTATATATATTTTTTTCTCTCTTTCAAGCCTACGTACATTTTTACACACATTGTAACTATCCCATCTGAATCTGTCTTATTGTGAACCTATTGCTTTAAACTGCAGCATTCTAAGACTGAAACAGCGCTGTCGCCGATGGCTCCGCCCCCGTCAGCTTCCCAACATGGTGGCGGTACATTTATCACCAGCTCTGGGAGCCATCAACTCTTAGAAACAGTGGGTCTATGATTCCATCAAAGCAGCATGTAGCCCAGAAAATCCTGTCTTGTACTACCTCAAGGGAATCATAGAATCAACTGTCTAAGAGAAAGGCTCTTAAATAATCAACTCTCATATAAAATCATCTTTCTGTTGTTTGTCCAAGAACCTATACACCACTGATACTCACCTGTCATCTCTAGACACTGAAACACACCTAACTAGAGTACTCTCCTCTCACTGCATTTTCTTTTCTTAACACTGATCTTGGTATCTATTTTTCATGCAAACATGGCAGCTCCCAACTCCATCCAGCGACCTCCTAGGTATCTGGACCCTGCCAGTGATCATGTGACATGAGACTTTCAACACAATATACCAGTTGGACAAATGTAGATCACCATTTTTGTCATCTCCATTTGTATTCATTTGTCCAAGCAACCCATTAATTTTGTGTCATTTGTAGAAATTGAGAACTGAGAGAATAGAGAATTGAGAAAGTACCAGAACTTCCACCACCACAACCCCCCTGTCTCTCTCTCTCTCTCTCTCTCTCTCTCTCTCTCTCCCTCCCTCCCTCCCACACACACACAGAACTATTTTCTTTATATCTGTATCAGTTAAATGCACTGTCAAATTTCAAAATGGATTATTTTAATTAAAATAAAACTTGGCTAAACACTAAATATAGAATTATTACAACTATTATATATAATATTAATCACTATGTAAGTACTCAGAAAATAATGCCTTAATTCAGCAGGGTTAAAACATTACTAATTATGTTTGTTTCATAGTAATTATTTTTCTCTTTGCCATAACAAAATGCCTGACACTTGGAAACAGCAACTTAGAGAAGGAAGAATTTTGTATGTCTCACATTGTCAGGGCACGGCCCATTGTGTTGAAGGTGTGGTGGCAAAAACATGAGATAGTTCATCATAGATTTCATGTTCCCAGTCAGAAACTAGAGAGTGGTGAATGTTGATGTCCTACTTAATTTCCTCTTTTCACTCGGTTTTCAACAGCAGCTCATGGGAAGGTGTCACCCACAGCATGACTGAGTCTTCCAAACTCAAGTAGTTTCTTCTGGATAGGACATCACAGACTTGCCAAGAAGTGGTTTTACACAGTGATTCTACCCAGCCAAGCTAACAACAAAGTACAGCATTTGTAGACTTATATAGGTGCTTTGCTTTTGTACTCTTTCCAAAAGACCAACACTACGAAAACAATAAAAGGATTTCTAGAGAGGTGATGGGAATGTGCATGATTGTTAATAAGAAAAGTACTATTCTAGCAGGAAGGATGTCCATGTTCCCACCCGTGGAACCTCCAGACTCAAGATCTGTAAAGAAAAAGCATTGAGAAGATCTCAGGGGTTTTTACAGCTCACTCTTGTGTGCAGTTGTGTTTTAGAATACTTGTATGTGCTATAGGAGCAAGTGGAGCAATTAAGATTCTCATAAAGAATCTTCTCTAAGCTATATTCTAATTCAGAATCTTCATGCCAATAATTATGGGAAAATGTCCCTGAATTTGAAAGAAAGTAAAGGGAAACCTAGGGGAGGGGTTTGAGGGAGGAAAGGAAATGAAGAAATGATAGAACTATAGTAAATATACTTTTAAAAAATTCTTTTAAAAAGTATCTTCTAGATTTGGGTGGACACCCTCTGCTCAACCAATGGCCATGCTGGCCACAAGAACTCCAGGTAGGCAGCCATCCAGTGAACTTCTCCCACTCTCTTGGTGCTTGTATACCCTACCCCAAATCCTTCTTCTCTCCTGTTTTCTGTGTCTCAGCCCCTGACTCTAGTGGAGACACCCTGCTCAACCAGAGGCAGCACAAGCAACCAGAAGCCGAGCTATGCTGTCTGCCAGTGGATCCCACACACTCTCTTGATGCCTTCCTACCCTATCCCCTGTCATTCTTCCATTTCTCATCACTATGCCCTGGCCTCCAACTCAGGTAGAAATTACCTGCAGGACCAGAGGCTACTCAGGAACAAGGAACAGAGAGGAAAGAGAAATCAAGGAAAAAAAGAAAATAACACCCATCTAACAAAGACAAACTTAGAAATCAGCACCTAGACTTATAACCATCCCAAACCCAGATGCTTAAATCCAGCACAGAAAAACATAATCAACAACAGCCATAGGTCAATAGGTCACCACCAGAACCCAGCTATCTTACTATGATAAACTCTGCTTATCCCATCACAGTTGAATTACAAGAAAAAGACCTTAAAACCAAATTTATAAAGATGATATATAAAGAGGAAAAGAATAAATCCCTTAAATAAATAGAGAAAAAGACAAACAAATATTGGAGGAAATAAATAAATTTTAAATCCCTTAAGGAAAGCCAAGAAAATGAAGAAAACAAAACAAAACAAACAAAAAAAGTTGAAGGAAATGAATAAATATATTCAAGACTAGAAAATGGAAAGAGAAGCAATAAAGAAAAGACAAACTGAGGGAATTCTGGAAATGAAATATCAAGGTAAGCAAACAGGAAATACAGATTCAATAACCACCAACAGAATACAAGAGGTAGAAGAGCCAATCTTCGGTGTTGAAGATGTAATAGAAGAAATAAAACAGTCAAAGAAAATGTTAAATCTAAAATATTCCTAAAAGAAAACATCCAGGAAATTTGGAACACAACGAAACAACCAAACCTAAGAATAATAGGAATAGGAGGAGAAGAATCCCAGCTCAAAGACAAAAAATATTTTCCACAAAATCATAGAAAATAATTTTCCCAAGCCAAAGAATGACATGCCTAAGAAGGTACAAAAGCTTCCAGAACACCAAATAGATCGGGCCGGAAAAGAACACTCCCTAGTTATATGATAATCAAAACACTAAACATACAGAACAGAGAAAGGATATTAAAAGCTGCCAAGGAAAAAGACCAAATAACATATAAAGTCAGACCTATTAGAATTACAGGTTGCTTCTCAATGAACACTCTATAAGCCAAAGGGGCCTGGACAGATGTCTTTCAGAATCTAAGAGACCACATATGCCGGCTCAGACTACTATATCCAGCAAAACCATAGGTGGAGAAAATAAGATATTCCATGATAAAGTCAAATTTAAACATTATCTATCTACAAATCCAGTGCTATAGAAGGTACTAGAAGGAAAATTCTAACCCATAGAAGTTAACTACACCCATGAAAATAGATAAAAACAAAAGAAGGGAATCACACACACAAACATAGCACCACCACCAATAACAAAGGAGTTAAAAATCATTGGTCATTGATATTGCTCAATAACAATGGACTCAATTTCTGAATTAAAAGACACAAGACTAAAAGTATGGATGCAAAAACTGGATCCATTTTACTGCTGAATACAAAAAAAGCACAGCTCAATTTCAAACATAGATATTACCTCCAAGCAAAGGGTTGGAAAAAGATATTCCAAGCAGAGCGACCATGAAGCAAGCTGGTGGAGTTATTCTAATATCTATTAAAATATATTTCAACCTAAAATTAGTCAAAAGATACAGGGAAGGACATGTCATATTAATCAAAGGAAAAATCCACCAAGATGATGTTTTAATTCTTATCATCTATGCCCCAAACACAAGGATACTCATATTTTAAAAGAAACATTTTTGAATCTTAAATTACACATGGACTCTCACACATTGATAATGGGAGACTTTAAATACTCTACTTTCACCAACAGAAAGTCATCCAGCCAAAAATTAAACAGAGAAATTTTGATGCTAACAGATATTATAAAACAAAAGGACTTAACAGATATCTAAACTAAAACTAATTTCATTCAAACTAAAAAGAATATACCTTCTTTCCATCACCTCACAGGAGATTCTCCAAAATTGACCACATACTTGGTCACAACACAAGTCTCATCAGACATAGGAAAATTAAAATACCTGCTGCCAGGCAGTGGTGGTGCATGTCTTTAATCCCAGCATTGGGAAGGCAGAGCCAGGTGGATTTCTTTGAGTTTGAGGCCAGCCTGGGCTGCCAAGTGAGTTCCAGGAAAGGCGCAAAGCTACACAGAGAAACTCTGTCTCAAAAAAACCAAAATAAAATAAATAAATAAATAAATAAATAAATAAATAAATAAACAAACCTGCCTGCATCTTATCAGGCAACTACATATTATAGCTGTATTTCAACAATTACAAAAACAACAGAAAACCTATAAACTCATGGAAACTGAGCAGCTCTCTATTGAATGAAAACTAGGTCAAGACAGAAATAAATAAAGAAATTGTGGAATTTGTAGAATTGCATGAAAATAAATATACAACATACTCAAACTTACAGAACACAATGGAAGCAATGTTAATAGGAAGGTTCATAGCACTAAGTACCTACATAAAAAATGTAGAGAAATCTCATACTAGCAACTTAAGAGCATACTTGAAAGCTGAGAAACAAAAAGAAGTAAGCATACTAAGAGGAACAGATAATAGAAAATAATCAAATTGAGGACTAAAACCAATTAAACAGAAAAAAGAGAACAATACATATAATTAATGAAACAAAAAATTGCTTCTTTGAGAAAACCCAGGAAATTCATAAGCCCTTTCAACTTAAAAGACAGGGTGAATACCCAAATTAACAAAATCAGAAGTGAAAAGGGGGCACACCCCTACTCCCACCCATTGCAGCCCCAACTGCAGACCAGCAGGCAAGACTTCCACAGGCAGGCTGCAGTATCACCACCCTCCATCAGGCCCTATAAGATACAAGCCCCCCTCCACCCCCTAAACCCACCCATTCTCCCTAGACAACATCTGCTCCCTGAGACACAGACTCCACCAGCTCTGATAGGACCAAGAGGTGAGTCATTGTTCTCCTAGATGATCAGTCCAGCCTCTAGGCCTTAGGCCAAGGGGCATAACCTGTGCCCCCATACTGCCATTTAATGCAGCCCCAGTTTCAGGCCAACAGGCAGGACTCCTGTAGGCAGGTCTGAGTACCATCACTCACCATCAGACCCTGTAATCTACAAGCCCATTCCATCCCCCAAACCCACTCATCCCCCAAAGACCTCAGCTGCTCCCTGAGACACATAATCTAGCAGCTCCAATTGGACCAAAAATAGCTCCCTCAGATGCAGAGACCATTTTGCACTAATTGGAAGAAGAGATGGGTAGATGCCAGTGGAAGAAAACATTCAACAACATAAAGAACAATATGGTACCACTAGAACCTAGTAGTTCTACCATGCCAAGACTGAACATCCCAATGTAGAAGAAGCAGAAGAAAATGACCTTAAAATAACTTTATGAAGAAGATAAAGGCCTTTAAACAGGAAATAAAACATATCCCTTAAAGTAATTGAGAAAAAACAAACAATAATTAGAAGAAATAAAAAATTCCTTAAAGAAAACCAAGAACAAGTAATCAAACAGGTGAAGGAAACAGATCAAGTCTTGAGAACTGAAATAGAGACAATAAAGAAGACAAAAACTGGGGGAATGCTAAAAATGGAAAATCTGAGTAAATGAACAGGAGCTACAAATGCAAGCAAAACCAACAGAATACAGGAGATAGAGGAGAGAATCTCTGGCTTTGAAAGCATGAGAGAAGAAATAGATTTGTTGGTCAAAGAAAACATTAAAGCCAATAAAGTCATAACACAAAATATCCAGGAAATCTGGGACACCATGAAAAGACCAAACCTAAGAATAATAGCGATAAAAGAAGGGGGAAAATACCAGCTCAAAGGTACGAAGAATATATTCAACAAAATACTAGAAGATAACTTTCACAACATAATGAAAAAAAGGCCTATGACGATACAAGAAGCTTACAGAACACCAAATAGACTGGACCTGAAAAGAGGTCCTCTTGCCACATAATAATAAAACCACAGAATAAAGAAAAAATATTAAGAGCTGCAAAGGAAAAAGGCCAGGTAGTATATAAAGGCAGAAACATTAGAATAACACTCGACTTCTCAATGGAGACTGAAAGACAGAAGGTCCTGGACAGATCCTATGCAGACACTAAGAGACCATGAATGCCAGCCTAGACTATTATACCCAGCAAAACTCTCAATTTCCATAGATGGAGTAAACAAGATATTCCATAATAAAATGAGGTTTAAATGATACCTACCCACAAATCCATCCAACCTCACGGAAAGCATTAGAAGGAAAAATCCAACCTAAGGAAGAAAGATGTATCCATGAAAATACATAGAATAGATAATCCTACACCAACAAATCCCAAACAAGGGAAACACACAACACTACCACCAAAGAATAACAGGAATTAGCAATCACTGTTTGTTAATATCCCTTAATATCAATGGACTAAATTCACCTATAAAAAGACACAGGCTAACAGAATAGATATGAAAACAGAATGTATCCTTCTGCTGCATACATGAAACACATCTCAACTCCAAAGACAGACACTACCTCAAAGTTAAGGGCTAGAAAAAGATTTTCCAATCAAATAGACTTAAGAAGCAAGCCAGAGTAGCTATCATAATATCTAACAAAATAGACTTCAAACTAAATTTAATCAAAAGAGATTGAGGACATTGCAAATTTATCACAGGAAAAATCCATCAAGATGAAGTCTCAATTCTGAATACTTATCCCCCAAATACAAGGGCATCCATATATATAAAAGAAGCATTACTAAAACATTACACATCAAATCCTACACATGGATAATGGGAGACTTCAGCATCCAACTCTTACCAATGGACAGGTCTGCCAGAGAAATAAGAGAACTAACAGATGTTATGACTCAAATGGACTTAATAGATATCTACATAACATTCCACCCAAACACAAAAGAATATACCTTCTTCTCAGCACCCCATGGAACCTTCTCTAAAATTGACCATATACTCAGTCACAAAGCAAATCTCATTAGATACAAAGGAAAATGGGAATAACCTTCTGTATTTTGTTGGAACACCATGGTTTAAAGTTAGAATACAATAACAACTAAAATTACAGAAAGTCTATAATCTCATGGAAACTGAATAATACTCAACTGGATCATTGATGGGTCAAGGAAGAAATAAAGAAAGACTTCCTAGAATTCAATGAAAATGAATGTATAATATACCCTAAATTTTGGAGCACTATGAAATCAGTACTAGGAGGAAAGTTCATAGCTCTAAATGCCTACATAAAGAAGTTGGGCTGTGCAGCGGTGGATCACACCTTTAATCACAGCACTGCTAAGCAGAGCAAGGCTGTGAGTTCGAGGCCAGCCTGGTCTACAGAGTGAGATCCAAGACAGGCACCAAAACTACACAGAGAAACCTTGTTTCGAAAAACCAAAAACAAAATAAAAAGAAGTTGGAGAAATCTCACACTAGCAACTTAACAGCACACTTGAAAGCTCTAGAACAAAAAGAATCCGAATCACCCAGGAGGAATAGATGTCAGGAAATAATCAAATTGAGGGGTAAAATCAATATGATAGAAACAAAGAGAACAATACAACGAATCTATGAAACAAAGAGTTGGTTCTTTGAGAAAATCAACATGATAAACAAATCTTTATCAAACCAACCCAAAAACAGAAAGAGAATATCCAAACTAATAAAATAAAAATGAAGAGAGATACAACTGATAATGGGGAAGTACAGAGAATCATCAGGTCATACTTACAAAAACCTGTACTCCACAAAATTGGAAGAATGTAAATAAATGGACAATTTTCTGGGTAAGTACCACATAACTAAATTAAGTCAATACCAAAATAATTTAAATAGAGCTATAGCTTCTATGGAAATAAAAGCAATCATTAAAAGTCTCCCAAACAGCCAGGCGGTGGTGGTGCACGCCTTTAATCCCAGAGGCAGGCAGATCTTTGTGAGTTCGAGGCCAGCCTGGTCTACAGAGTGAGATCCAGGAAAGGAGAAAAGCTACACAGAGAAACCCTGTCTTGAAAAACAAACTAACAAATAAACAAAAGTCTCCCAACCAATAAATAAATAAATAAATAAATAAATAAATAAATAAATAAATAAATAAATAAGAAGGCCAGGGCCAGATGTTTCTACCAGAATTTCAAAGGCTAGTACTAATACTCTTCAAATTGTTCAACACAACAGAAACAGTAGGAACACTGCCAAAGTCTTCCTATGAGGCTACAGTTACCCTGATACACAAACCACACAAAGATGGAACAAAGAAAGAGAATTCCATATCAGCCTCCCTCATGAACATTGATGCAAAAATACTCAATATAATACTAGCAAAATGAATCCAAGAACACATCAAAAATCATCCATTATGATCAAGTAGATTTCATCCCAGAGATGCAGGGATGATTCAACATAAAAAAAGTCTCTCAACATAATCTACCATATAAACAAAATGAAAGAAAAAAAAACACATGCTCATTTCATTAGATGATGAAAAAGCCTTGACAAAATCCCACACCCCTTCATGATAAAGGTCTTGGAGATATTAAGAAAACAAGGCCCATATTTAAACATAATAAAGGCAATTTACAGCAAGTCAACAGCCAACATCAAATTAGAAAAAACTCAAAGCAATTCCACTAAAATCAGAAACAAGACAAAGCTGTCCGCTATCACAATATCTATTCAGTATAGTTACTTGAAGTTCTAGATAGAGCAATACGACAACAAAAGGAAATCAAGGGGATAAAATTTGAAAGGAAGAAGTCAAACTTTTTTTTTTTAGTTAACTATTCTTATTTTTTTAAATTTATTTTACAACACCATTCAGTTCAACATAATAGCCACAGATTCCCCTGTTCTCCCTCTCTTGCCCCCCTCCCCCTCCCCCCAGCCCACCCCCCATTCCCATCTCCTCCAGATCAAGGTCTCCCCCGAGGACCGAAGTCAAACTTTTGTTATTTGTAGATGATATGATAGTCTACATAAGTGACCCCAAAAATTCTGCCAGGGAACTTCTACTAGTGATAAACACCTTTGGTGATGTGGCAGGAGACAAGATTAACTAAAAAAATCAGTAATTCTCCTATATACAAAAGATATATGGGCAAAAAAAGAAGCCAGAGAAACATCACCCTTTACAATAGCCACAAATAATATAACATACCTTGAGGTAATTCTAACCAAACAAGTGAAAGACCTATATGGCCAGAACTTTAAGTCCTTGAAAAAAGACAGTGCAGAAGATATCAGAAAATGGAAAGATCTCCTATGCTCATGGATAGGCAGAACCAACATAATAAAAATAGCAATCTTACCAAAAAGCAACTTACAGATTTAATGCAATTCCCATCAAATCCCAACATAATTCTTCACAGACCTCCAAAAAACTATATTCAACTTCATATGGAAAAACAAAACACCTAGGATATCTAAAACAATCTTTTACACCAAAGCAACTTCTGAAGGCATCATCATCCCTGACCTCAAGCTCTACTACAGAGCTATAGTAATAAAAACAGCTTGATACTAGCATAAAAATCAATGTACAGACCAATGGAATCAAACTGAAGATCCTGACATTAATCTACATACCCATGAACAACTGATCTTTGACAAAGAAGCTGAAATATACAATGGAAAAAAGAAAGCATCTTCAACAAATGATGCTGACATAAGTGGGTGTCAACATGTAGAAATTGCAAATAGATCTGTATCTATCACCATGCACAAAACTCAAGTCCAAATGGATCAAAGACCTCGGCATAAATCTCGCTACACTGAACCTGATAGAGAAGAAAGTAGGATGTAGCATAGAATGCATTGACACAGGAAGCCATTTCCTAAATATAATAGCAGTAGCACAGACACTGAGAGCAACAACTAATAAATGGGACCTCCTGAAACTGAGAAGCTTCTCTAAAGCAAAGAACACAGTAAAATAAGACAATTCCACAGCCTACAGAGTGGGAAAAGATCTTCATCAACTCCACATCTGACAGAGGGCTGATCTCCAAAATATATAATGAACTCAAGAAACTAGATAGTAAAATACCAAATAATCCAATTAAAAAATGGGCTATATAGCTAAACATAGAATTCTCAACAAAAGAATCTCAAATGGTCAAAAGATATTTAAGGAATTGCCCAAAATCCTTAGTCATCAGGGAAAGGTTAATCAAAATGACTCTGAGATACCATCTTACATCTGTCAGAATGGTTAAGATCAAAAACACTGATGGCAGCTTATGCTGGAGAAGATGTGGAACAAGGGGAACACTCCTCCATGGTTGGTGGAAGTGCAAACTTGTATAGCCACTTTGGAAATCAGTGTGGCAGTTTCTCAGATAACTGGAAATCAATCTACCTCAAGACCCAATTATATCACTCTTAGACACATACTCAAGGAATGCTCAATCATACAAGGTCATTTGCTCAGCTGTGTTCATAGCAGCATTATTTGTAATAACCAGAACCTGGAAGCAACCTAGATGCCCCTCAACTGAAGAATGGATAAGAAAATGTGTTATGTATACAAAAAAGTACTACTCAGCAGAGAAACACAATGACATCATGAAATTTGCAGGCAAATGGATGTAACTAGAAAATATCAACTTGAGTGAGGTAACCCAGACTTAGAAAGACAAACATGGTATGTACTTAGTAATAATTGGATACTAGATACAAAGCAAAGGATAACAATACTACAACCCACAGCTTCAGAAAAGTTAGCTGACAAGGAGGACCCTAAGAGGGATGCATGCATCACCCTGGCAAGGGGAAATGGATGAGATCTCCTGAGTATACTGGGGGTGAGAGGGGGCAATAGAAGGTAGGGGATGAGGGATGAGAACATGAGGGAATGGGATGGTTGAACTTTGGGGGCAATGGAATGGGAGAGCAATGAAAGAGATAGCTTGATAGAGGTAGTCATTATGGGGTAAGAGAAAAACCTGGTATTAGGGAAATACCTAGGAATCCACAAGAATGACCCAAGATTAGACTACTAGTAATAGTGGAGAGGGTGCCAGAAGTAGCCTACTCTGGTAATCAGATTGATGAATGCCCTAAATGGCCTCATAGAGCCTTCATCCAGTAATTGATGGAAATAGATGCAGAGATCCACAACCAAGCACCAAGCCGAGCTCCAGGAGTCAATTTGAAGAGAGGAAAGAGGGATTATATGAGCAAGGAGTATCAAGATCATGATACGGAAATCCACAGAGACATCTGAACCAAGCTCATAGGAACTCACGAACTTTAGACCAAGAGCTGTGAAGCCTCCATGGGACCTGAGTAGAGCCTCTGCATATGGGAGGCAGTTGTGAAGCTTGCTATGTTTGAGAGTCCCCTGGCACTGTGATCAGGATCTATCCCTGGTACATGACCTGGCTTTCTGGATCCCATTACCTATAAATCGGACACCTTGCTCACCCTTGATGCAGTAGGGAGGGGCTTAGTCCTGCATCAAGTGAATATATCAGGCCTTACTGTCCCTCCATGGGATGCCTTACCCTTTTGGGGAAGAGAATAGGGGGAAAGTAGGCAGGGAGTGGGAGGAGGGATGGGAGGGAGATCTGTGGTTTGTATGTAAACCAAATAAAAAAAATTAAATAAAAAAGAAAAGAAAAGATTTTAGAAAGGAAACAATGTGGGGTAGGCTTGACTAAAACACGTATGCATCTGTATAATACTCAAAGAAACATTTAAGCAGTAAATGTTCCAAATTAAAAACAAAATAAAACAAAAAGAAATGAAAAGTGGGACATAACAGCAGACACCAAATAAATCAAAAGAATAATTAGATCATACTTTAGAAATCTGTACTCCACCAAATTGGAAAATCTAAAAGAAATGAATCAACTTCTTAATAGACACCACTTACCAAAGTTATATTATGAACAAATAAACAATTTAAATAAATCTATAACCCCTAAGGAAATAGAAGTCATTAAAAGTACCAATTGAAAAACGGCTATGGCCAGATGGTTTTAAAGAGATGTCTACCAGTTTTTTCAAAGTGTTAACCCCAAATACTCCTAAAATTGTTCTACACAATAGAAATGGAAAGAATATTGCCAAATTCATTTTATGACGGCACAGTCACCCTGATACTCAAACTATATAATGATTCAACAAAGAAAGAGTGCTAAAGACGAATTTTCCTTGTAAAAATAGATGCAAAAACACTCAACAAAATACTTGCAAACTGAATCCAAGAGATTACTCACCATGGCTATGCAAGCTTCCTCCCAGGGATGCAGGGGAAGTTCAATAAAGAAAAACTGACCATGTATTACACCTTATAAACAAAATGAAAGAAAAAACACACATGGTTATCTCATTAGATACCAATAAAGCCTTTGACAAAATTCAACACCTTTTCATGATAAAAGTATTGGAGAGAGTATGGATACAAGGAACAAACTTCAATATAATAAAGACAATTTACAGCAAGCCTATGGCTAACATCAAATTAAATGGAGAGAAATTCAAAGCAATGCCACTGAAATCAGGATCATGACAAGGCTGTCCATTCTCTCTATAACTGTATTTGAAGTTCTAGGTACAGCAATAAGACAATTGAAGAAGAACAAGGGAATACAAATTGGAAAGGAAGACGTCACAGTATTGATATTTTTCAGATGGCATGATAGTATACATAAAGGATACAAAAAATTCTACCAGGGAAATCCTACTTCTGATAAGTGAAGTAGCTGTATATAAAATTAACTCAAAAAAATCAGTAGCCCTCCTGTATACAAATGATAAATACACAGAGAAAGAAATCAGGGAAACAACACTCTTCCCAATAGCCACAAATAATATAAAATAGTTTGCTGTAACTCTAAACAAGCAAGTGAAAGTCTTGTATGACAAAAACTTCAGGTCTTTGAGAAATAAATTGAAGAAGATGTCCAAAGATGGAAAATCTCCCATGCTCATGGATTGGTTAGGATGAGCATAGCAAAATGGCCATCCTATCAAAAACAATTGACAGATTCAGTGAAATCCATATCAAAATCCAACTCATACCTTACAGATTTGGAAAGGAAAATATTTAACTTCATATGGAAAAACAAAAATCCTTGGATAGCTAAAGCAATCCTAAATAATAGAAGAATTCTGGAGGTATTGACATCCCTGATTTCAAGCTGTATTCTAGAGCTACAGTAACAAGAAAAAGCATGATACTGGCCTAAAAATACGCATTGTTCAATAGAATCAAAGTAAAGAACCATACATAATTCCACACACCCAAGGATATTGTTCTTTCAAAAAGAAACCATAAATACACACTAGAAAGAAAAAGCATCTTCAACAAATGGTGGTGGTCTAAATGGATGTCTGCAGGTAGAAGAATGAAAATAGATCCATACTTAACACCCTGCACAAACTGAAGTCCAAGTGGA
Source organism: Peromyscus maniculatus bairdii (assembly GCF_049852395.1). Taxonomy (NCBI): domain Eukaryota; kingdom Metazoa; phylum Chordata; class Mammalia; order Rodentia; family Cricetidae; genus Peromyscus; species Peromyscus maniculatus. The sequence continues at coordinate 9,149,406 of NC_134870.1, forward strand.
TCAAAGGCCTCAACATAAAACCAGATACACTGAACCTGATAGAAGAGAAAGTGAGGAATAACCTTGAATGCCTTGGCACTGGAGACAACTTCCTGAACAGAACACCAATAGTGCAAGCACTATGATCAACAATTAATAAACAGACTTCATGAAACTGAAAACTTCTGTAAAGCAAATGACACAATCAATAGAACAAAACAGCAGTGTGAAAAACGTGAAAAGATTTTCACAAACTCTGCACTCAATAGCAGGCTGGTACTCAAAATATACAAAGAACTGAAGAAATAAGACATCATCAAGCCAAATAATCCAGTTAAAAAATTGGTACAAATCTAAACAGAATTCTCAATAGAAGAATCTCAAATGGTTAAGCAACACTTCAAGAAATGATCAACATCCTTAGCCATTATGAAAATGCAATTCAAAACTGCTTTGTGATTCCATCTTATACCCATCAGAATGGCTAAGATCAACATAAGTGACAGTTTATGCTGATAAGGATGTGAAACAAAGGGAATACTCTTCCATTGCCAGTGGGAGTACAAATTTGCACAGATACTTTGGAAATCAATATGGTGGTTTCTCAGAAAATGAAGGATTTATCTACCCCGAGACCCAGTTATACCACTCCTGGGCCTATAGCCAAAGGATGCTCAATCCTCCCATAAGGACACTTTCTCAACTATGTTCACAGACTTATAATATCGAAAGTGGAAACAACCTAGACATCCCTCAATAAAAAAGAATGGATAAAGAAAATATGTACAATGGATTATTACTCAGCTGTTAAAAATTGATGTCATGACATTTTTAGGTAAGTGGATGGAACTAGAAAAGATCATCCTGAGTGAGGTAACCCAGACCCAGAAAGACAAACATGGTATGTATTCACTCATAAGTGGCTATTAGATGTAAAGCAAAGAATAACCGGGCTACAATCCACAGACCAAGAAAAACTAAGTAATAAGGAGGGCTTTAAGGGGAGAGACATGTGAATCTCCCTGGGAAGGGGAAATAGAACAGATTTTGTGGGTGGACTTGGTGCAGATGGGCATGGGAACAGGAGGGATCAAGCAGTTACAAGAACCAAGGAGGAGAGAGTACAGGGAGAGACGACAGGAACTGGAGGGCATTTGGGGTGCCATATGGAAACCTAGTGCAGTATAAACTTCCAGCCTTCTATAATAGTATCCCTAGCATGGACTCAGAGTAATGGAGGATGTAGAGCTTGAACTGGCTTCTGTAACTAGGTAACTTCCAGTGGTGAGATTGGGACACTAATCCAACCAAAAAACCTTCAACTGATAATTTATCCTGCCTGCAGGATGTGCAGAATTTGTGGAGTAGACAACCAATGACTGGTCTAATTTGAGGTCCATACCATGAGAGGGAGTCCATGATGGCACTGCCTGGAATACCAGAAACTGAGGGTGGATAGCACAGAGATTCAGGTTAGAAAAAAAAATACCAGTGATAATCTGCTATACTCATTGATTGGTGCCTAGCATAATTGTCATAAGACAAGCATCCTCTGGAGGCTGTTGGGAGCAGATGCAGATACCCAAAGCCAAACATTAGGAAAAGAAAGCCCAAATTGGAGATCTCCATTGGGTCCCTCCCAGAACCCAGTAGAAAAGGGGAAAGAAGACCTGTAGGAGCCAGTGGGGTATAGAACATCAGGAGAACATGGACCACAGAATCAACTAATCAGGGCTCATAGGGGCCCACAGATACTGAAGCATGAATCAAGGAGCCTGTATGGGTCTGACCTATGCCCTCTGCATATAGATTATGGTTGTTAGCTTGGTGTTTTTGTGGGACTCATAACAGTGGAAGGGGGAATCTCTGACACTTTTGCCTGCTCTTGGGACCCTTTTTCCCTACTGGGTTGCTTTGCTCAGCCATGATATGAGGGTTTGTGTCTAGTATTGCTGTGTCTTTTCATGCCAGATTTGTTTGAGATCCTAGGGATATCTGCTATTTTCTGTAGGGAAATGGAAGAGGAATGGATTTGGGGAGGCAGAGCTGGGGAGAACTGGGAGGAGTGGAGAGAGGAGAGACTGTGGCCAGTATGTAATATATGAAAAAATAATAAATAAATAAAATTATCTTTCTTGCTTAAAGTATAGAGATTTATCTATCTTTACTTTGTTCTTATAGTCATTGCTTAAAGTTATCAAAGTGGGTAAAAGTGATAACTTATTTTTACTTATTGGAGTCGAGTGAAATAGCTGAGACAATTTTACTGTTGGTTTTCATCATGATCCCATGATGATTTCCAACATAAAATAACTGCTGGCTTCATGGAAGCTAAGAATAATATGTGAAGGTCGATTAGTTGACCTTATCACTTTTATGTAACAAAAGTAGAGTGCAAACAGTAGATCTCTCAAGCTGATTCCTTTGTCTAACAGACATAGTGCTGTTTTACTCAGCATTTTCTATTTTTTAATTTAGCTATCCTGTTCCATTTCAGAGTGGAATCTATGATGAAAAAACATATTGTACATTGTCTTGATATAATTGTGTGTGTGTGTGTGTGTGTGTGTGTGTGTGTGTGTGTGTTAGAAAGGATTAAATCAGATGCTTTACTCTTGTTAGTGAAACATTTCACCATAGAGCTATATACCTATACTTTTATCTATCTATCTATCTATCTATCTATCTATCTATCTATCTATCTATCTATCTATCTATCTATCATCTATCTATCTATCTATCATCTATCTATTTATCTATCTATCTGTCATCTAGCTGTCTTTTTACAAAAAGAAGTGAGATATGTACACTGTAAACTATCCATGTAGCCCTTGACCTTATGTTTCTGCCTCTGCCTTTCCAGTAGCAGGAAATACTAGCTTGGTCCACCAAGTCTTACTTCACTGTATGTTTCAAAATTACTTAAACTGTTTTGAGTTGCTGTACTTGAATAAAAAACAGGTTAGCATGTGGTGATGGATTTGTTAATTAACTTCATTTTGTCTCCAAGAAAAACATGCACATTATATCTCATTCTATCCTACAAATATATACAATTATTATTGGTTACTGAAAATTGAATTTAAGATTATATATATATATATATATATATATATATATATATATATATATTTCATGGAACATCCCACATTATATAATACTGCTTTGAAAGTTTGATAATTAAGAGGAAAATAGTCTATCTCATATATGTGCTTAATTTTGGAAATCATGAGTTAAATTCTCATTAACTCATGATACAATCATGTTCTTACCAGCCAGCCAAACTAGTGGAAACTCATAAACTGTGGACCAATAGCTGTGGAGCCCCCATGGGACTGGACTACATCCTCTACACAGGTAAGACAGTTGTTTAGCTTGAACTGCTTAGGGGCCCCCAGGAAGTGGGAACAGGATCAGTCCCTGGTGCATGAGTGGGGTTTTTGGAGCCCAGTGCCTATGGTCAGACAACTTTCATGGCCTTGATGCAGGGGGAAGGGGCTTGGACCTGCTTCAACTGTACATACCAGGCTTTGCTGACTCCCCATGAGAGACCTTGCCTTGGAGGAGGTGGGAATGAAGGGTGGGTTGGGGGGGAAAGGCTAGGGAGCAGGAGGAGGAAGGAGAGGGGCATCTGTGGTTGGTATATAAAATGAATAGAAAATTTCTTAGTAATAAAAACAAAAAAATCATAATTTTGTTACAAAATTCAATAGAAGTATTAAATGTATTATGTATGTTTTAAACATTTAAAAAATAGTATAAAATATGTGTTTTAAAATTTTATTCAGCTGGGTGGTGGTGGTGCATGCCTTTAATCCCAGGACTTGGGAGGCAGAGCCAGGTAGATCTCTGTGAGTTCAAGGCCAACCTGATCTACAGAGCGAGATCCAGGACAGACACCAAAACTACACAGAGAAACCCTGTCTCAGAAAAAAAAACCAAAAAAAAAATTATTCCTAAACTTATATTGCATGTACATACATATAAATATATATTATAAACTATTATGTGAGACAGAATTTCAAATACAAAGAAGTAACTAGAGGATTACAACAGACCAACATCATTTAAAGCCTTCCATCTCACACCCATATTCTCTGTTTCTTCCTTTACATTATTCTGAGAGAGAATATTTTGTTTTATTCAAAATTTAAATATATTTATAAAGTACTATATTTACTTTGCAAAATCATAAGCATTAATCTAATGTATGAAGAAATAAATCCTTAGTAAAACTTGTCAAATTTTCATTATACTAAAAGTAATATTAAAAGACCACAGATCTCTTTGTAATAAATATAAGTTCATTTCCAGTTAATTTTTTATTTAATCTCAGCAAATTTGAATAATATTAATATACATTCCTCCACTGCTTATTTTCTGCACTACAATATTTAAAGTTATGAAATATGTAGAAGTAATTAATTACAACACTGTTGAATATCAAGTTTTGATGAATAAGTTGTAAAGAACTGGTAACTGAGTCACAGGCTTTAGTCCCAGAAAATCAAATTATAATTTTATATGTGAACCATTGCATATACGTATACATACACATATCTGTTCACAGTATTCTTGTTGGCTGTTTATGAGTTATTGCAAAGCATCTTACTTGGTTTGCTGTGTGTTCATTTTTGAGTAACAATGCCTTTGCCAGCCATGCAACATCTCTCAAAACTCTTTTTAATGGTGTTTGCTATTCCTCATTCTATGTTAATATTCAAAATCCCTCTGTACTATACTATCATAGTAATACATTTCCTGCTCCAGGAAAATCAAATTTCTGTGACATCCAGAAAGGGCTAGCACTGATGTGAATATAGGTGTTCATCTTGGATAGAGCCTGAGAGCATTTAAGATTTGAAATACCTTTCTTTCTGGTGTTCATTGCCAGGTCTTGACTGAAAAAAAATAGCATGATATATACTCTCCTATATGCTCTCAGCTTAACCTGATAGCATTAAGTCAAATACAAAAATCAGTTTGAATTGCAGTTTCTACATTCTTTTAAAAATAATTTTATCTGTTGGAAAAACATCCTGAGTTTCATTCTATTACCATTCCTGTAAAAGCTCGAGTTTATCTTCTTTAAATGTACTTGAACCTCTTTCTGAGGCATACATTGAAAGTAATAAGAACCAAATGGTGTGCACAGGATATCATAATTTCCCAAACAACACACACACACACACACACACACACACACACACACACACACACACACACACACACAAAACTACATAAGGTCATGAAAAGATATTTCTTTCAAAAGACATGAGCATGTCAACAGATATTTGGAAACATGATTAACATTAGTATTCATCATGTCATCTTGAGTTAAAATAAGTGATATATACATGTGATATCACTTAACATTCGTTGACATCCACAATCAGAGAGATATATTGTAAATGTTGTAAGCAACTATATGAATAACAGTAAACCTTTGGTCATAGGAAACATAAATCAGCAGAGCCATCACACAAAAATATATGGTAGTTCCTGAAGAAATTACAAACAGAACAACGCTATGATGAAGTTATCTCTTTGGGTATGTGATCCAAGATTGTGAGACTCCAGTCTATTAAAGAAACCATCATTCCTTTGTTCACTGGAGAACTTTAAAATAAAAAATCCAGCATCAAAACTAAAGAATGAGTCCAGAGATGAATGAATAAAGATTATGATGGTGATGTTCATGATGATGACTAATGATAATATGCATGGGAGAATGTATGCGTGTGTGAGTGTGTGTGTGTGTGTGACTGTCTCTCTGTCTCTCTTTCTCTGTGTGTGCATCTTTGTCTCTGTCTCTCTGTCTTTCTCTGTCTCTTTCTCTGTCTCTGTCTCTCTGTCTCTCTGTCTCTGTCTCTCTCTCTCTCTCTGTCTCTCTCTCTCTCTCTCTCTCTCTCTGTGTGTGTGTGTGTGTGTGTGTGTAAGGAATTTTTCTAGGAGTTATTCACAAGAAATAGAAAAAGAACACAGGAGAAACCATAAAGTAATTCTTGCACTTTCTGTCTTGTCCTTCATACCAGAGCATTGAAATGTAGTCTTTACTATGTGTGCTTAATGATGATAATCCTATCATGGTATTGTCTAAAAGATGAGAGGATCACAGTTCTCGGCAAGAGAGACAATAATTAATTGGTGGTTCAAACCAGTGCCTATGGAAATGCTGTTAAGACATTAAAGAGAGATGATCAAAAATAAGTGCTTTAAATGATAAAGCTCCTACATAAAGTCATGGATCATTTTTAAAAATTCATTTATAACAGAGAATCTTAAATTCTTAAATAAAAAATAACTCATAAGTTTTTAAAGTAGAAGTCCATTTTTTAAATAATTTACTATTCTTGCTCTTGTGGCAGTTTGTTTCTCCCTGTATCAAAACATTACTTCATGTTCAAGCAAATCTCTTGTTTTTCTGTTATATAGAAACTTTTACATGAAGATCTCAAGTATCTTCAGGAATTTGTATCTTTATGTTTTCTGTGTACCTTCACATGTGTGAGAGTACTTGTGTACATATATATGCATGTAAAGACTAGAAGTCAACATTAAGTGTGTTTCTTAATCCTCTCCACTTTACTGTTTTATTAATTTATTTATGTTTTAGATAGGATCTTACAGTGTATCCATGGACAGACTGGAGTTCACCATAGCCCATGCTAACTGGTCTACCATCACACTCAGGGATCCACCTGCCTCCACCTTTCTGGTATTAAATGTATGGGTCACTATTATTGGTCTCACCTTTTATTCTGATATAAGGCCACTTATTCAATCTAAATCTCATCCATATGCTTGACTGGCTAATAAAAAAAAATCTTGTGTGTCTTCCTCTTTCTAGAATCCCAGGTCTCAGAATCCACTATTGTGCCACCCCATCTGACTTTTTAAGTGACTTCTGAGAATACACATTCAGGTCCTCTTCGTTGCTTTACAAGCACTTTATGAATGGAGTCACCTCCACATCATAAATTTATAAATTTATATTGAATTTTCTGCTCAGTCATGCATAGTGACAAGATCAAATACTTTTCTATAATCCCTATACCATATCCCTCATTCATCATCTTCATTTATTCCATAATTTCAGTAGATCAGGTTCTTCTTATCAATTCTTGTCATAGTCTTATGATCTCACACCAAAAACTGATGAAAGGTGACATATTCAAGTCAAATGTAAAATTTACTGTAAACCTAGACTCCAAAGCACCACATCAACATATTTTTTAAGCTATTTAAAATAATTTAAATAACTAATAAGTACTTTAAGTGTTCATTTATTTACTATAATGTAGTTTTCAATAACAGTAGCTTCCACATTGTACATGTCTTTAAGTACGTGATGGTTGATCTTAGTTGTCAGTCTGCCTCTGCCATTTCTGCACTGCTCTTGGCTTTCTTCACTATTTGGAGAACCCAATTTCCTTGGCTTTCTAATGTGAGTTGAAGACCGGTGACACTTCAAGGATCTCCCATGCCTTCAACACAAGACTGGGACCACTACTACTTTTAGTTAACTCAAGAGTCTCATGGACTAAGCAGCTACCAGGCTCTCAACCTTACCACTGTGAAAGCAGCCAGTTTTGTACTATCTAGACCATATGTGTAGGCCTATCTAATACCTCCATTTAACACACATTCCTTCTATACTCACTAGAGACTCCTAACATATGGCAATTTATTTGAATACTAATACAAAAGAGCTTTCCATATGCTTGTGAGTGATTTCAACAGGGTGATATCCATATGTCCAATGTTTTGCTATTTAAGTTTTCTAATGCTTATAAATTCAGCAGTATATCTTAATTGGAAATAAAATTCTAAATTTTATACGGATACATTGTTCATAAGGAGTAATCTCTGATTCAGGAAAATAATTTCACCAAAATTCCAACAGAAAAAAAAAACTATTAAAATTCAATTACTTTAGAAAAAGATTTTAGGTTAGGTGGTGGTGGCACAGGCCTTTAATCCCAGTACTCGGGAAGCAAAGCCAGGCAGATCTCTGTGTGTTAGATGCCAGCCTGGTCTACAGAGCAAGATCTAGGACAGGCACCAAAACTACACAGAGAAACCTTGTCTAAACAAAAAAAAGTAAGAAAGAAAAGATTTTAGTTTTGAATAATTTTAGTTTGATTAAAAAATGTTCAAAAAGACTATTGAGTTATCAAATATCCCATATGCTCTGCAAATAGTTTCTGCTAATTTTTGCACCTTATATTAGTATCATATTTTATAACATAGTATTATTCTATAATGAATTCATATTTTCTTTTTTTGATGTCTTCATATATTTTCCTTTATTTATTTATTTATTTTTATTTTATAATTTAATTTAATTTTACATATCAGCCACAGATTCCCTTGTTCTATTCCCCCCCCTCCCCGGCTTCCCCCCAGCCCAACTCCCATTCCCATCTCCTCCAGGGCAAAGACTCCCCTGAAGATTGAGTTCAACCTGGTAGATTCAGTCCAGGCAGGTCCAGTCCCCTCCTCCCAGGCTTAGCCAAATGTCCCTGTATAAACCCCAGGTTTCAAACAGCCAACTCACGCACTGAGTACAGGGCCCGGTCCCACTGCCTGGATGACTCTCAAACAGATCAAAGCTAAACAACTGTCTCACTTATCCAGAGGGCCTGATCCAGTTGGGGGCTCCTCAGCTATTGGTTCATAGTTCATGTGTTTCCAATCGTTCGGCTATTTGTCCCTGTGCTTTATCCAACCTTGTTCTCAACAATTCTTGCTCATACAAACCCTCCTCTTTCTCGCCAATTGGAGCTCCACCTGGGGCCTGGCCGTGGATCTCTGCATCCGGTTCATTCAGTCATTGGATGGGGTTTCTTGCACGACAATTAGGGTATTTGGCCATCCTATCACCAGAGTAGGTCAGTTCATCTTGGTGGATCTTTCCTGTGATGAGTATGTAATGCCCTTCTTGATCTCTTTTGATTGATTTTAGTTTGAAGTCTATTTTGCTGGATATCAGGATGGCTATACCCGCTTGTTTCTTAAGACCATTTGATTGAAAAGTCTTTTCCCAGCCTTTTATTCTTAGGTAGTGTCTATCTTTGAATTTGAGGTGTGTTTCTTGTATGCAGTAGAAAGATGTGTCCTGCTTTTGTATCCATTCTGTAAGCCTGTGTCTTTTTATAGATAAATTAAATCGATTGATATTAAGGGATATTAATGACCAGTGATTGTTCATTCCTGTTATTTTTTGGTGGTAGTGTGTGTGTGCTTCTCTTCTTTGGGGTTTACTGCTGTGGCTTTACCTATTGCTTGTGTTTTCGAGGGTGCATCTGACTTCCTTGGTTTGGAATTTTCCTTCTAGTGCTTTCATTAGGGCTGGGTTTGTGGATAAGTATTGTTTAAATTTGGCTTTGTCTTGGAATGTCTTGTTCACTATGTCTATGATGATTCAAAGTTTTGCTGGGTATACTAGTCTAGGCTGGCATCCATGGTATCTTAGTGTCTGCATTACATCTGTCCAGGTCCTTCTGGCTTTCAAATTCTCCATTGAGAAATTGGGTGTTATTCTGATGGGTTTGCCTTTACAAATCACTCGGCCTTTTTCCTTTGCTGCTCTTAATATTCTTTCTTTATTCTGTACGTTTAGTTGTTTAATTATTATGTGGTGAGGGGATTTTTTTGGGATCTAGTCCGTTTGGTGTTCTATAGGCTTCTTGTATCTTCATAGGCATTTCCTTCTTTAAGTTGGGAAAGTTTTCTTCTATGATCTTGTTGAATATATTTTCTGTGCCTTTGAGTTGGTATTCTTCTCCTTCCTCTATCCCTATTATTCATAGTTTTGGTCTTTTCATGGTGTCCCAAATTTCTTGGACATTTTGGGTCATGACTTTCTTGGCTTTAGTGTTTTATTTGACTCATGAATCTATTTCTTCTACCGTATCTTCAACACCAGTGACCCTCTCTTCCATCTCTTGCATTCTGTTGGTTATACTTGCATCTGAAGTTCCCGATCTTTTACTCAGATTTTCTATTTCCAGCATTCCCTTTGTTTGTGTCTTCTTCATTTTTTTCTATTTCCCTTTTCAGGTCTTGGACTGTTTCCTTTATTTGTTTCATTGCTTTTTCATGATTTTTTTCTGGGCTTTATTGTTTTCTTCTGCTTTATTTGTCCTTTTCTCTAATTTTTTTTATAACATTCTTCCCATTTTTTGTTTGTCTTTTCCTCAATTTCATTTGTAATTCCTTTTTTATAAGCCTCTACTTTCTTCATGATGTTATTCATAAGGCTGGTTTCTTCTGCTTCTTCTATTTTTTGATGTTCAGGTCTAGATATTGGAGGAGGGCTAGGTTCTGGTTACGCTATATCACTCTTCCTTTGTTGTATGTACTTCTGCCTTGATGTCTGCCCATCTCCTTATGGATTTGTTCTTGGTCTTATCAGCGCACTTGGTCCAGACAGAGCTGACAGATTCAGGAAACCTCTCTCTCTTGTCCAGATGGGAGCTCAGGGGTGGCATTGGAGCTCTTATCCATATGGGAGGTCCAGGGCCGGATGGGAGCTGGAGGCCGGTCTCCAAGTCTCAGGAAGTGGCTAGTGTCTTGGGCAGTTGGTCGTGGGGGCAGGGTGTGGAGATTGCAGGGTCTGCCAGGGGTCTTGGAGAAGGGGAGCCTTCCTGGTGGGGGTGGGTAGGGATCCTCCTGATGGCCAGAACCTGGGGCCAAGTTGGGCAGGTCTTCCCTGGAATGGCTGGTGCCCAGGGATGGGATCTAGGCTGAGCCCAGGCACTCACCGATTGTCCAGATGGGAGGTCCAGGGCAGGATGAATTCATATTTTCTTACTTCTTAGACTTATATATCTCTTTAGAATCTTTTATGTAACACTATGGTTTAATTTTATAGTTTATTTTGTTGTTTTCATCAATATTGCTCTCATTTTGTACAATTTTCTTTAATTTCCTGAACATTTTATTATGATTAAATTACATCTATATCTAAGATTTAGTTGTATAGATATAAATACAAATATATGTATGGATGGCTTTTGTGACATTTGTAGGAAAAAAGGCCATAGAGGTAAACTTTTCTTCTCCTTTTGTTATTTTAAGGGCATATGGGAGACACAGAGATGTCTCCATAGTTAAGGACATTGACTGATTCAATTCCCAGTACCCAGGTTAACTCACAACTGTCTATATTTCTAGTTCTAAAGGTTCTGACACACTCTTCTGGACTCCTCAGGCACCAGGCATACATGTGGTACACAAACTTACCTACAGACAGAACACTCATACACATAAAATTTTAAATAAATCTTAAAAATATTAAGGACATTATATATTGTTATCATGACAAAAGGCTATAAATTTCTGGAACTTGTGGCAGGTTTTATCTTATCATACCCTATAATCACCAATTTCCCACCTTTCCCTTGTGCTTGAAGGAAGTCAGTAAGCACAGCTAATGTTTGTGTAAAGAGGAATTGATTGTTATATTGAGTGAAGAGTGTCTACCTAATCTACTTGGAATAATCCTACGTAAAATACAACCTTTTATTCCTAATCTACCTACTCTAAAATAGTTTATTTGTAAAATAACAGACTCATTAAAACTTGTTTTATAGTCAAATTATAATCCAATATAATATAATCAAATATGATTAGAAACTTCTGATACATTACCTTGGTATCACATAACAATATCAGGACCCTAATCTCAATATATGATAAAAATACATAATATATATATTTCAAAATAATCATGTTGATATTCTCATTTGAGGCAGCATTAGTTATCACATTTTACCTGTAATATAGTGATAAAATAAAATACAAATAGAATATGTTAGTTAAATAAAATAACCTAATTTCTGTTTTTAATTATGTTTTGTTGAAATTACTTAACATGCTTTTGATAAAACACTACTTTTTCCAAATAAAAAATTAAAAATGCCCTTTTCTTCTCAAGAAGAGGATCCATGGTATTCTAGGTAACCAAACATTTTGAAACTATTATCTCAAACTACAGTATCTATTAAAGGACATTTCATATCAGTGTGTAGAATATTTTCCTCAGTTGAGAAATATATATCCATTCCAGACTCCCATTCCCCACATTTCTAAAACAGGAAGACCTTAATGCTTAGGGACATAAAATTCAGTATCACCGCTTCAATTATGATGAGAATTTTCAGAGTATCCTATTTAAGAAACATTTCTGCAGAAGACTGAAAACACTTCTCCTAGTAGACAGTCCTCACTTTATTATTGGCAAATGTCACTCACATTCACTTATGCAGCTTATGAAACAACTAAGCACCCCATAAAATTTACATGCTAAAAAAAAAGAATGAAAACCAATTGTGGGAATTTTGACACTGTTTTAAAGCCTTGATTTCCCTTCAGGTCATGGTATTGGTGATTCACAGTCAACTGAGAACACACATTTGCAAAAATAGATTACCCTGGATATCAGGAGACACTTGTGCTCACTCCAGTGGTCTATGCCAGTGTCTCTGTGTTTTTCTCTCACCATTTTAGGAACACTGATTAAACCTTAACTCACAAAAATGATTTCAGTGAATTGGACCAGCCCGTCTGACAGCTAAATCATGACCACAGTTTCTCAGTAATAACAATTTGAGGAGAGTGAATGGGACTGGAGTAAACACACACACACACACACACACACACACACACACACACACACACACAAATGAATAAATCAGTGACACAAACATAATTATCTCGTGTATAACCTCTTCTGTGGAGTGTGTGTGTGTGTGTATGTGTGTGTGTGTGTAAAGACAGACATAAAATTAAAAGCTGAGATACAGAAGGTGTGAAAGTGGAAGGAAGCTAAAGAAAAAGATAAGTGAGAAAAGTTAAAAGGGAGGTGAATATGAGAGATATTAAGTGCTTGCCAAAATGTTATAATGAACCTTTTTCTGTGTGTATAATTAACATACTCTCTTTAAAAATAGCTTTATATGTCAATTTTAGGTAAGTTGACCACATATCTCTTTAACCATGTTTGGCTCCTTTAACCTGTAGGTTTAACTAACTGTGCTTTTCTTTTCACACCCAGAAGCATCATTGCTAAAATGATGAATTATACCACCGCCCTAACTTTAAGGGACTTGACATTCTCAGTGACATATCACAATTTGAAAAGGTTGCTTCTGAGAATGAAATTCAGGGTTGGGCACAGTTTAGAACCATGGTGACTTTATGAGATTTGATTAAGTGCACAGACAGGACATACAGACTGTAAACTAATGCTATTGTGTAATTAAATGGTGTAGTATTGTAACTGTGCTTTATTGAAAGGGGAGAAGGTACATATAAAAATAATTCTAGAGTGATTTTTTTAAAATATTTCTTTATGTGTTTTCATAGCTTCTGAAATCTCTTCTGCCATCTAAAATCAGTGAGCTGGGAACTGGACAGCCCTGTGGCAAGTGCCTATCAATCTTCAGAATTTCTGAATAAGCAGAATAATTAATTCATTGAAATTTATAGCCCAGAAAATACCAGAGGTGGCAGATGCTTTCTCAACAGCGATTTACATGGAGAAGAAAATGAAACTCCTGACCATTTTAATTAAGCAAATGAACCAGTGAACCCTGAACCTTCCCCTGCTATTTCCTCAAGGAGTAAGCATGCTCTTTGCCTAGAATTTTAGTTTATTTTTGGTGGTGTGAATTTTTGCCAGCTTTTTTCCCCTTTTCTTGATGGAGTGGAAATCCCTCAAGATTGCTGCCTTGGAAACTGATTAATCTCTAGTCATTAAAGCTCTCAACTGACACTGAAGCGAAGTTGTCCATATCTCTTCATTAGCCTGGAGATGGGAGGCTTTAGCTAAGCTTCCCTGAATTCCGACTCTCACACCATCCTTGGAGTGAATCAGCAGTGAAGGGTTTACAGGCTCCACAGGACTGATATTTTCCTTATTAAAATACTGTTTCATTTTAAGATCTTTGAAGGACAAAATACATCTACCTTAATAATACTCAAAATTGCTAATATAAGTCTGGGAATATTATGCAATTGAAACTTACTATCAATAACTTTCTCCTATCATTTATTTCAGGGATTGAAAGTGATTTGCTTCTGAGGGATTTATCATGCTTATTCATGCCTTTCTTCTGTAAATCACACTCAATCTAACTACAAGTGAAATCTAAGACACTAAGAATTTTCCTTTAAACCACATTTTGGGAAGCTTATAAGATTTTTTCTTAGCCTTTTCTTTTTATATAACCTAGAAGCTTGTTCTTTCAGGGACTTACTTGAGTGCAAACCTTCTTAATTAATCTATACCTGTCATAACAACAAAAACTGAAACATTTGACAAACTTTTATAAACGTATGCAAAAACCCCACTTAAAAATAAGCACAGGGAGGGGTTGGGGACTTAGCTCAGTGGTAGAGCACTTGCCTAGCAAGTGCAAGACCCTGGGTTCGGTCCTCAGCTCTGAAAAAAAAATATAAGCACAGGCATGGTGGCATATATCTTTACTATACACACTTGATAGGAAGAGGCAGGCAGATTTCTACAAGTTCAAGGCCAGTCTTATCTACGTAGCAAGTTTCACTTTTTCCATCTATTCCTTTATTCCTCTTTATTGTTGAAATACAAATTCATATCCATTTATTATTATTTTCCCTAATTTGAAATCCAATCATAGTGAAAAAAGAAAATGATGAAAATAATTTAATTTCAAGTCCACTCCTGTTCTTTCTTGTTAGCATCCTAGCTCACATTTGTTACTTATCGAAGCAAGGTGCAACAGAAGTGACTGCAATGACATATTTCATTTAACCTAGGTTATTTTCTTCTGTCAATTAACATTCCCAATGAAAACCTATAGAGAAAAAGATAATGTAAGCAAATAAAATCTAGGAAAGAATCATTGGAAGTTATAAATATTAAAACTCATATCAGTTATCTTTTGAATGCATTAAATATATTTTATTAAGCACTCCCTTTAGCAAAGGTGTGTGTAATGTTCTAACAAAAATCATTTAAGGAATCAAGATGTCTTCCTAGAAAAAAAAAAAACATGGTTGAATTTGGGCAGTGACTTCAGACTGCCATTAACAGAAGGTGAGAAATAGTTAGAATTTAGTTGGTGATTGTGCTAGTTTAGTAAAGTTGTGGTTTGTAGTTACTCCTTCAAGACCCATGGTTTCATTAACTATCTCTAGTTGGATAGTTTTCCAATACCAGGAATGATTTCCCTCCTATTGATCAGGTCTTAAGTCTAGTTAGAGAACTTTCGGTTACCAACAATGTATGTGTGCCAATGCTAAATTCTTAGGGTTAACATTCCATGCTGGTAATTGCTGTGGTTCATTGTGCATCATAACTAGGTAGGACGGTTGTTTGTTTTCCATGTACCAGAAGGTGCCAATAAAGCTAGTCCTTAGGAAAGAGGATCACAGAGCAGTTCCAGCTCAGATAGCTTCTCAGTACTGCATCTAAAGTGTTTGGTTTCTTTAGCAATAGGGACTTGTTTTCCACTTGTTGGGGGCAACTAAGAGGAAAATCAACAGCATTAAATGTTTTGCTATTGAGTCTCTTGAACAACCCCAATCGTCATGGTGCTTATGATCTTTAAACTATATTTGTATATCAACTGATGAATGGATCATGAAAATATGGGTGTAAGTTATACTGTTTTACATAGTTACTTTCATATCTTACTCATTTCATTCCATATATTCCATCATGGTCCCTACATCATATAGCATATATCAGAATTTTCTTAATTTAAGTACTGAGTATCATGTTGTGATTCATTAAACATTCTTTTTGCCTTTGAACATATAAGTTGTCTCTAAATTTTACTATTTGAAAAAACTACTATGAATATAGTATACAAAGCACATGCTTGGTCCCTTACCTTTAATTTTTTATTATTTATTTATTTTATTTTACAATATAATTTAATTCTACATATCAGCCACAGATTCTCTTGTTCAGCCATTGGTTCATAGTTCATTTGTTCCCATTCGTTTGGGTATTTGTCCCTGTGTTTTATCCAGCCTTGGTCTCAACAATTCTCGTTCATATAAACCCTCCTCTTTCTCACCAATTGGACTCCCAGAGCTCCACCTGGGGCCTGGCCGTGGATCTCTGCATCCAGTTCCCTCAGTCATTGGATGAGGTTTCTAGCATGACAATTAGGGTGTTTGGACATCCTATCACCAGAGTAGGTCAGTTCAGGCTATCTCTCGACTATTGCCAGCAGTCTATTGTGGGGGCATCTTTGTGGATTTCTGTGGGCCTCTCTAGCACTTTGCTTCTTCCTATTCTCATGTGGTCTTCATTTACCATGGTCTCCTATTCCTTGTTCTCCCTCTCTGTTCTTGATCCAGCTGGGATCTCCTGCTCCCCCAAGTTCTCTTTCCCTCGAATCTTGCCCTTCATTATCCCCACTCACGTCCAGGCTGTTCATTTAGATCTCATCCATTTCTCCATCATTGGGCGATCCCCTTGTCTTTCTTGGGGTCCTGTTTTCCAGGTAGCCTCCCTGGTGTTGTGAGTAGCAGTCCAGTCATCCTTGTTTCACATCTAGCATCCTCCTATGAGTGAGTACATACCATGTTTGTCTTTCTGAGTCTGGGTTACCTCACTCAGGATGTTTTTTTCTTGATCCATCCATTTGCCTGCAAACCTCATGATGTCATTGTTTTTCTCTGCTGAGTGGTATTAGTTTTTCTTATCTTATTTTGCTCAATAATATATTTTTGACCTTATGTTATATATTTCTCTTGGAAGAGATTTTCACATTGATGTCCATCTGAGTTGTGTCAGTGTTGAGGAACTGGACCACTACAGCAGAGTCTCAGCATGCTAGATAGCTCACCGTGAGTCAATTCACATTAAGTACCAGATGCATAAATATATACAGAGATTTAGATAGTCACTGTGGATCCACAAAATCTTCCTTGAATATCACCTTTAGCAGTATTGCATGACTGCAGTTTAGGGAATTTAGCTAACTCATACATTGTTGTGTAAGCTTTTTCTGATAGAAGATAGACTTTAATATCCAGGGGACAATGTTCAACATTCTCCTTCCTCTCAAGTATTCACAATCAAGTTGATTCAAAGCTGTTTCTCTGTGCGGCAAATGCCCAGTTAATCAGCAGTGATCTTGAGAAATGGCTGGAAGCTCTTTCTAGTAACAACAGAGGAGCTATTATTGCCATCAAAAAGTGAGCAATAAGACTTATACATGTTGTTGAGATTTGCTTCAAGTCTGCCTCAGGTACAAGTGTCATACTCCCAAGTTTCTGAAAACATGAGTCAAATATCAAACTTTATTTGGGGACCTCATTACATACTCTATTTTGTATTACCCAAACTAGTACGTAGATTTTATACATATCTCTCCTCACAAATATCTCTGGTAGTTTGTACCTCTTTGTGAATTATAACTTACCTCATAAAAAGGTCCTTTTAAAATATTTCTTATTTTACAAGATGACCCAAATACATAAGAATATTTCCAATATCCAACTCAGCTGCATCATTAAATTATTTCCTGGAATATATTGTATTGTGCTCTTCTTAGTAATTCCTAAGACATGCATGGTAAATAGGAAGGTTGCAAACACTCCATTATTGAATGTTTATATTGGCTGAATACTAGGCTAGTGGTCAGGATGAGGCAGAATTTACACTATCGTTCTCTTTGGAATCCATTTCTTATTCCAAAAAATGACTGACTCTTAATTTTCAGAGTCTCTAATTATGTGTTTTCTTTGTCAAAAAAATTAAAATCCTGAGTGCTAGAAAGATTTACTGATATGCAAGGAACTTCCTTTTCCTACTTATGGATCTCATTACCCACATAACAATCAGAGCATGGTTCAATGCATGGCTATAACATCAGCATTGAAGGGCATGGGAACAGGAGGGTCACTGGGTCTTCACTACCTAGAGTCCATCTCCCAAATCTGAAGTCCTGATTCAAGTAAAGACTACCTCAAAGCAATATGTAGAGAGTGATAGATGTGGATAACTGATGTCCTCTTCTGACACAATTTATTCACACACATATACATAATGAGAGACATGGAGAGACAAAGAGACAGACAGAGACAGAGACATAGAGAAAGAGAGATATTATATATTTGTTTGGTAGAAAGGTTCAGCTTTCTAATCCTTTATAGAGTCTAGCCAATCATCATGTTGTGGAGAAGTGGAGGAACTTCTGGACATGCTCTGGTAACCAACATCATCCATCTAGACTGTAACTGCAATGAAGAAATGAGAAGGATTGATTTTTTTAATTGTTCTAGTTCTTTCTTCCTTTTAGAAGTTGTTTTCTATAGTGATTTGAAATAAATACTCTCTGGAATATACACTCTCTTTAGGAACCAGGATCATGTTTTTGTTTCTTAATAATATTGTCCTCTAAACACAGCAGCTTACTTCCCCACCACACTCCTATCTTTTTCTTTCTACACACACACACACACACACACACACACACACACACACACACACACAAGCACACTTGTATTATATGACTATTTGTGTGTGTGTATATGTATATATGTGTATATATATGTGTGTGTGTGTACATATAATGTGTGTGTATATAGTTATAATTAATGTGTCTATTTGGATATGTTCAGTTAGCTTGGTTTTTTATTTATGCACCTCACCTACCATTCTGACTCCCAAACAAAATGACATGTGATGATACAAGGATATACAGACTTGAAAGAGAACTTTCAGTCAGACATTTTTAAATGAGTGCTTAGCTCAATAAGTTTCATTAAGTCAAATGTAGAGCCCTTGTACAGTTCCCTATTTCACTCTCAATGCCATGAGCTAGGCTTGTCCCCCTATATGGAAGCCATGCTGACAGAAAATAATATTGAAAAGTGTTTTCTTATTTAGGATAACATAATAAATTTATCGGATAAAAATAAATTTTGTTTTGTCTTTTTTCTTCCTTATCAAATGAAACCAGTAGAATGAAGAAAAATGATACATTTTCAAGAAAAAAGGTCATGTTTTATTTGGTATGGACATCAATGGCTTAAATGTAAGTGCCACTATAACCCAGGTCTATATGAGTTATATTCAAGTAGTAAACATATTTGCAGTTATATCATAAATTACATGCACACATATACCATATACCTATATATACACACATCATATACATATACACACCTATATGTGTATGCATCATGTACATATAGATATGCATGCATCATATACATGCATATATATGTATATATGTGTGTGTGTCTACATGGATGTATACAAATACAACCTATGAACACACACACATATATACATATATATATTCATATAAACACAAGTGAATGTGTGTTGTGTATGTGTGTGAGTGTGTGTGTGTGTTTTGAAAAATAAATAGAATGTTCTAATTTTAGTAATACATTCCAGAGTTCCAAATTAACACTTATAAGATTTACTTGCTAGACTCACTCTATTCTTACTGAAGGCTTTATAACGCCTTCTGTGTAAACAAAAAATATTAAATAAAAGATTGAGGTTGATGGATCCAGGACAACTCCACTATCTGCCACGCTTCTTTTTCCTCACAGGTATTTAGAGAACATATATAAGTTTATTCCAGGGGGTAAATGAAAGCAAAACAAAACATCTATCACTACATACATTTAAAAATACTTCTTACCCTTTGACATCCATCACCTCTAACAGGGAAAAATATCCTAATACCACATTGACTCTTCTCACAAAGCATTGTTAACAGTAAAGCAGCAGCTCTCTGTTATCATAGGATCTTCTTATATAAATAGCAAGATTCTGTTTTGTTTTACTTTAGCAAGGCAATAAATAATTCCCTATGTGATGAACTGCCAAACCCTCAAGGCTCACATTTCTATCCAAGCTAATCATTTTCTCTGAACAATATTAGATGATTTTAATATCCAACCAAATTAAATTAGGCCTTCATTAAGCCACATAAGCACAATGTGAACAGTGTTTGGATGAATCATTGCTTCAGTGCTGAAACGTGATTATTTTTGAATGAACACAATGTTCTTACTACAGCTACTAATTGAAATTCCTAAAAAGTCTCTGTGCTTTCACTATATCATAACTGATCCTTATAATGTGTCTTCAAGGTGTATCATTATCAGTATTGTGTAGATGAGAGAAAAAAGGCAATTAGATGCTGATAATCATATCACAGATGGATAGTACTAACATTCATTTTCTGTATTGTATATTACACAAACTGACAATATATGGAATCAGTTTGTGCTTACCTTTTCTTAAAAGGGCATGGCAAGGCTTCTGATATTTTATTAGCTACTTTTATTTAAAATTATACATTTATTTATTTATTTTATAACTGTGAATGCGATATGGCTTGCATTTCTAGATCAATGGACAACTTGCTTGAGTAGGCTTTCCATTGTGTAAGCTACAGGCATCAAACTCAGGTTGTCACTCTTGGCAATAAGTGCCTTTACCCACTCATCCAACCTGTTGGCCACAATCTCTCTCTTTAAATAGCTATTACACATTCCATTTTATTTATTTCTGCTATCAAATATTGTAGGATTTTAAAACATTTTCCTTTAAATTTCTTTTTAAACCTCTTATTCTATTTTTAACTCTAGAGCTTTAATTGTACTTAATTTATTGGTATTGATTTATATTGAACAGCTAATTGACAATTATGATATAGTTATAGCAATACTTTATTCCTCAAAACATAATACCATTGAATACTATATTCACTTCTCCAAAGAAATGTCCTTTATATTTTGAACACTCTGAACTCATAGCTCTGGTTGCTAGGTATAGTGCTTGCTAAACATGAATGAGGTTCAAGGTTCAAACTCTAACATTGTTCATGAAAGATAGAGTAAACATGAAAAATCAATAAATGTTTTGCTGTTTTTCATATTAATGCCACCCAGATTTAAGATCTGTTATTTCATTATGTTAAGGCAAGTATTATAGTTAATATATTACATATTTATGTAAATAATTGTATAATATACCTAATATTAAAATTTCCAGTGAATTTTATTAATTGTATTCTATGTTGAAAAATTTTCCACTAGTGCTATTTTCATTTTTTAATGAAAACATATTCTTTACAAAACCCTTCCTTATTTGTGAGAATATCTGCAATAAAATTGTTTTTTTTTCAAGCATCTTGTATTGCTATGACTTATGGCCTTTCTACAAAAGCATCTCTATGTTTTAGTGGTTTTTCTATTCAGTATAATTTGACATAAAGTACATATAATCACATTGAAATGTTCTGCACCTTCTAGGCCAAGAATCTCATTCCAGTTGCTATTCCAGAATCATGAGTTTTACAATGATCATGCTCACCTCTGTCTGCCAGACCCAAGAAAATCATTCAAGAAAACTGGAACTTCTTCCATCCACCATTGATAATCTTTAGTTACCCAGCAATGCATGGATACTCACAGGTACCACCTCCACCTCTCATAGAAATATGCAAATTCCTATCTTATGTCAGAATGGATTGTGTTGTTGACACCATTCAAGAAATAAAATGAAGAGTTCAAGTGTAACAAAAGCCTTCATTTCTTTCTGCTACTTGTCTGCAGACATAAAGAAGAGGTCTTCATATGTTCCACATGCTCCAAACGACACCCTATCTCAACAGTGATGAACTGAACCCTCAGTCTGTGAACCAAAATAAATCCTCTTTACATTGATTGTGAGATACATTATCATAGCAGTGAGACTGTAGCAAGGAGTGACTCATAGGATTCACAAACTATTTTATTACTTAAGTAGCTTGGCTGCCTCAGTTATCTTTTGAATACTTATATTCAGGAATAAGTGTTGAATGCTTATAAAATATTTTAGATGTGCATGTATAAATCATTTGTTAATAGAAATAAAACCAAAACAGTTAAGTAAAGTAAAATGCTTATGTTTTATAAATCTAGTATGATATTAGATCTCATTGTTTTTACTTGATTGCTGGCCTTGGTTTTTCTCATAAAAATTAATTGTAATTTGATGATCAGAGGTATTCAAATTACAGTTATGATTACCTATTTAATAATAATTATCCATTATTATATATTGGAAACATAGTCCTTCTAATCTATTTTTAGACACATACATATATTGGGTTCTTGCTTGACCTCCACAAAGGTGTAATATTCATTGACAAAAAAAATTAACAAATTTAAAGATATAAAAAGCATAAAGTATTTCCCTGTTACATAAAATATGTTACATAAAATTTCTATCAGCATTTTTGAAAGCATAGTTTATTTTCATGTGTTACAAGGGGAAAATATTTGTTTTTATTTTATTTGTATACATAACAAAATAAGGCAATAGAAACCAAGGTATCTTGCAGCACAGAATGGATTATGAAAGCATCAACTGACATTTTATGAAGCAATGTTGAAATCTTTGTTATACCAAACTTCCTGAGCCCTCTACTGCTTGTCAATTATAGGCTGCAATTACATGTTGAAATCAGAAATGAGCACAGCAGAAGCTTTGTGATCTGTCAATTTGACATGTAGGTACAGTAGTCTTTGCCATTATAAGAACTTATTTCACATTGACCATAAGTATTATTTAATCAGACTTAGAACTCATGAAGCACTTTTTATGTTGATAATTTAGATAAAAGCTAACATAATCTATGCATATTTAATATACATTTGTCCACTCCAAAGTTAATTAATAAAAATTTAGCTGTATTAAATAAAATAATGCTATAAATGGCCCCAAAATGATAATAATGGAATGACTAACTTTAATTATTTTACTATTAATTTGATTCAATTTTATATAGGAAGAAATTTTAAGTATACTTATATCAAGAAATGAATATTTTTAATATTATTTAGTAATATACTTCAAGATATGCATTATAAATGAAAGTACATATGTGTGAACATGTTCCTTATTTTTAGATAACTTCAATACAAATTGTACAAAAACAGTATTTTGTAATACTGAATAAAGAAAACTGTAGGCCCCTAGTCTCTGCATAAATAAGAATCATTAAGGGCAATTATATATTAATCTTATATATTAAACACTATCTAGAAGTATGGTAAGGCCATACATTGAAGTGAATCATAAGCCTCAAACTTTCTCATGAGTTTCATATTTGACTCCAAACATGACAGCAGAATTTGTGCTCTAAGTTGAAGGTATAATCTCAGTCTACATGGGGCACATTATTGGAATTAATAAATGTTGTCATAATCCTCACATTATTGTCTATTTCTGAACTGGAATAATGTACTTACCAATAGTCATTCTCCAACTGAGTTACTACATGCATAAGTTCTCTAATTTATTAAGTTGTAATATTATGGCATATTTCATATAAGATATAATTATTTTTGCCGGGCGTTGGTGGCGCACGCCTTTAATCCCAGCACTCGGGAGGCAGAGCCAGGCGGATCTCTGTGAGTTCGAGGCCAGCCTGGGCTACCAAGTGAGCTCCAGGAAAGGCGCAAAGCTACACAGAGAAACCTTGTCTCGAAAAACCAAAAAAAAAAAAAAAAAAAAAAAAAAAAAAGATATAATTATTTTTAATATACAACTATTATAAAGACTTACTATCTTATAAAATCTTTAAAATATACACACTCAGAAAAGGATAGTTTCTTATCCTTAATCTTTGAAAAAAGATTCCATACAATCAAATTCAAAACTGTTTATTTTATTAATGAATCCATCTTTCCTCTTTCTTTCTTTCTTTCTTTCTTTCTTTCTTTCTTTCTTTCTTTCTTTCTTTCTTTCTTTCTTTCTTTCTTTCTTTCCTTCTTTCTTCCTCCCTTTTTTTTCTTAAGCAATGCCCTGTTCTGTGATCATGACTGTTTTGGTACTACAGGTTTGAACCAGCTGTTCTCAAACTTTCAGTGATCCTTCTGCCCTTCTTTGCAAGAACTGTGGTTACAGATATAAGGTACTGTGTGTAGCTGCATTTTAAATTGTTGTGTAAAAATATTGTCTTACTCACTTTTCTATTGATAAAGCACAATAATCAAAGCCATGTATAAATTAAGGTCTTTAATTTGAGCTTATATTGTCAGATAATTGAACTTTATGATGTCAGAACAAAGGCATGGTGGAACAGCAAAGATACTAAATACTGGTTTGCAAATAAGAGGCAAAGAGTGAGAGACATAGAGACAAAGAGAGTGAGACAGACTGACAGAGACAAAGAAACAGCGGGAATGAGAGAGAACAAAAGAAACAGAATGAGAAAGAACGACACACAAACATACACAAAGGGAGGCAGACAGACAGACAGGCAGACACAGACATAGACATACAGGGACAGACAGACTGGGAAATACTGGAGTCTTTGAAACCTCACAGCCCACACCCACTGACACACTTCTTCCAAGGCCACACTTACTAATCCTTCCAAAATAATTCCAGTAATTAGTAACCAATCATTCAAATATATGAGCCTATGGAAGGTCATTCTCATTCAAACTATCAAGACTGATTACTCTCATTAGGTAGGTATTACGAATGGAAATTTCATTTATTACAAACAACGTGTTTTACCATTATGTGTGTTTGTTACACCTTTAATATTTCTCTCTAGTTAACAATAGAATGTCATTATTTCTATAGAAAATTAACAAGGTTATTTGACAAGTTTGAGATCTACAATAATTTAGTATGTAATGTGTAAGTGGGAGTAGACTAACAATATCTTATTGAATCATCAGAATCTAATATGATTAAAAAGTACCAATTGCATTTATTGTTTGCACAGCATATACTTGGATATGGTACTATGGCTTTCTTGCTTTCTCCTTCTCTTTCTATTCCTATAAAAACTAAAGTCAAATAAAATGTAATTCCCTCCATTAAAATGACATGCAGTAAATAGCTCCAGAAAGGTCTGTTTTACCAATAACCATCTAACAAAATATAAGCTTCTAGGATTCATTCAGATACAGTCTAAATCTGTGCATATTTGAATACTCATGGCCATAAATGCAGGATTTCCAGGTGTCAGGAACAGAGAATAATACCACTAGATGTTGCAAGAATATTTTTCAAGTATAATCAATACAAACATATAATAATGATGATGATAATAATAATAAAGTAAAAAGTGGCCTCTTTCACAATGCTGAACTAACTTTTTTTTTAAATGAGATGCCATGAAGTGCTAAGTTTTAAAATGATTCAGTTTTGCTTCAAGATCATTAAGCTACCAGAGTCATTTATTAAGCAATTAATATGAGGAACCTGCAATATGAGGAACTCTAGATAAATGAGATTTTTCTAATCCTACTTGAAATATATAAAATCATTAAATACATAGAATAAAATTAATTCAGAAATAATGAGCTTCAAAAGAGACAGTATATCATTGTTATATGACCCCATGTGCATTCTCCAGAAGACTTCTAAAGTTGATTATAAAGAAAGAATAAATCCTCTACAGTTCTGGAAAGAAATCCATGACAACTTCTCCATTTGGCTTCATTTCACATATAGAAGATAAATAAGTAACAAAGTAAATACATGACAGGTATAATGACAACAACAAATTAATAGTACCTCATTCAAAAATGCACATTCTGGATAGATAAGGAAACACAATCATGAAGTAGTGACTGTCATTACATTCTCACAAAAGTTTCCTTGATGTCCTTGTATGATCTTAAAAATCCTGTATCTGAGAAAACATGCTACCATGTATGTGCTTCCATCTTAAAACAAAACTGTGTTTCCTGTTTAGAGTACTGCCGCAACTGTGCCATGTGTTGTAAAGTTTGAAACTTCTTTCAAGACTTTCTGGATATGTTAAATGAAACTTGCCTTCATAAAGAACAGCAGTGATATTTCCTCCCTCAGGCATTAGAATGGAAAGAAAGGATGAGCTCAGAGAAAAATTACAATCACATTATCCTTGGAGACCCCAGGGATAGAGCTGACTGAAACGGAAAAGAAATCTTTGGTCTGGTGAAAATAATAAATCTTTAATCAGTTTGAAGGGGGAACAGTAGCTACCAGCATGTCAGACTGACAGGATCCTGTCAAAGGCTGTATCACTCAAAACTAATGTAGAACTGGGACAAAATGACAGCAGCTGACAGAAATATAATCTCAGAAGAAGTGTACTCTTAAAGCTCCAATTAAGCTCAACAGCAGGTGAACAAAGGTGAGTTGTTGTGGAGCAGGTGTGTCCTGTTGGTCCAACATTAACACTCTCTGATATATTTAAGTAAATTAATAAGAGTCTCTGAAATAACAGTAATACACATTTACATTTGCCAACAGCTTTATATTCAGCAAATACTTAAAGTAACGGACACATTTCAGTTAAGCCATGTGATGTAATTGCTGAAATAATGGGAAATTTAAACCACAAGAAGGTAAAAATGTAATATTTTCTCTAATCAAACATGTTGTCTGATAGTTGCTAATTTGCTACATGTAATGTAAAAGTTTTGTCGAGACAACTACTTTATGTAAGGACAATTATTCTATGTCAACACCATTGTCTTCAGTGAAAGTAGAATTTAGCAACAGTGAATGAATATCTTTGCTACATGCATTGACTTAGTGAGGGTTCTTTCTTCTTGTGCATGAAATGGTCTTTCAAAATCATAAATTTGTCAAATGAAATAAGCACTCACAGGTTATTTAGGTCATGTAGGTTATTTACATGGTTTCTGTTGCTGTGTGGTGAAAGAATTGTAAAGAAGCATTTACAGACTATCTTTAATAATGTGTTTAAAAACCTCAGTTTATCTTGAGTATTCTACTTAACCCACACTAGCTATTCAAATTGACAAATATAGAGAAGGAAACATGAATAACAAAAGTCATAAACTAGAATGTTAATTCATGAAAGAACATATTCTAATTTGAAAAGAGGTTATATGTTTATGAAATTAAAAATGTATATGTACAACATTAGAAATAGGAAAGAACAAATTATTAAGTCATACACGTATAACAGAGTGTCTTATATATTGATTAGATGCTGACAAAGTGATTTGAAAACAAAAGAAAAGCACACACAAATGTAAGGCCTTTTCAAACTCCAAGATAACCTGCCAAGTTTATAAAGCTCTCTTTGAGGAAAGAGGATTTTGAGAGAATGAAAGTACTGATAAGAGATATATTGAACAGGAACCAGCCCCAATGGTCCACTGAACTTACAGTAGTATGAGGGTTGTGAGTTTGATTCAGAACAACTCCATCTGAGTACATACTTCTTTTAGCAGCATTAAATATTTACATAAAATTTTGTAACAAAGAGTCATTGAAAGCTACATGGAACTCAGTTTTCTCTTCAGCTATATCACTTGTTTTAAATAACAAGTAAACAAAGGAGAAGAAATCCACATTGACATGATGCAACTTTACCCATTTTAGGAGAAATTGGGGATAGCTGAATGTTGTCATTCAGGCTTGTAATCTCATTGTTCAATGAAGTGAAAGCAGGAGGAGAGTGAGCTTAAGGTCAGCCTAGGCTACATGAAGTTTGTGGGTGATATTGTGTTCCCCAAAAAATTGTGCACCCTAATAAATTTATCTGTGGTCAGAGAACAGAACAGCCACTAGATACAGAGGCCAGAAAATGGTGACACACACACACACACACACACACACACACACACACACACACACACACCTTTAATCCTATCATTTGGGAGGCAGAGGTCCATCTGGATCTCTGTGAGTTCAAAGCCACACTGGAAACAGCCAGGCATGGTGACACATGCCTTTAATCCCAGGAAGTGATGGTAGAAAGCAGAAAGGTATATAAGAGGTGAGGACCAGGAACTTAGGCATGGTTAAGCTTTTAGGCTTTTAGCAACAGTTCATCTGAGACCCATTCAGATGAGGACACAGAGGCTTCCAGTCTGAGGTAACAGAATCAGCTGAGGAACTGTTATGGTAAGGAAGCTGTGGCTTGTTCTGCTTCTCTGATCTTCCAGCATTCACCCCAATACCTGGCTCAAGTTTGATTTTATTAATAAGACCCTTTAAGATTCCTGCTACACATTTGATCTCACCACAATAGTGGTGCTGTGAAGATATAACATGAAAGTGCTTTAAATTATACAATGGTATACTACTCAGCAGTAAAAAACAGACATCGTGGAATTTGCAGGCAAAAAGATGGAACTAGAAAATATCATATTGAGTGAGGTAATTCACACTCAGAAGGACAAACATGGTATGTACTCACTCATAAATGGAAACTAGATGTAAAGCAAAGGATAGCCAAACTTTACAACCCACAGCTCCAGAGAAGATAGACAATAAGGAGAATCCAAAGAGAGATGCATGGATCACCCTGGGAAGGAGAAATATATGAGATCTCAAAGAGTAAACTGGGAATGAGCAGTGGGCGAGGGAGGGTAGAGGTTGGGGATAAGAACATAAGGGAGCAGGATGGTCCAGCTGGAACAGAGATGGAGTGGGAGAGCAATAAAAGAGATACCATGATAGATGGAGACATCCTAGAAATAAGGAGAAACCTGGTGCTAGGGAAGTTCCCAGGAATCCACAAGGATGACCCCAGTTTAGACTATCAGCAATAGTGGAGAGAGTGCCTGAACTGGCCTACTCCAGTAATCAGATCAGAGAATATCCCAACTGTCATCACAGAGCTGTTTTCCAGTAACTAATGGAAGAAGATGCAGATATTCATAGTCAAACACCAGACTGAGCTCCAGGAGTCAAGACAAAGAGAGAAAAGAAAAATTCTATGAGCAAGAGACATCAAGATATGATGGGAATCTTACAGAGACAACTGAACCAAACTAATGTGAACTCATGAACTTTAGAACAACACCTGTGGCGCCTTCATGGGACTGGACTAGGCCCTCTGCATAAGTAAAACTTGATTTATTTAAGGGGCCCCATGGCAATGGGGAATCAGTATCCATTCCTGGTGCATGAACAGGCTTTTTGGGGCCCACTACCTGTGGTGGAACACCTCACAAAGCCTTGCTGCAAAGGGAGGGGCTTGGACCTGCCTCTACTGAACATACCAGGCTCTGGTAACTCCTCATGGGAAGCCTTGTCTTCCTGTAAGAGGGAATGAGGGTGGGTTGTGAGGAAGATTGCAGGGGTGGGAGAAGAGAAGAGAGGGATCTGTGATTGATATGTAAAATGAATAAAAATTTCTTAAAAATAAGAAAGTAAAAACAATTACAGAATGAAAACTGTGCCATGTGAACAAGCACTGAAGCAAAACAATACTATAGATAGGATAATGACAGCAAACTTTTTTGATAAATGAATGAATTATTTTAAGGCAATCAAGTAGAGTAATTATCAAAAACGCTTAAAAATTTAGTAGCTGAAATATAGATTTACTAAATTTCAAATGTATTAAGATTACAGGGTTAATTTTAAAGTTGACCCATGTTAAATGTTACATTATAGCTCTAACAGTAACAGGGTGGATGAACAAATAACCAACCTATCTGCTTCATGCATAGGTTTTTTTCATCTGAGGAATTTCCTCTGTCCATCACTAACTTCCTAAAGGAAGCATAATTACACCTAAATCTAATCTGTTTTGTAATGAATCAATAAGAAAAAGAATGTGAGCCCCTACCCCCACCCATTTGTAGACCCCCACCGAGTTGTAGACCAGCAGGGAAGACTTTTGCCTTCAGGTCTCCCCACCAACACCCCCCATGGGATGGATCCTACAATCTACAATACTCACTCACTCCCCAAAATCTACCCATCTCCATGCTACTTCAGCAGCTCCCTGAGACACAGAATCTGCCATATCTGATTGTACCAAGAGGTGTGTGTCTCTTCTTTCAGCTTGAGAGTCCGTCTCTAGGACCTAGGCTATGAGGCACAACCCATTTCCCCCGAACTCCACATCTATCACTGCCCCAGGTGCAGACCAGCAGGGAAGCCTCCCGGTGGCAGGCCTTCCCACTAACAACACCCACTGGACATGATCTATAGGACCCACTCACTCCCCCAAAACCACCCATTCCCCTGTGACTTTAGAAGCTCACCGAGACACAGAATCAGGCAGCTCCAATTGGACCAAGGGCTCTGAATGTGTGCCAATTGGACCAAGAGTGGACCCCTGAGGCAGACACAGCCAGCATGGATTGGACCAAGAGCAGCTCCTTCAGATACAGACACCTCTTGTACCAATTGGAGGAAGAGATGGATAGACACCAGTGCAAAAATACATACAACAACATAAACAGCAATATATTGCCACTAAAACCTAGCAGTTCTTCAACAGCAAGACCTTAACATCACAACAAAGAAGGAAAAGAAGAAGGAGTAGGAGGAGGAAGAGGAGGAGGAGAGAAGGAGTAGAAAAGAAGGAGGAGGAGAAGAAAAAGAAAGAGACCTTAAAAAATAACTTTATGAAGATAATAAAGGCCTTTAAAGAGAAAATAAAAAGATTCTCTTAAAGAAACCGAGGAAAAGACAAGAAAAATTGGAAGCAATCAATAAATCCCTTAAAGAAAACCAAGATAAAACAATTAAACAGGTGAAAAAAACAGTTCAAGACAAAAAAATTGAAATAGAAGCAATGAAGAAGATACAAATCAAGGGAATGATGGAAGTGGAAAAATCTGAATAAACAAACAGGAACTACAGAATATGAGATGGAAGAGGGAATCTCTGATGAGTAGGAAACAGTAGGAAATAAGATTGACCAATCAAAAAAAAAAAAAAAACACTAAAGCCAAATAAGTCAATGTCCAGGAAATGTGGGAAACTGGGAAAAGGCCAAACCTAAGAATAATATGGATAGAAAAAGAGGAATACCAAATCATAGGTACAGAAAATATATTCAACAAAATCACAGAAGAAAACTTTCCCAACCCAAAGAGGAAAGGCCTATGAAGATACAAAAAACTTACAGAACACCAAATGGACTAGACCCCCCATAAAAGACCCAATGCCACATAATAATGATACCACTAAACATACAGAATAAAGAAAGAATATTAAGAGCAGCAAAAAGACCAAATGACTTATAAAGGCAGATCCATTAGAATAATACACAACTTCTCAATGGAGACTCTAAAAACCAGAAGGTCCTGGACAGATGTAATGCAGACAATAAGAGACCACAGATGCCAGCCCTGAATGCTGTATCCAGTAAAACTTTCAGTTACAAAAGACAATGTACACAAGATATTCTAACACAAAACCAGATTTAAACAATACCTGTCCACAAATCCAGCCCTACAGAAAGCAATAGGAGGAAAACTCCCACCTAAGGAGGTTAGATGCATCCCAAAAACACAGCCAATAGAAAATTCCACTCCAGCAAATATCAAAGAAAAGAAATGCACACATACTACCACCAAAAAATAACAGGAATTAACAATCACCGGTCATTAATATCACTTAATATGAGTGTATTCAATTCATTTATAAAAAGACATAGGATAGCAGAATGGATACAAAAACAGGAACCATCTTTCTGCTGCATACAAGAAACACACCTCAACTTCAAAGACAGACACTACCTCAGAGTAAAAGGACGGGAAAAGACTTTCTAATCAGATGGACATAAGGAGGAAACTGGTATAGCTATCTTAATATTTAACAAAATAGACTTCAAACTAAAATCAATCAAAAGAGATCAGAAAGGATATCAGATATTCATCACAGGAAAAAATACACCAAGATAAAGTCTTAATTTTGAATATTTATGCTCAAAACATAAGGGCACCCACATAGGTAAACAAAACAGTACTAAGGCTTAGATTCCACATCAAACTCCACACATTAGTAGTGTGAGACTTCAGTACCCTACTCTTAAAAAAGAAGAGGTGTGCCATACAGAAACTTATGAGAGAAATAAGGGATCTAACAGAGGTAATGATTCAAATGGACTTAGTAGATATCTATAGAACATTCCACTCTAACAAAAAAGAATATACCTTCCTCTCAGCACCCCATGGAACCTTCTCTTAAATTGACCACATACTCAGTCACAAAGCAAATCTCAATGGATACAAAAAATGGAATAACCCCCTGTATTTTATCAGACCACCATGGCTTAAAGTTAGGATTGAACAACATAAATTACAGAGAGCCCACAATCATGTGGAAACTGAGTAATGCTCAATTGAATCACCAATGGGTGAGGGAAGAAATAAAGAAAGAAATTAAAGACTTCCTAGAATTCAATAAAAATCAATGGCCAACATACCAAAACTTATGGGATGCTAGGAAAGCAGTCCTAAGAGGAAAATTCATTGCACTAAATGCCCACATAAAGAAGTTGGAGAAATCTCACACTAGTGACTTAACAGCACACCTAAAGGAACAAGAACAAAAAGAAACAAACTCACCTAGGAGAAGTAGATGCCAGGAAATAATCAAATTCTGGGCTGAAATCAATAAAATAGAAACAAAGAACACAATAGAAAGAATCAATGAAACAAAGAAGTGGTTCTTTGAGAAAATTAACAAGATAGACAAGCCCTTATCCAAACTAACCAAAAGGCAGAGAGATATAGAACATTCAAATAAACAAAAACAGAAACAAAAAGGGAGAAATAACAATAAACAACAAGCAAATCCAGAGAATCATCAGATCATACTTCAAAAACCTGTACTCAACAAATCTGGAAAATCCAAAAGAAGTGGACAATTTTCAGGATAGGTACCACATATCAGAATTAAATCAAGACCAGATAAACAATTTAAATTAACATATAACATCAAAGGAAATAGAAACAATCATTAAAAGTGTCCCAACCAAAAAAAAAAAAAAAAAAAAAAGGCTAGAACCAGATGGTTTCAGCACAGAATTCTACCAGAATCTCAAAGAAGACCTAATACCAATACTTTTCAAATTGTTCTACACAATAGAAACAGAAAGAACATTGCCAAACTCTTTTTATGAGGCTACAGTTGTCCTGATACCCAAACCACGCAAAGACAGAACAAAGAGAATTACATACCAATCTCCCTTATGAACATTGATACAAAAATACTTCATAAAATACTGGCAAACTGAATCCAAGAACACATTTAAAAAATCATCCACCATGATCAAGTTGACTTTATCCCAGAGATACATGGATGGCTCAACATATGAAAAATCTTTCAAAGTAATACATCATATAAACAAACTGAAAGAATAAACCCTACATGATCATCTCATTAGATGCTGAAAAAGCCTTCAGTAAAATCCAGCACCCCTTCATGATAAAGATCTTGGAGAGATCAGGAATACAAGGAACATACCTAAACATAATAAAAGCAATTTACAGCAAGCTGATAGCCAACATCAAATTAAATGGAGAGAAATTCTAAACTATTTCACTAAATTCAGGAACAAAAGAAAGCTGTCCAGTCTCCCCATATTTGTTCAATATAATACTCAAAGTTCTAGCTAGAGCAATAAGACAACAAAAGGATGTCAAAAGGATACAAATTGGAAAGGAAGAAGTCAAATGTTTGCTATTTGCTGATGATATAATAGTATACATAAATGACCCCCAAAAACTACCAAGGAACTCCAACAGCTAATAAACACTTTTAGTAATGTGGCAAGATACAAGATTAGCTTTAAAAATCAGTAGCTCTCCTATATACAAATGATAAATTGGCCAAGAAAGAAATCAGAGAAACATCACACTTCACAATAGCTGCAAATAATATAAAATACCTTAGGGTAACTCTAACTAAGGAAGTGAAAGACCTGTATGACAAGAACTTTATGTATTTGAAGAAGATATCAGAAAATAGAAAGATCTTCCATGATCATAGATAGGTAGAACCAACATAATAAAAATGGCCATCTTACCAAAAACAGTCTACAGATTCAATGGTACCCCCATGAAAACCCCAACACAATTCTTCACAGACTTGGAAAGAAAAATACTCAATTTCATATGGAAAAACACAAAACCCAGGATAGCAAAAACAATCCTGTACAATAAAGAAAATTCTGGAGGCATCACCATCCCTGACCTCAAGCTCTACTATAGAGGTATTATAATAAAAATAGCTTGATATTGGCATAAAAACCAACATGAGGAACAATGGAATCAAATTGTAGACCTTGACATTAATCAGAACACCCACGAACACCTGAATTTTTGACAAAGAAGCCAAAACTGTACAATGGGAAAATAAAAGAGTATCTTCAACAAATGGTGCTGACATAACTGGATATAAGCACATGGAAGATTACAAATAGATCCATATCTCTCACCATGTACAACACTCAACTCCAAGGGGATCAAAGACCTTAACATAAATCCAGCTACACTGAACCTGATCAAGGAGAAAGTAGGAAGTAGCCTTGAATTCACTGGCACAGAATACCAGTAGCAGAGACACTGAGAGCAACAATTAATAAATGGGACCTCCTGTGGTGATATTTTATTTGTGCTTCAATAAATAAAGCTTGCTTGGAGATCAGAGGAAAAAGCCATCCATTATAAGTAAACAAAAAGTCATGCAATGTTAGCACATTCCTTTAATCCTATCACTTAGAGATCTGTCTGGATCTCTGTGAATTCAAGGTCACACTGTCAACAGAGCTAGATGTGATGGCACATGCCTTAAATTCCAACACTAGTTAACCATGGAGATCAAGAGGTCTGTACAGATAGATAGGAAGTGACAGAACTGGGCAGGAAAATGAAGTGATGTAGCTGGACAGAGAGAGCAAGTCAGATGGTAAAACAGAAAGGCATACAGGTATAGGTAGACAGGAAGTATCTCATGTTATGAAGCTGTGGAGTTGGTGAGGTGAGGTTAGCATGTGTCTATTCCTATTCTTCTGATCTCTCTCAGGTTTTCACCCCTATATCTGGCTCCATGTTTTCTATTAAGAAGACCTTTTAGAAATTCATCTACAAATGGCACCCAACATGGGGCAAGTGGGAGTATACTTTTTTAGAGGAGGGGTATTGGTGAAATTATTAAGGCCACTCCACATAGTTAAAAGGGAGATTTATTTATTGGCATAACTTACAAATGAAGGAATAGGTAGGTTGCAGGGTCTGGGAACATCTGTAGCACAGTCTGGCTTTGTTCTCTGGAGAACTCTCCTCGGCCTACCTCTAGTGTCCAGGGTCCAGGAAACAAGAGAGGGCAGTGCATCTGAATCTTGGGTCTTCAGAGCCCTCTCTTGGCCCTGCCTTGTAGGCGTGATAGTTACTGAAGCCTCAGTGGGGGTTGGAACTTCCAGACCAAAGCTGGAATGGCTACCTACTACATCTCCTCCTTTTTGCCTAAATAAGAAGGTTCTAACTTAATACAAGACTATATACAAAGGAATGGTTATCAAATATTGTCCAGGAGTAATGAGGGATAATGACCTAGATAAGATGGAACTACAATCAATGCGAACAATATCAAGCAAGAAACAAATACTAAAATCTAGAGAAGTCTAGAGCATAGGTAAATGGTATGTTACAAAGATCATTCCAAAAGGTGTTCTATCCTAAAGACCTGAATCTAATACTTAATATGTTCTAAGATATTATATATATATATATATATACATATATATATATATATATATATATATATATACTAAGTTATATATATACTAAGTTTTAGCTATAACTGCTAGTATTCAATCCCATCAAAGACTGAGAAGCAATATAATGATACCTGAGAGATGGCAGATGGATGTAAGCAACTTTCGGCAATCTTGCAAGAATAGACCGAGACAGCTGGCAGCCTGGACAGTCACTTAATGTTTCTTAGCATTGTTGGTGCATTTAAATTGGCTATAGGCCTAGAGTATCCTTCTGAGGTCTTTGATGTAGTTGAAGCTATATAGTTATAATTTTCCTTAGTTATGATAAAAGATAAGTTAGATATGAAACCTTAGACTCACAAATATAAGATAGATAGGATATCTTCTTTAATTTTTCCAAATAGACTAGTCATCATAAATAGACTAGATATTATAACTGTAATTCTTGCTTGATAATTGTTTTGTTATACATAATTTTACTATGTTAAAGTTAAAACCTTTCTTTTTGAAAAAGAAGAAAAGGGGAAGTGCTGTGGATTATCGCTCTATATAAATAAAACACTGATTGGCCAATAGCCAGACAGGAAATATAGGCAGGACTAACAGAGAAGAGAATGGAGGAAACAGGAAGGGAAGAGAGAGACTTCCTGGAGCCACGGCCAGGACAAGGAAGATGTAAGGTACCAATAAGCCATGAGCCGCATGACAAAGTATAGATTAATAGAAATGGGCTAAATATAAGAGTAAGAGCCAGACAATGATAGGCGTGAGCTAATGGCTAAGTAGTTTAAATAATGTAAGAGTCTGTGTGTTTATTTTATAAGTGGGCTCCAGGACTGGCAGGACTTGGCAGGAGGTTGAGAGAAATTCTCCATCTACAGAGGGGTTAGGAGGTAGGTTGGTGGGGGAAATCTAAAGAGGGACTGGTAGGGATGAGAGGAGAATCTGTGATTGGTATGTAAAATGAATAAAAAATTCTTAATAAAGAAAAAAATTAAAACAAAAAAAGAAAAAGAATGTGAATATCAAGTCAATTGTTTTGAGAGTTAATCTAAATTATTTACAGTGTCTCCATGCCAAATTCATACGGGTAATTTCTTAAGGCTAATTCTATTATTATTTGATATTTTTAAGTCCATCATAATTCAATTAAACCTTTCTTACTTAAAAATGGCCAAACTATGCCGGGCGGTGGTGGCGCACGCCTTTAATCCCAGCACTCGGGAGGCAGAGCCAGGCGGATCTCTGTGAGTTCGAGGCCAGCCTGGGCTACCAAGTGAGTTCCAGGAAAGGCGCAAAGCTACACAGAGAAACCCTGCCTCGAAAAACCAAAAAAAAAAAAAAAAAAAAAAAAAAATGGCCAAACTACTTCAAATTGAGTTAAATGCTTCAATGTCTTTTTCCAAAACTCACACACTGAACAAAGATTTCCTAGTGAATTAGATAGTATGAGAATTATGCAAATGGTATCGCTTGAGGAATGATGCTGAATACATAAAAGAAAACATGCTTGTTAGGAAATAACGTTATTTCTACTGGTTGATTCTACTGTGAATGCTCAGTGTTTTTATTGTTATTATTACTACATATATCCTGTACACTTACAAAAGTAAATTGTTCTTGTAGCCATAGAGAAAATGTCACATAGTACTTAAGAATGATGTTGTATGAATTAGACTACATTATAAATTATTTATCATTCTTGTTAGTATGATTCCAGAAAGCCTCACTAATATAAAAGAATCATTATTAAGAATATTTGAAATATAATCCAAATATGTAGATTATCAAATGATTTTCCATCAGTAAGTGTTCAAAGTTTCAACATTATGCAGACATCTTCTAATAAGACCTCTAACCATAAAAAGTGAGCCAAGATCCCAGCATAACATGGAAGACATCCTTAAATGAAACTTGTAGTAAATGTAATGAGGTACCAAATATAGATTAAGAGAGTAGATAGTAAAATTCATGTGATTAATAACTATAAAGAATTTGTGGCTAGGGAAGCTTTAGGCTTCTAGATCCCTAGACCCAAATGGTGGGCTAGTATGCATCTGCAATCTTAGCAATCAGGAATATAAAGACAGGAGGCTATTGCTAAGACAACGTTATAGGATATGAAAGCCCATGTCAAACCAACAAACACATAAAGAAGCAATTCCCAAGTCTGAAGTACAGAATGAAAGAAAAGACATTACCAAACAAACAAAAACTGTAACCCTAGAGAAAGAAACCCTAGAAAAGACTTGTGAATTCATCTCAATGTCTCTTACTGTCTGGATCCAATAAGAATCCAGTGTTAGTCATGCCTAGAGACAGTCTATTGTTGTTTTTTTATTAAAGTAATATCTTGTTGATTCTTTGGGAATTTCACCTCATGCACCCAGTCTCTCTCATTTCCCAGTCCTTTCATGTCTTGTAATCTCTTCACCCTTGTTGCCAAAAGAAAATAAATAAGAACAATTAAAACAAAACAAAAATAAAAGCAATAAAACACTTTTCTCCTTCTTCTTTCCTGTCTCTCCATCATTTATTCATTTATGGTAATGGTCTTGGGATCTGCGGTGTGTTATGCAGTATACCCTTTTGTCCAGGGAGCTTTACTTGCAAATGTTCATTGCAATAAGTTGTTGGTCTGTTTAAAGGCCTCTGGCTTCTGTTTCACCATCAATTCTGGACCTCCATCAAAACTTCTCTCGGATGCTATGCTGTTGCTCAAAGTCATGGAGATTCTATTGCTATGGTTCTATAGGTTTGGTGCCATTGTGTACTCCAGCAGGTCAGAGATGGTGTAGATGTTGGTTCAGTGCCAACGCAAAGGTCTGGAATTGGGCCTGAGTTGGAGCTGAGGTGTGCAGTCCTGGTATCCACTGGGACTGCCACACTCAGGCAAGGGTCAGGGTAGCTCTCCTGCATGCTGGGCTAGAGCTGTGGCCTGTGGCAGGGGTCATGTCTGGGTGTCTGTGGTCTTAATAAAGCTGGGGTCTATGTTTTATCCATGACCAAGGTTAACACCAGGGACCATGAGAGAACTGGCCCCAGTGCTGAATGCATAGGAGAGCTGGCCCAGACTCTTGATGGACCTCGGAGAACTGCTCCACCCCCTTGTCACCCACCACAACAAAGTCTATAGTTTTTAACTCCATTTTGCATAAGAAGGAGGAAGATGTTTCTGGTTGGAGCAAATCAGCACAGTAAAACCAAAGTAGGGCAATAAAATCTTCAGTGCATCAAAAGTAATGTACAATGAACTTGTAGAATCAAGTCTGTAGTGCTATCATCTAGTACCATGTGACCCCAGAGAAGTGACTAGACAAAAGAATTGATACTCAAAATCAAAAACAAAACAATAGAGATAATACACAGAACTGGAAGGAGGCCTAGGAGGTAGAAGGGGGTGGGAAACAGTGGGAGCAGGGAGCATTCCATGACAATCAGGAATTGAAGCATATTGAAGGCGTGCTTAAAATGTTATAATGCAGACAATTAGTTCTTTTCAATTCATATATGCTAATAAAACTAGGAAAAGCACAAAGCTTGATGGGAAAGAATGGGAGCATATAGAGGATGGTTATGAGAAAAATTGGGGAGTGGGGTGTTAGTCTTAACCTAGGAAAGAAGCTATACCACATATCAGCTATATATCAAATATACCAGCTATTGTATGTTTCCTTGTGTAATAAGTCTTTCTTTGTGCTGCAAGCTCCCAAATAATGACACAGAGACTTATTATTAATTATGAAAGCTCAGCCTTAGCTTAGGCTTGTCCCATTAGCTCATTACCTGAGGTCTCCATACTGCTCATGCTGCTTCCTCCACTTCTAGCTGATGACTCGACCTTCTTCCTTCAGTTCTTTCTCTCCCTGGATGTCCTGCCTTTACCTCCTGCCTAGCTACTGGTCATTCAATGTTTATTACACCAACCACAGCAATATATTTTCACACAGTGTACAAATATCCCACAACATATTTGTTATGTTTTTCAGTGACCAATGGACTCACTAGATGCAGAGGAAGTACAACTGAAGTATAGTGTGAATGTATCAGTAAAGGCTCACACTGTAGCTTGGCCTGATCTTGAATTCTCAATTCTCCCATCTCTGTCTTCTAAATTACGGACTTGGTAGTGTATGCTACTACAATTTGCATCAAAAAATTTCAGGTGAGTCGGGCGGTGGTGGCGCATGCCTTTAATTTCAGCACTTGGGATGCAGAGCCAGGGGGATCTCTATGAGTTTGAGGCCAGCCCGGTCTACAGAGAGAGATCCAGGACAGGCACCAAAACTGCATAGAAAACCCCTGTCTAGAAAAACCAAAAAAAAAAAAAGAAAAGAAAAGGAAAGAAAGAAAGAAAGAAAGAAAGAAAGAAAGAAAGAAAGAAAGAAAGAAAGAAAGAAAGAAAGAAAAGATTACAGGTGAATGAAAATACTTGAGTTCTTGTAAAAATCTCATCAAAGGTTTCATTGGAGAAGATGAGCCTACCACTCTTCATGAGACAGTTCCTCAGCCAGATAGCACTGTCAAAAGTAAATGAGTCACCAAACAAAACAACATGTATGAGCATGAGAAAGGGACAGGAATGGAGAAGGAGAGTTAACTGAACTGAGAATAAACTGATAGGAATGAGGAACAGAATAGCGAGAATGTATTATATACATCTGTGAAGCTGTTCCAGAATTCATTTAATTAATCAAAAAGAAGATATTCTGTGAAGTAGATTTCACAGGAGTCAAGTTGTCACAGTGTCTTTTAATCCTCAAACTTCTGCAGCAGCACAATACAATATTTCCTGTCTTCATGTATGGAGCAGCTATGTGGAGCTATGGATGCTGCATATTGTGTAGTTAGCTCAAATTCTACAAACTAAGTCCTGCATTCCAGGCTTGCTTCTATCAGCAACTCACTTTGCTCTCAGATGTGACACACAGGAAACCTGCTCTGAAGCTAATGTTGTGTTGTCAATTTGATTGCATCTAAAATCATCTAAATCCAATCTGTTAGGTACATCTGTGAGGGCTTTCCCCAAGTAGATTATAGGAAGAACGAAGACTCACCCTAGATCTGGGCCATACCTTATAATGACAGTCCACATAAAAGGTCATAGAAGAAGGACACTTTATTCTTTGTCTGTTTGTCATCATGCTTACTAGCCAGTTTGTGTATCTTGTTGCTAAGAACAGTGTTGAATCCAATAAATTTATTCAGAGTTCCAATATAGACTGAAAACCAGCAGCTTTCTAGGAATTCTCTATGACTCCAGCAGAAGAGTCAGCCTCTTATACTGAACAGCTACCAGATTCTTAACTTTCAGTTGTAAGTCATTGCAAGGAACACCACACTAAACCCTGTAAGACAGTTTAACACATACACACACACACACACACACACACACACACACACACACACACACACATAGATGCGAGTGATTTATTAAATATATATTGATATAAATATTAATATATAACATATAGATATTATATATACACATATATATTAATATTATCAGTTATATTCCTTTCAGTATCCCTGGCTAATATACCTATTACCCATACACAAATCATCCTAGACACATCATATTATGTATAATCAGTGATTCCTTCTTACAAAATAATTTTTGTACAGATTTACATTTGGCTACTCTGATCTTCATGAGTCTTCTAGAATTCCCATATGGCTACATTATACATCATCAATATGTTTTTATTATATATTAATTCCAACTAAAAGCTATTCATTAAGTAAAAATTAGAATCAATGAATTAATATTCATGGGATTCACTGATAGAATTCAAATGTAGCTTGACTGATACACTGATCAAATCAGTTATTGAATATTTCAAATGCCACTGGTAAAGATATATTAAACTAAAACTGAAATATAGTTTTAAAATGAGGTATATATAGTTAAACCAGTTAATAATGTATAGACTTGTGTCTTTGATAGCTAATGGGCAATGGCTAATGTATCTTCCATAAGCCGCATACAGGTGTTAAGAAATCAAAGAACCAAATGATTTGCTCTGGATAATGATGGACTCAAGCAAATTGCATTCTGTTATTTTCATTCTTTTCTCTATGCATCTGAAATGTTCACCTTAAATTTTTCATGTTTGATCTTAGTTCAATTAATGTCAAGAAATCAAATACAAATCCAACACATAATATTGCTTCTTATTAAATTGAGTTAACAGTTTGGATGATTGGAAAAAAATAACCTCATGTACCAGTCTTAAACTACATTAAAAACAAAACTGAATTAGCTGCAAGCTAAACACAATTGCAGGAAAGTTTGTTCTAATGACAAATTTAAAAGTAATTGATTTAATTTACAACTAGTTTTAATAAAAGTAAATTAAAAAACAAATTTTCTACAAGCATGAAATGTGTATGTACTCAAATTTAGTATAATGTCAGATATAACTAAAAATCATTGAGGAAACATATTATACAATATAATAATTAACTATTGTATAATATATTTGTTGGTAAGAAATATAATTATTGGGTAACTGTAATTTAATTACTTTTCTAAAAGTAGAAAAAGAAATACTATTTCATACATATCTTTATAATTTTCATTAGAACCAATAGGTTCATTAATGGTACCATGTTCAATATATTGCTAATTCAATTTATTAAAAAAGTTTGGAATGTGAATTATATTATTTAAAGTAATGAAAATACCTTTTGTAAGATTTATATTTCAGAGACAGACTGAGAAATTGACTTGCATATGTTATTTTAGTTTCTTGGTAAAACACAAAATTAAAAATTTAATAGCCAAAGCTGCACAAAAACATTCTATGGGTATCATGGGATGATATTTAAGTAATGCAGCATAGTTTCAATATAACTGTAGTAAATACAACCTGCTGGTAATATTACCGCTGTACATTAGAGTGTTATAGTCCTGGAGGCTCTAAACAACTGTTCAGTTTAACATTTTATCCTATTTTTAAAAGAAGACATAGCTTAGTGTGTTGGTTTGAGTGAGAATGGATCTCATAGAATCGTTTGTTAGAATGCTTGGTGTCCAGTTGTTGTAACTGTTTAGAGAAGATGAGAAGGTGTGACTTTGTTAGAGGAGGTACCATTGGGGGTGGGCTTTGCAGTTTCAAATTCCAATGTAAATTCCTACTTAATTTTCTCTGACTTTCTGACATCCCTGTAGATCAAATAGATGACAGCTCTCATCTAACAATGCTCCAGGGTCATACCTGCATGCCTGATGAAATGCTCCCGTAAAGGATGGTCATGGACTCTCCTTCTGGAGCTGTAAGCCTCATAGAACTGTTCATTGTATAAGTTAATTTGGCTTTTTTTTTTTTGGCACAGAAGCTGCACCAGGAAAGAGTAAGATATCTTATCATAAGCAAAAACAAAGAAACAAAACAGAACAATACAAATGATTACTATTAGCAAAATGAGAACACAGGCTTTCATTTCACTAAGACCCCATCCCTCACTCAGGCTTTATGGAGCCTACACAACATATCATACCTTCACACATATTTGAATTAAAAGATTATGCATCTGTAGAGTTTGGCTCTCTCACAAATGAAATCCTGAGAGATGACCAGAGTGGCATACATTCAGAGCAATCCTTTGTGGCATAATCTGCACTACACTGGAACATACTCAGACACATCCAGATGAGCATGTCCATTAGGGAAGAGGACTATTCTTGGATAAAGGCAAGAAGGCCTAATTGAGAAAAAGAGAATACTGTGCAGAAGAAAACTGCTGATGCTATGAATATATATGTATTAAACTATTATATCTTAAAAACAAGTATATCAAGATTGTACTAGTCATGCCACTTTGCTCTAAGACAAATTTAAAAAGATGTAGTGAGGTTAAAAAAATAACATCAGTAATTACAGGTGTCAAAATATGGGCAAAAGTAATACATTAGACACTGAAACTGTAATTGTCATTAAGAAACTTAAATATCAATAAAATTTTGGAGTAGTTTTGATTATTTGCTTTAGAAGTACTGGCATGGATTTCAGTACTCACCTATTAAAGTTAGAGGCTGATTACTAGGTATGTACATGACTGGATGTAATACACCCAAAGTCAACATGTTCAAGTATTAAAGACTGTCATATATCCTATTGTACTTTACATGAGCTCATCTGATGTTTCAGATTATTTATTTTCTGTGTGATTTGCTTCGTTTGGTTTTGATTTCATAGCTGGTATGCCATTAAGTTGTCTAGATTGGCCTCATGTCTTTCCTTTTGGAGTAGCTAGCACTATAGGCATATTCCAGAAAATCAAATCTTTGCCTGACTAATGTCTTATCTTTATGTGTATTTATATTAGTGGAGTGGCAATTAGATTGGCATAGTATGTGTAGCTAGAGTTTTCTTTCCGGGTCCCGCCAAACTCCGGCAGTCCAACAGCCCACTTATAAAATAAACACACAGATGCTAATAATATTTAAACTGCTTGGCCATTAGCTCAGGCCTATCATTGTCTAGCTCTTACTCTTATATTCAGCCCATTTCTATTAATCTATACTTTGTCATGTGGCTCGTGGCTTACCAGCATCTTCACATGTTACTTGTCATGGCGGAAGCTAGCAGTGTCTCCCCGACTCAGCCTTCCACTTCCCAGAATTCTCCTCTCTCCTTGTCCCACCTATACTTCCTACCTGACCACTGGCCAATCAGTGTTTTATTTATACAGAATAATATCCACAGCACGTCCACTTTTTTTTTTGAAAAAGAAGGTTTTAACTTTTACATAGTAAAATTACAGATAACAAAACAATTATCAAGCAAGAATTACAGTTATAATATATAGTCTATTTATAATAACTAGTCTATTTGGCAAAATTAAAGAAGATATCCTATCTATCTTATATTTGTGAGTATAAGGTTTCATATCTAACTTATCTTTTATCATAACTAAGGAAAACTGTATCTAGCTTTTACTACATCAAAAAACCACAGAAGGATATAATACTACCTGAGAAATGAGAGAAGGATGCAAGCAACTTTCAGGAGTCTTGGAGGGTAGACAGAGACAGCTGGCAGCCTAGACTGTCATCCAAAATTTTTTGTAAAGTTGGAACATCTGTCTTCAGTCCACAGGCCTAGAGTCTGTCAGTCACTTTTTTTAGTGTCCTGTAGAATGTCTGGCAATTTCCTCTGCGAATCAGGAACC
The DNA here is from genome assembly GCF_049852395.1 of Peromyscus maniculatus bairdii. Classification (NCBI taxonomy): domain Eukaryota; kingdom Metazoa; phylum Chordata; class Mammalia; order Rodentia; family Cricetidae; genus Peromyscus; species Peromyscus maniculatus. Next base: position 9,194,039 of record NC_134870.1, read on the forward strand.
TGAAGGACCATTAGGTCAAGCAAAGTTCAATGGTCACCTTTCCATGGGTCCTGCATGTCCAGTTGATCAAGCAGTCCAGGCAAGAACAGTTTCTGGACCAAATGGCTATTTTGCCAAGGTGAAGATAAACTCCATATGTAGTGTCTTCAATGCCCATCCTTCTCTCTGAAGTAAATCGGTGCTGCCAGGAGCAGACATGTCTTACTGTCCAGAAAGTCTAAATTTTTAAAAATATTTTAAAAGTCATATTCTGTAGGTCTTTGAAGTGTTTGAAGAGTGCCTGTCTATCTGAAATATATCTATGTATACCTAGAAAACTTAACTAACATGGTACAAGTTTGACTATCATAGAAAACTAATTATTAATCTGTATTTTAATTATTACTACAATCTAAATGAGCTACATAAACATAATATCTCAAATGAGAATAACAAAATTAAGTTTAAACTTGTATCAATAAACTAAAATCTATAGAAATGTAAAACATTTTAAACAAGTTGTTGCTCTTTAAAAATAGGTTCATTAATCTACCCTTTTATCTTATCATCTCTATATCCTATATATCTATATCATATCCCCTTTCCTTTTTTAGAAAGAGATCACATTTATATGATTATAAAATATAAATATAAATAAAAATATTGGTTTCTCTCTGTCCCATACCAGAGGGCTCTTCTGATTTAAGACACAAGAATCTTTTAACCTTTTTTTTTTTTTTTTAGCAATATGCCTGGGTTTAGAGGGGTCTTATTACTTGCTGCTGGAGGGGGGCACTGTATCTTATGGGGACACAAAAAAAATTTTAGGCTTATGGGGTAGTCCATGAGGCTGTATTGTCTGAGCCAGTTGCCTTGAAACCATTCTGGATATTAGATCATCTGGGCCATGGTGTCATCGGACACCTTTTAGGGGGTCTTGGCTGGTCAAACCTAATGTATCTTAATCTGGAACAAATCCATAGCCTCTGGCTTTCTGTGAAAACAAAAGAAAAGCCTCTTTTCCAAAGCAACATATCGTTATATCCAAATTTTGAAGTCCAGGTAGCTTTAAAATTTACATTTTGGCATAACTCAACAGCTTTTACAATCAAATGTTTTTCTTCAGTTATGAATATCAAAGAGAACATAATCCAGATTCTGTGTGATAGCCATCTTTACATGGCTTATTTTTTATATTAATTTTATTGTCTCTTTAAAGACTTTATTTTTTAAAAGTATCTATTTGTTTATACAAGTTTATATATTCCTTTTTCTCTCTCTTTCAAGCCTATATACATTTTTACATACATTGTAAACAATTTTATCTGAATCAGTCTTATTATGTACCTATTGCTTTAAACTGCAGCATTTTAAGACTGAAAGGGCGCTGTGGCTGCTGGCTCCACCCACTTCAGCTTCCCAACATGGTAGTGGTACGTTTTCCTCCAGCTCTGGGAACCATCAACTCTCAGAAATAGTGGGTCTATGCTTCTATCAAAGCAGTGTGTAGCCCAGAAAAACACACACACACACACACACACACACACACACATATATATATACTAGTAAAGACTAAATCTACCATATAGTGTAATGTGCCACTGGCAGACATCTCATTCCCTCCATATTGCCGGTCAAATGCACACGCCAGGAACCCGCCAAATTGATGGAGACAACTAGGAAGCTGCTTTTAGCTCTGTTTTAGAATCTTTTTTTTTTTTTTTTTTAAGGTTTTGGTGAAAACTCTTTGCCCATGTTGGGCGCCATTTGTAGCTGGAGTTTTCTTTCCGGGTCCTGACAAGCCCCAGCAGAATTATCTTCTCTCCTTGTCCCACCTATACTTCCTGCCTGGCTAATGGCCAATCAGTGTTTTATTTATACAGAATGATATCCACGGCATACATGTGAGATTCAAAGGACAACCTTGATTTTCAATCCATATCCCCTATCTTTTTTGAGATAGGGTCTCTTGTCCCTGATGCACACTCCAAACTAGTTGTTCTCTGGGTTCTGATAATTCTCATGTCCCTGGCACTTATATCACTATAAGAATGTGAAGATTACAGATACATGCTGCCTTGACCACTTTTATCTGGTGTACACAAATTTACTCTTGCATGACAAGCACTGAGCCCTAACACCCATTGAAACTGTTAATTACAAAATTTTCTTGATGTCTTCCTTAAGACATACTCTTCCTTCCTTATTATTAATTATGAAAGTCCAGCCAATAGCTTAGGCTTATTTCTACCTAGCTCTTATAACTTTAACCCATTTCTTTTAATTTACTTTCTGCCTCATGGTTTTACTACTTTTATTCTGTCCATGGTGCTTTCCTGCTTCCTCTGAGCTTGGCTGGTGACTCTGCTTTCTTCTTCCCAGTGTTTGCTCCCCTCCAATAATCCTGCCTAGCTATTGGCCATTTAGCTTTTTAATTAAACCAATCCCAGTGAGATTTCTTCACACAATATAAAGGAATGTTCCACAACAGCCTGCCTCTTCATCTCAAATGCTGGTATTAAAGGCATATGCCTCCACCACCCAAACTATGAAGCCAGTATTACCATAATAGCAAAAATACATAAAAACAAAATTTAAAAAACTAAAGTTATAGATAAATATAATTGATGTACATAGTCAAAAATTAAATAAAATAAATGGAGAACCAAATTCAAACTCAAAGCAAGTATTATTTATCATGACCAAGCTGGCTTAATTCCAGAAATGCAGAAATGATTCAGCATAATAAATCAGTGAATGTTATCCATCAGCTGCATAGACATAGACTCAAAGATATAAATTGGGTGTTCATCTCATTAGAAGGAGAAAAGACCTTTGATAAAATACAATCTCTCTCCATAATAAAAGTCACAGAAAAGTTAGGGATGGCAGGAGCTTACTTCAACATAATAAAGGCTATGCATGAGAAACTGATACCTAACATCATGTTAAATGGAGAAAAGCTCACTGAGTTGCCAATAAGTCCAAGAACAAGGCAAAGTTGTTCACTCTCTGTGTTTCTATTCTACATGAGGTTTGAAGCATTTATTAGCTAGAGCAATAGGACAAGAGAAGAAAATAAAGAGGGGCAAAGTGTGAAAAGAATACATGACATTCATATTTCCATTGATATGATTCTTTACTAAATATTCCTACAAAGAAATGTTAGAGCTGATAAATAATTTCAGTGAATTAGGAGGATATTAAATTAACACCCCCAAATCAGTAGCCTTCCTATATACAGATGACAAACAGACTTAAAAAAATCAAGACAATAATCCTCTTCACAATATCCAGACAATGAATCAAATATTTGAAAGTAAGTGCAACCTTGGAAACAAGGGTCTCAAAAATGAAAACTTATGACACAAGAGAAAGAAATATAGGAACAATTAACAGGTAGAAAGAAATACCATGCTCATGGATTGCAAGAGTTAATACTGTAAAAGTATTACCTAACAAAAGCAATCTACAAATTTAATTCCCTCCTAATCAAAACTCCAATATCATTATTTACATATAAAACACAAAAAAAATTATATGGAGTAACTAAAGACCACAGATAAAGAATGGGATTCATACCATTGTGAACATTAGGGAGAATATCAGCATGCGTGATTTCAAATTATATAGCAGAATCATTCTCAGGAAAACTGCATGGGGTTGGCATAAAAACAGACACAGAAAAGTGCAGTAGAATTCAGAGTCCAGATATAAGTTGGAATGATTACCCTTACCTAAGTTACGACAAAGCTGCCGAAAATACACAATGTGTACAGGACACGAGCATCAACGAAGATTGCTGAGGCCACTGGATCTTAACACATAGAACACTGAAACTAGATGCCATCTTTCATCTAGCAAATTATAAGTCCAGATGAATTCAGGGTCTCACACACAAAACCTGAGCCTGCTAAAGTAAAAAAACATGGATCACACTTCAACTTATAGGCACTGGTAAGGACTTACAGTGACTAGCAGTCCTGTGGTACAGCAAGGAACACCAAGTGAAACTAACAGTGCTGCTTATGGCAAAGGTAACCATGAAGTAAATGGATAGGCAGCCCAGAGAGTGGTAGAAAATCTTCCCTAGCTATTCATTGGACAGAGGACTAGGGTTTAGAATATGCAAATAACTAAAAAAAAACTAAACATGAAAATTAAGAACATGGTATAAAACTAAACAGAAAATTCTCAAAAGAAAAAATGTAAACATCTAGGAAACAATTTTTAAAAGTCTCAACATATTTAGCCATCAGAAAAAAGAAAATTAAACATAATTTAATAGTCCATCTCAACCCAGACAGATCTGATCATCATTACTAACGTGAGTGACAAAAATGCTGTGTGTGTGTGTGTGTGTGTGTGTGTGTGTGACTAAAGAAGTACACTTAAACACTGAAGGTGGTAGTGTAACTGGTGAAGTCACTGTGGAAATAAATCTAGAGGTTTAAAAAAAGTAGAAATAGAATTCCCATATGATCCATATACAACTCTTGAACATACAGGCAATTCACTTTGTATCCTACTACTGAGCTTCTTGGACACCTATGCTAATTGCTGCTTAAAATGCTGGGAAATAAAAGTACTTTTCTGTTAATAGCTGTTAGGTATATTCTGAAGACTTTTGTGCTACTGCTAAAGGTATCTTTCATGTCGATATCTGAATTGAGTTTTCTCACGTGAAAATCAAATCAACAGTATCTACTATATGGGACTTCCTCTCTAAGGATTACAGGTATGTAGTGTTGTTTCCATCTAATTTTCCTTTTTCTTTAGTGTTTTATTTTGGTTACTCAAAATTATATGTAACCAATTGATATAGGGCTCTACATATATTAAGTGTATTAGCACACATATGAGGGCTGGCAGATGGAAATATCTCAAGTGGGGTAACATATTAGATATGCAGTGTTCTTTGTTCTCCTGAGCTCTATTTACTGTAAAATAGAGGCTGTGATGTCATTGGTTGTAACTACTAACTTTGTAGAAGAGTTATTGGCTTTATATGACAATGTTTCCTTTTTTAATTGAAAATATATTTTCATATGTTGTATTCTGATCATGGTTCCCTTCCCCCAAATCTTTCCAGATCCTCCTCACCTTTCCATCAACAAGCCCTATGCATTCTCTTTCTCTCTCTCTCTAGAAAACAGGCAATCAATTATGAAAACAGCATTTAAAAATATTAAAAAACACAAGAAACACAGAAAAAAATCAAAACCATAAAAATCAAAAAACAAAAGATCAGTAAGATCTTTAAAAAAAACTAATAAAACAATATGCTAAAGTCTCAAAAGTCTCTCTTAAATACTTACCTTTAGGATACTATGCCCAACATAGTTGTTTAGAGTGTATCTTCTCATGCATTCACAGTGAGAATCTTTGATTGCATAGCTTGCAATTTCTTTTGTTTTAATCACTAATCTAAAAAGATCCTATGGATTTTGATATTTAAGATCTATCACAAGTGTAAATATCCAACACATCTGACTTGAAGACTAAATATGCAGAAGAATTTATATCATAACACCAAGTTACAATTATCAGCAGAGAGGCATGTGTGCACTAGACACATGATAAGAAAACAGAAAACAAAGTCTTGCTAGGATAATCACTTGGAGAACATGTGATTTCATAAAATTTGAAATATTATTCTATGAATCCTACAATACAAAATGAATAACTGTCTCTCCAGTTTTTAATTAATAGCTAATCTCAACTCTAAAGGACTTCACTCAAAAAAAGAAATGAGGAAACCATTTACGTTGAATGCAAACATTTCTTCCAAGAGAGGTAAAAAAGTTTTACTCAAATCCTTGTATATCCTAGAGTCTTCTCAGAAGAGGTATTGGATCAATAGTACTTGGAGCTCCCAATTAATCATGGCTTGATTAAATTTAAAACATAGTAGAGAACACAGTTCCTGTGTGACACTAAAATCAATATGTTTATTGGAGTGAAAACAAGAAAAAAAGATGTTGGCATTATTTTTCTCTTCATCAGGTTTTGTAGAACATGATGAGAAGTCCCAGGAGAGTGGATTGTCTCTTTTGATATTCCTCTGTCTCAACCATTCTCTCAAGGAAGAGTAAAATAGGAGTTTTAAAGTCTGGCATTCAGTTGAAAGTTAGAAACAGAAAAAACAACTTTGAGATAAAGGATTGAGAAAGCATTAAATATCTGACTACTGTTGAGTGTGCAGTAACACTCATAATCACAGAAAATCTGAAGCACCATGAAATACTTAAATTACAGAAAAAAAAATAAAGTTTCTTTTATTTTAATTCTGTTAGTGTGTATATGTATTTATGTTTCTGTGTATGTACATTTACATGCTGATACAAATTGAGGCCAGAAGGCACTGGATGCTTTGGTGATAGAGTAACAGGTGGTTGTGAGGTCACCAATGTAGTTCTTTGAACCAAGATCCAGCCCTCTGGAAGAGCAGCAGATGCCCTTAACCACAGAGTCAAGGCTCCACCACAAGTTTCAATTAGTTGACAGAGTTGACCCAGTGTAATTTTACTTAGCTGTTGGTTGTCATGTATTTTGCTCCCATACTCCCACACTTCTACTTAATATGTTCATGTGTTAATATTTGCCATTATTTCCAATCATTTTATTGTAATGACTCCATAAGTAAAAATATCACATAGTAAGATTAGTGTAGCCATGTAAAAAATTTTGCCTAGTCCTAAACTATACATGTAGGACAGCCATTCAGAGGTTGAGGAGCTTCATTTGGGCTTCTGCAGTATGACTCTCATTTACATTTCAGCACACATATTCATCATGAAGAAAGGGGGAAATAGTGTTAAAATAAGAAAAATAATTAATAATTAATTTCATATTGTCTTTCATGACTCGTGTCATTCATCTGCACTCTGTACTTCCTTGTCACTGGCTGTTTTCTGTTCTTGTTTGCTTTTCTAAATGTTATAGTATATCCACACCTACAGTTTTTTACATATGTTAATATAGACACCACATGCTAGCAACCCTATATGAAGAACCACTAGAATTTTATTTTTATCTGAGATTGAATGGCCTCAAATAACATTACATAGTCTAAATCATCCATTTTCCTGCAAATTTTGTTATTTCATATTTCTACAAACAAGAATAATTTTCCATTTTAGTATGTTACCAGAGTTTTACTTTCTGTCTGTCTGTTGATAGACAAATAGATAGTTTTTATTTCTTTGCTACTATGAGTAGAGCAGCAATAAACATCAATGGACATATTTCTCGATGATAGAATAAGGAAGGAGATATATATATCCAGGTCAGGAATGGAATATTGGCATTATGTATAGCAGATCTGTTTCTGTTTTCTTTTTTTCTGAAATTCCTAACCAATGTGTATAACAGCAGTATTACTTTGTAACTATTCAAACAAGAAATAAGTGTTTCTGTTTTCTATGTCCTATCCATCATTTGCTGTAAGATTTCTTGATGATTGCCATCCTGCCAAGGGTGTCGTGATACCTCAAAATTGTTTCAGTTTACATCTGCCTGATGACTAGTGATTTTGAGCACTTTTATAAAGAGTTACTGGCCTGAGTCCCTTCCTTCCTTCCTTCCTTCCTTTCTTCCTTCCTTCCTTTCTTTCTTTTTCTTTCTTCCTTCCTTCATTCCTTTCTTTTTTCTTTCTGTTCTTTTTTTGAAACTCTATGTTCAACTCCTTAACTTATTTTCTGGTTGGCAATTTTATTTCCTTGGCATTTAATTTCTGTAGTTGTATGTAAATTCTATGTATTAGCCCCTCATCTGAACTATAGTGTGTAAAGATGCCCTCAATTTCTGTGGACTCCTATGCTCTCCCAATATTTTCCTTTGCTCTTCAGAAATAATTGTTTTCATGCCATCCCATTTCTTGATACTCAGGGGTAGTTAATGGTTAATATGCTATTTGTTTAGAAAAATTCTTGCTTATCCCAAAGCCTTAAAGAGCATATCTTCATCGAATTGTTTAAGCCATTTCTTATATTAATTTCTTTAATTAGTCTGGAATTGATTGCAGTAGAAGATGAAATATGTGATTCTAATTTTAATTTTTTTTTTGTAGTTAGATAATGCAGTTTTGCCAGCAACATCTGTTAAATGTTTTCTCTTTTTCCATTCTAAGATTTTGTTTACTTTCTAAATGCTTAGGTGCGCATAGTTTTGTTGGTTTACCTTCAAATGCATTTATGGTCATTTTTTTATGTCTGATTTACAGTTGTAATTATCCTCCAAAAAATCAAATAGGAAAGGTTCATTTCTTGATGCTCCTTTATATTGAAGTGTTATAGATCCTCATTTTATTATTTGTACACTGTGCAATAAGCACATATATTTCCTAGTCTGCCTGAACGTACAACTCTCACTTTCATATTTACAACTTCACAAATTGAGTGAAGACTGCAGAATGTGTCATTTTATTGAAAGCTAATCTTGTAAAAATTAAGGTTACAATGGAATTTTCAGAAATAAATATAACATAGGAGGTATTCTGATGTGGCCTTAAATACAGCTGACTGTAGTCTGCTATAATTTTAAAATGATCATTTTAGTGACAAAAGAGATATCTTTTAAATGTAGTCTCAATGTAAGGTAATGCCTCAAATATGCTAATCTGATGATTACTTTTGAACAATAATAACAACAAATCTCCCAAATGAAATCATGTTAAACTTAATTATAGTATCACCAAAAATATAACAAGCAATTGAGCTCTGACTTAGGTAGGGTGTTAAAAATGGCTTGGCTGTTTAAATGACTTTACAAATTAAAGCTAATTGACACTTAGAAAATGATACAGCAGAATCATTAAATATAGTTGAAATTTGATTGGTCTTTAATTCCAGTATAGTGTTTTGTGGACAATCAAAGGAAACCTTGCAGGCTGATTATAAATGCACCGAGTGTGAGGAGTTCACAGTCATAAAGACATCCTTGACCACTTCAGACCATGAGTTAAATCTTCACCACCCCTCTTTTTCCTGCACATGCTGGCAGAGCGGCTTGCCAAAGAAGAACGCGAGTCATTTTCATCTGTTCATTTTCTCTATTGCCAATTAGGCTTAATTATGGAGAACTTTTTCAGTGTGTAATGGATGCTGAAATGTTAGGATGCTCATTATACCAAAAATCTAGACAGAGCAACATATTCTGATCAGCACTGGTTTGCTATAGTTGTGAAATCTCAAGAATTCCTTATTCTACTAACTTCAAACTCATACTACACAATGCATTTTCTCAAATTAGTAAGTATTATTTATCAAACCAAAGTCCTAACAAAATGTCTTAAATGATATAAAATATAAAAATAAGTTAATGTGGGTGCATAGATGATAGTCTATACCATTAAAAGACATAAAAAGAAAACAATCATCTGATGCTGTGTCCCGTACTCCATTCCTATAAATGTCTGCCTTACCTGTATTCTGTCAGCTGTCATCATCTGAGATGCACTTTGTCAAATGGTATACCCACATGCAGCACTGATTTCTGGAAGTTAAAATTCTGTCACAGGTATGTACCCACGTTCTTCTTTATTTCTATCCCTACCTAACTAAAGAACTTCAATGATAGAGTCCTCGGATTTTCTTCTGACTAAAATCAGCACAAGAAACATTCTGTATGAAATTTGGAAAGCCATGTGAAAGGGCTGTATGGTACCAAGCATCCAATTGTTCATCTTTGCCCTGACACCCAGAGCCTCATTTGTAGGTGAAAGATAACAGTTTTACTTGAAGTTTTCATTTTAAGCCTGGTCTTCTGTACATTCAGATTTTCATGCATACAGTCAATTAGTTGCCCCCTCATAATAACAGGATGTAGAAGCACCAGCAGAAATTGCTTTATAACCTATTTTTATATATGTAACATTACTTTCATAATATGAAAATATTAAGTTAAAACCTAATAGTTTTGTTTCAGTAATCAAATATTGCATGGTTTGTGTGAAAGAAACTCCTGGTTCTTTTTAATCTATGAGAAGATATACCAATTTGAGAGTTAATGAAAGTACGATACAGAAGCTCTGCATCAACCCCTTCAGTCTGCCATAGAAAGTTCTGTAGCCTTGGAAAAACCGGCAACTCTTTTTTCATGATTTGGAAAACAGGGCAGATCAAAAGCAAAGCATCATTGGCAAATTTGTTGTCTAATAAAAGCACATTTCTTGTGCCATGGAATTGCATTTGATCAATGTGTCCTCACAATGTAGATGAGAAACTCAGCACTATAGGATGTGTTTTTGAGAGTTAGACCTGGTATTTGAAGGTTCTGACCTCATGGCCTAGTTACTACCACACCAGTGATTAAGTTTTTAAAAGGAAACAGTGTGCACGCATGCAAGTATGTGTGTGTATGTGTGTGTGTGTGTGTGTGTGTGTGTGTGTGTGTGTGTGTGTATGTGTGTGTAAAACCAAAAACATGTGGAGTATAACAATTTCCAAAGCTGGGTCTGATCATTGGCATTCTTGTAAAGTAAATAAGGTGAGAGTCCAGAATTAAATGTATCAGCTATATTCCAGATAGCAAAATACTAGCCTGATGAGTTGAGAAGAGACAGAGAGACAAAGAAGCAGAAAGACAGAGAGATAGAGAGAACACAATTGAATTGTGTGAAGAGGAAAGGGGGTAGTCCTGGGATGAGATGAGGGATGGTGGTGAATATAATTAATATCCATTGTACAATATTCTCAAAGAACTAATTAAAATTATCATGATATAATCAATATTTGATTATAAACTAGCCTTTGTGTTGAGTGATTTTGTGCAATTGTATGCTAATGCAAACATTCTGTATATATCTTAGGCAGACTAGAATAAGCTATGATATTCTGTTTACTTACTGTACCCCAAATTACTCAATGTTTGATCCCATTCTGGCATCAAATTTAACTCCCAAATTTTCAATCTAAACTGAAATTACTTCTTCCTATTAAATGTTCTCAAAAATAATCTTGACAGATGTCCACTGAAATTCAAAAGATATCAAGGCAAATAGGAAATATACTCATCAGCTTTTTATTTAATAATGAATGCTTACTTCTGGTTTCAGAGTAGATTGACAGGAAATATAAATCAACTCTATTCTCCATGGTAAAGAGTTTGTTTAGTCCCATTCTTTGTCCTGTTTGTAGAGCATGGTTTTGGTATAGACTACTGACTCTCTAAATCACATTTTTCCACTTGTTTCCTTTGCTTGCCATGACAATCTCTTCCTCATCTTTCCTTCTCACATTCCATTACAAGTCACAGAGGAAATCCGGGTAATACTACCTACAATTCCCTAGGTAAAGTCTTTAACTAAATAACTATATATTGCTTCCATAAGTCCTAACATTGCCCCAAAAGAAATTAATCTGTCTGTCTTAGCAACCATTTTAAAGCAACGATTCTTTCTTTCAGGGACAAATAAGGTGTGCTCTTCATTTTCTTCTGAGAAATAACTATTTTGAGAATTATATTTCTAGTATCATTCTTCCCAACTCAAGCTATATGTATCTATTCATTCTCTAATATGATAGACACAGTCTTCTGTACTTCCCTGTGGTCTTTCTAGTCCCACAACAGTTATCGTCCCACAACAGTTATCTGTGACCTCCAAGCTACTTCCATACTCACTCCAAGAAAATAAATCCAAAATTTTACCCAAGATCAAAGACCAAAACACTAAAGTACTCTCAGAAAATGGTTAGGGCAGCAAGTTGCTATCTGTTATCAGAATTCCTGTTGGTTTTCTAGCAATGTAATTCTAAAATATGAAAACAGAAGCTATCTCACATCTCTGCCACTGGGTTGTATCAAAACTTTCTTTTTACTTTTCACTTTGAGACTGGGTCTCACTAAATTGCTCAATCTGGCCTTGAAAGTTGCCTGTATCTCAAGATGGACTCAAATTTAAATTTTTCTCATAGCCAATCCCAGCACAAAGTTGCTTCAGTATTGGTCTAGTGCTCCTAATGCATCCACTACATTCATTTGTATTTTTCATAGACTATTTTACTGGCAAAACTAGTTGAAAGCAGATTATAATGATGCTAGAAACTGCTGCTATGTATGATTGCTGTCACAAAATCTACACACAGGCTCTGAGTGCTTTTACATTTTCATTTTTATTGTCCATTACTGACAGCTAGAGTCATTCTTGTCCGGCTGTTCAGTAAGCACACATGACTTAAGTACACATGGGGCTTGCATTTGTCTTTAAAATCATTAAATGCTGTGTTGCTAAAACCTTTCCTTACTTTCTGACAGTTTTTCTCACATGAAAGAAACACAAGAAGCATCATGCTGCTGCTGATTTCTTTTTTAATTAAATAGATTGTACGTGGGTTTCATTTGAGTCTTGGAGATGACAGGTCCTACTTTTACAGGTAACAGCATTCCAATTTAATTCATTATGCAAAAGCACTCACATAAATATAGTGTATATTTGAAATTATATGTCTCCTAAAAGAAAAGCTCATTTATGTACGTGTAAAATTTATAAATATCAATTTAAGATTTCTTAAGAATTTTTGATACTACCAGGGGAATCAAAGTCAATTAAAATTTGAATTTAAATTATTCTTTTTGTTAGCTTTGTTTTTAAAATGTCTCTTTATGTTGAATTTTGTATGATTAATAGAATATTTAAAAACAAAACTGACTTTTTTCATTTTCATGTTAATAATAACTGAGCATATTCCATCCCTTTCAGAGTCTAAACTATGTTCTAAGAACACATGAGTGATTTGGGTTTAATGAAGCTCCTGTTATTTCACAAATATTTGGATTCTCAAATTATTTAGAAATAATAGGACAACACTCCAGTTGCTATATGTGTGAGCTCAACTAACTGATGCTTTGGCTTACTATGTAGTAAACTAGAAAAAATTATGGAGAGCTGAGAGGGTGAGGAGAAAAATAACAATTAGCTTTGGGAATGAAGATAGAGTGCAGTCAATAACATGCTTGCCATATAAGTATCAGAACTTGAGCTTGGATCCCTACACCTACAACTAAAGCTGGTCATGTGGTCATGTGTATACACCAGTGCTGCCAATGTTGGGGAGGTGGAATCCAGAGGATCCCTGGACATTTCTAGACAGTCATTTATCTCCATATTATTATCATTATTATTATTATTATTATTGGTTTTTCGAGACAGGGTTTCTCTGTGTAGCTTTGCGCCTCTCCTGAAACTCACTTGTTGTACAGGCTGGCCTCGAAATCACAGAGATCCGCCTGGCTCTGCCTCCCAAGTGCTGGGATTAAAGGCGTGTGCCACCACCGCCCGGCTTATCTCCATATTATATGAGACACCTTTTGGCAGTTTAAATAATAGCCCCAATGGGCTTATGTGATGGTTTAATGAAGATGGCTCATATGTTTGGATGTTTGATCCTCAGGTTGTAGTACTGGTTGGGAAGGATTAGGAAGTGTGGTCTTCTAGGAGTAAGTGTGGCTTTGTTAGAGGAGGTGTGTGATTAAGAGTAGGCTTTGAGATTTGAAACATTTATACCAGGTATAGTTTCACTTTCTGCCTGCAATTTGTGGACCAGATGTGAGTTGTCAGTTATTGCTCCAGCACCAGGGCAGCCTACCTTTGACATATTCTCCATCATGATCACCAAAGAATAAATCTTTCATACTGTAAATGAGGCCCCAGTTAATGCTTCCTTTTATACGTTGCCTTAGTTATGGTGTATCCTCCCAAGCAGCATAACATTGACTAAGACAGAAGTGAGTTCCAGAAACTGGAATATTATTGTGATAAGCCTGACTATTCTTGTTGTTGAAGAACTATAGAATTTGGGGCAGTGGACTAGAAAGCAGTTCATCACTTTAAGGGGCTTGGAAAACAATACTACTGAGACTAATTTTCAGTTCAGAAGCTTAGAGCAGAAGGTTTTGGGGGCGGTGAATATTAGAAAATGAGCTAAAGACCACTCTTCTTATATTTTCAAAAATGTAGCTGCTTTTTTGCCCAACTGAGGTTAAATTGAGATCTTTAATGTCATTGGCAAAGGTTTCAAGATAGTCTAGTATTGACTGTTTCACATGGTTTTTAGTCATCATTCTTATGCAGATCTACAATGAAAAGGAATATGCAAGACAAAGAGAAATATACAATGGACACAATGAGAATAAAGAAAAACTGGAATTGTAAGGGAGTCATTTATTGTGCTACAAGAGATGCAAAGTTTAAAGAAAGGGCAGATTAAAAATGAAATAAATTGTTTGTGGAGAAAAACTACACACAGCCAAGCTTCCTACTATTGAAAAAGAATAAAAACAAAGCTGTTGTAGAATATTATTTCAAGGTATGTTAATTTTGTTTATATTTCATTTGTTGAACTCTGTGAACCTGTGTTACTTTGCCTGTCTAAAATACCTAATTATCTAATAAAGAGCTGATTGGTCAATAGTGAGGCAGGGGAGGGAAATAGGTGAGGTTGGCAGGCAAAGAGGATAAAAGAAGGAAAAATCTGGGAGGAGAAGAGGAAATGAGAAAGGAAGGAGGAGGACACAATGAGCCAGCCACCACCTACACAACTGTTGGGGACTCTACCGCTGGGGTTTTGTTGTCTCTGATCCCCGAGGAAGAGGGTAGGTAGATGCAGAATCAATGACACAGACTCCAGGAGGTTTGCAAGCAATGTCTCATCTATTAAATAAAGGCCTGAGGTTTATGCATGTGGGTTTTTGGCTGACTTTGCTCTTATCTCCTGTGGTGTTTCTTGGTTGGCTCTGGGGCTGCATGTTATCACCTTCTGGGTTGGACTTTCTGGGTCAGGTTTCCTCTGGCCAGAGTGTAATCTGTGCATGTCACAGCTCTTTGTTTGCTTAGGGCATGGCCCAGTGTTTTCTGCCTTACCTGCCTCATATCACCCTTTTTATTTTATTATGTGGCTGCTAGTGGGAATTAGAGTTCTTTGCTCTAATCTTGTTGTCCCCATCTCAGGGGTCCCCCAACATGGAGACTGTGCCTATATTAGGTATGCCTCTGTAACAGGCTCTTACTCATCTCTGGCTACCAGCCCTTGGAGGGCAGCTCCCCTGGAAAGATCCTAGGCTGCAAGACCATTAAACAGAGGCATCAGACAGAGGCATTAGGAATTTCTGTGAACGAGGCTCTTATTACTTCCTTCTGGGGGGTGATGATATGGGCATTCCAGAGCCATTAGCAGTTGCAGGGTCATTTTGTTTTCATGGCACTGCTGGGAAACATGCTGTAGGAAACACTTAAACAACAGTATTATTAAGAGTATCATTACCCCTATCATTCCTCACTGGCTTAACTCCAGTCCTTTAAGGATGGCCAGGAGTCCCTCCATTTGGATAGAGCCTGGGTTGAGTTGGATGTGAGTTATTTCTTTGCTATTGGGCATTGTAATGGCTATAGCTGCTTGAGGAAGAGAGACATTCATGAGATTAGCACACAGGCTTAAAGTTAACTCAAGGAGTAACAAGACTGACAAACACTAATCCTCGGGAATTTGGTTATCCAAGGTCCCTGGAAAACCTGTCATCATTTTTGGGAAGGGAAGAGAGTCTGCCCATAAGGACTGGGTATTTCTGAGGGAGAAGGGGAAGGCAATCTTGTCTGGTTCATGGCCCATGGTTTTCTTAGCAGTTGTGCTTGCTTTAATGCCTATCTCAAAGGCAATATTAAACTTCGAGGTGATACAGTATAGCTCAGAATGTGACAAATGTATCCAGGTTAGGGGGCCTGATTGCCACAGTGCTCCCAATATGCTGCTCTTAGTCCAAAGAACTAGGGCTATCTGGAGAACATTTGGATCATGCATCCTTAGGTAGGCATTATAGGCAAATTCACTATCCTGCTTTGAAACATCGCTGGCCCCCTCTGTCAACCATATTTTTGCAGAGGGGAAGGTATGCCACTCAAGAAGGGAGAACAATTGTTTCATGTCTTCTTCAGGAATGAGGAGAAATTGTTTGAGCCAATTAATGGTGCCACAGAGTTCCTGGAGGTCTGAAAGGGAGTAGGACTCTCATATTATAATAGAGGCATTGAAAGGTTGGATGGCCTGGCCAATTTGGTAACCCAAGAAGGCAAATGAGGGTAGGCATTATACCTTTTCTGGGACAGCCCTGATGGGAAGAGCTCCTAAATCTGCAAGGAGTTGGGGCAATAACTCCTGAAGTCTTTGTCTGCTTAGATGGGACAACAGGATATCATCCATATAGTGGATCATTAGTACCTCACCAGAGACACTAGCTAACTCCTGTTGAACATACAACTGGCAGATGCTTGGATTGTTTTTCATATCTTGTCATAACAGCTTCCAGTGATAATGGGAAGCAGGTTTTTGAACACTGGGCTCCTAGATAGTGAATGCAAAGCTGCATTGGCCCCAACATTAACTGGAAATGCAAAAGGATTGTTTCAGTGATAACTGGAGAATTTAAGCTGAAGAATGTCCTGCTTGTTGATTTCAGTTATCCCTGGGGGGCAATGGGGAGCAGAAGGTGGGGAGGTGGGAAGTATTCTGTAAGGCTCCCCAGGGATAAACAATACATCATAGTTCGTTGTTCTTAAGGATGGATTTCTTGGGTAGACTTTTGGAAGGGGGGTGTGTGTCTGTCTGTGGAGTGTTCTCTTTCCTATCTGAGATATGGTCCTCATGAGGCTGTGATAGTTGAGGGAGAATTAGGAAGATTTTTGCTCCTTGCAATAGTCATTAAAGGACTGGACAAATTCCTCTGTAGTACCTGATTTTATACAAGCTATGATTCCTAAAAGTATTGGGACAAAAGCCATGTGGGTTTTTTTCCTTCCTGACCTTCCCTTTTCCTAGTTAAAAAACAGACTCAAATCCATATGATGGATCCCAGATGTTTTCAGGTGATATACAGGTTGCAATAACAGAAGTCTCATTCCAAAACTTCTCCAGATGGGAAGTTTTAACTCTTATTTCCCTGGTCTGAAGCAAAGCTTTAAGAGATCTGAACTAGGGGTCTCTGGCAGCAGAAGAAAAATTACCCATGGTAAGAGAAACAGCAATCAAGGACAAACAAACTAAAAGAGTCAGTAATCCACTGAGCAAACATCCCCAACTACTTGGAGAGGTGTCAGGGTATTTACAGCCTCTGGAAAAACAAAAGCCTGGTTATGAGTTTCAGAAACTGAGCAGGTCAATAGTTAAAAGCATGTGCACTAAATACAAAACATACAAAACAGACAGGGGAAAGGAATGAAAAGACAGAGAGGGGAGAGAGAGAGAGAGAGAGAGAGAGAGAGAGAGAGAGAGAGAGAGAGAGAGAGAGAGAGAGACCCCAATACTCACCAATTGTGGTAGGAAAACAGAAAACTGAAAAGGGGTCTACTCACTGAAAACAGCCTAAGAAGGCATCTTAACAAGCCTTGTCGAGAGTGGGATCAGGACAGCAAGCCAGCCAGTGATAAAGAAAGAAAAAAACCCACATTGGGGGCCACAATGTTGCTGGCTCTGCAACTGTTGTCCTGTTATCTCTGATCCTGAGGGGAAGGGTGGGGTAGATGCAGAGTCAATGACACAGACTCTAGGAGGTTTGCAAGCAATCTCTCATTTATTAAAAAAGGGCTAGGTTTATATATGTGGATTTTTAGTGTGCTTTGCTCCTAACTACTGTGGCATTTCTTAACTGGCTCTGGGGCTGAATGTCATCACCTTCCATTTTGGAGTTTGTGTGTCAGGTTTCTTCTGGCCAGAGTGCTCTCTGCACTTGTTATAGGTCTTTGTTTGCTTAAGGCATGGCCCAGTGCTTTTGGCCTTACCCACATCACACAACCAGCAATGGAATAAGAAACAAAGAAAGGTATATAGGAATAGAAAAGGAAAAGCCCAGGGCAAAAGAAAGATGTGATAATATAAGTTAAGAAAAGCTGGCAAGAAACAAGCCAAACTAAGGCCGAGTATTTATAATTAAAAATAAGCCCCCTTGTATGATTTATTTAGGAGCTGGGTTGTGGGCCCCCCAAAAGGGTAAAAACCCCAACAACAGAAAGTTTAATCAGCAAACTAAAGCATCAACAAAGGAAAGTTTATGCAAATGTAACTCCTTGGGGGGGCGGGTCAGGGGCAGATTCCAGATTCCAGGCCTGGTAGGCAATAGAACTTGAAGTTCTTTATCACATGGTTCCAGTTTCTGGGATACTGGAGTAAAGAAGTTATATAATCCCCTTCCTAGGCTAGGGAAAGCCACTGATACCAGATATGTGGCAGGAGAGTCTCTGCATAAAGGTTGGGGGGAGGCCGTTGCATGAATCTCTGAAGCCTAAGGGGTTTTGTTTATTTATTTGTTTGTTTGTTTGTTTGTTTGTTTGTTTTGAGACCATAATATGGTGGAGATACTAGGGTCCTGGAATACTGGTCCTGGAGAGCTTGTAATAGTGTGTGGAACTAGATCAAGAGGGAGAAGTGTTTTGTCATCAGCAAAGCTGTAAGAGAAAAGCCATCTAATAAAACATTTAACTTCAGACATAGAATTGTGGGACTGGAGTTTGCTCTGCTGGTTTTCAATTTTGCCTTGGTCTGCCATGTCCTCACTATGCTACTTTTCATCTGTTTTGAAATGATTTCACATTAAATACCAATGTGTGTTGGAAATATATAAACTGCATTTTGATGTTGCAGGGAACTATACTAAAAAAAAATTGCCATGAGACACAGAAGACTCTTTGGACTTGGAAAATTTAACCAGTGTTTGGCTGTGAAAAGCTATGGGAACTTTTGAGGTTGGGCATGATGCATTTTGTATGGTGATATGACTACAAGCCTATGGGTGTGGGGGAGTAGAATATGGTGGCTTGAATATGAATGACCCATATAGGATTATAAGTTTGAATGCTTGGTCTCCAGTTAGTGGAACTATTTGGAAAGGGTTAGGAGATTTTGTCCTAAAGATGAGTCTCTTTAGGCAGGCTTTTGGGTTTCAAATGCCATGCTAACCTAGTCTCTGTCTTCCTCTGCCTGAAACTTGTAGACCAGATGTGAGCTCTCAGCTACTTCTCCAGCACCATACCTACCTCCCTACTGCCATGCTGCACACTATGATGACCATGAATTAACCCTTTAAATATGTAAGCAAGCCCCAACTAAATACTTCCTTTTATAAGTTGCCTTTATCATGGTGTCTTCTCACAGCAATAGAACACTACGATAGAGCCTGTCTCAGAAAATACGGTAGAAATCCAACACTGATGTTTGGATTTCATCTGTGGCCACATGCACTACATACATTTAACCAAGTTCATTAAACATAATGAATTTATTTTAAGATAATTTTAGTATATGTATATATAAATAGTACATATATAAATATGTATATAAATATAAATATGTATATAATTTTATAATTTAGTAAAAGTGAAATCAACTTCACATGATATTGAGATTACTATTTATTTTTATAGATAAGATAGATTTTTATTAAATATCAATACTGTATGATACACAGAACACTCAACATTATCTCAGATTTTACAATTATCAGTAATTCAAATGTGACCTCTTTTTGTATTTTTCTTAAATTTACTTTCAATTATTCTTTGAAAATTTTATACAGGTGTACAATGAATATTAGCATATCCACACTTCATTCACCCCTTCAACTTCATAGAAGAACCACCAACATGTCTCTGTCATGAACTCATGTCTTTTATATTTATTCACTTATTGTTCAGCACACTGAGTTCAGTTACCACTGAATAAGTATGCATGGACAAGAATCACAGTTTGAAATGTGTTTAAAGGGCCTATCTACTACTTTTAAAAGATAATTCATTTTTATTTGTGTGTGTGTGTGTGTGTGTGTGTGTGTGTGTGTGTGTGTGTGTGTCTGTGTGTGTCTGTGTCTGTGTCTGTGTCTGTGTCTATGTGTATGCTCATGGGAGTCAGAAAAGAATGTCGTGGGTTATGAGGCAGAAAACACGAGTGCTGGAAACCAATGTTAGGTCATCTTGAAAAGTATGGATTTCTCTTAATCACTCAATACTTTTTTTGCTAATTTTAAAATCTATGCCATAACTCATTTTGCACTGTTATTAGATTTTTGTATTTTATCTACTTCTTATATCTCTTAACCTTAGATTAGATAACAGACATTATAAAATTTACAATGCTGGGATCCTGGATATTTAAATATTCATAATGTTCATGGGATTTATTTTGGAATTAAGTATTTTCAATTTCACTCAGGTATCTTTAATAGTAAAGGAATGAAATACATTATTTTTAAATAACTGTTTTGTCTACAAACAATTTCTACTGTAAAATAACAATAATTTCTAATAGATCTTCATGATCCACTATATGCTTAGAAACATGAATTAGCATTAAACAAACATCTGTGTAGCCAAGACTCACCATAACACTGTTTTGTTTACAAATTTATATAATGTGTCTATTTCTACCAACATTTCAAAATTTGTTGTTACAAAAAATGATCACCTGATGCAGATATGTCAATCAGCTTGTCACACTGAGTAAAGTGTGACAGAATTCTTTCACTGTTAGAAAGGCAGTGGTTGATTTTATGGTTTTCCCAAGCTTCAGTTTACAGCTATTCTTAGCAGGCCATTGTAATTCCTGCACAACAAATTTGCAGAGCACTACTACACATTTCCACACAGTAATAAGCATGACAGCTTGTCAAGTGTAGTTTGATCACATTTTCTTCCTGATATATAGAATATTTATATAACCCATGTACATACAATATCTACCAAATCAAATTTGAATTATGATAATTTGAGCATTACTTTTTTGATTATTGGCAATTCCATTATGACATTAGGTTATATAAATTCCATTGAATTTCTTAAAGCAAACAGTTTGATTTTAATGCACATGTGACTTAGCCTTTAAATGTATTTTTCTAAGTCTATTTTATTGCATTTCCAAAGCTTAAAACAGCCCTTCATCTTGGAAAGTACTTATTATTAATATGTAATAAGCCATGGATATTAAGATGTTTATATATAGTATAGTAGAAGTTTCATGGTTTCTTCTTCTGTTTTTATTCTTCTCTCATACACTGTATCCTGACTACAGTTTCCCCTCCCTCTATTCCTATCCACCCCTTCTTGCCTTTCTCTCAGATCCACTTCTCCATTTCCCTTCAGAAAAACAAAACAAAACAAAACCAGGCCTCCCAGGAATATTAACCGAACACAGCATAGCAAGTTACAATATGATTAGGCACAACTCCCCCATATCAAAGCTGGATGAGGCAACACTTAAGAGGAAAAGGGGTCCTAAGAGCAGGTGAAAGTGTCAGACACCCCCACTGTCACTGTTAGGAGTCCCAGCATAACACCGAGTTACACAACCATGACATATATGCAAAAGACCTAGATAAGACCCATACAGGCTCCTAGATGGTTGCTTCAGTCTCTATGAGCCCCTATGAACCCGATTATTGATTCTGTGGGCCATGGTCTCCTGGTTCCTACAATATTTCCAACTCTTCTTCTGAGAGGTTTCTTGAGCTCTGCTTAAAGTTTGGCTGTGGGTCTCTGCATCTGCTCCCATCAGGTGCTGGATGAAGCTTCTTTGATGTTGAGAATTGGCCTGAAATTACTGGTACTTTGTACATGGACATTAAACAAAATGCAAGGCTTTATTGAATCTTTTTATGGAGAGAAGACAGAGCAAAAATGCTATGATGATAGGAGAAAATTACTGTAGGCCCTTGGTACTGTTGAACTGACTTTCTATCTGCTTTTTTTGGAAAAAAAAAAAAAAACAGAAAACAAAAGTACTATTCATAAAAAACAGCTTCTGTTCTTTACAGATACTAGGACCATGACACAACTCTGATATTGAAGTTCATGTTCCGTCAGGGAAAATAAGGGGAAAAATGAAGAAAGAAGGGGGTTGATAGTTCTACCAGGTAGATTCCTCAGAGTTTAAATTGGGTCTGGAGCCACCATCATGCACTTTCTCAAGGGCTTGAGTTATGTAACAGTCTGAGTGCTTAAATAGTTCTATGTGTATTCATAAAGAGTTCTCCCTTAAAGCTAAAATGCTTAACATATGTCCCTCCCATCTCTCTGCTTTTGAACTCTCTCTTCATTTACTTCTTCAATATATTTTCTTTCTTACAATATGTAATATAAATTGCCTGAAGACACCCAATTAACACTGTCTTGTTTGTCTCCATATGCGTGAGTCTATGTGTATATAAGTATGCTAATAATATTAATATTATGTGTATAAAGAGATAGGGAAAGGAGTATATGGATATACATGTATAGTTATGTAAAAGTTACACATGAGTACACATATGGAAAAGACACACACATTTATAATTTCCTATATCATTGAATACAAACACAAACTTACTTCTGGTTTTAGACCCTGGGTTAAATGCTTTTAACAGTCAAGTAGTGAGATTTTTATGTATCCATAATGTTTATACCATAACTATAATTTGTATGTTTCTTATTCTACGATTATAGTTATTGCTACATGAATACTTTATTCAGAACAGGGAAAATGCCCATATCAAATATATCCCCTGCTATTGCTGCCAAAATGTTTTATACATAGTAAAAGATGAGTGATTGGTCCCTTAAACATGAAAATTACATAACTTTATGAAGCTTAGATGCAAGTTCTTTTTCCCTCTTATGCAATATGGATTATTAATAATAATTACTATTATTATAAATGAAAAACTCATTGGTAATTATTTTCATAGGTCTGCCAGTCAAATTTCAAGTGAAATAATTGCCTCACAAGAGTCTCTAGTAAACTTGAAAATGTATATAATAATAATAATTTATAGTAATAATTATTCAGAAGCAGCTTTAAAGCTGAGAAAGAGTGGTTTGAGTTCAAATTCTAAAATTAAAGTGCTTGATTCTATCATTAGTAATGCTGGATATAAATAATTTTCTTACAGTATCAATATAGAAACTATTAAAATTTTTACCTTGAGCCTCAGTATGCTTTTGCTGAGGTATTTTATGCATGTGCTTAGTATGTGGATAAGGATTGATGGCAAGTGTAATCTAGTCTCCAGGGATAATGCTGTAGGTTTGTAAGAAAGCTTCAGAAATGGGTGCCCAGTGTTTATTACCCTTCATTGATAGTCACATAGTCACGTGAGAACAAAAGAATTACCTCCTAACTGGAAATTCAGCTACTTGCTAAAATCTATTTTCCAGAGAAAACTTTTTCAATATGTCTAATTCAATTAAATCAGTTTCTCTTTCAAAACTCACATTTTAAAATATAGTTTTTATTTGAAACACAATTGTATCACTTTATCCACCTTCTACTTTCTCCCTCTTTCTCCTGGAGTTCCTTCCCTTAAAGTTCTTCAACACCACCCTCTCACTCTCAAATTGATAGCCTTTTTCTTTGACGATTATTGTCGTGTGTGTGTGTGTGTGTGTGTGTGTGTGTGTGTGTGTGTGTGTGTGTGTGTGATATAGGAGCTATGATATAGATGTATCAATTGAGCTTGAGCGCCCCATGATCCATTGGTCTCTTTATTATGTCTCATTGTGGTTTTCTCTATGGTCTCCATTTTCTGTAAAAAAAAATATTTTGTTTTGTTTTTTTTTTTACATGGGGGTGATAGCTACACTTGTCTGTGGGCATATAAATGAGATTTAGAAAGTAGTTTGGAATTACGATGGTCCAAAAAAGTGGTGGTAGTAGATTCTTTTCTAAGATCCACGATGTCATATCTTCTTTTTTTTCACATGCAGTAAAATTTTGGGTTTTTGAGAGATATTTGTTTGAGTACATAGAATCGTGGCTCTAGATATGAGAAATTCATTATTCTTTCCTCCTTACTATTGTCATCAATTATATTAATTAAAATACTTGCAATTTTGGCTTTTTATTGATATTTGGTTTTCTAATCGTGTCTGAGAAAAAAATGGGAAAGTCTGTGTGAGGCTTGCAGAGTGCTTTTCTTATGTTCTGCATGTCAACTGTTTGGTAATGTCATTTCAGTGACAAACTGATTAAATTTTAATTTTAATTCACAAAATAATGATGAATCATACATAAATTTTGGGATGTCATATGAAGCCCAGACTTTTCATAGGGCTCTGTGTCCTAAAGCACATTTAAAGATCTAATTCCGTTTTCCAACCTTGATACACTAGGAGGTGGCAGAAATGTTTGAAAAACTCTAATGTAAATATTTATATCTTTTTGTTTGTTTTTAATACAGGGTTTCTCTATTGTAAATATTTTCTTCCTTTAGATTATAGTGTTCTAAATATGATTTTATTATCTATTATACTGACTCTTATAGACATGCCCTTGCCATGAGACAGACATGTGTTATTTCTTCAATATATTTTTCATGTATGTTAATTCAGTTAGATTTGGATTTTTTGATATGTGCAAAAAGAGTACTGAATCTGTAATTAGATGAGACATGCTGCACACTGAACTGGCTACATTGTAATTTTGAGAGAAGTTTTCTTGACAGTTTCCTTAACTTTACAATATAACTAACATACTTTGTAACTGCTAATGGAATATTCAAGTTTATTTCTCTATTGCTAAGATAAAATATACTGACTGAAACCGCTGGGTGGTGGTGGCACACGCCTTTAATCCCAGCACTCGGGAGGCAGGGGTAGGCAGATCTCTGTGAGTTCGAGGCCAGCCTGGGCTACCAAGTGAGTTCCAGGAAAGGAGCAAAGCTACACAGAAAAACCCTCTCTTGAAAAACCATATATATATACTCACTGAAAGCAACTTAATAATGATTTATTTCATCTTACAGGCTATAGTCCATCCTTGAAGAAAGTCAAGGTGGTAACTCAAGCAAGAACTTCAGTAAAATACATAGTGAATGCTGCCTACTGGCTGGCTAACTGGCTCATGCTCAGCTTTAATCCAACAGGTTTAGGAATGACCATGCCCACAGTGGTCTGAACACTCCTCCATCAACCATCAATCAAGACAATCTCTCATATTCATCGCTACTTGCGTAACTGATGATGGAAATTCCTCCAGTGAGATTCACCCTTTCCAAGTTGTGTCAAGTTGGCAAGAGAAACAAAGACCCCACACTTAGTTAAAGGCAATGCTCATCGGTGCCAAGCAAAGAGATGCAAAACAGTGAGGCTCAAATCAATCTTTACTTGCCCTATTCTTTGGGAAATAAATGTTCTCTTTTATGTCCTCAAAAGGACATTAAATAATAATATGAAGAAGAAAACCTAACAAACAATGTAGAAAATGTTGTTTATTACCTTCAAGAAATTTGCAACCTATTTACAGAGATAATGCAATTACACATAAATAATTTATTTGATCCTCAGTTTCATAGGCAATAAAAAAGGATGGCAATTATTACACAGTACTGTGGGTTGTCAAGGGTGTATTAACAATGCTAATGTAATGAGAAATAAAATTTCTATGAGATTATGATTAATGAAGTTTGCAACTAGATATTTAATTGGAGCATCATTACTGTACTGGCCTAGTGACAAATGCAGCTGCATATATGTGAATTCACAAGGGTTTACAGGTGTGTGTGTGTGTGTGTGTGTGTGTGTGTGTGTGTGTGTGTGTGTTCTTAAATGGCAGACATTCATCAGAACACTTTCCATATAGTGATTGTTTTAAATCATTCCTTCTTAATGGCACCCTGTGAGATTTTTTTTTTATTACTCTATTTAGATGTGGAACTAAATCAGTTAGAATAAAATAGTGAATGATAGAATTGAGAATAAAACTGAGGAGGCTATAAAATGCAGACATGCTTTCTAAGTTAGCATTTGCTTTTATCATATGATATTATTTCTAGATCCTCCCACTGAAACTATTATATTTTGATTCTCAAAAAAGTGAACATCAGTTGTGAAAAATCTGGAAGGAAAAGTCTGGGTGAATGCCTGCATTTCATCTCTTTGAAATCATGTTCCAAACTCTAACGTAATTCCTCATATGCTCTGAAGGAGATGCTTGTGTCTTCAGATACATCCACAGCTAAACATCTCCCTTCTCTTACTGATTGTCGACATGCAACAGATAAAGAGAACATGAAGGATTTATACCTAAACATACTTATTTTTATTCATTTTTATATAAGATTTTAACATGGCAGGACTATGATGAGAAATATGAAAGTTAGTAATAAAGTTTTAACTGATACAGTGCTCAAAAATAAACTGTATAAACATCACATGAAGTAGTCACCTTGCCTGTATGCTTCTTCATTCACTGACAATTAGCACATGCTTTTGGAACATCATTCTTACTTTATAAGCAGCAATGTCACACAGGCATTTCTTAAAGATATATATAATGTCTCAGTGCATATGTATATCTTAGTACAGTGTTGGGGCTGAACTTAGGTCCTATGCAAAAACTTAGCTCCTTAGAGTTCTTAAGCACTGACCAGTGCCCCCATCCACCCACTAAGCTTTTGAAAGAATAATTTCTGTTTGTATGTAATGAGCAAATGTGTTTCAGAACATGGTGTACTGTGATGTACATTGAATCCTGAGCAGTTGATGACCTTCCAGCAAGGTAAAAGTAATTGCATCAAACAAACAGAAGCATAGATTCAGTGTAAAGAGCTCCATAGATTAGAGTCAATTGCAAGAGTATTGACCATGAGTAAAAATGTAAATAAAATAGTAATAATCAAGAAAGGAATCAAGTCTTGATTTGAGTTCTTCAATACCTAAGACATTGCTAGTCTCCTCAAATTCCCCAAACCATAAGAACCTCCCACTGTAGCCTTTCAAGAGACAGTGAGAAACATCTTTCACCCTTTATTGGTCCAACATCAGTAACAATTTTGATATTTTGAATAACTGCTGTATTCCTATTAATATTAGTATGTTTATATGTTAGGCAATGATATTCTGCTTAGAGTCTCATTGTCTTATATAAATAGAAAGTTGTTGGATATTCCTAATATTAAAATATCTCTCATACAGGGTAAATTTAAGTAGATCAATATTTATTCACCACTAACATTTAACAAATGATATTTTCACATTGTTTAACTCACAGGTATTTTTCCAGAGAGAAATAGAGGAAATGAAAAAAAAAAACACTCATCACAGATCTTAACACATCATTTTGTACTAGAACTGAGAAATTGTTAATAGCTCTGAGGTAGAGTTAACGAATGTGTCCTTTCATTGTGTTATCCTAGACTCATTAAGTGTTTCACCGTTGTTATGTGTAGAATAACAATCGTATTATAATGTAGTATTTATTTTTCATTTTGCACTTTTGCTGCAGAAACTTCCAATCAGAATTTTTGATTTCTCCATGAAAATTAATTATTTGCATAATCACAAGTAAAATTAAAACATATTAAGAGCAAATTTCAGTGGAGGAGGGACTCCAGTAACTTCTCGGCCCTGGCATTCCTTCAAATTATATGCATGTACTTATGATTTTTTTAATTTTAAGAAGTTTTGCCATCCTTCCTATGGAAAATGACACAGATGTAATGTCTTGGCAGAATTCTGCATCCAGCATTTTCTCATGTAAAACTCAATAACTTGCACTGATGCTTACTCACATCTAAAATAAATACAAAATTGCTTAACTTTTAAAAACGTACTAAATTCTAGTACATCTTACATGTACATATGATTTCAAACAAAGTCCTAGGAGTGTGACCATATGTGTACTCTGTTTTGATTATAAGACTGAGTCAGTAAACATGCAAAAGCCTGTGAAGCTAGACAAAACTAAATCAAAACTGTGTTAGACTTGCTGTTAGTACTCTAAAATGTTATCTGAACTAAGTTCCAAACTTACGATAGAATATTATGTCTTAAAATAACACAATATATCTGTTTAAAAAGTAAAATTGATGGGCTTGAATTCTGTTTTATGGTGAAAACTGGTTTATCGCATATGTGTTTCTAAGTTTTGTCTTTTACAATGCAAAACACGTTGAAAATTAAGTTTGGTCACATATTGTCTCACAAGACTAATTGAAAAGAACTTAATTTTGATGGAAGACTATCATTTCATTGCTGTGGGATATTAGTTAATCTCATATATGAGCAATAATTTGTACAATTGACATTTTAATGCCTGTCATACCTATCCCATGAAGACAGTGTAATGAGATAATATAATTGCATTTGAAATTGTTGGTTCTTATAAAAATTCTGCTTGTGAAGACATTGTTAATAGCAAAACTACACAAGGTTTCTACTAATATATTGAATATTTTCATTTTATTAACTTGGTTATATAAATTAATATAAATATATTTTAATGAGATATTTATAATGACTGGAAATTAGAGTTAGTCATGTGGAAATGATTCTGTCATTTTGTTATTAAATAATGTTTATAGTTTTCCATTTTATCCACATAAAATTAGGATAATATCTATCATATGGTAATATCAATATCAAAAAAAACCTGGAGAGTAGATTCTTGCCTCACTCTGAAAATCCAAAGCATTTCATGGAAGCGTAAAAGTACATGGCATAGGTACTGCATATAAGTTTTAATACTGAGGCCATCACAGCTAGATGTTCCCAGTAGAACCAGCAAGAAAGTAACAAATTTGTATAGAAAAGAAAATTTTTAATAAACAGTAATTCAAACAATATTTTTCATTGCTATTATACTCATTTTGGAAATAATTTATTACAATTTGTTTTGGTGCTTGTTTCGATAATCATCTGTTATTGCAAATATCTCAGGCTTGTTTTGAAATATGGTCAAACCCAAATATATTAAATCTTCAGTGTAATTTTGTTTGTGGATGTTCTGAGTTAATTTAGCATTTTGATGTAGAATTAGGGATACATGGCACATACTTTATTTAGTCAATGATATTTACTAACTAATGGGGTGCTTTGAAATAAAAGCATGCTCCAATTCCCACTATTGTAAAAATACCCCTCCTCTGTGCGTTAGCATCATCACTTGGACCATCCTTTGATTCACTCTCATGCCCTCCTTCTCCTCTCAAATGCTACTGTACCAAAAGCATTCTCTGATCTCCTGATCTATTGGTAGCTATTCTTCTGCTATCGCTAGGTATTTAATGTAACTTTTTCCAGTCTAATGCAGACAATTTGAACACAGAATCTATTGGATGTAGACTACTTTCTTGTTAGATTTTCACAACTGAATACATATGTGAACTTAAATTCCTTGTTCATTGTATCTGCTCTGATTTCAAACTATGTTTTTGTTTGAAATCCATCACAAAATTTAGGACTTGACACACAACTTGAATTCAGTAAATTTTCTATAATGAATAAATGTATTGAGCAACAATAAGATATTTTAATTAATGATAACAAGTAAGGTAATGTGGGAGATCACGAAAACTTTCTGTGAGTAAGTACCTTAATCAGGAAGAAACATTATTTTCCTTATGAAATATAGCTAGTATGTCATGTAGCCAATAATGGAATTTATATGTGGAAAATTCACTGACTCTATTATTATATAATTTTGCTATAAAATCTAATTTGATTCAACTTTTCAGCAGCCTACAGCATAATCATAAATGCAGTTTATACTAAATTTGTGCAGATTAGATACATATTGATAAGGTAAATGAATTACATTTTTGACATAAAGAAAACATCTCCAAGGCATATCAAATTTAAATTGCTTGAGAGGAGTAATAAATATGAAAAGTTTAGATAGAGAAAACATGTTATATATATTGTCACAAACATAAAATATGAAAGGATACCTTTATCCAAATTAGTAGACAATGCAGTAATATTTGTGAAGTGCTTTAAAAAATGCCATCAACTTATAATTCTATGAAAAGATAAGGAATATTTTTTAGACAAACAGGTGTTAAGCACAGATGAACTACAAAATGTTAATGAATTTATTTTAGGAGAATATTATTGCAAAATTTGAGACTTTTTAAATTTTATTTTTATTTTAATATCACTTAAGAGATTACCAGATCTTACTTCTAAAGACTAGAGAGAAGCACATCAGTTAGGTCCCATGTTCTATTTTGTTTTCCAAAACAAACATAAGACAATTGCAAAGTAAGAAAGGCCTGAAGACAAGACAGTCCAACTATGCCACATCATGCTCCACTTCTTCCATTTCTCACTCTACCAAAGGATGTGAAGCAAAACACATAGATACATCTTTGGCACAACTAAAAATGCCTTAATAGCAAACTGACTGAGTTTAAAGTAACTCTGGTCCACATGTCCTCATCCCTATTCCCACTGGAGGGGAAGGTATGGGAAGTTATCAAGAGCTTCAACTCTGAACCAAAACTCATCCCAAATGATCACTTCACAAACCAAAAGATGTTATGATAGTGCTCCGACTGATAAGACCATACACTACCAGGCAAGGACTTAATGGGTTTGTACTAAAACTACTTAATTCTGAGGAAAAGGACTATTTGATTATAGAGACAGGGAAGGGAAATAAATATAGGGGGATCTTCAGAACATTACAAAAAAATGTTGTATACCATTATAGAGAGTGAATATCTCCACTTTATTGTTGTTTTAATGCCAATGTCATTAATGTTTTCCGGCAAAGCATGAGAACTAATGTATTACTCTTAAGTCCCTCTCCATCCCAGCGCTGTAATTAAAAATAACTAGCAATAGGTTTCAGCACATTTGGAAACCATGGCCAGATTGATAATGCTTGTGTAAAATCTTGTAGTGCTTTATTGCAGTGTCTTCATTACCAGACTATCAGCAGTAAGAGAAAGAGGTGGCAGGTTGGGGAGAGAACTAAGAACACATCTATCATGAACTTAGATCAAACTCACTTAAAACATTACTAGTAATCTGCTAAGTAAATACAACATTAGAATGAATATAAAATAACCAGCAGAATTAAAATAATAGAAACCACTAAAACTAAGAACTAAAGAGAAAATATTTAGCTAGGGGAAGCACATCTGTTAAAACTTATACCTAATATTTTTCCTAATAGTGGAAGACTATTTGTTCTCACATCCAAATTATGAAATCATCATAGGTATGGAATTTTCCACCTGTGACTCCATGTTCACTGAATATCACAGTCGGTGTGGTAAGTCAATAATATAAAATCTAATGCATATTAAGATTGCCAATTTCTATATACATAACTAAATATCTTATTTAGATATAACCAGCCATTTATGCAGTACGTTCATTTTATTTATCTATCCCAAATTTTCTTTTTTATTGTTTTGTATATGTGTGTGTGTCATTCTATAATGTCTGAAATAATTCTTGGAAAAAATATATAAATTTGAGAATGTACATTATTTGGTTTCAAAATCTGCTATGATTCTGTTGCAGTCTGACATCGTTATGAGAAACACCTCTGGGTTTGTGGGACAGGATTTTCAGTGAAAATGCATCTACACATTCAACTGATTTTCAAAAATGTTCCAAGGTAATGAATCCTTGTATACCAATGGGACTGGACAGTCAATCTGCACCTTAAACATAAGTCACTACTCCTCTTTAACATTATGTTAACAAATATCTTGGCTGGCATGGTGGCACATGCCTCTAATGTATGTACAGGAGACTGGGGAGGCTGGGGTCAAGGTCAAGGCTTTTATCAGTTACACCTGAGTTTGAGGCCAATTCAGGAATGATTTGGAACCAGAATGATGTCAATTCTGTTAACCAATTCTGCAATCACCAAGAAGAGGGAGTAAATAAAATTGCGACCAAATGAAGATATTGGACAAAGTGTATCTGTCTAAAAATGTAAATTAGTGTGATTTAGGTCTGAGAATAGAACTAACAAGTGTTGAACTGGAATAAAAGGCAAAATTTATATTGTACACTGTATACTTTTTGAATTCTCAACCTCATGTAAAAAATTGCTGACAAATATAATTAAAAATTGAGATTCCACAACCATTCTCCACTTCTTTTTAAACTTGATGTAAATCAATAAATTTTTGAAAGTTAACTGTATGCCACAAAATGTTTTTTTCATTTTGCTTAGGCATTTGATGTTTAGCATATAAAATAGAGAAGAGAGTGATAAATCCATCTTTGTTCTATTCTTTTTTTTTTTTTTTGCTGCTGTGATAACTATCATGATAAAATTCCACTGAAAGGAAAAGGGATATCACTTAGGTTGCAAATTTTGGTTAAAGTTTATCATGATGGGGAAATCAAAGTGTGAACTTCCAAGAACTAGCAACTTAACATTTATAGAGGAAAAGCAGAGGGAAACATATGTGTATATCCACATTTTCTTACAAAAGCTAAAATATCTGGAACATTCATAAATAGATAATAATCAAGCAGTATAAAACCACTTTGGAAGATGCTGAATACTCTCTATAAGCACAACAAAAATTATAGGCTCATTTGTAGCTATTTACTCAAAAACAGACAGTACAAATATTCATGTTCTATGGGGCTTTATTTGGAATTTCTGAATATCTGGAGCAATCAAATGTCTGAGAAATCCCTAGTAAACAATCTCTTGCAAATTCATACTGCTGAATGTTATTTATAATAATGAAACTTACTTAAACTAGACAGGCACTAAGGTAAAAATATATTGGCAACCAAAATATGTGTAATATCAAATGTAAATTCTGCATCATGATTTTAAGAGTGATACCTAGATTTGAGGCAAGCTCAGGGAATGCAACATGGCTGAAGAATACTTTATGAGTGATATTTATTTAATATGCCTCAACATTTCAGGCATATTTATTTGTTAAAACAATCATATCATATAGCTAACAACAACAGGATATCAGTTATTCCTTTGTAAACCTCATTGACAAACTGTTTAAAAGTTATAAATAATAGGTAGCAGAAATAAAAAAGCAGTCCTGGAGAATCTTCAGTAATAAACAAAATGAACTTTATAATTTATGATAAAGTACATAATTTATCAAGGTTATTATAAAATAAAATCAAGAAGTAATAGTATACACATAATTAGAGATTCCAAATCTTGAAATTCACATAGAAAGTAGAAACAGGCTAGTCTATGACTATAGCCAAGGGTAGGAATGATCTTACTTAGTTATTGATAAAGCAATGACTATTGGTAAAACAAGTGAATAGATCAAGGAAACGCACGAACCTGATCAAATTGTCATTCTATTGAACAAAAGGGAGATTCACATTGTTTGTAATAGTCCATAACTAGTCATAGAACTAAATGAGATTTACTAAAATATCACAATCGTAGAAGTAAATAATATTTACTAAATATTCAGGTATATGGATCTCTCTCTCCATCTACCTTTCCCCACTCATGTGTGTGTGTGTGTGTGTGTGTGTGTGTGTGTGTGTGTGTGTGTGAGAGAGAGAGAGAGAGAGAGAGAGAGAGAGAGAGAGAGAGTGTTGATGTTTTGTATTTTCCTCCATCATTTTCCACTTTATTCCTTATCTTTCAATACAGAATTTCTCACTGACCCTGGAGCTACCTGTTATATTCTGCCAAGAAAGAACCAGACGTTAACCTACCTCTCACCCCAACTCATCCCCATTTGCAGTGCTTGGGATTATAGACATGAATTGCCTCACCTAGGTCTACCTGTGTGCCAGGAATCTGAACTTAGTACCCCATGCTTCAGTAGTTAGCACTTAAAGTACTGAATCATTTACCCAACCCTTATTTTGAAACATTCAAGTGTCTTATTGTTAGTTATTTCTAGTAAGTTATTTCAGGCCAAAAATTGCTACAAAAACTTATAATTTTATAAATCCAGTAAAACTTTTATTCAATGTCTCAGCCTTGTGTCCACATTTGAATTAAAAGCATGTGCTTCTCAGTCTGGCGATAGATAAAGTTGATAAGATTCTGTCAGTTTCTCTATCATGGTTTTGTTGGGTGATGATTGGTTTCTCCAAATCTTTATGTTTGGGACTTTGGTCTAACCTTCTTAATTTTCTATATTTTCTCTTTTTATTGCAAAAGCCTTTCAATTGATAGACTTTTGGAGTGGCATTTACTGTTGCTCCTAGGACTTTCTGACATTATTTCTCTGTCCTTTGATATCAATTGTTTTCATGAAAAGAAAATAAGCTAACTATAATATTGCCATTCTTAGTAGAAACTGTCTTTATTTCTCTAGTTTCTTCAAAGAATTCTCTCTCTGTCTCTTTGTGTGTGTATGTGTGTGTGTGTGTGTGTGTGTGTGTGTGTGTGTGTGTGTGTGTATCTGGGTGTTTGTCTGACATATACAATGAGTGGGGTGTGCATGAGTGTAGTCCATCAGGTATATACCATATGTGTGGAGGGCTCTAACTATTCTCTGTTAGGCTCATTGCCTAACCATTTCTTAGTTATTTTTCTATGGTATCTTTAAGCACGGCTTACATTATTTTTATATATTTGAGATATAAACAAATACTTGTTTCATAAATAGAGATCTTTTATAAAAATTAAGGAATTTATCATATCAGATGATTTCTATCTTTACCTTTTAGAATATTGAACCTCCTTATATTGACACATTTCCTTTTAAATGTTTGATAAATGCAGTCCTCTCTCCTCATCAAGGTAATTTCTCTTTGAAGCAGGTAGAGACCATTACAGCCAATGACAATAATGCCAGCCAATCAAAATGCAGAGCGGTGAAGCTCACTCCCAATTATTATCTCCACAAAAACCCTATGGTACCTAAGGCTTAGGAATCGCTGAGAGGGGGATAAGGGAGCTTCCTGTGAGACTGTGTCTCCTAGAAATGTCTGAAGCTGCAATCATGATTCATCACCACCCTGACTATCTAAACACGAGATGAACAAGGGCACCAAAAACAGTCACGCAAAAGTGGAAAGAGGAAAGCTCAGAGCACCTTGGTTCTGGGCCCAAACTACAGACTATAAAGGAGCGCTGAGAGGGGGAGGAGCGGGCTCGCCCAGAGAGCGGCACTTCACTGGGTTTTCTGAAAGGGAATGGTATCAGAACACCTCAAGACAAGTTCTCAGCACCAAGGATATACATTTGTCCCAGAGAGACAGGGGCAGGGAATAAGAGACAAAACCATGAGAGAGAGGATGAGGGAGAACGGAAGGGAACAAGGGAGAGGAGGCAGGGATATTTGTCCCAGGGGATGTGAGTGACAAAGGATTGTCTCTCAATAAAGGAGTCAGATGTGGCCCCTAGGCAAATGGTGGTATATAAAGGTAAAAGGGGCAACCCCATGTTAGGATGGATGTTTAATTTTAATTGGGCACGTTAATTTAGTGAGCCAATGAGATCTTTTAATTGCTGGACTTGAGTACATTGATAGCTGGACCTTGGTAGCCAGCCTCAGGAGGAGGAAGTGGCCAAATAAAGGAATAGGCCTTGATGGGTAACTTTAGGAATGTAATTGAGTGGTTTTTAGCAAGGCAGAGGGAATGAGGGAGAAGGACAAGGCCTGCCAGAGCCATGTTTGCCATGCTTGGGTGGTTAGAGCCCCTTCATTATCTAATGTCTAATGTTTAGCTCTAAAAAGATGCTTGCAAGTTACAAAGGATGAGCAGCTTGTATTTATGCATTTGGGTATTTGTGTGTATGTACACATACTTAAATATTTGTAATACCAGTTAATGAAAAAAGAGACTATGCATTAACATGAACAAAGAAGGTTATATGGGAGTTTTTGGAGGGACAGAAGGAAGGGAAGAGAAGGGAGAAATAATATAGTTATATTATAGTCACAAGAAAAGGAAATAATGTAAAGATTTTGCATTTTTCAAAACTCTCTTTCTTTCTTCATATTACAAAATACATTGCACTGTGTTTAGGTTCAATGGCTATATCTTCTCCTACCAAGTCAGTGAACATATTTTTTTTATTTTAGCTTTGAATTTTAATTCCTGCAACTTGCCAGGAATCTTTGTTTATCCAGATTCCATTTTTACTCACAATTTGTTAGTGGTTCCTGTTCTTCACTGCAGAATTTTAGAAATTTCTTACTATGGATATCATTAACTTAGATAATTCAATTCTGTCATATCTTAAAGAGTTTTGATGTTTGAATCAAGTTAATCTGTACAATCAAATCCGAACTATTACTTCTCTGTCTCACTAATATTCAAACATCTCTCCTTGACCCCAGTTTTGTTCATGTTTCCTTTTTAGCAGGGCTTTAGTTCCTTCTGTTTGGGAAGTGCCATGATCAGTCAAGGATGTGTGCATTTTATATGATGTAGACATGAAAACTCTCTAGTTCACATTGCAGAGTGAAGACTAGAGTCTTCTCAAGTTGAAATGGCCTTGGGTATTGCAATTCCAAGGCTTCTAGGATTCCTTCCCCTTCAATGTCTGCCTTTTCTACAGAACCTTTTTACTCTTCCTCTGAACTCTAAACAGTTATGTTGAAATCTATTTTCCTAAACAGACAGTATAGGGGTTAATAGTGTGGAATTTAATCAGGCAAATTAGCTCACCATGACTGTGTGGAATTGCTGCTCTTTCAGTCTTGAGTTACCAACCACAAAATTCTAAATTTTTGAAATTGTAGGTTAAATGATGATGGGACACCATTTACCCAATTGAATACTTTATAAAGAAATAGTCCCTTGAAGCAATCTGGTATTTGTCATTAAATTTTTATGGAGTTTTTATAGCTTTTGGCCTATATGAATGTTACAAACATCCAATAAGTATCCAAACAGGTTTAAACATATCCTCTGGGAAAAATAAATAAAGTATGTGTTATGGCAAAAATGAAAGCCCAAATTGCTGTTTTATGGAGTCTGTATGTTCGACTTTTAAAAAAGCAATATCTGCAGAATTTTGTCCTGTGTGCTATGACAAGCCAGTAAGCTGTTTCTTTGTACTCATTAGAAGTCAATATTTGGTCTTCTGTATAGTAGCCCAAGTGGTACACATGGTTAATGGTGTTTATAATGTTTATATAGAAAGAGAAAATAAGGAAAATCCTTGTCAAGAGATGTTATTAGATCATTTTGAAGCATCCATGATGGAGCACAGAAGAGGAATATGCAGATGCCCATATATTAAGCATACATTAAGAACATGACATTAAACATACATTAAGAACATGACAGGATATCATAATTTCTGTATTTTGTACATCCTAGGCATTACTATAAATATCATTTTATTAGTTATAAAAATCCAGCTTCTATGGAAATTGCTTGTTTGCCTCATTCTGTACAGTGTGTGGTTACCACAGAAAAAAGTGTACTAATTTAGATACATTTCCTTTAAGACTTCATTCATTACCAAAGCTGTATTCATGAGCTTCATTTTTCCCCAGTATTGAAGTTGGAGCACAGGATAAGCTCTCTACCACTGAACCATACCTTCAATCTACCATGCCAGCTTGTTTTCAAAGATATATGTTCTAGTGTTTAATATATTTCCAGTAGAGGCTTCCCCTCCAGAGAGGCATGAATACTTGGAAAGAAAAATCATCCTTAATTGTAAATGTAAAACAGATTGAAGAAGGATACTGTATAAAGCTTATGCTTTGCGTAGCACTTATGAACATAGATTACACAGAAAAGTGAGATCATATGTGGGATAAGTTTTAAGAGAACAGTGCATTTTAATTTCCAGATGTGTCAAGGATTATGCAAAGAAATTCAGTAATTTCAGAATTTTCTTCAGTTTTCCTAACCAGCTCACAATGTTTTGCACAGACAACATGTACATACATTGCTCTGGGTGCCTTTCCTCCCTTCTTTCCTTCCTCCCTTCCTCCCTCCAACTTTCCCTCCATCCCCCCCTCCCTTCCTACTCCCTTACCCTTCTACCCTCCTGTCTGAATCTCTTGCTATAATTTCAGTCTGTGCATATCTGAAATGTTAAATTATACAGAAATAGTTCATCAATTAGTCCATCTTCTGTGGCCATCACATTTTTTCACTGAAAGTGATGTTGAAAGATTATATTCCCCATATTTTTACACTAAAATCATAGCTATCAGTTATATGTACATTTTGTGACACTCCTCCCATAATAGTATAATACACGTGCTCATATGTCATATCTTGTGGCTCATAAACACATGAGACATTTGACACATATATTATAATTTTCTGAATATAATGATGGAACATCTCATTGCAGCCTTATTTGTTGAACTAGTTCCATGAATTTGAGTTAAACATTTTAATAGTTGAATTTTATTATTTTTTCCTAGCTTTTGATACATAATTCAGTAAAATACATAATCTCCAGCTACTTAAATTCCAAGAATCCCACTCAGATACTGAGTATAACTGGTTTTTAAAGTGTTATTGTAGATCAGTAGTTTTTCTACCCTTGAAGTATGTTGTGTAGAATAAAAATCGATAAAACTACAATCTATGAAATTGATATCAGTTGCATTTTCTGATATTCCAGTCAGTGTTTCTGGTAATTTCATTATTTTAGTATGTCCTCTTGGGGCTATGCAGCTGACTGCCAAAACTGCAAGATAAGGGAAGATTTTAACACTTGGCTCCAAGAAAATTTAAATTCCTGAGCTGATCTTATTTGCGACTTTCAAAAAGTAGCAGTTAAGTCATGTCTTTTCAGCCTGAGACTCTATAGAATTACTCAGATAAATAAGTGAATGGAAACATGTAAAATGTCAAAAGTAAACAGAAGTATACAAAGATACAAGTTGCCTGGAAACAGCACATAGCACAGGTTCAAAGCAGTCTGTGCACGATCGCACATATGCGCAGATATCAAAAGAAAGACGAAGGGCAGCATCCTGATATTCACCCAACCTTCAAAGAAGAGCCTCTAGAGGAAGTGAGGAAAGAATGTTTTAAGCCATATCATCCTCCGAGATTGCACTTCTTGCAAAGACGGAGATCGAGATGAATGACAACTTTCTTTTAGAATGCTATCCTTAGCCTCTGGTGGAAGCCACGTGATTCATACACAGGCTGGCAACTCCTTTGTTTTCTTGATGAAAGATATGTTTTGGGAAAAGCTTGGGTCAAGAGTTCTTGGGTTAAATTTTTTTCTTCACTTTATTTAAAAATGCAATGGTTGTAACGGGCTGCATATAATATATGCTTCAGCAAAATTCTCCTTTAAAGTAATATAATTCATGAATCTTGCTTCATGGAAACAATCAGTTATTCCATAAGTAATTGTTTATATTGGTATTTGCTAAGATTTCTCAGGCACTTTTTAAGATATTACATACAATGTTCAGATAAAATTTCTTAACTGTTGAAATCTATTCTCAATATGATTTTATTCCCATTTGCTAAGGTAATGCAGCATCCAGGCATTGATAGAACTTGGTTCCAAAAGTGATAATAGAGTTATCATTCGGAATTTGTAAATTATTTTGATTTTATAAATTAAGTTTATATGAATGTATCCATTTACTATCATGTGGCTGTGGAGTTATATAGTTGAGTCTCAGCATAGGAAAACCTGCTGATAGATAAGGAAACAAATAGATATTGAATTTTCTCTACAGAAAGAATCAGAACCAGCTAAGAATCAAGGAGCCTCCTCTAAGTGGAATCCTGTTCATCCTGTAAATTCATTTTCTCTGCACTTTCAAAGTCATGGAACATTCAGAATAAAGTAAAGTCTGTCTGGCATGGTGCATGGTGCAGTGTTTTTTTTTTTTTTTACAAGGCTTGGATTACTTTACTGGAAAAATATATAAAGCAATATTGTGAGCATTTAAGTCAATGGCCGGAAGCTTTCTGAAATAAATCAATTAATGGCAAGATCAAATCATTTCATATTTTAAAATTAATAAATTTCCAGTAACTTGAGACCACCAACTTCAAGCAAAAGGGATTTCTGGTGTGGTTATGTATCTGTCTCCCTCACCCAGTTATTAGTGATTATAAATTAAATACAAATGTTTGGTACTGCATTTTTCCATAATAAATATCATTTGATACTGTAATAGTGAAAACAGATTAAGCCTTTACCTGAAACAACAATAAAAATGTGGAAAATTTCAAGGATGAATTATTTTTTGAGATGTGATATATCAGACTGGTATATTTATCTCTGAAGAGTCCAACTGGATATGAAACACACTATTTTTTGTGTAAATGAAGATAAATTCTAAGACATATGTATTGGTGGAAGTATTAAGGCAACTCCACATAGTTAAAAGGGAGGTTTGTTTAGAGGTTTTACTTACAAGTAAAGGGATAAGTTACAGGATCCAAAAGAGGTGAAGTGTATGTAGTCCAGCAGTGTTCTATGGAGAACTCTGTTTGGTCTGCCATCCAACATCCAGGATCACTAGGAACCAAGAGAGCCACACATCTAGCTTAAGGACTCTCTTCTTGGCCCGCCTCAGGGGCAGGTCATAGGTAGAGGTGACAGTTACCAGAAGCCTGGTGGGGGGGGGGTAATACTTTCAGGTCAAAGCTGGAACAGCTATCCACTTAACATGTTTCAAACGGTTTCTGTCCTTTGATATTTGTTGGAGGAAGCTAGGTGAATATTGTTAGACAGATATGTTATGTTTAGGATGAAGAATTGAGTAGAAATGAAGAAATTTGTAAAAATACATTTGAAATTCTTTTATGTGTATATGCTTGCCTGAATGTACAACATGCATGCTGGAACTTATGGCAGCCAGTAGAAGGCAGAGGATATACGGGGAGGAGAGGGTGGGGTGAGGATGGGTGGGACGAGAGTTACAGCTGCCGAGGAGCTACAATGTGGGTGTTGGGAATGGAACTGAGCAGCTGTAAGCATTCCTTCTTATTTTTCTCTTTCATTTGTGGAATTATAATATATTTACATCACTTCTTTCTGTTACTCGCTCCAAACCATTCAATATACTTTTTTATGCTTTTTTCCAAATTCACCATGTCTACTTCCATTAATTGCTGTTATATGCATATAAAGTATAGTTACATGACCATTTTATATTAGATAACAAACTAGTATGCTATTCCCCGGGGGAAAATATTTATCCCACCCCATAATTCCTTGGTTACCTTTAGTGCTTTGTGAAGGGTTGAGGCCTTGAAGGCTTTCTCCTGTCTACTTTGGCATGTCAATTTTTTCTATTATTCAGTTCATGTTTCAAAAGTCATGTTGGTTAGACTCTATGTGTATAGTTTCTGATATTACTAGGAGATGCAGTATCACAATAAACTCCCTAGTTCTTTGACTCTTAAAATCTTCCTTCCCACTCTTCCTCAATGTTCCCTCAGCCATAGGTGCAGAAGGAGTTTTGGAGATCTATTCATTGGGAGTAGGCTCCATAATTCTTCAGTTTGGTTAATTATGGTTACCTATAATGGATTTTGTCTTTTGCAAAGATAAATTGCCTTGGTGAGGGATCAGGGCTATACTTATGTGGGTATAGGGACAAATAATTAGATTGTACTTAGAGATTATGTTGGTTTAGTAAGAAGTTTGTATAGGTTATCTTTCATAATCCAGGACATCAGGAGCTCTGGGTAGTTAGAGTGTTGCAGAATCATGCATGATTTCACTCTCTTTTTGAGCATGGTTTAATTCCAATTTGAGAGCAGTTGATTACTACCAAGGAATGTATGTTAGTACTGCATCTTTGAGTCATCATGCCATAATGGTTAGTGTGGGTCATAGATGTCATAGCTGGATAGAATTTTGTTGTTGTTGTTGTTTTCCTGCTTTGGAAATTTGCATGGCACCTTCTGGTACCATGAAAGCTAGCTCTCAGGGAGGAGGTATTCATGCTAGTTCAAACTCAGATGCTCTAGGCTCTATATTAAAATGCATGATTTCTTCAGGAAAAAGGACTTATCTTCCACCTTTGGGG
Source organism: Peromyscus maniculatus bairdii (assembly GCF_049852395.1). Classification (NCBI taxonomy): domain Eukaryota; kingdom Metazoa; phylum Chordata; class Mammalia; order Rodentia; family Cricetidae; genus Peromyscus; species Peromyscus maniculatus. The sequence goes on from NC_134870.1 coordinate 9,235,664, forward strand.
GCAATCAAGAGCAATATCAATTATAAAAAGGCTTCTCATGCATGATGCTGCAGTTTTTGTTAGGTCATCATTTGCTCTTGGTGTGAGCATTTTTAGCCCAGCGAAGAAACTTTCATTTTAACTATGTATGTATACTTATACACAGAACTGCATGAATTGCAGGCTTTTAGGAAGTTCCTTTTGGCTTTTTTAGACACTCCTACTGTTATTTTACTGTCCACCTTTCTTCTTCTTCCCTCCTGCTTCCTAGTTAGAGGTCCCCCTTTCCATTTTCTCAATCAGATCACCTATATTCTGATTCCTAACTGCTGAGCTCTCTCTCTCTAGCCCCACACATTTTGAGATATCTAAGATTATCTTTGGATCAAGTTCCATTAAAAAAATTCAAAGGCAAAGAAGGAAAGATGGATGGGGAAAGAGCTTTGTGATAATGACACTTCGAGGATCTGAAGGAGACTCTTTTGACATGTGTAATGGGATATTAATTGAGTTAAAGTATTAAAGCTTAATAGCAAGAAGTATACAGAAACACATAGCAGAATGCAAATATCATTTCATATGCTCACACATAGCTGCTTCTCTCAAATGTACAGGAGACTTCATCATTCACATAGAACTTAACAGAGGACTCAGATTTTTTGGAAACTACTGGGAGGATGATTATCCACATAGATTCATAATTTCACCTAGGAAAATAAAGTATGAGACATATAAAGAAACATATAAAGAATGTCAGACATATAAAGAAACATATCAAAAAAAAGACACAGATATCAATATGAAGGGAAAATGTAATTAACCACAGAGACCTGTAATAATGAAGGTGTTAGAATAAATAACACTATGTGAACAGTCATATCAAGCATGTATGAGGAGTTCAGAAACATAATCAGAAATAGTCAATATACAAAATATGTACAAGAATTAATGTGTTAGAAATGGAAAACAAAGAATATATTATAAACTACACTGTACAGTGAATGAATTAACAGTAGGTTCAATATTGCAAGGAAGTGTAAAAATGACTCCTAAAATTAAAAAATACTTTAAAATTAAAAAATTTACTATAGGTTAAAATAAATATTTAATGAAAATTATCTGCAGTAGTCAGGAATATGCTACAGAATTATTACAATAAGTTTTTGATTCTGTCTGAATAACATAGTAAGACCTTTCAAAAATAAAATCAAAATAAGCAAAATAAATTAAGTTGATAGATATATAAATTATGTATTCATAATTCAGTTTTATTAAATTAGATAGAAATATAATCATCTTAAAGGTGATAACAATATGCTAGAGGATTTAAAAATGTTCATACAAAACAAATTGTATTTTCCAGTAGTGCGCAGAATGAGATCTAGTAGCTGGAACTATTCAATGTTACATGTCTTATACTATCAGGGAAATGGTATATAATGTTGCTGAAAGGTATACTGTAATGAGTTATAGATACATGCTGGGCCACCATTGATGTTACAAAATAGAGTTATACTGACCCAGACTGCCTTGAGGTCCTTATCAGTGTTAGTGAGATTTCATACTGTAGGCCCCTGACCTTTCCTTTCATCATGCATTTAGCTTACAAAGCTGGTGATCATTATTCCTACTCCTGTGACTAGAGAGATAATTCTTCTCCCAGGAATACTAAAACTAAAGGTTGGGACTTTTGTGATACAAGACTGAAAGATAAATTAATTTTAAAAAATAGTATGGTTAAGTGAAAACAATGATTGATTGAAGCTATTTCTAACTTGCATATCACCTAAATATCTATACTACTTACATGAATAACTTTCAAGGTACAATAATAAAGCAAACCACTGTAGTAAAATGGGCAAAAATTGGGAAGCTATTTCCTCAAACATTATTCATGGATACAAAAAGATGGAATAAGTAAACTTATATCAGTATTATTATTGGTGAAATTATTAAGGCCACTCCACATAGTTAAAAGGGAGGTTTATTTTGTGGGGTGACTTACAAGTGAAGGGATAGGTAACAGGGCTTGGGAAAGGTGTGGCGCACGCAGTCCGGCAGTGTTCTCTGGAGAACTCTGCTTGGTCTAGCTCCAGTGTTCAGGGTCCAGGAACCAAGAGAGCCCACGCATCCTGATCTTGGCTCTTCAGCATCCCCTCTCAGCCCTGCCTTGTAGGCGTGACCATTACCGAAGCCTCAATGGGGGTTGAAACTTCCAGGTCAAAGCTGGAATGGCTACCCACTGCATATTAGAGATGACATCATGAGATAGAAAAGAGATATCATGAAAAATAAGGGACTATGAATGCAGTATATACTTTATTTAGTAAAGTTTATAAAAACTGATGTTGATGATTTTTCTGGTATAATTATACTTTTGTAAGGTCTAATGATTTTTATGATTTTTCTCTCATTCTCTTTCTGTCTTTTCTCTCTGTCTGGTTCCAGGAAGAATAACGGCTTGAAAGGCTTATCCATTCTTTATTCTTTGTATCAGGTGAAAATTTTTCTTTACTTTCCAAAATGTTCTTGATATTTCTAATTAACATTAACAACTTCAAAATTAGAATTTAATCTTGTATGACCCATGTGTAATTGTGGTGGTATTGTGTTCCCCAATACATTGTACACCCTTATAAACTTATCTGGGGTCAGAGAACAGAACAGCCACTACATATAGAGGCCAGAAAGTAGTGGCACACACATCTTTAATCCTTGCATTCCAGAACTAGAGATCTGCCTGGGTCTCTGTGATTTCAAGGCCACACTGGAAACAGCCAAGCATTGTGACTCACACCTTTAATCCCTGGAAGTAATGGCAGAAGGCAGAAAGGTATTTAAGGCATGAGGACAAGGAACTATAGCCTGGTTAATCTTTTAGGCTTTTGAGCAGCACAGTTCAGCTGAGATTAATTCTAGATGAGGACTCAGAAATATCCAGTCTGAGGAATCAGGATCAGCTGAGGAACTGGCAAGATTAAGTGGCTATGGCTTGTTCTGCTTCTCTGATCTTCCAGCGTTTACCCCAATACATGGCTCCAGTGTGTTTCCTGTTAATAAGACCACTTAAGATTCATGCTACATGTAACTGGTTTTATTAAGGAAAAGATTCTTTAAGACCTCAGACCCTGGTGCATGAATTGGCTTTTTGGAGCTTATTCCTTATGATGGGATACCTTGTTCAGCCTTGATGCGGGGGTGGGGTGGGGGGGGTGGTTTGTTCCTGTCTCAACTTTGTATGCCAGACTTTGTTGACTCCCCAAGGGAAGCCTTACCCTTTCTGAGGAATGAATGGAGGGTGGTGGGGTCAGGAGAGGTGCAGGGATAGAGGGAGAAGGGGAGAAAGGGAGAAATGTGGTTGTTATATAAAATTTTTAAAAGGAAAATTAAAAAAAAAAACTATTGAAAAAAAAAAAAGACCTAAGACATTATGTTATCCTCTGAAAACAAGAAAGACATTCAGTAGTAAAGAAAATTAGAGAAGTCCTAGCATGACAAGGATTTCATGCATTTTCTGGATCCTGGAAGCAAAGCCTCAGTCTTGGCAAAATTGATAAAATGTCCTTGAATGAATGTTGTAATGTGTGTGTAAACAGATGGACCTGGATATTACCATTGTAGAGAAATAACAGAGACCCCATTAAAAATATATATCAGATGTGTTCTCTTACACACAAAAATTTAGAGTTATATGTATACATATATGTACACCTTTCTCTCCCCGCCCCTCTCTCTCTATCTATCTATATGTATAAATATAGATAAATAGATATGTACACATATGTGTATGTGTCACATGAGAAGGCACGTAAGACTAATTGGAAGGTATGGTGCATGTGAATATAATATATAGTATATATAAAATGTATAAATGTATTATTTCATACAAAGTAAAAATTAACACAAAACCGCTAAGGAATTCCCAAAGTTCTAATAGTGTTTTTTATTCTTCCTTTTTATTTCTATGAATTCCAAGTTCTGAGATTTCTTTTTCTCAGAAAAGAAATATGTGTGGTATTTATGTATCTCCTCTTCAGTAGGGGAAGTCTCTGCATGAATATTTTACCAACATTTTTATTAGACTAATTGCCATATATCCTCAACAATCATAAATTGAGTATTTGTAATATTCATATTACATAAAGACATTCCTGTTACTCTCAAATAAATACTGAACATTACTCAACAGACACAGTGATGGCCTAGGGTTGAAAAGTTTGAATCTTCAGTTGCACAAGTTCCCAATTGAGGATGACCAAGAGGATGCTCAGCTGTACAATTTTGGTTCAGATACTATGAACAAATTTCAGGCAGATACTGTGAACAAGTTTTAGTTCAAATACTATGAAGAACTCTCCTTTGCAAATCTATTTAGTGTACAAATTTGATGTTTTTTATTTTTAAAAAGTATTCATTTTGCATACCAACCACAGATTCCCCTTTCATCTCTCCTCCCACTCCTCCCCAAGCCTCCCACCTCCCTACCCTCCATCTCCTCTGTCAAAGGGTAAGGCATCCCATGGGAAGTCAGCAAAGCCTGATATATTCAGTTGAGGCAGGACCAAGCCCCTCACCCCTGCATTAAGGCTTAGCAAGGAATAGGTAATAGACTCCAGAAAGCCAGCTCATGTACCAGGGATAGATTCTGATCACACTGCCAAGGGCCCCTCAAACAGACCAAGCTACACAACTGTCCCCTGTATGCAGAGGGCCTAGTTCGGTCTCATGCAGGTTCCACAGTCATCAGTCTAAGGTTCATGAGTTCCTTTGAGCTTGGCTTAGTTATTTCTGTAGATTTCCCCATCATGATCTTGACCCCCACTTGCTCATATAATCCTTCTTCCTTCTTTTGAACTGTACTCTTGGAGCTCGGCCTGGTGCTTGGCTGTGGATCTTTGAATATGCTTCCATCGTTACTTGATGAAGGCTTTATGATGACAACGTATTCACCAATCTGATTACTAGGATAGTCCAGTTCAGGCACTCTCTACACTATTGGTATTAGTCTAAGCTGGGGTCATCCTTGTGGATTCCTGGGAATTTCCCTAGCACCTTTTACCCCACAATGTCTCCCTCTATTAAAATATATATTTCATTGCTCTCCCACTCCATCCCTCCACCAGCTCAACCATCCCATTTCCTCAAGTTCTCATACACCGTCTTCTCTCCTCTATTGTCCCTTTCATCACCAGTTTACTAATGGATATCTCATCTGTTTCCCTTTCCCAAGGTGATCCATGCATCTCTCTTAGAGTCCTCCTTGTTTCCTAGCTTCTCTGGAGCTGTGGGTTGTAGTGTGGTTATCCTTTGCTTTACATCTAGTATCCATTTATGAGTGAGTACATACCATGTTTGTCTTCCTGGATCTGGGTTACCTCACTAGGATGTTGGAGAGGATATGGAGAAAGGGGAATATTCCTCCACTGTTGGTGGGAGTGCAAACTTGTACAGCTACTTTGAAAATCAGTATGACAACTTCTCAGAAAATTGGGACTCAATCTACCTCAAGACCCAAGGATACCACTATTGGGTATGTACCCAAGGCATGCTCAATCATACCACAAGGACACTTGCTCAGCTATGTTCATAGCAGCATTATTCATAATAGCAATACCTGGAAACAACCTATATGACCCTCAACCAAAGAATGAATAAAGAAAATGTGGTACATATACACAGTTGAGTACTACTCAGCTGTGAAAAAAATGACATCATGAAATTTGCAGGCAAATTGATGGAACTAAAAAATTTTATCTTCTCAATGAAAAGTAACTATTCAAAATGGTCCTTGCATTCATTTGTTTAAGTGACATTTGGTTTGCTGAGTGCAGATAACTTGTGAAAATGAAAACATATAAGATAAACTTTATTCACAGATTAAGCTGATATAGTCCTCTTGACTTTCATTTCAACATTAATAATTTTGCAAAATATATTAGATATGTTACATTTTAATTGACTGGGGTGACAGGCACCTTTTGTCTCAGCACTCTGGAGGATAAGCCAGAAGTGTCACTGAATCTCAAAAGTTTAAGATTAGCCTAGAAAACAGATAAATAACTAGGAACTGTCTTAAAAATAAATACAGATTAAGGATTTTTACAAATACTGCACACATTTTCACATGTGAAGTTAAATAAAGTTGATCTAAACATAATACAGAGAATAACAGAGATCAACAAAAGTGAATGGCAAGAGCGTAGATAAGAGGAGGTTAGATTTGATCAGAAAATGTGAAATTAATGTATGGAACTATCACACCACCCAATTATCTATGAATTATGACATATTATTCTTAAACAGTGAGGAAGAGTAAAGAGAAATAATGAAATTATATATTTATCAGGTGATAAAAAATACTTCGATTTGAATTGCAAAATGTGAAGTCTAGATGTGCCCTAGGGTCAATAGTCTTCATTAATTAAATTAAAATTTGTTCAGTCTTACAGAATATAGATATCTGAAGAGTCAGGACCAACTGCACATAATGTGAGCACTCATCATCAATTATGGGCCCAAATCCTATTTTCTATTTAAGATAAATTTTGCAAAGATTCCTTCCATTTGTGAGTTGTTTTGTTTTTGATTCACATAACTATATTTTTATAAAGCATTGAAATACTGATAAATCATAGTTTTAAACTGGTAAATTTTGCTTGTATGCTTTCCTTACAGTGTTCTATTGGTGAATTGGTTGATAACATGGAATTATAAAAAAATTCTCCTCTATTCATATTTGAACTAAATTGCTTCTCATATATTTTGATTTCTGATCATTTTTATTTTAATATCACAACATAATTTTATTTTTGTTTCTAAACAGAACCAAAAAGTTAATTCAAGAAGAGATCAATAATCTAAATAGATCCAATACAAATAAGGCGAATGAAACAGTAATTAAAATTCTTCTGAATAAAAATCATAGTTAAATCATGTCTAGATAGATAGACTGCAGAATTCTCCTAGATTTCAAAGAACTTCAACCAATACTTCTGAAATTACTACAAAAAGGGGAAATAAAAGCACCACTTCCAGATTGATTTTACAAAGCTACTGTAACTGTAGTATCAAATCAGATAAAGATACAGAAAAAAGGTAAAATTAGAAGTCAGTATCTCTGATGAATACATATGTAATATGTATTATTAATACAATTCTTGCAAACTAAATGTATGCATTGTATTAGTTACCTTCTCTGGCTAAAAGAAATGTGAGGAGGAAAGGATTTATTTCATCTTCTACCCCAAGTGATTGTCAATCATTTATCAAACCCAACAAAGGAATGTGGAATTAGGAAGTGAAATGGAGACCATGTTGGAATGCTGATTACTACACCACTTTATGACTTGCTCAGATGACTGTCTTATACAACTCAAGGCCACATCACTAAGAGTGGTATTGACCACAATGGGCTGGATTCCCCCATATAAATCAAAAATAAAGAAAATTATGACCCATAGTCATGTCCAAATGCCACTCTGATAGAGGCAACTCCTCCATAGAGATTGCTTTTCCTTGATGACTTTAGTCAAGTTGACAGTCATATATCAAAAAGATCACTGTGATGATGGTGACTTTTTTCCAGAAATGAAGAGATGGTTCTACATATATGATTCTACCATATAATAACACTGTATGACAGTCACTAAAAATAAACAGCTGCTGCCTTAAAAAAAAAACAATAAAGGTAATAAATCATATAAATGGACTTAAAGACAAAAATCACATGATCATTTCACTAGATGAAGAAACACAATCCACCATAACGTCATGATAGTAGTCCTAGAGAGGAGAGAACTAGAGAAATGCATTTCAATATAATAAAGGCTAAATATGACAAAACTACAGTCAACATCATCCTAGCAGAGAAAAATTAGTGATAATCTCATCCAAATTAGGATCAAGAGAGCCCACTATACACATTTCTTTTCACTATAATGTGTAAAGATCTAGATAGAGCAATGTTAAGAGAAAATGAAATTAACAGGATACAAATAGGCAAATAAGTTAAATTACCCATATATCTCATATGATATGATATTACATGTAAGAGGTACCACAAATTCTACCAGGAGATATCTCTGTGTCTTTAAAAACACTTACAGTAATTTTTAGTGGGTCAACAGGAAGGACAGGACAGGTCATCAATTCAGAGAGTCTTTATTATTGGTTTAACAACTGTGCCATTTTCCTTGGATCAAATGAGGTCAGTGAAAATAAATAGAGGTATACTGAGGAATGTGGCAGTAGTTACAAGTCATCATCAGACAATTATCAATCTAGTATTACTACATCTATTGATTTAAGTAAGCATTCTTATGGAGAAAAATGGGCCAATCAAGCCAGCATTCTTGTTGCCCACTTTGTAGCTGAAGTTTTCTCCAGTCCTGCCTGGCCCACAGTAAGGACAAATCTCTCTCACCTGCCAGCCAGTCCCACAGCTGCTCAGACCCATCTGAGTAAACACACAGAGACTTATATTGCTTACAAACTGTATGGCCATGACAGGCTTCTTGTTATCTAGTTCTTCTATCTTAAATTAACCAATTTCTGTTAATCTATATGTCACCACATGTTCAGTGGCTTTACCGGTTACCTTTACATGCTGCCTCCTCGATAGCAGGCTGGCGTCTCCTCCCACTCCACCTTCCTGTTCTCCCAATTCTCCTCTCTGTTAGTCCCACCTATACTTCCTGCCTGGCTACTGGCCAATCAGTGTTTTATTTATCAATCAATCATCCACAGCACCACTTAGCATTTTACCTGAGCTTATACTACTGATGCAAATGATCTCAGTTAAGCTAGCTTGATAATTTTCCTGCTTTATGTATGTCTTATTCTTGGCTAAATTTGAGATCTCCACATGTAATGATTCTTTTAAAAGGCTTACAAATAATTTAACTTCAGTAATAATCACTATCCCAACAATGGTACCTCTATCACAAAACCTGTGATATTCCCATTATCTCACCTCTATTTAGGTAAATTTTGCAAAATGTCCTCTAATTATAGAGTAGGATAAAACAGGGAGGGAAATTTAACTCATATTCTCCACCCTTCTATGATGCTGTAGTTTTCTTGTTAAATAGTGGTAGAATCTATCATACATGTGTTTTCATTCATAATCCGCCATTATAAAGCTTAGAGAATTAAGAGTAATGAGGTAAAGAGAAGCTGACCTCAAATGCCTTCTGAGTGATAGTTCAAACAAAAACTATAGAAACACCAGTACAGTGATCTCTTTGAGAAGGTAAGGCCTGTCAGTGATGGACATGCTTTCAAAGTGAATGTTTTCTCAGTACATAAAACTGTAGCTAGAGGATAAGATAAAAATGAAGTCTCTATTATCTTGTTATATTCATAATTAATTTAAAATGAAATATGGAGATAAATACATAATCAATCAACCAAAATAAAAAAAGTCCCAAATTCTTCCAATGATGTGTCTTATGAAAGGATATATTGACACTAAACATCTATAAAAACAATCCTTGAAATCATAACAAATAGAAATTCAGAAATATGTGAGTTTGATGTTTACATACTGTAAGTATTTTGTGTCTGTTCACAGACTTTCTAACCTCAGAGAAAAGACACAACTCTGCTGTGTCCTTGTTTCTTAACTGGTAGACTACTAACTCCATACGTGATGGATATATCACTTCTTTTCATGATTGTTTTTTCATTATAACTAGTAAAGATTTAGGAGAATATGCCAAGAAACTTTATAGTACAGAAAGGGCCTCTACTACTTACAAAATGTTAAAAACAAACAAAACAAAAACATTTTGTCATCTTAGTCTTCTTGTTTGAGGGACTTCATACACTTTCTGTTCTGTTTAAAACAGATAAAAAATAATCTCAGTCATGATAGAAGCTCTTAAATAATTGCATTATCCTGTATCCTATGAGGTACCTAATATACAAGAGTCATTTAACAATTAGCAAATCTATTAGTACTTGTTTTCCAGGCTGTTAAAAAAGTATGATCAAAACACATCCTATGAAATTCTTAGAAAAGAAATGGAAACTTATTAAATAATATTAGAAAAATATATCAATGACTTCCAATTTGCCCCAAATCCTCCTTCAGAGAACATATGAACATTTCCATAAATTTTCTTACTCTTAAGGTTTGCTGATTGTTGAATGATAGAATCAAGATGAATTTGAGTTTTTATATTTCATTCTTTTGTTTTGCTTAATTAGTAATGTTGCAAAGGAATTTGTTTCTTGGGTTTTATTACTACATTTTAGATTTAGTAATGTTTGGGGAGATGAGTTCAGTTTATGAAAATCTTAATAGTATTAATACTATGGGGAAATATTTTCTACTTTCTAACTTCTACTTTCCAAAGGACTTTAGAAAAAAACAAACATTATAAAGTTAATTGCTATGAAAAACATCAGTAGTCATCAGTAGGAGAAAAAGGAGACTTGTTAAGGTTTTCTTTTGAAAAAGCCACTTAATGTTGAGGAATGAAATAGTTCTCATTGTCAATGGGACTCCTTTGTTTCCTAATTCTATATTCTTGTTCATTTAACAATATTATGATAAAGATACAAAGTTAGACTTTCCTAAGATTTAATAAAGAATGAACTATGGAAGCTTTACTGAATGATTAGTGCACTCATAAATGCACAAAATGACATAACTTGAAGCCAGGTGGTGGTGGCTCATGCCTTTAAGCATGCAGGAAGCAAAGGAAAGTGGATCACTAAGTTTGAGGTCAATCTGGTATACCGAGTATACAGAGCAAGTTCTGGGATATCCAAGGGCTATCCATACAAAACTTGTCTAAAAAAGAAAATCAACAACACCTTCATCCAAAGTGAGGCATACCACCAAGCACTATTGAATTACACATTGTCCTTTTGCTTCTCAGAGAGAACACAAACACATTAGTTGTTTGGGTGCAAAAGGTCTGTCTTGTAGATTGGTTTGTGTTCCTCTTTATCATGGTGTTTTCATGGCTCATCATTATTTTTCTCATGATCTTTCCTGTACTTGAATATGAATATAGCTTGAAAATACCTTAGCTTATCCCCAAGCTAGTTACTTGAATGCAAAATTATGCCATTTCATTGGCTTTACTACTTGGATTTCTGTGGTAAAGGCTAACAGAAGAGTTAATTTTGCTTTCTGTCTTTCCTAGAAACCATAAACAGACTCTTTCAAAACTTCAGTATTTGTGTAGTTGTCTTCAAAATGTTTTCTGAGTATATTGGCTACTTTGTGGGTTTAGCATGCTTGATTGGTGCTTCAGTGGTCTATGTTTCCTAAGGCTTTCCCATTTCTAAGAGCACTTGAGTGGGATGGAGGTACTGTTTCACAGCATGGATAGAAATAAACAACATATGATGGACTCATATTGAAATATCCCCACTTTCATTAACAGTACTATTCCAGTACTAAATATATTGAGAACATTTTATGGTAAATTTATTTGTGTGTATTAGCTTAGTTCTTTAGATGATAATAGCATGTATACAATTCTCCAATAGGTTTTTGTTATGTTACAAACTTCAATTCAGTTTTTTGAAATTATAAACTGATAGAGACGAGAAAGATAATGAAAACTGAGATACTCCAATGCCCATCAGTACAGAGACAGAACAAGGGAAACAGATATTAATAATATGTATGTATTTTAAGGCATTGCCCTCAAATTTCAATGACAAAATTGTACTATAAAAAATATGGGGTTGTCCTTGTGGATTCTTGGGAATTTCCCTAGCAACAAATTTCTCTCTAAACCCATATCTCTCTCTATCAGGATATCTCTTTCATTGTTTTACCACTCAGTCCCTTCCCTAGCTTGCCCATCCTGTTCCCTCATGTTCTCATCCCCCATACCCTGCCTTCTATTGCAATCCCTGTCCCAGGTTTACTCATGGAGATCTCATCTGTTTTCTCTTCCCAAGTAGATCCATGTGTCCCTTTTAGGGTCCTCCTTGTTTCCTAGCTTCACTGAATCTGTGGGTTGTAGTGTGGTTATCATTTGCTTTACATCTAGGATCCACTTATGAGTAAGTAAATACAATGTTTGCAGCTAGAGTTTTCCTGCCTGGCCCACAGTCAGGACAAATCTCTCTCACCAAACAGTCCCACAGCCGCTGAGACCCAACCAAGTAAACACAGAGACTTATTTTGCTTACAAACTATATGGCCATGGCAGGCTTCTTGCTAACTGTTCTTATATCTTAAATTAGTCCATTTCTATAAATCTATACCTTGCCACGTGGCTCGTGGCTTATCGGTACTTTGCATCTTCCTTGTCCTGGTGGCTGCTGCAGGCAGTGACTCCTTCTGCCTTCCTGTTCTTTTATATCTCCTCTCTGTTAATCCCACCTATACTTCCTGCCTAGCCACGGCCAATCAGGTTTTATTTATTGACCAATCAGAGCAACTTGACATACAGACCATCCCCCAGCACAGCCAAGTGCAGATCATCTCAGACACCTGCACTCAGGCCTGTGGTCCTAATCATCCTCTATGCAAACCTGCTGGGTAAAGCCACGAGGAACCCAAGAATGGGCTCCCACAGGACATACAGAACATCCCACAGCAAATGTTTGTCTTTCTGAGTTTGGGTTACCTCATTAAGGATGATATATTTTAGTTCTATCCATTTGCCTGCAAACCTCATGATGTCATTGCTTTTCTCTGCTGTGTAGCATGAATCTTAAAATGTTCTTATTAATAAAAACAAACCTGGGGTCAGGTATTTGGGTGAATACTGGAAGATCAGAGAAGCAGAACAAGCCATAGCTACCTCACCTTGCCAATTCCTCAGCTGATCCTGTTTCCTCAGAATGGAAGCCTCTGAGTCCTCATCCAAATGGATCTCAGCTGAACTGCTGCTCGAAAGCCTGAAGCTTAACCAGCTCTAGTCCCTGGTCCTCATGCCTTAAATACCTTTGTGCTTTCTGCCATCACTTTCTGGAATTAAAGGCATGTGTCACCATGCCTGGCTGTTTCCAATGTGGCCTTGAACTCACAGACATCCAGATGGATTTCTGCCTCTGGAATGCTAGGATTAAAGGCGTGAGTGCCACCATTTTCTAGCCTCTGTCTAGTGGCTGTTCTGTTCTCTGACCCCAGATAAGTTTATTAGGATGCACAATATTTTGGGAAACACAATAGCACCACACTGTTGAGTAGTACTCCATTGTGTATATGTACCACATTTTTTTTTATCCATTCTTTGGCTGAGGAGCATCTACATTGTTTACAGGTTCTGGCTAGTACTAAAAATGCTGCTTTGAACATAATTGAACAAGCGTCCCTGTGGTATGATTGAGCATGCCTTGGGTATATGCCCAAGAGTAGTATCATTGGGTATTGAAGCAGATTGATTCCCAATTTTTGGAGAAGTCGCTATACTGATTTCCAGATTAGACTACTAGCAATATTGGTCTACTCCTGTAATCAGGTTGGTGAATACCTTAACTGTCCTCATACAGCCTTCATCCAGTAACTGATGGAAGGAGATGCAGACTTCCAGAGCCAAGCATCAAGCCAAGCTCCCAGAATCCAGTTGAAGAAAGGGAAGAGGGATTTTATGAGCAAGTGGGGGTCAAGATCATGATGGGGAAACCTACAGAGTCAACTGAACCAAGCTTGTAGGAACTCATGAACTTTAGACTGATGGCTGTGGAACATGCATGGGACCAGACTAGGCCCTCTGCCTATGGGAGATAGTTGCATAACGTGGTCTGTTTGAGGAGCCCCTGGCACTAGGATCAGGATCTATCCCTGGTGCATGAACTGGCCTTGCTCAGCCTTGATGCAGAGGTGAGGGGCTTTTATTGCCCCAACTGAATATACCAGGCTTTGCTAACTTCCCATTGGAGTCTTTTCCCTTTTAGTGGAGGGAATAGAGGGTAGGTGGGTGGGAGAAGGCTGGGGGAGAGTGGGAGTGGGAATGAGAGGAGATCTGTGGTTGGTATGTCAAATGAATAAAAATTCTTTAAAAATTCTCAAAGAATTAATACTATAGAAATAATTAAAAAGAAAAAGAAAGGTCACATTTTGACTACATAAATTGTTGGTGGAGTGACACTTGAAACAGAGTCTTGAGCTTGAGATATAGTTAAGGGAGGTAAGTGTTTAGGAAGCTCTGTGTTGGAGCATCAAAAGAGCATGGAACCCGTGTTTGGTACATCCTTGTAATACCAATACTTAGTGGGTAGAGGCAGGAGGATAAGAATTTCAAGGTCACCCTGAGGTATATAACAATATTAAGCCCAGTCTAAGTCATGAGAGAAACTATATGATAAGAATAAACCAAAATAAAATAAGCAACAAAATGTCAATGTCAATAAAATCAGATTATTAAGGAATGCTATTGTTGCTTGTTACATAGAATGCTTGCATTGTATGCAAAGTCTCTGGGTATGATCTTGAGAACAATGCACAAAAGCAAGACCAAATCATCCATGAATAAATAAATAAATAAATAAATAAATAAATAAATAATCACTTGTATTTTTTGCAAATGTGTTAAATAGCTTATATATGAAATTTAATTATGCTGAATTTTATATATCAAGTTACCAATTATAAAAATCAAAATTACTTATGTTACCAAATTTCAAACAATGCATATCAAAGGATTACCCTAGTAGCAATATTTTATCTTACCAAGTTAGATATTTGTATCAAACAATAAAGGGGTACTCAGTATATTTTGTTAGAGCCAGAAAATGAAGTTCTGCATATACCTGAAAAGTGACAGTGGCCAAATTTTTTTTAATATTTTTATTTTATAATTAACTTAATTTCACATATCAGCCACAGATTCCCCCATCCTCCCTCCTCCCCCTAAGTCCACTCCCCAATCCATGCCCCCCATTCCCACCTCCTCCAAGACAAGGTCTTCCCTGGGGAGTTAGTCCAGTCTGGTAGACTCAGTCAAGGCTGGTCCAGTCCCCTCCTCTCTACACCAAAGCTGAGCAAAGTGTCCCAGCATAGGACCAAGGCTCCAAAAATTCCAGGCCATGCACCAAGGACAGGTCCCAGGTCCACAGCCTGGGGGCCTCCCAAACAGTTCAAGCTTATCAATTGTCTCACTTATCCAGAGGGCCTGGTCCAGTTCCATGAGGGCTCCTCAGCCATTGGTTCACAGTTCATGTGTTTCCACTAGTTTGGCTATTTGTCCTTGTGCTTTTTCCAATCATGGTCTCAATATCTCTTGCAAATATAATCCCTCTTCTCTCTAGCCAATTAGACTCCTGGAGCTCTGCCTGGGGCTCAGCTGTGGATCTCTGCATCCACTTCCATCAGACACTGGATGAGAGTTCTATCATGACAGCCATCTGGTCTCGAGAGAAGGTCAGCTCAGGCACTCTCTCAACCATTGCCAGTAGTCTATAGTGGAGGTATCTTTGTGGATTTTGGGGGACCTCTCTAGCATTCTGCTTCTTCCTATTCCCCTGGGATCTTCATTCATCAGGGTATCTCCCCCTCCATTCTCCCACTCTGCTCCTGATCCAGCTGAGACCTCCTTCTCCCCTAAGCTCTCTTTCCCCTCACCCTTGCCCTCTATTACCCACCCCGACCCACAGTTTGCTCATATAGATCTCATCCATTTCTCTCTTGCTGGGCAATCTCTGTGTCTTTCTTAGGGTCCTCTTTACTAGGTAACTTCCCTGGAGTTGTGGGTTGCAGTCTGGTTATCCTTTGTTTACATCTAGTATCCACTTATGAGTGAGTACATACCATGTTTGTCTTTCTGAGTCTGGGTTACCTCACTCAGGATGATTTTTTCTAGTTCCATCCATTTGCCTGAAAACCTCATGATGTCATTGTTTTTCTCTGCTAAGTGGTACTCCATTGTGTATATGTACCACATTTTGTTTATTCATTCTTCAGTTGAAGGGCATCTAGGTTGCTTCCAGGTTCTGGCTATTACAAATAATACTGCTATGAACATAGTTGAGCATGTGTTCTTGTGGTATGATTGAGCATTCCTTGGGTATATGCCCAAGAGTGGTATAACAGGCTGAGAAAGAAATCAGAGATACATTACCCTTTACAATAGCCACAAATGATATAAAATACCTTGGGGTAACTCTCATCAAACAAGTGAAGGACCTGTATGACAAGAACTTTAAGTCTCTGAAGAAAGAAATTGAAGAAGATGTCAGAAAATGGAAAGATCTTCCATGCTCATGGATGGGTAGGATTAGCATCATAAAAATGGCAATCTTACCAAAAACAATCTACAGATTTAATGCAATCCCCATCAAAAATCCCAGCACAATTCTTCACAGACCTGGAAAGAACAATACTCAATTTCATATGGAAAAACAAAAAACCCAGGATAGCCAAAACAATCGTGTACAATAAAACAATCTCTGGAGGTATCACAATCCCTGACTTCAAGCTCTACTATAGAGCTACAGTAATAAAAACAGCTTGATACTGGCATAAAAACTGACATGGAGATCAATGAAATCGAACTGAAGACTCTGACATTAATCTGAACACCTATGAACATATGATTTTTGATAAAGAAGCCAAAATTATACAATGGAAAAAAAGAAAGCATCTTTAACAAATGGTGCTGGTATAACTGGATGTCAACATGTAGAAGACTGCAAATAGATCCATATCTGACGCCGTGCATAAACTTTAGTCCAAGTAGATCAAAGACCTCAACATAAATCCAATTTCACTAAATCTGATAGAAGAGAAAGTAGGAAGTAGTCTTGAACACATTGACACCAGAGTCACTTCCTAAATATAACACCAGTAGCACAGACACTGAGAGAAACAATTAATAAATGGGACCTCTTGAAATTGAGAAGCTTTTGTAGGGCAAAAGACACATTCAACAAGACAAAACAGCAGCCTACAGAATGGGAAAAGATCTTCACCAACCCACATCTGACAGAGGAATGATATCCAGAACATAAAAAGAACTCAAGAAATTAGACATCAAAATACCCAACAATCCAATTAAAAAATGGGCAATAGAACGAAACAGGGAATTGTCAACAAAAGAAGCTCAAATGGCTGAAAGGCATTTAAGGAATTGCTCGTCATGGAAATACAAATCAAAATGACTCTGAGATACCATCTTACACCTGTCAGAATGGCGAAATCAAAAACATGGAAGACAGCTTATGTTGGAGAGGATGTAGAGCATGGGGAACACTCCTTCACTGTTGGTGGGAATGCAAACTTGCACATCCAGTTTGGAATCAATATGGTGCGTTCTTAAAAAATTGGGAATCAACTTCCCTCAAGGACAAACTCTTTATATACTAGTGTGAACAAATGCCTATGAATGCAATGGCATGCATTAGAGTGATAAAATATAAGATATTTATAATGTATTTGGGAATTTACATATATGTACACATATTTTATATCTTCATAAAATTTAGGATATTCACATTTGTTTGTGCAGTTTGTGTTCTGTATATTGTTATATGGATATGGGCATATATGTTGTTGTGGGTTCTCATTCTCAAATCTATTCTGATAGCTGCATCCATGTACACAATCATAGCTGTCTGCATAGCTATGTCACATAGTTACAGTCAGCAGTATTAGTCACAGCTATCCTTCAAAGCTCAGTTTTACTAAAGAAAGCCTTGGGTCTATGAAAAAATAATTGATAAGCAATTGGTATCAGATACAGTTCAATAGTACAAATAAGAAATAAATATTTATCATAGCTTTCTGGGCTTCCAACTTGCTAAATGTAAAAACATTTGAAATAAATTTTAAGACTGTGGCATTTTTAATATTTTTGAACAAATGATTCAAAAATTTGAATTTTTTTGAATAAATAACCAGGGTATTAGTTTACAGTTCCATTATAGAACTGGCAATGGGCATTTAAATAAACCAGTATTTTGAAATTCTGTAACAGAATAGAATAAATTGTGGATTTGTTCTGTGCTTTAAAGAACAATATAACTCTAGTTACTGGTAGAAATCACTGTGTTGGTGTCTTATGCTTTTATCAAGAGCAAGAGAGCTTGATGGAGCAACATTTCAGAAGAGTGCCATTTGTGCTTTCTCCTTAATGATTAATGTTTAAGTTTCCGTTGGGACAGAAAGTGGTGGATTATTTTGGTACCTCACTATCTAAAAAAAATTAGGGTAACATTGTCATGTTACATACATGTATGTATAATGCTAACTTCTGGAAATATGTTATTGATCTTCACTGGATTGCTTTACTGTCCACAGGCATTCATCTTTCTATAACCATGTCCTTCTTGATACAACATTTGCAATAAGATGTGTGCTAAGTGGTAAGAAGACGAGGCAGTCATGGTGAGATGATACATGATTTAAATTTGGGGATTCAAACTTAATACTGAGGGCATTATTACCAAACATTTTAATATTTACTTTTAACTTGAGAAAAAACTCATTGTAAGAAACCTTTCATTTCCTGTGGCTGTGATAATATGCCTCAAGAGAAACTTAGAGAAGTCATGGTTCATTGTAACTCACAATTGGAGGTAACAATTCAACATTCCTGGGAAGTGAAGTGAATTGCTACACCATAAAACAATCAGCCATAAACACAATCAAGATAAAAACAATGAATACATGTCTGTTTACACTCATGTTACCAATTCACAACATTCAAAATCCCCTGAATAGGGATAACACTAGTCACATGGTATCAACTATATATTTGCTCTAAAAATATAGAGCTCTTACTGACGGGAAAATATAGTGGTCACTAGAGATGAGAGCTGAGAAGTGCTTGGGAACGCTGCAAAAAAATGCAAAAGCTACTTAGATAGAGAGTTGAGGTCCTGGAGATCGATGCTGTTTCTTGATGGCCTTAAGTAATATACTGAGTCCTATTAGCTATAAAGTAAAGAGGGCTTGGTGTGTGTGTGTGTGTGTGTGTGTGTGTGTGTGTGTGTGTGTGTGTGTGTGTGTGTGTGTGTATGTGTGTGCGCGCGTGCGTGCATGAATCTCACTGTAAAGAGGAAATAGAATAGTCAATTTGGTTGGATGGAAGAGGGGTCTGGATAGGGAGATGGGGGTGGAAATAGGAGAGATCAGGTTGGGAGAGGATGGAGGAAGGCAGTACTGGGAATGGACTAGAATCTGGGGGCATCTCTGGATCATGCTAGAAAACTAGTACATTGAAACCTCCCAGCAATCTATGAGAGTGACTCTACCTAAGATTTTAGCCAAGGGCAGTGTGGAGCCTGAACCAGCCATCTGCTGTAACCAAGCAAGACTTCCAGTGGAGGGATTGGAACACCAACCCAAACATGAACCCTTTTGCCTACAATTTGTTCCGCCTACAAGACGTGCTGGGGTAAAGATGGTGCAGAAATTGTGGGAGTGGCCAACCAATGACTCTGCCCAGCTTGAGACTCCATACCACGAGAGGGAGCTCACCATGGAGGGCCAGAAACCAGAATTGGAACAGTCCGGAGATCTACAACAGAACCAAACAGGACTGGGGGAAAAAAGTCAATGAAATTATTCCAAATGATTCTTCTATACCAACTGTCATCAGAGAAGCTTTACCCAGTAACCAAACTGATAGAAATAGAAGCAGAGATTTCTAACACTAGGCGAAGCTCAGGGAAGCCTGTAGAAGAGGTGCAGCAAGGATTGTAGGAGACAGTGGGATCAAGGGCACCACAAAAATCCCCACAGAACCAACTAACCAGGGCTCATAGGGGCTCACAGAGACTGAACCGCCAACCAGAGGACCTGCTTGGGACTGACTTAGGCCCTCTACATGTTACAGTTGTGTAATTTGGCCTTCTTATGGGACTTCTAACAGTTGGAGCAGGTGCTGTCTCTGACTCTGTTGCCTGTTGTTGGAACCCTTCTCTCCAATGGGGTTGCCTAGTCCTTCCTTATTAGAAGAAGAGGTATCTAGTTACACTGAAACTTTATATGCCACGGATGGCTGATTTCCATGGGAGGCTGCCCTTTTCTGAAGAGAAACACAGGAGGAGGAGTGGATGAAGGGAGAGGTAAGTGGTGGGGAGGGACTGGGAGGAGAGAAGGGAGGAAAAACTTTGGTTGGGATGTAAAACAAAAAAGCAAAAAATAAATTAAAAAAGAAGTAAAAAAAATGTTTTAATTGCTGAGGAGTAGCTTTTAAGTGTATTTAACATTACATTTGAAATTATAAACACCTGAAGAGTAGAATGTATTAATGACTTGTTTTAGTACATTGTAAGACTATGTCAGACACCACATTTTAAATTATAATGATACATAGCCTTTTTCATTGTAAAACAAAGCTTAATATTCTCTCTAATTATTTCCTTGCAGATCCACCCATCACTGTCACCATAGATAAGTTTATATCTGAGTATTTACATAACCTGATCTCCTAGTGTATATTTTAAATTTTCTATTTTTCCATTTGCATAATTATTTTATGGTTACCTATAATGTAGGTTATACCATGAGCTCATTCTTTTAATAATTCTTTATTCAGTACTCAATTTGTACATGTGTTTATGTGTGTGTGGGAGTGTATGTATGTTTGTGCATGTATGTACATACATGGTTATTGTCTACACTTTGGGAATATAATATTGTAAATTAAATTATTAAAATATTCTATTATTAAAATAGAAGATGTTACATTCCTCTATGTGGTGAATTGTTTTATTTCTACAGTCTCTATTTCTCTTAATTATCCTTGAAGATGTATAGATTTTTTTCTTTTATGAAAATTTAGGAACATACAAGCATATAATTAGAATGCTATATGATTAAAAGAAAGAATTAGATTGATGTATTTATTAGAGCAAGGGATATTGAAAGATACCAGGCAACTATTAGAAGCAAGGGCAGAGTTACAGGATAGTCTCTCTCACACCAAATTCTGCTTCCCCAAATCTGTGAGAATATTAAGATACTCTAGGCTCTGGAACTTATACGCTGGTTCAGTAACTTAAATAGAAGGTGGGGGAAAAAGTTGAAAACTTAAAATGTCTCTTGATTGTACAATGATCAAAGTTTATTTCAAAATCAAATATGTCATCAATGTAAGATATTTTCATTCTACATCAAAGTATTTTATTATTAAAACAAAGTAACATAATTGTGGAAAACAAAGGCTTTTAATAATTTTCTAACATCATCTTTCAACTTGTAAATGTCAAATTAGTGTATCTGGTTCAAATTGTATTGGATCAAATTGGATTATGTTAGAACGTATGTCTTACAAAAAGAAGGGTTTGAGTTGTTGACTTTAATATTATGAATTCATCAATTAAAGAATTTTGAATTGAGATTGGGGCAGAATTCACTAACACTTCTGAAGAGAGCATAAACTTAGTTCTGCCATTTGGTACACATACTTATATGAAGCAGTACTCTCAGTATTGATGATTATAAAACCAAGTAGTCAATAAATGTTGAAAGAGTTGAGAAAGCTCTATGTCCTGCACTGTCAAATACTCATCCAAGTTCTTAATTACAAATGAAGTAGTATATCCATCTCATTAGTATGCAGATTTGCTTTCAACTCTAGTAAACTATTAAATAAAATGAATAATAAAGAATTGTTTTTAAAATAAATTTATTATCAGAAAATTTGGTTTATGTAACTATTTTTCAAACCTATATGTCTAGAGTATAAGAATTTCTCAGTGAAAAGTGGTCACAGTGGAAAAATTATCTGAGGCTGCTCTCTAGGCTAAGTTTGATACTTGGCTAAAGTACACAGTAAGTACTTTCCTAACTATGTTGTTTAATTTATGGATTTGTAATTAAAACTAGAGTTGATTTTTTTTATAGTTCTACTTTAGGACATTCCCAGCATAATTCAGTTTTTTCTAGTTGTTACTTTGACTTCATTCTGATGTTTCATTTTCATAGCTCTTGATTGATCTTCCATGAAGTATCATCTTTGTGTTTTAATGTTAGTGTCTTAGATGATTGCCCTTGACAGTTTAACTAGAACAAGCTTTCCTAATTTCTTTACTATGCCTCACTCAAGGTAGTGGTTTGAAAAAGAAAAGCCCCTTCCTTATGCTTCTATATTTGAATTTTTGAAAACCAAGGAGTTATACTATTTGAAAGGATTAAAAGGATTAGGAGGTATGGCCTAAACAGAGGAAGTGAGTCATTGGGGGTGGGACTTGATGTTTAAAAGGACCAAGCCAAGCCCAGAGTCTCTCTCTGAGCCTGTGGATCAGTAGCTCACACTTTCTGTTCCAGCACCATGATTGCCTACTGCCATGCTCCCCATCATGATGCCAACAGACTAAACCTCTGAAAATGCAAGCAAACCCTCAAATTAGTGTTTTCTTTTGTAAGAGTTACCATGGACATGTTTTCTTTTCACAGCAATAGAATAGTGACTAAGCCAGTTGGGTTTGCTTAAGATTAATTTTTAATGATCTAAAATCCTTCTAATTTTTAGAGTTTCATATTTTCCATATATTTAAGTTGCCATTTTAGTTTTTCTGAGTTCAGTGCTAGAAGACATAACATTCCATAGCACAATATCTTCCAAAGAAGCATGATTCACTATTCAATACCACAAAGATAATAACATTTCTAAGATATTCATGATTTTGAAGACACGTTTTGTAATTTTTATTATCATTTTTTCACATAGTATATATTCTGATCACAGGCTCAGTCCGAGCAGGACTGCAGCACTGAGGGGGAAAGTAGACATGTATTTTCATCCCTAACTAAGAAACTACCAACAACTTGCTAAGCAAATTTTTCAGAATATTTAATAATTATAAAACAGTGCATGTTATAAAGGGAGGATATATATATTAATTTTGTAAAATTAAAGTTAAAGAAATATTTGCTTGAGGTGAAAAGTCTGAAAAGAATTCCAGTTATATGTCATAAGAGCAAATTCTTCATTAATTAGGTGTGGTGGTAATCTAATTGTATTGAAATATTATTTTGATTTGTACTGAAATATTAATTTGATTGTATGTTAATAAATAAAGTTGTCTGGGGGTCAGAGCTATTAGAGCCATAGCAAGAGTGTGGTGGTGGTGGCACACGCCTTTAATCCCATAAGATCTCTGTGTGTTCAGGGATACAGCCAGCATTGGAGACATATGCCTTTAAGACCTAGGGGGCTGTACATTCAGACAGTGACGAGGCAGTCATGTGTTTGGGTTTACAACCAATGAGAAGGCAGAACAACATACTTTAAAAATACGAACGGACAGGAAGTAGGTCTCTTTTCGCGAAGCTGGGACAGCAGGAGGAAGGGTGAGATTTTAGCTCTGAGCTCTGACCTCTCGGCTTTCTCTTTTACATTGTTTCTGTGTTTCTTATTTAATAAGACGGTTGGTTACATCTACAATTAGGTTTAAGAATTCTTCAAGAAACAGCTAGTAGTTTCATTTTAGAAATGTATTTTTCTGTTCAGTTTCCAATTTGAACATTATTCTTCAGTTCTTATTAGGTTTTTCCTATCAAATTTCTAAGTAGACTTAATGTATAATCAACATATTGAGTTTGTTTAGCGAGGCTTTGACACATTTTTTTATTTATTAGTTCAATATATTTCTTATAAATCTCATTAGGTATGCACTAACAAAATAGACACAAACTAGTTGTTAACAATATATGATGACATATTCCACCAGGGGCATGTTTTACCATTCAACTTCACCAGGCAATGATTGACAGGAGGTACTTCTGGAACTGATACATTTTTAGGAATTGATTATATGTGTTCTAAATCTTGAGGAAAACCCTATTGATGTGGTTATTTTGTATGCACGTCAAGATAAATACTAGAATGCAAATTAAAAGCACTTTATTGTCCTTTTATATCAAGAAGTAATATATTGTATTATTTAATTTCATCAAAGGAAAATAAGGTATTATAGAATTATAAAGTTATATTGATTTGGTTTTTAGGACTTTAACCTACATATTTTGAATTATAGGTCTTGTAGGCTATCACCAGGCATTTGATAAATTTATAACCCCACTATAGATCGGCTATTGTTTAATCCCCATGGGATAATGCAGTTTTGTAGTTCAGTACTCAGCTGCATATCCATACCTGCTCAGTGGCTATTTTTGTATGGTTGGTGTAAGTAAGGCTTTTTGAAAGTCTTTAACTGTATCTTGTTAGAACAAAAAGAGTTCCAATTCATCCAATTTAATTTTTTAATTACTTCTTAAATTTGCTCTTTTTCTGTTGGTACTGTTAGGAGTCCATCATATTTATAACAGAATTATGTAGTTCACAATTGCCCAAGTATATTAATTTGTCTCTTGATATTTCCTTATCAGAAATGTGTGTATTTCCAGCTCTAGTTTCTGGTCAGCAACCAGTTATTTTCTAAATACCTTTTAACTTCTTTATGACCCTATTTAACTCCTGTATTTTTCTATATAGTAGGAAATCTCATTATGCATAACTAAGTTAAAAATATTTATATTAAATGTAGTAATATTAACAGATAAATGGTTTACTTGCCTGAAGGGGCCCTACAAAGGAGAAATGAAGGTTGGCAAGCACATAGTGGATCAGGTCATTTCTAAAGACAGCAACTTAATTTTGATTGTTGATTTTTTTTCTCCTTTTTGATCTAGATTCAGTTTTCTTGTACTAAACCATGACTTAAAGATATTTATGCCTGGACTGAGTCTCTCTCAGTCCTTGGGGGAGGCCTTGCTCTGGAGGAGATGGGAATGGGGGGTTGCCTGGGGGGAAGGGGAAGGGGGCAGGAAGGGGGAGAACAAGAGAATCTGTGGCTGTTATGTAGAACTGAATAGTATTGTAAAATAAAATAAAATAAAATAATAAAAACAAAGCAAAACAAAAAAGATATTTATGCATTTTTTCTTCTAAACATTTTGTTTTGGTAAATTTTTTTTTGTTCATGGTACCCATTATAAGCATCCTATTAAAAAAAAAGTATACACATGGAATTAAATTGTTCTATAATATTTTTCAGAGAAAATGGAATGATTAATTATATTAAATACAAATCTATATAAGCAGATAAAACATGTTCAAACTACATATCTGACAAAGAATTGATATATGAAATATACTAGAGACTGCATATTTGTCATCAGGAACAAGCATTGAAAAAACATCTTTTAAATCAATTTTAAAAAGAGAGAAAGATAATATGTGGAATAAATATTTCTCAAAAGACTTTCAATTTGAAAGAGGATATAAGAGAAGATGTTAGGAATCACCAATCATTGGGTATAGTGGAGAAAAAAAACAAAATCCTAAGTTAAATGCACTATAATATTGATTAAAATAAATATGACCTAAAAAAAGGATAAGATTTTATATGTGTTATTTAGAGATTCCTCTGAGCTGATACTTTCCATCCTGAAGGGAGACTAGTTAAGTTTCAGGATGTTATATAAGGGAGGCTGATTAAGACCCAAGAAGTAAACAACACAAAAGCTTCAGGAAGATCCTGAAGCTGACAGTATGCCTGAGGATGCTCCCTCCCTCAGCTTATGTAAGCAGTGGGACTTCTGAAAGACACTCTCAAATTGAGCTGCCTAGAAGAGTATCAGATCATCCAAGCTTCATGAAAGACAGACTAGTCAAGTTCCCTA
Organism: Peromyscus maniculatus bairdii; assembly: GCF_049852395.1. Lineage (NCBI taxonomy): Eukaryota > Metazoa > Chordata > Mammalia > Rodentia > Cricetidae > Peromyscus > Peromyscus maniculatus. Next base: position 9,261,192 of record NC_134870.1, read on the forward strand.
AAAAATAGAGAGCAACCTAGCTGCCTGGAGGAGGCTCAGATCAACTGAGCAGACCAGAAGAGAAAGATTTTGACTTTTTTCATTGCCTACAAGTCTTTCAATGATCTATAGGTTTAGACTTTATAATCAGTCACACATGCTGGGTTGAGATTTTGATAATGCATTTGTCTTTGATTCTTGCCTGGCTCTAAAAGTAACCTTTCACCCATTCTTTTATGAGTAAACTCAATAAAATCACTGGTTCAATAAGTAGGTTTTTGATGGTATCTATAATTTGATCTGTAGTGTCTTAGTGAGGTTCTCTATTGCTTGAAGTGACATTATGACTCCAGCAACTCCTATAAAGGAAAAACATTTAAATAGGGTATGGTTTACAGTTCAGACTTTTACTCCATTATTGATATGGTGGGAAGCACAGTGGAGTGCACCCAGATATGGTGCTGGAGAGGGCCTCACAGTCCTACATATGGATTCTAAGGTAGCAATGAAAAAAAACATGAGCTGTTGAGCCAAAGTTGAGCTTCTGAAACCTCAAAGCCCACCCAAGGTGAGACACATTTTCCAATAAAGCCACTCCTACTCAAACAAGACCACACACCCTAGTGGTGTCACTATCTATGAGACTGACTATAGGGGTCATTTCCATTCAAACCACCATAGTCCACTCCCTGGTTCCCATATTACTATAGTCACATCATAAGGAAAAACTGCATCCCATCCAACTTTGAAAGTCCCATAGTCTATAAAAGTCTCAGCATTGTTTAAAAGTCCACAGTTAAAGTCTGTCCTGAGACTCATGTCACTCTCTTAACTGTAATCCCCTATAAAATCAAAATTAAAAAGCAGATCATGCACTTCCAATAAACAATGGAACAAGACATAGATTACATTCCAAGGGGAGGAAAAAGAGAATAGTGAGGAAACACTGGACCAAAACAAGACTAAAAACAGACTCGGTAAAGTTCAAACTCTGCATCTCTGTGTCTGATGTCAAAGAGCTATTTAGATCTCTAATTCCTTTCAGCTTTGTTGACTGCAACACAATTTCTTTCTCTTAAGCTGGTTCCACTCCCTATTATCAGCTCTCTTTGGCAAGTATTCCATGACTCTGAATCTCTAACATCTTGGGGTCTCCAAGGCAATTCAGGCTTCAATTTCATAGCTTCACTCAGTGGCCTCTCTAGGCCTCGGTGTAGGAACACCCCACATGCCTGGCCTCAGTGGCTTTCCTTAGTTGCAGAGAGAGATTCCATAACCCCTTTTCTATAATCCTTGACTCTAAAGCCAGACCTCATGGCTCAAGCTGCCAACTTCTGATGCTTTCTGGAGCTGGAACATGGCTCCCTTGTTCAATTTAATTTTTGCTAGCTTTTTGGTTTTGATTTTTTTTTCTTTCACTGCCTAAGCTTAGCTGTCCTGGAACTCCTTCTGTATACCAGGCAGGCTATGAACTCAGAGATCCAACAGCCTCTGCCTTCCAAGTGCTGGAATTAAGGGTGTGCACCTCCATGACTGACCCTACGCTTTTCTTTAATCCCTTTTCAAATTTAAAAATTCCCTTTTACAAGTTGGAAGCTTAGCTGGGTGGGGTCTTACTCTGAGGTCACAGCTCCCTTTATTCTCTTTAACATCAGATTTTTCTTTAATCTGTTTACATTTCTTGGTACTCCATTCTCTTCCAATAGTACATTTTGTATTTTTCTTTGCTTACCTTGCTCCTTTTCATCATGGATCTACATAAGATTGGCCATTAATCGCCATACAACACAGTCAATGCTAGGTTGTTTGGTTATATCCTCTGCCAAAGGTGTTAATTCACAATTCTTCTTTTTTTTTTTTTTTTTTGAACAAGGCAGATTTTTTTTTTTTGTACAAGTACAGATAGCAGCCATATTCTTCACCAAAATATCAAAAGAATGGTCTCTAGACCACTTATTAATATTTTTCTCCTCTGGAACCTCTTGAGCTGCCCCCCCCCCCAGTTCAAATCACTCTCACCACCACTGCCTCCCATGTTCCTACAATTATGACCCATTAAGTCCCTCTTAAATTGTCCATTCACTTTTCCAGTCCAAAAGCCCATATTCCTTTAAACAAAATCATAACAAAGTACCCAAGTTCCTGGTACCAACTGCTTGCTGTCTTAGAGTTTCTATTGCTGTGAAGACACAATATGAACATGGTGTTATGCCCAAATCACAGGCTACCCCAAAAGACCACCACAGTCACCAAATCTGTATGTGAAAGCAAAGAGCCTTTATTCAAGCTAGAGCTTCGTCTCTCTGTCAGCACTGAGAGAAGAGAGCCCTGAGTCCAGGTGTTGTGCCCAGATCGTGACCCCCAGAGAGACCACCAAAGACGAGCATGCCGGAATGCAAAAGCAAGGTTTAATTCTGGATATCCAAAAGCAATACAAGCCTAGGCAGGGACTTCGTCCAATACATCCAACGCAGTGGAGGCTGGAGGAAGCGCCCACCTGTCTGCAAGCTCAGTTTTTAAAGGGAAAAGTCACAAGGTTACATCATTTAGGGGTGCTAGTACAGGTACAATTCTGATTGGCTTGCTTCTAGGGACTTCTAGAAATTACTTCTAAGGGAGTGGAAGCCCGCCACCATTTCTCATTGGCTGCCCTCAGGTGGGGGCATTTCTGTGGTCAGTTACCCTGGAAACCAGGGAGAGGACATTCCATAGTCTGGCAGGCATTACCTCGTGACTATCTTGTGGCTCTGTACTTTTACACTTCCTGGTTTCTGGAATCTGAACTGACTGGTCTCAGTAACTTCTGGCCTGTTCCAGTAACTTATGGCCTGTAGCTAAAAGGAGCAGTCTTAGGCCTTTAGTTTTGGGGTGAGAGCATTTTGGTCTTATTTTGGTTCCACACAGGTAGGGTAGGGTTTTGATCATTGCAGAGGTTGGGGTAAAAGGATTTCCAGGGTCCAGGACCCTGATTGGCTGACATTTGCCTAGGGGTATTTCAGCAAAAAGGAGAAATACATATATGCTAGACTCAGGGACATCTGGCCATCTTACCTAATCTTATCTAACAGTTGGAATGTTTGGGATATCAAGTACTTCCCCATCCCTGGGTGGATCCCTGGATGGTGTCAGCGCTTATGGCTTTTCCTGGCTTCAGGGTTGCCTACCAGTAAGCGTGTCCTGGCAGCTCTGTGTTCAAGCTGTTTTGGGGCCCCCACAGTCTGCCCTTCACAAGTATCAATGACAGGACCTAATCATAAGTCCTGTCTGTTCAAGGGTTCAAAGGGATAGTATTGAGACCTAAGAACCATTAATTGAATGCTATTGACTAGCTCTCAAACAAAGGCAATCAGTCTATTAATAAGGCAAGGTCCAAGTATAAGCAAAAGAAGTATGATCACTAAGGGGACAGCTAAGGCAGACACCAGAATAGTTAACCAGGGGGACCAATTAAACAAATTCTCATGCCATCCAGCTTTCCTGCACACATTCTGTTTTCTATTATTAATCTGCTTTCTTAACAAAACCATTGAATCTCTAATTACTCCAGAATGATTGACATGAAACAACATTCTTCCTCAAGAGCAACACACATGCCTCCTTGCTGAATGAAGAAGAGGTCCAGACCTGTTTGATTTTGCAAGCCAACTTGAGTATAGACTGTTCTTTGTTTTTAAGATCCAGATTAAAGGTTAATTGTAGGGTCTGGTAGTTTCTATCCTGAAGGATTAAGGCTGAGGTGCCTACTCCCATTGCTCCAGCTATGCCCAGTCCTACCAGGAAAGAGACCAAGACAGCTGTTGCCCCTATGTCCTGTTTTACCCTAGGAGATAAGGTCAGTTCTATTTGTGCCCCTTCATAGTATTTCATGTTGCAGAACAACTGGTCCATCACACAAAAGGATTGTCCTCTCTTAAGGACTGCCCCATGGATGCAGGGAGTAAGTCCCGAAGTGCAAACCCACCCACCATTCAGCAAAGGCCAAATAGAGAGTGTTGTTTTGTATGGTTGTGGTCTGGCTACATAAATCTGCTGGAGCTTGCTTTCTAGGGAATGCTACACAGGTTCCTATACCCTCCACGTGCTGTAATGAAACCTCTCCCTGTTTTCCACAAGGACAGGATGCTGGGGAGACTGAGGTGTAATCACTGGTTATTTCAACACCAATATAGAATGGGGGTTGTACATGTAGACAAAGCCAGCATTCCTTAGTCAAGTTGGGTTTAGAGGCATTTATCACCTGGAAGGTTTTAGAAACCAAGTCCCATAAATGGTATTGGCTATATAAAGAATTTTGACTGTAGACAAATTTCTAAGAGGTCTTATTAAATTAAAAATATGGAGCCAAATATAGGAGTGAAGGCTTTAGTGATCAGGGAAATAGTGAGAGCCACCGGCTACCTTAACTCACCACACCATAGCTTCCAAAGAGAGCTACTTTCTGTCTACCCACACTTTTATTGCCTTGCTGTTCTTCCCTCTCATTGGTTCTTAGCCCAGCTACCTCACTTCCTTGTCACTGTCTGTCTATACAGACCTCCTGGTCTCTATGGTTGGTGCTGGGATTAAAGGTGTGTGTTATTATGCTTGGCTCTATTCCCTAGTGTGACCTTGAACACACAGAGACCCTGCCTGCCAAGTGATCAGATTAAGGGTGTGTGCTACTACTGCCTGACTTTTGTGTTTATTTAATGGCTTGTTGTTTCCTCTGATCTCCAGGCAAGCTTTATTTATTAACATACAAATAAAATATCACCACATTTCAGCACAAATAAAGTATCACTACACTTGACCCTGAGGGTTAGTTCCCAAGTGGACTACTGGTGTCTGGTCCCTTCCCATTAGTTTGGTGGCAGGAACCTCCTGTGGTATCAGAACTAGATGTGTCCTATTGATGCCTGAGATCAGCCTAAGATAAGGTTCAGGGCCATCATAGATTTTGATACCCTAGGTCTTACCAGTGATCCATTTTATGGATTTATTTTCTCCTATCAATAAATTCTATCCTGAGGAGTTATATTTCTGACTTCCATAGGACCCACAACCACTGTTATGTAGTCTATATAGTTATATAGACTGTGATCAAACTGTCTCTTACCAATGGTGTTCAGCAGATAGGTCCGGTACTCACACATTCTCAAGAGGTCAAAAGTAAGACTCAGCTACCCCACATTGCTGATGCCAGGATTTTTCAGTCTTGTGTCCTGGGCAGACATAAAAACTACTTCCTCTCAGCTGGCACTGGTCTCGAACAGAAATAAATCCTGTACTTCAAATTTTAGAGGTGGGAACCAGGTCTCAGGTGGAGCCATAGCTGATTCTTGTTTGAGAATTTCTCTGGAGGATGTGTTGGTGACAGTCCAAGTGAGTGCTGCAGGTTGATGTGGATCAGCAGGAAATGTGGGTGGCAAAGGATGAGCAGTGTCAGCAAGAACAGCATCTTCATGATCGAGGTTGTTGGGGAAGTTTGAGCTTGAGTGGGTTATATTGATGCTCGATTCTCCAGCCTGAGGAGTCTCTTTCCTGTGACAGTTCTGTGGGGTCCTCTCTTCCTGGATCAGACAGTTTGACATGGGTGTGATGAATCCAAGTGGTAATGCCATCTACCTTTAGGGCCCTTGGAGTTGCAGGATCATAGTGTACGTCTCCTTCCAGTGCAGCTCAAAAGTCTCCCTCTGATGTCTTCTCACACAAACCCAATCTCCTGGCTGAAACTTATGTGGCATGGGTGGTCCCTCAGGTGGGACCATATGTTTTTATGCACAAGAACTACAGCCTTGAGGGAAGCAGCCAGGTTAACATCATCAAACTCAGCAGTAAGCTCAGCCCTTAGGTTAGATAAAAAAGGAGTGGGCCTCCCACCATGATTTCAAAGGGAGATAGCCCCAAGGCATATGGTGAGTTATGAACCCTATAGAGGGTAAAGGGGAGGAAAGCGTCTCAGTTACCGCCAGTTTCCATGGTCAATTTGTTAAGGTTTTTTTTTAAGGTTCTCTTTGTGTGCTTGACCTGATCTGAACTCTGGGACTTATTAACATAATGTAATTTCCAATTTGCCCCCAATACTGCATTACCAGGAACTGCATTACCCAAGAGACAAAAGCTGGTCTGTTGTCTGAACTCAAGAGGGTAGGGATATCATACCTTGGAATGATGTCCTCAAGTAGTTTTTTGGTGACCATCTGAACAGTCTTATTTCTTATGTGAAAGGCTTCTAGTTACACAGAGAATGTATCTATAAAAACCAAAAGATATTTGTAACCATATTTGTCAGATTTTACCTCAGTGAAGCCCATCTCCCAGTGGGAACTGGGTTTGGTGCCTCTAAGCCTAGTTCCAGGACTTTTAGGTTGATTGCATTGGTGAGTCAGCAGGCCAGGCATTTTTCAGCTAATTTGTTTGATCTTGTGCTGAAGGTCAACGATTTTTAAATGGGACTATCTTATCAGATCTTATGTTTTGCAGGTGCTGAGGTAGATAGAGTGGTGAATGTGAGGGAGGAGGGCTTCAGCCAGCTTTTCTGGCATGATGAGTCTTCCACTGCTGGTTATCCACCAGCTCGCTGGCCCTTGGGTCTGCCACATCCTCTGTAAGTGCTGCATTATGCATAAGTCAGCAGGAATATAGACTGGATTCTCATGGAGGTATGGTGGTCCTGTGTTTTGTAGCATCAGGGCCAAGGATATCTGTCATTTGTGCTGTCTGTGTACATGTTTAGCCTCTCCCTTTGCCATCTCCAGTGCCTTAGTCAAGGCTATCAGTTCAGCCCTCTGGGTGGAAGTCCCAGATGGGAGGGCTGTCACCAAAACAATGTCCTCTTCTAACACTGCAGCCACCCGTGTACCTTTTGCCATCTCGTATAAAGTTGCTCCCATCTGTATACCAGTTGAGCTTGGAATCTGGCAAGGGATGGCCTCATAGGTCTTTTCTTAGTCTATGTACTTGGGGCATGTAGCAGCCATGTAGTGGAGAGTCCAGATCTTGATCAAGGAGCAGGGATGAGGGAGTTAAGGCTGCAATCAGAAGAAACTGGATCCGAGGGGGATTAAGGAGCAGGCTTTGATAGTGAGCCATGTGAGCATTGCTCAGCCATCGATTAGGTAGCTGTTTGAGCACTCCCTCAGTGGTGTGAAGGGTGGTGATAAGGAGCTCTTGGCTCAACGTTAACTTGTTGGCATCTTTAACCAACAGGGCAGTGGCTACAATGATCCCTAGGCATGGGGGCCACCATGCTGCCACTAGGTAAAGTCTTTTTGAAAGGTAGGCCACCAGCCTATTCCAAGGTCCTAGCATTTGAGTAAGGACCTCTTTAGCTATGCCTTTTCTTTCATCTACTTATAGATGAAAGGGTTTAATGATAGATATCTGGTAATCCCAGCACAGGTGCCAAGGAGAGGGCCTCTTTTATCTTATTGAAGGCCTTGTCCTCAGCCTCAGTACATTGAACGGGCAGGTTTTCTTTTGTTACACCACACAGTGGCTTAGCCAGTTCAGCAAACCTGGGAATCCACAGGGAGCAAAAGAGAGCTGACCCAAGGAATTCTCTATAATAATTCCCTCCTGGAAGTGTAGACAGGTATTTTCAGCACAGTCTCTTTTGGGCTTTGGAGAGCTAATGCTGACTCCCTTTGAGGGCACATCTCAGATAAGTCATGTTAATTTGGCAAATCTGGAGCTTTATATCTGATGCCCAATACCCCATCTTACCAAGGCAGTAAGCAAATTGCCAGTGCTTACCTTACAATCTTCTTCAGTGTCTGCTGCTATCAGGAGATTGTGCACATACTGCAGGAGAGTGACCAAACTCCATCTTCTCTAGTCACTGAAGTCCCCCAATTCTGCAACCAGCACATAGCAGTAGTCTTGCCTTGGATCATAATCCTTGTACCTGGGGTTTTTAGGGCATTCTTTAGCCCAATGTACCACTTCCTAGCAGTAAGTACATTGGTCTTTCTACAACCTGGGGCACTCCCTTGAGTGGGGGTCCTTACCTTGGCCTCTGGATAGGAGTCTCAGTTGATGTTTCTTTTCATCTGGATCTCCTGCAGTGGCTGCTAGGAGGATTCTTGACATATTTCCAATCTGCTTTGCATTTTCTGCTGCCATGACCCTCATCTGTTTCTCTTCCAGGGTTTTTTGGTTGTTGTACACTTTCTGAGAGACTGAAAACCGCTCCTAGATGCTCTTGTCTGTAAGCCCATCCATCTTTTGAATTTGTGTCTAATGTCAGGTGTGGAATGATTAACAAAGGCCATTACCATGGCCAATTTATTCTCCTGGGCACCAGGGTCCATAAGAAATTATGCCCTAAAAGCTTCTATAATCCATTCTAAGAGGGCCAATGGAGACTCTGTCTTTTCCTGTTGTATACTACTTACTGACTTTGGCCAAATTGATAGGTTGATGAGCAGCAGTAAGGAGATCACTCACTATTACCTGGTGGTGCACCTGTAGCCTCCTTACCTTCTGCCAATTTGAAATTCCAGTTTGGATGTGTCAAGTGGAAGGTTTGGTCTAATAATGCAGGACTGACAGTTGGGCTTTCATCAGGTCAGGGAACCAATTTCCAGGCTTTTATCAGAATTCTCTTTTTTCTTCTGTGGTAAACAGAATCTGCAGAAATTGTTGGCAATTATCCCAAGGGGGCTGATGAGTGTATATAACAGAATCTAAGAGGTTAATAAGGGTCTTCAGATAGTCTGAAAATCTGAGGTTTTCCAGTTGTAAAGATCACTCATTGCAAATGCCAATACTGTGTCTGTTCATTGCTCTCATTGTCCAGTGGGATGACTGCTCTCAGGGAGAGCAACAGAGTCAGCTGCCTGGAGCAATTCTTGTTGGGCCTGCCTCTTGGTAAATGGTGGCCTTCGCAAATTCTCTGCACTCTCCTGGGCTCTCCCAGCCACCTGATTGGTTGGGGGAAGCAGCTGGTAAGGGGGAGGTAAGAAATGAAGTTGCTCCTCTGTACCCCCTTGCAGCATAAGGGCAGAAGGCTTAGGTTTCTCTTGCCTTTTGTCTTCCTGTAAGGCAAGGATGGTCTTGTTCATTGGTCCTGTGGAGATAAAGGGTTTTTGCCAAAGGGGAGGGTGAGCTACAAGTTCCTCTCAAGCAACTATCGAAGGAATCTGCTCCAGGTGTCCAGGTTTGCCAAATTTCAGGTCTCTTGTCCTAGTAATGATGTATGAGTCAAAGATGCCCTCTGTTGTCCACCTGGCTCTGAATGTTGGCCATTTAGTCTCATAAAAGATGCTAAGTTTACCCCTTTTAATAGTTTCCAGTCCTTCTCTCTTTGCCCTATTTCTAAAGTCCTGAAAGTGATCCAGAATTAAGGTTGGGAGGGGAATAGGAGTACTCTTAGTCTGTCCCATTATGTCAGTCTTGTAAGTCACATAGAGAACAAATAGAATTACAACACACAAGACTACAAACAGAATGCCTGGCACCTGGAGACAACTGAACCTGAGATGTTGGCTTCCAAATCAAATCCAAATTAACCAAAGGGGATGTTTCTCAGTTCCCCAGCCTGCAGTCCTCCCATAAGTACAATAACAAATTTTGGGCCCACTTACAAAAGCATATCCAAAACAGAAAGACAAACAAAAGTCAGTGCAGTAAATAGAAAACATGAATGTAGACACAAAAAGCATACTGGCCAGTTTTGGGATCTATGGGCAGTGGCCCTGGTGTGCTTGGGAGATCCCAGGACAAGCCCCTAAATGCTATGTGAGATCACAAGGACCCCCAAAAGGCCACCTTGGAGACCAAATCCCATATGTAAAAAAAAAGAGCCCTTATTCAAAGTCGAGCTTGGTCTCTCTGTTTGTCCAATATAGCAGTGAGAGCAGAGAGCCCTGAGTACAGGAAGGGTAGGGTTTTTCTTTTTTTCATAGCAGATGTTGAGGTGAAGGGATTTCCAGGGTTCAGGGCCCTGATTGGCTGACATTTGTCTACAGGTATCTCATCAAAAGGGAGAAATATGTATTGCTAGGCTTAAGGACATCTGGCCATCTTATCTAACCTTATCTAGTGGTTAGAATGTTTGGGATGTCAGGTACTTCTTCACCCCTGGATGGATCCCTGGGTGGTGTTAGCTTATGGCTTTTCCTGGGTCCAGGTGTTGTCTACCAGTAAGCCTGTCATGACAGCTGTGTGGTCAAGATGTTTTGCATGACAACTTTTACAAAAGAAAATCTTTAATTGCCATGGCTAATAGTTCAGAGGGTTAGTCCATTATCATCATGAAAGGAAGCATGGGTGGCATACAAGAAGATATAATGCTGGATAGGAGCTTAAAGTTCTAAATCTGGATCCTAAGGCAACAGAAAAGAACAGTGAATCACTGGGCCCAGGTTAAGCTTCTGAAACCTCAAAGCCCACTCCTGGTGACATACATCCTTCAGCAAGGTCATATCTACTCCAATAAGGACAGGCCTCCTAATTATATCACTCTCTATAAGCCTCCATGGAACATTTTCATTAAAACCAGCACATGTAGTTAATTTCCTACCTGGAAATTGTAGAATTTTGCTTGATTTCACAGGAATAGTACCAAACAAGAGTAAGTGGAAATAAGGAAAATTTTGGTATAATATAGGTGGGAATATATATTGATATGATTCTTATATACATCAGTGTGAAGATTCTTAATACATTAATCCATGATTCATTAGTTGGATACATATATAAACACAGTGCATATGTATGTAAAGTATATGCATAGTATGTGTATAAATGTTTATAAACCAAATAGAAATAATTATATGAATATATAAACTGTAAAAGAACTAGTAAAAGTACATCTTCATTCCCATGTTCACTACAGCATTATTACTCATATCAAACTTATAAAAACATTTTATTAGGTATAGACTAATTTTGGAAAAAGGAACATGATATATGCTTACAAAGGCATGTTGTCGATTCTGATACTGGTATTTACATCATTGATTACCTACTATAAACATATGGTTCCTTTGCATAGATTTGTTTCATTGAAGATATGATACAATTTGATTATCTCTCCCTTCCATCTTTTGCTTTGAAGGTCACATAATTTAATTATTCAGCCATTTTATTAAGTAGGAATAACAAAAATAAGAAAGGAAATTTTATGTGAATAAAAAATTAACAGAAAGTATCAGTTTGTTTGTGAAATGTTATGGTTTTTTAAAAAATAATTTAGTTGTCATCAACTGCAAATGCGAGTTTCAGATCTTCAGTTCTTCATAAATATTGTACCATTTTAATATTATGGAGCAGATTTCATTTGCTGTTGCTGTTGCATTTTGCTAATGACATATTATGATGAATATCTCTTGGCTCTTTGAATATTTTCTTTGCTGAAATTCCTTGTTAAAAAATAAAACAACTGTTTCTTATTTATTTAAAAATCTCCTGATATACTTGTATTACTGAATTCTGAACATTATCATTGAGTACCTCAAAACGTTATTTCTCAATGCCATGTATTTGTCCTTTCATTGTTTTGAAAACATTTCCTTTACTCAGTCTGTAATATGGTGGTTTATGCAAGAATAAGGTTAGTCAATATCAGAAAAAAATTCTATAAGGTATTCTCCATTGACTTTCAGTTTTATAATTATATTTTTAATTATTTATTATTACACTAAGAAAAATATATTAACTTCTGGGAATTTTGAATTCTCTTTGAGTATTTTGTATATGAATTTTTCCAATTTTCCTAGGAAGTTGATTCCCATTTTTCTTCCTTTCCTTGGTTATCATTTACTTATTCATTTATTATTTATTATTTTTTGTTATTTCAAGACAGGGTTTCTCTATAGGTAGACCAGGCTAGCCTTGAACATTTTTTGAGTGTTAGAATTAAGGAAGTGTGCCATGACTGCTCAGCTAACAATTCTCATACAATGTATTTTAATCAGGGCTGGAGAGATGGCTCAGAGATTAAGGGTACTCACTGCTTTCCAAAGGTCCTGAGTTCAATTCCCAGCAACCACATGGTGACTCACAACCATCTATAATTTGATCTGGTGCCATCTTCTGGCATGTAAGCAGAATACTGTATACATAATAATTAAATAAATAAATAAATAAATAAATAAATGATGTATTTTAATCTTATTTATTTCTTTAGGCAGAATACCGTATACATAATAAATAAATAAATAAACAAACAAACAAATGATGTATTTTAATCTTATTTTCTTCCCTCAACTCCTTCCAGATCTTTGTATCTCTCTACCCACCAATACTTATGTTTTTTTTTACTATCCTTCAAAAAACAAATAAACAAAAAAACTAAAAACAAAAATAAAAAATAAAACAACCACAAATGGTAATCAAACTACAATCTAAGGACCCAGACAGGTTAGGTAAAGAAGAAGTTTCCAGGGGAGATGCAAAGATCTCTCTGGGAAGGGGAAATATAATAATCTACAGATGGAATGTGGGCTGGTGGGGACAGGAGCAGGAGGTATCAGGTGCAGTAGGTGGGATGGAAGGATAGAGCACTAGGAGAGACAGATGGAATTTGGGAGGAGATATAGAAAACTAGTGCACTGGAAACTTCTGGAATCTATGAGGGTGATCTTAGTGAGGAATCCTATTAATGGAGGATATGGGATCTCAACTGACCATATCTTTTAGCCAGGCAAGGCTTCCAGTGATGGTACTGGGCTACATTCAGCTGAGTTGTTGATAGAGGGGATCCCATGGAAATCCCCAAACAACTAGGCTGATACTAGGACAGAGAGTCACTCTGCTGAGGACAAAAGCCACCCAGTTCTCTTGTGGAATATCAGTTTAACTATGTAAAGATGTCTTCCATTAGTTTGTGTTGTAGAATAATTGTTTAACTATATCAAAATGAATTGCATTTGTTTATGCTGCACTTGTTTAACTATATAAAGATGTTTTGCTGTTTACCTTGCCTGCCTAAGGTACCTGTTTGGTCTCATAAAAAGCTAAATGGTCAATAGCTAGGCAGAGGAGTGATTGGTCTAATAAAAAGCTAAATGGTCACTAGCTAGGCAAAGGAGTGATAGGTGAGGGTAGATGGCAGAGAAAAGGGGAGCCAACCAGCCAGACATTGCAAGCATAATGGACAGTGTGTAGATATAATAGAGTAGTACATAGATGAACAGAAATAGATTAAGTTAAAACATAAGCTAGCTAAAAACGAGTTTAAGCTAAGGCTGAGCATTCACAATAAGTCTGTTTGTCATGATTTGGTGCTGATGGTCCAAGAAAGCCTGCTACACAGCTCATTGAGGAGGTTGAGATGGTACAGGCTTGAAGCCTCACACCTACACTCTAGTCTCCTTGGTTTGGAAAGATACTCGGTAGGCTATGTAGTGCTGTGGGATGGTCTGTATGTCAAATTGCTCTGATTGGTCAATAAATAAAACACTGATTGGCCAGTGGCCAGGCAGGAAGTAGGTGGGACAAGGAGAGAAGAGAATTCTGGGAAGCAGAAGGCTGAGGCAGAGAGACACTGCAGCCACCACCATGACCAGCAGCATGTAAAGATGCCGGTAAGCGACCAGCCATGTGGCAAGGTATAGATTTATAAAAATGGGTTAATTTAAGATAAAAGAACAGTTAGCAAGAAGCCTGCCATGGCCATACAGTTTGTAAGCAATATAAGTCTCTGTGTTTACTTGGTTGAGTCTGAGCGGCTGTGGGACTGGCAGGTGACAAAGATTTGTCCTGACTGTGGGCAAGGCAGGAAAACTCTAGCTACAAATGGCACCCAACGTGTTGGCAAGAGTTTCCACCTAAAACCTGAGAAAAGATTCTAAACGGAACTAAAAACAGCTTCCTAATTGTCTCTCTCAAATGAGCGACAGCCTGCCGGTTTGAGCTACTGGCGGGTTCCTGGCGTGTGCGATTGACCTGCAATATGGCGGGAATGAGGCCTCTGCAAGTGGCACATTAAGCTGCATGGTGAATTTAGCCTTTGCTAGTACAAAACAAAAAAAGAGGTTTCTGGGCTACACGCTGCTTGGATAAAAGCATAGACCCACGATGGCTCCCAGAGCTGGCAGAAAACGTACCACTGCCATGTTGGGAAGCTGAAGTGGGTGGAGCCAGCAGCCAAAGCGCCATTTCAGTCTTAAAAGGCTGCAGTTTAAAGCAATAGGCTCAAGGTAATATAAAAAATAAGCCACATAAAGATGGTTACCACACAGAGAATCTGGATTATGTTCTCTTTGATATTTGTAACTAAAGAAAAACATTTGATTGCAAAAGCTGTTGAGTTATGCCAAAATGTGTATTTTAAAGGTACCTTGACTTCAAAATTTGGATATAAGGATATGTTGCTTTGGAAAAGAGGCTCTGCTTTTGTTTCTACAGAAAGCCAGAGGCTATGGATTTGTTCCAGATTAAGATACATCAGGTTTGACCAGCCAAGACCACCTGAAAGGTCTCCAATGACACCATGGCCCAGATGATCCAACATCCAGAATCGTTTCAAGGCAACTGGCACAGATGATACAGCCTCGCGGACTATTCCATGATCCTTAAATTTTCTTTGTGTCCCCATAGGATACAGCGCCCCCCTCCAGCAGGAAGTAGTAAGAGAAGCTACGCCCAAATTCCCAAATATACCAAGCTGGCTTTGGAGATGAGTAAAAGTTAAAACCTTCCTTTTTAAAAAAAGAAAAGGGGAAGTGCTGTGGGATGGTCTATATGTCAAATTGCTCTGATTGGTCAATAAATAAAACACTGATTGGCCAGTGGCCAGGCAGGAAGTAGGTGGGACAAGGAGAGAGGAGAATTCTGGGAAGCAGAAGGCTGAGGAGAGAGAAACTGCAGCCACCGCCAGGACAAGCAGAATGAAAAGATGCCGGTAAGCCACCAGCCATGTGGCAAGGTATAGATTTATAAAAATGGGTTAATTTAAGATAAAAGAACAGTTAGCAAGAAGCCTGCCATGGCCATACAGTTTGTAAGCAATATAAGTCTCTGTGTTTACTTGGTTGAGTCTGAGCGGCTGTGGGACTGGCAGGTGACAAAGATTTGTCCTGACTGTGGGCAAGGCAGGAAAACTCTAGCTACAATGTAGAGACAAACCTGGGAAACATTCCGGTAACAAAACCCTTTACCTATAACCTGTCCTGCCTACAAGATATGCTGGGGCAGTGGTGATTTAGCACTCATGGAAATGGTCAATCAATTTTTTGTTTAACTTGAGACATACCTCAGGAGAAGAAACCTGTGCCTTATACTGTCTGAATGGCCAGAAACTGGAGACTGAATAGGGCAGAGACCCAGGGTAGCATCAAACACTACTGGTATAAAAAATTCACTTAAATAATTCCTGAAGGTATTTTGTTATACTCATAGTTCAGTACCTTGCCCAGTTGTCATCAGAGAGGCTTCCTCTGGCAGCAGATAGGAGTGGGAAATTATACAGACATTATAAGCAGAGAGAGTTGATCTCTGAGGTGAGGTCCCTCACCTCAGAGATCAGGCAACCCCATGGAAGAGGAGTAGGAGAAATTGTAGAAGTCAGAGGGTAAGGAGGACACAAGCAGAACATGGCTCATCAAATCAACTAACCAGGGCTCACATGGACTCACAGAGACTGAAGCAGCAAGCACTGGGCGTACATGGGTCTTCTGCCTGTATGTAATGGCTGTTAGTTTGGTTTTTCTTTGTGGGGACTCTTAATGGTGGGAGTGGGTGTATCTCTTTCTCTTTTGCTTATTCTTTGAACTCTTTTCCTCTTATTGACTTGCCTTGTCCAGCCTTGATATTAGGGCTTCTGGCACTGTCTTGTATTATTGGATCTTGTTTTGCTCTGTTTGGTTGTTTTCTCTCAGGGACACACAGTTTTCTAAAGAGGAAACTGAGTGGGAGTAGATCTGAGGAGGGAGAGGGGAGGTCAGGGGAGCTGGGATGAGTGGAGGAAGAGGGAAAAAAAGAATATGATGCAAATTGACAACATCTGTGCCTCACAAAAATGCCAGTTTTGATCAAATGTTATCTTTAATGTTAATCTTATATTGTTTTTATAATTATAACTTTAGTTAAAAACATTATTCTTGCAAAGAATACATCAAAAATCTAACTGAGCTTATTTTGTGTTGGACAAGTACTCCTGGGTATGGGCCTGCCGTAGGATGTGGTTAATTTACTCCTTGACACTGCATTGGAGAAAACTGATTTTTCTCTCTGCAAGTGGGTATCAATTACAAATATGTTCTTAGTTAGGAATGGGGCTGAATATCTACTCCCTTCCTCAATTCCAGTCAACTGCCTGGTTTATCCTGTCTAGTTCTCTGTGAGTTCACATGATCAACAGTCCTGCTATGTCTGCAAGACACTATTTTGTTGGCATTATCTATTATCCCTGGATTTTACAATCTTCCTGCCTCCAAGTTTGTAAAGGTACCTGAGCCTTGACGAAAGGAATGTGATGAATGTATCCTTTATAGGACCAAGTGATCCAAGATGTCTCTCATTCTCTGCATCACCTAGTTGTGGGTTTGTGTCTTAATTCCCACATATTGCAAGAATTTTCTTTGATGTGGATGGTGTTATGTGTGTCATTGGGAACCATTTTATTGCTATGTTCCTTCACTGAAATAATAGTATTTCCCTAGGGTCCCTAATCTATCTAATCTCAGGTTTTTCCCTAGGGTCCCTGATCTATCTAATCTCAGGTTTTAGGTCACTTTAGCAGTGTCAAGAATGGGTTCTATCTCATAAGGTGGAACTTAAATCAAATTTTAAATAGGGGATTTGATATTTTCATAATACTTTACCACTATCCCACCAGTGTATCTTTCAGGCAGGTCACTGTTTTAAGTCACAAGCTTTGTTTCTGGATGATATTGATGATTACTTTTTTTTTTTAGCATGTAGAATATCTCTCAGTATCATGCATGCTCATCTATGAGTGTAGACTCTATCTAGGTTCTAGCTCAACATGTCTGCATTAGTGGGCATATATATGTGTTATCTTAAGCAGTAGGGCATAACCACAGCAATAGAGCTGTGGACAGCAAACAATGCCCTTAGTAATAGCCTGTGGTGTTTGTAGATTCCACAGTACCCCTTTTGTCAACAGTAAGATTCAATACTTGCTTTCCTTACACTGAAGGTTTTACATGGTGGCATAAGGTGCCCAAATTGGGGCACTACCTTTCCCATTATTTGGTCACTCCATTAAGATTCCTTTCAAACAGCATCTTCAACAACTGCTGTTGGTCCAACTGGGTGGCTGAATTTATAAGAATGAAAATAGATCCATATTTATTATCAACAATAAAACTACTCCAAGTGGATTAAGGACCTCAACATAAGGCCAGATACCCTGAGTATCATAGCAAAGAAAATGATGACTAGGCTTGAACTCATTGGTGCAGCTAAAAGACTTTCTGAACAGGACACGGTGATCAATAATTAGTAAATGAGGCCTCATGAAGCTGCAAAGGATCCCATCATTTAGGTAACATGGAAGCATACAGGTGGTAAAAGCTACTTATTAATTATACATTTAATAGATTGTTACTATTGGAAATATATAAAAAATAAACAACTAGAATATTAAGAAATCAAATAACCTGAGATTTCATACTACCCCAGTCAGAATAGCCAAGATCAATAAAACAAATGATAACTTATACTAGTAAGATTATGGCGAAAAAAAGAACATTCACTCTTTATCCAAATGCTTGCAAACTGATAACAGCCACTACAGAAATCAACATGGCAGTTCCTTGAGAAGTTGGGAATTGATCTACCTCAAGATCAATTTATAGCATTCTTTAGCATATATCCAAACACTCTACATCCTACTATAGAGACATTTGCTCATCCATGATCCTGAAGCTTTATTCATACTAGCCAGAAACTGAAAAAAGCCTAGTTGTTTACCAAATGATGAACAGATAATGAAAATGTGGTGTATTTGCACAGTGAGATTATTATTTAGCTGTTAAAATCAATTTCTGATGTTTATAGGTAGATGGATGGAGCTAAAAAAAATCATTGTGAGTTCATTATACCAGACTCCAATAAAGATAAATATTTTATGTTTTCTTTTATATGTGGATATAGCATTTGAGCCTTTGATTTAGATTAGGTACACAGTAAGGCATCAGTTTGGATGATCTCAAAATGAAGTATTAAAATAACATAGTGTTATTAGGATGTAAAGTAGAAACCAGAAGAATATTCAGTAGGGAAGAAGGTGGAAGAGAAGGAGAAAGAAGGAAATAGGGTGCTAGACAACTAATATTAAAGATTATATGAAAAATCACATAGAACCCTACTACTGTAGAATTTTCTTAAAGTATAAGCATATATGAAAGTTTCCCATTTTTTTCACCTGTGTGTATTACTACCTAACTTTTCATGTATACATATTAACTTTCTATAACTATTAGAATGGCCAGTTTCAGTTCTACCATGTGTGCCAGCTCTAGGCTATTTTTAGTGATTACTTCATCCTTATTACATAGAAAATTTCCCCACCTTTCTTGTCTAGCATTTTAGAAATTCTGTTGGTAGACATCATTAATGATAAATTACAGATCTTTTTTTTCACTATTATTGTCATAAAACTTTTGAGCCGGGCTATGCAATATAGTTAAGCCGATTTAGACAGTTTTTGTTTGTATGTCTTTCCTCTTTGGAATTTATTTATTTATTTATTTATTTATTTATTTATTTATTTATTTATTTATTTATTTATAATGCTGAATGACATTTATTGAAGGAGGAAGGAGGTCTTAAATACAGGCTTACAGCACAATGGGAGAACCCCAGAGGGCAGAAGTTCCCTACCGATGTTTTACAATCTTGCATCTAAGCTGTTAACGCCCAATATGCAGGATACACAGACAAGGAACTTCCCTTAAGCATTCAGGAGGGTGGAACCCGGCAGGGAATTAGCATAGGGAGGATATCAAGGTCAAGGTCAGCAAGCAAGGCAACAGTTACCCAAAACAGGGGCCAGGGACCTACAGGTCCCCCCTTTTACTAAAAAATGAGCTTCTGACTTAGGTTGCATGGGACATCAGCAGGTCACCTTATTCATCATGGAGACACCTGCCCAGGCCACACAGGCACTCTATCTTAGGTTGTGAGCACCCCCCTCCCAGGTATTACCTGTCTCTGAATACTCATTATTATACAGGCTCAATCGTATGTGAGCTGCTGAGTTAACTGCTGCCAAAGATCTCAAAGTGGTGCTAGGCTTGCAATCTGTGTGTTCGACACAGAAAAGACCAACAGAAGTCCTAACCCACCCAGAGCCAGTAGGTTAAAGGCAACTGAGCTATTACCTTCCTTAACGAGCCTTACTGCAAATTGGAGTCCTTGTAAGATGGTATCCCCAAAGCAAATGGAACTTGAGTTTATAAATTTATAACTTTCAAAGCCAATTGAAATGTATATAACTATTGAATTAAATTTATCATATGCAATAGAATGAAAGATTAACTAAAAGTGGCAGCTACTTTTGCCGCCAGGGTCTCCACCTCTTTGGAATTTATAAATGCATATTTTCAGTCTTCCTGAGACATTGGTAGATCAAGAAAGAATTATTTCCATTACTGTTCTTTTTGAGTACACAATTCAGTGACCTTTTGAAATACAATGCTTACCAATCTTACTAATTAATATTGAGATTATTCTTAAATCTGTTAGCTAGTTCTTAAAAATTAACCCTGCCTCTTATCTGTGGTAGTCAGTAATTATGTACTTGAGGACATCCATCTAGAGAACTGTTGAAAAAGACTATCACAAAGATTCACAATGGTAAAATGCAGAAAATATGAAAGCTTTTGGGCAACACAACAGCTTACCTTAAGGCTTAAGAAAAAAATCACAGAAAAAAAGGTAGAAAATTCTAAGAGGATAAGAATAATTGATGTTAGCAAATATCTTTTAGCTAGTAAAGGGAAGTGTACCCACAAAATCTCAGAAATGTGGTCTCCTAAACAAGAAATGCATGAGAATACACATCAACATGGTGGATGAGAGAAGTCTCTACTTCTAGATTCAGTGCACTACTTCTAGATACAGTGCTACATGTCAATCAATGGTTCTTGAGAAAGAGAGGGGCAGTCTTCTCCAGAGGAGCCTCTGATGGGTATATAATGCCGGATTGTGCATAGGTACCTAGGAGCAACACTAGCATATGTAGAAGAGGTCATGAATTTGACAGGGAGTAGGGGACACAGTAAATGTCAGGGGGGTGGTGAAAATGTTTCATTCATGTAATTCCCAAAAAATAGTTTAAAAGGTCAAATTAAAAACAAAGACTAAATATTGATTTCCCTAAATTTCCAAGTCGATCTCTTTACTAAGAGAGATTGTGGGGATTTCCCATATTACCATTTTGTGTACTGCTTCCAGAAATCACTTTTAAGTAATTAAACTGACTGTTCACCTCTTCAATCATGGCCTTAATTTGTTCCATTTCTACTTTTTAGGCATACCTTGTACATTGTTTTCTAAGTACAATTTGACACATGATTAATTTTGTGATCTTTAAGTCTTTTATAAATTATAAAACAGAATATGCCCTGCATATATATATATATATATATATATATATATATATATATATATATAAATTTGTTTGGACAAAAATAGTCTCTTGGTGTCTGAAAGACTTGCCTAGAATGTGTAAGGTGACAGGTTTAATCCTAAATAATTACAATGTTGAGAGGAAATTATATCATGATGCTACATACTGCTTCATCAAGAAAGGTCAAATACTGAAAAGAAAGATAAAAAACATTAGACATAATATTGTTAGTGAAACATATTTATCTAATTTTAGAAGACTTTAGAGTAAGTGCAAGCAAGATGAACAATGGCATAGCAATGTTTTAGTGACTATCAGGCATGTGTTTTAATGTCACCACCTTATACATGTAAGAAAATTCAGAAGATTTTATCATAAAAGGAAACTACCACTCACTCATAGAATTGAAAATCTCTGGGGTATCTGATCTCTCATGTTTCTTCAGAGGTACAGAAGAAGAATCAATTTCTGATAGAAAATTGATATCATAGTTATCAACTACTAAATGTGTACCATTTGCATTTTATTCTAGTAAGGAATTAACCATGGACAGTCTGTGATTTGGTACAAGCTACTTTGGTATCTCAGAACTAGTGTACTCTTGCAAATCGTTTATATATCAGATCTAAAATAAAAGCAAAGAACTCAAGTACTCTGCTTACAAAATGGTTTGTAATCAAAGAAGGTTATATTTGTGAAAGAGCATTGTAAAGTTTACTGTTCTGCTATAAAACACAGAATAAGTAAATTACTAGCATGTTTCCCTATTTAAAATGAATTGGAAATTAATGATGCACTATTATAGTCAATCTCTAATGAGTTGAATAATAGACATGAAGAAAAAGATATAAATTCAATTCCATAATTAGCTTTGATAAATCTGTTAAATAATATTTAAAAGAATGATCCAATTTTATCTTTTAAATATATATCTCCATGCCTGATGTATACATATATATGTATGTAAATATTTCTTCCCCATAATTGATTAGTCTTATAGATTTACTACTCAATATTAGATTCCATCATTAGCAGCATAAAATAATTATTTTATAGTAATAATATTATCTTTAACAAATTGTGTAAGAGTCAAGAGTTTGAAGAAGAGTAAAATAAAAAGAACAAAAATATAGCCTCTATATCTCAGGAATCATTTGATATTCAATCCACACTATCACAAAATAAAGTGTTATATTAGAAATAAAAAATTCATTATTAATTTATATTAAAGTGAAACTTCACTTTAATATAATAAACTTCAAAGTATTTTAACTTTGAAATAATTTTAAATATAAATCAGGAAGAAAATGATAGCCAATTTCCATTCCCTAGGCCTTATTCTAGCATTTTTTTCATATTCATTATAAATGACAAATCTTTTGATCTTTTAGATTCATTAGAAAGAAGTATCAAATTCTGTTCATCTGTGATAGGATTTTCTTATCTACTTAAATGTTAAATTTATAAAGTCTACTTAAATTTATTCACTTTAAAATTACCTATTTATGTTCACAATCTTTGACCAAAAAATGTTTGATATTTCCTATAATATTTCAATTAACAATGAGTTAATTTGACCTTCTATAACAAAATACCACATGCTAAATTATTTAGGACACAAATATTAATATATTGTCATAGTATATTTACTTAACCAAATATTCAGTTCTTGGAAAGTCATGGTTATTGAAGAAGAAGAAGCAAATACTAATTTTTTATTTTCTTAAAAGGGCACATGTGTCTTCACATTTAGGATGAATGACATTCGAAGGCTAATGTTCAGCCTCTCCCTAACTCAACTCAAACAGAATCAAACTGAGGATTAAAGATTTAACATGTGAGACACTAAAATTCATTCCATGATACCTGCTGAAAAAATTGACAATAAAGGGGAAAGTCTTTTGGTTGAGCACATTCATAGCCACATTATATTCACAATGCAACACTTAATATTTCTGAAGTACACAAATAGTGCATAAGATAGGATATGTATCCTAAGAACATGTAGACCTTGGTCAATGGATATAGAAGAAGGAAGTTGAGCAGTATGGTGGTTTGAATCAGAATGACCTCTCATAGGCTCATGTACTTGAATGTTTGTTCCCAGTTAGTGGAAGTATTTGAGAAGGATTAGGAGGTACGGCCTTGTTGCAGGATGTGTGTCACTGCTGCATGAGCTTTGAAATCTCAAAAGCCCACACAAGGCACAGTCTTCCTTTGTTTCCAGTCTGCAAGTCAGATGGAACATTTCAAATAATGCTCCAGCATTATATCAGCCTGCCTGTTTGCTGCCATGTTTTGTGCCAATGATCAGAAACTGTAAGGAAACCCTCAATTAGTTACTGTCTTCTCCAAGTTGCATTTGTCATGAGGCCTCCTCCTAGCAACAGAACAACTATGACAAAGAGTATATGTGGCACAATAAGAAAAAAAATAAAAATAGCTTATTAAATTTCAATAATTTAAGGCTGTCATGATTCAGAGGGTAAAGTACTTGATGCATGAGTCGGATAGCCTGAGTTTGGTACTCCAAATTCACAGTGGAGGGACAGAGTTGACACCAAAGACATGTCCTCTGACTTCCACGTATATACCTCTACATGGATACATGGGTGGACTGTGTTCACATATTCATGATAATAATTGGTATAGTAATGATTTTTAAAGTTTATTAGATCATGTAACATATTTTTGTTTGATTTGAGATAATTATATAACTTGAAATTAAGGATTTAAATATGTGGAAATTATATAAAATGAATCTTATAAATCATTAGGTAAATTATTATGATTCTAAGAGATAACTCTTAATATTTTTGTACTATAATTACATGTTAAATTTGAGAATGAACTTGCCTTTGATAGATGAACCACTTATAAATCAAAGGACAGAATTAGAACTATTTAGTTTAATGATTTTCACGGATTTATTTTCCATTAGGAAATCATCTAGAATTATACAACTCTTAATTCCTTGAGTGGAAGAGATGGTCAATAGGCTAAAAAGAAAGGGTTAGTTTGATAAGGAAAAGGAAGGATGGTGAATGAAGAGACAAAGATATGTACAGATTCACCATTTCTATGTCCATTTTGTGTATGACAAGATAAAGGAGGAAAATTCCTGATTGGTAAACAAGAAGTGGTATCAGGCTATATCTTTCCTCTTTTTTAAAAAGACTCAATTTCAAACCATTTGAAAGTGATACTGGGAAATAATATTGTCTATCTAATCTTATACATCAGAACTACTGAATAAGTTACTAGAAATATAGTTCTCTGAAGTTTTACATCAATTTTTTAAAATTTTAGGTTGGTTTCTTGAGACCTAATGAGAGCATTTTTTTCATCAAAGCAACAGCTCTCTACGGTTCTAACAGAGATAGTTTACAGAGTCTCTCTAGTTCAAGAGTATTTAAGACATAAATTGAACTAGAGCACAGCTTGTAGAAACTAATACTGTTGGTCAGATCTGTTTACAGAAGATACATTCATTCACTGCGAATTTTATTGCATGGATTCAGTAACTGAAAAATGAAGAAGGCTATATATATATCATTCAGAATGCACAATAATCCATAAATGGAAACATTTTGCCATCAAGTAAATTCATTTCTATAAGACTTATCCCATATAGGTCAGAATCTCATATAGAATAATTCACCTTAGAGTTGTCTTCTACAGGAATTGACACTTTTTGTTTGGCAAAGGCATGATTCAGCCTCACATTCAGGAAAACATTTATTAATTCTGGGACAAGACTTGTGAGACCCAGTGTGGACAAACAATTGACTCCACTGAACAAAAACAGTGATCTGGTAATTCTGCTGGAATAAGTATGGAGACACAATTTCTATAAAAAATGATTTCAAGTCCTTTCTACATTTTTTCATATTGTATATAAAATAATATTATCACTAAATAGGGTTTTAAAAACTTAGCAATCTTATCATGGAGAGTATTCACAAGTACACATTTAATTTAAGCTCATTGAGAGTGAAAACTGTTTAAAACATTTGCCTTCTTCTCCATGTATATGGAAATATTGACGGGAGGAATGCATAAGCATAATAGTTAGTCATTCTCCTATTTTTCTCCTTTGATTTTGCCCCCATTTTGATTCTGTTCCTATATAATTTTTAAGCTCTGAAGCAGCCTGAAGGTAAAGCATTTATTAAAGATTATTTAATAAAGACTTATTAATAACTAAAATGTTTACAATATAATAATTTATATAAATTATTCACACGGTGTAAAGAAAATTTCTATATAATTATGTGGTTTAGTATAAAACAGTCTTACTTGCATTTATTTCATTTTTATTAATTATTAATCTGAACATATTTAGTAGAAGCAATACAACCTAATAGAAATTGTATGCTTTGAAACTGTGGGAAGGAATCTTATCATCATTTTACAATAATTTCCTGGTCAAAGAAGTATCATAGAGCATTGACTTAGGGAATAACAGTTGCAATGCCATTTTATACTGATTATGAAAATAAATGATTACAAACTACAATGAAAATAAAAATTTCTTATCCCCTCCCAGCTTAGTTTTCTTAATTAATTGCTGACAGATTTTGTACAAATTTTTCTTTAAAAATTGACAAAAGCCTAATAAAATGAATAGTGAAAATATTTCACATTCCAAGAGATGTTTTCATCATACCTCAGTGAAGAAGGTTCATACATTTACTGGAAGTTTGCACTGTCCTGTTATCTGTTACCAAGTTGATGCATCATGCTCCAAAGAAATAAAAAAAAAATCTGGTATATCATGGAAACAGTATTGAAATCTATGACCAAACTGATTATTTTTTTAAGAGTTGGATTTCTAAACAGAGTATCCTGCTGGGTCTGTCTCCAGATGAGGGCAGGGTCTGAAGATAGGTGAGTGTAAGAGCAGCTACAGGAGGAATCAGACACAGGACACTTCCTTCTTAGTTCCATTTTAGTAGAGATGGACATAGAGGAAGCATATCTCTGTATGACTTGTCCTACTCTGATGGGAGTCATCCCCAGTGGGACAGGTCCCAGCAGAGGATGTAAAGAGCCTTTGGGGGAAGGAAGTGAGCCAGGCCATGTTGGTTGGGAGAATGTTGTAGCCTGACTAACTAGCATCTAGAATGATTCTTTATTTATACAGAATTTAGTAAGCAGAGATACATTCATGATATTCCAAAACATAGATCATAATATTTTTGGGTTTGGACATGTGTTTAACTTCCTTTTGGTCATCTTTATTCATCATTAATAAATTATGATAGAATAGAGTTATCATTTCCAATCATTTCCCTAAAGTTTTGATATCATTAATAAACAGAGTTATTCTTACTCATTAACCCCATAACCCAATCTTTAAGAATCTATAGGTGTATGACAGCTTGTTCTCAGGCTGGTACCTTTGGTTGCTTCAAGGACACTAGACCAAGACAAAATCTTCAAGCTACAGCAGGCATTTTTCCATGTCCCAAGCAGTATAATTATTAACTCTTAGTGGTCAGAGTGCCCAGGAAAAAATACTCAAGCCAAAACTGCTGCAATTATTATTCAAATTCTGGCATAATACAATGTTTATATTTTATATCTTTATAGAATTTGTGTATGTGTCTAATGCTGGCATTCTGCTGTTCGTTGTTCATACATCACCACACTGGCTCTGCATGAGCTAACTTTTAAGAGGGAGAGGTCATGACATCTCATTCTTTCATCATCTTCCCACTCCATACTTGGCTCATCAATATGTCTCTGTGTAGGGCAGAGGTATATATCACATAATTGCTTCCTGCTTCTTGTCTCATACGGGCAGCTAGACACTGAAAAATGCAGGTTTGAACACTGGCGGGTTCCTGGCGTGTGCATTTGACCGCCAGTATGGCGGGAATGAGGCGTCTGCAAGCGGCACATTAAGCTGTGTGGTAGATTTAGTCTTTACTATTATTAAAAAAAAAAGGTTTCTGGGCTACACGCTGCTTTGATAAAAGCGTAGACCTACTATTTCTGAGAATTGATGACTCCCAGAGCTGGCGGAAAATGTACCACTGCCATGTTGGGAAGTTGAAGGGGGCGGAGCCAGCAGCCATAGTGCTGTTTCAGGCTTAGAAGGTTACATTCAATAAGACTGATTCAGATAAAATAGTTTATAATACATGTAAAAATATATGTAGGCTTAAAAGACAATATATATATGTATATATATACATATATATATCTCATTATATAAACAAATAGTATCTAAAAATAAATTGTTTAAAAAAAAGTAAAGGTAATAAGCCACGTAAAGATGACTATCACACACAAAATCTTGATTATGTTTTCTTTGATATTTGTAACTAAAAAAAAACATTTGATTATAAAAGCTGTTCAGTTATGCCAAAATGTAAATTTTAAAGGTACCTTGACTTCAAAATTTGGATTTAAGGATTTGTTACTTTGGAAAAGAGGTTCTCCTTTTGTTTCCACAGAAAGCCAGAGGCTGTGGATTTGTTCCAGATTAAGATACATCAGGTTTCACCAGCCAAGACCCCCTGAAAGGTCTCCGATGACACCATGGCCCAGATGATCCAACATCCAGAGCGGTTTCAAGGCAACTGGTTCACACAATACAGCCTCACGGACTACCCCATAGGCCTAAAATTTTCTTTGCGTCCCCATAAGATACAGCACCCCCCTCCAGCAGGAAGTAGTAAGAGATGCTACGCCCAAATTCCCAAATATACCAAGCTGGCTTTAGAGGTGGAATTGGCTCACTCCCCCTCTAAACCCAGACATAGTGCTTTAAAAAAAAATGGTTAAGAGATTCTTCTGTCCCAAATCAAAAGAGCCCTCTGGTGTGGGACAGAGAAAAACCAATATTTTTATTTAAACAGGTTGATTATAAATGTGATCTCTTTCTAAAAAAGAAAAAGAGGATATGATATAGATATATAGGAGGATATGGAGATGATAAGATAAAAGGGTAGATTAATGAACCTACTTTTAAAGAACAACTTGTTTAAAATGTTTTACATTGGTATAGATTTTAGTTTATGTTTAAAATGTTTTACATTGGTATAAATTTTAGTTTATTGATACAAACTTGAAGTTAATTTTGTTATACTGTATATATATGTTTCTATTCTTGTTTGAGGTATTATGTTTATGTAACTCATTTAAAATTGTAATGGATAATTAATAAATAGATTAATAATTATTCATCTATGATAATCATACCTGTAGCCATGTTAGTTAAGTCTTCTAGGTATACATAGATATATTTCAGATAGATAGGTAATCTTCAAACACTTCATAGACCTAAAGAATATGGCATTTAAATAACTTAAAATTCTGTTGACGTGAGACACAATGGCTCCTGGCTGCACCAATTGATCCCGAGAGAATACTGGGCTTCTAAGACATTTCCATTTGGAAGTTTCTCTTTTTGGCACAAAATGGCCTACTGGGCAAAGAACTGCCCTTTCCTTGACGGCTGACAGTACACATGTAATGCTGTCCTTTCTGGACAAGCGGGACACAAGGAAAGTGACCACTGTATTCTGCCAAGACAGGGTAAGATGGTCTCTCAAAATTCCTGCTTCTAAAAATGGTCTGTCAGATACTCTAGGCCTGTAGCCAATTTAAATGCACCAACAATGCTGAGAAACATTAGGTGACTGTCCAGGCTGTCAGCTGTCTTGGTCTACTTTTGCAAGATTCCCGAAAGTTGCTTGCATCCATCTACTATTTCTTAGGTACCATTATGTTCCTTCTCAGGTCTTTGATGTGCTTTGATGTGAAAACTAGATAGCTGTAATTTTCTCAGTTATGATAAAAGATAAGTTAGATATAAAACCTTAAATTCACAAATATAAGATAGATAGGACATCTTCTTTAATATTGTAACTGTAATTCTTGCTCGGTAATTGTTTTGTTATATGTAATTTTACCATGTTAAAGTTAAAACCTTACTTTAAAAAAAAAAGAAAAGGGGAAATGCTGTGGATATTGTTCTATATAAATAAAACACTGATGGCCAGTGACCAGGCAGGAAGTAGGTGGGACAAGGAGAGAGGAGAATTCTGGGAAGCGGAAGGCTGAGGGGGGAGACACTGCAGCCACCGCCAGGACAAGCAGCATGTAAAGACTCTGGTAAGCCACCTGCCACGTGGCAAGGTATAGATTTATAAAAATGGGTTAATTTAAGATAAAAGAACAGTTAGCAAGAAGCCTGCCATGACCATACAGTTTATAAGTGATATAAGCGTCTGAGTGATTATTTTATAAGTGGATTGTGGGACTGTGGGGCTTGGGCAACCTGGAGAGAAGCCCTCCAGCAACAATTGACCTCATTCAGAAATTGGAAATCATGACCTCTCTTAGATATAATGCTTGAGTTTGAATTTCTGTTTTGCTGCAAAGATGGAATGCTCTAAAGACAGAGTTTTGTTGATCTGATTTCAGTCAAGGTCCATCATGGCTTCAGTCACAACTGTCCAGAATGTATGATAATTTTACAGACCTAAGAGTCAAGAGAAGCACAGAAACTAGTATATATTTTACTTACTAAATTTGTTACATTTACTGTCAGTGTTTGGTCATAAAAGGAGTGCTATAATTATTGTTTATAGTTATTGTTCATTATGAAAGTTATCAGCTTTATTTATGACTCAAAAGAATAGCCCTTTTTTTGGTGAGTTGTATCCCTTGTGTCTGAATTCTCCACAAGGTATTGCTATCCTTAGAATCTGTAAGCCCTGGCATAGACCATCAGAAAGGAATGATCAAGGCAATAGAATGATGCAAGGAAGTATCTGCAAGGGGATGAATGGAGACATGGCAATAGAATGATACAGGGAAGTATCTACAAGGGGATGAATGGAGACATGACAATAGATTGATACAGAAAAGTATCTACAAGGGGATGAATGGAGACATGGCAATAGAATGACACGGAGAAGTGTCTACAAGAGGATGAATGGAGACATGGCAATAGAATGATACAGAGAAGTGTCTACAAGGGGATGAAAATTTTTACTTTCTTCTCTTCATTGAACTGCAATAAAGCATTTCTCTGAGAAAAAAGAAGACAAACTTTCCTAATAGATAATATATATGTACTTGATATCATAATTCAACAATAAAATATTTTCTTTATATCAGATAAATCACTTTATTTGGATCTTGGCAGGCTTTTACTTTTCCAGTAATGGCTTTTCTTTCTTATAGTTACTAAGAGTAGCCAATGTTTGGTTTATTGTATTTTTAATACACAAAATGAGGTGTTATTGTTAAAACTTTGTGCTCTGGAAAAAATATGAAAAAAAATTCATGTTGTGCTTGCAGTATTTTTTCCATAGGTTGGAGGGATCATAGAAGTATTCTGGCACTCTGCACACACCTACACACCCATGCCCATACACAAACACAAACACAATATGCCTATAATTATTTTTGTATATTTTAAAATATATTCTAACATTCCAAGAGCACATCAGTTTGGGCAGGGGTTAATACTATTATTAGATGTTGTAGTAATCTTCCTTTCCATAGCTAAGAATAAATGCAACCATAATAGTCTGTTTGAATTTGTATCATCAACTTTATCTTGGGAACTCAGCATAATTGCGATGTGGCCTCACGTAATAAACCATCAGTGTGTTTCAGGCTTTGCTTATCTCTTAATTCAACCCTTATATATTTAGCTCCCTCTATGGTCTCTAAACTATTTTAGGAAGTAAACACACAGTAAAGAAGAAGAGAAACATGATTATAGAAGCTGAGTTTATGATGAGAGGACTAAGCATATAATACATAAAATAAAATATGTAAGTTATAGCTTTGTAAAAGTTATGAAGGAGAATTAATAAATGTTCTGAACTGTGTGGTAGGAGAGTCTGAATGTGTTTCTAGATCCATTTTATCACCATGAAGGAAGAGAAGATGTTGGCGAAGCCCTATCATCACCTGTGGCAAGCTATGGAAAAGGCCTTGTCTGTTAACAGGCAACCCTCGTGGAAGGTGAGACAATGACTGTCAATAAACTGAAGGATGTGTGGTTCTCTGCAGAATCTAATACAGCCTGATCTTGGTACCACTACTGGATAATACAGTGATCGTATCTAGGAATGGCTTCTGTGAGATTCAGATGGATACTGACAACAGGAAGTTCACTGGGAAGTACCTCATTCTGCAGCTCATCTTGAGACTCTAACAAATACCAATCATCTACCCTTTACATCGCTTGCTATTCCTTCCAACTCTTGCTCATCTTTCCTGATGAGATGCCTTAGACTCATGTCCTTGGTGCCTTTGAGTTAATACTAAGCAAGCTCTTTTAAGCCTGTAGTTGTTGCAACCATTTACTTACCAAACACACAGACACACAGAGATGGGGGGGGTAAGGAAAATATTAGTAGAATCCCCAAAGGATCACCTAGAGGACAAACATCAAACATATTATTGTTTGATTCATGTATTAAAGTACAAATTGAACACCCTCTAGCTCAAAATCCCAAGTTTGAAATGCTTCAAATCTGAGTGTTTTTGAGCACAAAAGTGATGCTCAAAACATTTGGGGGATCTGAAAAGCATTTTTGCTTTCTGATTTTCATAATGGGAACAATCAACCACTAAAGCCTAACCAAACATTGAAAATCAGAAAATGTTTAAGTTCTGGAAGCTTCTGGCTCCAAGAATTTTTCTCTTGATTGCCCTCCATAACTGAGTGGTAAGACCCTATATGGAAGACAGTACCACATATTTTCATCACAGAACATGGAGAAATCAAGCTGGTACTGACTTGGAAGTTTTATCCTTACTTCCCTGCCTCTCACAGTGTTGAAATGTGCTGTGGAAGTAACTAGAGGAGAAAAGCAATCATCAGTCATACCTAGCTGTGAACTCTCTGAACTACAACAAACACTAGCTTGGAAAGACATGTGCACTAGTGGCATGACTATCACAGAAGTAACCAACCATTTTCTAATTAGTTTTCAGTACTAGTCCATACAATGAAACTCATACTTGAAACCATTTCTGGGACAAGAGCTTATGCCTAGACAGATTGTAGATATTAAAAGGGAAACTAATACCATTATGCTGGTAATTGGATATAAATTTAAACTAACTTCTAATGACTTATTATATCCATATAGTCAATGCATCTCTCAACCCTCATCTGAGAAGCTTCTGTTCACAGTAGATGTTGATTAACACAGAGACTCACAACTGGCCAATATTCAGAGAATAAGAGATAGCACAATGCTCAGCTATAAACAAAGTGTACCCATGGATTCCTAGAGAATCTGTCTTCCACTTCCTGTGTATACTGGGCTTCTGCTGGAACTTTATTTAAAGGGTGAAGTACACAAGTATGTGACTTACACGCTCAATCAATGACCATCTCTTGCTCATTTTGTTGATGAAACATTTCCTACTGGGCTGTGGAAGTAACTCAGTTGGTAGTGCATTATCCAATCATCCACAAAGCCATTAACTTAACCCCCAGAACTACATCAATGGAGCATGACAGCACACTCATTTATTCCAGCACTAGGGAGATAGAAGCAGAAGGATCAGAAGTTCAAGGTCATCCTTTGCTACATAGAGAGTTTGAGGTTAGCCTGGAAGACATGAGATACCATCTCAAACATGAAAATTCTCTAGGCCAGCTGAAATTCTAGACAAGTAGATTAGCATCAGATTCTGGCAGGATTGGGGAATAAAATAGTTCAGCATTACAGCTGCAGGTGGGCATGGAGCTGATTGTAGCAATTTGTCACCTTGCTCTGAAAGACTAGATTACAAACATGGCCAGTGACCCAATTATTGCTTATGTATCTGATTTCTTAAAGGACAGGGAATG
The DNA here is from genome assembly GCF_049852395.1 of Peromyscus maniculatus bairdii. NCBI lineage: Eukaryota > Metazoa > Chordata > Mammalia > Rodentia > Cricetidae > Peromyscus > Peromyscus maniculatus. Next base: position 9,293,540 of record NC_134870.1, read on the forward strand.
AGAAAACTAGTAGATTGGTTGATAACTAGATAGAAGACAAAGGAATATGGATGGATCTGTTATGCTGAAAGAACAAACTTCACATCAATACTCAATAAGATTCCTTAGTTCAGATACTCTTGAAAAATCACTTGAAATTTAAGATATCCATCAGACATCTTTCTCATGCCATTAGTAGTTTATTAAATGAAAACAAAATAAAAAATCATGAAAACAGAAAAAAAAGAAAATTGAGTTGTTATGCACTCATGAAGAAAAATTACCTCCCTCAGTGTCTGGACTATAACAATCTTGGTACTATCTAGTGGAAGCTCTCTTCTCTTGGCTAAGAAAGATAGTTCCTGAGCACTTCTGTGTCCATTGAGTAAAAGCCATCGAGCACTGATAGACAGTGCAGAGGATGGTGAAGTTGAAGTATCCCTCAGTTTGCTAATAATATGCCACAAAGCTATAGCTGCTCTTTTTAATTCAATTTAAAGCTCAGGTGACTTAATTCAAATTATTTTAATATAATTTTGTTCTTTCTTTTAATTTTAGATTTAAGACGTTAGGTTATTTAAGGTCTATTAAATTTGAAATATTATTAAGAGGCTTAATTTAGTGATATTTCATGTGTCCTGTTAGGCCATATGTATCAATCTTCCAAAGAAATGAAAGAATAAATACTGTAGAAAGAGAAAATGATAATTAAAAAAGCCCTGATAACACACTAACTTATGACATTGTCCTTAGCACAAAAAGTCATATAATTAACCATTAGCGTCATGCACACTTTTGGAAGTACTAAATCAGGATTGATCCTTATGTTTGTGTGATTTAAATACTCTATTAGAATTTTGCATTTTAAGAGTTAAGTATTCATGCTTATACATGTTTGTGCTTATATTTTCAAATAAAATTGGCATTAATTCTCCATATCAGCCTCTACAAAGAATGAGAGATTTTCTTGTACTTAATAAGCTTTGCTTTTCTTGCAGTGACAAGGTCATGGACTATTATCTGTGTTTCATGCTTTCTTAGTGATATTTATAGGAGTTTAGATTTCTGACATTACAAAGATGCCATTCTCTGACAATGTCCTGTTCTTCACTGAATGAGTGGGTGGTAGCAAGGCTTGATGCTGTGTGTTCTCAGGATGGGGTCAGATAAGACTGCTCTCTCTTGAGTCCACACAAAGAATGCCTTTCTCTCAAGATGTGTTTTTCTTTGGAATCATCCATTATCATTAGCACAAAGAAAATACTGTGGGCTGAGACATAGCTAAAAGACTTGCTGTTTAAACCCTCTCTATGTCAAGGTCTAGGACCGCTTTGTACCAGAAACTAACAGCATCTATTAGGGAGAACAAATCACCATAGACTAAATTCTTTCTTTCAGCCCATATTGTCCCACGAAGCAAAACCAGACTTTAGTGTGACCTTGTGCTCTGTCTATGTAGTTATTTCCTGCAGAATAGGAGACTTGGTAAAGTGAAATGGTATGATAGCAGCCCAGTTGCATCTAGATTAATAAACTTAGGGCCTTTTGTATACATTCATTTACCATTTAAGTCTTTCAGATAACAGTTAAACACTACTTCCTTGCTAATTTTCTTTAATATGTACTGTGTTCTCCATTCTCCTTCCCAGGAAATGTGGTTATTTACCACACTGCCTTGCATTCTTGCATTTAAAGCCACTAGTATTCCTCACCTTTAAATAGATCTGTATTTAAATCACTTTCAGGTTAAAATTTTAATGTTATTCTTCATGTCTGACATTGACTTGTTTACGATTTTTTTTTACTTGTAAAATATCGAGTAAATAGAAGTTGTAGAACGTGTAGTCATGATTTTTTTTATTGTTTGAAAATTGTATACATACCTACCTATAATATATATCGGTCGAATCTATGATCCCACTTCCAATTCCTCCTCTAACTCCCACCTTTTTTGGAATTACTACTTCATGCCCACATGCTCTCTTTTTTCTTTTTAAATCCCACTGAGTCTACCCAGTATTGCTTGTGTCTGTATGGAGGTAGGGACCTTTACTGGAGCACAGGTACTGCATTCCTGAACAAAATTGATTCCTCTTTTCTGGGCAGCCTGTTCAATTGCCAACAACTAGGGTAATAATTTCATGAACTCCTCTTGTTCTCATGCTGGAATTTTGGCTGGTTTGATCTCAGACAAGTCCAGTGCATGAAGTCGTATCCTCTGTGAGTTTGTGTGCAACAATCCTGCTCTGTCCAGTATATGCTATGGGAAGAGTCATGTTTTATTACTCCCATAACATTAGTGCTGTTGTTATATTTAGGCAAATCCTACCAAGTCAGTCATTATTGTAGTTCACAGGGTTTGCAGCTGCCTTAGACTGGTAATTATTTATCCCCTCTGGTAGCACGCATAGCACCTTCCAGCACTAGAATTACTTGGTCAGTAGAGATGGAGTTTCTAGGTCAGTGTCAGTTTAATTTCTCTTTGTTCTTTGATGCAGTTAAATTGTGTTGTCAGCCACAGAGTCATTCCTTTGAGTTCTGGAAGGTAATCAAGAGCAAGAGCCTGTTTTTTTCGGGAATGACTATGGTGTCCCATTATATAACAAGCAAAAAGGAAGTAACCGGTCTAGGCACTGACTTTTTAATTGATAAGTTTATATGGTGTCTGAGAAAAACACTGCCCTCTCACTATAGGGTAACTCCAGGTAAATGTATTAGGGGATCTGATGCCATCTTCTGGCTTCTGTGGGCACCCGACATTCATGTGGTGTACAGACATATATGTAGGCAAAACATGGTGTACATGAAATAACAAATAAACAAAAGAACCAAATGTGGTAAATTTGATAAAATAGATAAATAGATGGCTCAATGGTTAAAAGCACTTGCTTTTACAGAGGACCAGAGTTTGATTCCCAGAACCTGCATGGTGTTGCATAACCATTTGTAATTCTAGTTCCTGGGGAGCCATTGACCTCTCCTAACCTTCTCTAACCTCTGCAGGCATGACTCTTGCCCACAGTACACACAAAAACATGCTGGCAAAACATTGCCACATAACACAACATTTATAAACCTAATAAAACACAAAATTATGAATACTTCTGTCACATTCATTTCACTAGAGTCTTCAAAAACCAAGTAATATTGCTTTAAATGAGAAGATATTGACAACTTCATGAATATAGCTAATATGGTAAATTTGTTTGAACTTCAAGGTAATTACAAAATTCCGTTTATGAATATGAATAAGACATTTTGTTTGCTTTCATTTATTCACTCAATAACAACCCCAAATTTAGTGAACAATATCATATCACTGATACATAAAACAATTTTTCTAATTTTTCTTTTCTGTTTTTTTTATTGGCCACTTTCACAAGTTCTGCACCACCATTGCCCCTGCACATCTTGCAAGCAAAAAGGATTGCAGGTCAAAGGTTTTGTGGCTGGGTTGGTGTCCAGGTTTGCTTGTCTGAAATATGTGGCTTTGTTTTGTTTTGTTTTTCTTTTTTTTTTAATTTTATTTTATAATTAATTTAATTTTGCATATCAGCCACAGATTCCCTTGTTCTCCCCCGCTCCAGCCCCCCTTGCCTTCCTCCCAGCCCATCCCCCATTCCCATCTCCTCCAGGGCAAAGACTCCCCTGAGGATTGAGTTCAACTTGGTAGATTCAGTCCAGGCAGGTCCAGTCCCCTCCTCCCAGGCTGAGCCAAGTATCCCTGTATAAGCTCCAGGTTCCAAACAGCCAGCTCATGCACTGAGGTCAGGTCCTGGTTTATTTTCTATTAATGTATACTTCAGGAGAAATCAATAGATCTATGGTTATATTTTTTATTAGGAATTATATAACAGACTTTCCCTAAACAATTCTAAACATCAATCTAAGAAAGGTTCATTTGCTCTCACTAAAGGATGCCTTTATTTGGTTTCTGGTACAGAGTGGACCTTAATCCTGCCATAGAAATACATACATACATACATATATGTATATCCTCTGTATATATAAATGCATGACATGAAAATTAATTTGCTTAAAATAGAGTATATTTCTAGTAAAAAGGAAAGAAAAGTAAGAAGGAAAATACAACAATGTTTACTACTTCTGAAATATTAAAGCTCAGGCAAGCATCACACTGAGATAGTTTATATTAGCTATAATGTTTTTAATGGTGTTAGACCCTTAATTTTTAAATGCCTCAAAATGTTACTTTTAAAGCATGGTTCTCCTTCCACAACAATAGAAAGTTACTTCTTCTGAAACTATGTCTTACTCTATTAAAAACAGAAATTAAATTAAGGTGTATTTACTTTTTCTCTTGTTCAGAAGAAAAAAAATCACAGACATGAAGGTCAACTGCAAATCGAGCATTAGCAGGAATGACCCCCATCTAACCACTGAGGTTTCCGTCTTGATATAAATGAGCACCTTAAACCGTAAATTGGTGCTTTTCAGTGAGGTACTGAAAAATAAACTGTTATGGAATTGTCAGCAGCTGCCAAGCCGAGAACTGATTCTGTAATTTAGTGAGAAACTAAAAAGATCAAAATCACATTTCTGCCTTTTAACGGGCCTTTGGCTGTTGCACAGAACCTGCTAATAGCATCGTAGAAGCGAAGGAGGAAGTAGAGGTCACAGGCTCACGTTGCTGGGAAAATGGATGTGCTTGCTCTTAGGCAGCTCTGAATCCCAAGAACAAAAGGCCTAAAAATGTACTGGCTTTGCTAGGAGAGAATTAACCAGACAACTTCAAATGAAGCATCTTGCTATATGAAGAACCATTAATGTGACTACAAATAATTATGATGTGATCAGCTTTCATGATTCTTTATCATGAGACACAGAACAACACACATTGGCAAGCTTACCCTTGGAAGCAGGTTCAGGAGAGTGAGCTCACTTCAGAAGTTATGTATTTGTTTTGTTTTTGTTTTAACTTTAGGCTGTGAGAGTAATATTTGCTTCCATCTATGGCATACTACACAACAATCTCTTCTGTTATCCTGTACTGTCCAGTCAGTAGTGTTTGAGGACAAGTGTGTGTGTGTGTGTGTGTGTGTGTGTGTGTGTGTGTGTGTGTGTGTACTGAGGGCGAAGAGGGCAAAGTTCAATGTCAGTGGCTATGTCTATTTCTTTCTCACTCCATTCTTATGTTTTGATACAAGATCTCTCAGGATATGGAGATTACTGAATCAGATAAACTGGCTGACCATCAAGGGCCTGAGATACTCCTGTATATCCACCCCTTAGTACTGTGGTTGTAGCTCACATTGGCATTGTTACCATTTTTTAGTGAGCACAGGAGATCCTAACTCATATCCTCAGGTTGTACAGCAAGCATGTTACCCACTGAACTATCTTGTAAACTCCAGATATTTTAATATCATTCTATTCTAGGCTTTTGATAGCTACACTAGCAAGGAATTTTTTTCCAAGCCTCTGTTGGCTTTGTAAAGGAAACTTTAGACTAACAGAAATAAACCACCAGTGCTAAAGAATAATGTCTTATCAAATTTATACAAGAGCTAAAACATTGTGTATGAAATACACAAAAAATGGACACATTCCCCAAAGAGCTAAGACTTTGGCAAAAGTTTCTGGTTTAACAAAAGAAAGGAGTGGTCATTGCACTGAGACACAGTTTGCTGTATATCAATAGAGACAATGATAAGTCCCTTAAAGTCATCATCTCAATGTATCCTAAGGTATGTTTCTTATGGAGCTGCAAGTGCTGTTGATTATTATTTTGCTGCAGCATTTGGGACAGTGGGCTCCACACCTCACTTGGGTAACACAATGGAGCTAGCATTGCTGATGTGGATGATCTGGCCCATGAGGCCATCGTTGCAGGGAACTGACACTGCCCCTTGTTGCTTGCTGCATTGAATGGGCTAGCCTATACAATGGTGGAGAGCTAGCTCTCAAGGTGAGGATGAGGGGGAATTGGAAGGCTGACCAACTCAACTACCACCCATGTCCCAGAAACAGGGCTATGATTTGCCCAACCCCAACATCTGCCTCATCTATGATCTGCTGGAGCTATGTGAAGGGGCCACTGCAGATCCCAAAGTGCAGTATCTCTGTGACAAGGGCAACAGCTGGATATCCAAGAGGAGTCCCAGTGAAGGCCTAGTATCCATAATGTAGCAGATGCCAGAAGCATTGAGCAAGACCACTTGCAAATAACGATTTATGGACTAAAGGGTAAACTGTGTGATTTACTGGGCCACATAACAGCCTGCACAATGAGATTTTTTTTCTTTTCTTTAAAATTTTCTTTTATTACTTTTTGCGAGGGGTTGCAAGGGCAGAGGGTAGATATTGAAAAGACAGGGAGATGAATGGGATAGGGAAGCATGATATGAAATCCACAAGGAATCAATAAAAAGTTAAAAAATACAATAATGCTATTATTGCTATCATTTTTCAACTAATTATACTATCACTTTTTAAGACAAATATATTTCCTGTTATGACAGAGTAAGAAGTCATCCTTACTCTTAGAGTATGTATTCTTTTATTCTTGTTTGATTTGAACATAGTTTCTTTATGTAACCAATGTCATTGTTGTGTGTCTTACTCTTCGTTGTGTGTCTTACTCTTCAGCTAGCCATTTTCCTTTTGTGAGACAGGGTCTAAGTCAGAAGTTCATCCATTTGGCAACATTTAATAACCAGTGAACTCTAGGAATCTTACTTTCTCTTTGTCTCCAGCGCTAGGATCACCAAGCCCAACTCCGATATGTGATTGTTAGGATCTAGACTCTGGATCTCCTGTCTGCCCAACATGCACAACACACAGTGAGTTATCATCTCTCTAGCTTTATCTGAAGTTCTTTACTTTCTCTGATGCTCAGAGTGATAGAAGTTCAAACTAAGCACTTTCCTAAATCTAAGCCATTTCCTTCGTTTTGGAACATCCCTTCTAAGAGGGAGGAGTAAAGCTCACGGCACTTATAAGGCTGAGGGAGCTCAGAAATTTACAAGCATGAAAGCACCCTGAGGTTACTATCAGTGATAATTGCTGGAAGGACTTTTTCTGCTAACTGATCTGCCTGCAACAGCCCATTGATCTTCAGGAACGCAACTTCTGTGAGTCATCAATCTGCTGGTGTGAGCTTTAAAGTAATGCAGATACTTCTGAATTAGCCATGCACACATAAGTACCAACTTACTTTTATAAGTGAGTATGATAAACTCACTACTTCATTAAGCTAGATTTGAGTGGAGTCATTTAACTGGTTGTTGAAGGTCTCAATCTGGAGTGAATAAATAATGTTTGCTCCTGCCTCCCCAGGACAATTTAGGCAATATAGTCATAGGCGTTTCCCCATCTTTGGGCTTTTGTTTTGTATTGCTTTTATTTGTGTTGTAAATCAGGTCACATGACTGCACTTCCTTAAATTTCTCTTGGTACTAAAACCAGATAAATTAATTTACATTCATGATAAAGAACTCATTGGAATATTATGCTGCCTTATAAAACACTTTTTATAATTCAGAAAAGTGAGGATGAACATGGACTTCAGAGAAATATGGGTTCACAGGGCAGATTGACCTAGATGAGCTTTAAATAACAGGAAATGGACAGCTTGAGAGAAGTAGGGTCAGAATTCCAGGCTTATTTAACAAGCGTGAGTGTGGTCAGGTGGAGTGAACACTATCTATTGCATGTATTGTCCTTGACTTATGTTCAATTCTGTAACAATATTTTTATAGGACAAACTATTAATCAGAATACATATCAGTTAAAATCTGCAGAGAATTTCATGATTGGATGTCTACAAAGATCAATATAAATTTACTAAATATAATAATCATTTACATTTCACAATATTAATATGCAAAATACCACATGCATTTATTTGTTAAATACATACTATCAAAAAGACTTGTATTTTAAATACTTTGTCACAGTGATAGAAAGCTAACAGGCATACCTGTGCACATGCTCTTATTTCTGAATTGCAGTTCTCCGTTGATTTATGCTGTAGCCAACCTTGCTCAAAATTTATTGTTTTAAATATTCAAGAACTGGCTTTTATAGCCACAATAGTCAAATAAAAGCATCATTAAGTTAGAAAGTGGGTGTCATTGTTTGAAGTTAGTGATGTCTAGACCATATATATTATAGCATTATTTGTATTTTCATCATTGATCTTGTTACCTAGGAATTTTCAAAGGATCTTGGAAAGGATTAAAAACTTCACGGTGCTTTTATAGTTGGATATATCATAAGGGGATATATCTTAATATTTCTAATTTTACTATTGTCATTATGACTTATTAATAAAATAGTTCAGACATTCAAAATGTATGCCAAAATGTTTTATAACAAAAATTTGATTAGTTTTTAATGTTTTATTTTTGCTAAATTTCTTTTTATATTAAGACTTTTTAAATTCATTTTACACCAAACAAAGATCCCCCATTCCCTCCTCCTGCACCTCTAGCCTCCCCCTCCCAACCCACCCCCACTCCCTCCTACAAGAAGTTAAGGCCTCCCATGGGGAGGTACATTTAGTAGAGGCAGGTCTAAGACCCTCCCCCTGCATCAATGCTGTGTGATGTGTCTCATCATAGGTAGTGGGCTCCAAAAAGTCACTAGGGATGGATTCTGATCCTACTACTAACATAGCACAGTTGATAGTGCATTCTTCTGGTATGATTTATCCAAATGTAGAGCCAGTTAATAAGCTGAACAAATATGATTGGCTAATAAATGTTACTAATTTCCCTGCATTTTCACAAATAAAATTAATCCTGTGGTTGTTTTCTTTACTTTTTCCAAGTCTAGAGTTTCAAATTTAAGAATGAAAACCAACAATAAAATATAGGAAGATAAGTAATACATTGTAGTTACAATTGTATTATTGTTTAAATATAATTTCAAAATAGAAAGTTTGAACTTTCTTTTTTCCCCAAAATATTGTTTATAAATGTTTATTTTTATTTAAAGGAGTTGATTATAAATGGAATTCTTCTTTCTTTCTCTTTCTTTCTTTCTTTCTTTTTTATGTTGTATTTTTTATTTTAATGTGTTTTTAAATTAATTTAATATAAGCATTTGGGTTTTTCATAAGCATTCAATTGTATGGTGCAAAATGTATATGGTATAATAGCAGTTTGTATTAGAAAGGGACCTGATTTTGTGTGGTAGGCAAAATTACATATGTATCCAGAATTATAACACTGATATCAAAACCATCATTTCCCTGCTTCAGCTCTAGCAGCACCTTTGCTTTGTGTTTCCAAGTTGTTACAATGTCAGAATAAGTTCAGAAGTGATGGTCTTTATCAAATCCATTCAGAGACGATCATATCAGAATTGTTTTTTTTTTTTTTTTTTTTTTGGTTTTTTCGAGACAGGGTTTCTCTGTGTAGCTTTGCACCTTTCCTGGAACTCACTTGGTAGTCCAGGCTGGCCTCGAACTCACAGAGATCCGCCTGCCTCTGCCTCCCGAGTGCTGGGATTAAAGGCGTGCGCCACCACCGCCCGGCCAGAATTGTTATTTAAAGTAGTTGGTATATTCCAATGTATGCAGCATCCTATATAAACTATTTAATATAAAATGGTAGTGATTATCATTTTATCGTAATGTCATTGTCTAGGTTTCATTTCATTTACTGGGAACTTACATATTTTGTATCAGAACCACATATAACAAACAAAAAACTGTTTATATACCTATTTAACCAAATTGGTACCATATTTGCATGGAAAGTACACTAGCAGCTGTCAGAAGAGGGCCCTGAACCCTAGTGAAGGCTAATCTACTATTTAGCTATAATGTATTTCTCACTCAGTTGTATTGGCCACAGTAGATTCAACATAAGATGGCTAACAATGTCAAAACAAAACCTAATAATATATGTCTAATAACTTATAGAGGGAAATTACATAAAAGAGGGTTCTAAGTGTTCTTTCTAGTAATGCTGATGTTTAAGTGACTTGAATATACAATAATCATGGGAAACAATAACAAAGATTCTGAAATAAATCTTTTCAATGTGAGGACATATTTTGGTATTATTTTTAAATTGTGAAGTCAATCTTAAGTAAAAGACATCATTGTTACATTTACATTTAAGTTAAAGAACTAAATCCACACTGTGAGACAGTGCCACTAACACCATAAGTCTGGTTAATGCTCTAGCTTCTGTATTATAACAACTCAGATGGTCCAGTGTCTATGTGTATAGATTCTCATGTGCAGAAAAGGTCTCCATACTTCTCTGAGTATGGCATTTTATTCCTATCTTGTAATTTAAGAACACTGTTAACAAATCAAATTATATCTTTAAATGACCATCTTTTAATGCACAATTAAATATCTGTTATTTCCAGGACAAAGAAGAAATTTGAAGGACAAGGACATTTAGACAGACTAATACAAGAAATAGGTAAGAAAGTGTGGGATTTTCCTGCTTAAAACAAACAAATAACAATGGCAAAACTTGCTCACAGTTCCAGCTCTCCAAAATAAATACATTTCTAGCCAAGGAGTGGACAGATGGTATGTGTTATGTACAACTAGCTGGGAATTGTTGTTGTTGTTGTAAAAAGATTGTTCTCTCATACAAAACATTCCAACCACAATTGCCACTCCTTCTGCTACCCCCAGATCTCCCCATCTACCTCTTACCCACATCTACTCTCCCTCTCACCCAGATCCACTCTCCCTCTGTTTCCCTTCGGAAAGGAGCAGGCCTCCCAGAGACAACAACCAAACACTACATATAAAATAAAATACAGTGAGACAAGACAAAAGCCCAAATATCAAGACTGGACAAGACAACCCAATAAGAGGAAAAGAGTTCCAGCATCAGGCAAAGGGGTCAGAGTCCCACTTGTCCTCACAGTCAGGGGTCCCATGAAAGTACCATGTAAGTAGCTATAATATGTATGCAGAGGACCTGGTACAGACCTGTTCTTGCTGCTCCAGTCTCTGTGAACTCATGTGTTCTTTGCTTAGTTGATTCAGAGGGCTTTGTTCCCCTGGTGTCCTCCACCCATGCTGGTTCTTAGATCATTCCACCTCTTCACCAGAGTTCCTTGGCCTCTGAGGGGAGGAATTAGATGAAGATTTCCCACATAATGTCTGGCTGTGCTTCTCTTCACATGCTCCCATCTGCTGCCAGGGGAAGTATCTCTGATGATGGTTGGATATAGCATAATATCTTTAGGAAACATTTCATTGAAAAAAAATTTAGACCAGTCATGTTTGTTCTACCCCAGGTCTCTGGGCTATCCGGTAACCAGTTCCCAGCCATACAGGAAGTGTCAGGAATGGGCTCCCTCTCATGGCATGGTCCTGAAGTTAAACCAAATATGGGTTAGCCACTCCCACAAATTTTGCATCAATGTTGCCCCAGCACATAATGTAGGCAAGACAGATTGTAGGCCAAAGCTTTTGTGGCTGGGTTAGTGTCTAGGTTTTTCTTTCCATAGCCTGCAGATTACCTTCCTGAACTAAAGAAACTAGAATGTAGGGGTGAAGGCTCCATGGAGGTACCAGTTCAATTTTTCTATATTCAATGAAATGTGTGGATGTTGTCCTCTACAATGAGGCCCTTAGTGTCAATTTTCAGAGAGCCACCCTCTGTCCTGTCATCAGCTTTGGTTGTTTGGAGATCTACATGGGATTCACTTGGTCAGCAACTAAACTGGATGCAATCCAAGCCCACCACTGGAAGCCTTATATGACTACAAATTATGGCCAATTCAGATTCTGTATCCTTTACTGCTAGCAGTCCTCACTAGGGTCTTCCTCATAAATTCCAGAAAGTTTCCACTAAACTAGGTTTCCACACATCCTCCTAAATGTCCCTCAATCCCAATGGTCTCTCCCCATCTCTCCCTTTGACCCTCCCCTATGACCCTATCCCTTACTCTCCTGTCCTCACATGCCCTAAGTCCACCCACAAAATCTATTCTATTTTTCCTTCTCATGGAGAACCAAGTGTTCTTCCTAGTCATTTCCTCTATACTTAACCTCTCTGGGTCTGTGGATTGTAGCTTAGTTATCATTTACTTAACAGCTAATAATCCACTTATAAGTGAATACATACCATACTTGTCTTTCTGGGTCTGGGTTACCTCACTCAGGACTTTTTGTTTTTTTCTGGTTGCATCCATTTGCCTGCAGTTTTCATGATGTCATAGTTTTTAACAGATGAATACTATTCCATTTTGTGAATTTTCCACATTTTCTTTATCCATTCTTAAATTCAACTATGTTCATTGTTGCGTTATTCATAATAGCTATCTGGGGATTTTTGAAGTATACTTATCGTGAACAAATTTGAAACTTGCCAGTGTTTATATCATGATACTCAATTGCTGGTTCCTATTTTCTTCACAGGTTGAGAATCATGATTAAATAGGCCGTCATCAAATAACAGTACATGATTCACAAATAGGAATATGATGTGGGAGCATCTGGCCTAAGCTCTTCACTGTTGGAAATGCTAATACTTTGACACAAATCATAGGTAATATTTTATCATTTATTTTATTCTAGGCCTTATGAAAAACTTTGATGTGTATTTTTAAAGTTATCTCTCACTATGCTGAAAACATTTTTTTTCTATTTATATTTGAAGAATAGAAGAGTAGGTGAGATGTGATTATCTTAAGCTGGATTGTATATTTAGTATATAACAATGACTACATTCAATGCTAATCTATAGTATTAAATTCTCAGCCACACTTCTCCAGTCATGTAAAAGCAGAACAAGTTACAAACTTATACCAAATGCTGTCCATTTTTTAATGTGGGAAGTCTCCATCTAATTTCTCCCCTCAGAGGTCAAGGAAGTCTGGTGAAGAGGTGGAACAATATTAAACATTTGAAATGACCACGCCCTACTTCTGTATATGAGTATAAGCTGATAGTATGATTTTTAAAACAATATTAGCTCTTTATTCAGTGTATCTCCTATCTGATTATTCCCTATTCTACTGCATTTTCTTTCCTTATTTTCTTACCCCTATTCAGTTTTTAGGAAGTAAATGTGTCTTAAACTTGAAACTGAAAAAATATGTCAAACCAGAATTTAATTGTTAATCATAAAACACAGTTAAACTGATCAACACATTTGTAAAGATTGTCATACTTTAAATAACATATATGACAAATAGTTTTGTTCTCCCATTATCACACTAGGGTTATTCTCTAAAGATCAATGAACTCTATGTCCAAAAGTGGTCCTAAGCTTCTTTATTACATGAGGCAATGGGACCTGAAACATTGAAAGTACTATACAGAAAACAAAAGCCAAAAACTTGTCATTTGTTCATATCATATTATTTGTCTTGTTTTCTTTTCCATTTAAACCATATTTTAAATTTTGCTTTTAGTGATATTTTTTGAAATTATAATTACATTATTCCTCCTTTGCCTTTCCTCCATCCAAGCCTACCATATACTTACCCTTTTCTGTCTCAAAGTCATGATCTTTTTTCTTAAAATGATGTTATATATAAAATGTGTATTCCTAAGTATATCAGTACATAAAATATGTAAATATGCTAACTGTGCATAATGTTACTTGTATGTATGTAATTTCATGATTGACAACATTGTATTGAATAACCAGTAGGGGAAGTCTATGCAGCAATGATATCTAGGAATCACAACAATCACCAATAGGGTACAATAACTTTAAGGATGCAATAGTAGCACTCATTTCTTCTTTCATTTGCTTTCTTTGTACTTGGGAGTTTCATACATGTATGCAATGAAATGTGAGCACATGTACTCTTTGTTACACACTCAAACTCTTTCCATGTCTCCATTTATGTAACCTTCCAAATATTATGACTCTTTATTATGTAAACTTCTAAACACATTTAGTTTTGCATATATGTTGCACTATTGTGTGACTGTCTACTGGACCATGGGAATCCTATCAGTTGTCACATTCTCAAAAGGAATGATCCCTTTTCTCTGGAAATGATCAGTTGTCATACACTCCTAAGTGAGGCATGAAGGATAGGCTGGAGATGATAGACTCCATATATGCTCAAACTTTGACTGACTTGATCTTGACTTGATCTTGTGAAGGTCTTGTGTAGATACTATAGCTATTTTGAATTGATGAGTTCAGGGGACATTTCATGTCCACAAGTTAGCATTTCATAGCTCTCCTCCTCAACCTCTGGTTCATACTTTCCATTTGCTCTTCTATGTTATGGGAGTCACAAACCACTTTTTCATTGGACTTAGGATCTACTTCCGAATATAGAATCCATATTTGACATTGATAAAATGGCCAAGTTCCTGAGACTAGATATGATAGGAGACCTAGGGGAAGGATTAATAATGTTAGTTTCTTAAAGGAACATCACAGTAACGTAACTCCTAATGACATATTGCTATACCCATAATCAGTGCATTAATAAACTCTCATGAGAGAAGCTTTTTATTTCAGTGGAGGGTAATTTAAAATGAGATCCACAATTGGACAATATGGAGAGGATGAAAGACTTTGGAACACCATTTCCTAGATATGAAATCTTTATCAAATCCCTCCCCCAAGGCTTAGAGTGCCAGCCTGAAGAGATGGTAGAAAGATTATAAGAGCTAAAGGTCATGTATAACCCCAAGGGAGCAATGTCTTCTGGATACAAGAGAACTAATAAAGATATGAGCTCATAAAAACTGTGAAACCATTGACAATGTCCCATCACTCACTAAGAAGCTATTTACAATTGATGTCTACTAAGAAGAGGAAAATAAGTTTTCTACAATGATTGTCATCAAATATATAAATTGCATGGCAGTGCCCATGCCATGAATAGTTGGCAACAAAAAACAGACTGTATTATTATTATTTAAGGAATTTTTAATTTAAATATATTTTGATTATATTCTACCCTTCCTTCAAGTCCTTCAAGATCCTTTCCCCATTTCTGCCCATCCAATTTTTAATTTCTTTTTCAAAAAACAAAGCAAAAAAATCACTACAACATCAAAACCCCCGAAAGCCAAGGAAACAAAATAAAATCATGCCAAAAAAAGAAAAAGAAAACAAAAACATAAAAACAAAAAACACCTATCTGTAACCAAATGAAAGCACACACAAAACATTTTGGAGTCCACTATATGCTTGTCAACTACTCCTGAAGACGAAGCCTGTCTTGGACTGGTTGATATACACAGTGTCATTCTAGGGGAGAAAACTGATTTTCCCTCTTCCAAGAGGTATGAAATGATACTTTAGTCATTGATCTTTACCCTGGTGACTAGGCTTTCATTCATTCATTCATTCATTCATTCATTCATTCATTCATTCATCTTAAAAATATTATAAAATAAAGTATAGTAAAATAAAAAAAAAACTATTAGTTTGGAGTTGGAAAAGACAAACTACTGGAAGAAAAGAGCCCCAGAGAAGGCACGAACTCCATTTTTATAGAGGGCTTTTCACTTCAGTTTGTTTTGTTTTGCTCTTTTCGTCATTGATGCTGTTTGTTGGCTGGTTTCTTTTGAAGTTTTGTTTATTTTTGAGAGGGGCGGAGAGATAGAGAGAAGCGGGGAAGAGAATGATGTTGAGAGAGAGAAAATGTAAAATTGCATGGTCATGGAGGTGAGGAGCGCCCAGGAAGTGCTGAAGTGGGGGGTATGATCAAAATATAGTGTATGAAAAAGTTTGAATAAAACCAGGTGTTTGAAACATGAGCCTCTGGTATTGCATTTCATGTTCAAACCACAATGTTTAAAAGTTGGGGACAATTCAGAACAAATTTGATCTTTAAATTCTCAGATGACATATCTCCTCTCCTTCTGGCTATCTTTTCTTTCCTTTGCTCTCACTTTGTGCTTCTATATTTCATACCTATTACCTGAAATATTTATTCAAGTTCATATTATGTGCCTTTTCTCATGTTATATTCTTACTAATAGTTCATTATTTCACAAAACATATAACATATACTGAAGATATGAGGAGATGTCTAATTTGTATGAAATACCACTTGTCTTACATGAGATCCATGAAGTCAACTCCTGTCAGAGTCAAGTAGGAAACTCAAAAAATCTGTATTTTGTCTCTTTTTTAAACCTAAAAGAATTTGGGAAACTATGGGATTTCCTTAAACCCTAAAAATTAACCAAATGTTTTGATAATTTAGTATCAATTAAAGAATATATTTTGAATCTGAAAATGCATCTAACCTTATCCTACCTTGAACCATGGAATCCTTAAAACCAAATGGCATCCTAACTACAAAAGCTACAGAACCATGAGTGTAAAGGAGGGTGAAAAACAAATTTAAAGGTACTCCAAGCTTCATTCCTAGAAATTATACCACTTAATATGTGTCAACAGCTCTGGCAGGCTCCCAGCCCAGGTCTACTCTTTATTTGGCAAGCTTACTCCTGTGCACATAGCATTACTCAAGGGGATTTGTTAAAAATGATTAGTGGCATATTTTTTTTAAACATTGCAGCTGTCTAAGACAACAACACAACCAGGTCTAAAAATAGGTTAGGGAAAAAAATCACAAAGTATAAAATTAAGTAAGGCAAAATTTGACAAATGAGATACCCATAGGAGAATTTGAAAAACTTTAACACATCTATTAGAATTTTCCAAAGCAAATCTGCATTCAGAACTGTGTACAAGTCAGATATAGACATTGAAAGCCCCTTATACTCTATGATACTTTATCCTGGGTTAATTTGAAAAGAAACAGCCAAATCAGAGTGTGATGTCTTAACCCATGATGAAACTTTTAGACAAAGCTGAAGGAAATATTGTAAACAGTGTTAGAAAATCACTACAGTCATTAGCTGTCCACTGTGCTGAGTGAAGAGAAAACTGATACCTTTATATGAAAATGAATATTGGCAGTACATAATTAAATAAATCACCAATCAGGCAAACATTAATTAACACCAAATTCCCATAGATCAGAAAGAGTCTTCTGTAAGAACCTATGCTTACTTAATGGGCCAAAGTTACCTGACAGGGCCATGGGGAATTAAATTAGGCCAGTTGGAATGATTACAGCAAGACTAAGCCTATGACAATTTTATTGAGAGCACACAGACATTTTATAACTTTATCAGAAGTAGAATATAGTAGTGATTGCCAAGATCAATACATAATAGTTGCCAGGATACAACAAGGTTTGCATAGTTTACAGGGTACACAAGATTAATATTTAAGACCAATTGTACTTTCAAGCTTCCATGTTTCCTTGACCTCTAAGGGAACATACAGAGAAACACAAAGTGGCCTGAATGCTTCACTGCCTGAGGGAGTGCATCAGTCCCTCAGGAACTGGAATATATATTGTGCCCCAGGAGCCATGGACTCTAACCTCAAAAACCTCTGATGCATGGCCCTCAAACAAAGTAGCTAGAACAGGTCAACTCTGTGGTTCCCTGCCATCTTCAATGGTAGGGGGATAATTCTAGAATAACATTATAAAATTCAATATTTAAAACATTCTAAAAATAAAAGGAAGTGTGGTCATACATAAGAAAACATATACAAACAAAAATAGATAAAACTCTTTTTACAAACACTTCCTGGAGGATCTTGCTACAGATGTAAGCAAACGTGAACAATCACACTAATTAAAATATACAAACTGTCAAGGAAAACCCTGAAAGACTCACATTAATTAACTAACTCTCATTTTAAGAGGAAATGAAAACACATAAATCAATTTAAAACAATCATAAATTAATTAATTACTAATAGAGGACAGAAAAATAAAAGAAGTAGAATGTATAAAAATAAAGATAACAAAATCATGTAAAACCTACATGCTTAAATGCTAGGGATGTCTTTCTGTATGCTCTGAATGTGTTGCTCTGATTTGGTTGATAAAGTGCTGTTTGGCCAGTAGCCAGGCAGGAAGTATAGTATAGGCAGAATAAGCAGAGAGAATTCTGGGAAGTAGAAGGCTGAGTCAGGAGACACTGCCAGTTGCCAGCACCATGAGAAGTAATATGTAAAGATACTGGTAAGCTACAAGCCATGTGGCAATGTATAGATTTACAGAAATGGGTTAATTTAAGATATAAGAACTAGATAACAAGAAGCCTGCCATGGCCATACAGTTTATAAGTAATATAAATCTCTGTGTGTTTAATAGGTCTGAGTGGCTGCAGGGGCCCGGTAGACACAGGAAAACTCCAGCTACACTTAAATGCATTTAGAAAATTATAGGCTTGGCTAGTTTAAACAAGAAATAACAGAAAGTTCAAGTTAATAAATCTAGAATATATGAGTTAGTGTTAACTAAATATTCTCAGTGTATTTGGGAAAAATCATAAGTATAATTTTACAATTCATATGGTAAAATTATTAAGTTTTTAAGAACTTAGAAATAGATTTCTATAGTATATGAAAAAGTTTTTTTCAACAGAAATTAAATAAGTATAAATTTGTTATACAATAAATACTCCCCAAAACAATTATAACAACAAAACAGAATTTAATAGTAAATGCTATAAAATACTAATAAATTTAACTCCCATCTTTCAAAAGTTATTCAATAAATAGCAATAGAACCTATGTAGTGGTAATATCAACATTCAGGAAGTTGAGGCAGGAGGATCCTCACTTCAAACACAGTATGAGTAACAGTTATTTCTGTACCAATGTGGGACACAGAATAAAACTAAAGAGAATAATCATAGACTTAAGACTTATTTTTGTTTCTTTTCCCGTTGATGTGGCAAGATGTTCTGACTAAAGTAACCTAGGAAGAAAGGTATAGTCCATCATCAAAGGGAGTCATGGGGGCAGGGGCTTGAAGTACCTGCTGTCATCATATCTACATCCAACAACAGAGGGAGTTGAATGTATTTTATTCAGTAGAAAATTGTAAGCCTAAGATATGTTCCTGCCCACCACTAAAATGAATGCACCCACATTAATCAATACTGGTCTCCCAGGTGATTCTAGATTCTCTTGTTAAAAATAAACATTATCATATTTCTTTAGATATAATTATTGGATCAGATGTCCTCATTCCATCCACAAAATAGCACATATCAAATAAGTTATAGGAGTAAACAACCTCCACCTGATAGAGGTAGAATGCATCAAAACACACTAACTCTATACTTAATACGAAGGTTAAATATTTCCTCTGGCACCAAGAGAGAAGAAAGGACTGCAACAAATTCCCAAGTCTACTCAACATTTTGTTGGAGGTTCCAGCTCAGATAGTTAAGAGAGATAAAGAAATTAAAAGCATATGAAATAGAAAGTGAGATGGATTTTTTCTCTATTCTCAGAAGTATCCATTTTGAAAAATACATATACAGAAAAAATAAAATTAAATGTCAATAACATACTCAGCACAGTGGCAAGATGCAGAGGCAACATGCAAAGAACGGTTCATCATATACATTATTAATAAGAGCAATTCAATTTACAAAAGTTTCCAAGTACATAACTTGGGAGCAAATTTAGCACAATATCTGTAAGACTATTAAACACTAAGAATGATAAAATAGTATCTAAATAAATGGATTAATTTTCTACAATCTTGGTTACACACCAGCCAACTCTTTATGTTGTTTCTCTTTTGTTTGCTTGTTTGTCTAGACAGGCTTTCTCTGTGTAGCCCTGGATGTCCTAGAACTTACTCTTTAGACCAGAGTGACTCAGAGATCTGCCTGTCTCTGCCTCCTCAGTGCTACGATTAAAAGTGTGACACCTACACCAGGCAAAGTCAACACTTTTAATACAACTTACAACAATCACTTTAAATTCCTAACTGGAGTTTATATTGGTTAGTTTGTTTTGTTTTTGAAATAATCTACTTGATCTTTTGAAAAGTGCAAATGAGGCAGAAAAAATAAACATCATGGTAAGAATAAACAGGACTTCCTTTGCCAGATTTCAATGATACAGCAAGAGGATTAGCTCATTAGTCCAAATGAAGTAGTAGTGCCACAAGAATTAAATCATTAATGGATGCAGGAAAATAAAATAAATTAAATTAAGACAGAGATGTGAAGAAGAACATACTTACAGAACTAAGATTAAATAAGAATTTATCCTATACGATAAAGCAACCCTTGGAGGCATCACCATCCCGGACCTCAAACTCTACTATAGAGCTATAGTAATAAAAACAGCTTGGTACTGGTATAAAAACCGACATACGGACCAATGGAATCGAATTGAAGACCCTGACATTAATCCATGCACATATGAACACCTGGTTTTTGACAAAGGAGCCAAAACTATACAATGGAACAAAGAAAGTATCTTCAACAAATGGTGCTGGCATAACTGGATGTCAATATGTAAAAGATTACAAATAGATCCATATCTGTCACCATGCACAAAACTCAAGTCCAAGTGGATCAAAGACCTAAACATAAATCCAGTTACACTAAACTTAATAGAAAAGAAAATAGGAAGCACTCTTGAACGCATTGGCACCGGAGACCATTTCCTAAATAAAACACCGACAGCACAGACCCTGAGCACAACCATTAATAAATGGGACCTCTCAAAACTGAGAAGCTTTTGCAGGGCAAAAGACACAGTCAATAAGACAAAAAGACAGCCAACAGATTGGGAAAAGATCTTCACCAACCCCACATCTGACAGAGGATTGATCTCCACAATATATAAAGAACTCAAGAAACTAGACATCAAAGCACTGAACAGTCCAATTAAAAAATGGGCTAAAGAGCTAAACAGAGAATTCACAAAACAAGAACTACAAATGGCTGAAAGACATTTAAAGAAATGCTCAACATCCTTAATCATCAGAGAATTGCAAATCAAAACGACTCTGAGATACCACCTTACACCTGTTAGAATGGCTACGATCAAAAACACCAATGACAACCAATGTTGGAGAGGATGTGGAGCAAAGGGAACACTCCTCCACTGTTGGTGGGAATGTAAACTTGTACAACCAATGTGGAAATCAGTATGGCGATTTCTCAGAAAATTAGGAATCGAACTACCTCAAGACCCAGCCATCCCACTCTTGGGCATCTACCCAAGGAATGCTGATTTATACCATAAAGATACATGATCAGCTATGTTCATAGCAGCACTATTTGTAATAGCCAGAACCTGGAAACAACCTAGATGCCCATCAACGGAAGAATGGATGAAAAAAATGTGGTACATATACACAATGGAGTATTACTCAGCAGAGAAAAACAATGAAAGCATGAAATTTGCAGGCAAATGGATGGAACTAGAAAAAATCATCCTGAGTGAGGTAACCCAAACCCAGAAAGACAGTTATGGTATGTACTCACTCATTGGTGGATTCTAGATATAAAATAAAGAACAATCAGACCACAACCCATAGAACCATAGAGGCTATATATATAGCATGGAGGTCCCTAGGACAACTGTGGCATATAATAAATTTCAGTTTTACTCAATTATTGGAAAAAAAATAGCCAAATGAATGGAAACACATGAACTATGAACCAAAGGCTGAGGGGCTCCCAGCTGGATCAGGCCCTCTGAATAGGTGAGACAGTTGATTGGCTTGATCAGTTTGGGAGGCATCTAGGCAGTGGGACCAAGTCCTGTGCTCATTGCATGAGTTGGCTGTCTGAAACCTGGAACTTATGCAGGGACACTTGGCTTAGTCTGGGAGGAAGGGACTGGACCTCCCTGGACTGAGTCTACCAGGTTGATCGCAGTCCTCGGGGGAGGACTTGTCCTGGAGGAGGTGGGAATGGAGGGTGGGCTGGGGGTAAGGGGAGGGCGTGGGAGGGGGGAGAATAGGGGAACCCATGGCTGATATGTAGAACTGAATGATACTGTAAAATAAAAAATATATATCACAAAAAAAAGAATTTATTTAAAAAGGAAATGAAGTTTATTTATTAATTTATTTTTAAAGAACAATTTATTAAAAAGTAACTTATTAAATAAAAACAACTATGCTGTTACCATTACAAATAACTGAGTCAAAGATAAAATATAATATTACAAGATATGCTCATTTTGGCATCCCATGATTTTTAAGGTGATATATATATATATTAATTAATTAATTAATTATTAATTAAACATGAAGTAGATATATTTCATGATTTTATATATATTTAATTGTAATATATATATATATATATATATTTGAAAAGAAGGCATGTATTTATTATGATGGATACTAAATGTACAGAAACTATTACAGTTTCTTGCAAACATACATTCTGACTGAAAATCTTAGCCACAGCTTCTGGTTAAGAAACCATGAACAACTCTTCATTTACATCTTGCCACAAAGCTTTCTCTCCTGAAAGCCTTCTACATTTGTAAAATGTATGCCCATTCATTCACTTCAGCCTCTAAAAAGTATTTGAAATACCTAGTGTGTCTCCTGCTCACATATGACTATGAGAAAGAAAAAGGAGACTTTCGGATTCATTAAATTGATGCAATGCAAATCCATCCTATTCGGGATGTATTCGTGTACAAGGGTGTGATAATATCATAAAATGAATGATACCAAAATAATTATATGAAGTTAGAATAGCTGCTTCTTGAAGAGCAAAAAACATCACGAGAAACTGTCAATTAACTTATCTTTACAGTTAACTGAGTTCAGTTTACACATAGGTGATTATTACTGAAGGTTCAGCTTATTATATTACTCAAACAATCTTGTTTTTTTCTTCACACAGCTTTATAAGTATGCATATATATATATATATATAATAGTAAAATATATGCTAAAATCTAAGATACCCATGTTTTTGAGATACTCAGGGAAAGAGTGATAATTATAGTTTCATGAACTTTTGGAAGTTCAAGCCGAATAGACTTAGAAAGATTTTTTTTCTTAGTTTGTTTGTTTTGATTTTGTTTTTATCATTATGCATTCACAGGATACTGGAAAGTACAAATACAGAATACAGTTGAGGCCAGAGGCATGAGACAGTACAAGAAGAGAGGAAGAGGAATATTGGAGAAAGTCTTGTATCTGCTGGTTGTTGTGATCTATTCACTAACTAGCTATTGTTCCAACCACTGTCATAAGACTATACTTTCTGAACTGGTTCTCATTACTAGGCTAAGAATACACAGTTAGAAATCAGAGGTACATGTCCTCAGCCTCTCTGCTTTCCTAGAGACAACAGAATATTCTTGCACAAAACACTCATAAGAAATGTCAAGCCCAGGCTGTGGTGCCACACGTCTTTAATCCCAGCACTCAGAAAGGCAGATGGATCTCTGTGGATCTCTGTGAGTTCGAGGCCAGCCTGGCCTACAGAGAAAGATCCAGGACAGGCACCAAAACTAAAGAGAGAAACCCTTTCTCAAAAAAAGAAAATTGTCAAATTCTTATAGAAAAAAAAAGTACTAAAAATGATCTTCATTTTGGTTAGCTTGTCAAACTAAGTAGTTTGCCTGAAATTTCACGATATTCTCATGCCCGAATTCTTGTTACAATAATAAGCTTTTGTCCTCTGAATCTACACAAGACAAGGAGAGAGTGATAATAAAAAGTGTTTAACTTTCATTTTATTTTTCAATACCAAGAAAACTGTTTAATTCGGAATTATTATTTTAATTTACTCACTTCATATTCTTAAAACAGTATTAGTGTAAGATATTTTTGATGCCCCTAGTACTAAATTCAACACATTGTTTTAAGTGAGCACCTAATTCAATCTTTACATGAAGTTTATGGCAAAAATTTAAAATGCTTTTTTTCTTCAAAATCAAGCTATTAATTATGTTAGAATAAAATACTTAAACATAGTCTTAAATACAGTTTTTATTTGTTAAATATAAATATCCTCATGAATATATTCAGGAGGTATTTGCAAAACTGCACAGGGCTTTGGGGAAGGCTACAAAGTTTGCTTTGAGAAGTGGATGGAGTGGGAAAATGTATATTTTGTGAGATAATCCAGGTATAGAAAGTAAAACACTACATAGTCTATCACACATGTAGACCTTAGAGTTTAATTTTCAGAATTATATGATTAACTGGAGTCTCCATAAATGTCAGGAAATAGAAGGGGGCCAGTGAAAAGCAACATTCCTTAGTGGAGAGGGTGGCAGGCAGGGTATATCTGGTTTGAAAATAGGGAGAAAGAAAACTGAAGCTAGAGAGGTTTCAGTAGAGAATAAGATGGGGAAACAGTCAAGGTGAGTAGAATGGGAAGTATTAGACCAAATGGAGGAGATGAATAAAGCCCTATGGAAATCTACCATCTTGGACGTAAGCTAAAAATATAGAATTTATATTCTCAAGAAGATTTGATAGGAAGCTACTTTAACTGGCTGAAAATAACTCCTATTAGAATGTATTTTATAAAATACCAGGGCAAATATAGGATATATCCTTTGAATTGTTGATCAAGAAGGGTCCAAAAACTCCCAAAACAATATAGGCTCTGGTTATTCCTTTAGGTTATTTAACAGAATTAATTGATAAGACCCTATTGAAGAAGATATCACCTAATCAGATTAAAAGATATGGTGAGGTCAAGCTGGGGCTGAGCTGAAAACTTTATTCCCTACTGGCTGACTTTCATGGTGGCAGAGTGGCATGCAAATTGTGGGGCACAGTGGAGTGTTGCTGTTCTTATTCAACTATGAATACTATGCATTTCAATATCAACGTCTCAGGCTGAACTGGCTCCAGGTACAGTAGTGTCATAACCGTTATGTCAGAAACCCAACAACTCTTTGATTGGACTTTAGCCTGCTCCACATGAGAAGGGGAAGATATTAAGCTCTGGGGATTAGGAAGACCTTACTACCTCTACTTTATCAAATGGACACGGCACCAAAGTAGCATTAAATATTTGTGTTTATAGCCAATGATAACTGCTAATTTCAGCTTTAAGCAGAGGAGCTCCTCTTTGCACTGCACTGTGGTCAATGAAGAGACTTGGAGATATATAATCTAGGGAAAATCAGTGCCAGTTAAGAGCTTATCACATACAGGGTATTTATACTACCACTTCTAAGGCACAGAATATGTAGTGAAAGAAGGAACTATAGAAACATAGGAGGTGGAAGATAGCAAAATGTGTTGTGGTACACTATCTTCAGGTCATAACCCAGACATTGAAATCATGACCTCACAATAGCCATGGCCACTTCCTCTAGGCATACACAAGACTGGGCCTGTGGGCAATCAATTATGGATTTGAGGTGGATCTATTATGGATTTGGGATAGATCAATTATGGGATTTGTAAGGAATTCTAAGAGTATAGCCCTCTCTGCTGAACTGTTGGATAGTGGTTGAATCTGAGAGAGAGTGATTTTTGTCCTCAGTCATGTACTCACTTGTGAACCCACCAGTGTCTAGTGAAGAGTAACACACCTATGGTAATATAGATGGGACTGGTAAAACTTGGTCTTGTAGGGAAGAAGGAATGTTTACAAGATGACAGGATAAGAGGAAATTTAGGGTTAGGATAGTCAGAAATTATAGATGTATAAATTTTCAAAAAACAAATTTGGAAAAAATAGTATTAAAGACACAGTAAGATGTGAACACTTGCTTTAAACATTTCATTCTTAATTGGATTTAGAACCCATAATTCTCAACACCACTTCATAATATTCCACTGTGAAGTGTTACCTTCAAAGAAGATTCTCTACACTGAAACAGAAGGCTTGGTAGTACTATCATGGATGATTCATATTGTGATAATGTCAGGCTAGGATTCCCCACTAAAATCCGAATAAATCCTCCTCAGATCAATGTATTTTATTAATTTCTTTCCATTTGTACAAAGATTATTTATTCATCCAATAAACACTTTTGTGTTTTTCTAGCTATAATGATCAGTCTCAGTATATAAGTATGAAGAAGAAATTCCTTCCTTAAGGAGTCCCTCATTCACCTGGAAATGCTGATATTGTCATGACATAAAACGTAAACTTCTCATCCTTCTGTCATTCACTTTTCTCCTTTGAATGAGCATATCACCCAGGGAATTCTGAAGCTGGAAAATCATAAGAGGAAACACATGTGTCTCTTCTTAAGAGAAGTTTCCAGAACTCTTGTGGAATTTGCAAACTTTTCCTTTTTAAATATAATACAAACATACACTTGGTCACCCTGGGCTGCTTAATCCTCATGAGTAGAAAAAAAGGTTTCCTTTTCTTTTAAATTGCTGGTATTTTAGGGTTTGTTATAATAGGTAATCAAACTATTCTGGCAGGCATATATGACTAAATGCTGTAACTTTGTTAACAAAAAAGTGGGACACGTTCAAAGTAGAATTGAAGAAAATTTAGGAAAGGATAATGAAACATGTAAAAATAGATAAGAAGTTACAGTGGCGTAGAAATGCCAAAATCCTGTTGCATGATTCATAGTCCTGGGCATCACAACTCAAGTAACTTCAGGCAAGTAAATAGTTATGAGAAATAGTTTTCCCCAGGGAAGAGTATACCAAGTGGTTATCCAATACCAAATAGTCAACCCTGAAAACATATACATAAATGTAACATTATGTGAACTGAACAGGATGTATTTATGTATTTAGGCACACACACACACACACACACACACACACACACGCACACAACTTTGTTAACAACCATTAAAGGAAAAGAGGCCAAGGTAGGCGGTACATGGGGGAGCTTGGATGGAGGAAAGAAAAAGGAGAAATGATATAATTTCAAAACATTATAAAATATCTTATAAATACCTATGCTTAACTAATTCCTACATAGAATATTCAAACATATTTACTTACATATAAAAGTTCTCCTTTATAAATTGAGCATAATTATCAGCCAATTTTTATAGACTTGTATATGTATATGAACATTCACACATGCCATAGTGAATAAATGGTCACTGTTGTTTTAATTTTTTAAACAAAGAACATTTATTCAATGAGATAATGTTGGGAAGAGTGAAAAAGAGACCCAGCAACTCTCTCCAGCCCAATCCATCTTTAGAGTTGGAAGTTTATTTATGCATTATTTTATTAATTATTCTTCTCTCATATGATACATTCCAACCACAGCCACCTTCCCTTTCCTCCTCCCAGTATGCCTCCATCACCTCTCCCCCAGATCCACGGCTCTTCCCTTTCTCTTCAGAAAGTACCAGGCCTCCAAGTGATATGAACCAAACTTGGTATAACAACATGCAATGAGACTAGGCATATACCCTCATATCAAGTCTGGAGAAGGCAACCAAGTGGGAGGGAAAAGGGTCCCACAAGCAGGAAAAAGAGTTAACACACAGACCCATTGTTAGGAGTCCACAGAAACCACAGCTAAATAACCACACCATGGATGCAGGGAGCACAGAGGGGTTGATTCAACTGTGAGCCCCTGTGAGGCCTGTTCAGTTGATTCTGTGGACTGTTTTCTCCTGGTTACTTTGACCCCTCTGGTTCCTCCAATCACTCCACTTCTGCGCAGTTCCCGGAGCTCCACCTCTCTGATGATGACTGGGTTAGTTACTGATCCTGCAAGTATAGCAAACTATTAGGAATCATTTCTTTGCCTTTTTATTTATTTATAGCAGTCATGTTTAGTTTTGCCCTAGCTCTCTGAGCCAATCAGCTTCAGGATCCTCCCCATCTAGACAAGTGCTGAACATGGGCTCCCTCTTGTGGTGTGATCCTCAGGTTATACCAGTCATGGGTTGAAATCTCCCACATGCTCTGAGCCACAATTGCTCCTGCGCATCTTGCTCACATAGCAGGCTGTGGGTTGTATGTACATTTTGTGGATGAATTGGTGTCCTACTCCCACTACTACAAGCCTTGCCTGGTTACAGAAGATGGCTCTTCCAAGCTCCATATCCTCCATTACTAGGAGTCCTCGCTAGGGTCAACCTCATAGGTTCAAGGACTTTTCGAATTCAATTGCCTCCTAAAAGCCGATGTATTTCAGTCTTATCTCCCAGTTCTCTCTCCCTCTGTACCCCACCCCACCCCACACACATACCTGACTTCTGCTGTTTCCATTTTCTGGGCAGCTGGCCCAGTTGCGTTCTTTCTTTTTTCCATGGTATACTTCTGGTTTCTTTATCAAAAATCAGTGTCTTTAGGTGTGTGGATTTATCTGGGTCTTCAGTTTGATTCCATTGATCAACATGTCTGTTTTTATTACTATAGCTCTGTAGTATAGCTTGAAATCAGAGATAGTGATATCTCTGGAAGTTCTTTTATTATATATGATTGTTTTAGCTATCCTGGATTTTTTTTCCATATGAAATTGAGTATTGTCTTTTCAAGGTCTATAAAGAATTGTCTTGGAATTTTGATGGGGATTGCATTAGATCTGTAGAGTGCTGGTGGTGATGGTGCATGTCTTTAATTCCAGCACTTGGACGGAAGGGGCAGCTGATCTTTGTGAGTTTGAGACTAGTCTGGGCCAGATAAAGCACCTGTTGCTACTGTTTTAAAAGCAAGTGAAAAGCAGTCACAAACTTCTGTGGAGATAAGTTTCTCTGAATATAACCTTTGTTAGGTGCCTTTGTGGGATTAGTACAATAACCTCACATTCTTCCACCTCTTGTCTAACAATGCTTTGGAGAGTTAAACGTTAATGGAAGTTGTAGAAAGAATTAGTAGTTCATAGAGCCAGAAGGAATATGGATCTGGAAGGCAAAAATGGAGAACTTTTTTTAATTAAGAAAATTGTTTTATTCATTATACATACCAATCAAAGATCCCCCTCTTCCCTACTCCACTCTGCCCCCAACCTCCCCCTCCAACCGCCCCCCACTCCCTCCACAAGAAGACAAGGCCTCCCATGGGGAGGCACATCCAGCACAGGCAAGTCCAAGCCCTTCCCCCTGCCTCAAGGCTATACGAGGTGTCCCATCATAGGTAGTAGCTCCAAAAATTCCCCTCATGTACCAGGGATGGATTCTGATTCTACTGCCAGGAGGCCACCCAAACAGATCAAGCTACACAATTGTATCACCATGCAGAGGGCCTAGTCCAGTCCCATGCAGGCTCCACAGCCATTGATGCAACTTTCATGAGTTCCCACTAGTTTGGTTTGGTCATCTCTGCAGGTTTCCCTATCATAATCCTGATACACTTGCTCATGGAATGCCCTCCCCCCATCCTATTGGACTCCTGGAGCTCTGTCTGGTATTTGGTTATGGATCTCTGCATCTGCCTCCATCAGTCATTGGAGAAAAGTTCTGTGATGACATTTAGTGTATTCACTGATCTGATCACTTGGGCAAGCCAGTTCAGTTCAGGAACCCTCTCCAGTATTTCTAGTAGTCCAAGCTGGGGTCATCCTTGGGGATTTCTCTCAACTTCCCTTGCACCGGGTCTCCCTCTCTCCCCATGATATCTACAGTAGAAAACTCTTAACAACAATACAAATCTCAGCTTGTGTTCCAGTTATTAGAGAAAGGCACCAAATAAGACATCTGAAATAAACCAAAGGAATACTTTCTAGAAAAAATATGCTAGAATGTACCTGGAAATGAAAAAAAGCATGAAAAAATTCTCTTAGAAAATGCTCATGGGTCTTGTATACTAATAGAGATTAAGTCCCTTGTACATGTGATTTTCAGAATGAGAACAATGCCTTTAATCATGTTTAATATTATGAAGGCATAAACTAGAGATTCATGCAAAGCTCAGAAGAAAGAAGTTTTTATATATTATATAAAGTATCATTGTCTTTACCTTAAAGACCAAAAAGTTATTTCTAAAATATTTAAAATTACAGGAGCATATTTGTAATTTTAAATACATAATCAATACTAATTTTAATAATTGGAATTAATTGAATGGATATAGTATGCTAATTCCCATTCAGAGCCTAGCATCCCCTTATAGCAATTATAACTTAAATCTCTATATTAGGTGAGTCACTCAGCAATGTGTAAAGGTCCATGTTGCATAAGACATTAGACCTAAGCTTTATCCTAAACTTTATGGAGAAGGAGATGTTAATTCTTAAGGGTTGTATCTGAGATTCACATGTGCACAGTCGTACATGCAAGCACCAAGCACCACACACATACACACACACTCACACACACAGGCACTCACACAGATACATATGCACATTAACATATACACATAAACACACATTAATGTTAATAAATAAATATTTTTAAATCTGCATGCTACAAATAATTATTGAGTCTGAAAGTGATTCTAACAGATCATAAAAGGGCAAATAATGGATAGGGGCTCTGAGGCCATATCTCTTACTGTATAGAGATGTGCATAAGTGCAACCCTGAGTGTAAAAATATGTTTGAAAAATTCTAGAACATGGACATTGGTGGTGTATGCCTTTAATCCCAGCACTCAGCAGGCAGTGGCAGGCAAGTATTTGAGTTCAAGGCCAGTCTTGTCTTCAGAGTGAGTTCCAAGAGAGTCAAGGATACACAGATGAACCCTGTCTCAAAAAACCAACACGAAAAAAGAACAAGCCTAGAACTCATTTAAGTTATGACCAATTAAAAAAAATAACATTAGAGTTCTGAGATTATATATTGTGAGAGTGGAGTTGAAAGAGGGAGAGGTGAGAAGATATGATTTCAATGCATTGTGTGCTTGTATGAAATTCTCAAAATTAAAGCAGGCTGGATCTTTAAAATATAAATTAATACACAATTAAAGAAGAATGTAAATTGAAAGTAAAGAGGGTAAACCTATTCCTCACGGTGTTTCTAACTGAAAAATATTGGTCATAAAACTAAATTGCACTCTTACTCTTGTAATAATTGGCATGTTTATTTAGAAATATTTGGATCTAGGATTACCACAGATTATGTAGACTGGATAGTTTTAATTTAATATATGTGCATGTGTGCACACACACACTGCCATATACATAAGGCAAAAATAGAATTTTATGTTAAACATATTATCTCAGTGAATTTGAGTTAAACAATATAAAAGGAAAACAGAAGAAGTGAAAAATTTGAATTTATCTTAATTGTCCAATTCATGAAGCATGAGCATAAAATATTGGGCCCCTGTGTAGCTGGCTTAATAGACCTTTGTCAATTGAATATTTAAAAAGTTAGTGGAAGAACCAGTGATAGCATGTCTTCATCACCATCTCCCTAATTTTGTAGGACAAACCTATTTTTATCTTCAGCATTAAATGCTTAATTATTTCTTATCTTCCTCTAAGGTGATTTCAGATAATTTTGACTATAATAAAATTTAGATGTGCCATTAATGAACGATTTAAGTAGTCTCATTTTAACTAGCATATTTTTACTCTCTTCTTTTTCCCCTGGTCTCAGCACACAGTTATTTACATAAATCTTGACTAAAAGTTTTTTCTATGACCTTAAAACGTTAATGCTCCCTTTTCAAAAATCAAATATATCATTTGTTCTTCATATATTAAAGTTGAAAAATGTACTTCAAATGGATATCACTTTAAAATGGATTACTTTAAATCTAAGATTGTCAATGTACATATGAATTAAACTGTCATGCTCATATAAATTGATAGTATTGTACTAGAGAGTACTAGCTGTATTACTTTCTTAAAAAGCATAAAATTAGAAACCATGGGAAATATTGGTATTGGTATATGTAGAAATGTGAGTAATAGTAAAGGCTATGAAAATGTGGATGGGAAACTTAAGATCTTGAGGTTATTTACCTGTATGAATTCAAGTATATAAATAAATTAGCATTTATATTAGTTATCTATTTTTCCATCATAAATATCAAGCCTTACTTCTATAATTGTGGATATGAAACATCATTTGTTTGGTTTTATTTTTGTGGATTATCTTAGGAAAGGATTAAATTTTTTTTTTACTCAAATCGATCCATGTAGAAGGAAACACAGAGTGGACACGGGAACATCGATAACCTAATCTTAGATGTAATAACTTTATTGTCCATGTGTTGTTGGTCATAAAATAATACTATGAAATGTCTGAGATGATGAGTGTGACTCTTAATTTCAACAGGATTGGAGACAATTTTAGAAGCAGATTGTTCTAAGTTCTTTCTATGAAACCAATAGTAATACACGCAAACACACACACACACACACACACACACACACACACACACACACACACACAATATTATAAACAAATTTAGAAACAATATTTAGGGGTCAGAAATAAGGCCTCAAAGTAAACAGTTCCAAGAGGACCACGGTAGGGTCACCAGCACTCATGGTGGACAGCCCCTAATCTCCTGTAGCTCCAGCTCCAAAGACTATGGGACCTTCTCTAGCCTGAGTAGAATACCAAACATCAGTTTTTGGACTTTGGCAAGTCTCAGTGCAAACACACACACACACACACACACACACACACACACACACCCCAAACACAAATATTAAAAAATTATTTTTGTAAAAGAAGCAATACTTGAAAGATTTTTCTCAAAAGAAAAAAAAGTCAAATGTAAATAATGAAAAAAATAAAAGAAAGCAAATAATAGATAAATTGCAGGAAGTCTATTCATAAGAGCATCTAGCAAATTCCTCAGTGGAGAGTGAAAAATTTTTTTATTACATCTCCCTTATTATAATATTCCTGTAAAATGAACTACTATACAATGTGTATTTTAAAATTTACTGTATTAAAAGGTTTTATTTTGGTCATTACTTCATATTAATTAGTTGTTAATTTATTTAAACAATATACAGTCTTTTGCCACTTTTTGGAGGTAGGGTATTGTTGCATAGCCTTTGATAGCTCTGAAGCTTGCATTCCTTTGGAACTAGTCCCTGGGATTACAAATCTATGCCACCAACCTGGCCCTGGCCATTTTACCACTTTTTATTTTAGTCCATGCATATTTTTTTGTCGTACATCGTTGTTCTAAAAGTAATACCATAGGAAATTCAGTGTATTTTCAATTTTCTCAGACAGATTCCAAGAGGGTGGAATTGTTAATTATATAAAAACCTCACAATTACACTGTTAAACACTCTCACTGTTCTTTCAAAGAAGCTACAATGCTGTATTTTCTCATGTACAGTAAATGGCTTCTTTGGAAATCATCATATTGTTGGAATAATAAAAACACATTTGAGTTTTCTATGCTGATAATGTGTAATGTTTTGGATCTTCAATGTTCCCTAAGTATTTCCTGCTTTGAGGTATTGACTCTCAAGTGGTGGTGCTTGGGGTTTCTATTGCCATGATAAAACACCATAATCAAATTCAACTTGGGTGGGAAAAAGTTTATTTCCCCTTAAAGTTTGTAATGCATCATCCAGGAAAGTCAGGGCAGGTGCTCAATTCAGGCAGAAACATGGCTGCAGTAAGTGATGCAGAAATTCTGCTCTTGATGCCTTGTTCAGCTTGTTTTGGAGGAAGCAATGGGAGAAGAGTTGGAGAAAGGAAGGGGAAGTGAGGCAATTGATGTAATTAAATTTTAAATAAAAATATGCATACCAATTGCTCATCGAAAACTATATGATCAGCCTTAAAAGATGTACAAAAAGTAGCATTATACAGACTAAATGAGTTATATTTGTATATTGAATAATGAGTATATATATTCACAACTTCAGAAAAGGTGGCCATGAATTTAAAAATAGTAAGAGGATTGGTACAAGGGGTTGTTTGGAAAAAGGAAAAGGAAGGTGAAAAATACATAATTATATTATCTCAAAAAATAAAAAAATAAAGACAATGTAATACAAACTATGTTGAACTCACAGAATATGTTTAACAGTATTGTTTCCTTTTTGGTAATTTAGAAGAGTCTGTGGTTATGAAAGGTCTATTTAATGTTTGAAACAACTGAACAATGATAGTATATAGACTGAAATATCTTTTCACAAAATGTTGCCAAAAGCCATAATGATCTATATTAATTAAATGCTGATTCTGATTTCTTTTCTTCTGCTTAGTCATCTTACTGTATTCACTATGCAGCAATAATGCACTGTTTGCTATGATTGTCTATCATTCTTTCAAGTCTGTCACACTGTGCTAAATGTATTTTAGAGCTGTCATGGTTCTGAGAGTACACATTCAAACTAGACAGATAACCTCTACTTTTTTACAATTCTCACTTTCTTTATGTGAGAAGCTGGATATTAAAAAAGAAAGAAAAGATATCAGAATACCTCTGAAAATAACATTTAACAGTGTCTGGATGCTGCTGTTTATGATTAAACTGACAAAGCAATTAAATAATGCCCAGTTTGGGGCTGCTGGGGCATGGGGAGCTGAAGATCTGGTCAGCTCTCTTCACCATTCCTATACAGAGCTGGGATTTTGTATAAATGTGTGCTTATTGTGAGATTGGCAGCCTTTATACAGAGACATTATAGTACTGAGTTTCCATGTTTAGAGATGTCTTAAGAATGCTCCATATACACACTTACAATTAAATCTCTGACCATTGCCTTTTCTGTCCATAAAATGACGTTGATTTTACTTTCTGATTGTGCCAGTTGTAGTTTCCATCTCTATAGTAAATAAGAGTGCTAAAAGGAGGCATGTGTGTATTGCTAACAATCTTCGGAGAAAACATTTCTTCTTTTAGCTTAAGTAGAGTGCCAGCTCTTCTATAGATGCTATTTATCAACTTGAGGATTTCCCATTTATACTTATTTTCTAAGATTTTTAAAATCATGTTTCAGTTTTGTATTTTGCAAAAATTTGTCAGTTTTAGTTGACACGATCATCTTATTTTCCCTTTTTAAGCATTTTATTATATCTACTCCATTGATTGATTTTAAAATATCAAATAATTCTTAGATTTTTGACAATATACTTCATTTGAGGAGACTGTATAGATTTTTTTTTAAGTTTTGGTTTACAAATATCTGTTAAAAAGTATTTGTCTGGGTTCAGTTTATTTGGCTTTCTAATTTTCTTTTGGGTGTGTACATTACCTTCTCTGCTTTGGCATCAGAAGGAGTTTGGTCTTCCAACAATATCTGGGAAGTGTGCCTGGAACATGCTGTATTCATCAGGTATTAACTATTAGTAGGGTGTTTTGAATGTCTCCTGAGCTTGGCCTTGGAGGAATTGTTGCATTTAAATTATGAATTCAATTATTTTTCATTATATGACAAAGAAAAACATGTATTTCAATTTGAACATTGGGCAGAATTTGTTTATTTATATGTAAATGCTTTTTCTGACTTCCCATGAACCCACAAGTCACTGTAGTCAAAGTAACAGTTACACTACTGCAGATCTTCACCATTCCTTCAGATCCCCAAACCAATCCCCCAAGCTTCTCCACAATTCTCTAGCCAATCACCTACTACAAATCTCCAGCCCCCAGGGTATCACACAGATTTTCCCCTAACTTATCCACTCATTTCCACTGATAGTCCATTCTCATCACTAAGTGTCAGCTCCTAATACTTAGAAAAATATTTTACCAGAACTCCCATGACCATACATATTCAGGATCCCAGAATTCCCTCCTAGGCAACAAAGATACACCACACTCTCCTAAGACCAGAGAGTGCAGTAGAAGCCAAGGAACAAAACACCCACCCAATAAAAACAAGACTAGGTATCAGCACCTAGAACTACAGTCTTCCCAATCCAGATGCCTAGAGGCAAATATAAGAGCACAGTCAATAACAGACAAGACAATACGTTTCTACTAGAGCCCTAACACTCTATCACAGCTGGCCCTGAGTGTCCCAACACAGCTGATGTACAAGTAGACTGTAAAACTGCCTATCAATATGATAGAGGTACTAAAAGAGAAAATTAATGAATCCTTCAGAAAACTCTATGAAAACAGAAAGAGTAAAGAAAATAAATAAAACCACTGAATAACTGAAAGTGGAAATACCCTGCTCTCAAAAATAGTCATTTAGACATAAGCTAAAAAGAGAAATGCTTGAGCTAGATGATATTATGAAACAAATGGATCTAACAAATATCTACAGAACCTTTCACTCAAACACAAAAGAATATGCATTTCTCTCAGCACCTCATGGACCTTTCTCCCATTCTGACCACATACTCATACACACACCACATACTCAGTTACAAACTGAATCTCAACTGATCAAAGAAAATTAAAATAACTTCCTGATCCTATCTGACCATCACAGATTTAGGTTGGATATCAACAACAGAAAGCTAACAAACTCATGGGAACAGAATATAACTTGCAACTGAAAGTACAATGGGTCAAGATAGAAATTTTAAAAGGAAATTAAACTTCCTGGAATTGACTGAAAATGAATAGGCAACCTACCCAAACTTTTGAGACAAAATGAGGTGGTTCTAAGAGGCAAATTCATAACGTTAACTGCCTACAAAGCATAATTGGAAACATCCCATACTTATCAGCATACTTGAAATCTTGAAAGCTCTAGAACAAAGAGAAAGAAAGGAGGGAAGTAAGGAAAGAAGGACCGAAGAAATAACACTCAAAAGGACTAAATAGCAAAAAATAATCAAAATCATGGTTGAAATTCATGTAATGGAAAAAAATATAAAACAATATAAAGAATCAAGGAAACAAGGAGTTGGTTCTTTGAGAAAATCAGTAAGATTGACAAACCTGGGCCTGGACAAATGGCTTTTTAGTTAAGAGCACTGACTGTTCTTCCAGAAGACCCAGGTTCAATTCTCAGCAGCCACATGGCAGCTCAAAACTGTATGTAAATAATGACAGTTCCAGGGGATTTGACAGCCTCACACAGGCATAGATGTAAGCAAAACACCAAACGCACATAACAATAATTAAATGATTGAAAAAAGAATGGCAAACACTTATCCAAATTAACTACAAAGAAGAAAAAGAATATCCAAATAAACAAAATTTTTTTAAAAAGCAGGAAAAAAAAGATATACTGAGGAAATCCAGAGAATCATACGGACATACTTTAAAAACCTGTACACCAACAAATTGGAAAATTTAAAAGAAATTTATAATTTCCTTGACAAAGACCATGTATCAAAGCTAAATCAACATAAGATAAGTAATTTAAACAGAAATGTAACCCTAGGGAAATAAATGGAGTAATTAAATGGTCTCTTAACCAAAAGAAAAAAGAAAAAACAGTCAAGAATCAGATGGTTCTAACAATGAATTTTTCCAGTCTTTTAAAAAAGAATTAATGCCAATACTCCTCAAATTATTACCCCAAAAAGAAAGAGAAGCAACATTGCCTAAATTCATTTTACAAAGCCACAGTTACTCTGTGCCATTCTACCCATATAAAGAGAATTATAGACCAATTACACTTATCAACATTGATGGAAACTACTCAATAAAATACTTGAAAATCAAATTCTAATCTAATAAGGAATCAAAAAGATCACTATGCTCAAGTAGGCTACCACCCAAAGATTCAGGGATGATTAAATGGAAGTAAATCAATAAATGCAATACACTATATAAAGGAAATAAGAGACAAAAACTACATGATCATCTCATTAGATGCTATATATAAATGCTTTTGACAAAGCCCAGCATCCCCACATGATAGAAGTCCTTGAGAGGTTAAAGATGCAAGGGACATACTTCAGAATAGCCAACATCAAATTAAATGGAGAGGAATCCAAAGCAATTCCATCAAATCAGAAACAAGATAAGGTTAACCACTCTCTGCGTACCTATTCAATAGAATATTTGAAGTCTTAGCTAGAGCAAAAAGACAATTGAGGGAGATCAAAGTTATGCAAATTGGAAAGGAAAAAGTCAATTTATTGTTTATTTATCAATTATATGTTAGTATAGATGAGTGACCCTAAGAATATGACTGGGAAACTCCTACAACTGATAAACACTTTGAGCAAAGTAGCTTAATACAAAATTAACTCACACAAATTAGTAGTCCACTCTTTGTAGAAATAAGTTGATTGAGAAAGAAATCAGTGAAAAAAAAACTTTCACAGAAGCTCAAATAATATAAAATATTCTGGGATAACTCTAAACAAGGAAGTGAAAACTCCCATGATAAAACCTGAAGATGTTGAAGAAGATATCAGACAATTGGAATATTGGTCATGCTCATGGATCAATAGGATTAATGTCATAAAAATGGTCATTCTATCAAAAGCAATCTACAAACAATACAATCACCATAAAAATTCAAACACAATTCTTCATAGATCTTGAAAGGGCAACTTTCAGCTTCATATAGAAACACACAAAAAATAGGATAAATTAAACAATCCAGAATGACAAAAACTGCTGAAGGTATGACCATGCTTTATTCCAAGTTAGACTATAGAGACATAGCAATAAAAACAGCATTGTGTTGGCACAAAAACTGGCATGTCCTTCAAGGGAATCTAATAAAAGACCAAGACATACATCTGTGGATACCTGATTATTTTATTAAAAATAAGAGCCAGAAATATACACTGGAAAAAAGATAGCATCTTCTACAAATAGTGTGATCAAACCAGATGGTAGAATAGTTCAAAAAGATCCATACTTATCACCCTGCACAAAAGTCAACTCCAAATGGATCAAAGACCTCAACATAAATCCAGATATGCTGAACAAGATAGAAAAGATAGTTGGAAATAGCCTGGACTCATTGACACAGGAAAAAAACTTCTGAACAGAACCTCTTGGCATAGGCACTAAGATCAACAATAAGTGGAGCCTTGTGAAACTGAGATGTGTCTGCATTGCAAAAGATACCACCATAATATAAATTTAAAAACTGTTTAAAAAAAGATACCACCATTCTGAAAAGTGGGAGCCTACAGAATGGGAAAGTATTTTTACAAACTACACATTCTACAGAGAGCAACTATTCAAAATACAAAGAGAACTCAATAAACTAGATATCAGAAAAACTAAACAACTCAATTAAAAATAGGGTACCGGTCTAAACAGAATTATCAAAGGAGGAATCTCAAATGGTTGAGAAACACTTAAAGGAATATTCAACATCCTTACTCATCATTATAAAGCAAATCAAAACTACCGCAAGATTTCATATTTTACCCATCAGAATGGCTAAGATTAATAACACAAGTGAGAACTCATGCAGGGGAGGCTGTGAAGTAAGGGGAAAACTCATCCATTGTGATGGTAGTGCAGCCACTGTGAAAATTAGTGTGACATTTGCTCAGAAACATGGGAATTAGTCTACCTCAAAATTCAGCTATAGCACTACTGTATACTCAAAGGACACTTCATCACCTTGTTGATGTGCAGTGTGTGTTGGACAGCTTCCTCCTTTCACTGCCCTCCCTCCCTACATGTCTCTGGTTCTCTCATGCCAGCATGCAGGACTCTTGCTCAACCATGTTTATTGCTGCTCTATCCATAATAGCAAGAATTTGGAAATAACCTAGATTTCCCATAACAGCAGAATAGATAAAGAAAATATGGTACGTTTATACAACGGAGCATTACACGGACCTTAAAAAATAAAATAAAGAGATTCTCAGGCAAATGAATGGAACTAGAAAAATATCATCCAATGTGAATTATCTCAGACCCAGACAAACAAATATGGTATGTATTCACTTATATGTGCATGCTAGCTTTTAAGTAAATGGTAGCCAAGCAACAGTACATAGAAACATGGAGGTTAGGTAT
Organism: Peromyscus maniculatus bairdii; assembly: GCF_049852395.1. Taxonomy (NCBI): domain Eukaryota; kingdom Metazoa; phylum Chordata; class Mammalia; order Rodentia; family Cricetidae; genus Peromyscus; species Peromyscus maniculatus. The sequence goes on from NC_134870.1 coordinate 9,332,950, forward strand.
AATATAAGGAATTAGCAGGTACAGATAGATCTCCTTACAAAAGAGAAATAAAATAGATAGCTATGGATGAATGTGGTCAGAGGCTAGAACAGGCGAGCAAAGGGGAGGGGGGTGTTACAAAGGAGAAAATACAAGGAGGCAAATTTAAAACCACTTCTCTCTCTCTCTCTCTCTCTCTCTCTCTCTCTCTCTCTCTCTCTCTGTGTGTGTGTGTGTGTGTGTGTGTGTGTGTGTGTGTGTGTGTGTGTGTGTGTGTTTGTGAAAGCATCTAAATGAAATGTCATATAATGGAGGGGAGAGAGTCCCAACTAGCCATCTCTTGTCCCCAAATGAAGCTTCTAATACTCTGATTGGGTCACATCTAACTGAGTTGTTGGGCAAAGGGGATCTGTGGGAATACATAAACAACCTTGACTTGCCAAGAATATATGTTGTTCTCTACAAATTAAAGTCAAGGCCCTATTGCTGAATATAACACCTACACAACTCACTGATCAAGGAGAGGTCAAGATGGTTCCTACAGAGAGCCTCTACTCCTATATTCTAATGTCATTGGTATTGGAATGTACTCTTCATTCTACAAAAAGAAAAACATAAACACCAACTCAGCTACAAAACCTTTATCTATAACAGTGTACTACTTTCAGGACATGCTAGGGAAATGGTAATACAAAGCTTGTTGGAATAACCAACTAATATCTGATTTTACTAAAGTCCACACTATAAAGTAAAACATATATCTGACACTCCTTGTATGTCCATAAACCTGAGACTAGATAGCCTGGGTACCTAGGGTAAAACCAAGTATGACTGCTTTAATATATTATATATATATATATATATATATACATATATATATATATATTATTTATACACACACAAATATATATATATATATAACATTCTACTACAGTCACAGATCAGATTCTTGTTCAACCATCATCACAGAAGCTTCCTTCTGCAATTGATGGGAACAAGAGACAAATGCAGAGTCCTATACCCAAACATTGTGCAGAGAATGAGAGACTTTGGAACACTCTGCTATAGTAGGATATCTCCCTCAAATCTCAGGTTTCAAGGAACTCTGAAGAGCAGAAGAGGAGGCAGACAGAGTATAAGAACTAGAGGGGATGGGAGAAAAACATGACCCTCTAAATCAACATGAGCAAAACTCACAGAAACTCAGACTGAGGAAGCATTCACAAAGCCCACACAGGTCTGGCCCAGGTCATCTGTGCATATAATATATGACTTCTTGTTTATATGAAATTTCTAATTGAGAAAATAACTGGGTCTCTGATTCTTGTGCCTTCTCTTGGGTTCTTTTCCTTCTGTTTGTTCAGTCCAATTCCAGTTCCTTAGTTTTTGCTTTAACTTATTATATTTTATTTTGCAATTTTGATTATTTTAAGAGAATACTATCTCTTCCAATGGTTTAATTTATTAATATGTAACTTCAAACTACCTTCTTATTACAGATAATCAGTTAATTAAACTGTATGTGCACTTTTTTTTGCATGCACACACATATGATACGTGGTAGAGGTCAGGGGACAAATTATATAACCAGGTCTTTCCTTCCACCTCGTGTGTTCTTGGGAAAAAAATAACAGATTGTCAAGCTTGGTGGCAATCACTTTTTACCAGTTGTGTCCTCTTACCAGCCCTTGAGTTTTCTTTCAGTGGTCTGAATCTCCAATGGTGTCTACAATTTATTCCTAGAATTGGTGGTATCCATATTCTCCCTTTATACTTACTCTGTGATATGTATCAATTTAATTTTTTTCAATGAAATCTTCCTCATTTACATGATATTTTCTCCATTTCAATTCCATCCTTATTACTTATTTTATTATGCTGACTCTGTGCTTCCTTATAGAATACCTTAAGGAAGGAAATTAGCATACTAATTGAGAACTTTCCTCATCTGAAATGTCAGCATTCACTTCTATAACTTGCCCCATCAGCACTGCTTAGCTATGTCCTGCATATTACTCATTCTTACATTCACCTGTTTATTCAGCAATCAAAAATTTGTATTTTTAAAGGCTTTTAGGACCTGAAGAATGTCTCATTGGTTAATTCTATTACTTTTGCAGAGAAGAATCTACATTCAGTTACCAACATCCAAGTTAGGTAATGTACAAAGTCTTGTAATGCCAGCTCCAAGAGATGTGGTCTTGATACTCACATGTTCTCTCTCTCTCTCTCTCTCTCTCTCTCTCTCTCTCTCTCTCTCTCTCTCTCTCTCTCTCTCTCTCTCTCTCCACACACACACACACACACACACACACACACACACACACACACACATATATATATATCTCCCTTTCACACATGCACACATTTAAAAATGAAATAAATCTTTAAAAATTTTCACTTTGACTCATGTATTATTGGGAATGTACTTTTTATAAACATTTATAAATTTTCCTATTATTATTTTATGTTGTTGGAGTCTACTATCAGTTGACCTAAAATGCAGAATGATGGGAGGTTTCATGGTTTCAAATATAATTTATCTTGGTTAAAGTCACAGCTGGTAAATAATGTATCTAAATATAAAATTGTATAACTTTGAGTGTGCAAAGATCTAAATGTCTGTGGATATGTTCACACACTATTGCAGAATTAATTTTCTATATATATTAGTTTAAATTTTTGGATTTATATTATTCACTTCTTCTAGATTCATGGATGTATGATAGATTTTTAAAGTGTACTCCATCAATTTCTGCCACTCAATTGACATAATTAGACCATTTAAATTTAAGGTAATTATTGAATTGCTAATGCTTATGTCAGCATGTTCTAATTAATTTTTCTATTTCCTCTACAGAAAGTTCATGGATCCTTTGAAGCTAACCTGCCTAGGGTTCACCCAGTGTTTGAAAGCATAGTTTTATATCTTCTATCACATTCAAGGAGTGTCCAACAGTAAATACTTGTATTATTTTTCTTCATGTATTCTGATTCACCAATGGCAGTTATGATGATTAAAATTTCCCTTCACACTAAGTTTCAGAGGAATTTGTTTTGTTATCTGCTACTCTCATGCAGTTGGGTAAATTTGTTTTTAGACCTCTTTTGTTTCCATTACAGTTCCAAAATAGTATAGTGAGATTTGTTAAACTATTATTTTTCTATTCTATGGGGTCCAATTAATTGTTATATAACTTTTATTACTGTCCTGAGGTTTTTCTCATGTTCTTTAATTTGTTTACTTAATTAGTAATCTTGTGTTGTTTATTAATGTTTCTACTGTGAAGTGTATTTCAGAACATTGCAGTGTTAGAATCATTTCAGACTTTATGTCTGATGAAAACTACTATCATTCAAGCTATAATGCTCCTAAGTCTCCTATGGCAGAAAGTTTTCTTTTTCATCTTACACATGCTTTTCTTTCCTCATTTCCTAGCACACTGGTAATCCTATTTTAAACCTTTTATTTAGCAAGCAAGCAATTCAGTTCTGTGCAGGAGCCTCAGCCTCCTCCCTTGGATTTCTGTTCCAAGTTTTGTGAATTTTAGAATCCCTGAAGTGCTGTGCTGGTCTGTGTAGCTAGAGTTTTCCTGTTCATTTCCATTTCAGTACAAATAAAATATCACCATAGGTCTGTGTGGTGGTTTGAAGGAGGGGAACTTGCATAGGCTCCTTTGTTTGAGTACTTAGTCCACAGGTGGCAGAACTGTTTGGAAAGGATTCCGCAATGACGCCTGTGGGAGGAGTGTGTCACTGGAGTCAGCTCCCAGTGTGCTCTCTGCCTCCTGCTTGTAAATATGAGATGTGAATGCCCAGCTGCTGTTCCAGCTGCCTGCTTCCAAGCCCTAACTCTGCCACCACTCCATAATCAACTCTAGTACCCGTGAACCATATACCCAAAAAACCTTTTTTTTTTTTTATGAGTTACCTTGCTCATGGTGTTTTGTCACAGCAATACAAAACTGACTGATAACAGTTTGCTTGTCTTATCTGGTTCCATTAAGGCTCCCATGGGACTCACCTGATACTACATGACAGAGGATGTATGATTGTCTTCAATGGTTTTCCTGTTCTCTCCATGCATAAGTGGATGTTAAATCCTATGGAGAGGAGGATGCTCCTAAGCCTGGGAGAGTCTTTGAAGTTCAGTCTCACCTGCTTCTACCCCTGCTTACATTCTGGAAAAGGAAATAATAACAAGTGTCCCAGTTCTTCAATTAGTACTTTCTGTAGGGATAGAGACATGGCTCCTCTTGGTAGAAATTGGTGTGCAAGACCAATACTTTGGCAACAGCTGTGGTTTTCACTAATAAAGTTTCTTAGACTTTTTAATCCTTTCAGTGGGCAGAACTAGGAAGGTATATTTTCATATACATACATATATATATATCCATTTATACATATTCATATATAATGTGTATACATGTACACAAATTTAACAATGGTGATAAATATATAAACCTGTATCTCTCTATGTATCCAAATGTTTATAGACTCTAGGCAGGATTTTATAATTATCTCTCACTGTTTCTGCCTGTGTTTGTCTCCCTGTCATTCACCTGTAGATAAGACCATAATGCTGCACCTATAGCTTCAATGGAACAACAGAGGGTTTGGCACAGCTTGTATTCTTCACTTATTTTCATTTGTTTCTTTGCTGCAAACTATACCTTCCTCTGACTCATTTTCTCAATCCATTTGTATGTTCGCTGTAGTTTCAGAACTTCTAAAACCATAGTTAACACATATAAATTTGCATAATAATAAAAATACAGCTTGGCTCTTTGCAGGCATTCTCCAGTGAGAGAGTACAGTCTATAATTATGTTTAAACTTGCCTTGTGTTAACATTGAAATAAAAAGAGACAGATCTTGTCTTATGTTATAATTTAACAAGCTGAATTTTCTGTATGGGCTCAATATAAGTTTATAAAAGATCTGAAGTTTCTGTTTCTGCTCTAAATATTTTTGCATTATTTAATGTTTTATATTGAGTATATGTTTATATGATTGCATGATTACATATACTCTTATATGTAATCATATACACACATATATGATTATAAATCTAATAAAAATTATTCTTAACTTCCATTTCAGCAAAATACACAGTTGCATCTGTTCACAGAGTACAGTAAAGTTAATTGAGATATTTTACACATAAGTTAAATTACACACTAAAGACTTATGACTTTCAAACTTGAATGAAAGTCTCTTATATTTTCTTATGCATCCTTTTCTTTTTCTGTTTTCTTTTGCTCTGAAAACTGAATTGTTGACTGCTGTTTAATTTGAGAAATCTTTTATTTTTCATTTTGTATTTCACTTAGTTCTTGCATCCTTAGAACAGAAAGAAACTCTTTGGACTCCTGTAGTCACACAATCTAAACATTTTACTTAGGGCAATTTTAATGCATGTAGAAATAAAGGGACACTGAATCTAGTAAAGGCATAGATCTGCTTTATATTTTTCTCCAACTGCCTCCCTCCATTCTCACCAGTACTCATTGATTAGGAAAGAAATGTAGTAAATCAAACCCAAATTAATATTGGTCTTATACAGAGGAGCTTTGTAGAGATACACTCAATTTTAAATGTGAGCTGTGAAAACCTTAGTTACTGCCTACTGCATGGGTATTTGAATGACCCATGCAATTTCACAGGTGGCCCTGCCCCCAAAGAACCTGCATTTAATTTGATGGTAAGTGGTTATCATTCATAAATTTGTAATAGTTTCAAAAGGACACCCATATTTTCCTTCTGTTCCAGATCCTTCATTTACATAGAGAGCCATGCTTGGAGTTCAATAAATTCTGGTAACTATTAGTTGTTTTTTGTCTGTGAATTATTGTAAATATTACACAGAGTATAATTTAATAAATTAAGTATCTTTAAGCTTTAACCACATCCGTAAAATATGCCTTTCCATTTTATGTAACATATTCCCAAGTCTCAGTAGTAAATCTTGACATTATTTTGGTGGCAGAGGGTTGGTGAATTAATATGTTACACAAACAGTTACACTTTTTGTTTACTTTAAATGTTTTAATTTTCAGTATTAAAATTTCAAATGACTTCAACTTCATAGTTTCTCAGAGTTGCTTTGATTTGCATTGCCCTGATAATTAGGGATGTTGAGCAATTCTTAAATGTCTTTCAGCCATTTGAGTTTCCTCTCTTGAGAATTCTCTGTTTAAGTTCTATAGCCCATTTCTTAATTGGACTGTTGGGCATTTTGATGTCTAATTTCTTGAGTTCCTTATATATTCTGGATATCAGTCCTCTGTCAGATGTGGGGTTGGTGAAGATCTTTTCCCATTCTGTAGGCTGTTGCTTTGCCTTGTTGACCGTATCCTTTGCTCTACAAAAACTTCTCAGTTTCAAGAGGTCCCATTGATTGATTGTTTCTCTCAGTGTCTGTGCTACTGGTGTTATATTTAGGAAGTGATCTCCTATGCCAATGCGTTCAAGACTACTTCCTGCTTTCTCTTCCAGCAGTTTCAGAGTAGCTGGATTTATGTTGAGGTCCTTGATCCACTTGGACTTAACTTTTGTGCACGGTGATAGATATGGATCTACTTGCAGCCTTCTACATGTTGATATCCAGTTATGCCAGCACCATTTGTTGAAGATGCTTTCTTTTTTCCATTGTACCCTTTTGGCTTCTTTGTTAAAAATAATATGTTCATAGGTGTGTGGATTAATGTCAGGGTCTTCAATTCGATTCCATTGGTCCACATGTCAGTTTTTATGCCAGTACCAAGCTGTTTTTTATTACTGTAGCTCTATAATACAGCTTGAAGCCATGGATCATGATACCTCCAGAGGTTGTTTTATTGTACAAGATTCTTTTGGCTATCCTGGGTTTTTTGTTTTTCCATATGAAGTTGAGTATTATTCTTTCCAGGTCTGTGAATAATTGTGTTGGTATTTTGATGGGGATTGCATTGAATCTGTAGATTGCTTTTGGTAAAATTGCCATTTTTAGTATGTTAGTCCTGCCTATCCATGAGCATGGGAGATCTTTCCATTTTCTGACATCTTCTTCAATTTCTTTTTTCAGGGACTTAAAGTTCTTGTCATATAGGTCCTTCACTTGCTTGGTTAGTGTTACCCCAAGGTATTTTATGTCATTTGTGGCTATTGTAAAGGGTGATGTATCTCTGATTTCCTTCTCAGCCTCTACTGAGGGAGGGCTACTGATTTTTTTGAGTTGATCTTGTATCCTGCTATGTTGCTGAAGGTGTTTATAAGCTGTATCAGTTCCTTGGTTGAATCTTTGGGGTCACTCAAGTATACTATCATGTCATCTGCAAATAGGGAAAGCTTGACTTCTTCCTTTCCAAATTGTATCCCCTTAATCTCCTTATGTTGTCTTATTGCTCTGGCTAGAACTTCAAGTACTATATTGAATAAGTATGAGGAGAGCAGACAGCCTTGCCTCTTTCCTGTTTTTAGTGGAATTGCTTTGAGTTTCTCTTCATTTAATTTGATGTTGGCTGTTGGCTTCCTGTAAATTGCCTTTATTATGTTTAGGTATGTTCCCTGTATTCCTGATTGCTCCAAGACCTTTAGTTTCTTTTTATCCACAGCAATTTGTTAACTAGTTAATCATGGTGGTCCTACAAAATAGTAATCATTCTTACGTGTATTCAATGACCAATTTCTGACTGAGATTTATTTATATAGGTCATGTCTATTTGTATCAATAAAAATATGGATTGTATCTTTAATACTGTGATGGCTATATATCAGAAATACTGATGCTGATTTCATTTTTGTAAATATATTGAATCTTTTAAATGATCACAGATTTCTTTTTTTGTGTGTGGGTCTTCCCTCTTCAGTTTATTATATTTGGGGAAAATGAAAAAATCTCATAGACATCACCGGAAGTGTGGTGACCTTATATTCAATCAAGTAGACAATGACGATTTACAATCACATTATACTATTATTTTAATCACTTTCTATGTGACAAATACTATACTTATTCTTATACTATATCTTTTTTATTAAGGAATTTTTAACCATTGTACATTCCAATCACAGAGCCCCTGCGCTTCCCTCCTCCTACCCCTCCAGCATTACCACCCCCACACCTCAATCCCATTTCTTCCTCTAACAAGGTAAGGCCTCCCATGGGGAGTCAGCAGAGCCTGGTACATTCAATAGAGGTAGGTCCAAGCCCCTCCCTTTGCACCAAGGCTGTTCAAGGTACCTCACCATAGGTAGTGGACTCCAAAAAGCTAGCTCGTGCACCAGGGATGGATCCTGATCCTACTGCCAGGGGGCTTCCTAAGCAGATCAAGCTACATAACTGCCTAACTGACGGGGGGAGCCCAGTCCAGTTCTACGGAGCCCCCGCAGCTGTTGGTCTAAAGCTCGTTAAGTTCCTACGAGCTTGGTTTGGTTTTCTCTGTAGGTTTCCCCATCATGATCTTGACCCTTCTTGCTCATAAGAATCCCTCTTCTCTCTCTTCTATTGAACTCCTGGAGCTGGGCCTGGTGCTTGGCTGTGGCCTCCACTAATTTGGGCCTACACTCATATTCTCATATTTTTGTACAGGTTTGTGTTGGGGATAGAGGTAGGAAGGAAGGGAGGGAGAGAGAGAGGAAGAAAGAAAGATGTGTCAGTTTACAAATCTATGTTTTTGTGTGAGAAAGTCAGAGGACAATCTTCCCTTTTTCTAGTATCCTTTCCACGTACATTGTTTGAGTGAGGATGTCTTCTCATCAGGACCTTTGATCCTTTAGTCTCAGTCTCCTATCTCACAGTAGGAGGTCCTTAGAATACAAATAGACATTACTGTATCCTTTTTTTTTTTCTTCATGAGTTCAAGGGAATCTGAGGGTCCTAATTCCAGCCTCCAAATTCCAAATTTGTTCTGTAAGAGGTCTTACTCACTGGAACATCTCCCCAGGCCCTTTACAATTTTTGCAATCTTCATCCACTTTTACTATTTATTTAATAAATATTTATATTTCCTTACTTCAGAGTATAGGTAGCAGTCTTCTATTTGGAATATTTATGGTGAGCTTTAGTTCTTTTTCTTTGATTCTCCCTTATTGTTACATTACATGAATGATAACTAAATAATGTAAGAAACTATTATATAAGTTTACAATGTAAAACACATATATTTCTGTATTAATCTGTTTTAGTAATGGCTGTGATAACCACAGAATGCATGTCATGCTTTTTTGGAAGGCAAGAAAAATTGAATATTTCCAATCAATGTTTTATTCAAAAAAATAACAATGATCGTGATCTTTCCTCTAAATGATAGACAAAGTAGGACCCTCTGTCAGAACGAAGTCTACCTCTTTTAATTATTTTACTCTCTTGTGCATTTGGATAGATGTCATTGTTTACATTCCTTACTATTTTGTAGCATCTTACCACTTTAAATGTGGCCTTTTCAGGAAGTACATACTCTGATACAGTACAAGCAGAACTCCTGCGTCTTTAAGGTTCTACAACAAGCTACAGTCACCACACGTTAGACTGAACGTCATCAGACAGACCTGTGCATGCCATACCACTGCCGCAGCCAAGACATAGGGCATTCTCACCAGCCACAGATGTGTTCAAATGCCTCATAGTTTGCAACCTTATCTTCAGACCAAGCTAAGACTGTAAAAAAAAATGCCTTTAGACTCTTTTAAAGCAGTGCTTCTCAGCCCTGTAAATGCTTTCATCCTTTAATACAGTTCTTCATGTTGTGGTGACCCCCAAGCATAAAATTATTTTTGTTGTTACTTCATAACTGTAACTTTGCTACTGTTATGAATCATATTGTAAATATCTGATATGCTTGTAAATGTAAATATTATTGTAAATGGTTCTCTGTGAAGGGCCATTAGACTCCCCAAAGGGTTTGCAACCTACAGGTTGAAAACTTCTGCTTTTAAAAGATTCTGACAACTTTTCAAGTATCAGTCATCTCTTTTAAGTGGTTTTGTATAATTAGCTTTTATTTTCATTTTTATGATTTGTTCTTTCCTGTATATTATATAAAGTATCAGTGCATTTTCTAAGCTTGTAAATATATCCTTTTTGGTGTTTTGTAGTGTTATTTAGATAGATTAAAAAAACTTTGCAGTATGTATATTTTAAAAGTTGACTATTTTGGCACTAGACAACCAATTGGTATGTTCTTCTCCTACTCCCAGATTTGCCTACAGTCATTTGTGTAGAGATGAGCTTGTTGGGCTTTTCTCTGTTCGGTTTGATATGTTCATTGGTGTCATCCTTGTTCAGCTCATGATTGGCAGTCATGTTGGCTAGATTTTAAGAATGTAGCTTCTGACGCTACAAGGACATACAATATCACAACAAACTCATCTATCTTGCTTTTGAATATAATCCATAAGAATAGCCAAATATGTTATACTATTTAGTCAAACATATAACAGTTACTATTGCTTTTACATGCTAATATTGTTGCATAGTTTCCTTTTATATTCTATGCTGTGATATATTACTAAAGATCTTTTCTCTTACATTGAATTACAACTGGGTAGAATGCTGGGAGGACTGAAAAGATTATGAAGACATATCAGAAAGTTTTTTTTCAATAATTTACACATCCATTCATTTAGTTCCATCAATGGGTGCTTATGCTCACAGTTACCACATTGCAAACCTTAAGTGTGTACAGGCTACTAAATAGAAATGTCTTCTTAGTACTGATAGAAGTATGCCAGAAAGTTTTCCATAGAGGGTATGCACATAGATTTATAAATAAGCTTTCTTTTCCATTTTTCTCTTTTATTGACATCTATTTATTTATCTTAATAATATTTTGTTCTTTCTTTGAGAATTTAATACCATTAGTTTGTATTTACCCCTCTGACCCAACTACTTACAGATCTACTCTATCTATTCACACCTACACTCGACCCAATGTTTAGTTTCCTTTTAAGACACAAATCCAGTTTGAGCTTCATAGCTACTCTTCGAAGTGGGACCTGATCCAGACTATACTTTATGGAGCGGGGGTCACAAAATTAAAGAAAATTGACTCTCCCTCCCCAAGCAGCTATGAAATGACCATGGCTCCTTAGTTATGGTGTGATTTCCTGCCCAGTTGTCTACCTTCATGCTATAATTTTTTCTGGGTTGAGCTGGCCTGGGTATTGTGCATGCTGTCATAATCACTGTAAGTATATGTGTGCAACTTCCCTGTTCTGTCTGAAAAATTGTTTCCTTGAAATTCTCCACTGTCATTTCCTCTTACAATCCTTCTGTCCATCTTCTATGAAGATTACTTAGCAGGATGTAGGTAATGTATCCATCCTATTTAGGGTTGAGGACTCCACAGTCTCTTAGTCTCTATATGATGACTAGTTCTGGCTCTCTGTGTTAACTACTGTCTCTTGCAAGAAGTTTCTCCAATGGTGATTGGTAAATCTATGGCTGTAACAAATAAGCCTTTCATATGTCTAGTTGTGATAGGATATATCAATGATCCTAGCACTTGTCTGTAGTCTGGAGGACTAGGAGTTCAAGTCCATCATGGGGAAACAGTTCAGTACACAAAACTACAAGGCCCTTTCTTTTTTTTACATTTCTGAAAACCTTTTCTTAAATTTATTTATTCTATGTTTCTTTTACATCATGTATTGATCCCATTGATTTTCCTATCCCTTCACATCTGCCCTCCATCCCTGCACACCCCCAAATAAAACAAAATTTAAGAGAAAAAAGGGAACAAAATAAAGGGGAAAACTTAAGGCTGCAGTGTGATGCAGTGAGTCACTCCATGAACCCCTTTGTCCTTGTATGTTTACTTGCAAATGTGCATTGCAAAGAGTCATTGGTCTGGTTTGAGGCCTCTGGTTTCTACTACACTACTGGGCCATTGCTAGGGCTCCTTCTGGATATCCCATTGTTGCCCTGTGTTGTGGAGATCCTGCAGCTTTGGGTCTGCAGGTCAGGCCCCTTCATGTGCTCAAGCAGATCATAGATGGGGTGGATGATGGGACAGGCCAAGTCATAACCTTGGGTATGGGCCTGGGCAGCTGTAGGGTTGGTCCACCAGATGTTAAATGGGGACAACTCTCCCATGCTTACAATTTTGGGTTTGGCTCACTCACACTTGCACTAACAGGGCTGGCTCTCCCACCCCTATGACCACAGGCCACAGGGCCAGCTCTCCCATCTGCCCATGTGCCCTAGACTTTGAATAGCCAAAGGTCGGGGGCAACTCTCCTCTGCCCATGCTACCACAAGACAGATGGGTAATGAGGACAGCTCTCTCATGCTCATAATTTCCAGGCTGCCTAACCCACACCTGCACTAACAAAGTTGGCTCTATTTTCCTTTCCTGGGGAGGTGTAGGGAAGAGGCTCTTTCTTAACCAAACAGACAGAAAACAAATAAACTCTTTTGTAATCAGGATAAATCTATAAGTTTGTTTTGAATGATCTTTATTAATTGTATGATCTATATTAATTGAGGTAAAATTTGTATTCCAAAATTGTTGTTTCCCACACAAAGATCATTTTCATGTTTGACACAGTTGATGTATCAAACAGATACTTACATGGGAGGCACTTCTGTAAGGGCTTAGGTAAAAAGAAACAATACAAGCACAAGAGGCATGCTTCTGTGGAATACTCATTCTGAAGTAGGGAAAGTGCAACAGAGACGACTAAAGAATATATTTCTGCGTAGAAAATGTTATTTAATCATTGCTAGAAATACACAACTGAAATAATGGAATGATGATGGATGTGGTGTGCTCTGTTAGTTGGGTTATTTAGAAACCTGTCTCTGAAGACGGTTCATGTAAACATTTTATCTTCAACAAAATTAGAGGATGTAGACAAGTCATTTTATAGTATAATATTTGGCTGAAGGAAAGCATTTTGTATTTTTAAAGGAAAAAAAAATAGAGCATGTCCATGGCTAGATAAAGTTGAGCAAGCTACCGAGAAAGTTAGGGGACACTGGAGCCCTGCCTGCTCTCCATTCTCCTCTCCCTTCTCTTAGAAGTCGGCACTGATTAATTATGTAGCTCAGCACTGGGGAGAAACAAAGAATCAAGTGTCTCTAAAGAAGTTCTGTTCCCATGGTTTTTATCGCCTCTTTGTTTACATTAAACCACTACATCCTAATTGCTGCAATCAAAATATTCAAGAGTTTTTATGTTTGACTCAATTAAATAAGATGCCAAAGACAAAGGTGAGTGAGGAGCAACAGCACCTGTAATTAAATTTGTCAGCAATGTGAAACCTTGATTTGTCTTAGCAGCTGACACAAACTTTACCAAGCAGATAAAACTCAGCCTGTCTTCAAGAAAAGTCTACCTCCTTAATCATGTAGAGAGAAAAAAAAAAAACTTTAAACTACTGCAGATAATATTGGAAACTAGGCCAACATCTTTTTTCTCTTTTTACCTAAGCCCTTACAAAAGTGAGGTATACATTTGTAAGTATACATTTGGTAAATATTGATTACATCAAATGTGTCAAACATGAAAATGAGCTTTGTGCAGGTAATGACAATTTTGTAATATAAACTTTACCTTAAGTAATACAGATCATGAACACTTATATTTTTCCTTATTCCAATGGGGAACATTCATGATAATTATCAGAAGTACAAAGGGTTTTACAATAAAAATGACAAATGCAGTAAAAAAAAATCAGGCCTTGTTTGGAAATTAATGTAATTAGCACATTGTTTGTGCAATTTGAAATTTAAAGTTTTAGATTTGCATAAGGTGCTCAGCTGAAGAGTAATTGCCTCGTATGCATAAGGTACAAGGTTTCAGTTCCAGCAGCAACAAATTGAATAAACAGAATAGAAAATATGCAATGAATATTTCATCCTCAAATCAAAAGGGTCCTTGCAATTTGACTTACTGTATTATAAAGCAGAATAACTCTCTTGTAGTCCTTTTCAAGAAAGATATAGGATGAATGTACAAGGCTAAGTGATAGAATGCAAATGAAAAGCTTAGAACAGAAAGACTGGAAGTGAATAGAACATTGTTTTATTGCTCCTGTAAATATTCCCTAGTATCATATGAAGTGCCTTTCCAATGTCTACAAAGCTATCTACAGCATTTATCATAGTCATGGGATTGCTAATAGTTATTAAAAATAGAAAGAATTCCTATTCCAATTTGGATATTAGAATGGGTTGGATGCAAATAGCCTTTTCCAATGCAAAGGTCTCTGGTATACAGCATATGTATTTGAAGAATGTTGTCAATGACCAGGCACCAGATATAAAATTTGTTATAACACCCACAACTCTGAAAAATGAGACCTTAAATTCATGAATTTGAGATTAGCCTGTGTTGCTTAAGTACATCTTGTAAAAAGGAAAAACAAAATAAAATGCTGAAAATATATACATTTTAGAAATATTCAATATATTCACAGTTTAGAGATTTAATATAATAACATTTCTCTTCCCTCCATTCAAGCCCTCCCAGTGGTGTGTCCTTGCTTTCTTTCAAATTCTTGGCCATTTGCCCATTAATTATTATTGCTGGTATATATATATGTATGTATATATATATATATATACATATATATACATACATATATATATAATATTAATTTTATTATTTTTTGGCTTTAATAAATTAAAACACATAAACAATAAAATACGGCAATAGTTACCACCATTAACCCACTCTTTCACATATTCCCTACCAACACCCCAAATTTCATGTGCGTGTTATTATTTTTTTATACCCAAGTACAGTAAGGTTACCACCCTCCATCAAAGAAGGTCCACTTACAGTAAATGGAGACTATTACAGAAACCCCCAACTAGACAGAATGCAGGAACCGGAGGATCTTATGGAGCACAGTCCCAATTGATGGATCTGCATCACAGCTCCCTCAGCTGTGGCTCAGGGGCCACTATGGAAGAATGGCAGGAAATGGTAAAAGCAAGAATACCAAGAAGTCTTCTATGAGGCAGTCTCTTCTAAAAATTGGTGCAAAAAACAAAATAAAATCAATTACAATATCAACAGACATGCTAACACAGGAGGGGGATAATCTCACGGGATCCCAATCCTAGACAGAGCTATACACAACAGATGCCTGCTGAGAAATAGCAGAGGGAGAAGAGGGAGAATTAGCCTCTCCCAAGGAGAACCCCTAAGTGGTTATCTAATACATGAAACAAAAATAACAGAAACAGACTCAGTAAGAGGTAGATCTCCCTTTCTCCCTTTCTCCCTCTTTCCTTCTCTTCCTGTCTTCTTCCCTTCTTTTCTGTAATAATAATAATCAAAATAAAGAAGCTACGTGGGAACAGACACATGAGAGAGGCTGGAGGGAGAAAAAGAAAGAAGGGAAGTAATGTAATTATATTTCTATTAAATTGCATTGTAGATGAATTTCTAAACGGTCTTATTAAATTAAATAAAAAACACAGCCAAATATAGGGGTGAAAGCCTTAGAGATGAGGGAAATAGTGATATCCACCAACCTTACCTCTTTAGCTCAACAGCTACCAAAAGAATTTTACTTCCTGTCTACCCATGCCTTTATTGCCTTGCTGTTCTGCCCTCTTATTGTCTCTTAGCCCAGCTACCTCACTTCTTTGTCACTGTCTGTACAGACCTCCAGGTCTCTATGGTTGGTACTGGGATTAAAGGCATGTGTCACTAGCTTGGCTGTTTCCTAGTGTGTCCTTGAGCACACAGAGACTCTGCCTGCCTTGTGATCGGATTAAAGGTGTGAGCTACTACTGCCTGACTTTTGTGTTTACTGGCTTGCTATTTCCTCTGATCTCCAGGCAAACTTTATTAACTTACAAATAAAGTATCACCACATTGCATTAAAATAAGCAAGGGTTAAAAATATATAATGTGCATTTGGAGATGTGTGTTTATATACATGTCCTGGTACATCTATGAGTACAGCTCCCTTGCTCAAGCTGCAGCCTCAGGGCTTACTGGGAGGAAAGCCCACGGTGTCCATGAGTGGGTTCTTTCCTTGTACTGCGGGTGCCAGGCTTATAAAACTCTCACAGCCAGTGTTTTTACAAACTGAGCCCTCTCACTTGCCCTAAAATACAATTTACAAATCATGAACATTTGTTCCTTTTGCACTGCAATAGATTAGATATGAAAGTTTGAATGAATATACTTGCACGTAATTCTCATCATCACGAGAGATCATTTACCTTTCCTTTAAATATCAAGAATGTATAATAAAGTCATCAGGACTTGGAGTCTTATTTCTTTTTCTCAAGTACAAAAATAACACAAAATTAGACATGAGTTTAGGAAGGAAGTTTATATATGCAATTATATAAATTGTCAATATGCAAAATAAATTGTCAGCACATTTTAGCTCATTATATAGTCTATAAATTTCCTGCCATAAATTCAATGTTTTAAAACCAGATTGTGATAGAATATTAAGATGTGATCTGTATCTTCAAAATATCAGTAGATTTTTATCACAGAATTGCAAAATATAAAATTGTCCATTGTATTACTGAAAGATTAGTATAAACTATTAACTATTTCACATGATTAATTCATATATTAGTATTTAATATTTGACCTTTTCTCCATTGTGTCACAAAAAAATCAGTTTAAAAAATCTTCTGATACTGTACTATAGAACTAAAATCACATGTCTGATGTGTAGAATATGAGCTTATATTTCAGACAACAGCAAGTTCCTATCTTTCCTAACACCAAAATTCAGTGTCAGAGAAGGATTGTTGTAGTACCAAGTATTCTGCATATGTAGATGAAAATTTAAGGTGACTCTTCTTTGCCACAGAATGTTGTAAAAAATGTAATATGAGTAAAAATTAAAAAATTTATAAATCATTTTTTCAATGAATGTAATGATTCTTTTTTCAATTTAGATATTTAAATATTACAGAACTTTAGTTTCATATGATAATATTGAAGTTGAAATAATTACAATTATCAAATGAATAAATGCTATGAATAGGTTGATTTGTTTTTTCAACATGAAAAATAATTCTTAATTTTATTCATTTATATATTCGTAATTTCCTATAAATTTATGGTAGAAACTACCAGGTGGTAACCTATTAGTAAGTTAAGATTTATCATAAATCAATGTCTGTTTTATCAGAGAATAATAAACTTTTGAGAATGATAATATGTTCTTTACCAACAGATAATATTTGTATTTATTTATATATTTTGAATATATTAAAATTTCAAGAATACTTCTTAAAATTCATAATGCAGCAATTAATTGATTCAATCAGTATTCTATATTTGTACCTTGGTTTCTAAATTTAATTATTTCTCTTACAATGTACATACTATGGAAATCATATAGTAAAATGAGTTAAAATGTATGACTCATAAACTTTCATTAATATTTAATATCATATTAAAATTGAAATATAAAAATGTTTTTTTTCATTTTTTTAAATTTATTTATTAAATTTAATTTTACATATCAGCCATTGATTCCCTTGTTAGTAATGTTTCTTTTACATATGTGGGTACCCTTGTGTTTGGGACATAAATGTTCAGAATTGAAACTTCATCTTGGTGGATCTTTCCTGTGATGAGGATGTAATGCCCTTCTTGATCTCTTTTGATTGACTTTAGTTTGAAGTCTATTTTGCTGGATACCGGGATGGCTACACCTGCTTGTTTCTTAAGACCATTTGATTAGAAAGTCTTTTCCCAGCCTTTTATTCTTAGGTAGTGTCTGTCTTTGAATTTGAGATGTGTTTCTTGTATGCAGCAGGAAGATGTGTCCTGCTTTTGTATCCATTCTGTAAGCCTATGTCTTTTTAGGTGAATTAAGTCCATTGATATTAAGGGATATTAATGACCAGTGATTGTTCATCCCTATTATTTTTTGGTGATAGTGCGTGTGTACTTCTTTTCTCTGGGATTTACTGTTGTGGCTTTATCTATTGCCTGTGTTTTCGAGGGTGTATCTGACTTCCTTAGGTTGGAATTTTCCTTCTAGTGCTTTCTGTAGGGCTGGGTTCATGGGTAAGTATTATTTAAATCTGGCTTTGTCTTAGAATGTCTTGTTCATTCCGTCTATGATGATTGACAGTTTTGCTGGGTATATTAGTCTGGGCTGACATCCATGGTCTCTTAGTGTCTGCATTACATCTGTCCAGGTCCTTCTGGCTTTCAAATTCTCCATTGAGAAATCGGGTGTTATTCTGATGGGTTTGCCTTTATAGGTCACTTGGCCTTTTTCCTTTGCTGTTCTTAATATTCTTTCTTCATTCTGTATGTTTAGTTGTTTAATTATTATGTGGCAAGGGACTTTTTTGGGGGTCTAGTCTGTTTGGTGTTCTATAGGCTTCTTGTATCTTCATAGGCATTTCCTTCTTTAAGTTGGGAAAGTTTTCCTCTATGATCTTGTTGAATATATTTTCTGTGCCTTTGACATGGTATTCTTCTCCTTCTTCTATCCCTATTATTCATAGGTTTGGTTTTTTTCATGGTGTCCCATATTTCTTGGGCATTTTGGTTCATGTCTTTGTTGGCTTTAGTGTTTTCTTTGACTGATGAATCTATTTCTTCTACTGTATCTTCAACGCTAGAGATCCTCTCTTCCATCTCTTGCATTCTGTTGGTTATACTTGCATCTGAAGTTCCCGATCATTTACTCAGATTTTCTATTTCCAGCATTCCCTCTGTTTGTGTCTTCTTCATTTGTTCTATTTCCCTTTTCAGGTCTTGGACTGTTTCCTTTATTTGTTTCATTGCTTTTTCATGATTTTCTTTCAGGTCTTTATTGTTTTCTTCCAGGACTTTATTGTTTTTTTCTAATTTGTTTGCCCTTTCCTCTAGTTGTTTATAGCATTCTTCCCATTTTTTTGTCTTTTCCTCTACACGAGCCTCTACCTTCTTCATGATGTTATTCATAAGGCTGTTTCTTCTGCTTCTTCCAATTTTTGATGTTCAGGTCTAGATGTTGGAGGTGGGCTAGGTTCTGGTGATGTGATGCTGTATTGCTCTTCATTTTGTTGTATGGACTTTTCTGCCTTGATGTCTGCCCATCTCCTTGTGGTTCGATCTTGGTCTTATCAGCGCACTTGGTTCAGACGGAGCTGACAGATTCAGGAAGTCTCTCTCTCTCTTGTCCAGATGGGAGCTCTCTTGTCCAAATGGCAACTCCTGGGCAGGATGGGAGCTCTTGTCTATAAGGGAAGTTTGGGGCAGGATGGGCGCTCTTGTACAGAAGGGAAGTCCGGGGCAGGATGGGAGCTCTTGTCCAGAAGGGAAGTCTGGGGCAGAATGGGAGCTCTCTCTCTCTGGTCCAGAAGGGAAGTCAGGGGCAGGATGGGAGCTCTCTCTCTCTGGTCCAGAAGGGAAGTTCGGGGCAGGATGGGAGTTCTCTAGTCTAGAAGGGAATTCTGGGGCAGGATGGGAGCTGGGGGCCGGTCTCTAAGTCTCAGGAAGTGGCTGGGGTCTCGGGCAGATGGGCGTGGGGGCAGCACGTGGAGATTGCAGGGTCTGCCGGGGGTCTTGGAGAAGGGGATCCTCCCTGGTGGGGCTAGAAGGGAACCTGCCCGGTGGCCAGAACCTGGGGCCAAGTTGGGCAGGTCTTCCCTGGAGTGGCTGGTGCCCAGGGATGGGGTCCATTTTTTTTTAAATGTTCATTATTGCCAGAGAGAAAAGTGTTAATTAGGCTAAGCTGTCCTTTTGTAAGTTTATTTTAATTAATGTTAACAAAACTGAAAGCCTTTAGGTTCCACATCAAGAAAACAAGAAATGCCCTACAGATGGTAAGAAATATTATACAGTGGTTGATTTTCTGTTTTAGGTCACATGTTTATAATCAAAGGAATGCTAATGGAAATGAAGGACATAAGAATAAACAACTGCAAAGGCCAGGCTGCAAATATTGGTCAGTTGATGATGGACTAGCAGTAAGGCAGAATCTCTCATTTTTAGTGGTTAATAGAGTACCCAGGCAATTTTAGAATTTGATAACTGGGATTCAGTAAAATCAACTTGCCATTTAGAAAACGATAGATGCAACAGCATGGAGTTTATGTTTTAATTACTTCAATATCTCACTGACATTAAAATCATTCTACTGGCAAAGAATAGGAATGTAGGGATATATGATTCACTGGTGCTGACTAATCTGCCAGTTGCAGAGCCAGTATTTGGACAGACTTCAGCTAGCAGGAATGGGTGTTCAGCAGCTGTCAGTGAAAGAACAAATTGATTTTTACTGAACTGCTTTCCATGTTGACCAATAGCCTATTGAGGCCTTATTAAATGTTAAATCTAAATTCCTTGATAATGAGATTCACCTATTTGAGATTGACTATATTTAAATATCGAGAGTGAGGACGTGGAGAGATCGCTCAGTGGTTAATATTCTTGAAGACCCATGTTCAGTTCCATCATGCACATGGTGACTCAGAATCATCTATGAACCTAATCCCAGAGGATCTAACATCTCCTCTGGCACCTAGGGACACTAGACAATTAGTTGATGAATATAAATACATGTAGGGAAAAGACACATGCACATATATTCTTTTAAGGCAAAATTGAATAGGTAGCACTTATAGAATTCTGTCCTCAGGGTGTGATAGGGCCACTGACATCTGTAAAGCAGAGCATTTGTGAATATCTGCTGGAGACAATCATGAGATGGTTTTTAACCCTGAGTGGAAGAGAAGGGGGGCCCATAAAGTGCAAAAAAAATTTAATGTATTCACAAGTTCACAAGTGAGACTATAGAAGAGATGCCCCATGAAGTGGTTAGTATATTAAGTATTGGTTACATTATGTATTACATTTTAGTTTATATGCCTCTTACAAATCATTATTAGATTAAAACTATTTATAGGCAAAGGAACACTGCTTTATTAAAACTATTTATAGACAAAAGAATAAATCTTCCATAGGACACATGAATAATTTTCCTATTTTTAAAATATGTTCTTTGAGAGTCTTGTACAAGGTTATTTGATCACATTTTTTCCCCTACTCCAATTCTTTTTAAATCCACTCCTTCTTCCCTATTCACTCAACTTCATGTCCATTTTTATTGTTATTTTAAATCCTTCAAGACCAATTGTGCTTCCCCCATGTTCTTGGATGTGTGGTCTTTCACTGTACCTTCTTCAGCTTACTAGGCACTACACCCTTAAAGAAGATTCTTTTCCCTCTCTTAGAAATTAACAACTGCAAATAGCTCCACAGCTCTGGGTCAGATTGCATGCACAGTTCCCACCTTCATGCTGCAATTTGGTCTGACTTGGGTTTTCATAGTTTTTGTGCATCCTGTACCATTACTGAGTTAAGAACCTATGATTAGATGGATCATAGGCTCTAGAGGAGAAAATGCTATTATTACACTGCAAAATGAACATAGTATTAAAATAATTCTGATGATTATTTTATACTTTATATATCCTTTCTTTATTTTTAGTACTGTTTTAAAATTCATTTTGCATACCCACCACAGATCCCCCTCTCTTTCCTCCTCCTACCCCTCCAGCCTCCCCCCATCCCAGAACAACCCCCATTCCCTCCTCTGACATGGGGAGACAGTTGTGTAGCTTCATCTGCTTAAGGGATCCCCTGGCAGTAAGATCAGGATCTGTCCCTGGTGCATGAGCTGGCCATTTTGGAGCCCATTACCTGTGGTGGGACACCTTCCATAGCCTTGATGCATAGGAAGGGGCTTGAACTTGCCTCAACTGGATATATCCTTTCTTAATTAGAGTTTCTATTGCTGTGAAAAGACATCATGACTCTGGCAACTCTTATAAAGGAAAACATTTAATTGTAGCTGACTTACAGGTTCAAAGGTGGCATGCAGGGAGACATGATTCTGGAGAAGAAACTGAGAATTCTAAATCTGTATTGCCAGGCAGCAGGAAGTGAGTGAGCCACTGGTCCTTGCTTGAGCTTCTGAAACCTCAAAGCCCTCCCTCAGTGTCACACTTCTTCCATCAAGGTCAAACCTACTCCAAGAAGGCCACTGCTTTTTATAGTCACTCTCAAATGACTAAGCATTCAAATGTATGTTCCTATGGGATCTTATCCAAATCACCACATGTCCATAGATCAACTTAATTCTCAATACTAATCTGAGAAGCTTATACTTGTAGCACATATAATTTCAATAGAAACTCAACTGTCTAACATACAGACAATGAGATACTGTATAATGCTCAGCCTTAAACGGGACAACCAGAAAATTCTCATTCCTCCAGAGGTTCAGAGATTATTGTAGAAGAGACAGGATGGAAAAACACATAAGAACCAGAAATGGTATATGATTACAAGAAAATATAGGATCTTGACTCATCCTGGAATGTACACATATTATCCCACAGTATATGATTTTTTCAACTAGATTGCTAACTATAAGTAGCTCTTAAATCTGGAAGTAATACCAACTAGACTCACTAGTCTACCAACCTAGAGTTGAAATGCTGGTCTCTTGCTGTGTCATTTCCCTGTGTGGAAAGGACAGATGCTTCTCATCATCTTCCTAGACAAAGGTGACATGGCAGGGAATATATATCTTCTTACTAGTTTGTTAGAGAAAACATTGATGACCACAGAGGGTTAGTGAACATTCTGCCATATACCATACTTAACAAATGCTCTCTCCTCTCTCTGAGTACACACCAATATTCCTACCAAATGCCTCCTACTAATAACCCCTGAGCACATATTGACAGGTTTTATTTTAGTAATAGATGTTTGTCTTTGTTTTGTAAGTATTGAGTCATGAATCTTTGTGGAGTGTGACTGTTAGGTGGTGATTTTAGATAGCATCACTCATGTTCCATGAACTGTCCATTTTCAAATAAAATAATTATGATTTATATATTTCATGTATATTCTTACTTTCATTAGCTTTTCCTTATAAGTGTAGCCTGCCAACTGTCTCTCAGTTTTAAGTCTCATGCAGAACAGCTTCTTTGCCAGGAAACTTTTTCAGATGAGTCACATTGAATGAATCTGAACTCCATTAATAACCAGAAGCAGTGTTCTCGATGGCTCTCTTCATGATGAATCCATTTCTCGTTTGTCCTGAATTCCGATTGAGTATGTTCATGTTTAATTCATCTCCTTGCTATTTTATCTGTTCCTTTTTCCTTCTACTCATTTTCTTCTCTTAGTATTCATTTCTTCTTCTATTCTCCAGTGTTAATGCTCAAATCTGGCTAACCTAATTTCATTATGATTATTGGTAACCCAATAGTTATACTTGTTTTAGTATTTAATCAATCTAAATAACTAATCACATCATAAGCATTTTAAAATGTGAGAATTTTATTCTGAAAACTTCCTAACTTTTCTCAAAATGGAAGCAAGTGTGTTGACCTTACCCATTTCCACAGTAGACTGCTACTAGATTCATAGAAAATATTTTCATATGTTGTAATTTTTGATTCTCATATTTTACTTAATTTTGAAATATTTTAATATTTTATGAGAAATCTACAAGATAAGATATGCCCATTAGTGAAATAGTGGTGCACATGTCTTGGTGGAGGTAACCAGTAGCCTTTCTGATTTTAATTAAGGTCCAGTCAAAAAGAGGGAAGTTACGTTTAGTATGGTAAACCTTCATGAGGCTCCTTAGGGGACAGTAAGTAGCTATCAGTTTGTAAAACAGATATGCTAGCTAACTTCTTTCTAAAGATTTATCTGTATGCCCTTACGTTAGTCCAGTTCTTGGTGCTGATAGTGAAGCTTTGTTTGATGTGGACAGATATAAACAAATAGAACCATCAATATCAAATTGCAGATAATAAGCTACTATAGAGTTCTCTCACAGTTGGATATCTATGTCATACCACTTCCCCTCAATGCTCAATTATGTTGCTGAGGAAGAAACAGAACAACTGTAACAGTCAGAGGTCAGAGAGGACATCTGTGAAACTGTGTCTTCTGGACAGGACAAAATTTGCACTCATAAATTCTTAATAACCATGATTGCTTACACAATTATGTGAACAAGATCAATCTAGTCAATATTATAGCCTGGATAATGAAGGACTAAAAAGGCTCCAGTTCTAGATGTGAAGTTATAGGTAGTTCACAGCTGTCTGAAGCATGCCATTGTTCTTTAAGGATAGACTCTGTGGTAATGTGTCAATGCTATAGTGGTACACTATATATATGTACATATATATGTACATATGAACAACATGGAATTGGGAAGGTGAAGGGTGGAGAGGCAATAAGGATGAATTAGAGGAGAGGGTGAGGGTGGATTAGATGAAAATAAAATACATTCATGGGAATAGAGAATACTATACATAGTAATTATAAATATATTGCAGAAATATTTTTCTTTTTTATTCTGCTGAAATGACAGGAATACAGGAGATTCAAGTTTCATGTCATTCAAAATATGTCACTATATACAGTTTAGAAAAAAATATTCGTAAGATAGCCATAATAGAATGAAAATGGACTGAAATGTTTCCTTTTCACAAATGGGAATTTACAATGAGTAGACTGAAATAAATAGTGATATGAGATAGGATCTCATGCCCAGGCATCATTACCTGTTTGTATATTTTTGAAATACTGCATTCCTAGGTGAATGGTAAATGCCAGAAAATTATTTTTGCCAATACTGCCTCAAAACAAAATGGGAAAAGAATTGTACATTTTAGATCTTAAATATCATAATAGCAATTTAATTTAGAAGCTTATAAAATAATAAAGTAGGAATAAATAAATTTAAATGAAAATGATTGATTGCTAATGCTATGATTTGACTTTAACAAAGTTACATTGTTTGATTTTTGCCAAAAGCATAATTACAACAAAATTGTGAGTATTCATAACTATTATGAATTTCTTTGCTTTTGATACTAAATTCTTTCAAATATAATTACTTCCATATTTATCTAAATATTTCTGAAAAATATTTATGCATTTATTTAAATGGAAATGACCATAAGTCTATTAAAATTTTTTTCTTCTTTTTTTTATTATTATTATTTTACAACACCATTCAGTTCAACATAATAGCCACAGATTCCCCTGTTCTCCCCCTCTCGCCCACCCCTCCCCCCAGCCCACCCCCATTCCCACCTCCTCCAGATCAAGGTCTCCCCCGAGGACCAGGGCTGACCTGGTAGACTCAGTCCAGGCAGGTCCATTCCCCCCTCCCAGACCGAGCCAAGTGTCCCTGCATAAGTCCCAGGATTCAAACAGCCAACTCATGCAACGAGCCCAGGACCTGGCACCAATGCACAGCTGCCTCCCAAACAGATCAAGCCAAATGACTGTCTCAACCGTTCAGGGGGCCTGATCCAGTTGGGGGCCCCTCAGCCTTTGTTTCATAGATCCTGTGCTTCCATTCATTTGGTTATTTGTCCCGGTGCTTTATCCAACCTTGGCTTCAACAATTCTCGCTCATATAAACCCTCTTCTTTCTCACTAATTAGACTCCCAGTGCTCCACCAGGGGCCCAGCCGTGGATGTCTGCATTCAGATTCCTCAGTCCTTGGATGGGGTTTATGGCACCACTATCTGGGTGTCTGGCCATCCCATCACCAGAGTAGATCAGTTCCTGCTGTCTCTCGACCATTGCCAGCAGTCTTTTGCGGGGGTATCTTTGTGGATCTCCGTGGGCCTCCCTAGCTCTCTGCTTCCTCCCCTTCTCACCTTCTCATGTGGTCTTCATTTACCATGGTCTCCTATTCCTTGTTCTCCCTCTCTTTTCTTGATCCAGTTAGGATCTCCCACTCTCTTTCCCTCGACTGTCACCCTTCATTGTTCCCACTCATGACCAGGCTGTTCATGTAGATCTCGTCCATTTCTCCGTGTCTTTTTTGGGGGTCCAGTTTTCCAGGTAGCCTCACTGGTGATGTGAGTAGCAGTCCAGTCATCCTTGTTCCATATCTAGCATCTTCCTATGAGTGAGTACATACCATATTTGTCTTTCTGAGTCTGGGTTACCTCACTCAGGATGA
This sequence comes from Peromyscus maniculatus bairdii, assembly GCF_049852395.1. Lineage (NCBI taxonomy): Eukaryota > Metazoa > Chordata > Mammalia > Rodentia > Cricetidae > Peromyscus > Peromyscus maniculatus. Next base: position 9,358,864 of record NC_134870.1, read on the forward strand.
TTTTTTCTAGATTCACCCATTTGCCTGCAAACCGTGTGATGTCATTGTTTTTCTCTGCTGAGTAGTATTCCATTGTGTATATGTGCCACAATTTATTTATCCATTCTTCAGTTGAAGGGCATCTAGGTTGTTTCCAGGTTTTGGCTATTACAAACAATGCTGATATGAACATAGCTGAGCAAGTGCTCTTTTGGTATGATTGAGCATTTCTTGGGTATATGCCCAGGAGTGGTATAGCTGGATCTTGGGGGAGATTGATTCCCAATTTTCTAAGAAAGCGCCATATTGATTTCCAAAGTGGTTGTACAAGCTTGCATTCCCACCAGCAGTGGAGGAGAGTTCCCCTAGTTCCACATCCTCTCCAGCATAAAGTGTCTTCAGTGTTTTTGATCTTAGCCACTCTGACAGGCATAAGGTGGTATCTCAGAGTTGTCTTGATTTGCATTTCCCTGATGATTAGGGAAGTTGAGCAATTCCTTAAATGTCTTTCAGCCATTTGGGATTCCTCTGTTGAGAATTCTCTGTTTAGATCTAAAGCCCATTTCTCAATTGGACTGTTGGTCCTTTTGATGTCTAATTTCTTGAGTTCCTTATATATTCTGGATATCAGTCCTCTGTCAGATGTGGGGTTGGTGAAGATCTTTTCCCATTCTGTAGGCTGTCGCTTTGCCTTGTTGACCGTATCCTTTGCTCTACAAAAGCTTCTCAGTTTCAAGAGGTCCCATTGATTGATTGTTTGTCTCAGTGTCTGCACTACTGGTGTTATATTTAGGAAGTGATCTCCTATGCCAAGGCGTTCAAGACTATTTCCTACTTTCTCTTCTAGCAGGTTCAGAGTAGCTGGATTTATGTTGAGGTCTTTGATCCACTTGGACTTAAGTTTTGTGCACGGTGACAGATATGGATCTATTTGCAGCCTTCTACACGCTGATATCCAGTTATGCCAGCACCATTTGTTGAAGATGCTTTCTTTTTTCCATTGTACACTTTTGGCTTCTTTGTCAAAAATTATATGTCCATAGGTGTGTGGGTTAATGTCAGGGTCTTCAATTCGATTCCATTGGTCCACATGTCGGTTTTTATGCCAATACCAGGCTGTTTTTATTACTGTAGCTCTATAGTAGAGCTTGAAGTCGGGGATTGTGATGTCTCCAGAAGTTGTTTTATTGTACAGGTTTCTTTTAGCTATCCTGGGTTTTTTGTCTTTCCATATGAAGTTGAGTATTTTTCTTTCCAGGTCTGTGAAGAATTGTGTTGGTATTTTGATGGGGATTGCATTGAATCTGTAAATTGCTTTTGGTAAGATTGCCATTTTTACTATGTTAACCCTGCCTATCCATGAGCATGGGAGATCTTTCCATTTTCTGACATCTTCTTCAATTTCTTTTTTCAGGGACTTAAAGTTTTTGTCATATAGGTCCTTCACTTGCTTGGTTAGTGTTACCCCAAGGTATTTTATGTCATTTTTGGCTATTGTAAAGGGTGATGTATCTCTAATTGCCTTCTCAGCTTCTTTGTCCATTGTATATAGGAGGGCTACTGATTTTTTTGAGTTGATCTTGTATCCTGCTATGTTGCTGAAGGTGTTTATAAGCTTTATCAATTCCTGGGTGGAATCTTTGGGGTCACTCAAGTATACTATCATGTCATCTGCAAATAGGGAAAGCTTGACTTCTTCCTTTCCAATTTGAATCCCCTTAATCTCCTTATGTTGTCTTATTGCTCTGGCTAGAACTTCAAGTACTATATTGAATAAGTATGGGGAGAGTGGACAGCCTTGTCTCGTTCCTGATTTTAGTGGAATTGCTTTGAGTTTCTCTCCATTTAATTTGATGTTGGCTGTTGGTTCACTATATATTGCCTTTATTATGTTTAGGTATGTTCCCTGTATTCCTGATCGCTCCAAGACTTTTATCATGAAGGGGTGTTGGATTTTGTCAAATGCCTTTTCTGCATCTAGTGAGATGATCATGTGGTTTTTTTCTTTGAGTTTGTTTATATGGTGTATTACATTGATGGACTTTCGTATGTTGAACCACCCTTGCATCCCTGGGATGAAGCCTACTTGATCATGGTGGATAATTGTTCTGATGTGTTCTTGGAGTCTGTTTGCCAGTATTTTATTGAGTATTTTTGCATCAATGTTCATGAGGGAGATCGGTCTGTAGTTCTCTTTCTTTGTTGCATCCTTGTTTGGTTTAGGAATCAGGGTAATTGTAGCCTCATAGAAGGAGTTTGGTAATGTTCCTTCTGTTTCTATTATGTGGAACAATTTAGAGAGTATTGGTATTAACTCTTCTTTGAAGATCTGGTAGAATTCTGCACTGAAACCATCTGGTCCTGGGCTTTTTTTGGTTGGGAGACCTTTAATGACTGTTTCTATTTCCTTAGGGGTTATTGGACTATTTAAATAGTTTATCTGGTCTTGATTTAACTTAGGTATGTGGTATCTATCCAGAAAAATGTCCATTTCTTTTAGGTTTTCCAGTTTTGTGGAGTAGAGGTTTTTGAAATATGACCTTATAATTCTCTGGATTTCCTCAATGTCTGTTGTTATGTCCCCCTTTTCATTTCTGATTTTGTTGATTTGGATTCTCTCTCTCTGTCTTTTGGTTAGTTTGGATAAGGGCTTGTCTATCTTGTTGATTTTTTTCAAAGAACCAACTCTTTGTTTCATTAATTTTTTGTATTATTCTCTTAGTTTCTAATTTATTAATTTCACCTCTCACTTTGCTAATTTCCTGGCGTCTATTCTTCCTGGGAGACTTTGCTTCTTCTTGTTCTAGAGCTTTCAGATGTGCTGTTAATTCACTAGTGTGCAATTTCTCCAACTTCTTTATGTGGGCATTTAGTGCTATGAATTTCCCTCTTAACACTGCTTTCATAGTGTCCCATAAGTTTGAGTATGTGGTGTCTTCATTTTCATTGATCTCTAGGAAGTCTCTAATTTCTTTCTTTATTTCTTCCTTAACCCATTGGTGATTCAGTTGAGCATTATTCAGTTTCCATGAGATTGTAGGTTTTCTGTAGTTTTTGTTGTTGTTGAAATCTAGCTTTAAACCATGGTGGTCTGATAGAACACAGGAGGTTATTCTGATTGTTTTGTATCTGTTGAGATTTGCTTTGTGGCCAAGTATGTGGTCGATTTTAGAGAAAGTTCCATGGGGTGCTGAGAAGAAAGTATATTCTTTCTTGTTAGGATGGAATGTTCTGTAGATATCTATTAGGTCCAATTGGGTCATGACATCAGTTATGTCCTTTATTTCTCTGTTAAGTTTAGATTTGGGAGATCTGTCCAGTGGTGAAAGTTGGGTGTTGAGATCTCCCACTATTAATGTGTGGGGTTTTATATGTGGTTTAAGCTTTAGTAATGTTTCTTTTACATATGTTGGTGCCCTTGTGTTTGGGGCATATATGTTCAGAATTGAAACTTCATCTTGGTCGATCTTTCCTGTGACGAGGATGTAATGTCCTTCTTGATCTCTTTTGATTGATTTTAGTTTGAAGTCTATTTTGTTGGGTATCAGGATGGCTACCCCTGCTTGTTTCTAAAGACCATTTGATTGGAAAGTCTTTTCCCAGCCTTTTATTCTTAGGTAGTGTCTGTCTTTGAATTTGAGATGTGTTTCTTGTATGCAGCAGAAAGATGGGTCCTGCTTTCGTATCCATTCTGTAAGTCTATGTCTTTTTATAGGTGAATTAAGTCCGTTGATATTAAGGGATATTAATGACCAGTGATTCTTCATCCCTGTTATTTTTGGTGGTAGTGTGTGTGTACTTCTCTTCTTTGGGGTTTACTGTTGTGGCTTTATCTATTCCCTGTGTTTTCAAGTGTGTATCTGACTTCCCTCGGTTGGAATTTTCCTTCTAGTGCTTTCTGTAGGGCTGGGTTTGTGGATAGGTATTGTTTAAATCTGGCTTTGTCTTCGAATGTCTTGTTCCTTCCGTCTATGATGATTGAAAGTTTTGCTGGGTATATTAGTCTGGGCTGACATCCATGGTCTCTTAGTGTCTGCATTACATCTGTCCAGGTCCTTCTGACTTTCAAAGTCTCCATTGAGAAGTCGGGTGTTATTCTGATGGGTTTACCTTTATAGGTCACTTGGCCTTTTTCCTTGGCTGCTCTTAATATTCTTTCTTTATTCTGTACATTTAGTTGTTTAATTATTATGTGTCGAGGGGACGTTTTTTGGGGGTCTAGTCTGTTTGGTGTTCTATAGGCTTCTTGTATCTTCATAGGCATTTCCTTCTTTAAGTTGGGAAAGTTTTCTTCTATAATTTTGTTGAATATATTTTCTGTGCCTTTGAGTTGGTATTCTTCACCTTCTTCTATCCCTATAATTCGTAGGTTTCGTCTTTTCATGGTGTCCCAAATTTCTTGGACATTTTGGTTCATGACTTTGTTGGCTTTAGTGTTTCCTTCGACTGATGAAACTATTTCTTCTACTGTGTCTTCAATGCCAGAAATCCTCTCTTCCATCTCTTGCATTCTGTTGGTTATACTTGCATCTGAAGTTCCCGATCTTTTACTCAGGTTTTCTATTTCCAGCATTCCCTCTGTTTGTGTCTTCTTTATTTTTTCAATTTTCCTTTTCAGTTCTTGGACTGTTTCCTTTGTTTGTTTCATTACTTTTTCATGATTTTCTTTCAGTGCTTTATTGTTTTCTTGCAGGACTTTATTGTTTTCTTCCAGGAATTTATTGTTTTCTTGGAGGGCTTTATTGTTTTCTTGGAGGGCTTTATTGTTTTCTTGGAGGGCTTTATTGTTTTCTTCTAATTTGTTTGCCCTTTCCTCTAGTTGTTTACAGTGTTCTTCCAATTTTCTTGTCTTTTCCTCTACACAAGCCTCTACCTTCTTCATCAAGTTACTCATAAGGCTACTTTCTTCTGCTTCTTCCAATTTTTGGTGTTCAGGTCTAGATGTTGGAGGCGGGCTAGGTTCTGGTGATGCTGTATTGCTCTTCATTTTGTTGTATGTACTTCTGCCTTGACGTCTGCCCATCTCCTTATGGTTCCTTCTTGGTCTTATCAGTGTACTTGTTTCACAAAGAGCTGACAGATTCAGGAAGACTCTCTCTCTTGACCAAAAGGGAGTTCTCTTGTCCAACTCTCTGGTCCAGAAGGGAAGTCCGGGGCTGGCTCTGGTCCAGAATGGCAGTCGGGGACAGGCTGGGAGCTGGGGGCCGGTCTCTAAGTCTCAGGAAGTGGCTGTGGTCTCAAGCAGATGGTCGTGGGGGCAGGGCGCGGAGATTGCAGGGGCTGCCGGGGGGCTTGGAAAAGGGGATCCCTCCCGGTGGGGCTAGAGGGGAGCTGCCCGGTGGCCAGAACCTGGTGCCAAGTTGGGCAGGTCTTCCCGGAGTGGCTGGTGCCCAGGGATGGGGTCCGGGTTGGACCCAGGTACTCACCTCTGGACCAGAAGGGAAGAGCAAGTCTATTAAAATTTTGTGACCAAAGTTGTATACTATAGAATTCTTTGTTGTATTAATGCATATATACCCATGAATGTCATAAAACTTTACTTGGCTTTTGACTATAGAATGAGCATAGGATACAATACTCCTCAACTCATAAATAATATTAAAGGAAACAATAATAAACTATTAAATTCTCAAAAGTATGTAATTATAAGATCTTATTTTATTTAAAATAACATTATTAAAATAATGCATCTATTATTTGAAACTGTACAGAGATACAATGACAAATACCATTAACAAAAAATAGGAAATTAAAATCTTATAACGTTCTAGCTCATGTAATTTTCTGAGTTAAAGACCATTAAAACAGTACTGATACAGTGTAGGATGGATTGAATAAGAAACATTCCAAATAGCTCATCTATTTGAATATTTGATTCTTGATAGTGGTGTTACTTGGGAAGGTTATAGAATACAGTGTTTATAAAGAGTTGGTAAAACAACGCAATCAGGCCTGCTACTGGAAATCTAACTTGTTGTGGGATGTCTTTCTGTATGCAGTGAATATGTGTTGCTCTGATTGGTTAATAAATAAAGTTGTATTGGGCTATGGCAAAGAAGCTTAGACGCAGGCAGGAAATAGAAGCAGATAGACAGGAAGAAAAAAGGCAGAAGTAGAAGAGACGTGAGCCTGCCACCTAAGGAGTAACATGTAATGGGACACAGGTAAAGTCATAGAGCACGTGGCAATACATAGATTAATAGTTATGGGTTAATTTAAGATATAAGAGCTATCTAGAAGGAGGCCTGCCCTAGACTACACAGTTTGTAGATAATATAAGCCTCTATGTGTTTACTTGGGTCTGAATGGCTGTGGGACTGGATGGGACACAGGAAACCTTCCAGCTACATAAGCTAATTATCAGTAAAGAGGAAGTTACAAATATTGAAGGAGAATCTACAACCTCTACTTCACTAAACCAACAAAATCCCTAACAAAAGTCCAAGGATTTGTCCTAGTACGTACAGAGAAGTGCAGTGTTCACCCCTTACTAAGAAAATTTCTCTTAGCAGATAGAGGCAAGTTCAGAAAACCATAACAAATTGAGACATAGAGTTATGGAGCCCAGTCCCAATGGATATATATATATATATATATAAAACATCCCTGTATCTAAGGCTCAGGTCAAGTTAGGAAAGGGAAGTAGGGAGAGTGTAATAGCCTGAAGATCAGGGAGGTTGCTGCGATATTGTGTCTCCTTATAATATCAGGAACTATCCCCATAACATCTTACCAACATGACTGCCAAAATGTGAGCTGAATTAGGATGATATCAATAGACATATCAAAGTGGATGGGGTAAAGTTAATGAGGCTTCAACCCTATACAAAGAAGTACAGACAACTAAGGAGTCCTGAGAGTGGAAGAAAACATCTTCCCTAATTTGTTATTAAAACCAAATGCTCAGCCCTGAAAACATACATAGAGGTAACATTACAAAGACTAAGCATGTTGATTTAGGAATATAAATGTATGCACATATAAATAAATACATGTAATATCAATTATTGAAAAGAGAGGCCAACACTTTGAAAGAGCAGAAGAAAGGGCATGTGGAAGGTGTGGAGAAGAAAAAGAAAGAGGTAAATGTTATAATTATATTCTTAAAAATAAAAACAAATTTTAAAAAAAGAATCGCTAAAACAGAGCATATTCTAGTAATAAAGTCTTTAGCTAAGACCAACTAAGATTCTTATTTTTAGCCATTGAATGATTAAATGATTTTTGAAGATAGTCATTATCCAATGTTTAAATATAAATCACTATCTGTCCATTTCCTGTGCCTGTTCAGGGAAGAAACCACAAGAAAAGTGTCCCCTTTAGATTCTTCTACATACTAAATTCCAGAACAGTGCTTTTCAATCTTCCTGATTCTGTGACCCTTTGATACAGTTACTCACATTGTGGTGACCCCCAAAATTATTTTCGTTGCTACTTCATAACTGTAATTTTTCTACTGCTATGAATTATAATGTAAATATTTTTGGAGACAGAGTTTTGTCCAAGGGATCTTGAACCACAGGTTGATAACCGCTGCTCTAGCAAGATCACTGGCAGCATGTTGGATGATAAATGGGGGTAGGGATATAGGGAGGAAAGTGAAAGGGGGATATGATATAATTACATTTTTCAATTTTTCAAAAATTATTGAAAAGGATAAAAAGAGCATACTATAAATATGTATGTACATACAATATAGATAGATTTATGATAGATGATAGATAGATAGATAGATAGATAGATAGATAGATAGATAGATAGATAGATATGCTGTGGATATCACTCTATATAAATAAAACACTGATGGCCAGTGACCAGGCAGGAAGTATAGGCGGGACAAAGAGAGAGGAGAATTGGGGAAACAGGAAGGAGGGAGGAGAGACACTACAGCCACCTCCAGGACAAGCAGCATGTAAAGACGCCGGTAAGCCACCAGCCATGTGGCAAGGTATAGATTTATAGAAATGGGTTAATTTAAGATATAAGAACAGGCCGGGCGTTGGTGGCGCACGCCTTTAATCCCAGCACTCGGGAGGCAGAGCCAGGCGGATCTCTGTGAGTTCGAGGCCAGCCTGGGCTACCAAGTGAGCTCCAGGAAAGGCGCAAAGCTACACAGAGAAACCCTGTCTCGAAAAACCAAAAAAAAAAAAAAAGAAAAAAAAAAAAAAAAAAAAAAAAAAAAGATATAAGAACAGTTAGCAAGAAGCCTGCCACGGCCATACAGTTTATAAGTAATATAACTGTCTGAGTGATTATTTTATACATGGATTGTGGAACTGCAGGGATTGATGGAACCTGGAGAGAAGCTCTCCAACAACATAGATAGATGATATATATATATATATATGACAGATTGATATATATATATATATATATATATATATATATGACAGATTGTGAGAGAGACAGGTAGACACCTACAAAGAGAGAGAACACAGAAGAGACTGTTAAAGCAGGCTAAAAGAGTTTCTGTTTGATACTGTGGCTTAATTACATAGCTCTTAGTATCTTCAAACTTGGGTAATGGGTAAAAAAGAACGAGCATTAGAATAAGTTACCTATGCCCTGATATTTCAAGTTCCAATTAAACGATTCTTTATATGAAGAAATACAGCTTGCATATTTTATGTAGAAAGTCAGAATTTTCAATATTTAAGGCACTAATATATGGAAAATATAAAGAGAAGACTATAGAAAGGTAGGGTGATTTGTTAGGCCGAAAGCAGAGAATGTATTAATGGGGATAGTGGAAAAAAACAGCCATGAGTATTATTTTATTTTCTGTTTGTGAGAATGCCGTAGCATTAAAATTCATATATATATATATATATATATATATATATATAATCAAATTTCCCAAGTCATTTCTATGGTTACCTGATAATTGGAACCACATTCCTAACAGATTCACTGAGCTGGAAATAAAATATAATGAACTTAATTAGAAACAACTCAAGTCATTTGTTTCATTTTGAAATAATTTTAGTCCTGTAAAAGCAACTGTCTTGCACACAGAATTCACATCAGCTGTGATTGCATTCAGAAGACCAACACAGGGTACATTCACCAAAATTCCACCATGAAAGGAAAACAGATTCATGAAGTTCGCCTCTAGCTGAGGTAATATTGCAACTTGTTTGCTCCAGTAGATGGTCTGATACCCACAGACATAAAAGCAATACTAAGCAGAATCAGTGGGTTTTAAAGAGAATGCACCTGAAATTTGCAGGGAAAAGCACATCTGGGGAACAAGGAATTGACTGGTTGGGAAAGGGGGTGAATTTGATCAACATATTATGTGCTTATATGAAATCTCAAACACCATTTTAAAGGGTAATAATTTTGAAAATATTCCTGCATCTCTTAATTCAGATTCATCTTGTAATATTAAATAGTGAATTAGTAAAGAAGGAAATTAAAAATTATCTCTGAAAAAATATGAGATAACCAAAAGTAAGTATTCACAAGAGTCTCAGTTACTTTTCTATCATTGTGACAAAATGCCATGAACAAGGCAATTTATAAAATACAATGTTTAATTGGGTTTATGAGTTTTGGAGTGTTAAGAGTCCAGGAGTGTGTAGCAAAGCATAGATAAAGAAACAGCTGAAGACTGACATCTTGAGCAACAAGCAGTAGGCAGAGAAAAAGGCACACTGAGAATGGTGCTAGACTTTTTTGAAATGTGAAAGTCTACCCCCAGGGACACACCTCCTCCAACAAGGACACACCTCCTAACATTTCCCAATGAATTCAATTACCTGGAGTCAAGTATGTCAGAACGTGAGGCTACAGGACAATTATTACTCAAATCTCCACAAGTTCATAGTAAATATAGACTGTGTTAGCAAATGAGAAGAACAAATATCTCTTATTGAAAATTCTAGACAAATTAGAAACAAGGAAAAGAGACATCTTAGAAATCAACTATAGAAGATTACAAATAGATCCATTTCTGTCACAGTGCACAAACTTAAGTCCAAGCAGACCAAAGACCTCAACGTAAATCCAGTTACTCTGAACCTGATAGAAGAGAAACTAGGAAGTAGTCTTGAACACATTGGCCCCAGAGATCACTTCCTAAATATAACACCAATATCACAGACACTAAGAGCAACAATTAATAAATGGGACCTCTTGAAACTGAGAGGCTTTTGTAGGTCAAAAGACAAGTCAATAAAGCAAAATTACAGCCTACAGAATGGAAAAAGATCTTTCACATCTGACAGAGGGCTGATCTTCAAAATATATAAAGAACTCAAGAAACTATACACTAAAATACCTAACAGTCCAATTAAAAAATGGGTTACAAAAGCTAAACAGAGAAATCTCAATGCAAGAATCTCTAATGACTGAAAGATATTTGAGGAATTGTTCAACATCCTTAGTCATCAAGGATATGCAAATCAAAATGATTCTGAGATGCCATTTTACACCTGTCAGAATGCTAAGATCAAAAACACTGAAGACAGCTTATGTGGGAGAGAATGTCAAGCAAGGGGAACATTCTTACACTGTTGGTGGGAATGGAAACTTGTACAGCCATTTTGGAAATCAGTATGGTGGTTTCTCAGAAAACTGGGAATCAATCTTCCTCAAGACCCAGCTATACCACTCTTCGGCTTATACCCAAGGAATGCTCAATCTGACCACAAGGATACATGCTCAGCTATGTTCATAGTGCATTACTTGTGATAGCCAGAACCTGGAAACAACCTAGATGCCCCTCAACTGAAGAATGAATAAAAAAAAATGTGGTACATATACACAATGGAGTATTATTCAGCAGAGAAAAACAATGACATCAGGAAATTTGCAAGCAAATGGATGGAACTAGAAAATGTCATCCTGAGTGAGGTAACCCAGACTCAAAAGGACAAAATGGTATGTACTCACTCATAAGTGGATACTAGATGTAAAGCAAAGGATAACCAGACTGCAAACACAGCTCCAAGGAGACTAGCTAGTAAGGAGGACCCTAGGAAAGACACAGTGATCACTCAGCAGTGGAAAAATGGATGAGATCTGCATGAGCAAAACTGAGGGGGGTAATGGAGGGCAAGGGCCAGGGGGATGAGAGATTAGGGGAACAGAAGGTTCAAGCTGGATCAAGAACAGGGTCGGTGAACAACGAAAAAGATACCTTGGTAAATGAAGGCACCATGGGAATTGGGAGAAGCAGAGTACTAGGGAGGCCCCCAGGAATCCACAAAGATGACTTTATCATAGACTACTGGCAATGGTCAAGAGGGTGCCTGAGCTGACCTACTCTGGTGATCAGATGGCTGAATACCCTAACTATCATCATAGAACTCTCATCTTGTGACTGATGTAAGCAGATGCAGAGATCCATGGCCGGGTCCCAGATATAGTGAAGTTATTTTTTTGTTTGTTTGTACATTTATTCTGAGTGTGGGGTTATTAGGTGTCCTTTACTAGGTAACACATATTTATTGATTTTATAATTTATTAGTATGAAGTTTAATCTTGTCCAATAATACTGGATTCTGTCAATTGAGATGACTGCATGATTTTGCTTGGTTTGTGAAAATTACATGATGTGTTGAATAACTTCAAAATATTTAAGAAGCTTTGTAATTTGTGTTCAAGGAACGAAACTCACATGGTTGTAACATGTCCTTCAATTTATGACTTGCTTGGGATGATTTCCTAATAATATAAGGACATAGGATTTGTCTGAACTAATGTGTTTGTTTGAAGAGTTGTTCAGATTTTTTGTTCTTTTTCTTTTCTTGCATTTCCTTTTCTAGGTAAAATTTTAACCTTATTTAGCTACTTTCTTGTTATAAGGATGGGAGGGGTTTTCTCACACTTATAAAAACAGATGCACTCTTTGAAGGCATGGTTCTCTGTGGCATAATAAAACTGGCTTTGAACACAGTATCATTAGAAATTTAATAACTCATGGAAAACTCATCTATTTCCCCTTCCCAGGATGATCCATGCATCTCTCTTAGGGTCATCCTTGTTAGACAGCTTCTCTGGAGCTATGAGTTGTAGTCTGGTTATCCTTTGATTTTGATTGACATCTAGTATACACTTATGAGTGAGTAAATACCATGTTTGTCCTTCTGAGTTTGGGTTACCTCACTCAGGATGATATTTTTTAGTTCTATACATTTGCCTGCAAATTTCCTGATGTCATTGTTTTTCTCTGCTGAATAATACTCCATTGTGTATATGTACCACATTTTCTTTATCCATTCTTCAGTTGAGGGGCATCTAGGTTGTTTCCAGGTTCTGGCTATCACAAGTAATGCTATTATGAACATAGCTGAGCATGTATCCTTGTGGTCAGATTGAGCATTCCTTGGGTATAAGTGGTATAGCTGGGTCTTGAGGAAGATTGATTCCCAGTTTTCTGAGAAACCACCATACTGATTTCCAAAATGGCTGTACAAGTTTGCACTCCCACCAGCAGTATAGGAGTGTTCCCCTTGCTTCACATCCTCTCCACTATAATCTGTTATCAATGTTTTTGATCTTAGCCATTCTGACAGGTGTAAGATGATATCTCAGAGTCATTTTGTTTTGCATATCCTTGATGACTAAGGATGTTGAGCAATTCCTTAAATATCTTTCAGTCATTAGAGATTCTTGCATTGAGAATTCTCTGTTTAGCTCTGTAGACCATGTTTTAATTGGATTGTTTGGTGTTTTGAAGTCTAGTTTCTCAACAGATCAGTGAGTACCCTAACTGTCATCATAGAGCTTTCAGCCAGCAACTGATGAAGGCAGATGCACAGCCAAGCACCAAGCCAAGATCCAGGAGTCCAATCAAAGAGAGGGAAGATGGATTCTATGAGCAAGGGGTATCAAGAACATGATGGGGAAACCTACAGAGACAACCAAACCAAACTAGTAGGAACTTATGAACTTTAGATCAACAGTGTGGAGCCTCCATGGGACTTGACTAGGCCCTCTGCATAAATGAGAAAGTAGTATAGCTTGATCTGCTTAAGGTGCCCCCTGGCAGCAGAATCAGGATCCATCCCTGGTGCATGAGCTTGCTTTTTGGAGCCCACTCCCTATGGTGAGACACCTTGCACAGTCTTGATGCAGGGGAAGGGCTTGGACATGCCTCTACTGAATATACCAGGCTCTGCTGACTCTCCATGGAAGGCCATACCTTGTTGGAGAAGGGAATGGCCTGGGATTGGAGGGATTGGAGGGGTGGGAGGAGGGAAGAGGGCAGCATCTGTGGTTGGTATGTAAAATGAATAAAAATTCCCTTAATTAAAAGAAATTTAATAACATGGTCTGAGTGCATCATGCCACATATTGGGTTCATTGTTCTGCTGTGTGAATTTGCTTTCAGTAGCCACAAGAAAAAGGAATTAAGGAATTAAATTTCAACAGTTTTGCTTGTTTTAGGAGTTGTCATCACTAGTGTTATATTTTCATCAATATTCTGAAGAGATGAAAAGTGTGTATATATGATTTCAGGGCTGATCCTCTTTATTGTATAATCAATAACAGGGCCACATCTGTCAGGGAAACTAAATCTCCCTCTCTTGGCAGTCATTAGCTGCCCATAATTCCTTGTCAACAATTGAGAAGTGAAGTTAACTTCAAAAAATTATGTATTTTTAATCAAGAAACATAATCCAGATTCATTGTATGCTGAATTTTGACACAGGAAACAGTTACTATTAGACAAATGGTAAACTTATTTCAGACATAACAATTCAATCTCTCATTTCTAATATCTCAAGTGATAGCTAACGGAACATGAAGGTCCATTCTAAGAATACTGAGTGGGCTGGGGAGGAGACAAAGGCAGAGCAAAAGGATGAGGTATTAATGGTTTGTCATCTTCTGTATTCCTGTAATTGAAGTAGCATATATCATTTATTTAATTTTTATTATAAATTATCAGCAATAATAGAATTACAAGTCAGTGGCCAGTATTTTCAGAAACTTAGGCACTAACTCAATTATCTCCTGTGATAATTATTGTCACTAAATATATAGTTGCTATATCATAATGTTTTAGTTATAAATCAGTTTATAGTAAGACAATTTTAAACAAACTATCAAAGAATTTCTATCATGAGGAAAATAAAATAATTTTACTCTGAATGTATATTTTGGTTCTTTATTTAAAGTAAATATTTGTAACAAAGATTCAATGTAATTTTAAAAAATATTTTCAATGCTAATTTTAAATTCCGTCCTTCTGACACAACCCTAATTCTCCATGCATTCTAGTTTTCCATCTGGCACAGCATAGTTCATTTCTTGTATCTAACGCCATAGAATAGTAAAGACTCAGTGTCATAAATCACTCTTTCCAAACTTAGCCAATATTCATGTGAGTCTTCGTCTTGATTAACAAGCAGTTACATCCAGTTGTCTTATTATGACTTCATAGTCACATGTAAGTTGATCTTTGTATGTTTTTTCACTTTTCTTTGCTAAACTGATTTTTAAAGAATGTTTTATTCATTTTATATACCAACCACAGATACCCCTCTCATTCCTCCTCTTGTTCTCCCCCAGCATCCTTTGCTCCTGACCCACTCTCTATCCCCTCCTCCCAAAGGGTAGGGGCTTCCGTGAGGAGTCAGCAAAGCCTGGTGCATTCAGCTGAGGCATGGCCAAGCCCCCCTCTGCTGCATCACCATCGAGCAAGGCATCCGACCACAGATAATGGGCTCCAGAAAGTCAGCTCATGCACCAGGGGTAGATCCTGATCCTATCACCAGGGTCCCCTCCAGCAGATCAAACTACACAACTGTCTTTCTATTTGTAGGCAGCCTAGTCTGGTCCCATGCAGGTTCCACAGCTGTCAATCTAAAGTTTGTGAGTTCCCATTAACTTGCTTCAGTTGTCTCTGTAGGTTTCCCCATCCTGATCTTGATGTCCCTTGCTCATAGAATCCCTCTTCCCTCTTCTCATCTGGACTCCTGGAGCTCAGCTTGGTGCTTGTCTGTGGATCCTGTGTTTGCTTCCATCAGTTACTAGATAAAGGCTTTATGATAACAGTTAGGGTATTCACCAATCTGATTACCAGGGTAGGCCAGTTCAGGCACCTTTTCCACTATTGGTAGTATTCTAATCTGGGGTCATCCTGTGGATTCCTGGTGGAGCTGGTGGAGGTATGGAGTAGAGAGCAGTGAAAGAGATTTTCTTGATAGAGGGAAACATTGTGGGGTTAGGGAGAAACCTGGTGCTAGGGAAACTCCCAGGATCTTTGCCTATTATCCTGGCCACTAGCTTACATCTCTGAAGCTACAAATCTGCAACTCTGGTCACCTGAGAAAACCGATGTTACCTTTCCAGTCGATTTGCTTGCTTTCACAATTCATGCAGACATCTCTCCTGGTTCTTGAAAAAGAAACTTCCTTCTGTTTCTATTTCTAGATTTATAACAAGAAAAAAGTGTTTTATTTAGGTTAGTATGTGTCCCTGTCTCTGTGTCTATATGTGTTTCTTGTCTTTGTGTCTGTCTGTATGTGTTTGATCTTTTTCTTCTGTTTATTGTTTTGTCCTATTCCAATTTTTTTTTATTATTTTGATGCATGTTGGTTTTCTAATGGGAGATAGAAAGGGTATGGATCCATTGGTAGAAGAGATGAGGAAGAACTCAGAGGAGTTGAGGGAGGGGAAATGATAATCAGAATATATAGTAAGGAAAAAATCCACTTTCAATAAAAGAAAAACAGAAAAAAAATGGTGTTCCTGACAAAAAAACAACTGCTCAATTATCTATTGCCTTTGGGTGTTGTTAAGCTTTAAATCAGCACAAATATATAGTCACTAGGAGTCCAATCACTTTGTTGAAGTGATTTGCACAGGGTCAATCACTGGAAAAACATGTATTATAATACAATGTAAAGACAAGAATGAAGAAATGTGAAGCTAAATGCAAAGGGGAAAGTCATGCCACCTAGAGAATTAGCTCAGAAACCTAAAAATCAGTCATGTAAAATATCAATGAGGATTTTAACAATAGCAATGATTTTCCTCCCCATCACCATCTGCACACCCAGAAGCTTAGAACCAGATGATTGGCAGGATACACATTTTTGTTGGCCAGGTAAGTTGCTTCTTCCTTTTGCCTAATACCCGTACTTATCTGTTGTTTTTGTTTTTCTGTGGTGGTATTGTGTTCCCCGAAATATTGTGCATGATAATAAACTTGTCTGGGGTCAGAGAACAAGACAGCCACAATATTAAACATAGAGGATAGGCAGTGGTAATACATGCCTTTAATCCTAGCATTCCAGAGGCAGAGATCTACCTGGATCTCTGTGTGTTCAAGGATACAGCCAAGCATGGTGACTCATGCCTTTAATCCCAGAAATTGAGCCTTTAATCTCAGAGAGTGATGGCAGAAAGCAGAAAGTTATATAAGTTGTGAAGACCAGAAACTAGAAGCATTTGGCTGGTTAAGCTTTTAGGCTTTTCAGCAACAGTTCAGCTGAGACTCATTCTGGATGAGGACTGGATCAGGCTTCCAGTCTGAGGAAACAGGATCAGCTGAGGAACTGGCAAGGTGAGGTAGCTCTGGCTTATTCTGCTTTTCTGATCTTCCAACATTCACCCCAATAACTGGTCCCAGGTTTTTTCTTATTAATAAGAGCATTTAAGATTCGTGCTACATTTTCGTTCTTTTGTGGGGTCTGCCACCAAGTTCCCTAATAAATCATAGATGGAGGCTTATTCTTAATTATACATACCCAGCCTTATTTTGGCTTGTCTCTTGCCAGCTTTTCTTAAATTCTCTCATCTACCTTTTGCCTCTGGTCTTTCTCCTTTTCTTACTTTGGTATATCTTATTTTCACTCTTACTCCATGACTGGCTATGTGGCTGTGTGGCTGGCTTCTACCATCCACCTCTCCTTGTTCTCTTGCTCTTTCTTTCTTGATCTTTCTTCTCTTCCTCCCAGATTTCTCCCTCTATTTATTCTCTCTGATTGTCACCCTGCCTATCCTTTCTTCTGCCTCACTATTTAGACCATCAGGTGTTTTAGACATGCAAAGTAACACAGCGTCACAGAGTTAAACAAATCTAGCATAAAGGAATACAACACATCTTTGCATCATTAAACAAATGTTCTATCTCAGAAACAAATGTGTCACACATTAACATAATATTCAACACTCATCCAATATCAACACACCCCCAAGTCTACCTCCAAACATATCAGTTTTTTTTTTGTTCAAGAAGTATATTTGCTGTGTAAGTACTTCTACTTATTTTTTCCATCTCCCCTCATACAACTTTGTGCACCTCAGCATATGGGTCTAACTATAAATGGGCCTTTGAAACCACAGAGTTTCTGCCCACCTTTCACTGGTGAAATGTTTCTCACATTGCTCATTCTTTCCTTCACTTGCTGTCATCACTACAGCCACAGACAAGGTTAATACATGATTTGCAAGCCATCCTTGTCTGGTCCAATTAAACAACTCATCTACCAGCTCTACCTGGCTTAGCCTTAGTCGTGTAGTTTCTGTACTGGCCAAGTGTAAAAGAGGGCAGACTCTCTCACCACACACAAACCTAAGAGAGAAGCCCACATGCCCAGGTTAAACAGGAATATAACAAACACAAATTGCCAAGACAGTATGTCTGTCTCCCATCAAACCCACCAGTTTTATAAAAGTGATCTCCAAAGAGAACTACTGAGATGATCCTCAGAACACAGAATTTAAAAGAACAATCATAAATGTTATCAACGAACTCAAGAAATTGAAGGAAGGTAGGAACACACACTGTGAAATTCAAAGATGGTAACAATTAATTTCTGAGTGATGCCCAAGAAAATGGAAATAAAACAATAGCCAAGAATAATCCTACAAAATAAAAGAACTGTAGGAGGTATCACTATTCACAATTGCTAGTTTTGTTACACATCCTATTGTAATAAAAACAGCTTGGTAAGGGAACAAAACCAGACACATCAATCAATGGGGTTGAATTAAAGAACTAGACATAAATGTGCATACACATGGAAAAACCATTTTTGATAAAAAAGAAAAAGAAAAAAACACAGCAGCTTCAATGAATGACACTGGTCAAACTGGATGTCTGCACACAGAAGAATCTAAATTGATCCATAGCATCACCTGGAACAAAACTCAACTCCAAATGATCAATAGCAGCAACATCAAAACTGACACACTGAAACTCATAAAAGAGAAAGAAAGAAAGAAAGAAAGAAAGAAAGAAAGAAAGAAAGAAAGAAAGAAAGAAAGAAAGAAAGAAAGAAAGGAAGGAAGGAAGGAAGGAAGGAAGGAAGGAAGGAAGGAAGGAAGAAAGAAAGAAAGAAAGAAAGAAAGAAAGAAAGAAAGAAAGAAAGAAAGAAAGAGCCTTAAGTTCATTAGCACAGGAAAAGACTTTATGAACAGAACGCTGTTAACATATGCACCAAGATCACCAATTAATATATGGGACTTCATGAAAATGAAAACATTCTGCATAGCAAAGGATGCCATCATTCATAAAAGTGGCAACCTTTGATACATTTTTTTCATTATCACAATTTTTCCTCCTATGACTTTTTTTAATTAAGTAAATTTTTCATTCATTTTACACACAGATCATAGATTCCTCTCTTCCCTCCTCCTGCTCCCTTACCCTCCCCCACAACTCCTCCACCCCCCTCCCCCAAGAAGGCAAGGCTTCTCATGGGCAAAGTGACAATAATCACAAACACAATTTTTGGATCAGAACACAAATTATTTTATAGTCAACAACTTCAATATGTCAATGAAAAATTGCCCACTACCTGTACCTCAACATGTACACAAAAAGAGACCACATAAAAAAAATAATGGCACACAATAAAAATAAATAAATTAATAAGTATTCTTTTTTTTTAAAATAAAACAGTTGGCAACCTACAGAATGGGGAAAAGGTGAATATCTAAAATACATAGAGAACTTAAGAAATTAGATATCAAGCTTCCACCTACCACAAGGACATTGGCTCATCCTTGTTTATTGCTATTCTATTCACGATGGCCAGAAACTGGAAACAACCTAGATGTCCTTCATCAGAAGAATGGATAATGAAAACACGGGAATTTACAAAATGAAGGATTAATCAGCTGTTAAAAATGATATCATGAAAATTTCAGGCAAATGGATAGAACTAAAAAATAATCTTCTTCAATCAATTAACCCAGACCTAGAAAGATAAACATGGTATGTATTCACTTATATCTGAATATTAGCCATGAAAAAAATGATAATCAAGCTACAATCTGTGGACCCTGAGTAGATAGGAATAGAGGTAGAGATAGGGAGGACACATGGATCTCCCTGGAAGTTGGAAACAGAATCGATTTTATGGGTGGAATGGAGCCAGCAGGGTCTGGGAGGGACAAGAAAGGGAGGGATTTGCTAGGAAAGAGGAGATGGTATTGAGGGAAGCAAGGAAGTGACAGACAGCTAGAACTGACAGGCTTTGAGAGCAGAGTGGAAACTTAATGCAGTAGAAAATATAAACAAAATAACTACTAAAGATATTCTGCTATGCTCATATATTGATGAGCATACTACTCAGGCATCATCAGAGTCTTCCTTCCATAGCAGATGGGAACAAATATAGAGACCCCCTAGACAGACATTATGGAGAGAGAGAGAGAGAGAGAGAGAGAGAGAGAGAGAGAGAGAGAGAGAGAGAGAGAGAGAGAGAGTTGAAACACATACCTCTAAACAAGATATTTCAATCAAATCCCTCCTCTCAGAACTCAGGGAACCCTGAGGAAAAGGAAGCAGAAGGAGTAGAGGAGACAGAGGGTGTGGAGGACACCAAGGAGAACCAGGCTCTCTAAAATAACTCAACAAAGTTCATACAAAGTTACAGAGACTGAAGCAGCAATCACAGGGCCTACATTGGGTCTGCACTGGGTTCCCTTTATATATACCATAGCTTTCAGTTTACTACTTTTATGGGACCCCCAAATACACGAAGTTCGCATCTGATCCTTGTTGCTACACTTTGAGGCCCCTTTAGTTTTCTGTTGGTTAGCTTGTCCGATTTCAATACAATTTTTTTTATCTTATGTTTTATTTTGCTATGTTTCTTGTTATCTATTAGAAGCCTGTCTTTACCTAGTGAGTGACAAAAAGGAGTGGATTATGATGGGATAGGTGGAGAGGGACTGGGAGGAGAAGAAGGAGAGAAGAGTCTATTCAGATTATATTGAATGAGAAGAGAATCTATGTTCAATAGAAGGGGAAAAACAAAAAAAAAGAATTATTTTATTACATTTCTAAGACTTCCTTTTGAACTTTTGTTTTAAGTAAAATATAGAAATCACAAAAAAGAAACCAAAAATCAATTAAAAGTCAGATACAAATCTAAACAGAATTTTCAAAAAGGAAATGTTTGAAATTCAAATGACTGAGTAACAAAGAAATTTCAACATCATAAGTCATCAGAGAAATTGCAAATCAAAGCTACTTTAAGATTTATCTTATACCCCTCACAATGGTTAAGATCAATAAAATAAGGGACAGTTCATGCTGGCAAAGATGTGCAGAAAGGGGAACACTCATCCATTGATGGTGTGAATACAAACAAGTACAACCACTATGTAAATCAGCGTGGCAGATCCTCAGCTAGATGTTAATCCATCTACTTCAAGATTAGCTATACCATTCTTCAGCATATATCCAAAGTACACAGCATCCTACCACAGAGATCTTTGCTCCACTATGTTCATTGCAGCTCTATTCATAATAGCAAGAAACTGGAAACAAACTAGATATCCCTCAATAGAAGAATGAATAAGTAAAATGTGGTACATTTAAACGGTGGAATATTCCTTAGCCATTAAAGAAAGAAAAATGAAAATTTCAGTTAGTGGTTGAACTAGAAAAATCATCCTAAATGAGGTGTCTCAGACACAAAAAGAGAAATATGTTATGTATCCACTTATATATTTATATTAGTCATTACATAAATGATAACCAAGCTATAGTCCATAAAACCACAGATGTTAGGTAGATATTTCTCCATAGGCAAGGGGAATAAAATAGATATTTATGGATAGATGGGTGTTGATCTAGATAGAGCAGGAACATCAAATGGTGATGGGAGAAAAGAGTAGGATGAGGCAGGTGATATGATGTGAAAAAGCTAAAATTAAGGGTCATTTGAATGTCAGTATGGAACTCTAATATATTAAAAGCTTCCTAAAAATAAATACATATATGTAGATAATCTAAATGAAATTGCCAGATAATGGGTAGACAGAGCCCCATCTGGCCATCTCTTGTCACCAAATGAATCTTCTAGTACTTGGATTGTGTTACTTAAAATTGACTTGTTGGACAAAGGTGTCCAAGGAAATCCCCAAACAACCGAGACTGCTGCCAGAATTATACATTGCTCTTCACAAGCCCCATTGCTGAATACATTGTACTAAGTCTAACTTCAAAAGTCACCATAGTCTATAACAGTCTCAACCCTGTAAAATTCCACAGTCCAAAGTCTCTTTTGAGATTCATGAGATTCATGACAATCTATCACTGTAATACCCTGCAAAATCAAAATCAAAAAGCAGATCACATACTTCCACACATAGTGGTGCATAATATACATTATCATTCCAAAAGAAGGAAATGGAGCACAGTAAGGAAATACTGAACCAAAACAAGACCAAAAACAAGCTGGGAAAGCTCCAAACTCTGCATTTCTCTATCTGATGTCAAACTGCTCTTCAGATCTCCAATTCTGTTCAGTTTTGTTGACTGCAATACACTGCTTTCTCTTTGGGCTGGTTCCATTCCTGGTTAGCAGTTTTCCTCAGCAGGCATCCCACAGCTCTGGTATCTACAACATTTTGGGGTCTCCAAGGCAATTCAGACTTTACCTTCACAGCTTCACACAACAGCTTCCCCAGGCCTCCATGCAGGGATACCCCTGCCACATGCCTATCCTCAGAAGAGGCTTTCTTTAGTCGTGGAGAGAGATCCCATAACCTCTTTCTTATATCATTGATTCCAAAGCAAGAACTACATGGCTGAACCCAACAAGTTCCTTGCTTGAGAGGGCTGGAGCATGGCCCCATCACTCAGTTACATCTTTAACAGCTTCCTGTTTTTAACAGTCTCTTTCATTGTTTAGAACATGATCTGTACACAAGAGTGGACTCAAACTTAGAGATGTGCCTGCCTCTACCTACCTCTGCAGTACTACCTGGCTCTAAGCTTTTCTTTAATTCCTGTCCACAAGTTGGAAGCTTAGCTAGGTGAGATCTTGCCCTGAGGTCTTCACTCCCTTTATTCCATTCAACATCAATATTTTCTTGAATCTATTTATCTCCTTGAATTCATGACTTAGCTCCATTCTTGGTGCTTCCTGGTGCCCCTTTCTCCTCCTACCGTATATTTTGTAACTTTCCTTGTTCAACTTGTTACTTTTCATTATAGATCTTTATAAGCATGGCTACTAGTGACAAAATGACAGTCTACACTAGGCAGTTTAGAAATTTCTTCAAATACAATTAATCCAAAACTCTTCATTAAATCTCAGGAAGAATTTTGGACAAGGGCAAAAAACAATCTCATTCTTCACCAAAATATCACAAGAACAGTCTGTAGGCCATGTACTAGCATTCTTCTTTTCTGAAAACTCTGGAGCCAGGCCCCCATAGTTCAAATCACACTCAACACCACTGTCTTCCATGCTCCTATTAGTACAACCCATTAAGCTGCACTTAAAGCATTCTACTGACTTCCTAACCCAAAATCCCAAAGTCCACATTTCTACAAACAAAACATGCTCTGGCCCATCACAGCAATACCCCAGTTCATGGTACCAACTTTTGTCATAGTTAAGATTTCTACTAGCTGTGAAGGGACACCATGATCATGATCATGGCAACTCTTTTTTTTGTTTGTTTTTTGTTTTTTTTGTTTTTTGAGACAGGGTTTCTCTGTGTAGTTTTGGTGGCTGTCCTGGTCTTGCTCTGTAGACCATACTGGCCTTGAAGTCACAGAGATCCACCTGGCTCTGCCTCCTGAGTGGTAGGATTAAAGGCATGCACCACCACCTCTCTGTTCATGGCAACTCTTATAAACAAAAACATTTAATCAGGGCTGGTTTGTAGCTGGAGAATTTCTCTCCAGCTCCCGCCAAGTCTCGCCAGTCCCGGAGCCCACTTATAAAATAAACACACAGATTCTTACATTATTTAAACTGCTTGGCCATTAGCTCAGGCCTATCGTTATCTAGCTCTTACTCTTATATTTAGCCCATTTCTATTAATCTGTACTTTGCCATGTGGCTCATGGCTTACTAGTACCTTACATCTTCCTTGTCCTGGCAGCGGCTCCAGGCAGTCTTTCCCTTTCCTTCCTGTTCCCTCAATTCTCCTCTCTGTTAGTCCCACCTATACTTCCTGTCTGGCTACTGGCCAATCAGTGTTTTATTTATATAGAGCAATATCCTCAGCATGGTTTCAGAGGTTTAGTCCATTATTGTCATGGCAGGAAGCATGGTAGTTTGCAGGCAAACATGGTGCTGGAGAAGGAGCTGAGAGTTCTATATCCAGATTTCAGGCAGCAGGAAGAGAACGCACACTGGACCTGGCTTAAGCAGCTGAGACCTCAAAGCATGCCCAAATGACATACTTCCTCCTACAAGGCCACACCTCCTTTCTATGACCAGAAGGGGTCAATTTCTTTCAAACCACCACAGAAATGGTGGCATAGAAACTTGTGAAGTAGTCAACAAATGTCTGACTTGACTTACGGCCCTCTCCACTAGACAGCACACATACCTGTCCCAGCTTCAGTAGCCAAGAACCTGAGACTAGATAGGGCAAAAAGGAAAAAAAAAAAGTACCAACAAAATGATTCCTAATAATATTCTTCTGTACTCATAGATCAATGCCTCATTCAGTCATCATCAGAGAAACTTTCTTCTGCAGCAGATGGAAACAGATGCAGAGATACATAGTCAGAGATTATTTGAAGAGAGAGTCAAAATGGGTTGTCTCCATCAAATTCCTCCCCTCAGAGCTCAGGCAACACCTTAGAAGAGGAAGCAGAAAATGTGTAAGAGCAAAAGCCAGAGGGGATAGAGGACACCAGAAGAACAGCACTCTGAATTAACTAAGCAAGGCTCATATGAACTCACAGAGGCTGAAGTAGAAAGCATGGGTCCTACATATATTATACCTTACAGTTTAGTATTTTTATTAGACTCTTGAGTGTGAGAATGAGTGCTTCTCTCATTCTTGTGCCTACTCTTAAGACTCTACCTTCCTGTGGGTTGCCTTGTCCAACTTCATCACTATGTTTTTTATGTTTTGATATTTTATTTTGTTGTGTTTGATTGTTATCTCTTAGAAGCCTGTTCTCTCCTAATGAGAGACAGAAAGAAGGTAGATCTGGGGTGAAGAGCAAGCAGGAATAAAGTGGGAAGTACAGCATGAAGAAACTATAATTAGGACATATTGTATGAGAAAAGAATATTTTTTCAATAAATGGAAAAATCATATATAGAAAAAGTGTTAGAATGCGGGAATCAAAACTTTGAATCAAGGGTAAGTAAAAGCACATACAAGTGACTTTATAAAATAAACAAACACAAAAAGCTATAATGAATGACTAAAATCACAGAACAGCAAAAGTAAAACACATCAGAACGTCAAAATGACTATATTCAACACACATATGAAAAGAATACTCAGTAAAATAGTTTGACCTCAACTCTCCAGAATGCATAGGTTAGCTGGATGGATTAAGAAACAAAATCTATCTTTCTGTGGCCTATGAGAAACTCTTAGCTTTAAAATAGATGCCACCTTAAGGTGAATGGGTGGAATAAAGTATTCTAAGCAAATGGGATCTAAAAGCAAGCAGGTATGGCTATCCTAGTATATGACAAAATAGACTAAAAACTAAAAAGAATCAACAAAAATCAGGGGTCATATTCTTATAAAGGGATAAATAATCAGTACTAAACATAAACTGAAATACTAAACCCTGGTGCATATAATTTTATTTTTAAAAAAGTATAATAATAATGGAATTTAATACACAGATAACACAAAGCCAACAATAGTATGTGATTTGAACATCCCACTTTCTCTAATAGATAGCTCATCAGGACAAAATATAAACAGGGAAACCCCAGTATCAGATGATATATTACACCAGATGGCCCTAACAAATATTTACAAGTATTTTACCAAGCACTAAAGAATAAGCATTCTACTCAGCAGCAAATAAACACTTCCCTGAAATAGACTCCATGCTGGGACACAAAGCAAACTTTAACACATAAAGATATACTGAAAGAATTCCATATATCTAATTGAACATTATGCAAAAAAACCTAAAATTAATGGCTAACAAAACTCTAGAAATAGTATAAACCTTTGGAGTTTAAACAACTCACTGAATGATGAATAGGTCAATAGAGAAATAAAGAAAAAAATCACATATTCTTAGGACCAACTCAAAATGAAAAAAAAAAACACAACTAAACTCTCATGGTACATCATTAAAATGAGCTCTAAAAGGGAAGATTATAGCCATAAGTGCCTACATTTACAGCAAAATATAGAAGAAATAAATGGCTTAATGATACAACATATGAATTTGAAAAAAAAAACAATAACAATCCAAATCCAAACCTAGTAGATTGCAAGAAATAATAAAAATCAATACAGAAATTAATGAAACCAAGAAAACACAAATACATACATTAAAAACAGAAAAACAAATACCATTTTACCAACTAAGAAAGAAAAAAATTGAGGATTCATATTAACAGAAGCAGAAATGAACAGAGAAGCATCAAAACAGACACCAATGAATTTCAGAATATTTGGTTAATAATTTAAAAGCCTATGTTCGGTCTATATTTGGTTAACTTTAAATAAATCTAAAAATAAAAACAAAAACACCAATACGCACAAACACATGCATGCACACACACACATACACATACAGAATAACATCAAAGGTGAGCTTTCATTTCTAATCAAGGCACTATTTTTAACTGACACCTGCTCCAAAGGAAAAATTAGTTTTTTTCCCAATGGATTCCCATTGGATATATAAACCATAATTAAGGACAGACTTCACATGCAGTAGTAGATGGCCAACATAAAACTCAACAGTACTTTTATAGATTTTTTTCTCATATTGCTTTGAACATTTTTTTATCTTGTTAGTATTTTGCTTTATATTATGTTTTTCGATTCTATGTTTTAAGGGTTTTGTTTGTGTGCATGTTCATATGCTTTTAATTCTTTTGCTTGGTTTTATTTTAATTCTGGTTTGTATGTTTTATTTGCCTGTTCATCAGATCTTTGAGTTCATGTCTAGCTTGGTCTACAGAGGGAGTTATAGGGAGATCTATGTATAGAATCACAGTCTAGAAAACCCCCAAACCAACCAACCAAACAAACAACCAAACAAACAACCAAAGACTGAGTAAGATAGTAGAAAATGGAAAACATGTTACTTTCATAGATTGATAGAATTAATATTGTGAAAATGACCATCTTAGATAAAGTAATTACAGATTCAAGGTAATCCCAATCAAAATATGCACAACACTTCACAGAAATAGAAAAATTTCCTAAAACCAAATATAATAAGAAAACACACCAGATAGCCAAAACAATAATTTAGAAAAAGAATAATAGTGAAAAGATTGCCATTCTAGACTTCAAGATATATTATTCAAGTCATTGCAATAAAACAATATGGTACTGGCACAGATACAGACATCTAGAATAATAAAATAAATAGAAGATTCACACATGAATACACATAACTACTACCATCCATTATTTGTCAAACAGCCAAAAATACATGTTCATATGAATTTAGAGTGAAAAAATTGTATGATTTTCTGTGAGGAACTGATGGAATCACAGTTATTAATAGCAATAATAAAATATGACTTTGGGGTTTGATCTCAGATGTTTTATGCTGATTTTGGGGTTAAAAGTCGCTTGCATATTTTGCTAAGGCAAAACACTAGTAATATTTACCATGCAATCTAATACAGTGTTTTAGCTGCTCCAAGTTCAGAATAAGAAAGAAGTATATGCAAAATTGCAATTTTAATAATATTCATTACAAACATTCATATCATGAAAATTTTCTTATTCTACATTATTGAAAAACAAATCTCTTCCATTGCATGTTTTCAGTACATTATGTCAGTCCATGAAGGTTTTAGATGCTGGGTCCATAGGAAGTCATCATTAGCAGCGCCATAAGTTCCCAAGCCTAATTCAACAACCATTGTACATATATTAGCTTAGCAAAAGCAGTGGGTTTTCACAAACACAGTGACTTATAATCATCAAAATGAGAAATGCATAACTAGCAATGGGGCTGGAATAGCTGTAAGTGGAAGCTGGCAGATGGTATGGGCATATCACACTGGCGCTAGAAACAGCAGAACAGACAGCCGTGCTTACTATGATGACAGATTGACTGACTAGAAGAAGTCTGGATGTGCTTCTCGTGTTTTCTGTAATACCTTAATTGGAGATATAAAATGCCTAAATTATTTAGAAATGGTAAGTCAAATTCATTTTATCTAGGCTTCATGTATCTGGCAAAAAACTTTGGAAGGTACAGTGATCTACATACTGGCTAATTAGTATAGTAAATGAGCTATTTTTCTCTCACTATCAATTCTAATGATTTTAGAAGATGCCCTTTGAAACAAAATGAAGTGACCTTAAAAAGCATGACTCTCATACTGCCTTATATGAGTATTGCTATGTATAATAATTCATATGTTTAATTACTTTTAAGAAAATATAACCACTATAAAGCTGAAGTATTATTCACTCTTACTTTACTTTCAGAAATTGCCTTATATCATCCAAAGATGGCTATCTTTCTACAGGAATGATGTAGTAAACTAGCCACTGAAGTAAGGAATCCACACTCCTCAGTTAAGAAAACATCATGGTTGCTGTGAGATGTTATGTATGCTGGAAATGTGTTGCTCTGATTGGTTGATAAATAAAATGCTGACTGGCCAGTAGCCAGGCAGCAAGTATAGTATAGGCAGGATAAGCAGAGACGCGAATGCTCGGAAGTGGAAGGCTGAGTGAGAAGACACGGCCAGCCACTGCCACCATGAGAAGCAAGATATGAAGGCAGAACTGGGAAAAGGTACCAAGCCACATGGCTAAACATAAATAAGAACTTTGGGTTAATTTAAGTGTGAGATCTAGCTAGCAAGAAGCCTGAGCCAAAGGCCAAACAGTTTTAATTAATATAAGCATTTGTATACTATTTGGATCTGAGTGGCTGAGAGCTGGTTGGGACCAGGAAAAACTTCTGGCTACACATGGTAGCTGAATTTAAATGACCAATAACATACTAAATATGCCAACAACACAAGGACCTACTTCTCCCAAATCAGATGAATAGTATTACTTGAGAAATATTATAAAGAAGCAGAAATGTGAGCTCTCTTAAGAATTTAAAGTGCCATTGCAAATATTTGAAACTGTTGTTGAAATAATTATGCAAGAAATTGATAGCTTCATACAATGATGGTTGACTCTTTTGACCCATACAGATTAACTTCAAACAAGTGGGAAAAGGATCTCCAACTATGTCCATAGTAAATATGCTAAAATTATATATTATTACATAAATTGTAAGTGAGAAAAATACCCTGACATATAGAAGAACCAGTAGCTAACCCCTCTCCTCAGACTCAATCCATTCTCACCTACTGACAAGTATAATTCACTAGCACATGGGTGTTGAGCAGATACATTTTAAAATATTTTTAAACATTATTTGACAAAGTGTATAAAAGTGAGTCAGTTTCAAGAAATCTTTACAATGTATTACTAATCCAGTTTTTCTCTTTGTTCGATGAATTCATTAAATATTTTGAATTTCAATAACAAAACTATTGGGTTTACTTGTGTACTGGGAATAAATATACTTCTGAAAAATCTATAGATTTTTTTGTCCAGATTTTTCTCTTTCAAGGTGAAAATTCAAAAATCTATTCCATCTTCCCACATGATAGATGTACAATTGGCCAGTTCATTTGATTGGGATCCTGTTTAGTGATTTTCTGGACTCCTTAAATTTAATTAAATAGCTTGGATAAATCTGCAAAATCAATTCAGAGACACAGAAAGGCTGCTCCATGCTCCAGCGTGATTCCTTTTTTCTGTTTGTGAACCTCAGTCTGTGGTCTGTACTTTACAATCAATGCATTTGAACCTGGTCCTGTAAGAGGGATCTTTGGCAGTATTTAAAATGTGGCACAGCATTTTAAATAATTATTCTATATGAAGGGAACCAGAACTAAAGTAGTGTACAGTGCTTCTCTTTAAATGTCGAGATGTTTCTCATCCAGTCTGTACTAGCCCTCTGTATGGCGAGACAGTTGTGCAGCTTGATCTGCTTGGGGGCCCCCCTGGCGGTAGCATCAGTATCCATCCCTGGTGCATGAGCAAGCTTTTTGGAATCCACTCACTAGGTATGATGGGACCCTCCTGCAGCCTTGAGGCAAGGAGAAGGGCTTGGGCTTGGACTTGCCTCTACTGGATGTGCCTCCCCATGGGACGCCTTGCCTTCTTGTTGGGGGAAATGGGGGGAGGGTTGGGAGAGGGAGGCTGGTGTGGCAGGAAGAGGGAAGGGGGGATCTTTGATTGCTATGTAAAATGAATGAAAAAGTTTTCTTAATAAAAAAATTTAAAATGTCAAGAGGTAAAAGTTGTAATAACATAGTTACTATTTAATGAATTTGTAGTTCTTTTGAAAAAATTCTTCTATTTTTGGGATTGTAATATAATTCCATCATTTCACCCTTCCCTTTCTTCCCTTCAAACTCGCCATATACCTGCCTTTAATTTCTTTCAAATGGCATTTACACTAATTGTTGTTACATGTATGTATGTATGTATGTATGTATGTATAGATGGATATGTTCCTATATACATAATGACAACCTGCTAAGTCATTCGGCATTACTTGTATGTGTATTATCAGGGATGACAATTTGTTTTGGATAAATAACTGATACATTCTTCCCTAGGGAAGACTATTTCACTGGCTCTGACCATTTCTTCATTGTGTAGAGTTGAAACCATGTGGGCTTTTCTTCTCCTCCCCCTTCTCATATCTATTGCTGCCATCCTTGTTCAATTCGTGTTACGGCATTCCTGCTAGTGAGACTGCGTGAATGTAGCTTCTGACCTTTCTAGGAGACAATCTCATAACAAATTCCCTAATCCCTTGTCTCTTATAATCTTTCTTCCCAGCCCCTCTCCTGAAATGTTCCCTGAGCCTTAGGACCAGGAGTGTTGTGTACATGTATCCATTGGAGTTTGGCTACATAACTCTGTATTTTTATTGGTTGGAGTTTTCTGTATTGTTTTCCATCTGTTACAAAGAGAAATTTGCAAATAGTCCTTCCTGTAAAGTTTCCTAGTTTTCTTTGTATCACTTACCATTCAAAAAAAAATTAATGTCTGTCACGCTCTTTGGCTGCTGTCATAATTGAGCCAAGAGCCACATATAGTTTATTTCATTTCAAAGTATTATCAGGTGCCATGGAGCTTCAGTATACTTGAGACATTTCTTACTAAAAACAAAACAATCTCAATCAAGGCCTTGCATGGATAGAAAGAGTAGTCAGACAAATTACGAAGAAAAATTGCTAAAAAGGTCACTAACCACAACATCTCCTCTGATTATCAGAATTATGAAATAGCAGTGAGATCAAGGGGTCATCCCCTAAACTGAAAACAAGTGGCTGCATTTTGAAATTAACACAGTCTTTCAGGAAATAAATTAATCTTAGAATTGGCTATTCAATCAATTCTCAAGTCACAAGCAGCATCCACCTTCTCTAGTAGGACAAGAACTAATAATTTAAAAAATCAAAGAGAGAAAGAAAAGAAGTGAAAGAATGAAGAAGTAGAATAATTGTAATAAATCAATCTTATGGAACAAATAAGTCCTATAATCCCTGAAAGAAAACATAATAAAATAACAAAGTGTGTATACATGAGTCCACACAACTTTCAATGGAAAGTAGAGGTTTCCTTAAAGGGAATACTTATTTACCAAGAAGTAGCAATTTCAAACTGAATATTATACCCTCTTAATGAATATGCATTTCCCAATTAAATACTGAAAGTGTTCCTGAATACATTACAGATCATAAATGCCAACAGTCATGATATAGTGAGTTAAACTGGAAAAGCACAAGTTCTAATTAAGACCATGATCAAACAGCCACACCATGTTCAATCACTGCACACAGATCACAGTGAATGTGTACCACCTACATCAGAAGGTGGAACCAGTGTCATAGGTGTCTAGACACATGTCCATTAAATCAGTGAGGACATATCATCATAGTTAAGATATAATGGACAGCCAGGGTTTGACTTACCATCAGATGCCACATCACTTAGGAACATGAATAAAATATGAATATGATAAAATTTAACTGATTTGCCTCACTGTGTCAGCACTCTGTGTTACTTTCTAAGTGAAGTTACATATTGCAGTTTGAGGAATGGCCCCTTGATCTCATTGTTATTTTATAATTCTAATAATCAAAAGGACATTGTACTTCATAAACCTCTTAGCCATTTTCATAGTAATTTGTCTTCATATCCAAGAATGGCTTGGTCGTGATTATGCTAGATTGATTATTTTTTACTAAGAAATATTTCACATAGGCTAAAAATGCATGAAATATGATTCAGTAGGTATTTAAACTTATTAAAATGATTAAATAGTTCCACAAATTTTAGTAAACAACTGTTTTCTGACAAGTCCCAAGTACCTCCTGCAAAGCCAAACCAGTGACACAGGATGTCTGATGCACTGTGCCCTGGGATCCTTTGAACTCCTATCTCATCAAGGACAGATTAATGTGACATAGATAAAGCTTTGCTTACATTTGGAGACTCATTCACAATAACACACATGGAAACACAAAAAAGAAATAATACCACCAATTTCAAAGTGACAATTTCCTCTGAGAAAAGGGGAAGTGGATTTGTTTTCTGAATGAATATATAAAGATTGTCAAGTGTTCACATATTATGTGCCTTTAAATAAATTGTTGGCATGTAAAGAATTCAGTATTACTCTTTAAATTGTATTTGGACAGTGTGACATTTTATATATATGTTTCATAAATATGTATTAATAAGTAATGCATTATGTAAATTCTGTATATAATGATAAAATACATATTAAGTTAAGGTTATGTAGCTTATGATAAACTGCTAGGCAAGGTATATCAAAAGGTATATTTTGACATTAATATATAAGTTCTAAATGCCTGCTTTAGATGAAGTATCAAAGTGTCAAGTTAATTGTCATCTATGGGTAGGCAAAATATTCTTATATCAGGAAGATTTCTTATTTCTCTGAATGTAATCTTCATTTCTACTCATAGGCAAAACTTTTTTAAATTGCACAGCTTAATTTATTCTTTTACAGTGGGAGCTTTTCCTAATAAAAGGATCACATAGGTTACTTACTGAAAATACCAATCTAGAATAATCCCAAAACTAATGTGCAAGAATCAGTGGGTTGGCCTTGCAGGAATCAATATTTAATAAGATTTCTATGTGATCCTGTCAGATGCCTGGGTACTAAATTGTTATTTTGTGAAAGACAATTTTTTCTTCCTTATTCTATCACTATGATTCTCCCAATTGGGTTGTAATTCTCTATTTCAATATTAATATAAAATAATAGAAGTCATATTATTCTAACTTTAAAAATTTAGAATTTATTATGATGCATATTACTTACAAACAGAGAGTGAAATGGGCTATGCGCTCATAGGATTCCACAATATTTCAAAGAGTAAACACAATAAAAACATCATGTGCTATAATAGTCTACAAAATTATTATCATTGTTTTGTTATGTTGCATGCATCACACAACATAACCAATTTCTCTATGTTCATTACAGGAATATATTCAGTTTATACATTGAGTTTCTCTTGATTATATAGTCAAGTTATACAGTGATGAACAGAACTGAAAATGAAAGATATCCAAGAAGCATATAGACTTATTATCTTTTGTTCTTTATAAGATACATAAAAAGTTTAGCTCTTTTACCCTGAAGGTTGTCACACATTCTGATTAACAGCCTAGTGATTACAGGTTTATCCTAAGAAGCTGGACTGAAATTTTATATAAGATTTTGCCTTATGCATAACTGCAATAGGGTAAGAAAATCATTCTTATTAATGAAATGCAAATTTCTGTTATGTAACTACACATCTTTCATAAACTATGAAAATAATTGATTTTGTAGTTATTAGCAAAAATTTTAATTGAATATGGATTATTCTCTCATGCAATACAACTAGATCACAGTTCCCCTTATTCCACTCTTCCTAGCTCCTCCGCACACACTTCCTCTTTCTCCCAGATCCACTCCCCTCTATTGCCTTTTAAGAAAAGACAAGGCCTCCAATAGATAACAAGCAAATGAAATAAAACTAGACAGAATAAGACCGGGCAAAAGCCCTTATATCAAGGCTTGATAAGGCAAGCCAAAAGGAGGAAAAGAATCCCAAGATCAGACAAAAGAGCCAGAGATACGCATGCTCCTACTGTTAGCAGTCTCACAAAACACCAAGGTAACAGCAATAACGTATATACAGAGAACCTGGTATAGACCCATGCAGGCCTCCCGCTTGTCAAGTTTGGTCTCTGTGAGCCCATATGAGCCCTGTTAGTTGATTTAATGGGTCGTGTTCAACTGATGTACTACCCCTCTGACTACTACAATCTTCCCTGCTTCTATACCCCTTTTCATGGGGGTGCCCAATCTTTGAGGAGAGGGACTCAGTTGAGACTTCCAATTTATACACTCTCTCTACATAATGTCTGACTTTGCACCTGCTCCCATCTGATGCCAGAGGAAGCCTCTCTGATGAAAATAGGTCAAGGCACCCGTCTATGACTACAGCAGAATATAATTAAGAATCGTTTTTTCCTGTTGTTTTGGCCTGTAGTGTTTGGTTCTACACCAGGTCTCTGGGCTATACAGTCTCTGGTTCCTTGCAATCCAGGTAGTTGTGGGAATAGGCTCTCTCTTCACTTGGGCCTCAAGTTAAACCAGACAATGTTTGGCCACTCCCACAAGTGCAGTGCCACCATTACTCTAAGACATCTAGCAAGCAGGACAGATAGTAGGTCCAGGGTTTTGAGGGTGAGTTGGTGTTCAGATTTCTTTTTCAGTAGACTTCAGATTGCCTTCCTACAAGAAAGAGACTACAAGGTACAAGTGAAGGCTCCATGCAGGCACCAGCTTGACTTCTCTACCTTCAATGAGCTCTGTAGATGTAGTCTGCAATGGTGCCCTACGGTCGGTTTGGAGAGCAACCCTCTGTTCTAGTATCAGCCTGGGCTGTTAAGGGATCTCAATGGGATCCCATTGGTCAACAGCTATACTGAACAAATCCCAATGGCACCACTGGAAATCTTCTCTGGTTACAAAATATTGCCAGTATAGATTCTGTATCCTGCATTACTAGGAGTCCTCAGTAGGGTCACCCTCATAGATTCCAGGAATTTCCACTGCAATAGGTTACCACACTGACCCCATGTCCATCATTTTCTACCATCTTTCCCTGCCCTCTTCCTCCATCCCTTTCCACACCTACACTTGATCCTTCTCACTTCAGTCCTCACTTTTCCCAGTCCACCAGCAAATTCTCTTCTGTTTCCCTTTCCCAGGGAAACCCTTGTGTTCACCCTAGAGCTCTTCTCTTTATCTAACTGTTGCTGCAGGGCTTCTCTCCAGGTTCCCCAAGCCCCGCAGTCCCACAATCCACTTATAAAATAATCACTCAGACGCTTATATCACTTATAAACTGTATGGCTGTGGCAGGCTTCTTGTTAACTGTTCTTTTATCTTAAATTAACCCATTTTTATAAATCTATACCTTGCCACGTGGCTGGTGGCTTACCAGAGTCTTTACATGCTGCTTGTCCTGGCGGTGGCTGCAGTGTCTCTCCTCCTTCTTCCTGTTTCCCCAATTCTTTCTCTCTTTGTCCTGCCTATACTTCCTGCCTGGTCACTGGCCATCAGTGTTTTATTTATATAGAGTGATATCCACAGCACTTCCCCTTTTCTTCTTTTTTTAAAAAGGAAGTTGTTAACTTTAACATGGTAAAATTACATATAATAAAACAATTATCGAGCAAGAATTACAGTTACAATATTAAAGAAGATGTCTTATCTATCTTATATTTGTGAGTTTAAGGTTTTATATCTAACTTATCTTTTATCATAACTGAGGAAATTACAACTATCTAGTTTTCAACCACATCAAAGACCTGAGAAGGAACATAATGGTACCTGAGAAATGGTAGATGGATGCAAGCAACTTTCAGGAATCTTGCAAAAGTAGAGCAGGACAGCTGGCAGCCTGGATAGTCACCTAATGTTTCTCAGCATTGTTGGTGCATTCAAATTGGCTACAGGCCTAGAGTATCTGACAGACCATTTTCAGAAGCAGGATTTCTGAAAGACCATCTTACCCTGTCTTGGCAGAGTACAGTGGTCGCTTTCCTTGTGTCCCACTTGTCCAGAAAGGACAGCATTGCATTTGTACTGTCAGCCATCAAGGCAAGGGCAGTTCTTTGCCCAGTAGGCCACTTTGTGCCAAGAAGACAAACTTCCAAATGGAAATGTCTTAGAAGCCCAACATTCTCTCAGGATCAATTGGTGCAGCCAGGAGCAATTGTGTCTCACGTCAACAGAATTTTAAGTTATTTAAATGCCATATTCTCTAGGTCTATGAAGTGTTTGAAGATTACCCTATCTATCTGAAATATATCTATGTATACCTAGAAGACTTAACTAACATGGCCACAGATATGATTATCATAGACGACTAATTATTAATCTATTTTTTAATTATCCATTACAATTTTAAATGGGTTACATAAACTTAATACCTCAAATAAGAATAGAAATA
Source organism: Peromyscus maniculatus bairdii (assembly GCF_049852395.1). NCBI lineage: Eukaryota > Metazoa > Chordata > Mammalia > Rodentia > Cricetidae > Peromyscus > Peromyscus maniculatus. Next base: position 9,394,824 of record NC_134870.1, read on the forward strand.
GTGCTGTGGATATCACTCTATATAAATAAAACACTGATGGCCAGTGACCAGGCAGGAAGTATAGGCGGGACAAAGAGAGAGGAGAATTGGGGAAATAGGAAGAAGGAGGAGAGACACTGCAGCCACCGCCAGGAGAAGCAGCATGTAAAGACACCGGTAAGCCACCAGCCACGTGGCAAGGTATAGATTTATAGAAATGGGTTAATTTAAGATATAAGAACAGTTAGCAAGAAGCCTGCCATGGCCATACAGTTTATAAGTGATATAAGCGTCTGTGTGATTATTTTATATGTGGATTGTGGGACTGTGGGACTTGGTACAACCTGGAGAGAAGCCCTCCAGCAACACCTAACCTCTCTGGGACTGTAGGTGGTATCTTGACCATCATTTACTTAACAGCTAATATACACTTATAAGTGAGTAACTTCTCTTTTCTGGGTTTAGGTTACCTTAGTCAGGATGGTTTCTTCTACTTGCCTACAAATTTTATGATATCATTATTTTAAATAGCTGAGTAATACTTCATTGTGTAAATGTACCATATTTTCTTTGTCAATTCTTTGGTTGATGGCTATCCAGGTTGTTTACAATTTCTGGTTATTATGAATAAAGCTACTATGACCACAGTTGAGCAAGTGTTCTTGTGATGGGATGGATCATTGTTTGGGTATTTGCCCAAGAGTGGTATAAGTGGGTCTTGAGGTAGATTGATTCCCAATTTTCTGAGGAATCACCATATTAATTTCCATAGTGGCTGTGCAAGTTTGCAAATCCCACCAGCAATAAAGGAATCTTTTCCTTGCTACAAATCCTCACCAGAATGAGCTGCCACTTGTATTATTGATCTTAGCTATTCTGAAAGGTGTACCTTGGAATTTCAAGGTAGTTTTGACTTGCAATTCCCTGCTGAGTAAACATGGTGAAGATTCAAGTGTTCCTCTGCCATTTGCATTTCCTCTTTTGAGAATGCTCTATTTGGAGCTGTACCTCTTTTTTAATTGAGTTTTTTTTCTTATCTAGGTTTTTGAGTTCTTACATATTTTGGATATTAGATATCTATCAGATGTGGAGTTAGTAAATCATTTTTTCCATTATGTAGGTTGCCACTTTGTCCAATTGACTGTGTCCTTTGCCCTACAGAAGCTTTTCAATTTCATCAAGTTCCATTTATTAATTGATGATCTTTGAGCCTGCCCTATCAGTGTTCTGTTCAGATAGTTGTTTGCTATGCCAGTGCATTCAAGGCTATTCCGCTCTCTCTACTGTGAGGCTCAGCGGGTCTGGTATTATGTTGATAACTTTGATTCACTTTGAACTGAATTTTGTACAGGGCAATAAATATGATTTATTTGCATTCTTCTACATGCAGATTTCCAATTTGACTAGCACTATTTGTTGTTAGTTGCATTCTTTTTTTACAGTGCCAATTTCTGATTTATTTTATCAAAAATAAGGTATATATATGTGTTTAGATTTATATCTGGGTCTTCAATTTGATTCCATTGTTCAATGTGTCTGTCTTTGTGCCAATGCCATGGATTTTTTACTTGATTATTTGTTTTACTATAACTCAGTAGTTCAACTTGAAAGCAGGCATGGTGATAACTCTAGCAGTTCTTTTATTGTTCAGCATTGTTTTAGTTATCCTGGGTTTTGTTTTCCATATGAAGTTGAGAATTGTCCTTTCAAAGTCTCTGAAGAATTGTGGTGGAATATGATGAGGATGGCATCGACTCTGTAAATTGCTTTTGGCAGAATGGCCATCTTTACTTTGTTAATCCTACAGATCCATGAGTATGGGAGCCATTTTCTGATAGCTTCAATTTCTTTCATCAAATGCTTGAAGTTTTTATCATACTGGTTCTTCACTTGCTTGGTCAGAATTAATTCAAGATATTTTATATTATTTGAGGCTATTGAGAATGTTGCTGTTTCCCTGATTTCTTTCTTAGTCGACTTGCCATTTGCATATAGAAGGGTGACTCATTCTTTTTAGTTAATCTTGTAATCAAGCACTTTGTTAAAAGTGTTTATCAGCTGAGGGTTTACCTGGTGAAATTTTTAGGGTCACTTATAAGTACTATTATATCATCTGCAAATAACTATACTTTGGTTTCTTCCTTTGCAAATTGCATCCCCTTGATCTCTTTCTATATTCTTATTGTTCTAACTAAAATTTTAAGTACTGTATTGAATAGCTATGGATACAGTAGACAACCTTGACTTGTTCCTGATTTTAGTGTAATTGCTTTAAGTTTCTCTGCATTTAATTTAATGTTAGATATAAGCTTGTTGTAAATTGTTCTTGTTATGTTTAGGTATGTTCCTTGTTTCCCTAATCACTACAGGACTTTTATCATGAAGGAGTGTTGGATTTTGCTAAGGACTTTTTGACATCAAATGAGATGATCTTGTGTGTGTGTGTGTGTGTGTGTGTGTGTGTGTGTGTGTGTGTGTGTGCTTTAAATTTCAGTTTGTATATATGGTGAATTATATTTGCATGTTGAATCATCCTTGCATCTCTGGGATGAAACCTACTTGAGCATGGTGGATAATCTTTTTGATGTACTCTTGGATTCATTTTGTAAGTGTTATATTGTGTATTTTTGCATTATGTTAAAATGGCTACACAACTTGGCTTCTTAGGTCCCTTTGCTTGAAATATTTTTTTCCAACCATTTACCCTGAGGTAATAATGTCCATCCTTGATGTTGAGGTGTTTTTCTTAGATGCAGCACAGGGATGGGTCCTTTTTTTCTATCGATTCTGTTAATGTGTGCTTTTTTTTAAACTGGGGAATTGATATTGAGAGATATAGAGGACTGATGATTGTTAATTCCTGTTACTTTGTTGTTGAGGGTGGTGGTGATGTGTATACACACTCTTCTGTGTGTGTGTGTGTGTGTGTGTGTGTGTGTGTGTGTTTCTCTTCTTTTGGTTTTGCTAGTGTGGTATTATTTCTTTCCTGTGTTTTTATGGGTATATTTAAACTCCTTGATTGATGTCTTTCTTCTAGCACCTCCATTAAACCTGGATTTATAGATAGATATTGTGGCTTTATCATGAAATATCTTACTTTCTCCATCTATGGTGATTGAAAGTTTTGCTGGGTATAGTAATCTAGGCTGTCATCTGTGCTCTCTTAGAATCTACTGCATATATGTCCAAGCCCTTTTGGTTTTTGGAGTCTCCATTGAGAAGTGGGAAGTAATTCTACCTTTATATGGTACTTGCTCTTTTTCCCTTGTTGGATTTAATGTTCTTTCTTTGTTTTGTATTTTAGAAGTTTTGATTATAATTTGGTGATGGGATTTTCTTTTCTGGTCCAATCTATTGTAGTGTTATGTATTCTTCATGTACTTTTAAAGTATCTCCTTCTTTAGGTTAGGAAATTTTTTTCTGTGATTTTGTTGCAAATATTTTCTAGCCTTTGAACTGGGATTTTGTGCCAGTTCTATTATTATTCTATTATTATTTGTGCCAGTTCTAATATTATTAATATTGTGCATTTCTATTATTCTTAGGTTTGGTCTTTTCATAGTATCCTAGATTTCCTGGATATTTATGTTCTCTGTTCACATTCCTAAGATTTTCATTTCCAGAATTCTTAGTTTATGTTTCCTTTATTTTTTCTATTTTCATTTTCAGGTCTTGAAAAGTATCCTTCAGCTGTTCCTTTGCTTTTTTGGCTTTTGTTATGGGATTTAATCATTTCCTTCAATTGTTTGTTTGTGTTTTCTTAGATTTCTTTAAGGGATTCATTCATTTACTCTTTAAGGACCTCTTTCATCTTCATATAGTGGGTTTTAAGATTATTTTGTCTTTTTTTTTTCTTGTGCTTCATCTGTGTTGAAATATTCAAGTCCTGCTAGGGTAGAATAGCTGGGCTCTGGTGGAGACATATTGCCTTTGCTGTTACTGACTATGCTGTTATGCTGATGTCTAGGTACCTGTCCTTGGGGTGATTTTAGGTCTAGGTGCTGATTTGTGGTTTTGTCTTTGTTGGGTTGTTATTCTGCTCCTTGGTTTCTGTTTCCTCTCTTCATTTTCAGAGACTTTGTTGGCCGTGTTTTACTTGTTGATTTACTGACTAGTGTATTTATGTGAAATGCTTGCTGGTGAAGGGGAAGCCAGTGGGAGATGGTCTGGTGCAGTGCTAGGGATGAGACTGAGGATTGGGTCTGGGAGAACAGAAAGAATGGAGAAGGTCCATGGGAAGCTTACCTGGTCATCTGGCAGCTGTAGTCTGTGGCTGAGCAGGGGTTGACAGTGCAAGTTAGGAGCTGGGACACAGCAAAGAAGTGGAGGAATGCAGGTGGTGATGACCTGTGGGAGACACAGAGGCATGGATAGGAGAGGGAAGGCTGCAGCTGGCTGAAGATTCAGAATGGCTCTCTGCACTAAGGAAGCTGTGAACAGTGAATGCTACAGCTTCTTAGTCAACAAAGCTGGACACCTCAACAGGTATAAGCAGGAAATCAGAATTCTGGTGACAGCAGAAGTACCAACAAAGTAGACATTCACAACAGGAGCCAAACTGAGGGCAAACAAAAATTATTCATTTGGATCTATTTTATAATTTAAATTATTTGTGAACATTTTTTATATGAGTAATGTTTTACATCAGCCCTGCCTTCCTTCTCCTCGCTCCCATGCTCCTTGTGCTCTCACATCTCCCACTCATATTCATTACCTTTTCTTTGATTATTAACATTTTAATTAATTTAGTAATTATACACACACATGAATACATACACACATATGTATACACCACTTTATGATCTCTGTGTGTGTGTGTGCATGTGTGTGTGCATGTGTGTGTACATGAGTGTGTGTGTGTGTACATGAGTGTGTGTGTGTGTGTGTGTGTGTGTGTTGGTATTGTGTTCCCCAAAATATTGTGCACCCTAATAAACTTATCTGGGGTCAGAGACAGAACAGCCACTAGATACAAAGGCTAGAAAACGGTGGCACTCACACCTTTAATCCTAGCATTCCAGAGGCAGATATGTATCTCTGTGTTCAAGGATACAGCCAAGCATGGTGACTTATGCCTTTAATCCCAAGAAGTGAGCCTTTAATCCCAGGGAGTGATGGCAGATAGCAGAAAGATATATAAGGCATGAGGACCAGGAACTAGAAGCATTTGGCTGGTTAAGCATTTGGCTGGTTAAGCTTTCAGGCTTCTAGCAGCATAGTTCAGCTGAGAGCCATTTGGATATGAGGACACAGAGGCTTCCAGTCTGAGGAAAGAAGACCAGCTGAGAAGTTGGCCAGGTGAGGTTAGCTGTGGCTTGTTCTGTCTCTCTGACCATCCAGCATTTCACCCCAATAATTGGCCCCAGGTTTGATTTTATTAATAAGAACTTTTAAAGATTCCTGCTACATGTCTCTCTGTGTGTATGTCCCTGATTGAGTCAAGTTAGTATCACTCACATCTACTTAAGGCTGCCAACTTGTTATTACTTAACCTCTCAGTGGCTCATCCCTGCAGAAGACTAATTGTTCCTCTCTTAGCAGCTAGTGCATGACTGAAGGGTTTGGAGCTGTTCACACCTGAGGCTCCTACAGGATAATGCTGTCCAATCAGAAGAGGTGTCGCCCCTCAGCTGATCATTTCAGAAATATCCTCATTAATGACTTCTTAGTTGATTCCTGGTCTGATCAAGGTAACTCTTATTATTAATGATCACAGAAGTTAATTTTAGAAAGGAGAGAAAAATGCATTAAATAACCTTTATTTCCTAAGAAATTGAGATAATGACAGACATTAAAAATATTGTTAATATACTGAATTACAGTTCAATGAATTAGTCAGATAGTTTAAAATTAAATACATTGTCTTCAAGAGTTCCTTATCAAATGGGACTGTTGTAGAGACCATTTGTACCTGATAGATTTTCTGGACCCTGATAATAGGTTTCTCGGCTGACACAATAAGACAGATCAAGCTGAATTAAAAAGTAAAAGACCAGGTTTATTTGGGTAAAGTACTCCTGGGTGACTCTCCAGTCCCCAGAGAGCTGTGGATCTCCCAGGCTGCGGGGAGACGGGATAGAACAAGAAAGGAGGTGTCCACTTGGGTGCAGAGGCTGAAGGAGCCAGAGAAGCACATGTGTCCTTGTGAATAGTAACATGGGAAGAATCAGACTCTAAAATTTGGAGTTAGATTCAGTCACAGACAAGTGATCCATACATACTCTAATGGGGGCCAGATCGGCAGATGCTGTACGGGAGAACAGTCATGTGGTAGGCAAGAAGCAGTTGGCCTCTCAGGCTCTGACTCCCACCTTGTAACAAAGGTAAGGATGGAACATTTACACTGTTTTGGGTGGCAGAGCACACAGAAACACAGAGACTGGATCTGTTGTGGGTGGGGTGGGCAGGTAGAACTCGAGCATGGTAGTGTTAGAAAGCAGACATAAACAAACAAAGAAATGAGTATGTTGTGGGAAGAATCCCAGCATGACCAGACCAAATGTCAGGTGTAAAAAAGGAAAGTGGGTACCTTTTGGTGGGCCGTGCCGATGTATGCCACGAAGAGAACACACCAGGAATAACGAAGTTAGTACAGGAGCTTTACTGGGGATAGGGAGTGTGAAAGGGTGAAAGGCTACCTCAGAGAGGAGATGAGAGGCAAGTAGCGGAACAGAGAACAGGGAAGAGGAAGGGGTGGGAGTTCGGGGCTCAAAAACCCCGGGTAAGGGAGCTCAAACCATGTCCTATGGTGTGAGACCGCCCCAATCTAGATAACTTTTGTAGTGGATACCCCAGGGGGGACCGAAGATCAGATCTAGATCTGCAGTTGGCCATTTCCAAGCCTGTGCCAGAGAAAGAAGCCTATAGCAAGGTGTCCACTTCCAAAGCCTGGGTTTAAGATGGTGGGTGAAGGAGGTGCCTTTGTGTGGGATGTCTCTTCTACAAAGGGCCTCACGGAACAATGATGGTCTTGGGTCTGGAAATGGATCGGGAGTGCCCAGTGTGGCCACAGCTTGGCAGAAATCCTGAGAGTCTTTTACTCAGAAGGGGTCTTGACTCGGGAGAGGTCTGGGACCTCTATAGGCAGTGGCTTGGAAATAGGTGACGTACCAGAGTCAAAAGTCAATCCCATCTGGTGGAGAGGGAGATGAAAGGAGTGGCCTTCAACGTGGCCAAGGGACCAGGTCCACCCAGCAGGTAAGGCTCAACTCTTCCCGGGTTTTAGCACCAATATGATAGGTTTTCTGGACCCCCCAAATAGATTTCTACAGCAATGCAGTCAGCTAGATCAAGCCAAATTAAAAATTAAAGATCAGGTTTATTTGGGCAAAGCACTCCCCCTGACTTTCCAGCCCTCAAAGAATGAAGCAGGAGAAGGAGGCAGGAGAAAATCACAGGGTGATCTGAAGGAGGGGGCTTAAACACCCTGCAGGCACAGAGCAATGGCATGTCCTGCACAAGCTGGGTTTGTGCTCAATTATAACACTTCGGGTGGGGATTGGGGAGCTGGCAGCTTCAGAGAAGGAGCCACCCACCATCACCAAGAATGTAGAACTGGGCTTTTGGGCGGTTCTCTGAGAGGACAGGGTTTGGAGCGAGAGAACCGGGGCCAAGATAGAGATTCCAGCCGAACAGTAACTTCAATAGAGAGTTAATAAAATTTAATAGAAAAGTATAAGTATACATAATCAATTTTAACTTTTAATTAATAACAATATCTATATTATTGTAAAATGAATTTGAAAGAAAATAAGATGGTTTTAGTGGATTTTAGTTAAGTTACCATAACAATATAAATTAAAAGTAATATTTTATGTTTGTATTAAAGTATTTTGAAAACACACACCAAAAATTACTTTTCAAAATTTTATTTTTGTAATAGCATAGAATGGTTCAAACAACTACCTTGTTGTTCTCAGGATAAGAAAACAGCAGTGTTCTTGGCTTTAGTTCAAGCAAACACACTCTGGAATAAATTAAATGATGTACAAATGCTTGTGATATGAGTAAATCAAGCACAATTTGCTAAGTGCTCTCTGCTTCTAGACAGCATTGTAAGCAATGTCTCAAATATCAATTATATCAACCATTTGCAAGTTTGTCTTCAAGAAATTAATTAAGTTGGAAATGGACTAGGTAATGCATGCTTTTTAAATTACACAGATAACTGCTAATTGAACCAGACATCAAACACGGATTAGCTAATCAATTTGATATAAAAGCTACAAAATTAACATTCATGTTATAACTGACATATTTACATAGATCACTACCTCACAGAATTCTAACAATTATTGTCCCAATTTTTTTTAAATGAAGTCAGATCTATATAAGTAGGAGCTGACTTGTGTAAGATTATAGGTACTATTAGAACTGAGTGTCCCCAAGTCTCTCACTCTCCACACATTTTCTAGTTACAGATCTCTGAATTAATTCTCAATTGCTACAAGAATAAGCTTCTCTGTTGAAGGTTGACTAAATCACTAGGAGTAATTTTATTTATTTGTTCCTTTAGTAGAATAATAGTATGAGTTTTTCTCCTAGGCCTGTTATCTATATAGTCTCAATTCTTCGTCATTATTGCAGTGTCACTTATAAATATTCCATCTCATGGACTTGGCCCTAAATCTAATAAGGAAAGCATGAGAGTTGGTTACTTCCATATATGCGGCTGTTCTATCATTATATATTTCATAAAGGTCACTGTAACGGGTCACAGGGTTTGTAGCTGTATAATATAGATGATTGTATTTCTCTTCCTGGGCATGTGACCTACACGGGAGTGTGGTTTCTGTACACATTAACATTCCATTGGAAAAATGTGACATTGTTGTTTGTTTGTTTCCAGTGAGTATCAATTCCAGATAACTTTTTGGATAGGAGCAGGACAAGATATCGACTTCACCTTGGTAGTGTTAGAATCCTCTTTTGTGTGAACCTGTGTAAATCTTGTATATGCAGGCCCACATGCTCAGGAGTAGTTGGACAATAACATATAAACTCAATGCTATACTTGTTATATTTTGAATTATTCAGACTTTTTTGCCTTGCTGATCTTTACCTTATATTTTGACTTTTGTTTTTGTGTATTTTGTGTTTTTTGATTTATTTTTAAAACATAACTGGATGGGAATTGAGGTATAGAGGTATTTGAGGAGTTGGGGGAGGTAGAAAACATGATATAAATACATTATAAAAATTCTAGACTCATAACTAGGCATTGAGCCTTAGGATTTCTTTAATTAAGGTACTTATTTATGTATTCAGTCATACACACACACACACACACACACACACACACACACACACACTGAAAATTTTGAATAATTCTGTGGCTGCCATAAAGTCAGTACTGGAGATTTTTATGAAAGCAAGCAGAAGACAATTAAATGACATGACATCTGTTGTCCTAAATTAAAATATTTTTAAAATAAATGAAGAGCAATGTTATTTGGACAAATTCAAAATGTTGCAGTTTAACTTCATGGTAAAATGCATGTATGTGGCATTTTCAGTCCTCTTGAGTTTGAGTCAAAATATCTTTTTTTGAAAATTTTCTTTAATTAAAAATAAATTCTCAAGCCGGGCGTGGTGGCGCACGCCTTTAATCCCAGCACTCGGGAGGCAGAGCCAGGCGGATCTCTGTGAGTTCGAGGCCAGCCTGGGCTACCAAGTGAGCTCCAGGAAAGGCGCAAAGCTACACAGAGGAACCCTGTCTCGAAAAAACCAAAAAAAAAAAAACCAAAAAAAAAAAAATAAATAAATAAATTCTCTTCTCATATAAAATATATTCATAATAATTTCTCTCCCCTCTACTACTCCAAGCCCCCCATTTCTCCTCCCCTCCAGATCCACTCTTTTTTCTGTCTCTCATTAGAAAATATCAGATATCTAAGAGATAAGAATCAAACCTAATAAAATAAAATTTACTAAGATGAAACAAGAACCATCACATTGAGGCAGGCAAGGCAATACAACATAAGCAAAAGAGCCCTGAGAATATGTACAAAGCTCAGAGACCAACTCTTTCTCACACTCGGTAGTCCCATCAAAATACTGAGCTGAAATATATATATATATATATATATATATATATATATATATATATATATATATATATATATATATATATATGACTTGATGCTGATCAGTGTCGACTCAATTCTTGCTGCTTCAGTCTTTGTGAGTTAATATGAGCCTTGCTCAGGTGTTCTCTTGCTTTTAAACTCTTTATGCCTCCTCTTCCATGGGGTTCAGTGAGCTTTGATGGGAGGGACGTGATGAAGATGTCCCATTTAGAACTGTGTTTTCCAAGCTCTCTCGCTCTCTCTCTCTCTCTCTCTCTCTCTCTCTCTCTCTCTCTCTCTCTCTCTCTCTCTCTCTCTCTCTCCCTCCCTCCCTCCCTCCCTCCCTCCCTCCCTCCCTCCCTCTCTCCCTCTGCTTAATGCCTTGCTGTTTGTCTCTGGTTTTGTTCCTAGCTGTTGCAGGAAGAAGCATCTCTGATGATGATTGACTAAGGCACTAATCTATGAATATAGTAACATATCATTAGGAGGCAAGTTTGTTACTCTTTTTTTGTTTTTAACAGCACTGTTTGCTTTTACTAAAGATCACTTGGCTATTTGGAATATTGTTCTTGGTCAATCAGTGTCAGGTATGTGTTTTATCAAGTGGAGAGGGCCTTAAGTCAAACCATACATTAGCTGGCTCCCCCACATCTTCTATGTCATCATTACCCCAGCATGTCTTGCAGGTAGAACACATTGACAAAGGATTTGTGGCTGGTTTGGTGTTTACATGTCTCTCTTGGTATTTTGCAGAGTTCCTTCCTTCACCAAAGACACTAGAACATAGGAGTGAAGGCTCCATGTAGGCACCAGTTCATCTTCTCCATGCTCACTAAGTTGTGTGGGTATTGTCCTTTGCAATGGGACGCTTTAGTCTGTTTGTGAAGAGAAACAGCCTGGTTGTTTGGGGATTTCCAGATGACCCCCTTGGCCAACAATTAAGTTGAATGCAACCCAGTCCCAGGACTGGTAAACTTGTTCGGTGACAAGTGATGTTCTGTGGGGACCTCTGTCACTATTTTTATTAAGAGACTTCATTAGGACCACCTTCATATATTTTAGGGAATATCCATTGTGTTAGAATTTCTATACCAACCTTCAAATGCCCCACAGTTCTGTCTCTCCTCACACTCCCTTCCTCAATCCTACTTCTTATCTTACCCTTCCGCACCTGATCCTCTGAATTGTCTCCCTTCCTACCCATAGTCCATCCATAAATTATTCTGTTTCCCCCTGCCAGGAAGATCCATGTGTCCCTACTAGTCCCTTCCTCAATACCTAACCTCATTGGATCTACAGATTGTATGTTGGTTAGCATCTGTTAAATGGCTAATATCCACACATAAGTGAATATATACCATATTCATCTTTCTGGGCCTGAATTAATTCATTCATGATGATTATTTTCTAGTTCTACTCATTTGCCTGTAAATATCATGATAGTGGCTTTTATTTTTAACAGTTAATTCATCATCCATTACATAAAAGTACCCAAAATTTTCTTTATACAATTTCCTCTTGAGGGACATCTAGATTGTTTCCAATTACTGGCTATTATGAATACAGCAGCAACAAACAAGTTTAAGCAAGCATCCTTGAGGTAAGATGGAGCATCTTATATGCCCAAGAGTGATATAGCTGGGTATTGAGACAGATGAGTTCCCAACTTCCTGAGGAGCCACCATATCAATTTTCATAGTGGTTGTACAAGTTTGCACTCCCACCAACAATGAAGGAGGGTACCCCTTGCTCCATATTCTCTCCAGCATGAACTGTCATGTGGTGATATTTTATTTGTGCACCCCAATAAAGGTTATCTGGGATCAAAAGAAAAAACTAGCCATTATATTAAACATAGAGGTCAGGCAGTGGTAGCATATGCCCTTAATCCTAGCATTCAGGAGACAAAGATTCATCTGATCTCTGTAAGTTAAAGGCCACACTGGGAACAGAGCCAGGCATGGTGGCACACGCCTTTAATCTCAGTGCTAGGTAATCATACAGGTGTGGAGGATCTATACAGACAGACAGGAAGTGATAAAGCTTGGCGGAAAGAGGAACATAATGTTGCTGGGCAGAGAGGAAGTAAGATGGCAGGGCACAGAAAGGATACAGTGGTGAATATATGGGAAATAGCTCTGTCTTTGGCTGAGGATTTTCTAGTGGTAAGAATGTGGCTGACTTCTTTCTGGTTCTCTGATCTCTCAGTTTTCACACCAATGTCTGACTTCAGGTTTTTTTAAATTACTAAGACCTTTTAAGATTCATATTACACTGTCACCTGTGTTATTGAACTTATCCATTCTGATAGGTATAAAATGAAATGTCAAAGTAGTATTTATTTTAATTTAATTTAACTGATGGCTAAAGGTGTTGAACACTTCTTTAAGTGTTTCTCAGCCATTTGAGAATATATAGAGTTATTGGTTTAGAGCCACTGTATCAATTTTCATAGTGGTTGTACAAGTTTGCACTCCCACCAACAATGGAGGAGGGTACCCCTTGCTCCAATTCTCCATTTTTAAATTACATATGTTTTTAATATCCAGTTTCTTGAGTTCTTTATATATTTTGGATATTAGTCTTTTATCAGATGTGGAGTCGGTAAAAAATCATTTCCCATTTCATGGGTTCTGGCTTTGTCAGGCTTGTACTGTTCTTTGCCTTACAGAAGCTTTTAAGTGTCATTTGGTCCCATTTGTTAATTAGTGATTTAGAGCCTGTGCTATAGGTGTTCAGTTCAGGAAGTTGTCTCCTGTGGCAATGAGTTCAAAGCTGTTCCCCTTTTTCTTTTTTCACAGATTCAGTGTGTCTGGTTTTAAGCTGATGTCTTTGATCCATATGAAGTTGAGTTTGTGCAGGGTGATAAATATAGACTGAATTAGATTTTTTTTTTCTACATGCAGACATCCAGTTTGACTAGCAGCATCTATTGAAGATGCTTTCTTTTTTCCATTGTGTATTTCTGGCTTCTTTATCATAATTCAGGTGCCCATAGGTGTGTGAATTTATGTCTGGATTTTCTATTCAATTAAATTGATCATTTTGCCTGTTTTTATGTCAATACCACCCAGTTTTTATTACTATAGCTCTGTAGTATAACTTATAATTAGGCATGGTGAGACCTCAAGCAGTTCTTTTGTTGTTCAGAATTGTTTTAGCTATCCCATGTTTTTTTGTTTTTCCATTTGAAGTTGAAAAACGCCCCAAGTCTGTGAAGAATTGTGGTGGAATGTTGATAGCGATTACAATAAATTTGTAGATTACTTTTGGAAGGATGGCCATTTTTACTATGCTAAACATATTGATCGGTGATCATGGAAGGTTTCTGATATCTTCAATTTCTTTCATTAAGGACTTTAAATTTTTAATCATCTTTCATTTTCCTTGGTTAGAGTTACTCTAACTTATTTTATACTATTTGAGGCATTGGAAAGGGTATTGTTTTGCTGAATTCTTTCACAGTCTATATGTAATTTGTAAATGGGAGGGCTCCTGATGTTTGTGAGTTAATCTTGTTCAGTTATTTTTGCTAAGGTCTTTATCAGCTGTCTGAGTTCCCTGGTGATATTTTTAGGGTCACTTATTTATACTATCATATCCTCTGGAAATAATGACACTTTCACTTGGGCCTTTCTAGTTTTCCCTTTATCTTTAGTTGTCTTGTCTTATTGTTTTAGATAGAAATTTAAGTACTGTATTAAATAGATATGGAGAAAGTGGACAGCTTTGTTTTATTCCTGATTTTAGTGGAATTGCTTTGAGTTTCTCCTCATTTAATTTGATATTGGCTATAGGATTGCTTTAAGTCGCCTTTTTGTGTTTTCGTATGTTCCTTGTATTTACAATCTCCTCAGGACATTTATCATCAAGGGGTTTTGTATTTTGTCAAACACCTTTACTGCATCTAATAAGGTGATCACGTGCTTTTTTTTCTTTGAGTTTGTTTATACAGAAGATTACATTTATTCCTTTTTATATATTGAACCATCTTTACATATTTTGGATGCAGCCTCCTTGATTATTCTGGAAGATATTTTTGATGTGCTTTTGGATTCTGTTTGTAAGTATTTTATTGAGCACTTTTTGCATCATGTTCATAAGGGAAATTAGTCTGTAATTCTTTTCTTGTTAGGTCTTTATGTGATTTGGGTACTTTTAAAATTACTTAGTTTTTTTGGAGGAAGGATAAAAATATTTACAAGCAAGTATTTCAGTTTGCATTTCAAAATATCCTCTACCACTTATGAAAAATAACCCTCTAAAATGTGTCTGAATTTAGAAATAAAAAATGCCTATAGACCATGACATGCTTTGCAAATTTGCAAGCACAGTATTTCTATAATTATATATTACTATTCATGTAGTTCATGGTTCATGGTCAAAAATTGTAGCAGACATGAATTATCCTAGGTATGACTTTTCTTTCATTCCCTCTTTTTTTTTTTTTTTTTTTTTTGGTTTTTTTCGAGACAGGGTTTCTCTGTGTAGCTTTGCGCCTTTCCTGGGACTCACTTGGTAGTCCAGGCTGGCCTCGAACTCACAGAGATCCACCTGGCTCTGCCTCCCGAGTGCTGGGATTCATTCCCTCTTTCTTATAGATGTTGCCGTGCCTTTCTGGTACTCTGGGCACTTTTGCTTTCTATGAAGCTTTGCTTTCCAAACCCCCTTTTGCCATGTGGCTGCTTGTCTTCCACGTGGCTAACAGAGCACCTTGCCTTACTCTAAGTCTAGGGATTTCTCTTTTCTTTTCTGGCATGCTTCTCTAGTCTGCTGCTGAGGAATACAGCTTGTCTGCTTTATTTTTTTTCTTTTTAAATTCTAATAATTCTTTCCATTTGTTTAAGAAAAAAGTTTCTAAAGTTTGTCATTGTAATAAAAAGTGCCACAATGTCAGTCCTCCTTAGGTTAATGGGACAAACCACAAAAAGACTCCCTGAAGTGTTTGGGTCTGGTATTGACCTTGAAGAGAGAAACATGAATCATAATTGCTAGTGCAAATATTCCTTGGTTCCCAGGTTTTGTCTTTCCACCCACTGCAAACACCACATATCATTCTGCTCATTGCAGGGCAAAGCATTGTGACTAATTCTTACATGTCTTATTTTTTTTTCTCACTGAAATGTATCTCCTTTTCCTATTCGGTCTTTCTCAAGCTCAGTTTTTTAGGGTAAAAACAACTCAGTTCAATTGGTCATTGGCTGTTTTGTTTTCTTAGCAGTTTGTGAAAACATAATAAAATACATTTTGGAAATGTTGAAGCATTTACCTAATTATTATGTATCAGTAAAAATTTGGGAGTCAGATATTGGTGTGAGAACCTGAATGATTAGAGAAATGGCAGAGAAGGAACCAGTGACTTCTCTATAGCATGAATCTTAAAAAGTCTTATTAATAAAAATAAACCTGAAGTCAGGTATTTTGGTGAATGCTGGAAGATCAGAGAAGCAGAACAAGCCCAGCCACCTCACCTTGCCAATTCCTCAGATGATCCTGTTTCCTCATCCGGAATGAATGTTAGTTGAACTGCTGCTAAAAGCCTAAAAGCTTAACCAGCTCTGGTTCCTGTTTTTCACACTTTATATACCTTTCTGCTTTCTGCCATCACCTCCTGGGGTTAAAGGCATGTGTCACCATGCCTGGCTGTTTCCAGTGTGGCATTGGACTCACAGAGATCCAAATGGATCTCTGCCTCCAGAATGCTATGATTAAAGGTGTGTGTGCTACCATTTTCTGGCCTCTATGTCTATCTAGTAGCTGTTCTGTTCTCTGACCCCAGATACATTTATTAGGGTGCACAATATTTTGGGGAACACAATATCACCACACCTCTCTCTCCCATTCCTTGACCTAAAAAGGCTAACAGTCTTTCTAAGCCTTGTCCTACTGCTTTCTATGTCTATCTGTCCTCTATTCTCCAAAACCACTATGGCTAATTTTGGTCAGATAGTACCTAGCTCCATCTTCTGTTCTAAAGCAAATTTTATTGGCAGTCTGCAGAGCATCAGAATGCAATCAAAATATTACACAGCAACTTTGCATTTAACCAGGATTTCTAATTATATTGGTGGTTTTCCTTTGTAAGCATGCCCCTTTATAAGTTTGACACTCATAAATTCTGTTAAAAGTGATAACATCACTGGGACTTCTGATGATAAGTTGTATATTTTCAAATCAGCAGAAGAGATTTGAAGTCTATGGTTTTCATTCACAGCTTATTGCAGATAGTGCATGAAGATATTAAAAAGGATGGATAATAAATATAGCTTTGGAAAATTCACTCAATGACAGTAACATTAATAGGTTTTCTAGGCATATGTATTTGGAAGTTTTCCTGTGTCTTGGCTGACCAGTGTTGGAGACAAATCTCTCCCACTTGCATCTCCCAAGTAAACACACAGAGGCTTATATTAATTATAACTGCTTGGCCATTAGCTCAAGCTTATTACTGAGTAGCTCTTACACTTAATTTAACCAATAATTCTTATCTGTGTTTAGCCACATGGCTTGGTACCTTTTCTCAGTTCTGCCTTGTCATCTTGCTTCTTCTGTTTCTGGCTGGCAACTCCTGACTCTGTCCTTCCTATTCCCAGAATTCTCCTTGTCTGCTTGCCCTGCCTATACTTCCTGCCTGGCTACTGGTCAACCAGCATTTTATTTATCAACCACTCACAGCAACACATATTCACAGCATTCAGAATGACATTCCACAGCACTTCCCCTTTTCTGTCTAATCAAAAAGGTTTTAACTTTAACATAGTAATTGCATATACTAGAACAGTAATCAAGCAGGAAGTACAGTTACAATATCTAGTCTCTTTGTATTTTGCAAAATTAAAGAAAATACTCTATCTTCTACCTTATCTATGAGTCTAAAGTTTCATATATAATTAGTCTTCTATCATAACCAAGGTAAATTATACCTATCTAGTCTTCAACTGCATCAAAGACCCCAGAAGGATATATTACCTAAGTAAACAGCAAGAGCATTGTAAGCAACTTCCAAAAATCTAGAGTGACAGAGACAGCTAGCTGACTTCCTAGACATTCACCCAAAGTTCCTCTGTAATGTTGGGACATCCATCTTCAGCCAATAGGCCTAGAGTTTCTCAGTTGCTTCTCCCTGTGATCCTTGCTAAGACAAGTATGGTTGCAGCTTTGGCAACAGGCATCCTCTGAGACCATGACAATATGATACTCTCGCTGAAATGGCTTTGCAGTTCAGAAAAGGTACAGTGCCCCTTCTTTCAAAGGCAGCTGAACAGGCAGTGGACTGATGGTTCCTGGTGGGCAGTGGAACAGCAGCTGGAACAGTTATTCTTGGAAGAGTAACTAGACTGACAGTTACTTTGGCCTCTTAATGGCATTTAATAAAGGAGATGAAGCCACCTACAAGCCGAGAAGTATGGGAAGCCAAATTCCAAAAATACCAGCAATTTCCGGAACTTAAAATCCTGAATTATGACATGACACTGGCAGAATTCAAGTTTATTTGGTAAATGGAATTCTTGCACTGAATATGAGGTTGAGCTGTAGGCCTTGCATACATCTTGTTTCACAAATGTGTCGGTCAGATATGCTAAACCTGTAGGCAAAAGATGATACCCCAACATGCAGAGGAACATCAGGTGACTGTCCAGGCAGCTGGTTCCTTCTGTCATAACTCACATTTTTTGGAAGTCACTTGTTTACACTTCCTGTTTTGCTAGGTATTATTTCCTTCTCAGGTCTGTGAAGGAGTTGACGATTAGATAACTGTAGTTACAGTTTTCCTTGTTAACAATTTTAGAAAAGAAACTCGTTAAGAGGAGTGAAGTGTATAAATTTAAAAGACACAAAAAGATAGTTTTCTGTTGGTAATACAAGATAGTATAGAAAGTGAATTAGATACATTTTGGACTTACCAAAATAAGACAGATAATGGAGTATTTTTGCTGAATTTGTCAAATGCAAATAGACTAGACATTGTTGATGTATTTATTGCTTGTATATATTGTATATAGCTATTGTACTTACTGTATATAGTTTTTCTTATATTATTTATAACTTTTTATTTTCTTTTTTATTAGACATAATAAGGGGAAATAAGGTGGCATATTGTGTCCTCCCAATATACTGTGTCTCTCAATATAATTTATCTGAGAATCAGAGGAAAAAGTCAGCCACTATATTAACATAGAAGTCAGGCAATGTTAGCTGGGCAGGAAGAGGAACTGATGTAGCTGGGCTGAGAGAGCAAATGAAAGAATAGAACAGAAAGGCATATAGGTGTGGGTAGACAGAAGTAGCTTTTCTTTGGAAGCTGAGGAGTTGGTGAGGTGAGGTTAAGTGTGGCTTTTCCTATTCCTCTGATCTCTCTCAGGCTTTAACTCCAATTTCTGGCTCCAAGTTTTTTTATTAATAAGACCATTTAGCAATTCATTTACAGGTATATATTTTGGAAATTAGTATTTACAGTACAGTTTGATGAGTTGTTTTCTGTTATGGTAGAAAAATATTGAATTATCATCTTTCTAACATGTTTAGTACATATTTAATTTTCCACTGAGGCAATAAAAATCATATCATCATGTTGAAGACCTTTTTTAACATCATTTATGAAAATCTGAAATAACATCTTCCATAACATCTGCATGTTCTAATTATTGAATACGAAAAGAATACCACTATACCTTTTATTTTCAAAATAGCTAAATCACCAGAGCCATCAGTTTTCATATTCACATTGACTTAAGAAGACTGACGGCTATAAATAGCATCATTTTGGCTGATAAGGTACACTTTCATTCACACCAATTAATATATTCAAACATTTATTCATTTACATTTATATTATATAAAAGTATTCAATGCATGCTAAAATTTCATTCTTATAGCATTCCAAAAAAAGGAATATTTTATATAATAAAACTTACCTGATTGTATTCTTGAGATATATACATATAAAGTATATTTATTATTTAGCAAAAATGTAATACATAAATTTGTTTCCATAGAAAATGTAAAAAAAAATACTTAGTAACAAATCTGATTAAAAATTCTTATTGTTTCCATTTGTTGTACAAAAATAGATTTTTGTATTTCTATGATACCCGTTTTTCTCTTTCTTTTATCAACATTATTTTGTACTTATCTATCTTTTTAATGTATAATTTAGACACTGAGAATTTAAGGTACAAATATACTTAATCTCTCATGTGCTACAGTACCTAGTTGTCTCTTTATTGAATATCAAATTCTATTCAATAAAATAAATGCTTAAGGGTACACCATGCAGTTTTCAGAAATTCAGCAGACTGAATAAAGAGTAATGTTTTATAGTATATTGTGCTGAAGACGTTTTTCATACAGTACTACAATCATATTAATGAAATGTGATGCATTAATTCTTAAAGTAAATTAATTACTGCAATTACTGTGCAAAATTTATAAATCACTATTATAAGTATAGCAAACATTAATTTTTATAATTTTTATATACAAAATTAATTTAAATTCTATAAATTATATTGTACTTTAAGAGTTACTGAGTGAAATATCCAACTTTTAGCTCCATTTTTTTTTTCCATTTAAAGAAACACTTCGCGTCTCAAAGGCCAAAGCTGCCATTTAGAGAAATATTCATTTAGCTTGCAGCAAAATTCTGCAGCTCTCCTGGTGAGAAGTGTTTAGATAGAGACTGTGAAAAGAGAAAGAAACTACACTCATCTTCCTTGGCCTGTAACAGGAGAATTGAAAAGAAAAAAACAAAAACAAAAACAAGGAGAGTTTCACTGAAAATAAACTTCACAAACCCATGCAGTTTGTTACAGACTGTGCCAGATGTTTGTGGGAAAGAAATCACAGAAGCAAGTAACTGCTAATTCTGAAGTTCCACCATTTTGGCTGAATTTAAGCAAGCTTTATTAAAAATGTGAATTATGACCAAGATATATTATGACTAGAACCATTGCCTGGAAAATTTCCAGGTATTTAGCTTCAAGACATTTGTTGGTTGAGTCTATATGGGTAAAACCCATAGTTCACTATACTTTCCCATGAGGCTTTGTGGCTATTTTCCAAGAACTCCAACTCCCCAAATTCCAGGAGGTTAACTAGCCCTTGGGCAGGTGTTACTTTTAAGCACAGTTCCCAGAATCCCAGGAAGTTATCTGGTCCTTGGGCAGATGGGGCTTAAAGCTTAACTTTGAGTCTGATATTCCCTCCTGAAGTTGTATCCTCGGGCAGATCTTTGACTCTGTGATGGATAATGGTTTACATTTGGATCTAATAATTTTACTCAGATAGGAAATATCATTGAGTTACTGTATAATGATGTTAAAGCCAACAACATCTAACACAAGCAGAAGGACCCAAGGCCTGTGATGGATAATATCTCTTTGTTCTTCATACAGCAGTCCAAGTGTTCTGAAATGAAGTAACAAGCATATTTGATGGAAGCCTCCCTCTAGTTTCTGTTAAGACATAGAAAACTTTTTAAAACTCTAAGGTACTTTTATGTATGGATTTTGGATTCTTGTTTTGGGTACCCTACTGGGGATGAAGGAGATGTGATGAGACCCACAAAATCATTCATCCAGGGCACAGAGCAATGTCCCATGGCCCTCTGGCTATTTTTGGTTAATTGAGAGTTCAGCTAGACCCATCAGTTATTTTCTGACCTGCCTTGGACCTCTGATGCATGCCCTGGTGATACTTGGGACTGGGTCAAACTTGGGGAGGATCAGCACCTTAGTGCTGTCAGCCGAGTTCCAATGATAGACTTCACAAAGGACCAAAGGATGCTTCCAGATATTGAGGATGCCCAGTGTGGGGAATTCAGGCAGTGCAGAGGATGTGCACGAAGGCAACTAAAGATTGTGTAATTCGTGTCTTTTTTTAATTCTAATTTTTATTTATTTATTTATTTTTTTGTAATTCCTGTCTTAACCAAGTTTATAAAAGAAAAAGTTTTCAACAATGCTGGTTTAATGAGATTTTTAAAGCCGTATCTCCATGCTTTCATATGTAAGAACACACCTTGCTAGCATCAGACTTTATAACAAAAATAATCTGCTTGTTATTGATTTTAGAGACACTAGATTTTTTATACCATTGGAATTCGGTTTTGCCTTTTAAAGATTATGGTTAGGTTCTATGTCTTCACTCTTGAAATGAAAGTGGTACTTTATTTTGATATTACGAGAACACATTTACCAGAACACATAGGTCATTTGTTAAGAAAAGACAGACAGGTTTGTGTTGGCAGAAGTTTCTCTCCCGCCAGCCAGCTCCTAAATAACCACACAGAAACTTATTATTAATTGCAAGTGCTCAACCAATAGCTTAGGTTTGTTAATAACTAGTTCTTGCAACTTAAATTTACCTATATTTCTTATCTATGCTCTACCACATGGTGGTACCTTTGCTCAATGTGGGTTGTTCATCTCCTGCTCCCTCTGACTCTCATTAGCAACTCTGCCCTCCTTCTTCCCTGTGCTTTCTTTTTGTCCTCAAGTCTTGCCTAACTTATACCTACCTTGCTATTGACCATTTAGCCATTTATTAAACCAATGCAAGTGACAAATCTTCACAGTCTACAAAAAGATCATTCCACAGCAGGTTCATCTTGCTCACAGGCTTCATTTTAAAGGATAAAATGGTATCAAATGTAAATTTTGAGTAAAGGAACATGCTTTGCAATGACTATTCTCAGTAATAAATACTTATGTCTCTAATAAATGATTGGGTAAAAAAATTTTCTAGGATATGAAAGTCTATGTAAGTTCTGAGGGACTATAAAAGTGTTCTAAGGTATGTAAGGGTCTGAGGATGTAAAAACTTAAGTTCTAAGGATCTCAAAATTATTGAAGATATATAAATATAAACTAAAGATATATTGTTACATATAGATTTCAAGAGTTTAAAGTTTTAACATAAATAATTAGAATTCTGATAAAATTAGTAGAAGACTGACTACTTTCTCTTCAGTCACAAGCTCAAGATTTTAAATTCCCTTTGGCCATCTTATAAATATAGACTTAAAGGTGCTTTTCATTGGATTAAAATATATATCAGACATTCTAGACATAGAAAAATTGTTCATGTTTTCTAACCAAAAGTTATAGTCTTTCCTATGACATTATGGTGTAAATCAGTTCCAAATATTTTACAGATGCCTATTAACTGCTTTTTCTACAATGTGGATTTCGATACAATAGTAATGCTAATATATCTAAAACTTTTACCTCTGTTTGCAACTAAAATTCATGTAAGATTCAAAAAATCATAAGACTTGGATCCACCAGTCACAGGTCAAACAAAAAAGTTCCAAATCTAAGGTTTCTCTTTAAGTTCCTGAATTTTACCCTCTGTCCTTAGTCTATATCTCCACAGATTTCTGCTTGGCTGACAGACACACTGTCCAGAGAGGACCTGCACACAACAATCTGCTCAGTTCTGGACATGCTGAAAGCTGACATGAACCAGTCCAGTTGATTTGATTTCTGCCTGTCCCTTCACCTGCATCAGCTAACCCTATGTTTCTCATAAATCCCCCATTGCTCAGTCTTTGACTAGCCTTTCAACCTTCCTGGGCCCTGACAATTGACACACCTATTCAGTTGGAAGCAGCTATAGGAGAGAATACATCATCTCTGTCCCCATAACACGTTGAATAAGGCTAAGTCAAAAGGAAACTCCTTGACATAGGGAACACAATGGCTACCTATAATGCCAATTGATAAACCAGAAGAAAATGGGCTCAGATTTATCAACAAGTAGATTCAGTAACTAAAATGGTTCTGGAAAATTTTCAGGTAAGTGGCCTTGAGACACATATTGGTGGAATTTACATGGACAAAACCCATAGGCCACTGTGCTTTTTCATGAGGCTTTGTTATTATTTTTCAAGAATTCCAACTCCTAGAATCCCAGGAAGTTACCTAGTCCTTGGGTACGTGGGACTTAAACTTTAACTTTGGGTCTAGCAAAAGCTATGAATGGGAACTGTGAAGGTAATCCAAAGTATAGTGACAAAAGCATATTAATAGTACAGTAACAAAGCCCAGTTACAAAGCAGTCATCCTTTGCTTTCCCATGAGAAATGACTGATCCTTTAAGAATGAATATGTAAAACATGTCATTTTAATTGTTAATTCAGATATAAAAGATGGCTTTTACTTTTTCCCTACCACAATTGTGAGGTTATTATTATAAGAGCACCTCTGGGTGAATGTTCACAAAAGAAAATTAGCATCTGAGGCAAATAAAAATTACTCCTTGTAGAAACTCACAAGTAACTATGATGTATCAATGTTTTTCTTAATTGAAGAGGCTGGAGATTGATCACTTATATTTCAAAATATGTTGCTAATAATGAATGACAAACAATGCACATAAAGCTAGAAGTAACTACAACAAGGAAGTGGAGTCAGCCCAGCTGTTCATCAGTTTATGAATGCATCATGAAAATCTGATACGTAAACAAAATTGAATACTATTCAGCATTAAAGAAAAATGCAATAAAAATATACAGGAAAATGGATGAATTCAGAGATATATTAAGTGAGGTCACAAAATTAGAAATGAAAGTCACTGCATGTTTAGATTCAGATGAGAAAGGATAATGTATATCATGGAAACATGAGCCATTAAAAGAGGATATAAAACAAATTAGTATCCAGTTTTAATTATGTAATGGGTTTATCTTTTTTTGTGTGTGCTGTTAAAGTACATAACAGTATATTTGGTAGTGAAAATATGAAACTTATTGTTTCATGCAACATTTTGACAGTTTCATAATGGCTCTCTAACTTCATAGAAGTTCAGTGGGATGCATAGATTTGAATATAGTTAATCTCAATATGTGATGATTTTTATTTATAAGTTTTAACAATAAAATTTTATTTATATTAAAAAAGGTTGATATATTTAAAATAAATTAGTGTGTAACTCTTTATAGTTATAGTATCATAAACACTTGATTTCTCCTTTTTTACTTTGAACATGGTTATCCGTATGTAATGTTGGGTAGTCCATGTTAAAGTTATTTAACTTTGCCAGGGGATGGTGGCACACACCTTTAATCCCAGCACTCAGGAGACAGAGGCAGGCAGATCTTTGTGAGTTCAAGGCCAGCCTGGTCTACAGAACCAGATCCAGGAAAGGCACAAAGCAACACAGAGAAACCCTATCTTGAAAAACCATTTAAAAAAAAAGACATTTAACTGTGCAGAAGTTTAGCTTCAACCAATAAAATAATTTGATAGAATGAATCTAAATTAACATATGCAATATTATTCATTAAATAAACAATATGTAAATATACAAAAGTCCTGGAAATATCTTTGAGGCCTCGTCAATGAATTGAGTCCATTACATTCTAAAACTGAGTAAGAAGTTAAGACGCTCTAAGAAAGGAAGGATATATTCATAGAAACATTCTCCTCAATTACCTAGTTGATGTTTCGTTCCTGATCTGAGCTTATTACTTCTTTCCTGCTTGTTCAATGACAGCGAAGTCTTCTATAATGTCTTACCATTTGACAAGTGTAGTGTTCAGCTTAAGGAGTTCCTTTTCACACTCTCATGGCTTCTGTATTTCTGTATCTCTGTTAGATGTTGCATTTTCCCTCTAAAATATTATGAACTCCGTTGCTTTTCCTTTCAGCAGCTATTTTCAATTTTGAACCTAGAAGTTAATGAATATCGAAAAGCTCCACTCACTTGAATTTCTGTTAGATGGGATCATGGTTCTCTGAAAGGGCATTGGAGCTGGATCTTCCCATAATAAGGAGATAATAAAAATAAGGACTGGTACTGTAGGAGTCTAGTTGCTCCTCAGGAGAATGTGGCCTGTGTTATATCTCAGGCCTGAGGATGAATGAAACATACTACTTCCAACTTACTATCCAAACTTGTCTTAGCATCCCTAATCTTTATAAGATTACTACCTATCTGCTATGGGATGGTCTGTATGTCAAATTGCTCTGATTGGTCAATAAATAAAACACTGATTGGCCAGTGGCTAGGCAGGAAGTATAGGTGGGACTAACAGAGAGGAGAAAAGAAAGAACAGGAAGGCAGAAGGAGTCACTGCCAGCCGCCACCATGACAAGTAGCATGTGAAGATGCCGGTAAGCCATGAGCCACGTGGCAAGGTACAGATTTATGGAA
The DNA here is from genome assembly GCF_049852395.1 of Peromyscus maniculatus bairdii. Classification (NCBI taxonomy): domain Eukaryota; kingdom Metazoa; phylum Chordata; class Mammalia; order Rodentia; family Cricetidae; genus Peromyscus; species Peromyscus maniculatus. Next base: position 9,420,026 of record NC_134870.1, read on the forward strand.
ATGGATTAATTTAAGCTATAAGAACAGTTAGTAAGAAGCCTGCCACGGCCATACAGTTTGTAAGCAATATAAGTCTCTGTGTTTACTTGGTTGGGTCTGAGCGGCTGCGGGACTGGCGGGTGAGAGAGATTTGTCCTGACTGTGGTCAAGGCAGGAAAACTCTAGCTACACCTATCAAGTGGTTTTGTAATAAAAAGAAAAAAAATAAGACTGCTATTTTCACCCTTCTATAAGACAATCAAAACAAGCCTATCAACTACCCTCAACTACCCAGACAAAACCCACCCTCACTGGGCAGTGGCAGCACATGCCTGTAATCCCAGCACTTGGGAGGCAGAGACAGGGGATCTCAGTGAGTTTGAGACCAGCCTGGTCTACAGAGTGAGTTCCAGGACAGGCTTCAAAGTCACAGAGTTACCCTGTCTTGAAAAAACAAACAAACAAAAAAACAAAACAAAAACGACTCTCCCAGGAAAAGCTGCTTCCTCTAAACAGTTTAGAAATAATATGAAGTTGCCCAACATGTAGATGAAGGGTTTGATGCAATGGCTCAGTAGTTACAGGGAAGTACTGCTTTTGCAGAGAACTCTAATTTAATTACCAGAGTCCACATCAGGCAGCTTACCATAATCCGTTACCCCACCTTGAAAGGATCAGATACACTTTTTTTTACAACAAGGGCACCTGTATTCAGATGCAAATATCTTCCTCACACACACTCACATACAAGTACACATAATTAAAAAAACACACAAATGTAGATCAGGAAAAGAGTCATTGCACAATTATGTTCTCTGATTCACACTGCAACAAACATAGGTTGTTTCTGTCTTGTGTGAATTCTTCCAATGGAGATTAGAAGGACAGGGAACTGCAGGGAGTCTGGAGTGAGATTACAGTTTCATTCATGTAATTGAGAATTAAAAAATTACTAACAAAAGACAATAATCCATAGAATTTTTTAAATTTTAGAATTATGATCATGATGTATAAATAAATATACATATATAAAAATATGTATATAAATTTATTTGATTTCTTAAAGATTTATTGTATTATTATTTTAATTATATGTATGTGTGCCTGTCTGTGTGTGGTTATATGCCTGTAGGTGGATGCTCACAAAAGTCAGAATTTGGGGTCTCCCTGGAACTGGAGATAAAAGTAGCTATGAACCATATTACATTGGTGGAAGAATTAAACTCCTCTTCTTTATAGAGCATCATGTACTCTTAACTATACCACAATAACAGCAGAATTTTCTATATTTTTTACTTTTCTATATCTTTTTCCTTTCAACTGGCATTCTACACTGGTTCTCTGGAAGATGTCTCTGTGAATATATTTGCTGTCAGTGCCTATGTAGCACAAAAAGACAAAATATAAACAGGTACCTAAATATGTGTCTGAACAGCAAATACTATAAAATGTATATGAATAAAGTAAACACATTCACTCTTTCTGGTGTCTTGATGGCTGTGGTAAGAAAGTTCTGGGATGGACTTTACATACCAAAGTAAACAGACTAGTAAATAAATTTAAAAAATACAAGAGAACTTCCTAGTAAGTTTCTGATAAAGTTCTGATATTTTTCAAAATAATATTATGCATACATAACATCATAATGATAGCACTCAAAGGAGGAATAATCATCCTTCATTGTTTAGCAAATGGTTACCCCACACAGAGAAGGAATAGGAAGTGAAACTAGTGACTAAGGAGACAGATGTTGTCATGGGAATTGATGGAACTTCTCACCAGCAATTCATTTTTAATATTAAAATTATACTGAATTGAAATAGTCTAATTTGGGACTTGAGGCATCTTCTCTTTCCTTGCTGCTTATATTAATTTTTCTCGATGCATTGTTTTTATTTGGCTATCATGAGTGATTGCTTTGTTAGAACATCTTGCCCACAGTCCTGTGGAATATGTACTTGGACAATGTTTACATACTTATTGGTCAGTAGAAATGATATGTGAAAATACTAAATATTCATTCAGTAAAAAAAAGTATTAGTATTCTGTAAAATATTAGTATTTGAATATAACATTCAAAAAGATTAAGTAGAATATTAAAAGCATGTATATTGGAGGAACACATTTCAGATACATTTTACTTTTTTTTTGTAGACCAGCATTAATGCATGTGGATAGCAGGAAACATTTCCTAAGGAAATGGTATACAAACAATTATATTTTTTCATAGTAGTTAAATTTGTCTTTTCAATGACTACATATAAAATAATTTATCAATAATGCAAAGTTATGTGGAGTGACATGGCAAAAAAAATCACAGTATTTCCAGTGGGTGAACACTTTTCTGACTTTAAAATTAAGTTCATTTTCAGAGACAAAGATGAAACTGCAATGCTCGGTTCATTATAGCTAGTTTTCATTTTGAAGACTAAGTTCTGCATTTTGAATAACAAGATCTCAGTTCTATAGTCTCATGGTTCTGTCTGCCCAGTCCTCTACAGAATATTATCCACCCTGAATTTGTTTTTTGCTTTTCAGCATTTACTTTTCCTTTGTTGTTTAAAAAAAAAAATTCCATGGAATGTAAGTTTCAACTTACATGCTTATACAGTCAAAAAGCCATTAACTGCATGGAAGTTTCATAAAGAGAAATGTGGGTTTGCTCATTGGTATTATATTGTTGAAGTGAATTTTGATAATTTGGCTTAGCTAACCTTTACTACTTGTTAAAACTTCTTAAACACACAGACTGTTTTTAGCAATATATGTTTGTTATTTTAAAACTGACACAGCTATTTTTCATAACATGGATGTAATCTGACTGCCAGCCCCAAATAATGACATGGAGACTTATTATTAATTATGAAAGTTCAGTCTTAGCTTAGGCCTGTTTCTAACACACAATCTCATAACTTAAATTAACCCATTTTTATTGACCTATGTTCTGTCATGTGGCTCACGGCCTTTACCTCTCCTCTTGCCTGTCCTGTTTCCCCCACATCTAGCTGGTGATTCTCCATTTCTTCTTCCCACAGCTCTCTCTGTTCAGAAGTCCTACCTATAATTCTTGCCTAGCTATTGGCAGTTTAGTTTTTGATTAAACCAATCACAGTGACATATCTTTACACAGTTTAATAAAACTCCTCACAACATTTCCCCTTTTTTGTTGAAATAAAAAAGAAAAGATTTTAACTGCAACATAGTAAAACTATATACAATAAAAATTATCAAGTAAGAATTACATTTACAATATCCAGATTATTTGTATTTGGCAAATTTGAGAAATTATTATATTATCTAACTTATGTTGATGAGTTCAAAGATTTATAACATACTTTTTATGGTAACTTGTATTATCAACCCCAAACTATTTTTTAGACCTCAAAACATTTTCTTAGATAAATTATTTAAAATTTTATGTCTCTTAACTTCATATACTTTATACCTCTTTCTGAGTTCCTTTTCTGAATTTGATAGCAAGAAAAACTATAACTATCACTCTTTCATGTTCAACTCTATCAGAGACCCAAAAAGTATATAATATTATCTGAGTAAACAGAAGTGTAGAGCAAACAACTTCCAAAACTATAGAAATGACAGAAACATTTTATTGCCTCAACAGTCACACAAGGGCCCTCTGCAATGTTGGGGCATCCATCTTTGGCCTACAGACTTAGAATATTTGACAAAATTTTCTGTTCAGCAGGAATTTTGAAGGACTGTCCTACCTTGTTTTGGCAGAGTTCAGCATTTGTTTACTTTTGTGTCCTGCTTGTCCATTTTAAACAGCATTCTATCAGCAGTTGAGGCAAGGCAGTTTCTTGCCCAAGTGGCTAGGAAGCCATATTGTAAGCAAACTCCATCTGGAGGTTCTTCAATGCTCAAAATCTTTTTTTATGAGGTAAATTGGTGCTGTCAGGGGCAGACATATCTCACTGCCTTGAAAAGCCTTATGTTATTGAAACAAGGTAAATACTATATTTTGTAGGTCTTTGAAGTGTTTGAAGATCATGTATCTACCTAAAAAAATCTCTATATGTCTTTGAAAACATATCTAAAGTGACTATAAGTGTGATTGTTATAAATGACTATTAACCTGTATTTCTTTATTATCATAAATAGCTTTCAATATCTAAAACTTTATATTTTAAATGAGCTGTATATATACAATATCTTAAACAAGAATATATATTATATAACAAAAATAACATTATATTTGTATCAATCACAAAAATCCATACCAATGTGAAATATTTGAGACTGGTAGTTGTTCAACAGTAGACTCAACAATCCACCATTTTATCTCATCATTTCTATACTATAACCCCCCTTTTATCTTTAAAAAGAGATCCCTGAATCTAATCTCATTTGTTCAGCTTTTTTTTTTTTTTTTTTTTGGCCATTACCAATAACAACTTGTAACCAACCCCCCTAAACAATGAGAAACATCCATAACCCACAGAATATTCCACCCTACCTCTTGGGAATGTAAATTTCATATTCTCTAGACTGCTTCCTGTTGTCTGGGAATGATGGAATTTTTAGGGGACCCTGAGAAAATTTGGATAATTGTCAAGTCTCAACTTAGAGCATGGTGCTGGCAGTTGGCTCCTTCCCACAGGTAGCAGCTGGTAGCTGCACCTCCGTATGCCACTGAGCACTTGCCCACCTGAGAGACTATAGGACTAGGAATCTACATCCAGCTCCTTATCCAGAGCTAAGCTTTCTCAGTTCTCATAGCTCATAGGTGTTGCAGTCCAGTAAGACCGCTTAATTGTTTCATTCGCTTGCCAGCTTGCATAATAGTTTCTGGATCATGGAAGCTAGACTGCAGGAAATAGGCTTTCAGGTGAGATCAAGCTCAAATCATCTAAGTCCTGTGTCATAAGTGTGCTGTGTGATCAGCAAGAGCGGCCCATCCTCAACCCATAACAGTTAACCAAATGTTTTATCAATAATATATTTTGTTTGAGAGTCATTGGGACTGCCCTGACCACCTATTTCAAAAGGAGGATTATTATGCCTGGTACTATAGTTTTTGTAAGAAGTATTGTCAGCTCACGTGTATATACATACACATGCATATATATACACATATAATATAGGCACGTACATACATATACATATATATACATGTATAGTATAGTATATAAAATGATAAAATGATATTTTATGTACAATAGTACTATACATGTATATGTATATACGTGCCTATATTATATTGTATATAATTATTGTATATAATTTTAGGTCAACATAAAATAATGTTTCCTTGAGACATTATTAAAAAAACTGTGTCCAAAAGGAAATTAAATTTTGGATAATCTTATAATCTATTCAAATTTTTTAAGGATTTTTTTTTTTTGGTTTTTCAAGACAGGGTTTCTCTATAGCTGTGGAGCCTGTCCTGGAACTCACTCTGTAGACCAGGCTGGCTTCAAACTCCTGTCTCTGCCTCCAGTGTTCTGGGATTAAAGGTGTGTGCCACCACTACCTGGCCTAATGATTTATTTTCATATATGACTTTATTGTAGATTAAGACAAAACAAAAAATCATAAATGACAGACCAGTTGCTAGGTGAAATACATGTAAGTTCATGTACTTATCTGTCATCCTGCATTCAGTGAGGTAAGGCTGTCAGGTAACATTTCCTTTAACACTCTTAACCATCTTTATTTGATCTGAGATCATAATCAGGATTAAATTATCACTGACTTTAATATTTTTGCAACATATTTACTAGTAATTTTTAGAGAAAGGAAATTGGAAGCAAAAAGCATAAGTAAACGAAATGAAATGGAGTCAGCTAATATTGGAAGTAAATGCTTTTCCAACATTCAAATAAGTCCATTTTAGGCTATAGTTAATTTTATTTTCTGAATTTTATATATTTATATATAAATTTATTTGAGACAAGTATGTATCATTCATTTTTTATGTTTTTATTATGAGAGGGAAGTGATTATACTTTTATTTACCACACACTATTTGACCATATCTGGGTTTTATGGGTGCTAATTATGAATATAAAATTCTAGGACAAAAGTCAATGAAGGATAGATGCTTCATTTCCCTAGAATAAAATTTTCAAAATAGCCAAACATTAAACTAAGGAGCAAGATAAATTTAAAAAAAAAATGATAAATAAAAATGTCAACATAAGACAAATAATTCCTAATTAGTGAAATAAAGAACATACAAGATGAAGATCTTTGTGGTGCTGGCCTGATATCACACAATAAAACATAAAGAGCACACATGAAGACTCTTACAGCAGCTCAGCTCCCTGAGTTGTCAGTGAAGTCAGGCATCAGTTTAGCCTCCACACTGAAGAGATGGCTTGTTTGTGTGAACTGCTGGAGTAGAGGGCCCTGGGCTCCATTTCAACATTCAGAGAACTACTTGACCCCTTACTAAAGAAAATTTAGAAAAATTGAAAATATACTTAGCTCTGAGGGAGTCAAGAGCAAGGTGAATTTTGCAAATAAAAGTATATGGATTTACTTGTCTTGTGGAAGATCAGAGAACATCAAATTGCTTTCAACAGTAGCAAATTATGCAATCTTTGAAAATACTAAATTTATGAAAGTTACACCAGGGGCATATAAAAGAGGATGTATTGAACCTTCTTTAGTACCAAAAAACATCTGACATCTAAGTATAGAAAGGACTTATATTTCTAAATTTCATCTATGTCCATAATTATTTATGCTAATGAAAAGAAATACAATTATGTTGAAACCCTCATTATGCCTCCAAATGAATAACCTTTGACATGTATTCTTGTACATTCAGAAAGCCATCAACTCTGTGCATTATGAAACTAAATATTCTTTTGCTAACTTGCATTGTATAAATGAAGTAAATTTTTAATGATTTTGCCTAATAAATATCTACTCATGTCATAGTTAGGGTTTCTATTGCTGCAATGAAACACTAAGATGAAAAGTTATGTTGGGGAGGAAGGGGTTTGTTTGGCTTACACCTCCATACCATAGTTCATTAAAGAAGGAAGTTAGGGCAGGAATCTCAAGGCAGGAGTTGACACAGAGGCCATAATGGTGCCCCTTAATATCTTGTTTCTCATGGCTTTCTCAACCTGCATTCTTGAAATACCTAGGATAACCATCCATGAGATGGTACTACTCACAGTTGGCTGGGCATTCCCCTATCAATCACTAATTAACAAATTTCCCTAAAAGCTTTCCTCTAGCTCAGTCTTTGGAGACATTTTCTTAATTCATATTCCCTATTCTCATATGACATTATCTTGTGTCACATTGGCAGAAAACTACCCAACAGAGCCCCCAATAGTTAAATATCTAAGGTTTTGAAATAATAAAGTAGAAATTAAAAAATACCAGAAACTGTCATTTTTCCTATTTTCTTGTAGAGATATGGACCCAGGTAATGGGATGGTGCCCCTCTTATTAAGGGGCCATTTGATCTTTTCCCCAGTATACTGGGTACAATATAGATTTATTATTCTGGAAGTGAATGTTCTAGAAAAAAAGGTAAATAGTTCTTTATCTATAGACATTCCATTTTAATTTTCTTAGTTAGTTTCAGTTAAGTTTTATCTGTGTATTTTCTTTTAGATTGAACTTTTAAAAGTCTGTGCATAAATAAATAAGAGATTTAAAAGTAAGTACATTTAAGGAATATACCAACCCAAAATGATTTGTTCAGCATTCAAAATAGATGACTTATATGAAGAGAGCTGTATGAAAAAGTAAGACATCATGGTTTGAAAACTTTTCAAGTGCTAATGAAACAATTTCGTAAAATTTGAAGGAGCTGTCCTTTATGCTGTTTTTCAGGTCCCAAGAACCAAACAACAACAACCAAAATAAACCAAGAAGATGAAAAATGACACAAGGACACATTGTTGAATGTGCTTCCAGACATTAAAAACTAAATCCCCAGCAACCAACTGCCCTCATTCACACACTCACAAACACTCAACTGCTACAATAACATGGCACACTACAATGTGTGCTCTACTGTCTGAAGCTGGGTTAGTTAGAAGGCTTCATGAATAGCAATGATGTTATTTATTTCATTTAAGTAATAAGCCGTTTATCATGATTCCCAGTAGGGTCAAGGTTTGCATGTGCTTGTTTCCCTTTCTGGATTGTTCAGAACTGAAGTCCTTTCCAGGCTCAAGTAACTCTGTAGTCAATATGCCACTGACATCTTTTCCAAATGGACACATAGTTACTTGAGACAGATGCCAAAGATTAAGAAAATGTTTAAAGTTCACCATAGGGGAAAATGGAGGACTTAAGAACTATCTATTTTATATAAAACAGAGAAGATATGAAAGTAATTAAAAAGAGCCAATTAAGATGTGACCCATATACCTATCCCTAAACCATGTGTTTTAGGGAAGCATATATGAAGACTTCAAGTATGCATGTGAATAGAAACATTTTGAAATATACATTTTATTTTCTGCTCATTAATCCAATCAAATAATTTAATTCACTATAAATAGAGTTGTGTTCTTTCTTCACAGTGAAAAATTTAGGCCACAAAGCAAGGTTTCTTTTGTTACTCAGTTATTCACATACTTATTTTAAGTCAAGGAATGTGTTATTCCTATTACATGAGAGACAAAATCAATGGAATGCAGAAGAGGTTATAGAACAGTCCAGCCAAGAGGAGGCAATGACAGGCATGAAGCTTCAAGTAGAGAAGGCCTGGGTATGCAGATGTGTAAGAAGGTAGTTGTTACGTAATGAGTCTTACTTTTTCTTTGTTCTTGTATTGAAAATAGATGCTTTTCTCATTAAATATATCTTGATTATAGTTTTCCTTCCTTCTGCTCCTCTCACTTCCTCTCCACCTTCCCTCCCCTCCTGATCCACTCCTTTTCTCCCCCTCTTTAGATAAGAACAGGCTTCCAAGAGACAACAAATAAACATGACAAAATAAAATATAATAAGATGAAAGAAATTATCATGTCAAAGTAGGACAGGACAACCTAACAGGAGGAAAGGAGTCCCAAGAACAGGCAAAGGAGTCAGAGACCCTTTGTTCTCGTAGTTAGGAGTTCCATAAAAATACTATGCAAATATATATATATATATATATATATATATATATATATATATATATATATATATATACCTGTTCTTGCTGCTTCAGTCTCTGTGAATTCATGTGCTCCTTTCTTAGTTAACCAAAGGGCCTTGATCGCATCCTGGTGTCCTCTACCCATTCTGGCTCTTAAATCTTTCTGCATCCTCTTCAGCTGAATACCCTGACCTCTGAGGGTAGGGATTAGATAGAGACCTGTAGCTGGAGTTTTCTCCAGTCCTGCCCAGCACCACAACCACTTATAAAATAATCACTCAGAAACCAATAGACTCATAATAACACAGATTCAGATGGAACAAGATTTTAAATGGTTTACAATGTGTGTAAAAAGGCACATAGGCTTGGAAGAGAGAAAAAAAGTAATATATACAGTTATATAAAAATAGTTTTTAAAAATAAAGTTTTTAAAGAGATAGTAAAGGTATTATAAAAAATAAGCCACATAAAGATGGATATTACACAGAGAATCTGGATTGTGTTGTCTTTGGGAATTTTAACTTCAAAAAACATTTCATTGTAAAAGCTATTGAGTTAAGCCAAATATATATATTTTAAAGATACCTTAACTTCAAAATTTGGATCTAAGCATATGTTGCTTTAGAAAGGAGGCTCTGCTTTTGTTTCCACAGAAAGCCAGAGGCTATGAATTTGTTCCAGATTAAGATACATCAGGTTTGACCAGCCAAGAACCCCTGAAAGGTCTCTGATGACACCATGGCCCAGACAATACAGCATCCAAAATGGTTTCAAGGCAACTGGCTCAGACAATACAGCCTCATGGACTAGCCCATAGGCCTAAAATTTTCTTTGTGTCCCCATAAGATACAGCACCCCATCCAGAAGAAAGTAGAATAAAAACACCAAAAAAAAAAAAAAAAAACTATGTCTAAATTCCCAAATATACCAAGCTGGCTTTGGAGATGGAATTGGCGCACTCCTCTAAACCTAGGCATATTGCTAAAAAAAATATCTAGAGATCCTTATGTCCCAAATCAAAAGAGCCCTCTGGTGTGAGACAGAGAAAAAACAATATTTTTATTTAAAACAGGCTGATTATAAATACAATCTCTTTCTAAAGAAAAAAAGGATATGATATAGATATGACAGGATGAAAGGGTAAATTAATGAACCTACTTTTAAAGAAAAACAACTTGTTTGAAATGTTTTACATTGGTATAGATTTTAGTTTATTAATACAAATTTAAAGTTAATTTTGTTATACTGTGTGTATATTTTTACTCTTGTTTAAGGTATTATGTTTATGTAACTCATTTAAAATTGTAATGGATAATTAAGAAATAGATTAATAATTAGTCATCTATGATAATCATACTTACAGCCATGTTAGTTATGTATTCTAGGTATACATAGATATATTTCAGATAGATAGGTAATCCTCAAACACTTCAAAGACCTACAGAATATGGCATTGAAAATGTTTTAAAAATTTAGACTTTCTGGACAGTGAGACATGTCTGCCCCTGGCAGCACTGATTTACTTCAGAGAAGAGGATGGGCGTCAGAGACACTCTATTTGGAGTTTATTTTCACCTTGGCAAAAATAGCCATTTGGGCAAGAAACTGTTCTTGCCTGGACTGCTTGAAAAAAATGTATTGACTGGACATGCAGGACCCATAGGAAGGTAACCACTGAACTTTGCTTGGCAAAATGTTCCTTCAGTTTCATGCTTCGTAGAGGACACTGCCAGATATTCTACAGGACACAGAGAAAAATGACTGAGAGACTCTAGGCCTATGGGCTGAAGAGAAATGCCCCAACTTTACAAAAAAAAAAAAAAAAAAAAAAAAAAAACTTTGGATGACTGTCCAGGCCGCCAGCTGTCTCTGTCTACTCTCTCAAGACTCTCAAAAGTTGCTTGTGTCCTTCTCCCATATCTCAGGTAATATTATATCCTTCTGAGGTCTTTTATGTAGTTGAAGACTAGGTAGTTATAATTTCTTTAGATATGAAACCTTAGACTCACAAATAAAAGAGAGATAGCATATCTTCTTTAATTTTGCCAAATACAAATAGACTAGATATTGTAACTGTAATTCTTGCTAGATAACTGTTTTGTTATATGTAATTTTACTATGTTAAAGTTAAAAATCTTCCTTTAAAAAAAAACAACAGAAAAGGGGAAGTGCTGTGGGATGTCCTGTATGTTGTGAATATAAGTTGGTATGATTGATTGATAAATAAAACAATGTTTGGCCAGTAGCCAGGCAGGAAGTATAGGATAGGTGGGACAAACAGAGAAGAGAAGCTGGGAGGTGGAAGCTGAGGAGAGATACCAGCCTGCCATCCAGGGAGCAACATGTAAAGGCAGCAGGTAAAGTCACAGAACATGTGGACATACAGATTAACAGAACTGGGCTGAGTTTAAGTGTAAGAGCTAGTCAATGGTAGGCCTGAGCTAATCGTCGAGCAGTTTAATTAATATGTTTCTGAGTGATTATTTTATAAGTGGTTGTGGGGTCCGTGGTGCTGGGCAGGACTGGAGAAAACTCCAGCTACAGAGACCTCCCATTTAGATTCTCTCCCCACATAATGTCTGGCCGTGGCCCTCTGCATCCACTCTCATTTGTTGCTAGAGTAAGCTTCTCTGATGATGACTGGATAAGGCACTGATCTATGAGTATAGCAGAATATCATTAGGAAAACTTTTCATTCTCTCCCTTTTGTTTTAGACCTAGAGTGTTTGGTTGGACCTTAGGTCTCTGGGCTATCTAGTCTCTGGTTCTAGCTTACCTAAGCAGCATCAGGTATGGCTTAGTTTTTGTGGAGTGGGACTGAAGCCAATCAGACATTAGCTGGCTACCCCCACAAATTTTGTACCACCATTGCCCTAGCATATTTTGTAGGCAGAACACATTTTAGGTCAAAGGTTTTGTGGCTGGATCAAAGCTCAAGTTTCTTTTTTGATAACCTGCAGAATATCTATCTTCCTGAACCAAAGACACTGGAATTTATGGGTGAAAGCTCCATGTATAAACCAGCTCAGCTTATTTGTTTTCAATGAGTTGTGTGGATATTGTCCTCAGCAATGGGGCCCAGCTGTCAGTTTTTTGGTTTGTTTGTTTGTTTTAATAGCAACCTCTTGCCTTGACAATAGTCTGGGTTGTTTGGCATTTTTCATGGATCTCCCTTGGCCAACAACTCAAATGCAACCCATTCCCACCAGCGGAAGCCTCACATGGTAACATGAGATGGCCTATTAAGATACCATATTCCCCCATTACTAGGAGTCTTCATTAGGATCACCTTCATAGATTCCAGGTATTTACCATTGTAACAGGGTTCTTCACTCAGCCCCCTATTCTAGCTGTCTCTCCCTGCACTCTCTTCCTCTACCCGATCTCACTCCTATCTGATCCTTCTGCTCCTTTTGCCATATGCCTCCAGTCTGGCCATAAAATCCATTGTATTTCTCCTTTCCATGGAGATAAATGTGTCCTTCATAGAATCCTCCTCTTCACCTAACTTCTCAGGATCTACAGATTATAGTGTGGTTATCATTAATTGATGGCTAGTATCCCCTTGTAAGTGAATACATATTACGTTTATCTTGCTGTATTTTGATTATCTCACTCAGGGTGATTTTTTTCTACTATATCCATGTACTTGCAAATTTTATGATGACATTCTTTAACAACTGAAAAAATACTTCCTTCTATAAATGTAACATATTTTCTTTATTCATCTTTCTGCTCAGAGACATCTAAGTTGTTTCCAATTTCTGTCTGTTATAAATAAAGCTGCATTGAACATGGTGGTGCAAATGTCTTTGTAGAAGATTAGAATGTCCTTTGGGTATATGCCCAAGAGTTGTGTAACTTGATCTTGAAATAGATAAATTGCCAACTTACTGAGAGACTATCATATTGATTCCCATAGTGGCTGTTCAAGTCTGAACTCCTACCAGCAATGGAGAAGCGTTCCCTTTGCTCCACATTTTCACAACAATGAGATGTTACTTTTGGCTTTTATCTTAGCCTTTCTGATAAGTTTAAGATGGAATCGCAGAGTAATTTTGATTTCCACTTCCCTGTTGACTAATGATATTGTGGTAGTTTTAAAGAAAATGGCCTCCAAAGGGAGTGGCACTATTAGGAAGTGTGGCATTGTTGGAGTAGTGTGCCTTTGTTGGAGAAAGTGTGTCACCATGGGCGATGGGCTTAGATGTATCCTATGCTCAGTTTACCTTCAGTGCAGTACACAGTAGCTTCCACTGCTTGCAGAGCAAGTTGTAGAACTCTCAGCTCTTTTTACAGCAAGCTGTCTGCCTGCACACCACCATGAAGATAATGGACTAAACCTCTGACACTGTAAGTCAGCCCCAGCTAATGTTTTCTTTTATAAGAGTTGCTATGATCATGATTTCTCTTAACAGTAATAGAAACCCTAAATAAGACATATACTGAACCTTTCTTTGTTTCTCAACTATTTGAGTTTCTGCTATTGAGAAGTCTTTGTTTAGATCTATACCATACTTTAATTTTTTTTTGTTTTTTGATATCAAGTTTCTTTGCTTCTTTATATTTTTGAATATTAATCATCTATTGCATGTATAGTCGGTAAACAATCATTTCCCATTATATAGGCTTCCACTTTATGTGGTGGTGCTCTTTGCCTTACAGAAGTTTTTCAGTGTCATGAGTTCCCATTTATTAATTGTTGATCTTAATGCCTTTGTGATTGGTGTTCTCTTCAGAAGGTTGTCTCCCATGCCAAAAATTCAAGCCTATTGCCCAGTTTCTTCTCTATCAGGTTCAGTATATATGGTTTCATTTTGATCTCTTTGATATACTTGGTTTTGTACAGGGTGATAATTATTTATCTATTTGCATTCTTCTACTTGCAGACATACAGTTTAACCATATCCATTTGTTATGGATGCTGTATTTTTTTTCAAGTGCATATCTCTAGCTTTTTTTTTTTTAATCAAACACTCAGATGTCCATAGGTGTGTTGATTTATGTCCGGGTCTTCAATTTCATTGATCAAGATGCCTGTTTTTATAACAATACCATGACGTTTTTATGACTATAGCAATGTAGTTCAACTTGAAATTGGGAATGGTAAGACCTCCAGCAGTTCTATCATTGTTCAAGATTGCTTTACCTATTCTTGCTTTAACTATTTCATGTTGGAATTTAATGGGGAGTGTTTCATTGAATCCACAGATTTCTTTGGATAAGATGGCCATTTTTACTATGTTAATCCTATGCATGGAAGATCTTTTCATCTTCTGATAACTCCTTGAATTTTTTTAATTCCTTAATAAATTCATTAACAAGTCATTGACTTGGTTGGTTGGAGTTATGCCAGAATACTTTATATTTTATATTATTTGTTGATTTAGTGAAAGTTGTTGTTCCCTAATTTCTTTCTAGGTCCATTTGCCATTTGTTCAAAGGAGGGCTACTGATTTTTTTTAGTTTATTTTGTAATTCAGCTACTTTGCTGAAAGTGTTTATCAACTGTAGGAGTTCCCTGGTGGAATTTTTTTTGGCTCACTTATGTATGCTATCATTGCCTCTGTAAATAATGACTTTTATTTCCTCCATTCCAATATTTATCCCCTTGATCTTCTTCAGTTTTCTTACTGCTCTAGCTAAGACATCAAGTACTATAATTAATAGGTATGTGGAGCATGGACAACACTGTCTTGTTTCTGATTTGGGGGATTTGATTTGAGTTTTATTTTTTCCAATTAATTTTAATGTTGGCTATAGGCTAGCTCTCAACTGCCTTTATTATGTTTCAGTATATCCCTTGTATCCATTATCTCCCATGACTTTTATCACAAAGTGACATTGTGTTTAGTCAAGGCCTTTTCTGCATCAAAGGAGATGATCATGTAGTTTTTTTTTTCTTTCAGTTTATTTATATGGTGAATGTATTACTGTTTTTCTTTTGTTTTGTATTGATCCTTTATGGACTTCACATCATGCATCCCCATCCCTATCCTCTCTGTCTTCCTTTCCCTTCATATCTGCCCTCTGCCCTTGTAACCTGCCCATGAAACAAAATACAATTCAAAAGAAAAATAAGAAAATAAAAACAAATACAACCAAACTAACTAATATGCACAACAACAACAAAAAAGTCTCAAAGTGGAAGTTGTAGTGTGACACAGTGAGTCACACAGTATACCCTTTAGTCCACACATCTTTACTTGTTCATTGCAATGAGTCATTGGTCTAGTTTGAGTTCTCTAGCTCCTGCTACACTATCAATACTGGGCTCTCACTTGGACTCCTCTTGAATATCTTGTTTTTGCCTTGAGTATTAAAGATCCTGAAGTTTTGGACCTGTAGTCCTACCCCTTCTCATGCACCCACTGTTCATAAATGAGTGGATGTTGGGTTCAGCCAACTTACAGCCCTGGTTCTGGGCCTGGGTGGTAGCTCTGTTGGTCAGCCATTAGCTTTCCATCACAGACACTGACAGCATGAGCTCTCCAGCATTGCCCCAGCTAGCTCACCCACTGCATCAGATAGTAATGAGCTGGACAGTTCTCCTGCACTCACAACCTTAGGGCCAGGTCACCTGCACCCACACAACTACACCAAATCACTCACTGGCAGCAGCACTAGGAAGAACTGTTCTGCCTCCCTCTACCAACCTCAGCATTCTGGAAAATGGGCCCTCTACCACCCCTGGACAGCACAATGGAACTGACCCCATTGGCAGGGGAACAAGTGAGCTGTCTCTGAGGGTGTGAGAGTGGGAGAAAATGAAGTCTAAGTATCCTTATTTGTAGATGATGTAATTCTTTATATAACAGATCATAATGATTTCAATAAATACTTTTTAAGTTTATAAATATAGTAAATTGACAAATTACAAAAATCACTGGTCTTCTTTTATATACCAATAATTAACATACTGAGAAAATATCAGGCAAACAAACACATTTATAATCCTTCACACAAACAAACAAATAACAAAACAAGCAAAAGCAAAATCCTGGGCCTAAACTTATATAAGGAGATTAAAAAACACTACAATGAATTATTTAAATATTACAGAAGCAGAGGAAGAAATTAGAAGATTCAAAGTTTCATGGTAATCTTGGATTACAAGAATAATCACTGTAGAACGTCAATCCTACCAAAAGCGATCTACAGATTTAATGGACCCCATACAAACTCTAATGGAAATAATAATAAATACAATCTTAAAATTCATACAAAACTGCAAAAGTCCACGGGTAGCAAAGTCAATAGTTAGTAAAATGAGTAAAACTGGGAGTATATCGTATCTTATTCAACTTATAATAAAGAACTACTATGCTAAAAGCTGCATAGTTCTGGTCCAAAGAAAGATACATAGAACATCAGAGTAAATAAAACAAATAAAAATAATTACACTCCACTCCTCCTTATGTGCATAGATGCAAAAATTCTCAGTAAAATACTTGCAAAACAAATTCAAGAACAAATCAAAAGGATTATCTACCATGAGCAAGTAGTCTTCATTCTAGAGATGTAAGGATGGTTCAACATATGTAAATCAATAAATAGAGTATACCATACAAATAGAGTACACCTGAGAAAAAAAAACATAAACATTTCATCACATTTAGACAATGCCTTTGAAAATATCTAATACCTCATCATGATGAGAGTCCTGAAGAGATTAAGAATACAAGGGATATACAAAGGCAGTTTAGAATAAACCTATAGTCAACATCAAATTAAATGGACAGAACCTCAAAGCAATTCCACTAAAATCAGAAACATGACAAGGTTGTCCACTCCTTCCATACCTATTCAATATAGTTCTTGAAATCTTAGATAGAACAAGACGTCAACTGAAGGAGTTAAATGGGATACAAAACTATCTCAAAAAATCAGTAGCCCTCCCATGGGCATTGCAAATAGACTGAGAAAGAAATTAGGGAAATAACAACTTTCACAATAGACTCCAATAGTAAAAAATATCCTGGGGGTAACTCTAACCAACCAAGTGAAAGACTTGTTAGTAAAAACTTAAGCCATTCAAGGAAGGAATTGAAGAAGATATCAGAAGATGGAAAGATCTTCTATCCTCATGGATAGGTAGAATTAGCACAGTAAAAATGGTCACCTTTCCAAAGCAATCTACAGATTTTATTTAATCCCTATCAAAGCTCAACACAATTCTTCACAGATCTTCAGATTTTTTTCTTCACAATTTTCAAATTTATATGGAAAAACAAAAAAATTCAGAAAAGCTTAAACAATCCTGAACAATAACAGAACTTCTGGAGATCTCACCACTGCTGATTTTGAGTTGTGCTACAAGCTATAGTAATAAAACCCTCATGGTAGTGGCATTAAAAGAGAGACATTGATCAAAGGAATTGAACTGAAGGCCCAGACATCAATTCACACTCCTATGGACACCTGGTTTTTTGATAAAGAAGCCAGGAAAAAAGGACAGCATAGTCAACTAATAAAGCTGGTCAAAGTTTGTGTCCTCATGTAGAAAAATTCAACTAAATCCATACTTATCACTCTGAACAAAACTCAAGCCCAAGTGGATCAAAGACCTCAACATAAAACCAGATACACCGAGTCTGATAGATGAGAAACTGAGAAACAGCCTATAATTCATTAGCACAGGAGACTTCCTGAACAGAACACCATTAGCATGTGCACTAAGACCAACAAGTAAATAAAGGGACCTCATGAAACTGAAAAGCTTCTGTATGGTAAATGACACCATCATTTGAACAAAGTAGCACTTTATAGGATGAGAAAATATATTTACCAACTCCATATCTGATAGAAGATTAATATCAAAAATTATGTAAAGAACTCAAGAAACTAGATATGAACACAGCAAAAAATCCAGATAAAAAAATATAAGTGGAGAAGTCTCCAAAGTAGAAGCTCAAATATTTCAGAAGCACTTGAAGAACTGTTTAATATCCTCAGTCATGAAGGAGTTTCAAATCCAAACTTCTTTGAAATTTTATCTCATATTCCTATTAAGACTAAGGTCAATATAACAAGTGACAGCCTATGCTGGCAAGGATGAGGAACAAGGTAAATTCTCATCTTTGACTGTGGGAGTGCAAATTTGTTCAGTCACTATATAAATCAGTGTGTCAATTCCTCAAGAAGATGAGAATTGATCTACCTAAAGACCCTCTTGGGCATATACCCAAGAGAAGGTTCATTCTACCAAAGACACAATTGATCAACCATGTTCATTGCTGCTGTATTCATAGCCAGAAATTGGAAGTAACCTACGTGTCTCCCAGCAAAAGAACAGATAAAAAAATGTGTTACATTTACACAATGGAATATTATTCAGTCATTGACAGAAATAATGATATTCACAAGTAAATGGATGATATGAGAATAAAAATCACTCAAGTGAGGTAACCAAACCCCAGAAAACCAAATATGGCATGTATTTACTTTTATCTGTATATTAGCTGTTAAGTCAAGGATAACCAGACTACAGTGCATTGAATCACAGAGGTTACATATAGAGCGGGTGGGGGTAAGTAGATCTCCCTAGGAGAGGGAAATAGGTTAGTTAAGGATACCTGCAGGAGATGGAATGGATGGATCAAGGGGAAGGGGTTGGGCAAGGTGGACAAGGGAGGGAATTTGGGGCAAGATAGCTACACTTAAGGGCCATGTGAGGTTACATGCTGATCCCTAGTACAGTAGAGGCTTCCAAAAATAAATATATATATGAAGGCAATCTAAATAAAATCCACAAGTAATGGGCAGACAGAGCCCCAGCTGGCCATCTCTTATCACTAAATAAAAATTCCAGTACTAGGATTAAATTATATCTAATTGAGATGTTGGAAAAAATGGTCTTATGGGAATCCCCAAACAAACCACATAGTTCCGAAAACTACAGGTTGCTCTCCAAAACTGTCGAGGCTCCATTTCTAAAGACAACACCTACACCACTCCTGAACATGGAGAAGTTGAGCTGGTACATAAAAACTTCAGCCCTGTGTGCTGGAGTCTTTGGTTCAGGAAGCTACTCTGCATACCAACAAAGCAGACATTTAAACATCAACTCACCCTTTGATCTACAATGTTGTTCTGCCTGCAAGACATGCTAGTGCAGTGTTTGCACAAGGCTTGTGGGAAGAACCAACCAATGTCTGATTTAACTTAAGGTCCACTTTATGAGGTAGAACCAATACCTGACACTGCTTGGATAACCAATATCCTACAACTAGATGGCCAAAGGACCTAGGGGAACACTAATTACTATTATTCTAAAAATGAGTAAGTAAATGAATGTAGCATTAAAATGATTCCTAATGACATATTGCTTTACTCACAGATCAGTGCCCTGCTCAGCCATCATCAGAGAGCCTTCCTTCTGCAGCAGAAATGACAGACCTTGGAACACTCAACTCTTAATGGGGTACCTCCATCCAATACCTCCATTGAGGGCTCAGGTAATTGCAGGGAAGTAGAGGTAGAAAGAACTTAAGAGTCAGAGGGGAGAGATTACTAAGAAAAGGCCATCTAGAGCAACATGACTGATGAACATAGGAAGGCATAGAGACTGAGGCAGCATGCACATGACTTACAGGGGTCTGCACCAGATGGGGCTCTAGAACACAAATGAGATATTAACATATATATGCCCTATCTCTAGCCAAGAAGCAATAGCCAGTTGATAACCACTTATCTCTAACCAAGAAGCAATAGCCAAATGATAACCACATGCAAATGTAAATTTAGTATCCTCCAAGGGATTCTCACTGGAGAAACAAACTAATATTAAAGGGTATGCTGCATAAACAGTAGTAGATGGCCAACAGAAAAAAAAAAAATCAGTGGCATCATTGGAGGTTCATTGCCTCACCATGTCATGGAAGGGTTTTTCCTATTCTTTAAAAAAAAGTTTGGATTTTCCTTTTTTTCTCTTTTTCCTTTTAATTCCAACTATGTATATACATACATATATATGTATATATTTAGTTAGTTAGTTACATAGTTATATTTTACACACACATACACACATAAACAAACAAACACACAAAGGATCCGTAGGTTAAAAAGAGAGTCCTTTGTGTGTATGTTGTGCTTCCAGTTTAGTGTTTTTATGGGAACTTTAAGTGTACAAATCAGTGGGTCTCTTTTATCCCCCTCTCTTTGGTTCTTTCCTTTCTTATTGTTTCATTCAATTATGATGTGTACGGTTTTATTTTATCTTATTGTATTTAATTTTATTATATTTTATTTGTATCCCCTAGAAGCCTGTTTGTTTCCTAAGATTAACAGAAAGGGGGTGGATTTGAACAGAAAAGGAGGTGGGAAAGAACTGGGAGGAGGAGAAGAAGGAGATTCCATAATCAGGATCTACATGTGAGGGAAAAATATATTTCAATAAAAGGTAAAATGGCTGAAAGAATAAAATATAAACCTTAAACAACAACAAAGAATGCAATTTGACAGTGGTACCATGCATGGGTAGAAGAAACTGCTCCCAGAAGTCAGGTGTTATCAAATAAAATCTCTTGTCTGTGCTACCTGTCTATGAGTTGTTGGCCCTGAGGTCCGGAAAACATCATAAGCAATTGACACAGTTGACAGCTAGACCTAGATGTTAAAACTTTATTCTATAAAACAGCAGATGTTCAACTCACGGTACTAGAAATATCAACAGAGATTGAGATGGATACTGACTGCTGATGACTAGCAGTCACTGATGAAAGTTACTATGCAGGTTCTATAGAGCAACCAGCAGTTCTACTGAGAGTCTGACCCTGTGTGCTACACTATCAACCAGTCAGGTATAGAGTGGCTATTAGTGTGAACATGGAAAGTCTGTTACATGGGTAATTAACTGCTTCAAGATTGCAATAGAACCCCATTCCTCAGGAAGTAACCCAGGTTTGATACTATAAACCTGGTCAAAAGGCTGTGACTGGTGACATCATAGGAACTAATGATGAAGGTAAATTATTGTGTTGGTAAATAAACATGATGTCCTTATCAAATTAAAATAATTCTGTTTATGCTCTGTATGAATGCTGTTGTAACCTTGACCAGAGAAGTTTCTTTTGAAATTAGAAAATGTAACTGTAGAGGCTCATACCTGTTCAGTGTGCTACGAATAGTGATTTGTGAGTCCTCCTTAATAAATTAAACATTTGTGTTACCTTTTCAAAGTATGGAAAATATTGAGGAAGAGAGAACAGGACAAAGGAATGAGGCGAATGAGACAGAATGATAGGGAAATGCATAGCAGAAACACTCATTGACTTACATCAGCTGTGACCACCTGCAGAAGACCAGAATGAGGTTGGGCCGTCACCTCTTGTCACGGACTCCTGTAACACCATCCCTGCCTGACTGTTTCTAAGGCATTAATGGTTGCTAGGGGAGAGAGAGATTTTTCTTCCTTTCAGTGGTGAAGTAGCTACCCACACATCTGTAATTAATCTCTACCTCTCTTTCTTTAAGCAACACTGATAAAACTTACTGGAACATCAAAAGTAACATAAAGTAGACAGGAAAGTAGAAGGAAAATTGACTGTGAAAAGTGGTGACCCACAGGAGTGGAAGGGCAGCTGAGGAGGTAATGGGGGTTAGAATATCATCAAAATATATCGATAAAAGTACCATACAAATATCATGGGTACATAATTAATATATGCTAATAAAAATTAAACAAATAAAAGAGAAAGAAAACAGGGTGACCCAACAGATATAAAAGAATGGAATAATTTATAATATGGGTATTTAATATAGTACTACATCAGTAGCACCAAAGGTATTTGCATTAATATAAATTAATTGAGCTTAAAATTTTAGTAGTACAGCATAACTGAAGGTTACCAAGTTAGTTCACAGTTGTAGGAGTGTGGAGACAAATAAACTTAACATTGTCCTTTGTCATATGTAAAAAAAAAAAAGCCACTGACTCAGTTTCCCTATGTGCAACAGATACTAGAGTCGATGTTGGTAAACACAATGAAATTACTTAGTTAAACTAATGTGAGAGAGGAGAAACAAGTCTGATTTTCTCGCCACCACACCTGTAGTTATTTTGAAATTCATAGGAAGCCATGAAACAAAGGGTAAATAGAGTAGAGAGCAATTACATGAAAAGCTAACCAATCCCTTCCTAACTGGAGTGGACTGGGTCTCCAGGTTGCTTGCCTTCTGTTTTAGATATTTGGAATAGTTTTTACTTAAGTCAGAATCAACTCGGGGCTCACAGGGACTAAGGCAACAATCGTGGAGCCTGTATGGGACTGCGCTAGAATGACAACCACTGAGCCTGTATGGGTCTGCACTAGAGTGACAATCACTGAGACTGTATGGATTTGTGCTAGGTCCTTTTTTTTTTTTTTGCATGTATATAATGGTTGTTTAGCTTGGGGCTTCTGTGGAACTCCCAGCAGTGGGAGTGAGTGTGTCTCTGACTCTCTTGACTCTTCGTGGGACACTTTTCTTCCTACTGGGTTGCCTTGTCCTGCCTTGATATGAGTGTTTGTGCCTAGAATTACTGCATTTTGTTATGCTGTGTTCAGGTGATATTGCTGGGGGAACCTGTTCTTTTCTGAAGGGAATTGGAGGAACAGTGGATCTTGGGGATAGGGGAGATATGTGGGGGCGGGACTTGGAGGAGTTGAGGAAAGGGAAACTTTGGTCAGGATGTATTGTATGAGAGAAGAATAAATCCCCCCCCCCCAAAAAAAAAAGAAAGAAAGAAAAGGAAAAAAGAAAAAAAGAAGAGATTTCCTGTTAGGAGAGAAAGGCATGTCAAGTCTGTGGGAGGGAGCCTCTCAGAGTTCTCCTTACCTAACTTCATTCCTGTGACCCTGTAGAGAAGCCTTTATGCCCAGAATTTTACCTACCTGATAAACACCAAATTATCAAATGGAAAACAAAATTAAAAATTTGATAGCCAAAGCAAGAGTTTCAAGTGAACTACCTAATTCCCTGCTGTGTCTCATCATAATAAAATAAGAAAATGGCAAGTAACTTTCTCCTTGAATACTTTATAGATGTTGACCCATTTAAATTCCAGTGGTCTCAAGTCTACAGACTTAATCTCTGTGCAGAAACTAGAACTTATCACCTGATATGTAGATTCCAAAACAGTGTTTCTTCCTACGGTCTCACTTTAATTTACACATTCATAATATAAATCAATGTTGTTTTATATATTTTAATGAAGAGAGAAAAAGAAAAATCCACATAATTGTATCATCCACTGCTCTCTGTCCCATGCAGTTCACATAAATGGAATGCTTTTATTCCCAGGCTATCTCTATGATAATTTAATAAAGGTTATTATTTTTGAAATCAGTTAGAAAATGACTTGTTTGAACATATGGTGCTTAATACTTTGCTCTCTGAGGAAGGAGAAAAATAGAATGTTTTTCCTTTAACTATTCCTTGGAATGACTTGCAAATTTTCTAAAGTTGCTGACTACTGACATTATAGTTCCCTAACGTAACTGAGTTCTCTTATTTAGAAGTTTTAGTTTAATATTATCTGTGGGGCTTCACTTATTTTTTATTCAGTCAGCTTATCATTTTGCCATTGCATTTCCAAGGCAGTGCATTTCATCTGTGTAAAGTACAAATTTTAACTACAGAACATGCTTTTCTGTAGTATTAATAACTAAATAAGAATCCACATTTTTACTTTTATCTATATGTATATCACTATTTACATCAATCTATCTGGGGTCCTGGAGAGGTACTATATGTGAAACTGAAGGGACTTGTACTCTACGTTTATTTCTCTATTGGTGTCAAGATGCCTGAGACACATTCCGTCTTGTTGTCCAAGATTCACTCAAAGAATGATGCCGGAGAAATAAATATATGGGGCTTAAATATGAATAAACCACATGCTAATGAACACTGAACTAATTAATTATTTAGCTTAGAATATAAATTGCAACATTTACATATGTTAGAAAAGTTAACAAGCTTAAAGTATTTTTCCTGATAACTTTTCTTCTATAAATAAGTAAATAAATATTACCATTTTAATAGCCACCTCAAGCCACAAATAATATGTAATCTAATATTCAAATTACTAGACCTAGATCGCATTTCTAAGGTGAGAAGAGGAATTTGGTGTCAAATAAAGCACTATGAATTTGACCATTTGGACCATCACCAGCCTTTGCACATGTGTGTGTATATGAATGTCCACAGCTTGAGGAGTAAACCATTGTCTAGCTGCTTCCTTCCAAGTTAATAAAACATAGTATAGGTTGATATTTAGGAAATAACACAGAAATAAGACTTGAAAAGGTCTAATGCCGCGATTGGTGATTTACAACAATTCAAAATTGAAACCGTAAGTATCATAAATAAAAAGGAGGAGAAGAGAAAAAGAGGAAGAGGAAGAAGACTAGCATGCATGACATATGACACAGAGGACATTTCCAAGCTCTAGAAGAGAAATATTCTTTGATCTTGAATTTGTTGTCATTTTGAATAAAAGAATAAGCAACAAAAATTTTTTTTTTTTCGAGACAGGGTTTCTCTGTGTAGCTTTGCGCCTTTCCTGGAGCTCACTTGGTAGCCCAGGCTGGTCTCGAACTCAGAGATGCGCCTGGCTCTGCCTCCCAAGTGCTGGGATTAAAGGCATGCACCACCACGCCCGGCAAGCAACAAATATTTAATAATGTGTAATAATAAAAATCACTGAAATATATTTCCCATGCTGGCCACTGTTTCTGATACTTAGGACATTTTATGGTTCTTTCTACCTATTTTTTTCTTTTTTCTTTTATTTTATTTTACAATATAATTTAATTCTACAATCAGCCATGGATTCACTTGTTCTCCCCCCTCCCGCACCCTCCCCTCTCCACAGTCTACCCCCCATACCCATCTCCTCCAGGGCAAAGCCTCCCCCGAGGATTGAGATCTACCTGGTAGACTCAGTCCAGGCACGTCCAGTCCCCTCCTCCCAGGCTGAGCCAAGCATCCCTGCATAAGCCCCAGGTTTCAAACAGCCAGTTCATGCATTGAACACAGGACCCAGTCCAACTGCCTGGATGCCTCTCAAACAGATCAAGCCAATCAACTGTCTCACCTATTCAGAGGGCCTGATCCAGGTGGGGACCTCTCACCCATTGGTTCATAGTTCATGTGTTTCCATTCATTTGGCTATTTGTCCCTGTGTTTTATCCAACCTTGGTCTCAACAATTCTCGTTCATACAAACCCTCCTCTTTCTCGCCAATTGGACTCCTGGAGCTCCACCCGGGGCCTGGCTGTGGATCTCTGCATCCAGTTCCCTCAGTCATTGGATGGGGTTTCTAGCACAACAGTTAGGGTGTTTGGCCATCCTATCACCAGAGTAGGTCATTTCAGGCTGCCTCTCGACCATTGCCAGCAGCCTATTGTGGGAGCATCTTTGTGGATTTCTGTGGGCCTCTCTATCACTTTGCTTCTTCCTATTCTCATGTGGTCTTCATTTACCATGGTCTCCTATTCCTTGTTCTCCCTCTCTGTTCTTGACCCAGCTGGGATCTCCCACTCCCCCGAGCTCTTTTTCCCTCAACCCTTGCCCTTCATTGCCTCCATTCATGTCCAGGCTGTTCATGTAGACCTCATCCATTTCTCTGTCATTGGTCTATCTCCGTGTTTTTCTTGGGGTTCTGTTTTCCAGGTAGCCTCCCTGGTGCTGTGAGTAGCAGTCCAGTCATCCTTGTTCCATATCTAGTATCCTCCTATGATTGAGTACATACCATGTTTGTCTTTCTGAATCTGGGTTACCTCACTCAGGATGATTTTTTCTAGATCCATCCATTTGCCTGCAAACCTCATGATGTCATTGTTTTTCTCTGCTGAGTAGTATTCCATTGTGTATATTTGCCACATTTTATTTATCCATTCTTCAGTTGAAGGGCATCTAGGTTGTTTCCAGGTTCTGGCTATTATAAACAATGCTGATATGAACATAGCTGAGCAAGTGCTCTTGTGGTATGATTGAGCATTACTTGGGTATATGCCCAAGAGTGGTATAGCTGGATCTTGGGGGAGATTGATTCCCAATTTTCTAAGAGTGTCATATTGATTTCCAAAGTGGTTGTACAAGCTTGCATTCCCACCAGCAGTGGAGGAGAGTTCCCCTAGCTCCACATCCTCTCCAGCATAAGGTGTCTTCAGTGTTTTGATCTTAGCCACTCTGACAGGCGTAAGGTGGTATCTCAGAGTTGTTTTGATTTGCATCTCCCAGATGATTAGGGATGTTGAACAATTCCTTAAATGTCTTTCAGCCATTTGAGTTTCCTCTGTTGAGAATTCTCTGTTTAGTTCTATAGCCCATTTCTTAATTGGACTGTTGAGCATTTTGATGTCTAATTTCTTGAGTTCCTTATATATTCTGGATATCAGTCCTCTGTCAGATGTGGTGTTGGTGAAGACCTTTTCCCATTCTGTAGGCTGTCACTTTGCCTTGTTGACCATATCCTTTGCTCGACAAAAGCTTCTCTCAGTGTCTGAGCTGTTAGTGTTATATTTAGGAAGTGATCTCCTATGCTAGTGTTATATTTAGGAAGTGATCTCCTATGCCAAGGCATTCAAGACTACTTCCTACTTTCTCTTCTAGCAGGTTCAGAGTAGCTGGATTTATGTTGAGGTCTTTGATCCACTTGGACTTAAGTTTTGTGCACAGTGACAGATATGGATCTATTTGCAGCCTTCTACACGTTGACATCCAGTTATGCCTGTACCATTTGTTGAAAATGCTTTTTTTCCCCATTGTACACTTTTGGATTCTTTCTTTAAAATTATATGTTCATAGGTGTGTGGATTAATATCAGGGTCTTCAATTCGATTCCATTGGTCCACATGTCAGTTTTTATGCCAGTACCAAGCTGTTTTTGTTACTGTAGCTCTATAGTAGAGCTTGAAGTCAGGGATCATGATGCCTCCAGAGGTTGTTTCTTAAGATCGTTTGACTGGAAAGTCTTTTCCAAGCCTTTTATTTTTAAGTAGTGTCTATCTTTAATTTGAGGTGTGTTTCCTATACACAGCAGAAAGATGGGTTCTGCTTTCATATCCATTCTGTAAGCCTGTAAGAGATGGAAGAGAGGATCTCTTTTATAGGTGAATTAAGGATTCACCTTTTGTAGGTGAATTAAGTCTATTGATATTAAGGGATATTAATGACCAGTGATTGTTCAATCCTGTTATTTTTTGGTGGTATTGTGTGTGTACGTCTCTTCTTTGGGGCTTACTGCTGTGGCTTTATCTATTGCCTGTGTTTTCGAGGGTGTATCTGACTTCCTTCGGTTGGAATTTTCCTTCTAGTGCTTTCTGTAGGGCTGGGTTTGTGGATAAGTATTGTTTAAATCTGGCTTTGTCTTGGAATGTCTTGTTCACTCCGTCTATGATGATTGAAAGTTTTGCTGGGTATATTAGTCTAGGCTGGCATCCATGGTCTCTTTGTGTCTGCATTACATCTGTCCAGGTCCTCCTGGCTTTCAAAGTCTCCATTGAGAAATCAGGTGTTATTCTGATGGGTTTGCCTTTATAGGTCACTTGGCCTTTTTCCTTTGCTGCTCTTAATATCCTTTCTTCATTCTGTACTTTTAGTTGTTTAACTATTATGTGGTGAGGGGACTTTTTTGGGGGGTCTAGTCTGTTTGTTGTTCTATAAGCTCCTTGTATCTTCATAGGCATTTCTTTCTTTAAGTTGGGAAAGTTTTCTTCTATGATCTTTTTGAATATATTTTCCGTGCCTTTGAGTTGATATTCTTCTCCATCTATCACTATTATTTGTAGGATTGTTCTTTTCATCGTGTTCCAAATTTCTTGGACATTGTGGGTCCTTTATTGGCTTTAGTGTTTTCTTTGACTGATGAATCTATTTCTTTGACTGATGAATCTATATCTTCAATGCCAGAGATCCTCTCTTCCATCTCTTGCATTCTGTTGGTTATACTTGCATCTGAAGTTCCTGTTTGTTTACTCAGATTTTCTATTTCCAGCATTCCCTGTTTGTGTCTTCTTCATTTTTTCTATTTCCCTTTTCAGGTCTTGGACTGTTTCCTTCATCTGTTTCATTACTTTTTCATGATTTTCTTTCAGGGCTTTATATTGTTTTCTTCTAGGGCTTTATGGTTTTCTTCTGCTTTATTTGCCTTTTCCTCTAGTTTTTTTTATAGCGTTCTTCCTATTTTTTGTTTGTCTTTTCCTCTATATAAGCCTC
Organism: Peromyscus maniculatus bairdii; assembly: GCF_049852395.1. Classification (NCBI taxonomy): domain Eukaryota; kingdom Metazoa; phylum Chordata; class Mammalia; order Rodentia; family Cricetidae; genus Peromyscus; species Peromyscus maniculatus. The sequence goes on from NC_134870.1 coordinate 9,448,290, forward strand.
TACCTTCTTGATGACGCTATTCATAAGGCTGGTTTCTTCTGCTTCTTCCAATTTTTGATGTTCATGTCTAAATGTTGGAGGAGGGCTAGGTTCTGGTGATACTGTATTGCTATTCATTTTGTTGTATGTACTTCTGCTTTGATGTCTGCCCATCTCCTTGTAGTTCATTCTTGGTCTTATCAGTGCACTTGATCCAGACAGAGCTGACAGATTCAGGAAGTCTCTCTCTCTTGTCCAGATGGGAGGAGCTCTTTTGTCCAGATGGGAAGTCTGGGGCAGGATGGGAGCTGGGGGCTGGTCTCTAAGTCTCAGGAAGTGTCTGGGGTCTCTGGCAATGATGGGCGCGGGGGCAGGGCTTGGAGATTGCAGGGTTTGCTGGGGGTCTTGGAGAAGTGGAGCTTTCCCATGGGGGTGGGGGGTGGGGTAGAAGGGATCCTCCCTGATGGCCAGAACCTGGGTCCAAGTTGGGCAGGTCTTCCCCTTCCCCGGAGTGGTTGGTGCCCATGGATGGGGTCTAGGCTGAGGCCAGGCACTCACCTTTTGTCCAGAAGGGAAGTCCAAGGCAGGATGGGAGCTGGGGGCCAGTCTCTACATCTCAGGAAGTGGCTGGGGTCTCAGGCGGATGGGCATGGGGGCAGGGCCTTTCTACCTATTTTATCATCTCCTGAAATCTTCATTTGTACATTTACTCACTGCTTCTGCTGTATACTTCATGAGTATCCTTTGCATGAGAATATCTAAAACCATTCAATTTCCATTTATTCTTTTGCCTCAATAATCACTATTCATATCCATTTGTTAACCTTTTACAAGTTTTCATGTTCACATAAAACTACAGAATATAAGCCAGGGTGTTAAAACAATACTAGATTTATCAGTTTATTTGTATGTGGGACTATGTGCCAGAGACAAAGAGTCACACACATACATACAGAGAGACAGAGAGGGAAGGAGGGAGAAACATACAATTATACAGAGAGAGAGAGAGAGAGAGAGAGAGAGAGAGAGAGAGAGAGAGAGAGAAGGAAAGAGAGAGTGAACAGACACTAATGCAAGGGTATGGAGGTTAGAGGATAACTGTCCTAGTCAATTCTTTCTACACACTGAGGACACTGGGGATTGCCAGGATCTGCTCAAGCACCGTTACCTCTGAGCCATCTCATTGGTGCATAAGCAAGGCTTTTACAGAAGAATGAACTGGGCTGTATTAACACAATTAACATATTTTATATATTCTGTTTCTTCTCACATATTACTAAGAACTCAGTAAATTGAAGGCTCTGTGACCAGTTGATAACTACTGGGAATCGAAAACTTGCACATAAATCTGAAACATAATTCTTTTATGGAGGAGAAATATTACAGAAGTGTGACAGTATAAATGACGAATTGGTTGGTAAAAATCTATAGCAAACCCCTAGATTATACGTTTCCCCACCCTAGAATTTAGTATGCATCAGTATCTTTAGTTACATCTGGCTTTTCTTGATACCTGATAAATCCAGTTCTTCTGCATTTAACTTGGAAAGTTTGAGAAATTTACTTGTCCTTAACTTCCTCACAGAAAAAAAAACCAACAAAATAACACAACAACAACAACAAAAAAAAAAGAAAATATTTTTTTCAAATAGAAAACCCTCTTCTAAACATTTATTATTGTTTTTAATTGTTTATCTTTGATTGGCAACCTCTGATACGGTGAGCCTTGAAGTGTAGACTATTATTTCCTGTCGAGAAGCTCTCAGCCAGATGTTCTGTATTGACAATTACCTGAGAGCACAACCTGTTTTTCTCCTGTGGTCTCAGGAGCTGCCCATTGAATTCTTGCCAATTAGTCAATAGAAGTTTAGTAAAATAGATGGTTTATACAAATGAATGTATTTTAGCTAAAAGGTAATCTCAATTTATCATTTTGTTTATAAACTTCATGACCTATCAAATGGCTTCAGGTAGCCACATTTTTAAAATTTGTCATTCATTTATTTTTTTTTTTAGTAAATTCCTTCAGATTTTTTTCTGTGTTTTGGTTTTGTATTATTGGCAGAGTGGTTATATATTTGTATTCTGAGTAGATATTTATAAATATGATGTTAAGTTATGCATTGAAATTTATGTTAGCCTTTAAAAGGTGATGATGGAGTTGAAGAGGAGGAGGATGGCAGTGGCAATGGCATGGTGAGGGGTAGAATTATTGATAATGAGGATGGTGGTGGTGGTGATAGAGCTGCTGCTGAGGAGGATGAAGGCAGTGCTGATGACAGTGATGATGGCTTCGCAGTGCAGGTGTCTTATAGTATGTAAGTACTTTACCACGGAGATACAGCCTGACCTTAAATACTTTGTTTTCTCATCTCTCAAATTGTTACTACATTCCCTTTTTTGATTTTTATCTTAGTTATAACTCTTAAGATATTGTCAATAATTTCCAAAGAGGTGAAAAATTCAAAGAAGGGGTTTACTTAAACATGCACATATACACATAAACACACTGAAACACACATAAGATATATGTTGACTAATCTGTTTTGGCGATTGCTGAATTTTCAAAGCAGTGAGTATGGTTGCAGAAAATATGTTTTCATAATGATAGAGTGGTCTTCTCAGAATTCTTAGTATTGTGGAAACTTGAAGACTTTTTTCTACTGCTTTTCTTCGATCCATTTAACAGACAATTCATTCTCAAAAGAATGAGTTACATTGGTGGACAATATGTTCAAAGACCAGATAACCCAGACAACTTGAAACTGACTGATCTGTAGAACAGCTTTAACCTTTAGTAGATTTATTGATATTAAAATCCTCAGAGATCTCAACAAGCATGTGGTTGTGATTTGAATATAAGCTTGTGAAATCTTTGAGAAAAGTAAGTTATATTGTATTCTGCCAGTGTAATGATCTAAAATGTACAGCTAAACCATTGACTATCCACATCTACAAAACATAAGCTCAATTAAAAAAATTAGGCTGAAATATTGATTTAATTGTTTGCTAAAAATTAAACTAAAGGCTAAACCAAATAACATTTTTATATTACTTTGGATAGTAGAATTCATATATATGTATGAAATATATATGTGAAAGATACATGTTATATATATGAAAGTCAAACAAAAATGTATTTAAGCCAATTGAAATAAAACACCTGAATCACATGTGCAGCAAAATAAATAAACCTAATACTAATGCAAAATAGTTTAAAATTTCATAATATAAGAACCAGAAAGTCCACACTTTTGTTTTATTAACTGATAAATGACATTTGTGTTTTCTGATCTTTTTAAAAATCAGTCCCTTAGGAGACTTTTGACATAAATTTAGTGAAGGGACTTTAAATCATTATTTATAGTATAATATTTTATTTTAAATTAGTTTGATAAAACTAATTTAAATGTGATAACATTCATTTCCCACCACTAGAATTACATACCAGCATCACTTGAATCATATACCAACACATTTATATAAAAGTAAAACCTTTTCCTAATTGCTAAGGTAATGCTAAGTCTTTTTTTAAAATCATTTTTATTTGAATGTGATAGGCAACAGAGCTGAACACCTTAAATTTTAACATTAATAATCTGTCAGTCTCTATAAGGAACACACTGCTCAATTTTATTATGGTTTCAGTTAAGTTATAGGGAGAGAAATCTCATTTATTTAAACTCTGTATCTAGTCACTGCTTATACAACTTTAAATATTTGCCTTTCTGAAGCAAAAGCTTACCTACCACTCTCATGGAGGATTAATATTTGGAGAAGATTTTTATGAAGAGAGACATAAAAATTTAGTATTAATTTCCTTGGTTACTACATTCTGAATAGGGTTAGGCTTTCCTAGGCAAATATAAGATCTCTAGTGTTCAGATAGTAGATACTTACTTGTACAATTATTGCTGATATTTAGGAAGATTTAATACTAACTTATTTTGTTTTTTTAGCTGAATTTCAATGGAGACATCATCATCATCATCATCATCATCATCATCATCATCATCATCATCACCATGACCACCATCATCTCTGCTGAGCGCACCACTAATTCTATTAACCTTAAGTGAGAGTAAAAGCACCATTTCAGTACCTGGAGACTTCATTCCAGGATTTGATTGAACCCGTCATGTGGAAAAAGAGAATCTCAATGTGGGACTTCAGTTTTGTGCAGTTCAAGTAAATGAAAAGGCCCTAGGCCTGACACTAATCTTTTGAAGTTATAGATTTCTTATTTGGCAGCCTAAAGTGCTTAGTTTATTCAGCCCTCATTATACAATAAGCCCTGGCCTGAATTCTAATATGAGAATCTGACCTATTGTGTTTTACCAATGAAACAATAAGGATTGTTTAGTGTAGATTTTGTATTTTAGTTAAAATTAGTAAAAACAGAACAATTGTGTGTGACTTACGTCATTCCCGCCAAATTTTACTTTCCCTTGTTACACAATTAAAATGTTTTTATATTGTCTGACAATTTCATAATGAATTTTATTCATTTTTCCTCCCCATTTTCCTTTTTTCTTCCCCTCTTCCTCTGAAATTTATTTTTCCCAGCAAAATTCTTACAGAGCCTTGATGGGTAAGAGGTAATTTACTGAAGCGAAGTAACTTATCAGTTGCTTTACCACTAAATGAAATGACACTACTGTAGCTACTGTAACAATCAGTAATCTCTCAGAAAGGGATGAGGTTTTTGGGAGTTCTCCCTTGCATGAGGAAGTGTCCCACCCAACTAAAATATAATTTGGACTTGCTTGAAACAATCAGCAAATCAGTAACAAGCACAATATCCAGAGATGGCTGTCCTATATTTGTCATGTATTTATGCTGTTATGTTCTGTAACATTTTTATTATTCAGGTGTTGTTGTCAAGTGGTGTTGATGGATCCTAATGGTTCCCTCAGGGAAGAGAATAATAAGACATGGTGTCAATGGCACAGAAACTGGGAGTCAGTTGAAGGCAAACAACAAACTCCTTTATTTAATAATGGGGGAGGGCTTATATACCCTCCTCTCAGCACCCAGTCTGTGTTGCAATCTGGTGGCATTGCATGGTCGTCCCTTATTGGATGGGCATGATCATGAACTCTGACAGTGACCAGGAAATCTGACAGCACCTGTTGCTAGAACCAAAGGCAGACTCCAGGTTGGCTCACAAGGAAGTACGTTATGTCCATGTGTTGGCAACTGGTCTGAGCCAATTTCCTCAACCCTATGTGCCTGTATTACTACAAAGTGGGGCCATGGAAATGTTGTAGAAGTTGGAAAATAAATTAAGAAAACATATCTGGGTCAACAATTTGAGTAAAATGTATAATTTAAACAAAGAAATCTCTAAAAATTCTAAAATATCTAAATTACACAAACTGTGGAATAATTATGTGATATATCTTTAGTGTGATAATTTGAGCTAGACCAGAATGAGATTGTCACCTTAGTTTGGTGTCAATGAACTACAGAATATCCACTTAGATTATTTAATTTGACTTTCATTTTATACAAAGAAAGAAACAAGTGAGTCCCAAAGAGTCAAGGTCCTATGATTTTAGTATGAGAAGGAAGCATATAGCAATTCAAGGACCTTTCCTATAAATGGAGGGTTCTCTCTTACCCATCAATTCCCAAATAACCACTCAGAGGCTTAATATTAATTGTGAATGCTCGGTCAATAGCTCAGTCTTACTACTATCTCTTACACTAAAATTAACCCATAATTCTTATCTATGTTTAGCCACATGACTTGGTACCTTTTCTTAGTAAGGCATTCTCTTCTTGCTTACTCTACATCTGGGTGGTGACTCCTGACTCCATCCTTCTCCTTCCCAGCATTCTCAAATTGCCTTTTGCTCTTAACTTTCTGCCAAGCTACTAGTCTGTCAGCTTTTTATTAATCAATGAGAATAATATACATTCATAGGGTACAGATGGGCATCCCACAGCACTTTCCACATCCTCTTACAGATAGCCTATTGTTCTCCATTCCTTACTGTATGATCAAACGTAAAAGTAGCCCAAAATGCCACCTCAGGTGGATAAGCCTTGTAACACAAACCTTTTGGCCTCAGCAATTTAACTGCTTGTTCCTTCATTTCACACTCAGAGCTGTGTGTTTCTGTCCTCTAACAATGTGTAGTTTAGGTCTGAGTCTTTGTCTGGAAAACTGATCTTTTACTTAAATTCCTTTTGCAGCAAGATTAAATTCCAAGATTCAGCAGTCATTTGCATTTCCCGAGAAATTTCTAGAGTTCTATGGATGAGAGATCACCCTAAATATCTGGAAATTTCAAGTAATTTTTCACCTAAGAGGTTTAGACCAATCTTTCTCTAAAGAGTAGAAGCAATTGTGTGCCAAAACCCTGGAGGGGGAAATGTAAGTTAATCTCATAAAGATATATAATGCATATCTGTTTTTTCTATATTTCCTGATATGTTAGAAATAAGATTTCCGTTTAGAATTATTCATAAGGAACCACATGTAATAAGTTTCTCTATTCAAACTGAAAGTCAAGCTTTGCTTTAGTCTCTACAAGTCAATTGGCACAGATTTTCTTTGCTCTCCCTCTCAGTCATCCCAGATCATCTCCAACACCTCCACACTGAAGGAGACAAGTGAACTCATTCATTACTTGAGATCACCTTTTTCTACCCAAACCACATCTCTTACTCTGACATTCCTGGGGCCCTGGCCTCTGACTTCATAAATTGAAATAGATTAGAAAAGATAAATCCTCTAAGGCCCGACAGCCAGTTTGCCTGTCGAGGAAACCCAATGTTCTGTTTTGTCCTATTTTGTCAGAGTTAGTGGCTCTCCATAAAATAAGGAAGACAAAACAGGGCCTTTGATGGGGGAATTAAGAATTCTTTTTATGCTTACAGGATTAAGATTAATGTTTAATGAGATTAATAAATACCAAAGCAATATATCAAAGCAACAGCAACTAACAGAGTAATGGTAAAGTACCTGCGTGGGGATTCTCAGCAAGTTTTATAAAGAGAAATATGCTTTTCAGGAAGAGGCCAACTATAGATGCTACTCAGCAAGCCAAGTTACAGGGAGATTTAATTTTAGTGTTAATTTTCCAAAACTAACATTTTATAATCACCCCAGGATAACTTTCCCATTCCCTACCCAATAAAGAATAGATTATCTAAAGTTGAAAATATGGTTTGTACATTGAGTCATAAATCACAGAACCATCAAAACAGGCTTAAATGATTTTCAAACATCATGAAATAAAATAGTTACTACTAATTAATTCCATTAAAATCAAAAAGTTCTGAAGTATCTAACAATTATAAGATTATTACCTCTAATTAGCTTTGGTGTTCAAATTAGTTGTGAAATGAAAGGAAATGTGAATTTATATAATTAAGTAGCAGGTTGTACTCTAAACTTTACCTTAGAAAAACATTTTTTCCTTTTAATATAATAATTTGATGATTATCCAATATATATTTTCAGCAGTTTACTTATATACCTATATTTATTTCATCATCTGTAGAAAGTGAACACGTTTATATCTATATATCCATTGTGATGGCTTTAAGAGGTGCCAGGTGATTGTAATCATCCAATTACTTGGAAAACAGTATTTATTTGTGCTCCTTCTGAATTTTGACACAATTTGTACTCATTATTCAGCATCCTTGAGCCAAATATCTTGTTATTCCTTGTTTCCCCACCTTTTATTTGTTAAAACTCTCAGGTGGTGCTGAGTGCAGGCAGACACCGCCAGAGGCTGAGAGGTTATTGATTTGATAGCTGTTGTTTTTGGAGCAGTGTGAGCTTGGCACTTCCACCGACCTTCTGCAGCCAGCCCTTCTTGGCTCACTGGACAACGTAAACTCCCAAGCCAATAAGAGAGGCCTGCTGAGTGAAATAAATCACTCGAAATGGCACAAAGGCAAGAGTTCTTTTTCATTTCCTGGTCTCAAAGTGTGTTGATCTTCTTCCACCAAACATGTACTCTCCCTTGGGTCTGCAAGTGATAAAAGGCTCTTTAGAGGGTAAAGGAAGGGAATAAATAATCTCCCACTTCTATGGGCAAGAAGACAATGCCAAAGAAGAAGAATCCTAAAAGACTGAAGACAATATAAAGAAATATCAAGGTATTTCAGGCTTAATGATATGCCTTTTAATTTAACTCATAATTCATCTATACAACAGTAAAGGTATATGATAGCTTGTGGAACACCACTTTCCCTTTAAGAACTACAGTCAGTAATATGCATTAGAATGATGAATATCAAAAAATTCAGTTACTCCTATTTGATTTAAATATTTAACATATTATTTTAAATTATTTTATATTTTATTCTGTCCTGAGTGTGATTGCATCATAAATATCTCTAAGTATTTGCTTGTGTTTTTATACTTCCACTCATTGAAAAAATCCTGTGTTTCTTAAAGAGCATACAATCCTGAGCATACAATCATGAATTCAACAGTCAGGACAACTATAAGTAAGACAAATAAATAAATATTTACATTTTATTTTTCATTGGACTATATAAATGTTCCTCCTAACATCATCAACTGGGGATAACAACCGGTCTATGTCTCAGGTATTGCAATGGAAGGATTCAACATTTGGAAAACAAAAAGAACTGCATGTCTTGGTGGAAGCCAATAGTCCTGATTTTTATTTCCCAGTGATGGAGCAGCACTGATCAACTCCCCAGTGTCTATTCAAAATTCATTGACTAATATCCTACAGGGGATTTCAAGGCACTACAATAAATACTGACACAAGGTTATGTAATTGTATTTGGCAATTATTATAAAATCCCTTTATGATATGTGAAGAATTAATTTGATTCTCAACTGTTCATTTTTACTTTTGTTGTTATCTCCAACTCATTGTTGCCAGTCTGAGGATCTCTCCAGACAATTATCTCCTAAGTATTTGGGGAGATAATGAGCTTTACGTTATCCTAAAACAAAACAAAAGAACACAGACCCTTACAGAATATGTATTTGCAATACTAATAACTATATTTATGACATAATTTCATAACCAGGACCCAATGATTTTCAACTGTACTTGGGGCACTGGAGAGATGGTTCAATGGGTATGTGTTGCAGAGTGCTCTAGTATAACACAAGCTTATGAAACTTTATATTGTGAGTCATGGAATATGGAGAGAGAGAAAGCAGAAAATGGACTTGAAAACAGAAAATGAACTTATGAATAGCCTCACTCTATGTTTTATCTTTAATACATATACAATTATTTTATGATACTATTATATATGTAAGTATATGTGCAATGCTTGATGGACATTTCAACATCTTACTTAGCAAAAGATGGTCAGTGGCATGGTTGGCTTAAATTGGACCCAATAATATCATTAGTCAGTATTTTCTTCTTTCCTTTATGTTAGAAGTTATCACAATGTAATGACATCTACAGAAAAAAATATTCACCAATCTTTCTACCCTGATTTGTTTGATGACTCAACTATTGTCACCATATGAGAACTCAACTTCTCATTCCATCACTGAGATAGACAAACTAGTATAATTCATCATAGGATCCTGATATAATAAATACTGGTGATACTGAAACTGATCTTAGGTTCTATAAACTTTTAAAAGTTTTATTTACTTAAGTAAAATCAAATGATGGAATTTTGCTAAGATATAGTTAGCTAAATTTTAGTTGAGCTTAGCCACTCAAGAGAATAAAAAATTGAGAACACACAGGGCAATTTACCCTTGAGAACTGGCAAAGTATAGTGATACTCAAGTCAGCAAGATCCACACTTTTATATAGAGGCTCAGAAGTTAGCACATGGGTATGCAAGGGATGGTATACGGCTTATTATAAATCAGATTCAGACATTATATTAAGTCACTTTTATTTTATCCTACTGGTTGAAGCAGTCTCATACCAACCCTGATTCAAGAGGAGGAAATATAGATACCACCACTCAGTTTCATATGTCCCAAAAATAAAGAACAAAATTTTTCAAAGTCACCATAAGTTGTGTTTTATTTACTTTCCACATGAATGTTTATACTTTCCCACATAACATTCATTTAAATTTTAATCCCTTTATACTATCATTCTTAAAGACAAGTTTTCTTCATATTTACTCATAAAAAGTAATGTATTAAATTAAAGGAGAATTATATAAATTTACATATAGAATGTGATATTTATTAAAACATACATATGCATATATACATCCCACACTCTTAGAACAAATGAACAAACATATATTTTACAATTATTATTTATAGACTAAAAAACTTGATATATTGAATAAAATACACAAAATACTAAACTATTGAGTCTTTTACTGACTATATTTACAAGCTATTTAATCATTCTTAGTAACTCTGTAAAGACATACACTTTTGAAAATTCAATACTCTAGCAGTAATACAATGATTACAAAATATTTTGAAGGTATGATTTCATTTTAGATATGAGCCCTTTCTTTCATTGATACCTTCTATCTGCTTAAATGATCAAATACTAGACACCACTTTGCTGTAAATGGTTTGCTTTCTCTTACCCGATTACTTCATTGCTCTCCTTGGGTCTCTCCTATTCTTATACTTGATTTCTAAAATATATACATTAATGGGTCAAATACTGTTGAAAATCTCATTTGTAAATAGAATAGCAGTTCTCAATTTGTGGGTGGAAGCTCCTTTGGAAACCTCTATCTCCAAAAATATTTACACTATGATTCACGACAGTAGCAAAATTAAAGTCACAAAGTAGCAATAAAAATTATGTTATGGTCAATGATCACCTTAGTATGAGGAACTGTATTAAAGTGCTGTAGCATTAGGAAGGTTGAGGACCAATGAAATAGGGCTTTAAAATGCAAACAAAGAGGTATTTTCATTGGAAAAGGAAAGGAGCCATAAGATATCTGCACACAAGGAATAAGGCCGCATGAAGAGAACAGATTATGGTACCATGATTTCAAGGCAAGGACTGTAGAAAGATATCTAAAACAGGATGAGGCAAAAGGTTTCTGGTAGGCTTTATAAGGTTCATAACTTTATAATACTATAATTCAAAATATATATTAGAAACATCACAGACTAGGTTTCTGTTGTTTGAAGTCACCCAATTTGCAGCAATATACTATAACACTCAGATAAAAACCCATTTCTACTCAGAGAAGTACACTGAATTAAAATAACTTTAAATAAATAACAATATGTATTATATAATTATTTTATAATAGTCAATAAATCCATAATTTTTGATATAACAAAACCAAAAAAATTGAAATAGAAAGAAAACAGATAGAAAATAAAATGTATTGACATAAACAATTGCAACCTTTGCTAATTCAAAGATGATGATGTACAGATGCTATGAAATGAAATGAGATGAGGGGAAATGAAGAAGTAAGGAAGATAGAAAATAACAAAGATGAAAATCTGTCACTTGACTGCTGGTCAAAAAGATAATCTTTTGGGAATATTGTATTAGTTTTAAACTGTTACAGAGATGTTAACTAATACTGGCTTACTCATTGCAGACCATAACTTTGTCTACAAAATAAATTAAAATGATTTTCCCTGCACACATCTTTAAAATAATCATTAATAAACATACAGTTTATTCCAAACTGCACACTATTCATCTCAGTGAAGGATGGAAACATGCCTCAGACTTAAATATTTGAGAATTCAGTAAAATTTCATCCTAAGTTTTCTCTAGGAATATAGGATTAATTATCAAATTTAATGAATTTTGAACAATTTGAATGCATAGTGTTAGTAATCAACAGCTACATTTTATAACAGTATCATGTTGTTCCAAATTTATCTTGGATTTTATTCATTTCACTATAAGCTTATAAGAAAAGATCAGTGGTATATTTCAAATCCAAATGATCTCCAACATTTCTGAAAAAGAGTATGAATTCCTAATAAATACTGAAGCAGAACGATATTCAAGACAACTTCAAAATACTATGTACTACATTTTAATGCAGTAGTAAAACACACTAGAAATGTATTGAGATGAACACAGTATTCAGAATTTGCTTTCTTCATTCATTTTCAATAAAATCTAACTTTTTTCTTGTGAGATTGTAGTTGGATTTGTATGAGATGCCATCATGACAATATTTGCCCATACAGCCATCTCTTTCAAGTCTTTAGATCTGCTCATTATTTCAGGGGCTACCCAGTGTCAACTGTCATTCCTAGCGTGGACAAAGGTAGTCCTGGTGGAAGACGGGTAGTTGAGAGTGAAGTATGGACCTGGCTCTTTCTCTGTCATGTCCCTCCTGCTTCATTAATGGCCTCAGAATAATCCATTTTTCATCCATGGCCCTACTGGGCAACCCAGAGTGCTTATAGATACTCTCCTGAGCATAACTCATGAGCGATTTCCTGTAGCACAGTTAGAAAGTAAGGCACAAAGTGTTAGCCATATACATGTACTACTCTGTGGATTTTAACTCTGTAAGTCAGCCACAATGTAAGTGGAAAATCTCTGTGTAGAGACCACATATCCTCAAAAACATCATTTTAAAACGTTTATTAATTTAAAACCATTTATTAATGGCCATTGTCATTCTAATTGTCCTGCCTTTATCTATTAAGTTGTTTTCCAAATACAAAGTGTCTTTATTATAATTAAAGTTGATCCTTTGGAGTTAATGTTCATGCTTTAGCATCTCATCCAGCTCTAGATCTAAGTAGAACATCCACAACAGTGGGGGAATCCTTTCACCTAATTACTCTGTGACCCTATGAAATCTTGTTCCTTTTCGCTTGCTTTTCCACACTCTTGTTCTTAATCTCTCACTTTCTTTTCTCATCAGTAAACAAACACTGTTGCCATCTGCCCTGTAAACTCATCAGGGTTTCTCTGAAGACAAAATAAGCATCAGTATAGTGTTTTATAAACTGTAAAGAACTTTCACATATTAAAGAATATTAGCACATCATTTCTATTGCTGTTCTTTATCTGTTCTCCACTCTGACATTTTCTTTCTTATAGTGGTTGTACAGTTCTGTGTGCAGGTGTGTGTGTGTGTGTGTGTGTGTGTGTGTGTGTGTGTGCAATGTGTGTGTATGAAGGACTAATGGATACAGGTGAGTGCATGCATGAGGAAGCCTGAGGACAAGCCCATGCATAGGATTCATTTATTCATTCATAGCTGTTTTATGAAAGGCTGGTTGTCCAACGATTCTCGGGATTTTCCTGTTTCTTCCTGGGGGGAGGAGTATTAGAGTATGCTTTTACATCAAGAAAGTTACTGACAGAGCTATTATTCTAGGCCATCACTTTGACTTGGGAAAAGAAAGGTTGATTTTTAAATGTTTTGAATTTTGTCTTACATAACACCACATTAGTTAGTTTATAGGTGAATCTCACATCTGGCTCTAATTCCACCATGTATAGCTGCTATTATTTCACAATTTTGGCTTGCTCTCTGCACCATCATCTCTGTCCCATGAGACCTAGAAAGAACCTCATTACTTGCTGCTCAGAGATGGAATTCTGCTTAATGCACTGTCTTCCCTGGTATGCACTACCCTTGCTTTTGATCCCAAGGTCTAGAAGAGTGGTTTTCAACCTTCCTAATGCTGTGACCCATTAATACAGTTTCTCATATTGTGATTACCCACATCCATAAAATTACTTTCATTGCTACTTCATAACTGTAATTTTGCTACTGTTATATGAATCATAATATAGATTTCCTTGTTCTCTAGTAGTCTTAGGTGACCCTCTGACCCCCAAAGTGTCATGACAAACAGGTTAAGAACCACTGGTCTGAAAGGTTATCACTTTTTATTCCATTTTTACCATATGTTTATGCTAATTATGAAGTAACCATTATTGTTAATTCTCATTTATAAAATATAGTTTAGGTTTTTTGTCTTTTATAGCAGTTAGAGTTTTATTCCTTGTTATTCATTTTCCTTTAGATACTCTTTGAAGCAGTTGCTGGATTTGCTCAGTTGTTTAGCACCAGTGTCAGCTACGACACTCTACAACCAATGTTGATGGTAGTTAGATACATGTCCAAATTTCAAAAGGGAAAAGAAGTGTTAAGAGAGCTCAGAAGAAAAATACTGATATCAGGTAAGTATTAGCAAGAGCAGGAAGCTGCTACCTTCCTGTGGGCTAAAGAAATAATGAGCACAGGATCTACACTACTATAGTTACTATTATAATCAAAATACTGAACAATGTGTTGGGTCCCACATTGCAAAATAGTCATTAAATTTAAACAAGGGGTCCCAAAGATGTTGAAAGGGTGTGAGTTAATGAAGATACTAAATGAATTTTATTATAACTACAGACAGAATTGTAATAAGTATACTTGATGACAAAAGAGAAAACAACATACTTGTATGTAAATGCTTAAAGAACACTAGCTGATATATACAAATATAAATATATATATATATATATATATATATATATATAAACACATATACATGCATCCTTTCTAGGAAAGTTAGGAAATTACTATTAACTTTTTTCCCTACAAAGTATTACTTTCTACTAATTCCTATTAATCAATCCTGTCTCTAAATACAAGTTACCTTGAAAATTATCTGTGCGCTGTCCTAAACACAGCATTCACCAAGAGGAAGACTTGAAGCTAAAGATAAATTTGCATAAGGGAGTATAATTTATAAAACTTCACAGTTCTTGCCTCTTTTAAGGTTTAATATAAGATGGAGAAGAGTAGCACACAAGCTTGAGAAGATGGACTTTGACTCTCTTCATGCTGTAGAAAATTAAAAAAAAAAAAAGGTTATCCAGATACGTTGACAAATGACAGTTTCACCAGCGAATTCATGAGTGCACTTATTTATGCATTTGTGTATACAAAGCCACGTTGTCAAGGAGAGCTACTGTTGTAAATCACTACAGTAAGGAGAAGCATAAATCAGCATAGGGGAAACTACCGACGTGTAAGGAATTTTTATAAGCTGCAGAAATAGCCAGTGATGTTTGTAAGCTCTGTATATACAGAAGCACATTAAAGAGTGAAAGATATTTACCATGAAAAAGATAATTAGGTAATAAAAATGATGGATTGAAGAGTGTAAATAGAGACCCAAGCTTGACAGACAGGATAGATTCAACAAGGAAATGGGCTTTGACCCTATAGTGGGATCCCAATGTCAAACCCTTATATTTTCTAGAATAATGCAAACCAACTTCTTTCTCTTAAGTGAAAACAAATTCACTTCCATTTGGCTATGCCTCAGAGTTTTTCTAGGCCTTTCAATTTTATGATCAATTTCTGTTCTTAATAGCAGAAATAGATACATTTTTCAATATGAAAAAATAGAATATTTGGAAATAAACAGTATGTGAAGTTCAGTCCAGGGAAGAGAGAATATTACAGAATATTGAATTCTTCAGGTTTAGCATCATATCTTTTCAAGATTGTAAGGTCTACTATGTTCCTCTTCTAAAATTTTACACATCTCTAGAGGGGATAAAGAATGCAAGTAGAACAGACACCTATTTTGAAATTAAACACATTTTATCAGTAAGGTATCTATAAATAGAATAGAATTTAGGGAAGTAGTCATTAGTTTATATCATGGTTTCTAGTTTAGTGTTTCATGGGATTCCTGAATCTGATAACATTCGGGCTCTGATTCTTGTGCGTTCTCTTGAGTTGTTATTCTTCTATTCATATATTTTGTCCAATTCTGACATATTAGCTTTTGTTTTATGATTTTATATTACATTTCATTAATATATTTATTATATTACATTAGTTTCCCTTAAAAGTCTGTTGTTTTTTTTCCTAATGAGAGGCAAAAAGCAAATGCATCAGGATAGGAGGGGATGGGTCGGATGAGAGGAAAGTGGGGGAAAGAAATACTCAGAACATAGTATGTAAGAAAAAAATCTATTTTCAGTAACAGAAAAAAAGGTAAAAAAAATAACAAACCTTTTGAACCATCGTACTATCTATGCTAAGGAATGAAATCAGTGTGCTATAGATATGCAGTGTGTTAAACAGATAATGGCGTGCTGATGTTTTGGAAAAAGGGAATTTATATATCAATGCCCTCCAGTTCATCAAGAAATGGAAGAAAAACACACTCTATAGAGGACTTTTCAGCCATAGGAACAAAATCTATTTTCAGAAAAATGAGTGAAAGTGGAGATCATTGGGATCAGCAAAGTATGTAAAACCATAAAAACAAATTTAACATGTTTTTATTCATTTATTTCTTCTACATTTGACCCATGTCCTAGTTAAGATACATCCTTGACAAACTGTCAATCTGTAGATCTCTACCATGCTCATCACTGGGTAGAACATTCTAACTCAGACCCTTGAATATACCAATGCAAGATGCTCATGTATAGACACGTATGTCAGTTAATTAATAGAAAATGTATCATGTAATTTTTCCTGTTGCTTTATTTCCTTAAGAGAACAGCGTGGACATGAGTGGGAGCAATGAAGGGCGAGGGTCGAGGGAAAGAGAGTGGGAGATCCCAGCTGGATCAAGAACAGAGAAGTAGAACAAGAAATAGGAGACCATGGTAAATGAAGACCACATGAGAAAAGGAAGAAACAAAGTGCTAAAGAGGCCCACAGAAATCCACAAAGATGTCCCCACAATAGGCTACTGGCAATGGTGGAGAGGCAGCCTGAAATGACCTACTCTGGTGATGGGATGGCCAAACATCCTAATAGTTGTGCCAGAAACCCCATCCAAGTACTGAGGAATCTGGATGCAGACATCCACGGCTAGGCCCCGGGTGGAGCGCCGGGAGTCTAATTAGCGAGAAAGAGGAGGGTTTATATGAGTGAGAATTGTTGAGACCAAGGTTGGATAAAGCACAGGGACAAATAGCCAAACGAATGGAAACACATGAACTATGAACCAAAGGCTGAGGGGCCCCAACTGGATGAGGCCCTCTGAATAGGTGAGACAGTTGATTGGCTTGATCTGTTTAGGGGGCATCTAGGTCCTGGGCTCGTTCCATGAGATAGCTGTTTGAAACCTGGGACTTATACAGGGACGCTTGGCTCAATCTGGGAGGAGGGGACTGGACTTGCCTGGACTGAGTCTATCAGGTCGATCTCAGTCCTTGGGGGAGGCCTTGATGTGGAGGTGGTGGGAATGGGGAGTGGGCTGGGGGGAAGGGGAGTGGGGCAGGAAGGGGGAGAGCATGGGAATCTGTGACTATTATGTAGAACTGAATAGTATTGTAAAATAAAATAAAATAAAAAAGATTAAAAAAAAAGAGTTACTATCATGTTGAGACGAATAGTTATCTGGATGTTTCCAGTTGTTTATAATACCAGAATCACATAATAACTTCCAACTTTCTAACTTTTTCCAATTTTAAGAATAGAAAGTTTTCCCTCCATATATGTTTGTGTGTGTGTGTGTGTGTGTGTGTGTGTGTGTGTGTGTCTTTGTATTTCAATCACTCTTCGACTGTTTTCTGTCTCTAACTCACCTTCCTATTTTTCTCTATCTCCCCTTCTTTTCTCTCTCCTCTCTCTTCATTTTTCTTTGGAATATTAAATGCTATACCTTCTCATGTGCCTATTACTCCAGTGAATTTCTTCTTTAGTAAACTACCTATGTGTCCAATGTTATGATGGATTCAGAATATTTGGGCAACATGTAGCTTTGATTAGAATTTTAAGAAAGGATGATATGTAAGCATGAGTATCAAAGAGATTATCATTTGTTATGAACCTCTTCATTGTGGGGTTGAAAAGAAAAAGATATCATTTAAACGTATGCAGAATCTACAATGGTTTGATGGGTAGGATTTAAGACTCACTTTGGCTCTGTTTTAGATGTCTATGCCTATGGCATTGTCCTAAGGTTTTCATATTTAAAAGTTGGCATCATGTTAGTGCCTGTCCTGTGGAATGATTGGAAGTCTGAAACACATTTTGTGTACTATTTATATATGTATATGAAGAGATGAATCAGCAAGTGAAAACAGTGGTCTCCTTTAGTGGACCTATGTTCAAGTGCCATCACTCACAGGGCAGCTTAAATCTATCTAGAACTCCAGTTTCTGGAGTCTAATGCCTTCTTCTGGACCCTGTTGGCACTGCACACATGATGCTCATTCATGAAAACAAAACACACACACACACACACACACACACACACACTATAAGCAAATTTGTTTTATAAAAATCAATAATACCCAAAGAAGACTAATTTTCAATAAATAGTTGAGAAAAACAATTTTCTTAATCTTTGCATGATTTTTCATTTTCCAATTTAGATTTAAGATTCTCTCATTTTTTGCTGATAGGAGGAACAATAAGATAGAGTCATATGAGCATTAAAAGAGGATGTGAATGGACATGGGAGTCTGTATGAATTCAGTGACCAAAAACATGGGAACTGAAGAAGAGGAAAAATGATAAAGTGATGAACAAGAGCAAAGTAAAGTGTCATGAAAATGCAATAATTAAAGCTGATAAACTTTAATGCAAAAAATAAAATAATAAACATGGGAAAATCATTAGCTTATAAATGTTTTCCAAAACACTAATAATAAGCCATGTCTGTCCCCCACCTCTCCCTCCTTTCCTGCCTTCACTAATCTTTAGCCCTTTCTTTTTCTTCTGTAAGCAAAATTTTATCTCAAAGGTTAATGGCTCTCTTGTTCCTAATTAGATGCAATTTATACCTTTGAGCTGTGTGTTTTGTTTAAATATGTCACATCTTATGATCCTATAAGTGAAATATATTTTTTGAAAAACAAGACACCATTATTAATCACCTTACAAAAAACCTGCTCCCATAATTCTATATGCAGCTAATGAAGTTTTTCTAAGAATAGTATACCTTTACTGTGGGGTGTTGTTGTTTGAGAAACATTTTAAAATACCATTTAGAAAATGTTGCCAATGTTTTATACAGAAGTATACTTTAATTTGCTGTCTTAATGTATTTTGCTTTTGTTTTACTACTGGGTTATTGTTTAGGTGAGAGTTTGTTAACAATTTATCTTAATTGACAACTAATTAAGCATCAAATAAGTTAAACTGGGAAAATGATGTATTACATCCCTTCACACATTTGAAGTCAATTAAAACTAGAAGTTGTGCAATTATCGAAATGAAATCATGTTTCTATTTAAAAACCATCATGTGATAGACAGGAGATATCTAATGACCAGCTGTACATATTGAATTTCAGAAGATGATCAGCTTAGAACTCATTTGAAAGTTTAAATCATTTTCTTTAGTAAAATTATTCCACAATTTATATTGCCCTTTAGTTAAACTGTGTGTTAAGGCACATTTTAGGATAAGATATCAGCTTGATTTGTTTGTTTCTTATTAGTGCTTTGTTTTCTTATTAAGTTGTGACTTCTCTATAAAGCCATTCTATAGTCAACCACACAGTCACATTTCCTATATATTATTTTTATTCATTTTCTGCCCTGTGTCCATGTAGTTTTAGCATGAGATATATATGTATGTGCATGGGTTTATAGACACATGAATAGAGAATTTAACAGAATTCAGTTCAATAAAACATAAATGTTGAATTTGGAAGAAAACAATGAAGTGTCAGTTACAGATAGATAGGAAGCTCAAAAGCTAATTATTAGTGAAGTTTATGGAGGACAGGTTAATATATAACCGTGATTAGGGCACATGCTTCAAGTTAGACTGATGTCACTTAGAATTCCTACTTGCAACATTGCTTTATGTAAAGACATTGATTTACTTACAATTCTGTGTTCTGACCTGTAACGTACACTTTGGGCATTTACTGCATAAATGTTCTAAAAATGAAACTGTAAAGTCCCCAAAGGATTAAAACTGCTTCTCCAGTGCAGTAAATGCATTTGTGCCTGATGAACATGATGACTGTGTTGGATGCGTTTTGTAAAGAACTTGACTATGTTTTGTTCTGAAAAACAGGCTCCTACAATGTATGTAATTTCTTCAAATTAAATGTCAGTAAAATTTAGTGAGACACATTTTTTTTGTAAAACATCACTCCCTAGTGAGTTCTCACAATTAGAACCAGTGACATTGTGCAGAGGATTTATTATTCATTATGAAACCCCCTTCTTATAGCCTGATGGCTATTATATTACAGTTTCATAAGAGACAGTGGAAGTAGACTTGGAAGGAATACTTTTATTGAGTAAATTATTTTCCAAATATTTGAATTAATAGATTTATTAATTCCAGAGAGCAATCATTATATATGTGAAACTATGGATTGTACAGTATTTTGCTCCCCTCTGTGTGTGTGTAAATTATCAAATGGCTCTACAGTTTTAAAACAAAATATTTCTGGTAGTCATTAAAACTGAAACTAGTTTTTGTCATTTAAGTATGAATTAAAATTAATAAAGTAAGTCTAATAATATTCACTCAACATTTGCACAAACAACATTTTGTATAAATTGTAAGACCTACATGTCCCCACCTCCGTGGCTTTCATCATAAAATTAGAATTAACCAGTCAGTATCCCATTCTCATTGCCCTTTTCTCCTTGTGCATGAAAGAAACCATCAAAAAACAAACCTTAAACAACATTTATCTCAGAGTAGTGTGATGTGCTCAGAAATGCAAGTACAGCCTTTGGACTTCATAGCCTTGTAATTTCTGTGAACCACTGAACTCCACTGAAAGAGGATAATGGGATTTTATCTCATTTCTATTCCCAAGGTCTGTTGTGGTTGCTCGGAAATAACACAAGTGCTTTGTAGGTGCCAAATGTCAAATTGAAGCCATTTTAAGTGCCAGAAGAACATAAAATCTTACTGCCATTTAGAGAAAGATTAAATTGTCTAGGTTATTCTAAAGAAGTCAAAGGAAATCTACATTCTAGAAAACTCTGGGGCTTAAGAATAATTTTAGAGGAATGTTCAAATTGGGAGATACCAATCTCCCTGGGAAGGGTAAATAGAATAGACATCCCAGGTGGAGGGGGTGGGGGGATGGGAACAGGAAAGATCAGGTAAGAGGGAGGATGGAGGGAGAAAGTACTAGGTGAGAAAACTGGGATTTGGGGGTGTCTCTTCAATCAACTAGAAACCTAGTGCAAAGAAAACTCCCAAGAATCTACCAGGGTGACCCTAACAAAGACACCTAGCAATGAGAGATACAGGGCTGAAGTGGCCATTTCTTGTAACTTGGCAAGACTTTCAGTGGAGGGATTGAGACACCAACCCAGCCATATAACCTTTGACCTACTATTTGTTCTGCCAACAAGATGTGCTGGGACTGAGGTAGCACAGAAATAATGGGAGTGGTTAACCAATAACTGGTTGAGCTTGGCATCCATATCATGTGAGAGAGCCCACCCCGACACTTCCTCAATTTCCAGGACCCAGAGGATGGATAGCCCAGAGAGGAAGGATAAAAGCAAACATGACAGGCAAAAAAAATTAGAAATAGAAGAAAAAAGTAAATGAAATGATTCCTAATACTAATCTGGTAGATGACTCATAGATTGGTACCTAGACCAATTGTCAGTAGAGAGGCTTCATCCAGCAACTGAAAGAAACAGATGCAGAGACCAACAGCCAAACATTTGGCATTGTAGGAGCCAGAGGGGTCAAGGACACCATACAAAAGTCCAGAGAATCATCTAATCTGTGCTCATAGGGGCTCACAGAGACAGAACCAACAACCAGGGAGCCTGCATGAGACTGACCTAGTCCCTCTGTGTATATGTCACAGTTGTGTAGCTTGGTCTCCTTGTGGGACTCCTAATAGTGAGAAAGGAGCTATCTCTGACTTATCTCTGACTCTTGCTTGCTTTTGGGACCTTTTGCCTCATACTGGGTTGCTGTGGGATGTCTTTCTGTATGATGTGAATATGTGTTGCTCTGATGGGTTGATAAATAAAGCTGCATTTGTCTATGTCAAGGCAGCTTAGAGGCAGGTGGGAAAACCAAGCAGATAGACAGAGAGAAGACAGGAAAGGAGAGAGAGAATCCAGCTGCCACCTGGAGGAGAAGCAAGATGACAGCAAACCAGTAACACCAAAGCCATGTGGCAAAACATAGATTAATAAAAATGGGTTAGTTTAAGATGAAAGATCTAGCTAGCAAGAAGCCTGCCAAGGTTCATAAAGTTGGTAATTAATATAAGTCTCTGAATGGTTACCTTATAAGCAGCCAAAGGATGATGGGGCTAGGTGGGACAAGAGAAATCTTCTGGCTACACTTGGCACCCAATGTGTTGGCTTGAGTTTCCACCTAAAACCTGAGAGAACTTAATAAGAGGTTCTAAAACAGAGCCAAAATCAACTTTTTACTTCATGTCTCATGTGGGCTGTGGTTGGTACAGAGATGCTGCAGCATTCAGGCTTGAGTACAAAACAGTCTCCAAACTGAGCAGAATGCTGCATGGTGGATTACTCATACAGACAAAAAGGGTTTATGGGCCAGCTGCATGCTAACTGATGGCACATCATGGACCCCAGAGTTGGTGGGGTAAGCATGACTCTCCTGGGTACTACTGCCTTATTGGGAAGCTGAAGTGGGCAGAGTCAACAGCCAAGGCTGCCACTTCAATCTTAACCATGCTGTAGTTTACAATGATCATAAAAGGATTATAGATACAAAAGACAGATTCAGATGGAATAGTTTACATTACATGTAAAAATGTATGTAGGCTTGGAAGAGAGAAGAAAAAGAGGATAGACAGTTATATAAAGAAATAGTTTTAAAAAAGTCTTTAAAGGCCGGGCGGTGGTGGCGCACGCCTTTAATCCCAGCACTCGGGAGGCAGAGCCAGGCGGATCTCTGTGAGTTCGAGGCCAGCCTGGGCTACCAAGTGAGTCCCAGGAAAGGCGCAAAGCTACACAGAGAAACCCTGTCTCGAAAAAACCAAAAAAAAAAAAAAAGTCTTTAAAGATACAATGAAAGTAATATAAAAAATAAGCCATGTCAAGATGGAAATCACACAGAGTCTGGATTATATTGTCTTTGGAAATTTTAACTACAAAAAGACATTTCATTGTAAAGTCTGCTGAGTTAAATCTATATGTGTGTGTGGATATATATAAATATATACTTCAAAATTTATATCTAAATATATGTTGCTTTGGAAAAGAGGTTCTGCTTTTGTTTCCACAGGAGATGACAATCTGTGGATTGCTTCCAGGCTAATATGGTTTGATCATCCAAGCCCCCCTGAAAGGTCTCCAATGACACCATGACCCAGATGATTCAACATCCAAAATAAGCTTCAAAGCAACTAGCTGAGACAATTCATACTCAGACAACTACAGCCAAGATTTAACTAAAATTCTTAATTTTCTCTGGATCTCCATAAGATTACCAGCACACCCAATCAGCAGGAAGTAGTAGGAGAAGCTGTGCCCAAATTCCTAAAATATTTTTTGTTTATTTTTATTTAAAGGGGGTTGATTATAAATGCAATTTCTTTCTAAAGAAGAAAAGGGGATATTACAGATATGATAGGATGAAAGGGTAGATTATTGAATCTACTTTTAAGGAGCAACAACTTGTTTAAAATATTTTATATTGCTATAGATTTTAGTTTGTTACAACTTTAAAGTTAATTTTGTTATATTTTATGCATATTTCCACTCTTTATAAGGTATTATGTTTATGCAGTTCATTTAAAATTGTAATATATAATTAAAAATACAGATTAATGTTCATCTAGGATAATCAAACTTATATTCATGTTAGTTAAGTTTTTTAGATATATAAGGATATATTTCAACTAAATAGGTAATCTCCAAACACTCCAAAGACTTACAGAATATGGCATTTTAAGAGTTTTAAAAACTTTCTTTCTGGACAACAAGACACATCTGCTCCTGGCAGTACCAATTTACTTCAAAGACAATGATGAACATCAAAGAAACTCCATATGGATTTTCCTTTCTTTATGACAAAAGTTGACCATTTGAGCAAGAAACTGTTCTTGCCTGGACTGCTTGACAAAAAGTTGCATCAACTGCACATTCAGGACCCATGGAAAAATGACCACTAAATTTTACCAAAACAAGGTGATACGATCCTTCGGGTTCCTGTGTCACAGAGACTATCAGATATTCTACAGGAAACAGAGAGAAACGACTAAAACCTCTAAGCCTATAGGCTGAAGATGGATGCCCCAACATTACAGAGAAACTTTGAATGACTGTCCAGGCAGCCGGATGCCTCTGTCATTCTAGATTTTTGGAAGTTGCTTATAATGTACTTCCTGTTTACTTAGGAAATATTATATTCTTCCAAGGTCTTTGATGTAGTTGAAGACTACATAGTTATAATTATGATTTTCCTTGGCTATGATAAAAGATAAATTAGATATGAAACCTTAGTCTCACAAATATAGGATAGACAGAATATTTTCTTTAATTTTGTCAAATACAAATAGACTAGATATTATAACTGTAATTCCTGCTTGATAACTGTTCCATTATCTGTAATTTTACTAAGTTAAAGTTCAAACTTTCTTTTTTGATTAGACAGAAAAGGGGAAGTGCTATGGGATGCCTTTCTGTATGCTGTGAATATGTGTTTCTCTGATTAGTTGATAAATAAAGCTACATTGGCCTATGGAAATGCAGGTTAGAGGCAGATGGGAATCCCAAGCAGATAGATGGAAAGAAGAAAGCAGAGGAGCAAGAGATGCCAGCTGCTGCCAAAGGAAAAGCAAGTTGACAGTAGACTGGTTAACGCATAGCCACATGGCAAAACATTGATTAATAGAACTGGGTTAATTTAAAATGAAAGTGCTAGCTAGCAAGAAGCCTGCCATCAGCCCTATAGTTGGGACTTAATATAACCCACTGAATGATTACTTTATAAGCAGCTGAGGGTATGCAGTACCAGGTAGGATCAGAGAAACATTTTGTCTACACTGGTTTGCCTTATCCAGCTTTAATATGAGTGATTTTATCTAGTCTTACTGCTACTTGATATGCTATGTTTAGTTGATATCCATGGGTGAATTGCCTTTTTCTGAAGAGAAATGAAGAGAATTAGAGGGGGGGGAGAAGCAGAGAGGAGGAGGAGTGTAGATGAATTTCTAAAAGGTCTTATTAATAAAAACAAACCCAGAGCCAGGTATTGGGGTGAAAGCTGAAAGATCAGAGAAAGAGAACACGTCACAGCTAACCTCACCTCAAAAATTCCTCATTGGATCATGTTTCCTCAAACTGGAAGCCTCTGAGTCCTCATCAGAATGGATCTTAGCTGAACTGCTACCCAAAGCCTAAAAGCTTAAAAAGACTATAGTTCTTTGTTTTCACATCTTATATACCTTTATGTTTCCTATCATCACTTCTTGAGGTTACAGGTATTTGTCTTTCCCAAGCAAGACATGAGATCTCAAGTGCTGGGATTAAAGGTGTATGTCACCATACCTGGTTGTTTCCAGTGTGGCTTTGAACTCACAGAGATCCAGATGGATCTCTGCCTCCAGAATGCTAGGATTAAAGGTGTGTGTGCCACCATTTTTCTGGCCTCTATGTCTATCTAGTGGCTGTTCTGTTCTCTGACCCCAGATAAGTTTATTGGGGTTCACAATATATTAGGGGACACAATATCACCGCAGAGGAGGGACTGGGAAGACAAGACAGAAGGGAAACTGTAGTGGGGAAGTTATTATTATTATTATTATTATTATTATTATTATTATTATTATTATTATTATTTTAGAGGTAGCTAGAATAGAAATATAAATAGCAAATGTTTTAATATTATGATTTCATTTTTTATAAGGATTGAGAAAGGGTTGGTAACTATGTTGTTCCTGTTTGAAGATGATTAGTAATAAAAGAATTAAACATGAATGAAGTTTCATTGAGAAAAGAGGTCAAGGTAATGGATTCTGGAGCCCTGCAGCTGGTGTTTGCATCACTGCATCCATGCTTACTTGCTATGTGAGTTTAGAGACATTGGTAGCTCTTAATCCTTCTCTATACAAAATGAAAATAATACCTTATGTAGATGAGTAACATATAAAACAGTGTCTGGATATTATAAATTGCACATAGATGTTTGTTAAATGAACATGTGTTGAGCACTATGACATGTTTACATATATTATATTGTTTAGTTAGTCAAAATTTTGGGGGGAAATCATGAATCCCCTCTAATTGCTACTGTGCACTTGGGTATATTTAGTAAATTTTATTACATTCTAGAATTTTTTTATCTCAGGAAGTTTTGAGTATGTAGCCTATTGTCTTTAAATCTCATCTAGGTAGTCCTGGGTGTCTGAATTTCATTTAAAACCTCTGAGTGGGCAGCCATCTTTTCCACATCAATGCAAAATAATGGGCTATTGGGTTGGATGGCCAAGATAGTCCAGACAATTAGAGTTTGAGTGTGACAAGAAGGAGTCATTGACAGTGAATATAGGTGTGAATATTATGGTCATCTCATCTTTACCAGAGTTACAGATGTGTTGGTTAATTCCTGATTCTCTGGTGAGAATGTCTGAAGCATATATTCTAGTCTTATGTCCCTATCTATCATGACTTTCTTAGTATTTCTCTCACACACACAAAAGTTAAGGAGTCCCCATTTCAAATGACATCAGTAACAATTTCACAACAGCTGTCATGGTAGTTAAAATATTAGGAGATAGTGTTTTTTTGTGAAAGGAGTTTCTGAAATAATTCACTGTGAGAAGAACATCAGAGAAATAACTGTCTTTTACTGCCTCAGGCATGTTCTCACCAATCCAATTTTAAAGTAGAAACACAACATGGAGCAAGGGGATAATAACAGCTGTGTTTCAGTAAGGTGAAAATGTTAGGTACTTTAAAGAGAGTCTACAGATTAGATATTTTTAAAATTTATTTTTAGAGAGGGATTCAAGGTGAGTGGGACATAAAGAGGAAAAGTGAAGGGAATATGAGAATGTATCAATAGGTGTAAGCCAAGCCACAAAACAAAACATATAGCCATAAAAATCACAAAAGGTAAGTAAAATGAGTGGCTGCTTAGATAGAGATATGAAAGATAAATGCCATGCATATATCACTATTTCTGATTTCATGTAAGGGATGCCTTTATGATTAATAATTTCCAGAATGCTAAAGTAAAGAGGAAAACTGCCATAAACTCAGATCAGTTTTTTGTTTTAAATATGAGAAGAATTTAGTGTTAAATTTACCCTTTGTGTAAGTAGATCACTATCTATTTTGAAGAGTTAAGAGCTGTATTAGTTAGCTGGGTGTGGTGACCCACACCTATAATGTCAGTACTCAGGAAGCAGAGGCAGGCAGATCTCTGTGACTTCAAGGCCATCTTGGTCTACAGAGTGTGTTTCAAGACTGCCAGGAGTGCAAAGAGAAACACTGTCTAGAAAAAAAGCAAAAAAAAAAAAAAAAAAAAAAAGGAGGAAAAAAGAAATGTGTGGAACCAAAATAAGGCTAAAATGTTTTTACCCCAAAACTAAAGGCCTAAGACTGCTCCTTTTAGCTACAAGCCATAAATTACTGGAACAGGCCAGAAGTTATTGAAACCAGTCAGTTCAGATTCCAGAAACCAGGAAGTGTAAAAGTACAGAGTCACAAGGTAGTCAGGAGGTAATGATTGCGGGACTATCAAACGTCCTCTCCCTGGCCCCCTAGGCAACTACTTGACCATAGAATGTCCCAACCCTAGTTTCCATAGTGACTGTGTAATCATCAGATGCCCCCTTCTGGGGGCAGCCAATGAGAAATGGCGGTGGGCAAGTACCTCCTTAGAAGGAAAATTGAATTGTGATTTCTGGAATTCCTAGACACAAGCCAATCAGAATTGTACCCATACTAGCACCCCTAAATGATGTAACTTTGTGATTTTTCCCTTTAAAAACCAGGCTTGCAGATAGGTGGGCACTTCCTTCAGCCTCCACTGCATTGGATCTGTTGGATGAAGTCCCTGCCTGGGCTTGTATTGCAATGAATATCCTGAAATTAAATCTTGCTCTTGCATTCCAGCTTGCTCGTCCTTGGTGGTCTCTCTGGGGGTTGCGATCTGGGTACAAAAAAATGTATTAGTTATTTTTCTAGTCCCTATACCCAGATATTCCCTAAAATATTTTGAGAAAAAAAATTTCCTTGGTTCATATTTTTTAGCCCACCATTGTAAGAAAGTTGTGACTAAAAGGTTCATGATGGCAAGAATACCTGGTTACTCAAATAGAGCAGGCAGAAAGCAGGAAATATTATAAGAAAGACCTAGATATTAATTCTATTAAAAACATGTCTCTAGTCACCTACTTCCTCCATCGCTATCCAAAATACTTTATAACTTTCCAGCTTGTGTCTATCACCTGGTGATCATGGTAAATATGTGAGGATGCAAAAGATATTTCATATTCAAACCTGAACAATCTTAAGATCTGATGATGTGAAGTAGCAAGAGACATTATATTTAGATAATAAACTTTATACTTTTACCTATATAAACTAAGCAAACCTAGCAAGTATTCCCTTAAAAGGTAATGCTGTTTTCGGACTAGCCATTTGTGGGATCTCTGTTTCCAGCCTAACCTTTGAAAGTACTGCCTTAGGTGGACTGATCCTGGAGCCACTTGTTTTCTAGTCTTCCCACTGTGTCAATATGTAGAGGAACTTGGAAAGGGAGAAAAGTTCCCTTGGTGTCTTTTGAACACTAAACCTCTAATTAAGATTTCTAGTCATTTTAGATTCATTATGTACTACACACCCAAACACAACTGCCTTCATCAACATTATGAGTAGGAGGCCTGGAATGTGGAAGGATAGAGAAGAGTGAATAAAGAATTGATGATTAGATATTTTAATTGTGATAATCTGTTTCAGACAAAGACTTGATAGCACATATAAGGATGAAAATCTGGAAAAATATTGTCCCTTCCATACTTGGGTAGAACTTTTTCTCTTACCTCGAAAAAACAATACTTAACTTCATATGGAAAAATAAAAACCGAGGATAGCTAAAACAATACTGTACAATAAAGGAATTTCTGGAGGCATTACTATGGCATGATTCCTAGTTGGTCTTAATAAAAACCCAGAGCCAGATATTTGGGTAAATGCTGAAAGATCAGAGAGACAAAGAAACAATTCACAGCCACTTCTCACATGATCAACTCCTCAGCCAAAAAAAAGAGCAAGCTTCTGTCTCTATCCTTATCACTTCCTCTCTCCACCCAGCCATATCACTTTCTGTCTCCACCTCTGTAGTGCTGGGATTAAAGGCACAAGATCCCAAATGCTGGTATCAAAGGTGTGTGCCACCAGTGTGTGGCTCTGTTTCTTGCTAAGAGTGGATCAACTTCATGTAACTCAGTGTGGCCTTGACTCACAGAGATCCTTCTTCCTGTGATTAAAGGTGTGCACCACTGGCTGGCCTGTATAGCTAACTAGTGGCTTAACTCCACAGTCTGACCTTCAGCCAAGCTTCATTTGTTAGATCACAAAGTATCACCACACATAACCATCTCTGACTTCAAGCTCCACTATAGAGCCATAGCCATAAAAACAGGTTGGTACTAGAATAAAATATAGACACATGGATCAATGGAATTGAATTGAACACCTTAGCATTAAACTGCATACCTATGAACACCTAATTTTTGACAAAGAACCCAAAACTGTACAATGAAAAAAATAAAGTATGTTCAACAAATGGTGCTGGCATAACTGGATGTCAACATGTATAAGACTGTAAATAGATCCCTATCTACCACCATGCACAAAACTCAAGTCCAAGTGGATCAAAGACCTTGACATAAATCCAGGTACACTAAACCTGATAGAAGAGAGAATGGGACATAGCCTACATTGGCACAGGAGGCTACTTCCTAAATATAACACCAGTAGCACAGACACTGAGAGCAACAATCAATAAATGGGACCTCCTGAAATTGAAAAGCTTCTGTAAGGCAAAGAATACCACAAAAAAAGACAAAATGACAATCTAAAAAATGGGAAAAGATTGTCAACAAACCCACATATGACAGAGGGCTAATCTCCAAATATATAAAAGACCTCAAGAAATTGGACATCAAAATAGCAAATAATCCAATTAAAAAGTAGGGTACAGATCTAAACTGAGAATTCTCAACAGAAGAATCTCAAATGACTGAAAGGCATTTAAGAAATTGCTCAACATCTTTAGTCATCAGAGAAATACAAATCAAAATGACTCTGAGATATCATCTTATACCTGTCAGAATGGCTGAGTTCAAAACCCTGATGACAGCCTAGTTGGAAAGAATGTGGAGCAAGGGGAACACTCCTCCACTGGTAGTGGGAGTGCAAACTTGTACAGCCACTGTGGAAATCAGTATAGTGGTTTCTCAGAAAATTGGGAATCAATCTAACTCAAGACCCAGCACTACCACTCTTTGGTATATACCCAAAGGATGCTCAATCATACCACAAGGACACACTTGTTCAACTATGTTCATAGCAGCATTATTCATAATAGCTAGGACCTGGAAACAACCTAGATCCCCTTCAATGGAAGAATGGATAAGGAAAATGTGATGCATTTACACAATGGAGTATATTACTCAGCTGTAATAAACCAATGGCATGATGAAATTTGCAGGCAAAGTTATGGAATTAGAAAAAAATCATTCTGAGTGAGGTAACCTAGACCCATAGAGACAAGTGTGGTATATGATAAGTGGATAGTAGATGCAAAGCAAAAGATAACCAGACCACAAGCCACAGCTCCAGAGGAGCTAGGTAATAAGGAAGACTCCAAGAGAGATGCGTCGATTGCTCTGGGAGTGGGGGGAGTGTTAAAGAGGAAGGAAAGAGGGATAAGAACATGAGAGAATGGGATGATCATGTTGGGGGAGGGATAGAGTGGGAGAACAATGAAAGAGATATCTTGATAGAGCCATTATGGGGATAGGGTGAAAACTGATACTAGGGAAATTCCCAGAAATCCACAAGGATAATCCCAGCTAAGACCCATAGCAATAGTGGAGAGGGTGCCTGCAATGGCCTTCTGTAATCATATTGGTGACTACCCTAACTGTCATCATAGAACCTTCATCCAGTAACTGATTGAATCAGATGCAGAGACCCACAGCCAAGCACAAGGCCAATCTATGGGATTCCAGTTAGAGAGAAGGAAAAAGGATTATAGGAGCAAGGGGAATCAAGATTATGAGGGGAAAACCAACAGAGACAAATGAATCGAACTTGTGGGATCTTGAGGACTAGTCATGGACACTAGACGGACAGCTGGGAAGACTGCATGGAACTGGACTAGGACCTCTGCATGTGGGTAACAGTCTTGTAGCCTGGTCTGTTTTGGAAGCCCCTGGCAGTGGAACCAGGATCTGTCCCTGGTGTATTAACTGGCATTTAGAACCACATTCCATATGGTGGGATGCCTTGCTCAGTTGTGATGAAGTGGGGTGAGGGGTGGGGGGCAGTGTTCATGCTAGGCCTTGTTGATTCCCCATTTCTGAGGAGTGGAAGGAGGGGTTGGGGGATGTGAGAGAAGTGAGAGGAGGGGAAAGAAGGGGAACTCCGGTTAATATGTAACATGAATAAAAACTAAATTAATTTAATAAAAAAAGAATTTTCCTTGCTATAAATTTGTGTTACATTCTTACACAATATAAAGGGGTGACTATATCTTCCTCCCTGCCCTCCCACTCTGTCCCTGTTCCATCTTGACCCTCCCATTTCCCTATGTTCTCATACCCCACTCCTCGCCCTCTGCCATCCCCTCACACTCAGGCCACTCATATAGATCTCATCCACTTCTCCTTCACAGAGTCATCCATGTGTCCCTCCTAGGGTCTTTCCCCATTAACTAGCCTCTCTGAAGTTGTGGGTTGCAGTCTGGCCATCCCTTCCCTCACATCTAGTATCCTCTTATGAGTGAGTACATATTAAGTTTGTCCTTCTGAGTCTGGGTCACCTCACTAAGGATAATATTTTCTAATTCCATCCATGTGCCTGCAAATTTCATGATATCATTGTTTTTTACTGCTGAGTAGTACTCCATTGTGTATATGTGCCACATTTTCTTTATCCATTCTTCAGTTGAGGGGCATCTAGGTTGTTTCCAGGTTCTGGATATTACAAACAATGCTGCTATGAACATAGTTGAACATGTGTCCTTGCGGTAAGATTGAGCATTCTTTGGGTGGTATAACTGAGTCTTGAGGAAGACTTATTACCAATTTTATGAGAAACCGCCATACTGATTTCCAGAGTGGCTGTACAAGTTTGCATTCCCACCAACAGTGGAAGATACCATGATAGATGAGGACATCGTGGGAATAGGAAGAGGCAGGGTACTGGGGAGACTCTCAGGAATCCACAAGGATGACCCCACCTTGGAATGCTGGCAGTGGTCCAGAGGGTGCTTGGACTGGTCTATTCTGGTGACTGGAATAACAAATAACCTAGCTGTCATCATAGAGCCTTTGTCCAGTGACTGAGGGAGACAGATGCAGTGATCCACAGCCAGGCACCAGGCTGAGCTCTGGGAATCCAATTGGTGAGAGAGAGGAGAGATTCTGTAGGTGAGGGATATTGAGATCATGATGGGAGGATGTGCAGAGATGACCGGCCACACCAGTGGAAGTCCATGAACTGTAGACTGGTGGCTGTGGAGCCCCCATGGGACTGGACCAGGCCCTCTGGATATGGAAGATGGTTGTTTGGCTCAAACTGTTTGGGGGACACCCAGGCAGGGGGATCAGCATCTGTCCCTGGTCTATGGGTAGGCTTCTGGAATCCAGTGCCTGTGGTGTGACACCTTGCACAGCCTTGGTGCAGTGGGAAGGGGCTTGGATCTGCCTAGTCTCAATGTGCTGGGCTCTGCTGACTCCCCATGAGAGACCTCGATTTGGGGGATGTGGGGATGTGGGGTGGCTTGGGAAAGAGGGCTAGAGAGTGGGAGGAGGGAGGAGGGAAAATCTGTGGATGGTATGTGGAGTGAGTAGAAAATTTTAAAATAAAATGAAAAAAATAAAAATTAAATTAAAGAAGGGTGACTATGTCCCCAAACATAGAAGGAATGACACTTTTTGAAGATGTGGCCTATTGAAGGAAATGTTTCTCAAGTGGTAGGCTATGAGGTCTTGGAAACTTCAGCTTGACCCAGTGGTACTTTCTCTTCCTCCTGCTTGCAAATCTAGATGTAAAATTCTCACATACTTCTCCAGCACCATGTCTGCCTGCATGAAGCCTGGCTTCTTGCCTTGAAGATAATGGACTAAATCTCTGAACTGTAAAACAGTCCCAATTAAATGTTTTCCTTTACAAGAATTGCCATGGTCATGGTGTCTCTTCACAGCAATAGAAACCCTAATTAAGATAGCAGTTCATTAGTACATTAGCTCATTAAGAATTTTAAATTTAGAGTGCACTGTGTACCTTGTGTATACCCTCTAGTATATTTCCTTACATGTATCAGTTATTCACTAAAATTTAATGAATTCAAAAACACAGTTCACTTCTCATCAGTTAAGTGATATTAAAAAACAAATAAATTATGACATAGACTTTTTATCTGTATCTACTGAATATTGAGACATTTTATAATCATATTTTTTTTGCATCCATTAAAACTTGTTTTGCAAGGACTAGCAAAGCCTCATTGATCTTCCCAGGGATCTTCAATATGACTGCACTTTCCCTAAGCAATTTCACTATTAGCACTTGAACCAGTTAGTTTAAGGTGTTAATCCATGTTAAATTAAAATTAATTTCACTTTGAACTTTTAATACCCCTTGAGACATTGCTAGTAATAAACCCAAGATCATTTCTTAAAGCAAAGTTTGACACAAAATATGAGAAGAAAATATTGATGTTCAAAGTAAAATAGGAAAAATATAGCATGTTGCAGATAAACGGTGATGTTATGAAGGCTGAATTTTTACATCATTTTCAAGCATTATGTCTTCAATGGAAATAGCTATAGCCTGATAATATATTTGTATACAGCTTAATATTTATTCTTTTTTTTTTTTTTTTTTGGTTTTTCGAGACAGGGTTTCTCTGTGTAGCTTTGCGCCTTTCCTGGAGCTCACTTGGTAGCCCAGGCTGGCCTCGAACTCACAGAGATCCGCCTGGCTCTGCCTCCCGAGTGCTGGGATTAAAGGCGTGCGCCACCACCGCCCGGCTTATTCTTACATCCTCATATAAATCTGAATAATGAAAAATGGCATATAGATAGGAAGAGAATTTTAAGTGGGGGAAAGGGATGGGACACTTAGGAGGATAAGGGGTAAAGAAGAAGGGTAATAATACTAAAGATATTTGAAAAATGTGTATAAGGATTGTGTACTTGGAATTTAATTGAGTTTAACTGTAGCTGTCTTATATAGGGGATGATGCTCCCTTGAGAAGGCATAGGTTGCCAAATTAAAAGCCCATTGCCAGGTCTGGAATATCTCCTGTTATTGACCAGGTTGTTCTGAGGGCTCCCAATATAATACAAGATATTCCCCTTCCTCTTACCCTTGGTTGCTTCCCAGAAACACGTATAGAAATGCTATTGCACCACAAATTTCATTGACAGGACTGGAAGAAATCAAGCTGCTATTAACAGGGAGTTTTCTGCCTGCAAGATAGTTTTCATAGTATAGGGATATGTAATGCAGGTTGGTAGGACAGAAACCTCACCAAAACTCTTTCCTAGTTTTACCAAGCTGTTAACTTTATAATCTATGACTGAATTACTGAAGTGGAACCTTAGAACCATATGTGCCATAGTGTCATGATTATTGTGGGGTTAACCAACCACTTCACGGTTGCATTAAAAGTTCCCTCCACTGTAGGGAACAAATATACCATACACTTGACTAAGTATCCAATGTTGAAGAGCTTGTGGGCCCCAGAAGTTTAACTAAAACTATTATTTTATAAGTGTGCATAATACCAAACTACTGTCTAAATTCATATATCTTTGTCCACAGATTAATGCAGCTTTCAGGCCACATCAGAAAAAATCCTTTGTACAGTG
This sequence comes from Peromyscus maniculatus bairdii, assembly GCF_049852395.1. Lineage (NCBI taxonomy): Eukaryota > Metazoa > Chordata > Mammalia > Rodentia > Cricetidae > Peromyscus > Peromyscus maniculatus. The sequence goes on from NC_134870.1 coordinate 9,483,193, forward strand.
GACAGGGATCAAAACCAAAACTCTTTAATGCAGTCATGGGCATCATACCTAAGTAAGACTTCTGGTTTCCTCCCTCTTTCAGAAGTTTGTACAGCACCTACTGCTACCATGAAACCTAGTATTTCATGATCTTTTTGGCAATAGAAACTTAACATCCACATGAGAGTAACCAAGAAGAATGGGTGCAACAGCAGTACGCAAACCTTGGCAGTAACTAACTGCTGTTTAATTGGACTATAAGACCCACTGAATAGGACAGATATGATGATCTCTACTGGAAAACTGAATGACTAATCAGTGCTAGTGAAACCATGGCTGGAGGAAAGTCTACCACCACTAATTTACTAAATAGCACAATCCCTAACCACCATTTATAAACATATGCCTTTAATACCCACAAATAATTGTAGACTTCATCCATCACTATGTAAAGGCCTCTTAGACAGGGATCACAACAGAAAATCACAATCAATGAATATTCAGAGTTGTGGGTCCCAATCACAATGAATATATCTATAATATAGTCCTACACCTAAGGCTCAGAGAACATTGTAGAAGAGTGGGTGGAAAGACTGCAGGAGCCAGAGATTCAGTACTTTGCTGTGTGATTTTCTCTCCTAGAAACAACAAAAGTTATAACTGTAGAGTCTCAAAAATATGACTGCCCTAATATGATTTGAACAAGGAGGATACAAATGAACATGCCAAAAAGCAAGATGAAAAGCCCATGAGTCCTCAACCTACACAAAGAACTATAGGCAACTGATTAAACTGGGAATTGGAGAAGTAGTCCCTTCCCCTCCCCCCAGGGGAAGTACACTAATTGGTTTTCCAAATAATCAACCCTAAGAGATACATTTAAAAGACATTATATGGAGTTAATAAATTATATTTAAGAACATATATGTACATATAATATAAATGTATATGAAACAATTATTGATGTAAAAAGAGGCCATAAATCTGAAGGAGAGCAGAGATGGAAATATGGGAGTGTTTGAATGGAGGAAAGAGAAGGAAAATGGTGCAATGAAAATATACAAAAAAAGAAAACTAAACTCACCATTGATCAAAGCAGACAATATTGAATGTTCTCTCCTTCTATGTCACAGGGATAGTTTTGGGAAAAGAGACAAAAAAGTTGTAAGAGTTAGAAACCAGAGACAACCTTAACAAAATAATGTCATATGTATATGATAGGACATCTGTGTTCATGATTTTGCATAAGTGAGGGATGAGTTCACAAGTTCAGAACAGGATCAAGCTACCAAAATTCCAGCATGGATAGGTGAGAGTCTCATCAAACCCCACACAATAACTAAGGAAATATTAAAATTTGATGGTGTCTAGGAAAGAGAGACAGTTTTATTTAAGGGTTTAGCCTTTGTTGACTCAACTACAGATAATGGCTTGGCTCCACAACGATGAGTTTATGATATAAAAACATAAGGACATGAAATTGGGAAGAGTGAGGCTATGAGTGGTGGATCTGTGAATAGTTAGAAGAAATAGAATTAGATGAGAAAGAAGTTCTGCACATGAAGTAATTTGTGTTAAATTATAGATGAGATGTTGAAAGCTAGCAATTTACATTTATTTTTTATATCCAATCTGTATCTCCTGGACTTACAAGTCAGAACGACCACCAGGCTATTGGCATGCTGACTGAATTCCTAGACAACATGAATCTCTCACTATTTTCATCTAATAAGTACATTTAAGTTACATTACTATGCATGTAACAAATTATCTTACAATTATTGTAGTTTGGATGTATGAGGTCCTTCATATGCCCCTGTGTTTGAACAATTCACTTACATCTAAGAGTACTGTTTCAAAAGCACCCTGAAATCTAAAGTTTGTGAAATTTTAGACTGTTGAGACTCAGTGTAGAAGCGAATTTCAACTTTCATGATGAGGTTCTACTTCCTGTTCACTCTCTGGGTCTGATTGCAGATATATTTGCCAGCCTCATGTTCCCAATCCTGATGCCATGACATCTTCTACCACTCTCTCCACTTGTCACAACAGAATGATGACCTCCAACTTTAAGCATAAAACCTTCATTCCTTAAATGCATTCTTTCCAGATATTTGGTCCTAGCAATGAGAAAAGAAATTAATACACCCTGATGTATAGAGCATATTGACCATTGTTTTTTGTTTTGTTTTGTTTTTACATTTTTATCATTTGTTGTTTTAAAAGTACCCTCTCAAATTAGCCTATGAAGACAAAATAAGTTCTCAGTAAACATGTACCATGTCCTGTCATTGAGATTTGGGCTACACGGCAAATAGGATACTAACTCAATCATATTTTATAAATTTACTCATATCTATCATTATTCATGTATATCTATTGTCTCTGTACATCTGATCTTATTTCTAAAAGAAAGTGGAAAAATAAGGATTTAGAGTTTAAAATTGTATTAAGGAAAATAGGTTTTGGTGACTAGAGAAAAATGATAACATTTTTATGATAGATTTCAAGCTTCTTTGAGGAAGTGATAAAAACATTTTAGACAAAGGTAAAGGAAACTGTTACAAAATAGTCAGATTGTCCACAGCGTTCCTGAGTCATTAATTTAAAATAATTAGGCCTTGAACCAGACTAGTGACTCATTGCAATGAACATTTGCTAGTAAAATTCATAGGACCAAAGGCTATAAGGCTATAATATATGACACATCGAGACCCCCCCACCCCCATATCAACTAGGAAGACAGAAGAGGTATTGGAGAAACGGGAAAGAAGAAGAAGTGAAGAGGTTTCTTTTCTTTTCTTTTTTTGTGTGTGGTTTGTTTTGTTCTTGTTTTTGTTTGTTTGCTTGCTTACTTTGTTTTGGTTTCTTCTGTGGGGGGAGCTGCAGAGATGAGGGGAGGAGAGATAGGGGGACCAGGAGGTGAGCAGAATTGGCGTGCATGCTGTGAAACTCCAAAAGAATCTATAAATCAGTTTAATTAAAAAACAATTTTATTCTACTGGAGTTGTTTCTCAAAACTTTTTTTGGGAGGCAACTGATGAAATACACAACTGTTTCAAATGCAGGGGACAATTGACTATGGCATATCCTATTGATAAGGCTATTGGAACATAATGGAAGACAGAGAGGAAAGATTGTGAGAGCCAGAGGACAAGGACCTCTGATGCTAAATAGAGACTTCTAGACATGACAGGGAAGCTACACTCATGGACTCTCAACAACATGGCTGCCTAGATGAGGCCTAAATGTGACCCATATGTTGATAGACCAACATACATGGGGGAAATTCACAAGTCCCATCTCTGAACTATAGCTTATTAATAGCTGCCTATCCATTGAGAAAACAAGAATCAGTTTTCTCCAGGGAATAAACTTCTGATAGGTTATCTAATCCCAAATGATCAACACTAAACACAGTTTCACAGGACTGACAATAAATGGCTTCAGCAAGGTACACATGCGTACAAACAGACAACATACACATACACAAACAGTACACACAAAAATGCATAAATACATACTATTATATATGTTTAAAGAAGAAGACTTCATGAATTTGAGAGAGAGAGTGGGATATAGAGGAAAGGAGAATTTAGAGGGAGAGAGGGGTAAAATGTGTGTGTGTGTGTGTGTGTGTGTGTGTTTACATAAATAACATCACCAGTACCTCTGTTTTCTTTCTAAAGTCATTTCACTCTAATTCATTTTCTATGCAGCAGTCACACTACAATAACGAGTTGTACCTAATTATAAATTCTTGCCTATCTAGTCAGTCATTCCCATAATCCTGGAAATGTAGTTAAACATACTGTGCTTTCTTAGGACCCTTGAGATCTGTTATCTCTGTCCATTCGACCTCTGATGAATTATGGCTCAGAAATGTAGTGATTCCTGCAATTCCTGCAGAATTTATTTTGCCCTTTCTGTCTCTATGCCACTTCTACCACAATAAAAGTTTCCTTTCCGACTGCTGTAGATGCCGTTTCAGTATATTTGTCGTGCTATTATAAAATTGGAATTTTTTGACAATGCATGATTTCACTTCTATAATTTTAACAATTTCAACAGTGATTTTTATCCTTCCATAGAATATCATGATTTACTTTTGATTTGCAAGTGACCTTCACAATCTGATTAACTAGTTATTAGGTATTCAAAATAGCATATGAGGCAGGAAATGAATAGACAATATGTATGCATACACTATATGCATGTTAGTATTGAAATGATTGCTGAAATGACATTTTTTTCAAACTTAAACAAATCCTGTAAAAAATATAAATTCTATAGGAAAGGAACTGCTTAATAATGATGAGAAATTTCCCATCTGTTAATTCTAAATTATTTCTTTATTATTCCTCCAGTGAAAATAGTACCTCTGTGGACCCCAGCCAAATTTTGAACATATTGCTTAAGAAGAATAAACTAATCTTTAAAATAGTGATTTTCAGCTTCAACTCTTCTAAATTACATAGACTATCTCAACATGTCATTCAGTAATGTGATTATTATTGACATTAATTATTACATTCTAAATTGCACTTTTAATCAAGTCTTAAAAGAAGTAATTATGATTATTTCTGCTCTTTTTCATGTATCTCTTCTTGTTCTGTTTGAAGAAGCCGTGACTATATAAAAAATATCAAAAAACCATCAATAGTCTAATATTTTTAAATCTCTAAAACTATAAATATCTTAAATGTTGAGTATGCTAATTGCCTTTTAACATGGTTCTAGAAAATTATTTCATCCCATTGAAGGCCATTATATAATATTATTATAATTTGAAATTTAAAAATTATTTGTAACTGTCAGCACTCTAGAGATGGTAGCCAATGCATGGCATGGATTAAAGTCTCTTGCAATAACAAGCTTTATATAGAGCAGTGGTTCTTAACCTTCCTAATGTTACAACCATTTAATACAGTTCCATATATTGTGGTGATCCAACCATAAAATTATTTTTGTTGTTACTTTATAACTGTAATTTTGCTACTGTTATAAATCAAAATGCAAATATCTGTATTTTCCAATGGTCTGAGGTGACCCATGTGAAAGGGTTATTTAACCCTAAAAGGGGTCCTGCCCCTCTGGTTGAGAACCACTGATTTAGAGCCTCAGACAATTTGTACTTTGAGGGTTAAGAAAGGTCATATGAGTTCAGGCTGTAAACCTTCTGAATAACAAACAATAGCAAGGGAGCAGCATGAGTAATCTGGAGCAAACCCACTCTTGTCTGCTATACTTGAAAGAAGCAAGAAAATACATTCCAAGAACAATCGCGTTTCGAAGAAATTCAGGCCACAAGACTCTTGTCCTGTTTACTTGGAGTATTCTTAAAAACACACAGAATTCTCCTCACACAGCTCCATCTCAGGACTGTGTTCTGAGAAGTAGCAAACAAAACAATGAAGAAAAATATGTAATTATTCACCTAGAAATTATGAGGAAATATAAAGCTTTATGACACATACAACTATTTAGTTTAGGCATGCTCTTGCCTGCCTGTAATCCCAACACATGGGATGCAGAGGCAGGGAGATGATGTGCTGTATGGTCGTTTGTTTGTGTTCTGACAAATAAAGCTTGCCTAGAGATTAGAAGCCAGAGCTAGCCACTAGTTAACCATTGAGGCCAGGCAGTTGTGGCACACAACTTTAATCCCAGCACTTGGGAGCCGAAAGCAGTAAGATCAGGAGTTCATGGCCACCCTGGGCTACAGGCAACTGAACCAGTCTAAAAGGGAAACAGAACCAAGTAGTAGTGGTCCAGGCCTTTAATCCCAGCATAACCAAGAGGTGGAGACAGGAATATAAAGAAAGTGAAGACAGAATCTTCGCTGCATATTCAGTCTAAGGATTTGTAGAGACAAGACACCCCCCATCCAGTCTGAGGAGTTATAGAGACAAGATCATCCCCACTTTTGGTCTCAGGATTCATCAAGGTCAGAAGTCTCTAGTAACTGGTTGCTCTACTTCACTGAACTTTCAGCTTCCACCCTCAATATCTGACTCTGGGTTTTTATTTGATAAGACTAAGCAGGGTCATGCTTCATCTGGTGTCCAAATTTTGGGACACACTTCACAAAAACGAGCTGGCCCATGGCTTTGCAGCCACTGGTATATGTTGGAGCTGCACACAGGGATCCTACTGGAGTCACCACCTCACTGGCTAGGTTTTCCTTTCTTTTTTTCCCTCAAGCTGTCTAAGAGAACATGGGATTTTTCTTTTGAAGCCTCTCTGCAGCAAACTCCAGAGGCACTTGGGCTCCAAATACCACCAGAGTTAGCTTCATTAGAATGTTCCCCCATGCAGAAGGCTGGCTCTTTGACTTCTTCTCTGGTGGGGTGTGGGCTTTCTCTGGAACCCCTCCGTGGGCTGCTGCCCCATTGGGTAACCGCCTTGACATCTGCTTGAGTTTCCACTGTTCTATGTAGCAGCAGTTAGCTCCATACTTCACTGCCATCTTCAGCAGATTTGATGAGACAATTGGGAATCCTTAAATGGAGAAATTATTTAAAAAGAGAGAGAGAGAGAGAGTTTTTCCCACATTAAAAATGGGAAATACTATTACAATAGAGGGAGTTTGGTCTCTGTATGATTATGTAGTACATGGTTTAAAAATGGAACAATTAAATGAAAGGATATTCAACTTAACCAGGATTGACATAATGTTAATTATCATTCTGATAATTCTTATTATTGGTTTGATAATTCTTGATTTATCTCTAAAAATGTTGGTTGATATGAATGTCAAGATACAGGCTTCAGTAAAACTTATTAAAGCAGATCATAGAGATATTAAGACCCAGACAGAGGAGTTTGAAGGAGAACCAACCTCATCGCTACATTAAAAATAGAGAGGAATAGCCCAAGGTTTTCAAACAACTAACCTTAATTTATCCAGTCACTTTATAGGCACAGAAGCCAAATGACAAATAGCCTCAAGGCTATTGTAGAGCTGACTGGATTTCTATGGAAATGTTAGATTTGAGGAGATTTAAGGAAGTAACAGTCTCATATGATATGTATTCATCTTTTGAGGAGTAGATGTTAAATTCATTGTCAACTAGTAAGAGAATTGTCCCACAAGACTAGAGAGACTTGGTTACAGCAGTATTGAAACTTGGTCCTCTATTACAGTGGAGGACCTGGTAGAAAGATGAAGCTACGACCATTGAACAACAAAGTAGGGCTAGAGGTATTGAAATATCCTGAGACCAACTTCTTCAAGAATGTGATTATGTACAAAGACACTCTCTATATAATGACCACAACCTAGCTCTATGCTGTGCAGCAGCTTTGAATTCTTGGAATAGAATTGAAGAAATCTGAAAGAGAACTGAGTCATTTACTGAAGTTATAAGGGCCCAAAAGAAACCTTCCTTTTTTTTTTTTTTTTTTTTTACAAAGATTGACTTCAGCTGCAAATAAAATGATACCAACTTCAGAAGTTAGACAAATAATAATTGAATCATTGGATTTGAAAATGCTAAATCACAAGTAAAAGAGTAATTAGGCCTTTAAAGGAAAGATCAGTACCCATAGAGGAATGGATCCCATATACAGTCAATATTGAAACTCATAACCATGATGATATTTGGATAGGAGAAGAGATTTCCAGAGGCTTGAAGAAAAAAATCAAAATGTCAGGTGTTTTAATTGTGGCAAACAAAGTCACCAAAAAAAGGTATTGTAGACAGGTGTTCCTAGAAACAATGTTTTTTTCTAAGAATAATCCAAACAGAAAGCCCTTCCCTTCTGGAGTATGCAGAAGGTATGGCAAAGGCCAATACTGGACCAATGAATGCAGATAAACAAGGGACAGACAGGGTAGCCCTTTGCTGTTGGGAAATGCCTTGTAAGCCCCATGTCAAACTTGGTTTAGTCATTCCCTGTCTCTGGGAGTTTTCCTCCCCAGAGCAATTAAAACATTAGATTTGAACAAGAGAGACCTCTGATTACAAGAGGTGATAGTTCATTAAACAGTATGATCACTCAATCTAAACTAACTTATTAGATTAACAAATGCTTTTCATTTGATCAGATATAACTAGTCAAAAGAGAAACTCCCCAAAGTTAGGCTGTGGGCAGGGTTTTGTTTGTGTCTTTTCAGGAGAATGAAGGTATCTAGCTAAGGAATTTGAATACCACTGGACAAATGAGACATTTGAAGAAAAAGGATAAATCACCCAGATAAAGTGTAAATTGGCTTATTGGTGTATCACATCTCCAATAGGATAAAATGTAGTGAGTAGCTGTTCCAGCTTTGACCTGGAAGTACTACCACCAGTGAGGCTTCTAGTAACTGTCATGCCTACCTATGACTGGCCCCTGAGGCAAGGCCAAGATGAGAGCCCTTAAGACCTAAGATCCAGATGTGCCAGCTCTCTTGGTTCCTGGTGATCCTGGATGCTGGATGGTCAACAGAATGAAGTTCTCCAGAGAACCCAGCTTGACTGTACCTCACCTCTCCTGAATCCTGCAACCAACCCCTTTACTAGCTATAAGTTACCCCCCAAAATAAACCTCCTTTTTGACTATGTGGAGTTGCCTTAAGAAATCCTGCAATAATAAAATTTCATAACAAACAATGCTGATGTGAACATAGCTGAGCAAGTGCTCTTGTGGTATGATTGAGCATTTCTTGGGTATATGCCCAGGAGTGGTAAAGCTGGATCTTGGGGGAGATTGATTCCCAATTTTCTTTTTTTTTTTTTTTTTTTTTTTGGTTTTTCGAGACAGGGTTTCTCTGCGTAGCTTTGCGCCTTTCCTGGAGCTCACTTGGTAGCCCAGGCTGGCCTCGAACTCACAGAGATCCGCCTGGCTCTGCCTCCCGAGTGCTGGGATTAAAGGCGTGCGCCACCACCGCCCGGCAATTCCCAATTTTCTAAGAAAGCACCATATTGATTTCCAAAGTGGTTGTACAAGCTTGCATTCCCACCAGCAGTGGAGGAGATTTCCCCTAGTTCCACATCCTCTCCAGCATAAAGTATCTTCAGTGTTTTTGATCTTATCAATCTGACAGGCATAAGGTGGTATCTCAGAGTTGTTTTGATTTGCATTTCCCTGATGATTAGGGATGTTGAGCAATTCCTTAAATGTCTTTCAGCCATTTGGGTTTCCTCTGTTGAGAATTCTGTTTAATTCTAAAGCCCATTTCTCAATTGGACTGTTGGTCGTTTTGACAGCCAAAACCTGGAAACAACCTAGATGCCCTTCAACTGAAGAATGGATAAATAAATTGTGGCACATATACACAATGGAATACTACTCAGCAGAGAAAAACAATGACATCATACGGTTTGCAGGCAAATAGATGGATCTAGAAAAAATCATCCTGAGTGAGGTAACCCAGACTCAGAAAGACAAATATGGTATGTACTCACTCATAGGAAGATGCTAGATGTGGAACAAGGATGCTACTCACATCACCAGTGAGGCTACCTGGAAAACGGGACCCCAAAAAAAGACACGGAGAAATGGACGAGATCTACATGAACAGCCTGGTCATGAGTGGGAATAATGAAGGGCAACGGTCGAGGGAAAGAGAGTGGGAGATCCTAGCTGGATCAAGAAAAGAGAGGGAGAAGAAGGAATAGGACACCATGGTAAATGAAGACCACATGAGAAGGGGAGGAAGCAGAGAGCTAGGGAGGCCCACGGAGATCCACAAAGATACCTCCGCAAAAGACTGCTGGCAATGGTCGAGAGATGGCAGGAACTGACCTACTCTGGTGATGGGATGGCCAGACACCCTGATAGTTGTGCCATAAACTCCATCCAAGGACTGAGGAATCTGGATGCAGACATCCACGGCTGGGCCCCTGGTGGAGCACTGGGAGTCTAATTAGTGAGAAAGAAGAGGGTTTATATGAGCGAGAATTGTTGAAGCCAAGGTTGGATAAAGCACAGGGACAAATAACCAAATGAATGGAAGCACAGGATCTATGAACCAAAGGCTGAGGGGCCCCCAACTGGATCAGGCTCCCTGAATGCGTGAGACAGTCATTTGGCTTGATCTGTTTGGGAGGCAGCTGTGCGTTGGTGCCGGGTCCTGGGCTCGTTGCATGAGTTGGCTGTTTGAATCCTGGGTCCTATGCAGGGACACTTCGCTCGGTCTGGGAGGAGGGGAATGGACCTGCCTGGACTGAGTCTACCAGGTCGATCCCGGTCCTCGGGGGAGACCTTGATCTGGAGGAGGTGGGAATGGGGGGTGGGCTGGGAGGAGGGGGAGGGGGGCGAGAGGGGGAGAACAGGGGAATCTGTGGCTATTATGTTGAACTGAATGGTGTTGCAAAATAAAATAAAAAAATTTCATAAATCTTTTCAAATGTTTTTCTCATTATTCTCTATAGAAACAATGCAAATGGTATTTTTTGTAGTCCCAGTTCAATTAAAAATGAAAGCTGACTTTGGAGTTGGACCATGGCTCTCTCCTCTAAACCCAAGCATGTTGTTAAAGTAAAATAAAACAATCTCTGTCTCATGTCAGAAGAGCCACCTGATATTGGACAGAAAGAAAACCAAAATTAAGGCCCTACTGTATTGCTACTAATCTCATAATCCCTTGGTTTTATTTTGACTCTTTAAAACTTTTCTTAAGGTGTAAATATCATATCAAAATTTACAGGATTAATATATACATATATATTAAATTTTTGTCAATATATAAATGGTCACATAGAGTACTAGTCCTAGAGAGAGGCTTCATCTAAGCTTCCAGTACATGATTTTGGGTTTGAGTCTATATCAGGTAACTAGAAATTAAAATTTTGTACTCAGGATATATATAAGAAATTATGGTCATTTACCCTCTTTGAGATCTGCTGTATATGACATTTAAATATTTAAGTTTTCTGTAGTGAACCATGACCATGTCTAACAGTGAAATTTTAAGTCTCTAAAAGGAGGATGGGGCCCCACTATGACAATTCTACTTGGATGAAGGTATCACCACTAAACTGACAAAGACCACCTAAAGATTGGCTTTGAACTACAAACTGCTCAGGACAATTTCAAGGTGGCTGGCTGAGATGATTCATCCTCACAGATTACTCTAGCCGGGACTTGAGACAAGCCTTACACTTTCCCACAACACAACTGGACAACAAATGATTCAGCTATCTCACACAGGATTCAACAATTAACCCAGTTTTTTAGGGTTCCCTAAAGATTCTGTCACCCCCCAGAAGCAAAAAGAAATTTTAAGAACACAATGCCCACATTCCCAAAACTAGTTGGTTTTTGTCCTTTAGTGTTCAAGATATTGTACCTTTCCAGCTCATCTAACAATGTAATATAAATTTCTAGTCCTTGAAAGTTATTACAAACTATTTAGGATAATAAAGAAATGCAGGTAAATCAACTATTACAATCAAATTCATAGTCATGTATAGTCAGAAATTTTCCAGTGGCCCAAACACACAGAGGCTTATATTACTTACAAACTGTATGGCCTAATGGCTCAGGCTTCTTGTTAGCTAGCTCTTATCTCTTAAATTAACCTATCTCTATTAATCATGTTTTGCCACATGTTTAGTGGCTTACTGGTCTGCTAACATGTTGTTCCTTAGGCAGCAGGCTGGATTCTCTCTCACTATGACTTCTTTCTGTATATCTACTTGGATTTCCTGCCTGCCTCTAAAATGCTTTGTCATAGGTCAATGCAGCTTTATTTATCAACCAATCAAAGCAACACATATTCGCAGCATACAGAAAAACATTCCACAGCAGTCACGTTAGGTATGTTTTTAAGGTCAAACAGAAATATAGTTTAGATAGACAAGTGGTCTTTAATCACTTCAGATATATATATGATATTTAAGATGTTTTAATAATGTAAAGTCCTTTTCTTCATGATAATGAGACATGTCTGCTCCTAGTAGCACCAATCTACTTCAAAGAAGATGATGGGCATCAAAAAAAAAACTCCATATGGAGTTTACTTTCTTGGTGGCAAATGTTAGTCACTGGGCAAGAAACTGCTCCTGCCTTGACTACTGACAGTATGCTATCCAAATTGGACAAGCAGGAAAGAAAAGAAAGTGACTGTCAAATTTTGCCAAGACAAGGTGGGAAAGTTCTTCAAAAATCCTGCTTCACAGAAAAGTCTGTCAGATACACTAGACTTGTAGGAAAAAGATGGATGCCCCAACACTGCAGAGAAACCTTAGGTGACTTTCCAGGCAGTCAGCAGTTTCTGTCATTTATTGTTTTTGGAAGTCTTTTGCTCTACACTTCCTGTTTATTCAAGTAATATTATATCCTTCTCAGGTCTCTGATGGAGTCGAAGACAAGAAAGCTATAGTTTTCTTTTTTAACAAATTCAGAAAAGAAACACAAAAAGTTTTAAAATGTATAAGGTTGGAAGACATAAAAAGATAGCTTTGGGTTGGTTAAGATAGAAATGAATTAGTACAACACTTTAGACTCATCAAGATAGGATAGATAATGGAGTATTTACTCTGAAATTGTCAAATGCTAATGGACTAGACATTGTAAATGTAATTATTGCCTGCATTTATTTGTATATAGTTATTATACTTATTGTATATAGTTTTTTCTTACGTTAGTTAAAAACCTTTGTTTTCTGTTTAGAGAAAAGGGGAAAATGTTGTATGATATTATTTTGTGTCCAAACAAGTAAAGCTTGCCTAGAGATCATAGAGTGGAGCTAGCCACTAGTTAACCATATTGGCCAGGAGTAGTGACATACACCTTTAATCCCAGCACTTGGACAGAGGCATAAGTAAGATCAAGAGTTCAGGGCCACCCTGGGTTAGAATAGATTGAACCAGTCTAAAAGAGAAACAGAGATGGGAGGTGGTGGTGCATGACTTTAATCCCAGCACAATCAGAAATGGAGACCGGAATATAAGGTGGTCGGAGGCAAGATCTCAGCCCCCATTTGGTCTGAGGATTCATAGAGGTAAGAAGTTTGTAGTGGCTGCTTCTCTGCTTCTCAGATCTTTCGGCTTTCACCCTGGATATGACTACAGGTTTTTATTGTTAAGGCTAATTAGGATCATGCTTCAATAATGAGTTACAAGCTTGAGGCTACACAGTGAATAACTGTTGAAATTCAGAAAAGAAAAGAAAATCTAAAGAAGAAATAGACCAAAGGAAAGAAGGAGGGAGGGAGGGAAGGAAGGAAGGAAGGAAGGAAGGAAGGAAGGAAGGAAGGAAGGAAGGAAGGAAGGAAGGAAGGAAAGAAAGAAGTAAGGAAGAAAGAAAAGAAAGAAGGAAAGAGGCAGGACAAGAGAGAGGGAGGGAAGGAGAGAGAGAGAGAGAGAGAGAGAGAGAGAACATGAGAACATTCAGGTCATCAATAACTTTTTTTTTCTAGAGATTTATTTATTATGTAGATAGTGTTCTGCCTGCATGTATCCTTGCAGGTCAGAAGAGGGTACCAGATTTCATGACAGATAGTTGTAAACCCCTATGTGGTTGCTGGGAATTGAACTCAGGACCACTGCAAGAATAGCCAGTGCCTCTGAGCCATTTCTCCAGCCCCAACCAATAACTTCTTAACACACAATATTTATAGGTACTTAATATTGCCTACAAATACATATTTAAAATTAGTTTTATACATGTATAATTATTTGTTCCAAAGAACATATTTTATATGGACAATAGTTATTATATTACATGAAATTGGGCTTTCGTATTCACCTTTGTGTGTCATAGACTTCAAAGTTTCTTATACAAAGAACATTATGCCATCACACACTTAAGAGATTTTGGCATAATTATTACAAATAGCCAATATCAAATATAAATATACTAAAATGAATGTGTTATATAAAACATTTGAAGCAAGCAATGCTCCAATTATATTTTCTTTCTAATAGCGACTAAGAAAAACCTCATCAAATTAAGAATCATAGAGTTTGGTGTGAGACTGTACCTGCTAGCAGTGCCAGAATCTATATCCATAAAGTCTCATCAACATGACTGTCCAAATGTGAGCTGAACAAGGGCAACAGCAGATATGCGAGTGGATGGGAAAGTTGAGGCCTCAACCCTACACACAGAGCTAAAGGCAACAAAGAAGTGCTGAGAATGGGACAATAGTCTTCCCCAGGACAAAACACACAGACTGGCTTTGCCACAATGGTCATCCTGAAAAAATACATTTAAATAACAATACTTACACTGAGCGGGCTGTATTTATGCATATATGAATATTTGTATTTACATGTAACAATTCATGAAAAAAAGAGGCCATGAAGGAGTATATGTGTAGGTTTGGAAAGAGGAAAGGGAGAAAATAATATAATTAAACTATAATCTCCCAAAATAAAAGAAACTTAAAAGGCTCACATTTTCTCTAACATTTTGAATTCCAAATCTAGATTATGCTGTCACTGACAGGTACATTTGCAGAGTACATTTATCTGTGTTGTTTGTATTTAATATTTAAAATGAAGCTTGGCTCAAAGACAAAAATCTTGTTATGAAAGTGTTACAATATAAGGGAAATCAGTTGTTTAGTCAATGTACTTCTCTGACTTGTTTTCAATGTTTATTACTACTTTATAAGGTTGGCTAAAAATTTATAGGAATGAGAATGCAGTTCAAGTTCCTATAGCTACATTTAGAATCCTGTAATTTTCTACATAATACAATTCACCCATGAAACTTAATTATGAGTTTCAGAGCATTAATTGAAAAACTGTACACATACAACACTATTAAAAGATCCACATATGTGGGAGTCTTTCATGCGAGAGGTGATAAAAATCTTTGTTTGAACTAACCCATGTGGAATAGACCAATATTCTAATAATTCATTTACTTTTTGAGTGGCAAAGATAGGTATTTTGATCCTACCAAATACTTAGTCTTATGACTTTTGATTCACCTACCCAGTATTGTGGTTTCTGCTTTACAGAATTACAAAACAAAGTTAAAACTTATTATCTAACATATAAACCATGAAAGAGATCAAGCACAGTTTGCAATAATGGCAAAATATAATAATAAAATAAGTAATTCATTTAACCTAATGTAATATTGAAAATTGTACATTATGAATAAATGATGATCCTGTGGATCCCACAGTTCACCCCAACCAGCCTTGATTCCCGCCCCCCCCCCCCCCGGTTGTTCCTGTGTCCCAGTACCCAACTCAGCCAGAAATACCTTGTTCAACTTTAGGCCATGTCTGCCGGAAGATCAAGTAGGTTGCCCAAACACCTCTCCACTCTCTCTGTTTCCCCAGAACTAATCTTCAGGGCTGTCCCTAGTGCTGAAGCAGAATAATGGTGATGACCTCCATTCTCCCCATGTCCATGCCCTTCATGAATCCCACAGACAAAGCCCCTCTTCTTCCACCAGCCTCCAATCCAGCAAGTACTCCCTTTGAACACACCAGCCAAGCAGGCCAGTAAAACAAGCAACACAAAAATAACACACTCTCTGAAAATCCTGAAGAGAAACAGAAAGCAAGGAAACAAATATTCACCCAACAAAGCCAAACCCAGAAATCATCTAGACCTATAAACATCCCGAAGCCAGATGTCTAGATGCCAGCATAAGACATAATCAACAATAGCCAGGGTAAAATGTCTCTAACAGAGTCTAACTATTCTATCCCAGAAGTTTCTGAATGTATCAACATAGATGAAGCAGAAGTAAAAGGCCTTAAGACCAACTACATAAAGATGATAGAGGTCCTTAGTGAGGAAATCAATCAAGTCCTTGAAAAAAATCAGTGAGAAACAAACAAACAATTGGAGAAAATTAACCAATCCCTCAAAGAAAGCCAGGAAATCATGAACAAACAATTGGAGGAAATGAATTAATCCTTTAAGTAAATCCAAGAAAAAAAAAGAACAGGAAAAGGAAGAAGAAAAAACTGTTTAACATTTACAGATGGAAATAGAAGCAGTAAAGAAAACAGACAAAGTAGTGATGTAATTTACCATATACATACACTGAAAGAAGGAAACCACATGATCATCTCCTCATTAGATGCTGAAAGTCCTTTGACCAAATGCAGCACTCTTTTTATGATAAAAGTACTGGAGAGATAAAGAATACAAGGAACATTACTAAACATAATAAATGCAATATGTAGCAAGCTGACAGTCAAATTAAAAGGAGAGAAACTCAAAGCAATTCCACTAAATTCAGGAACAGGACAAGGTTGTCCACACTCACCATATCTTCTAATATAGTACTTGATGTTTAAGTTAGAGCAATAAGACAATTGAAAGAGATAAAGTGGGTACAAATTAGGAAGAACTCAAATATATTTATTTGCAGATGATATGATATTATACATAAGTGACCTAAAACTTCCACAGGGAATTCCTACAGCAGATAAAGCCTTTCAGCAAAGTGGCTGGGAATGAGATTAACTCAAAAAGTCAGGAGCCCTCATATATACAAATGACAGATAGAGTGAGAAAAGAAATCAGAGAAACAACACTCTTTACAGTAGTATTGAATAACATGATCTATTTTTGATTAACTTTAACTAAACAAGTGAAAAACCTGCATGATAAAAACTTCAAATTTTTGAAGAGGATGTCAGAAAATGGAACAATCTCTCCTGCCCATTGGTAGGTAGGATTAACATAATACAAATGGCCAACCTAACAAAAACAATCTATCAATTCAGTACAGTCCCCATGAAAATTCTTACACAATTCTTCACAGACCTAGTATAGACAACTTTATATGTAAATAAAACCGAAAACCTAGGATAACTAGAAGGATTCTGAATAATGAAAGAACTGCTGAAGTTTCACCATCCCCAATTCCACACTGTACTAGAGTAGAAATAAACAAAGATAAAAGAACAACAAAACATGGTAATGGCCTAAAACAGACATGATTGGTATAATGGAATCAAAGAACAAGATATAAATTTACACACCTATGGGTACCTGGTTTTGGAAAAAGAAGCCAGAAATAAACACTAGAAAAATAAAATATCTTCAACAAATGGTGCTAGTCAAACTGGATACTTTATCTAGAAGAATGCAAATAGTACCATATTTATCCCCTTACACAAAACTCAAGCTAAAGTAGATCAAGGACCTCAGCATACATCCAGACACAATGAACTTGCTAGATGAGAAAATAAGTTATAGCCTTGAATTAATTGAGATTAAAAGAGACTTTTTTAACAAAACACTGTTAGAGCAGACACTAGAATAAAAAATTAATAAATAGGACTTCAGTAAACTGTAAAGCTTCTGTAAAGCAAAGGACACCATCATTTAAACAATGAAACAGCCTACAGAATAAGAAAATATTTTCACCAATTCAGTATCTGAGAGAGAACTTATATCTAAAATATATCAAGAACATCAACAAACCAAATAATCCAATTAAAAAATGGGGTGCAGATCTAAACAGAGAATTCTCAGCAGAGGAGTCTCAACTGGGCAAGAGACAATGAAATATTTAACACTGTTAGCCATCATGGAAATACAAATCAAAACTACTTTGATATTCCATCTTACACTTTTCATAATGGCTAAGATTAATGATTCAAGTGACTGCTCATGTTGGTGAGGATGTAGAGCAAGCAAAACACTCCTTCCCTGCTGATGAAAGTGCAAATTTATATAGCTACTATGGAAAACAGTATTCTGCTTCTTCACAAAATTGGGCATTAGTCTACCGCAAGACCCAGTTATACCACTCTTGGGCATATACCCAAAGGATGATCCATCCTGCTACAAGGACACTTGCTCAACTATGTTCATTGAAACTTTATTCATAATAGCTAGAAACTAGAAACAACTTAGATGTCCATCAACTAAAGAATGGATAAGGAAAATGTAGAACATTTTCACAATGGAGTATTACTCAGCTATTAAGAAAATGAATCATAAAATTTTCAGGCAAATGAATGCAACTAGAAAAAAATTACACTGTATGAAGTAACCCAGACCCCCCCCCCAAAATATAGCATATATTCACTTATAAGTGGTTAGTAGCTGTTAAGTAAATGGTAATCAAACTACAGTCCAAGAACCCAGAAGGATCAAGTAAAGAGGAGAGCTCTAGAGGAGAAGCATGGATCTCCCTGGAAAGGGGAAATAGAAGAGATTTTGTGGGTGGACTGGAAGCATGAAAGGGCAGGGGAGGGAAGAACTGGGTGTGGTGGAAATAGGATGGATAAAGACAGTTTGGGAAGAGATCACTTTAATTGGTAGGGAGGGGATACTTGGGAGTGGTGTGAAAACTTAGTGCAGTGGAAACTTCCTGGAATCATTGAGGGTGATCCCAGTGAAGACTCCTAATAATGGAGGATACAAAGTCTGAACTGACCAATTCTTGCTTCCAGTGGAAGGACTGGGTTGCATTTGATAGAGTTGTTGGCCAAGAGGGTTCCATGGAGATTCTTTTTTTTTTTTTTTTTTTTTTTTTTTTTTTTTTTTTTTTTTTTTTTTGGTTTTTCGAGACAGGGTTTCTCTGTGTAGCTTTGTGTCTTTCCTGGAACTCACTTGGTAGCCCAGGCTGGCCTCGAACTCACAGAGATCCACCTGGCTCTGCCTCCCAAGTGCTGGGATTAAAGGTATGCGCCACCACCGCCTGGCCCATGGAGATTCTTAAACAACCCAAGCTGATGCTAGGACAAAATGTTGCTCTCTGAAAACTGACAGCACAGCAGGGACCCATTGCTGAAGATAACATCCACAAAGTCATTGAACACAAAGAAATCTAGCGGATACCTCCATGGAGCCTTCTTCACCCAGACATTCTAGTCTCTTTGATGCCAAAAGCTACTCTACAGGCTATGGACAGAGAAATCTGGACACCAATCTAATCAGAAAACCCTTGACCTATTATCTGTCCAGTTTGCAAGATGTGCTTCAGTAATTGTTACACAGAACTTTTGGATGTGGTCAAACAATGTTGGATTTAACATGAGGCCCATGCCAGGTGAGGGAATCCATATTGGATACTTCCTGAATGCCAGGAACCAGAGACTGGATAGCCCAGATACCTAAGGTAGAACCAAACATGACTGACAAAAGAAATTCTGAAATGATTCCTAATGATATTCTGCTATATTCATGGATTGGTGCCTTGTCTTCCAGTTGTCAACAGAAAGGGTTCCTCTGGCAGCAGGTGGGAGCCGGCACAGAGAAGCACAGCCAGACATTATGCAGAGAGTCTAAATTAGAGGTCTCTATCGGATCCCTCCCCTCAGAGACTGAGGAACCCCATGGAAGAGGAGGAGGAAAGATTGTAGGATTCAGAGGGGGTGGAGGACACCAATAGAACACTGTCCACTAAATCAACTAAGCAGAGCTCATATGGCCTCACAGAGACTGAAGTGGCAAGCATGAGACCTGTCTGGTCTGCTCCAGGTCCTCTGTGTATATATTATGATGGTTAGCTTGCTGTTTTTGTGGGACTCTTAATAGTTGGAGCAGGTGTGCCTCGGACTTTTACCTGTCTTGGGATTCTTTGCTCCTGTTGGGTTGCCTTGTCCAACATCAATATGAGGGCTTTTGCCTTGTCTTATTGTATCCTGTTTTGTTGTGTTTGTTGTTGTTCATTGAGGACCTACTCCTTTCGGAAGGGAAATGGAGGAGGCATGTAACTGGGGGAGAAGAGATGTTAGGGGGAGCTGGGAGGATGGAGGAAGGGAAAAATGTGATGGAGATGGATTGTATGAGAGAGCAATCTACTTTCAATAAAGAAAACATTCCTAAATAAATAAATAAATACATGATGATTTCCAGTGAGGAAAAATCTTATTTCTTTGAGATTTTAAAAAATACTATATTAGCAGTGCTTTCAAAATACATATATTAAAATTTATAACATAAAATGCTAAAATAATTAGAGAAAATTTTATGTAATTAGATCCAATTTGATTAAGAATAATAATGCTTTGGTAATGAAGAGGTCATTAAATAATTAAGAGAGGTTGCTAAGAAAATACAAAGATCCAAATTCAGGCTATAGCAACCATCTAATAAGCTGCACATTGCTCTACACATGCTTATAACCTTAATACTATAGGAATCTTGAGAGCAACATCTCTGGGGCTTGTTGGCTGCCAATCTAGCATGGAATATAGACTTTATTAATTATTTCTGGAAAGTGGTAGTAGTTGATTATTTTATCAATGTAGGGGCTATTTTATAATATTATCCTAATTTATAATTAAAATATTTTATAACAAATAAAAAGAACAAAACAAATTTAACTATACATGTGGGATTATATACAAATACAAATCAAACTTTTCCTAATACAATGAACAACTTAGTTGAGGTATGCTGTTGCTTGTTCATAATTCCAATATTTGGGGTGTTACCATAGGTGAATTATAATTTATACACTTGGGACAGGGAGATCCTGCCTCAAAGGTACAAGGTGGATAATGATTAAAGAGCATAACCTGTGCCATCCCCATGCCACTGAAGAGCATAGGTACCTGCATGCATATATACATATGCAGACTGCACACACATATATAATCCCCCTCTTCCACACAAAAGAAATTAAAATAATATTTACTGGAAGTAATGGAGACAACCACATAAATTTTTATCCAATAGAAGGGACAGGTAATTACAGTGATAAACTCTACTCATTTTTGACATGTTCAGAAAAGGATGCCTTGCTTCTAGACTGGAAGTCATATTAGGGATGAAACCAAAGTTATCCTGAAACTGTGAACAGGTCATGTAAGATTGCCAGAAACATTTTAAGAATGGAGACTTATTCACAGACACATGGGTAGCTTTTCTGGAATCTGAATTGGAGGAAATAATCTTTCATGTATCAAGGAGAAATATAAGTGGTTCAGAGAGTTTTGCAATAATTATTTATCCCATGAAATCCTTAATAAATGTTAAAAATAAGTGTACAACACGATTTGTGTAACTCTGAAATGTTAACAATTGAGCATATCTAGCTTTGGAGATACTCTCATAGTTAGAAACAGTCTGATCTGACTGATGGTCAGGGAGTCTCCTAACATGTATAATTCTGATTTCAATGAAAGAAAGTTGTTACCTTTCAAGAAAGTCAGAGACCATTTTGCCATTTGGAGTCATATGAATTTTAGGACAAGGAGCAATCCAAATAAAACAATGAGTATGTAAAATTTCTCTTATTTTCTCCCAACCCAAGGTAACCATAATTGAAGGAAGTTAGTAAATGGACATTGAGGTTTTCAATGGAGGGTGGAAAGAACAAAAGTATATAAATGGGAAAAGGTAGTATTTCTGATAATATTCTAAAAACATAAGGGTCAACATAACTAAGCATTTATCCTTTTTCTTACCTCTTTCCAAGATTTCAGGGAGAAATGCATAAATGGAATGTGGTGATTCTAGACAGAGATTATTTTATTCATAATACACTACAACCAGAAAAATTTGTATTATATTTACATATTGTAATATTGTAAATTTTATATTCATTTTGTGAGAAAATGAAACATGTATGTATAAACTGATACAATGTCCATTATTATTGTTAACAACTTATATATAGCTATTACTTTTGCACTTACCTAAATATTTCTATATATCTAAGAAAGCATTTTTATTCTTAGCACAGGAAGTAAACATTTCACAGATACCAGGAAGAAGAAAAAAAACAAGAAAGAATAATTAATTATATCAACAGTGCTGAAATAGAAACAATTTGCTGTCTGCACACAACTAAATATACTGGTAAAATAAATACGCTCTCTACCTCTAACAATGCCAGCTATTAACCAACTCAAACAATTTTTCTTTCCTTTGCTGACCCTTTTTGGTGCTGAAGCTGTGAATGTATACCTGGTTTTCTGTCCCAGGCAATCAGCAGGCCAGCACATCTTTCTGCTCTCACTTCATATACCGGCAGCATTTCTTTCTGCAAAGTTGCAGATTTCAGTTTCTATTTTCACAGAAAGATTTTTTTTGTTGTTGTTGATCATTCCATACCTTCCAAACAGAATATCACAGCCCCGTTCTGAAATCCAGGAACACATGGTAAACATTCACAAGAGTCCCACGGGACTGTAGATCAGATGTTTTCATTTCTGCTTTTTTCTTTTCTGTTCAATATTGGTTTTCCTGCTTTTTCTCTTTTTGACAAGAGACAAACTATTTGGTTGTGAGCCTAGCCTTTAACGGCTGAGCTATCCCTCCAGACCAAGAGACAAACTATTCGATCAGGTTGCCTCTGATTACCAAACTACAAAACAGTAAGTCACATAAAAATAATATTTGCTACCGTCTTAATAGATCATTTAAAATATTTGTATTAGGTTTGAAAACTTCATATAATGCATTTTTATTTTATTCATTGCCAACTCCTCTTAGTTCTGCCTTCTGTACACTACCATTTAACTATGTATTCAAATTTAATAAACAAGTGCTTCCAATTTGTGCTCACAATATATTTCCAAATATGGGGCTATCCATAGGAGTGTGGTCAACCTATCAGGAGCCACATCATTAGAGAAAACTGACTCTTGATTCCTTAGAAGTCATCAGCTGCTCATAGCTCAATTAGGTAACATGATTTGTGAACCCCACCCCACTCCATACTCTAATGATTACTTGTTTAATCTTGTTCCAGCAACCATTTTTCTTTCATTTGTAGCCCGAATATATAATTTACCTGTAGAATTATTCTCTTGGAACTCCAGGTATATTAACAAAATATTAAATTTCAATACATTATTTTTCTCAATGATCCTTTGAGAATATGATCTCTACTAGGATAGAGGAATAGTATTTAAACTCTTTAGCTGTAACTTTATCCTCACTAATAAATCAATGGTGGTGCAAGGACAAATGCATGCATCTTCTCTATGGGGGTTTATGAGAAATGATTGAGTTTTCTGAACACCCTGTTGTATAGCCATACTTTTAAAGACAGTGATGATGTCTGTTCATTTTGTATATTAGTGATCTGAATGCAGAATCATTCATTAATGAACACTGGATCATGCCAGATTCTTACAAAAGAAGCATAAAGCTGGTCAAACAGTCTTGGAATACATGGCATAAGCATGACATGAGGAATAGTTATATATTGATTTAACATTACAACTCTGGGTCCTAGAAGTAGAACATTTCTTCACATAAAGAAGTTAATTCCCACACTCTCTTCCTTCTTTTGTCCCCATAGATTTCTAAATGTGGGCTAGCAAAAATAACAGGAAACCTGAATATAAGATGCCACCTTCCAAACTGGGAACACCCAACCAAATTTGGAAGCTATGGATGACTGTGTTCTTGTTTTGACCTTTGCAAACACATCTGAAGATAAGAAGAACATGAGATTCATGCCTAGAAAAGGGAGAACCTATGCATCCATAATGGATTTTCCATAAAGAAATTCTTTGATATTATTCCATATTCCCAATAGTCCTGGAAAAATGACTAGTCATATGATAAACACATTTAGACTAGTGTAAAAGTTTGTTTAGTTTGAGTCATCACTAAAGTAACACATCTCAACCTAAGCCATAAATCTTGCAAGTTCTCATTCTTGGAGATTCTCACACAGTGAATATACAAATGTATTGGATTATTTCCAAATACTCACTAAAAAAAGTCCCTAAAATGACATTTTACACATAACTCTTATCTATGTTTTATACAAATTATAAATTCCATCTTTCATATCAGGATTCAAAGTCATATTATTTTCATATTCAGTTATCTATGTCTAGATCAGCTATCTATATCATCTATATCTATGCACAGATAGATTTAAGTGCTCTAAAATTTTACATAAAAATTAGTCTCAGTATAACTATATAAAAATCATTTATAAAAATGTGTACAGAAAGGGAGAAAACACAAAATCTGTGCTGGATAATTAGTTCTTTTTAGATTTCAGCACTGAATGCAATGCTATAATATTACTTCTCAAATGTCTCAAATTTAAGGTGATATTTTTATTAAACAGACCCTGACGAACCCAGATTACAGAATTTGGCTACTCTGCCTCCCTATAAAACACTTGTTTACAAACTATGCTGAAAAATCTAAATGTAGTATCACTGATGCTCTTTTTAATTTTTCCTCATTGGGCTATAATTTAATGTGCCATATGTACATGCTGGTTTAAAATAATTTATTATTTACCAAACATTCAAATATCTATCAACTAATGCAAGGTTTTCATAATCTTATATTTCTTTGTGGTAGTTAAAATACTATACTCCTAGTCTATCAAATCTAACATATTGATAAAATGTTAGCATGCATTTGCCAATATTCGCCCACTGTTTTAGAATGGGTTATTTAATGATCTATGAAAATGGGTCCTTCTCACTGCTACTGTCAAAATGAGCTTTGAGAGCAAAGCTTCATGTGTTTGGCATATGATCATAGTAAGCTCCCTATGCCCCACCTGTCTATCTCTCCTCCATATGAAGGCTGATTACCATGATTTGAACCATTTTTAGACTCTGGTCATATTACATGCACAATTGCCAATCCTTTCTTATAATTTAAACTTCATAAAAATCTTAATCTTTCTTTCAATTTATCATTCCATTGATGACAATTTTGCATGAGTTGTTTTCATATGTATAGAATAGATACATTAAAATCTGAAAAAAAATGGTGCTGGGTATATGACTCAATCAGTAAAGTGCCTACTGCATAAGCATAAAGATTATAGTTCACTTACCCACTACTCATATGATTCCTGACACTGCAGCTCAGGTCTATAACACCAAGACTGGGATGAGATATACAGAAAGATTCCTGAAGCTCACTAGCCAGCTAGCATAGCAGACTCAGTAAGCAATATATTCTGCTTCAAAATATAAGGGGGAATTACTGATGGAGTCAGTCACCTAAGACTGACCTCCATACTCCACATCCAAATATAGGGGCACACATGCTCACATGTGCATGCTCACATGTACCTATAACACACACACACACACACACACACACACACACACACACACACACACAGAGAGAGAACAACAACATAAACAACAGCTATACACACACACACACACACACACACACACCATCATCTACTATTCAGAGAGTCACTACTTACAAGTACATAAATATGCTTATCTCTAGGGAGTGTTCAATTTGTTCATTAGTATCCGCAGAACAGTTACATAGAACATTGTTGTTCTAGTTACAGGAATTGCAAGGAGGTGGGTATTAAAATCTTACTAAATTAATAGTTCAGCATTGGTGGCACCTTTAGTCATTCATTAACCTGACCTGTCCTCTGTTTCCATCTTCCTAACTATTGTACATGCATTGTGTTCCCATTTTCTCTAGGTTTTAAATGAATAATCTCCTTGACTCTTATTTCTTAATTCTTGGACTCTATTACCATAGGGAGAGAAAGTTTGTGTGTAGTCCCAAATTATTTTTTCTTATACCATTCATCTAGACTATTTACATGTATATTGTGAGTGGATTCAATCGATATCACTAATTTTATAATCTCACATTCACTTGGAAATGTGTTTTCATGCCTATATTGCCAATGCTATGTTAGTGATACACCCTTAAATGGCTGAATTATTTCCTTCCTCTCCTCTCCTTTCCTTCATCAATGTTTCTTTTTCCTTTCTGCTTTTCTTGGTCTCATTTTCCTCTACTGTATGGACTTGTTTACATAAATTCTACTTAGATGGCATTTTCTTCCCTACATTTTATCAAGGACATTGTCTTAAATGACTCAGTATCAGCCCATGTTATTGAATCATTTCCTTATAACTTAACATGATTCCTTATAATACATCTAAAATTTGTGTCGTTGGTAAATGATTTTATTTACTTATTTTTGATGGGCTTTTATGTGGTTTCTATGAATTTCCTAAGAAACATTTTCTAACAGCAAAATTTCTTATGTACCTTTCTTGAGCATTTAAACCAAAGTCCCTATACACTTGGGAAAAGTTGCTGAGTTCACTATGAGCACAGTAAATGTGTTATTCACAGCAGTTACTGCAATATTAAACTCTGTCAACAGGTGATTGATTATAGATTCTTCTATTTTAGTCTAGTGTTTAGTTTCTTCATGAACAAAGTAGCAGCTCCATTTACATTTATGTTGTGCTAAAACACATGCAATACTTCATATATCAGCTAATTAGATTTTTGTCATATGTTTTCTTGTTTATTTTCTCCTATCTTTATGAAGTTTATTGTTTTTTCTCACAACTATCCAATTTCCTATATATTACATTATAATTTCATGACCACAATGCAAATATTTTCACATACAATTAATATATTATGCCCACTATTTTTTTTTAAATTTTAATATTAAAATTTCAGATAAGACAATAGTTTTATTTTAGAACCAACTGTCAGGGCTGTAACAATGGTTACACCACTTGACCATTAAATAATAATTAAAAATACAAAATATTTTATCTTTTGTGTACTTTGTTGTTTAGCTTGCAAATCACTAAGTAACATTAGTTTGATAAGTTAATTATTTTGCCCAAGCTCAATAGACATTAATTAGGTTATTTGGACAATTTACATTATAAGATCTCAGAACATGTAGACTCAAACTAGTTCTTCTTACAAACATGACAAACTGAAATCAAAATGTTCCATACCCTTTCTTTTCTCCCTACTGAATATTACTCAATTTTTCTCCAAAAAAATCAAGAGAAACCATAACATCCCTGTCATGACTTAGAAAGCCTCTTCTATGCAGCCATACCCCAAATTGTCACAAAACTCATGACTTGACCTGCATGAATCCTATGTTGCATTTTCATGTAACAATACCTGTCCTCCAGAGGAAATGATTGTTTAAGCATTTCTCTTACTAAAAATGTATTTATGGGGCTGGAGATTTGGTTCAGCAGTTAATACTGAGTGTTCTTCGAGAGGACCCAAGTTCTATTCCTGGCACCTACATGGCACCTAACAACTGTCTGTAACTCCAAGATCTGACAGTCTCCCACAGACAGACATGCAGGCAGAAGACCAATTCAAATAAAAATAAGAATAAATAAATTATTTTTTTAAATGTGTTTATTTTTACTTCATGTGTGTGGGTGTTTTTTCTGCATGTAAAAATTTTTACATGTGAATACCTGGTACCCCGGGAGGTGTTTGAATTCCCTGGAACTAGAGTTAGAGACAGTTGTGGGCCTATATTTGGGTGCTAGGAAGTGAACTTGGCAATCTGTAAGATTAGCAGGCACTCATAACTGCTAAGTAGTTCTCTAATCAGTAGGTGTTTCATTCTTGAGCAATGCCTGCATTCTTCAGGGAAGCACTGATCAATCTAATGACATGCGGTTATCACTCGTCAAAGGTCTGTTATCAGCACTTCCAGAAAGCCTGCTTTGAATCTTCACCTGGAATTACTTCTCTCCTCTTTGCTGACATTCCCTGTCTGTCTTAACAACTGCATTTTTTCTTGTGTTTTGTTTTGTTTGTTTGTTGTGACCTTGTTTTCAGAACAGACCATGAGAAACCTGGGGCAGAAATGATACCTACTCTTATCATATGCTAAACTTCATGCGGATGCTGACGTACTAAGCACTCTATAATCCAAGCCAGTGAGCTAAGAAACAAATCTGTATGGTAAAGGGCATACCACTATTCTTTAAGAAAAATTCCACAATCACACTGTGTACAAACATTTTTTTTCAATTTAAGATCATTGTAAATACTTAACTTCTCCTAATGTGAGTTGTGAACCTAAGCAATTACCAGCAATGTGAACATGGGTAGCTACATAACACATACAAGTTACCATTCCTCTACCACTACAAACCACAAGTATTATATATCAAGAATTGTACCTGCTTTGTTGTAATGGAAGATGGGTGACCAGATATACACAAATATACTACTTTTTTAAGAAGTTGCCCAATTAAGAGATTCATGATGTTTTTGGTGAATTTCATTCTCTGTATGATATCATTTCTATGTGTCTACTAAAGCTGTAATGAGTGTGAGAAATGTGCAAATCCATGCCAGAACTGTGCAAAGAATCATGAAAGACTGCCACAAACTTTTGACTATTTTCATTTGGAGTTATTAGGGTTATGTAAGTTATTTTGATAATTTACCATAGAAGAAAATGTATAACTTATACAAATGATCCTATTTGGGGCTCCTTTTCAGAGTTAACATATTAACTTTAATCTGAGTTAAACAGAATAACTCAGAACAACATTTTTTAATTTAACTGATACTATACATAACAAAGTGACATACATGAGAATAAAGATAAAAATTATTAAAAATTGCCCATAACAAATAATTTAATTTTTCTTATAAATGAACACCCTCACCCAGATACCAGTTCCAAAAACCAACTTTCTATTTTGTTTTAATTTTTAATTAAAATCTTTAATTTCTATGTACGAATATTTTTTCTGTATGTATGTCTGTGTATCAATGTGTGTCTGGTGCCTTTTGAGGCCATAGAGAGGGTGTCGGATTCCTTAGAACTGGAGGTACAGATGTTAGCTTCTACGTAGTGCTGGGCATCACACATCGATCCTATGGAACCACGTTCTTAACCACTGGTCCATTACTCTCACCTCTTGAATACTTTTCTCATAATCCACAGTTGAATCAAATTTAACAAACACTAGATGAAAATTCTTGCCTTTGGAAAAGACCAACCTTCTGTTTAATTTCATTAAATTTTTTACTTTAAGAATTTCATATATTTGTACAGTACACCCTGATTACTGTCACCTGCATCCTTTTTTATTCCCCACCAAGTATTGCTCACCACCCCAAATCCTTTTCTCACACTTACTATATTTTGCTTTTTTTTTTTTTGTACTCCACTGAGTTTAGCCAGGACTGTGTGTGTGACATTGAATTTTCTACTATTCACTGGAGCATGGGGAATTCATCAGTCCATGGCAGCTAAAGACAGTGTGTGCCCCATAATCCACCAGTAGTTCAGAGAAAAGGGGATGCACTGGCTCCTCCCTGATCTATGATTGACTATATTGATTATATTGACTACATTAACCCAGTCTTTTGAAGAGCCATGCTAGCATCTTCCACAGCTATTTTATCATAATTGTATATCCTGTGTTATACCCACTAGATAGAATTTCACAGCTCTCCCCTCTATCTCCAGGTTCTGACATTCTTCCAATCTTTTATACCTCCCTGTTCTCAGAGTCTCAGAGAAGATGATATGAGTGTCCTATTTGGAAGTGATCACTGGACAGTCATCTATCTTTAGTACCTTGAGCAACCAATACATCAGTGCATTGACCAATTTTCACTGTGAAAAGAAGCTTCTCTCTGTAAGACTGAAAGTGGTATTTCCCTATAGGTAGAAGAATTAGCTGAGCTGGAGAAATCAATCAACAGTTAAGAGCACTTACTGTTCCTGAGTTTGGATCCCAGCATTCATGTCTGATAGCTCACAACAACCTGTTCTTCTAGGTCCAGGGGCTATTGAGCACTACTCTGGGCTTCTTGGACATTGGCCCTCATGGACACATACTACCACTACCCCCAACACATGCACATACACATTATTGAAAACAAATAAATCTTAAATAAATAGCATAAATATTAAGAAAGTAGCTTGGAACTCTATCAATTTACCTAAACAATGATATGTTCCTCATTAGAGCCTCAAAACTTCTGAGCCACGGAAGTTCCCAACAAGGCATAAGACCTTGTCAACCATGGGGTTTTAACTGAGTTTTCAGTACCAGACATGGGTTTTCTCTTTTGGATCAGCCATCATAACTAACTGAGGAATACTTGATCACATCCATAATCTTCATGGCCAATGGTCACATCTATGGTGATATTTTATTTGTGCTGAAATGTGACTTTATTTATATGTTAATAAATAAAGTTGCCTAGGGATCAGAGCTAAAAGCGAGCCATTTAGCAGAAGTCTGGCAGTGGTAGCACATGCCCTTAATCCAATCACATGGCAGGCAGAATCTCTGTGTGGTCAAGGACACAGCCAGGTGGTAACACAGACTTTTAATCCCAGTACCAACCATAAAGACCTGGAGGTCTGTGTAGACAGGCAGTGACCAGGAAGTCATGTGGTTGGGTTTAGAGCCAATGAGAAGGCAGAACAGAAAGGCAATAAAGAGACAGTCACAGAGGAAGAAAGTGTCTCTTTCAGGGGAAGAGACGGCAGTGACTGGTAAGCTAAAGGTAGACTTGGACTTCGCTAGTGCTCTGATCTCTTGGGCTTTTAACTCTGTGTTTGGCTGTGTGTTTCTTATTTAATAAGACCATTTAGAATTTTGTCTACATACATCTTACAGGACAGGTAGATACAGTTTGTAGTGTCCTGGGCTGTGTAACACCGCTGATGTGTTTTCTCCCCTCACTTTCTGAAATAGATATTTCATCATTGAATCTGGATGATAAAGAGAAAGGTTTAAGCAAGCTTATTTGTTTTATTTTTGAGTCAGTCTCTCTCCGGTAGTCCATTTCTCCATGGTCTCTAAAGACTGTAGCCTTATATTTCCTGAGTTTGGCATTCCTATGTCTCTGGTTCTATCTTGTATTCTGACATGAGTACCCACTAATCTGTCATTTCTTATACAGATCATCTCCTAATCTGGCTTTATAATTAACTAAGATGACAGAAGCTGATCTGTATTACATAACTTCAAATTTCTTTAAAAATAAATGTATGCAATACTACTAAAAAGTCTGCTAAAACTGACCAAATAAGTTTACTGTTTAAATCAAGAACAAAATATCAGTCTTCCAACAAAGTGCAAGCAAACAGTTTTATTTCTGTTTGTGAAGCTTAACCTTCTGCAAAAAAGTAATTAGAACTGTAATTAAAAAGCTATTTGGAATGATTAAAACTCTGTTATCTTGTGGCATTTAACGATACATGCAAATGTCAGAAAGGATGATTTCATTAAAAATTCTATTTAAAAAAATTTAGATTGAGGGTTTCATTTATTAAAATGTTACCATTTCTGGAAAGGTTTGATCTACAAGAGGACACTGAAAATTGAATGTGTATTTGCATAGCCTTTGATATAGCAACCACCTAATTTTCACTTACTTTTATTTGGGGATTATTTTAAGTTTTATTTTTATATTGTATAATTATTTTAATTATTTAGAGCTATTAAGGAAATGATGTTAACCTTTTCAAAGACATTGTCTGTATCAGCCTTTTTCTTTTGGACGACCAACCAGCTCCCAAATCATGTCATGGAGAATTTGTATTAGTCATGGATGCTTGACCTTATCTTAAGCTTGTTTTACTAGCTCTTATAACTTAACATATTTCTCTTCATTTACATTTTGCCTTGGGGCCTTTAACTTCCTTTCACTCTATATGTCCTACTCTATGTGTGGCTGGCTGGTAGCTGCCTGGCTGACTGGCCCTGGGCATCTCACTCTCTTTCTCCCTTGTTCTCCTCTCTATTCTCTCCTCTGGATTCTAGATTCCTCTTCCTAATTATTCTCTCTGCCCACCAGTCCTTTCTGTTCCTCTAGTGCTTAACCATTGGCTATGAAGCTTTTTATTAGACCAATCAGATGCCTTAGGCAGGCAAAGCAACACATCTTTACATCATTAAACAAATGCAGCATAAATAAATGTACCACATCTTTGCCTAGTTAAAATAATATTCCACAACTATTGTCTTATTTCAGGATACTAAGAACTGTTGACATAGTTAATTCTGCTTTAACCATGTATGCATGCTTGGTAGCCTCCCTGACAAGTGATAGCATGATTTCAATCTATACTTTCAAGTTATAGATTCAAAGACTAATTACTTTGGATGAAGTGATTCAGTGCTTAATCTCCTGTTGCCCAAATAATCTAATGAAATGAGGATAAGAGAATTTGAAGCACTGTGGATACTGCGAGACTGCATAAAATATAGTGATCATCCTTAAACATGTCTAATGGTGGTTTACAGTTAATGCGTGTTGCATTTTTAAAAGCAAATGTAATTTTTCTTAAGTAATCAAAATTAATTTCTAGTATAGAAATGACATTTTATCAGATATCTTTTTTTAATTTTTTTCTTTTATTTTACAATACTATTCAGTTCCACATAACAGCCACAGATTCCCTTGTTCTCCCACCTCCCGCCCCCCTCCCCTTCCCCCCCGCCCACCCCCCACTCCCACCACCCCCAGATCAAGGCTACCCCTGAGGACTGAGATCGACCTGATAGACTCAGTCCGGGCAGGTCCAGTCCCCTCCTCCCAGATTGAGCCAAGTGTCCCTGCATAAGTCCCAGGTTTCAAACAGCTATCTCATGCAGCGAGCCCAGGACCTGGCACCACTGCCCAGATGCCTCCCAAACAGATCAAGCCAATCAACTGTCTCACCTATTCAGAGGGCCTGATCCAGTTGGGGGCCCCTCAGCCTTTGGTTCATAGTTCATGTGTTTCCATTCGTTTGGCTATTTGTCCCTGTGCTCCATCCAACCTTGGTTTCAACAATTCTCGCTCATATAAACCTTCCTCTTTCTTGCTAACTAGACTCCCAGTGCTCCACCTGGGGCCTAGCCGTAGATGTCTGCATCCAGATTCCTCAGTCCTTGGATGGGGCCTCTGACACAACTATTAGGGTGTTTGGCCATCCCATCACCAGAGTAGGTCAGTCCCGGCTGTCTCTCGACCATTGCCAGCAGTCTTTTGTGGGGGCATCTTTGTGGATTTCTGTGGGCCTCTCTAGCACTTCGTTTCCTCCCTTTCTCATGTGGTCTTCATTTACCATGGTCTCCTCTTCCTTGTTCTTCCTCTCTGTTCTTGATCCAGGTGGGATTTCCTGCTCTCTTTCCCTCGCCGTGGAGGGTCGAGGGAAAGAGAGCAGGAGATCCCAGATATCTTATGTGACCTTAAAATTACACATACCTTCTTTACTTCCTCCTTTTAGTGTATTAACAATAACATTCATTTTTTTCAATTACTATTTAAAACAGACAAAAATCATAATGTAGAATAATAATAATAAAACACATTATGATATGTTATAAAGCACAAATGATATCTAGTTAGCTGTTATTAATTGCCCTCAAAATCTGAATCAAATTTGGCAAGAGCTATTATGTGAAGTATTTCTTTAAAATTTTGGAATGGGAATCTTTTCTGGGATTAGATAGGTGAGCTTATAGCATCAATTTCTTGCCTGTTTTATTGACAGCACTTTTTAATCAATTGAGCTAACCAGTTAACTGATCTCATATCTTAAAAAATGGTACAGTTAAGGTATAAGACCTTTATGTCATACATCGTACCAGATGTCCCTGTTTGTCAAGATGTGAGTCAAATTGGGGGCATGAATTTTGAAGAGAGTAAGGACTGCTCATATGTGAGGGATTAGGGGTAGGGAAGAAAGAAAAGGGAGGGATGATGAAATTATACTATAATCAAAAAATGAAATAATGTAAAAAAAGAGAGAGAAACTGAAATAAACTAATTACCCCACACTTGTATGAAATTACCCAAGTATATGAAGAATAGCACCATGTTCTATCAACCATGTGGCATGAACAGACTTCACTAAGGGAAAAAAATAATAAGGAGGGCCTTTATGCAGGAAAATTTCTTAAATATAGTATTTATTTGTTTATGTTTCTCATTGCCCATCAATTTCCCTATTGCAGTATGTGAAGGAAGTTGTATGAATGAGAGAAAGCTGACAAAAAAATCTGTACTGAGAGTAAAAATCAAGAAAGAGTACTACAGAATCATCTTTCAAAATTGAAATAGACTCAATAAAGTCATACAAATGTAAAAAGAAGGGAAAATTGAAAAATTTTGAATTAGAACATCCACTTTGAAAGAAACAATAGACCTTAGGGATAATGATCCTGGAATTCTCCGCCACTGAGAAAGGCAATTAGAAGCCGTGTTCTATATTCTATGTTCAACATTCAAGAATGAAAGGAATGCTAGATTTTATTTTACCTCAGTTTTACTCAAAATAAAAGCCATTTTATGATCATTGATATAAATATCAGGAGCATAAGAATGCCTTCATCTGTACAAATATAATTTATTTATGATAGGATATTTTAGAATGGTAGTGGCAAAGTCTAAAATGCAAATAAGAAAAAAATGAGCTCATATTTTTCACAATATCTAAAAATTTATCCAGCTGAAAATTTTAATTAATTTAAGAAATTTAAATAGATCTTCCTACCTGGATCATTAATTAGTATCCAGGCTTATAGTGGTCAGGAATTCTTATCTAGTAATAACAGCATTTGGGAAATGTTTCTCTCTTACTGAATATCCCACAAGAAATGCTGGTAATAAAACTGCTTAATGTGAGCACAGTGTTTAATAGGAGAAAATGTTTCAAGAATTCTGGAATAAATATTCTGCTATAATTCAAGAATTATTTTCTGTGGAAGAATCCATCACAGTGACAAACTGTATAAATGAGGCTGCAAGGTTTTTGCATCCAGGTTTTAACAATCACTTTGTCAGACAGTTGTCCTGCCTATACACACTATGAAAGCCAGTGCTCTGAGAAGGCTGCCCTCATGTCAGAGACTCATGGAGCACCATTTTACAGTGTACACGGTGTAAACAATTATGATGAGGATATAATCATGGAACTTCCTCATTCCATGAAAGAACACTTTTCTCATATTTTAACACTTAAAAGGATGTTAGGACAAACCAGTATTTTTTTTATCCCCTCTTAATTTTGGTTATAATTATAATATACTGAACATTTTCATTTACCTTAGCTTTCATTATACACTATACATTGTAAATCTTAGTTGATTACTTTCAGCTGGATTCTTATTACAATAATGCTTGAATAGTGCGCCTTAGTTTGCTTTTTGTGCTCTGATAGAACTTGGGCTAACATCAGCTTGTGGGAGGAAAGTATTTAGTTAACTTGTTGGTTAGAATCATTCAGGGAGGAGGGTTAAGTTATGAACAAAAGAAAGAGCCTGTGCACAGGAACGTAAGCAGAGACTGTGCAGAAATGCTACTTACCGGCTTGCTCGGCCTGTTATACATTTCAAGGCCACAATGCCCAATACAGGCACCACCCACAATGAGCTACTTCCTCACAAGCAGTCTTTCATCAAGATAATGCTCCATAGATTTGTCTATGGTAAATCTGATGTAGGCAATTACTCAGTTGAGGTCTCTCTTACCCAGATGACTATAGTTTGAATCAAGTTAGCTAAAGTAATCAGTACACAGTCCATCCCTTTCTTCTTCTCCTTCTCCTCCTCTATTACTTTTTCTCCTCTCCTCCTTCTTTTCCTTCTTCCTGTTTCTAGATTTGGTTTCTTCATAATTTTGTTTGTTTCCTTTTCAGTATAACCCCTTCTGCACTTTTGATTAAATATCTGTAACTGTGTTTGTATTACACGGTTAACATTTTTATTTGGTAAGTTAAAATTTTAAACAAATAAATTTACTGCCATAAACTCAAAAGACTAAATATGTTTTTCACCTAGCTCTTGATATTTTAATCACTTGATATTTTAAATGTCAGCCTACTGGAGAAAAACATAGGAAACACTTTAAGATCTAAGCAAACACAATGATTATCAATAGGACTTCAACAGTTCAGGCTATTAGGGAGAGAATTGACAAATGAGAAAGTATTAATTTTAAAAGCTTCTACAGAGCAAAGGAATGATTAACCTATTAAAGAAGCAGCCTAAGTAGTTGGATAAAATATTTCCAAAATAGGTAATTAATTTCTACAATATGTAAAAGAAAAATACATATCCAAAGAGCAAATAATACAATCAATAAATAGGAGAAAATGAACAGACAAATTTCAATTGATGTGCAAATGTAAACTAAGGATATTAAAATTTGTCCAACAACACTTACCACCAATTATGTTATATATAAAATTATATGACAAAGTGTTATTTATATATTATTACATGACAAAGTGTTATACCTTCAAAATATGCTATTCCATGTTCATTTATTCTTACATGGTTGTAATGACATTGCATTCATGACAATTTGCATTTCCAAGTTAAAAAATTCACAGTGTTGAACATGTGCTACATTTAGAACTTAGTGTCCATGAAAGGCTCACAAAGTAATAGCTTTTCTTCCAATATGGTATTGTCGGGATATGGTAGAAATTTTGAAGCTGGGGTCTACAGAAAAGGCTAGGTTACTGGGCACATTATGTAAAAGAAGATGATGGACCTCAGACCTCTACTTCTTCTTATTTTTTTCCTGGCCTCAAGTTGAGCCATTTCTTTTTGCTATGGGCTTCTGCTATGATGTATTTCCTCACCACAAAGCTCAAAGAGTCAACAACATTATAATGTGAACAAGGATTTTTAAACTTACCAGTCAAAATTAATCTTGTCTTCTGCGCATTGATTTTCGAAGATACCCTTCATAATGAATGAATGAATGCAAATATCACCTTTGTCTCATGCTAATCTTATTTGATTTTATAAAGAAATGTTAATATTTGCCCATTCTTCAAAATCAAGTTTGTTCTTTACCGTTTAGTTGGGTATTCTTTCTTTGACTTTATTTTTTTTCTTTTGCTTTTTGTTGTTTTGAACCAGGGTTTCTCTGTGCAACAGTCCTGGCTTTCCTGAAATGCTCTGTAGACCAGGTTGACCTTGAATTCACAGAGATCCACCTACCCCTGCCTCCTGAGATTTCTGGGAGATTAATGGGAAATTAAAGGTGTGTACCACCACCACCCAGCTTTCTACTTTTATTTTATTTAGAATAAAATACAGCATCTCTCTATTCCTCCAAATATTCCCGTATACTTCTTGTTTTCTCTCTAATTTGTGGAATCTTTATTTGATAATATAGTTACTGAAGAACATATATATATATATATATATATATATATATATATATATATATTCTACTCAGTCCAGAAGTTCAGATAATGTTTCTGTTACGTATGTTTTCAGAGACAATACAGACCATTACAGAAAGCCACAGGCAATCAATGCAGAGTTGTAGAGCTCAGTCCCAATGGATACATCTACACAACATTTCCACACCTCAAGGACAGGGAACATTGTAGAAAAGGAGGCAGAAAGATTCTAAGAACCACAGGATCAGGGATGTGTGTGATAGTATCTCCTAGTAATGTCAGCAGCTACATCCATAAAGTCTCACCTACTTGCTGCATAAATATGAGCTGAGCAAAGACTACACCAATGCATATGCCAAAGTGCATAGCAAAAGGCCACAAGTCCTCAATTCTACAGAAAGAAGTATAGGCAACCAAGGAAAACTGGGTGGTGGGAAGGCAGTTTTCTCCAGGGGAAGGGTGTACCAACTGGTTATTCAGGGCCAAGGAGCTAGCCCTATTTAGATATTCTTGATAGACCTAAGAATATGTGATTTTAGAAGTCTATTTAACTTTTTTGTTTGTTTGTTTTTTTTTTTTGTTTTTTTGTTTTTCGAGACAGGGTTTCTCTGTGTAGCTTTGCGCCTTTCCTGGGACTCACTTGGTAGCCCAGGCTGGCCTTGAACTCACATAGCTCCGCCTGGCTCTGCCTCCCAAGTGCTGGGATTAAAGGCGTGTGCCACCACCGCCCGGCTTTCTTTTAACTTTTTAAAAAAATAATTCTAGACTAATGAGCATCAGCAAAACTAGGATACAGATTTCACTATCCTTTTCACTCCATCTACTAATTATATTACATTACATAATCATAGCTTAATTCCAAAGAGCAGGAAATTAACGTTGATATAATAGCCTTAGCTAATTTTATTTGCCCTTTGCCAATTTTACAACTAATGAATTTTGAATCAAGATAATTATTCCAGTTTTTTCATACATAGTACTTTTTTCATGCATAGTATTGTATGATACATCATTTTCAACCTCTTTACTTTTATCCTGTCTTTGTTTGTATATTTAATATAGATTCCTTTGTGAAAGTAGATACCTGACTTAGCCTCTAAATGTTTCCTTTTAATGAGGATAATCATATCATCCAATGTATAAATGCTTGGCTTAAACTGATATTTTCTGTTTATAGAATGACACTTTATAACTTGTTTGTGTTCATTTAAATAAACCGGTTTCTTTTACTATTTTTTTTCTTATATTATAGGCTTAACCTTATTATGTTTACAGGCTGTTCTGGATATTTCTACTCATGTCTTTGAGATATCATCATCTACTTTC
Organism: Peromyscus maniculatus bairdii; assembly: GCF_049852395.1. Classification (NCBI taxonomy): domain Eukaryota; kingdom Metazoa; phylum Chordata; class Mammalia; order Rodentia; family Cricetidae; genus Peromyscus; species Peromyscus maniculatus. The sequence goes on from NC_134870.1 coordinate 9,521,242, forward strand.
AAATAACATTGCACCACTTCAAATATAGTTTAAAAGTCATGACACAGGATACTCCTTTATCTCCCCTAATTTCTTGTGCTATTATCATCTACTGGAAGTTGTAGGGGTCTAACTTTCTTATTTTCTTTAAATACTCTGCTATATTGACAAATATTTTTAAAGAATAAAATATTGAAACTACTGTATTGAGATATGATTAGTCTACAACACTCTGTGCATTTCTAAACCACAAAGCTAACTGAGCATGTACATAAGATTAGTAAAGCTGTCACCATCATCAAATCTATGGACCAGGGTTTTGCTTAACTTTGAAATTTTTGTTAAAAATTTAAGATATCACCACTCATCAAGTATTTAATACTCACATCATTGTCATGAGCTCTGTTCACTATACCCACTATATATTGGATCCAGATTTATTTATTTTACATTAGTGAAACTTTGTGACTCTTACCACCATCTCTGGATTCCCCCTTTCACCTCAGCATCTGGTGTGGCACTAATCTTAACCAGTCTTAATGAAAACCGGGAGTCAGGTATCAAGGTGAAAGCCAAAAGGTCAGAGAAGCAGAGCAGCCAGCCACTAGTTCCTACTTCTATGAAATCCTCAACCAAAAGAGCTGAGCTGGTGTTTCCACCCAGCCTTATCTCATCCTCTCCCTGCCTAAGCATATTACTTCCTGCATCCTCCTCCCAAGTGCTGGGGTCGAAGGTGTGTGCCACCACTGGGAGGCCTCTTCGTGCTCTGATCTTCAGGAAAGATTTATTTGTTAAAGCACAAACAAAATATCACCACAGTCTGACAACCACCATTATATTCTGGTTCTTTACCTAATTATTTTAGAGAAAAACATGTTTATCTCTGCTCATTTACTTCTCATTAACAATGTTAGGGATAAAATCATATAAACCAAATTTCTCTGTGTTCGGTTTCATTTTTCGATGTAAATTGTATTAATTTTTCTCTTAGTGAATGTCTATCTTTCAATGCACATTTTTACAAACCTAACACTCTTCAAATACAAGAGAAAAGCATATAATGGAACCGAGTAACTTCCCTCATGACCATCGATTCTGAGTAGCAAAATACAATAAAAGAAGCAAGAGGAGGAAGAAGACAGTGATGATGCAAGGGGGTGGGGCGGGGTGGGGGGGGAGGTCAATAAAATAGAATTTGTCAAAATAATTATTTTCCTTTGTTTGAATTTTTTGATTTTTTTAACATTCTTTTTTGACTAATTTCCTTAAGAAATTGGAACTTTTCCAAACAAAGATAGTGAAATGAACTCTGACTTTGAAATTTAAATCAATTGGAATGAATAACAAAGATATCACTATTGAAACTAACATTCCTGTGAACTCTCCCATTATTATTTTCCAGACTACTACAAATGCAAATCATTTAAAATCAATCTAGGAAAAGTAGACCTAAAGGTGAAAAATTAAAATATAAAAAATAATTTAAAACATCACTAGCAAATTAGTGCTAATAACATATAAACTTATTTGGGTACTTTTAATACAGAATTTTCCTCACTATAGCAGTAAAGTTTTTAAATCTTGTTTTCAGTTTACGTTTGTGTTTTTGTTTGTTGTTCTGCTTAATTAATCATATGAGTAACACTTGAGTAATACACCAAGAGTCTCAGTGCTGAAATAAGAGTTTAATAATATCTTTAATTTCCCATCAAAATATATCACTAAAAGTGAGATATATGGATCAGGAAAAATTCTTGGTTCTTCTAAAAATAAATGGAAAGAAAAATTAGAGGAAGGCAAGTTGGCACAGACCTGCATTCCCAGAACCCAAGAAATGGAGACATGATGATACAATGTTCAAGAACATTCCAAACTACGTAATGAATTTGAGACCTGTTACATGAACCTGTCTCACAAAGAATAATAGATGAACAAATAGATAAACAAGGAAACATGACACCACGACACAAGAGGCTGGTTTACAGAGTAATGTATTTAATGAGGTTGAAAATAGAACAAGCAATTAAATATGATTGCTGAAAGAAGAATATGCATGGTGTAGAGTGAATGAGAATGATGGCAACAAAGAGGCAAGGCAGTATCCAGGATTTCCACATGATGTGAACAGCAAATTCCAACTCTGCTAACACTGTGTGCTTATGATTCTACCAGCCAAGTACTCAGTGCTTCTCAATCAGCCCAGCAAATACCTTGCTGGGAACCACTGTTGTGACCTTCATTTGGACAGTGAGGAAGCTGGGACAGACATTAAATAACTTGTATAAACCACCTAGGTAAAGGGTGCCAAGCCAATTATAGATTTCTCATCATCAAACATCTTGGTGGAAACAAACATCTTGGTGGAAATCCAAGCCACAAAGCAATTGTTCAGCCCATTCCAGATATTATGGATAAACATGTCCTTAGTTATAGAAGGCATTACTTGGGGTCAGCAGCTCTTTAGGTTGTGTGCTGATGATCTGATTTTTGGTGTTTCACCCTGAATGTCTATTATTAATATAATTACTACACTTGCTAATGCTAATTATATATTCAATATAAATATACATATTTATATATTTGATTATATGATGTATGTTATGTGATTGCATGATATACAAAAACATTGCACACTAATAGGTTGGGTTATAAAAAACAAAATTAATCAAAGCAAAGCACCTTCCAAACTGAAAATAGAGAGAAATACATGTCAAATGATTATAAATTAAATTAAATATGATTCATTATATAAAATAAAACATGAATAGCTAAAGGTTCAATATCTTTTCTTTTTTTTTTTTTTTTTAGAAAGACCAGCTCTTTACTGCAAAATCAAGTCAAATAGCACAGAAGCAGTTCCTTCTCTCCATTGCCAAGGCCCACATGTCAGAATATTGCATAAAATAACATCTCTTAAATTGTGTGGGCACCGCAGAGGTTCACATGAGCTATTCTGGTGGCGGGTTAAGTGACTCATTTGAGCACATCAGCAGCTTAGGAAAAGGGTGAGGGCCAGCTCTAACGTGTACAGTTCAGGCAGTGGAAGGGATCCAGCTGCCTCAGGCAGGTTCTGGAATACTCCCATGTAACAAGCCCAAGGGGACAGACTCCTGCCCATTCAGGATCCAAAGCAAAGAGGCTCTGTCGTTTGGGGGGAACAGTTAATGCTGGCTGTGGAGTACAGATATGGATACACTGTGTGGTTCTGGAAGCTTTGGTTTCCCAACCTCTGGAGAGCGCCGTCTGCCATGTTAGGGACTTATGAACTGTGTGGCAGCCTCTGCTACCTGCATACTGCCTCCTCTGTTCTATTGCACAATTCTTCAAGCTTCAGGAGGTGACTCAGCTCATTCACCTCAGGGAGGGCGGGTAAACCTCTGCTCTAGACATGACAGGCACATTTCCAGGGAGGCCCTCCATTCCACCTGCAGCCTCCAGCTTTAAGTTGAGTACTCTGGGATAGCCAGAAGGGCTGCGGGGTCCAAGAGAGGTGGGGACAGCACAGTACATACCTATTCCCATAAATGCCTTAAGTCTATGAACATCACCTCAAGAACAATCTGGGATGCTATACCAGCCCCAAGAGCCTCTTAAGGGCAACCCTGCTCCTAGGAAGCTCACTAGTGTCCTGTTGGGTGCAAACTGAAGTTTTATGATCTCATGGCTTTGTGAGACTAGGGCTGATGAAGTTTCTACAGGGCAGCTTCTGGGCATATCCCTCTAACTCTCTTGTAGATGTAACCAACCATCTTATTAAATAAGAAACACAGAAACAATGTAAAAGAGAAAGCCGAGAAGTCAGAGCTCAGAGCTAAAATCTCACCCTTCTTCCTGCTGTCCCAGCTTCGCGAAAAGAGACCTACTTCCTGTCGGTTCGTTTTTTTATAGTATGTTGTTCTGCCTTCTCATTGGTTGTAAACCCAAACACATGACTGCCTCATCACTGTCTGAATGTACAGCCCCCTAGGTCTTAAAGGCATATGTCTCCAATGCTGACTATATCCCTGAACACACAGAGATCTTATGGGATTAAAGGCGTGTGCCACCACCGCCACACTCTTGCTATGGCTCTAATAGCTCTGACCCTGAACACACAGATATCTATGGGATTAAAGGCGTGTGCCACCACCGCCACACTCTTGCTATGGCTCTAATAGCTCTGACCCCCAGACAACTTTATTTATTAACATACAATCAAAATAATAATTCAGTACAATTAGATTACCACCACATTTCCCCTTTTCTATTTTAATAAAAAGAAAAAAAGCAAAAAGTTATAACTAACAAAAGAAAAACTATATACAAAAGTACAATAACTATATACAATATATACAAGTAATAAATACCTAAACAGGTATTTGACAAATCAGAGAAAATAATTCCATTATCTATCCTATTTTGGTAAATCCAAGATGTATCTAATGCACTTTCTATCCTAATTAATTTTCAACTATAACTAACTAATCTTCAACCATAACTAACTAATCTTCAACTCCCTCAGAGACCCAAGAAGGGAATAATATTAGCTAACAAAAATAAAAACAGGAAGTGCATGCAAGCAACTTCCAAAAAATTTTGTGAGTTGACAGAAATAGCCAGCTGCCTGGGCAGTCACCTGAGGTTTCTCCACAGTGTTGGGGCATCATCTTCAGCCTATAGGCTTAGTGTATCTGACAGACTCATTTGTGAAGTAGGATGTATACAAGGTCAACAGTTCAACCTCACATTGGGTGAGAGCAGTCCACGTACCAGAAACACCTGAATTCCACTAGTGTCCTGTCATGATTCAGGATTTTAAATTCTGGAAATTGTTGACAGTTTTTTAATTCAGCTGTCCATTCGTCTTGGCTGTGTATATATGGCTTCATCTCAGCATCCCCTTCTCCACATCCCTCTATTAAATGCCAGTCTACTTTTGAGAGGCATGAGCTTTCAGCTGCTGTTCTATTGTACAACAGAATCCATCGGCCCTCTGCCTGTTAAGCTGCCTTCGAAGAAAAGGGCACTGTACCTTTTCCGGATGCGAAGACCACTTCAGGGATGGGGCCATATTGTCCTGGCCTCAGAAGATGCCTTTTGATAAAGCCATAACCATACTTGTTTTGACAAGAATCAGTAGTCCCTTGTTTCGTGATCTGTCTGTCCATTTTGTCCTGTTGATTCGAGGATACTTTGTTGTCCAGTGGCTAACTTTTGCCAGAATGAAAGTTGACTCCATATGCAGTTTCTTCAATGCCCATATTTTCTCTAAAGTAGATGGTACTGCCAGGAGCCGACATGTCTCAAAAAAGAAAAATTTTCTAAGTTATTAAAACATTTTAAATGCCATATTCTGTAGATCTCTGAAGGGTTTGAAGATGGCCTGTCTAAAACATCTCTGCTCAATTTTTAAAACATATCTAATATGACTAAAAGTTCTATTGTAATGTCTAACTACTAACTTTCATTTCTTTATATCCTAATAGTTGATAATAATAACATTCAAGGATCAGAAATTTGCATTACATTGTTAAATGAATGGTATAAATACAATTAGAAATATACATATAGCACTTTCTAACAATATAATTTCAAATTTGTATACAATATAAAACAATCCAATCCAATGTAAAGTATTTAAAATTAGTAATTGTCTTTTTCTTTTCTTTCTTTCTTTTTCTTTTTTTTTAAACAAGAACCTTAAATCTAATCTCCTTTGCTTAGCCTTTTTCCTAACCCTTGACAATAACTTGTAACCAACCCCCCTAAACACTGAAAATTATCCCAGACCCAAAACCCATTAAAAAGACCAAAAAACCACCCGCCCCACACCACCTCTTTGGGAATGTGGGCGTCGTATTCTTAAAATTGCTTCCTGCTGGGTATGGGCGAAGTTTTCTTTATCCTGAAAGAAAAATTTTAGGTTAATTGTCAAATTCTAGGAGAGGTAACTATATCCTTCATTATCCAGTCTGTGTATAATGCCAAAGTTCAGGGTTTATCTCAAGTCCTTATTCAAGTAGTCTTTGAGACTGGATCATCTCAGCTAGTCATCTCAAAATTGCTCTGAGCACCTTGTAGTTCAAAGCTGATCTATGGATGATGTTTGTCAGCTTAATGATATTATTATTGTCCAAGTGGAATTGTTGTTGTGGGGCCCCATCTTCTTTCTGGAGACTTCAGTTGATGTTAGGCCTGGCCATGATTTCCTGCAGAAAACTGATAAGAGACTCGAACACAAAAACATATATATGCAGCTAGCCTTTTTTCTAGAATTAGTTAGTACTCTATGTGACCATACATATCTTAACAAAGTTTAAAATGTATATATATATATATATATTAATCTTGTAAATTTTGATATAAAATTTATACTTTAAGAAAAGTTTAAAGAATCAGAATAGAATCAAAGAGTTGAGATTAGTAATAGAATAGTCCCTTAATTAATTTTGCTTTTGTCCTGTACCATAGCAGAAGATGGCTCTTATTCTGGCATGATACAGGGAGTTTGCATTTTCCTTTTAACAACATGCTTGAGTTTAAAGAAGGAGAGAGCCATTCTCCAACTCCAAAGTCAGCTTTAAATTTTAATTGAACTGGGACTATTAGAAAACCAATAGTGTTAAATCTTTAGAGAAAAGCAGAAACAAACATTTAGGAAGACATAAAATTTTTTAGATAATATATACCCATACACCGTTTCACTCTGTTTCTTGGGATAGATGATTTGTCACTTTTCTTCAGTTGTCTCATTTGTCCAGTGTTCTTCAGATTCCTTAACCTTCATTCTCCTAAAAGACAAAAACAAAAACCTTTCCCCAAGACTAATTTTGGGGATGTTTCCTTTTGACAAGTTATTATCTGATTAAATGAAAAGGCATGTGTTATTGATACAAGTTAGTTTAAATTGGATGTTCATGCTGGTAAATGAACTATCACCTCCTCAATTAAGAGGTCTCTCTTGTTCAAATCGAACCTTTATCAATTTTGACGGTACCCACAGCTTATCTTCTCCTGTAGAAACAAAAGCAAAACCTCGTCCCCAATGTAATACATACCCTGGTTTCCATTCTGAGGTCAGCACATCCTTAAAGTATATAGGCTGATTTAATTCTGTAGTTTTTTCTATTATCCAATGTCTCTCTGCAGCTGTTGTTCCTTTCTCATTGGCATTCAGAAAATTCAAAGTTAGAAGAGCATTATGCAGTCTATTTCTGGGGGGTTTGTTACCCATTTCTGTTTATTTAGCATATCCTTTAGAGTTCTGTTTGATCTTTCTATAACTGCTTGACCTATAGGATTATGTGGTACGCCTGTAATATGCTTTATATTGTAATAAGCAAAAAACTGTTTCATTTTAACAGAGAAATATGATGGAGCATTGTCAGTTTTGATTTGTGCAGGTATACCCATGATGGCCATAACTTCTAGCAAATGAGTGATTACAGAATCAGCTTTTTCAGAACTCAAAGCAGTTGCCCATTGAAATCCTGAATAAGTATCGATAGTGTGGTGTACATATTTCAATTTTCCAAATTCTGCAAAGTGAAACACGTCCATCTGCCAGATCTCATTTCTCTGAGTACCCTTTGGGTTACATCCTGCTGGTAATGGCGTCTGATTGTAGAAGGAACAAGTAGGACATTTCTTTACTATTTCTTTGGCTTGTTGCCAGGTTATGGAAAAATCCTTTTTTAAACCTTTACTATTGACGTGATGTTTTTTATGAAATTCTGAGGCCTCCAGCACATTTCCTATCAATAATTTATCAATCTCATCATTGGCTTGTGCTAGAGGGCCTGGCAGACCAGTATGGGATCGAATGTGAGTTATATATAAAGGATGATTCCTTTTCCTGATTGTATCTTGTAATTGAATAAATAGTGAAGTTAATTCTGAAGCATCAGGGATAAATTCTGCAGTCTCAATATGTAACACCACTCTTTCAGCATACTGAGAGTCAGTTACTATGTTGAGAGGTTCTGAAAAATCCATTAATACCAACAGAATAGCATACAATTCTGATTTTTGAACTGAATTATACGGACTTTGAACCACTTAAATTTTCTGATTTGTAACCTGCCTTTCCTTCTTTGTTGGCATCTGTATAAAATGTACGAACTCCAGATATGGGTTTTTGCCGTACAATTCGAGGCAAGATCCAATCAGCTCTCTTTATAAGATCAATTCTATTGCTTTTGGGATATTTGCTGTTAATTTCTCCCAAAAAATTACTGCAAGCTCTTTGCCAAGGTTCACTTTCTGTCCATAATTTTTCAATGTCCTCCTTAGTTAATGGTATGACAATTTCTGCTGGGTCTATGCCTGCTAATTGACGAAGTCTCAGTTTTCCTTTGTAAATCAAGTCAGAGATTTTTTCCACATAAGTTTTTAATTTTTTATTTGGTTTATTTGGTAAAAATATCCATTCCAATATAATATCTTCCCTCTGCATTAATATTCCAGTAGGAGAACGCCTAGAAGGTAAAATAACCAAAATGCAATCCAGCTTTGGATCAATACGATTCACGTGTCCTTCATGCACTTTCTTTTCTACCAAGGCTAATTCTTTCTCAGCTTCAGGTGATAATTCTCTTGGACTATTTAAGTCCTTGTCACCTTCTAAGGTTTTGAACAAATTAGTCAGTTCATCATTTTTTACCCCAACAATAGTTCGTAAATGAGAAATATCTCCAAATAATCTTTGAAAGTCATTAAGAGTCTGTAGTCTATCTCTCCGAATTTGCACCTTTTGGGGTCTAATTTTTTGTAGCTCTATTTTATATCCTAAATAATTAATAGAATCTCCTCTTTGTATCTTTTCAGGAGCAATTTGTAATCCCCAGCAAGGCAAAATTTTCTTTACTTCTTCAAACATTATTTCTAAAGTATCTGCATTTGAGTCAGCTAGTAAAATATCGTCCATATAATGATAAATTATAGATTTAGGAAATTTTTTACGTATCACTTCCAATGGCTGTTGCACAAAATATTGGCACAGAGTTGGGCTATTCAACATTCCCTGTGGGAGGACCCTCCATTGAAATCTTTTAACCGGTTGAGAATTATTATAAGTAGGCACTGTAAAAGCAAATCTTTCTTTGTCTTTTTCTTGTAAGGGTATTGAAAAGAAACAGTCTTTTAAATCAATAACTATGAGAGGCCATCCTTTTGGTAACAGAGTAGGCAAAGGCATCCCAGATTGTAGAGAGCCCATTGGCTGAATTACTTTGTTAATTGCTCTAAGGTCTGTTACCATTCTCCATTTACCAGATTTCTTTTTAATAACAAATACAGGAGAATTCCAAGGGCTGGTTGATTCTTCAATATGCTGAGCATTTAACTGTTTTTCTACCAGCTCTTCTAAAGCCTGGAGTTTCTCTGTTGTTAAAGGCCATTGCTGGACCCATACAGGCTTGTCTGTTAACCATTTTAAAGGTAGAGCTGTTGGTGTCTTTGGAAGATCATCAGTTATTGTGCCCTGTTCTTGTATAATATGGATGGCTGGTGACCACTCATTAGAACAATATCTTCTAATATTTCTCTCAGTAACATGTGCTAGTTTATGATTTGTTTCTGAGATTGGAGGGATGTTAATCTGAGTATTCCATTGTTGCAACAAGTCTCGACCCCACAGGTTCATAGTTATGTTAGCCACATATGGTTTTAATTTTCCTCTCTGTCCTTCTGGACCTATACATTCGAGCCATCTTGCACTCTGTTTCACCTGAGATAATGTCCCAATTCCTAACAGTTGAACGTTTACCTCCTGAAGAGGCCAAGTTGGATGCCAAAATTCTGGTGCAATTATGGTAACGTCCGCACCTGTGTCTACCAGACCAGACAACAAAACACCATTTATTTTTATTGTTAATTTTGGTCTTTGTTCATTAATAGAAGTTTGCCAAAAAATTTTCTTTATGTTTTCTCCTGAATTTTCTATTCTCTCTGTTTCATCATCCTGACCAGCATGATTTATTCCAATAGGCATTTGGTTATTTAATCGCTCTCCAGAGCAGGCATTTCCTCTATGGCTGCAGGAAACGTTTGAACTGGATTTGCACTGGGGGCCTGCCTGAGGCCCCTCTGGGAGTTTCCTGAAGACTGAGGCAAAGGATTACCCTGTCTGTCCTTTGTTCATCTACATTCGTTGGTCCAGTGTTTTCCCTTACCACACCTTCTGCATACTCCAGAAGGAAGGGGCATTCTGTTGCCATTGTTCCTTGAAGAAACATTGTTTCTGGGAATGACCTATCTACAGTCCCTTTTCAAATGTCCTTGCTTTCCACATCCAAAACATCTAACACTCCTCAAACCTTTTGAAATTACTTCTCCTACCCATGTATCATCATGCTCATCAGCTTCAACATTAATTGTGTCTCTAATCCAATCTTCCATAGGGGCAGATCTTGTCCTTAATGGCCTGATTATTCTTTTGCATGCTGCATTCGCATTCTCAAAGGCCAAAGATTCAGTTATTGCCTTACTAGCTTCTGAACCCGAGACCATTCTCTTTACTGCTGAAGCCAGTCTTTGTAAAAAATCTGTAAAAGACTCTTTTGGGCCTTGCATCACCTTTGTAAATGACTCAGGTTTTTTTCCTGGTTCCTCAACTCTGTCCCATGCATTCAAGGCTGCCGTTCGACATAAAATTAGGGTTTGGACATCATATAAACATTGTGTTTGTGCTGAAGCATATTGGCCTTCGCCCATAAGCTGATCCTGGCAAACTTGTATTCCTTTATCCCTCCATTGTTTTTCTATGTTTTTAGCCTCCTCCTTAAACCAAGTCAGAAATTGAAGTCTCTGGCTGGGTTCCAGAACACCTTGTGCGAGGTCCCGCCAGTCCTGTGGTACTATCCTATTATATGTTGACCAAGTGTTTAACATTTGCTTTACATATGGGGAATGCATGCCATAAGATACTATTGCCTCCTTAAACCTTTTTAAATCCAACATTTCAATTGGAGCCCAAGTATTTTGTGTAGCCATTTGATCAGGCATCTGCTGTACGGTTACAGGATAAATTAAGGGTGACTGTGTGAAAACAGGCTTTCTTTCTGCAACCTTATGATCCCGACTTGAAACAACTTCACTGTTAATTTCTTCTGTCTGAATTTTTACAGGTTTAACAAGTTCTTCTAAAGCTGTTATCCTGGCACTTAAATTGACTATCTTTTTAAATATTAAAATGTGGATTATTATAGTGATAAGGTGCATAATTCCACCAATACTAATATTATATAGTTGTTCCATTGCCAGACTGCCTAAAATTTCGAACAAAAACCAATTTTCTTCCAATGTACACATAAAACCCATTTGTTTTTTAATGTGGAAAAAAATTCTCTTTTAGATAGTTTCCTTTAAAATATCTGATATATTATGACTTACCAAATCTGCGTAGAACAGTAGAAATTCGAGGGGATTTTCAAAGCAGCCACCTAGTGTCCCAGGTGTAAATCCAAAGAGAAAGAGAGAAAGAGAGAGAGAGAGAGAGAGAGAGAGAGAGAGAGAGAGAGAGAACAAGAGAGCGTAGCTGGCTAAAGTTTAAAAGCAGCCACGCGTTCCCTCTTGTGCCGAGTCAAGGCTTGGGTCTGACTTCCTTAAGCTCCGACCACGTGCGTTGGCTTTACAGGCAGGGCCCTGTTCGGCAGGGCAGGTCTGAGTTGTTTGTAGCACCGGCTTTAAGCAAGCAGGATTTAAGCAAGCAGCTCACCGATAGTCCAGCCTGAGGTCAAGCAGAACTAGACCCAGGCTAAGAAGCCGCTGCTTGGACTAAGAAGCCGATAGCTGCTGGCCGCCGCGTGCCGCCGCCGCCGCCGGCCGCCTGCCGTCCTTGCGGGAAAGTGGACCTGCCGCCAAGCCAAGCAGTTTTTAATGGATTCTTGTCACGTTGGGCGCCAGATGTAGATGTAACCAACCATCTTATTAAATAAGAAACACAGAAACAATGTAAAAGAGAAAGCCGAGAAGTCAGAGCTCAGAGCTAAAATCTCACCCTTCTTCCTGCTGTCCCAGCTTCGCGAAAAGAGACCTACTTCCTGTCGGTTCGTTTTTTTATAGTATGTTGTTCTGCCTTCTCATTGGTTGTAAACCCAAACACATGACTGCCTCATCACTGTCTGAATGTACAGCCCCCTAGGTCTTAAAGGAATATGTCTCCAATGCTGACTATATCCCTGAACACACAGAGATCTTATGGGATTAAAGGCGTGTGCCACCACCGCCACACTCTTGCTATGGCTCTAATAGCTCTGACCCTGAACACACAGATATCTATGGGATTAAAGGCGTGTGCCACCACCGCCACACTCTTGCTATGGCTCTAACAGCTCTGACCCCCAGACAACTTTATTTATTAACATACAATCAAAATAATAATTCAGTACAATTAGATTACCACCACACTCTCTGTAGCCACACTAAAGTTCATTATGCATAATATGATATTTGTTAGTGAGACTTACAAATGAGTAAGTGTATGATTTGGAAATTTTGATAAATAATAAATTCCAGTACTGGCTAGATACAAAAATTTGATATTTTAGATGAAAATGAAAACATTTTATTACATGTATTACATAACTCAACAAAACCATAAATTTTTCCATCACATTTTAAAAGGTTTGCTGAATATCTGCTGAGTGACTGGATTACAGAAATGTAGTACATTCCTTCTGAGGATTTCTCAAAACAAACTATAGACACATGTTAGAGGGTCAACAGGTAGAAGGGTTGGAGGTCAAATCTGATAACCTAAGTTCAGTCCTCAGGATTCCTTGAAGATGGATGGAAAACACTGATATCTACAAGTTGTTCTTTAACCTATGTATACATTGTATGGCCAGTGCATGTGCATACCACACACACACACACACACACACACACACACACACACTCACACACACACACACACACACACGTGCAGACATACAAATTAAATTAAAAAAAATAGTAAAAAAATTAAAAACTAAATACAACATAGCATTCTATAATTTAAGACAGTTTTCACTGAAAATTTAGTCACTAATAGTAGAAAATGTAAAATTGCCTATAAATAGGCCATGGGTTTTTTTGGTATTGTGCACAATTCTTGGCACATACTCTATGCAAGATTGAGTTCCACATATAACATGTAAATATAGCAGTAAATCAAGCTACATGTTCATGGCTCACCCTTTATTCACGGTTTTCCTTCTGAGCCTTAGTACTCACACACTTTATTTGGCTCATTATTCAGTGACATGCTGCAGCCACTCTTATGCAGAACGCACTCAGGAGAGCAGATGTTTTATACCCCTCAGCTCTGCTTCCTCACCAAGCTGAACTTCACTCAGCTGGCTCAGCAGAAGCCCAACCTAGTAGTTTTTTCATAATCTTTCAAATTCTTAAGTTTTCTGTTGACTGACAGTTTCCATATGTCCTTGACTACCCAATGTTTAAGTAAGAAAAGAATAGACTTGATTTCTATATATCAGAACTTGTAAAAGGAATACATATATCTCAGACCACACTGATATGATTAGAATATATAAATAAATAGAATATCCACTGTCTAAGTAAATGAATAAAGTATATTTGTACAATGAAGTGGATAATAATTGATCATTTTTATGGGAAAAGGAAGCATCAGCATTCAATAGACTCAGTGAAGTTATTTTGATTTTTAAATTATTTTCCTCTAACATAGATTTATGTTAGATATATGGAAGTCAAACCTTTGAGTAATACCTGATTTTATGTATGTGTGTCTGTGTGTGGGTCTATTGATCTATTTTCTAGAGTGGTATGAACAATACAGTCTTATTTCCTATCCCAATGCATCACGGGGTGTCAGTCCTCCATGAAGTTGGCAAGCCCCCAGTTGAAATGGCAACATCCATGCTGTACTATTGTGCTCAGACAGAAAGGTATCACACTGTTAGAACACTTGTGGGCTTCACGCTTGTACACTGTAGTAGCTGAAAACCTTTAGGGCCTGGCATGAAATCACTTAGAAGTACAGCACACTTATAAACTTATAAACTAACACACTGCAACTCATCTCACTTAGGTAAAATCAAAATTAATCTGTTCATCAAGAAAGGAAGGAAAATGTACTGTATTTTAAGGGCTAGTTTCAATGGTCAGAATGTATTCCTCAGATGTTTTATTTTGACACAGGTTGAATCTTATAGTCAGTAAATAAATTTAAAAAGAAGTTAGTAATTTAAAAGGAAAGGTTTTAGTTTTCTTATTAAAATCTGAAATATCACTCCTAGAAATGTGATGTTTAATTTTCTAGCTGGGAAGCATTCACTTTCCCAGATATCATGACTACATCAATTAACTACATATTGGTTTTTGACCAAACGAAATTCATTGTAATTTTTGTCACTGTAATGCTCAGATTATTTCTTATAATAGGTGCCCCAAATAAAAAAGTATAAAACTCTACAATTTCTTTCAGGTCACTGATGAGTATTTAAACATATCCATCAATTGTTCCCAGCAATCCCAGAGTCTACGATCTTCAGGTAGTCACACAGACAGATAATTCTACGGCGGGAAATGCTGAGTCTTTTGAGAATTATGTGAAACTTACTTAAGATCATAAAACTGAAGTGACAAATACTGTATAGCTTGGGGGCACGTGCTTGTGATCTAGGTGTTACAGAGGTGGAAGGAGGGGGTTCTGAGTTCCTGGGCAACAGGGTTCCTGCAGGTACGAGGCAGGGATGTGAACCTGTGAAGAGAAAAGACTGAAAAGCTGGTACAGATTGATTTCATCAACTTGGATCACACTTCGGAGAGTCTGATGTCAGGTGTTTCATTGTCAGATATTCAAAACACAGTGCAATTTTGGAAAGAATTTCTAGGCAACAATTAGTCCAATTCCGGGTGCACAATGAATTTTCAGGTGTGGTTACATAGAAACATGTAGAGTGAGTTCTATAGCTAAAAGGTCTAGAATCCAGTGAGATCTCATAGAGGTCATCAGGCCTTAACATATACGTGACATCTCCCCTAAGGGTCGGTACCAGTCTAGTAAGGGAAGAGTCTGGGGTAATCATTAGGAGAATTTGGATGAGGTCTGCCTCTATAGTAAAGGCAGATGAGGTCTGCCGCCACAGATAGCAAAAAGATCACCAGATTGTTCACAAAATCCACTCCCATTCTTCTGGGCAGGAGAAGAAAAAAAAAGGTGTTCTATCTCCTCCATCGAGAAAAAGCCCCTGTGTGTTTAACACCTCTGGTGTTTCTTCTCTTTCTTTCTTTCTTTCTTTCTTTCTTTCTTTCTTTCTTTCTTTCTTTCTTTCTTTCTTTCTTTCTTCCTTCCTTCCTTCCTTCCTTCCTTCCTTCCTTCCTTCCTTTCTTTCTTTCTTTCTTTCTTTCTTTCTTTCTTTCTTTCTTTCTTTCTTTCTTTCTTTCTTCTTCTTCCTCTTCTTCTTCCATTTATTTATTTATTTATTTATTTATTTATTTATTTATTTATTTATTTATAGTTTTTTTGAGACAGGGTTTCTCTGTGTAGCTTTGTGCCTTTCCTGGAACTCACTCTGTAGCCCAGGCTGGCCTGGAACTCACAGATATCTGCCTCCCTCTGCCTCCAGAGTGCTGGGATTAAAGGCATGCTCCACCACTGCCCAGCTTCCCCTGGTGTTTCTCAATGCTTCTCTGTGAATACAAGGACCTCTGGGCCCCCAACACCTGGCCACCCTAGGCTATATGGTGAGACCTCATCTCAGAAGAGAAGGGAAAGGAGAAAGATAAAAGATGGGGGAGAAGGAGGAGATTGTGAAGGAAGAACAGGAGGAGGAAAAGAAGGGAAAAGAGAGAGAAGGAAGAGGAAGGAGGAAAAAGAAGGGGAAAAAGCAGGAGTGGAGGAAGTAGAAGGGGAGGGGGAGTGTAGTAGGTCCCTGACACACACTACAGTGGTCAAAGAAAGAAACAAAATTACTGCATCATTCCAAAGCACATTTTAAAGGTATAGCGATAGGATTCCATGTAATTCACTTCTTGGCCAAAGTGGCCAATGTGAATCCTCAAAGTCCCCAGGCTGTTGCAAAGACTATAGGTTGCTCACTACACACTGAGAGCAGGGCCCCATTGCTGAAGACAATATCTACACAATTCATTGAACATAGAGAAGGTGTGCTGGTGACTACATAGAACCTTCACCCCGTTCCAGTGTCTTTGGTACAGGAGGTACTCTGCACCATACCAGAAGAGAAACATAAACACCAAGGCAGTCACAAACCGTTTTATCTAAGATGCTGTTCTGCTTGCAACATGTGCTACTGTTCTAAAGACTAAAATAAAATAAAAAGTAGGAATAGATGATTTCTAGTGACATTCTCCTATACTCATAGTTTATAGATCAGCACCTTACTCAATTATCACTAGAAAAGCTTCCTTTTGCAGCAGACAGAAACAAATACAGAGAACCACAGCCAAACATAATGTAGACAGTTGAGAGACTTTGGAACACTCAGTCCTAAATGTCTCCATCAATTCCCTTCTTTTGGGTCTCAGGGTACCCTGGAGAAAAGGAAACAGAAATAGTATAAGAGCAAGAGGAGATGGAGGACACTAAGAAGGCCCTTAAATCAACATGAGTAAAGCTCATATGAACTCCCAAAGACTGAGGCAGCATGCACAGGGCCTGCATGGCATGGTCTATATCAAGCCCTTTGTGCATATATTATGGCTTCCACTTTAATGTTTTTATGGGATTCTTGAGAGGGCAAACAAGTGGGTCTCTGATTCTTTTGCCTTCTCTTGGGTTCTTTTCCTTTAGTTGTTTGTTTATTATGTCCAATTCTGATATCTTAATTTTGTTTTATATTTTCATATTATATTATGTTGTACATTATATTATATTATGTTGTATTATGTTATCCCTTAGAAGCCTGTTTGTTTACTAATAAGAGACAGAAGAGAGTGGATCTGGATGGCAGGGGAGGTGGGGAGGACACAGAAGGAGTAGAGAGAGGGGTAACCATTATCAGGATAAATTATATGAGAAAAAATATATTTTCAATAAAATAAAAAAGTAAAACACACATGAAGAACTTGAATCAAATGTTTCTGATAGGAAAACATTCTAGAACAGAAGAATGCTTTTTTTCACATTTCTATGAACCAAAATAACACGGGTCTAAAAGAAAAGTCAAAATTCAAAGAATGTCTATTAGATTTTAAATTAAATGAATTCCTAATAAAATTAATCATCTCATGAATATAATTTCTTGTTTACATTTTATTTATGTATTCTTGTTTCATATTCCAGCCTGTATATGAGTGTTTGTATGTGGAGCAGATGGGTAAGGTGGGTCTGTGCAGGTTTCTATGTTCATAGGTATGTGAGTGTACTTGTAAGGAGTGGATATTATGGAGTGTTCTGCTCTATGATGCTCTGCATTTGTCTCTTCAGACAGTGTCTCTCCTTGAACTTGAAGGCTGCTGATTTTCATATTGATTGGGGGCCAGCATGTACCATATATCTTTCTTCCTCTTCTTGCGTCTCTGGTTGTAGACATGCACTATCACACCTAACATTTTTTAAACTGGTGCTGGTAATCCAAGCTTCTCCTGTTTGTCAGTAAGTGCTATAAACCTCCTGGGCTATTGCTGCAAGTCTGTTTTCAACATTTCAAGCATGTTTTCACAAACAATGACTTGTTGAGTCAAAAGAAGTCACATATTTCAACAAAGAAAAATACATGAAACATATAGGAGACAAAACAGCTGAATGAAAGGCAATTAGGAAAAACAGGATAGCCATGTTTGGAGATTAAAAATTGAGGAAACAAACATGGTGTTATCTCTTGGGCTTATTTTCTCTTTGTATACAAGGTTAATTTCTTTAGAGCATTTGTGACACACAGTAACATACCACTCACCAATGTTGACACTGTTTTAACCACAATGAAATTTTATCTGTGAATATTGAGAGAGTAAACCCATTTTAAAGCAGTAATTTTGAGCAACCACTAGTGATTATACTTGAAGTACTCCACACATACAGTCAAATGATATATGCTGAAAAACGTGGAAAATCTTTCATATCCATCTTCTCCATTCTTTCAAATTCACTCAGATTTGCAGCAAGGATCAACATATTAAAAATTTATATTTATTTCAAATTTACCATTTACTAAATTTCTTTATGAAAATCTTCATTTAAAGTAATTTTCCTCCAACTTATAATTAATCCCAAATCATAATGATTCTCCATAGATTCACTTGTTGAGTCAAAAGAAGTCACATATTTCAACAAAGAAAAATACATGAAAAATATAGGAGACAAAACAGCTGAATGAAAGGCAATTAAGAAAACCAGGATAGCCATGTTTGGAGATTAAAAATTGAGGAAACCCTTCCTATATATCAGATACCAAAAAAGCACCTAGCAGTTGAAGAGTGTATTCTCCACCATTGTCCTCAAGTCCTCAGCTGCAGATCTATAGGTTCCTTCTCTGGGGCTCAGAAGTATTTTAAGAGTGGCATGACATAATGAAACTCACATAATGGTTATAATCTGGAGAACTCTGTAGGGAAGAAGTCCCAGTTATGGTTGCTGTTACATGAAACTCTCATGAAGCTAGAACAATAAAACAGGATGCATGAGTTTTATCAAGGGCTTGTCTATAGGAATATTTAGCACAAATTCTGAGAACTTGCCTTTGTATTTTGGTTATCCAGCCTTCACATTTCCAGTCCAGAATGTGTATGTCTTACTCTAAACAATTCTCACGCTTGTCCAGACCCAGACAAGAGAATCCTTCAATTTGTAGAAAAGGAAGATAAAGAATAGGGTGTGTGTGTGTGTGTGTGTGTGTGTGTGTGTGTGTGTGTGTGTATGTGTGTGTGTGTGTGTGTGTGTGTTAGTTCTTTATATTTAATCCTTTTACATTCATGGCTAATCCAGAGTTTAATATGCCTCCAAGAAGACTAAATGGACATGAGGACATTTGTCACTAATGATGTGGAGAACATTCTTCTTTATGAAGATATAAAGGAAAATTCCTATCTGATTGAAATAGTACCATGGTAGGAGTGATCTTGGTCTTGTCTCATGCACATTCTGTAAACATAATTCTGCATGTGTATCAGTGTATAGCCAATTTCTAGAACTTGTGTCTTGATGCCTCTCTCCTAATCATATACATATTATATTACTTTATATCTTTGCCTTTTTTCCATTCAAATAAAGATCTGAGCACAAAAATCAGAAGATGGAATTCAATTTACTTTGTTCTGTCAAATTCTCATGTTGTAACATCTAGGGACTTAGCTGACACATTAAATGAAAAGAGAGAAAAATGGGACAGGAAAAATATAATATGAATGTGGTATGGATGCAAAAGCACACTTAATATCTATAAAAATCTGTGGGGTGTACCTGAGCTACACAAACGGAGTTGAGAGGAAGTTAGCTCAAGTTGTTTACACTGAGATAGGATACAAAGATCAGGAGATGATGTCAGTGCATAAACAGCTCCTAAACAAGGAAATGAGTATAGGGTGACCTTTAAAATGATTGGTTGGTTCCTCCTACCCCCTCCTAGGGTTCTGAGGGTTTTTTTGTTTGTTTGTTTTGTTTGTTTGTCTGCTTTTTTGCTATAAAAAAGGCTTACTGCCTGACAATAAAGGAGTTCTTGCTTGACTTGACTCCCCACTGTGTCTGATGGTCTCTGGGTAAGAGGGAGGCTGGGAAAAGAGTGCGGGGTACACTTACCTTTCCTAGGTTCCAGGCCACCTCTTCAGAGGTGACTTAAGTTCCCCATGGGATGGGGCCAGACCCCACAAAAATCATATGGCATTTATGTAATACTAATATATGTACTCAGTAATTATATTTTATCATATTTTTTAACATTGTTCTTTATTATGCAGCTATCTCACAGAGTTTTAGGTGGAGCAAACATCAGAAAGATCATCTGATGCTGCAGATGTTTATTATTAAATCAATAATATTTAATTTTAATTTAGGGAAATATACATTTTGAGTAACAAAAGGAATAAATTGGCTATCCCTTCATGTAAAAAATATATATAACCCCAGTGAAATATTAGTATATGGCTAATATATTGCAGTTTTATAATCTCACATAAATATATTTAGCAACTTGCTAAGTTCTTTAGAACCTTGATCCTCTTCACTTGTTTAAAATTGTATTTCAAAAATATAAGATAAAACATACATATGCACAATCTATTAACTTTCTTTGTATCTCACTTTTTGCATAGCAGAAACAGGATGTGTTTGCCAGGGGTGCCATCTGCTCATACCCTCCTTCATGTGTACAGTGATAGTAAAATATAGCAGATGAACTATAAGGCTGTTCCTTGCATCCTATTGGATTTGGTTAGGTCAGACATCCAATGCTTGTAAGATACCTTATGTGTTTTTCCAGTGAAAACTTCTTCAAATTGAGCCATTTGTTATGTACAAATCAAAATAAATTCTACAACCGAAAAGAAAGAAAATCAATTTTGTGAGAAACAGTGCTTGTACTCAATAAGTTTTGAGCTATCTCTTAAATAAGATTTTCTCTTCTTACAACCTAGGTTAAAATATTTTAAAGCAAAGGTAATATTTTTATTTTTATGGCCCACTGAATTTAATTAGGATTTCCAGTACATAAAAGTTCAGTACATATGTACTCCCAGAGATTAAAACAATTGTTTTAGATATCTATTCTTAACTTCATGTAAATCACTTTTATTTTCATTTCACAATTCAAAATGTATCAATATACTACTGCTGGAATAGGTGTATATCTCAGCTAGACAATGCTTGCCTTACCCCTGCCAGGCTCTGCGTTTAGCCCATAAAATCATGAAATTAGTTATCTTTTTAATTAATTAAATTATTCATTTTAAGTTGCAAAAACACAGGTAGAAGCCCTAAACATTAACTTTCATGTTGTTGTTTTCTTATAATTCATGGAAAACCATTATTAATTATGTTCTCATCAAGTAAGTTAATTTTACTTCTTTTGTTTGTTTGTTTTTCGAGAAAGGATTTCTTAGTGTAGTTTTGGTTCCTGTTCTGGACCTTGCTCTGTAGACCAGGCTGACCTTTAACTAACAGAGATCTGCCTGCCTCTGCCTCCCGAGTGCTGGGATTAAAGACCTGCACCACCGTGCCCAGCAATTTTACTTCTTAGGGAGAAAAACAAAAAACAAACAAACAAAAAAAAAAAGAATGAGAATGGAAGGAATGAAATGCCTAGAAATAAGTTTATGACATATGCATGAGCACTCAGGCACACCAAACTGTAAATGAATGGAGACATTGACAGTCGGGATGGAGTATGGACAGCAGAGGCTACAAGTCAGTTAGAAGGGATAAACTGGGTGAGATGCTACAGAGTACAGTAGGCGACACACAAATGGACTCTAAATCCTGAGAAAAGCTAGGTGAAATTTTCCTGACTAAACTTATTGCAGTTCTCTAGCATTGCACAAAATGTTCAATTGCCTAAATTTGCTCTAATCTGGAAAAATATCAAAGCTGTTAACTAATCAGAACCTAATGTTTCCATAATGACACTTTATAAGAGCTATTTTCTACCTTATTGCTCCAAAAAAATTGAATTACATACATTTAGCAGCTTCCTGAGTTCTTCAGAAATATCTTGATCATCTCAGCTTGCTGTTTAAAACTGCACTACAAAAAAATAAAAGAAAATGAATAAAAATAAAAGCAAGAAATAAACAGCAAGTAAGAAAGAAAACTTTAAAATATGATTCATTTTCTCATAAGATTAATGGAATTAACTGAAAATCATACTGAGTTTAATTTAATCTTGTTTTACTTAATAGTTGTTTTTGGCAATTGTATGATAAAATACATTCCAAAGGATCTAGAAAAGAGTGCAAGAAGTTTGTAATATTTAAGTTACAACTTCTCTTACTTTCTCTGCCTCCAAACTAACAGAGACTTAAATACTTTAGGTCTTTGAAGTACCTAGAATTATTATGTGGAATGTTTCCTATATAATGTTTTACTGTGGACAAGTCCTATTTCAAAGGCTTTTTCTCAATAAATAGCCATTTATCTGAGAATTAACTGAGATAATACAAAGTTTTTAAAGATTTGGCTGAAATGGTGTTCTATTGAACTAGCAAATACAAATTACACAGCAGTATAAAGACCATATTTCTTCATGAACTAGCAAAAAACACTTTAAGGACAAATGTCCAGTCCAAAAAGTACAGGATGATTAGCACTACCAAATCAACACACTGAAATGCTAGAACCATCTGCTTGGATGACTTCTGACACTATATACAGTGATGCCTAAAAGGTTTTATTTTCCTTATAGGAAACACCAACTTTAAAAAAAAAAAGGCTATTCAAACAGTTGTGAAAGCTTCTTTAAATAACATGTGAAAGTTTTATTTAAGAGGACAATTTGGTTATCTGATATTCTTGATAAATCAGAATGAAATGCAGGAAGAGAACAACATTAAATGAAAGCAGACTGTAGTTTTGGAAGTGGAAAGAAACAGGTAGAACTGAGCACAATGAAGAGGATGTTTGCTATGGTATCAGAGAGATCCAACCATTAATGAAGACACGGGAATAAGTAATTTTTAGAGAAGGCAAGCCATGCTAAAGATCATGGACTGTTGACTCTGAAAATATTCTGTAGAATTCATTATGAAAATTCAAAACTGCTAGTCATTACCTAATAGTTTAGTTATAATTATATTATGCTGTTATTGTATATTTAGAAACAGGACCTTTTTTGAAACAAGAAAATCACATGCACATAAGCATGTGCAAAAGCATATACACACAAGGATATATATATATTATATATATATACACAAAAATATGCAAATAAATGTTTATACAAAAGCATATACACACAAAATGAGCACACACACACACATACACACACACACACACAACTGTAGTAACAGGGCCCAATATGACTTTTCTAGTTGAAACACCTCAGTGACTAAAGACTTGTAGACTCAGCTCTAATATTCACAATAAAAATTATGAACAAGTAGAAAATCTGTAAATTTTCAAGAAATTCTCATAAAACTGACATCGCAGAAAAAACTGCGGGATAGTGAGTCCCTAGAATCAAAATGAAGCTGCCAAGATTGATCAGACATTTCTGGAACCATGAATTCGCACGGACACTATGTGTTTCTTGATGAGACAGTGTAGCTTCCAAAGAGGACACATGTATGTGTCCTAATTTGCTTCCTATTGATTTGATAAACATCATTAACCAAAGCAATGCAGGGAGAAAAGAGGCTTTTTATTTTATTTTATTTTATTTTTTGACTTAATGTTTTGACCACAGATCAGCATTGAGAGAAGTCAAGGCAAGAAATCAAGGAAGGAATCTAGAAGCAGGAAGTGAAGCAGAGACTATGGAGAAGTGCAGCTCCCTGGATTTCTTCCCATGGCTTGCTCAACTTGTGTTTTCATATATTTCAAGATGACATGACACCTCCCAGAGTGGGCAAAATATTCCCTCATCAACCATAAATCAGCACAATAACCTACCGTCATGACTATAGGTCAATAAGAAGAAGGCGCTTCCTCAACTACAATTTCTTCTTCTCAGATATGTCTAAGTGTGTGTCAAGTTAACAAAAAACCATTTCAACAAACATTTCAAATGTGTACTCCAGAAATGCTGCCATCCCTCGTAGGTATGATGCAAGAAAGCTTCTACTACAGTACCAGTCAAAGACAGAAGGGAAGGATCATTGCATATCCTAATGGAAGAGTTTCCAGGGCCAGAGACTGATCTCTAGGGAAAAAAATTAGCATCAACTTATTATACATGACAACTAGCATTTGACAAGTATCAATACATCTACCTTCATATTTCTCATACAGAGGAAAATAAAATTTAAGAGATATCGTTGAAAGTCATAAAATAGAATCATGTTAATAACCATCATATATAAAATGAAAACTTTCTCAGAAATCAACCACTAGCTACTTGGTACTCCTAGGCCCTCTGGGAACTTGAAGGGCAAACATAGTTGGGACACTGTTAAGGTGAGCAAGCACAGGATGGGGAAGAGAGAAAGGCAGAACAATTCATTTGCTGGGGAAAGGAGCTTGTCTGAAGAGGAACCAGCTGACCTGGATGGCCTGCTTGCCACCAAGGGCCATGGTGATGTCTGTTTTGGCTGCTTGCCAGAGGCAATGCCTCGGTCAGTAGTCCCAATGAAGCTGCAGGAGTCTGTGTTAATGTCTGTAGCTCCTGTTACCACCAAGGACCCTGTGGAGAACCAGAGTCTGGGCCACCACCTGTGACCATGTTGGTGTCTGAAAGATGAGCCCATATAAGGTCCATGCTTAATCTAAGCATCCTGTACTTGGAACAATGGTGATATCTGTCCCAAATTGCTGCTGGGGAGCCAGGTCTGGGTCTATGGCCCTGCTGAGGCTAGGCTCTGAGTTGACTTCAGTGGCTCCTGTGGTGACCTAGGGCCATGCAGAGTCCCACAGTCTGGGCCAACATTTGAGGCTATCTTGGTCATTGAGGGTCATGCTGCATGTGATGCCACACAAACCTGCGTGGCCTGTGCTACCTCCAGAGATCATGGTGTCATGACCTAACTGTGGCTGAGGGCCATTTATAGGTCCATGGCCCTACTGCATGTTGTTGATGTCCATGGCTTCTGTTACCATGAGTGGCTGGATACTCATGGTCTGAGCTACCATCTAGAGACATGCCTGGGTCCAAGATCCTACCAACATCTGAGTATCTTTTGACATCTGTGGATTGTGTTACCACCAAAGGCCATACAAATGCCCAGGATCTGGGCCACCACCTGTCACCACATTGGTGTACATGGGCTATGCCGCTGCTGGGCCCATGCAGACCTGACTGACATGTGCTGCTATCTAGGGCTGTGGTATTATACAGGCCTAAGTTGTAGCCATGGCCATATCTGGGTCCATGGCCCTGCCATATCCAGGGTCTGTGTTGATGTCAGAGGCTCCTTTTGCCACCAAAGGCTGTGGGGATACTTGGAATCAGAGCTGTCACCTGGGCCATGTGGGTGTTCAAGGGCCACACAGCTGCTGGGTCCATGCCCATCTGAGTGACTGCCAATGAGGGCCATGGTGACATCTGGGCCAGAGATGTTGCCAAAGACCATGTCTGGGTCCATGGTCCAACTGCAGCTGGGGCATGTTGATATCCATGGCCCATATTGCCACCAAGGGCCACATGGATGTCAGGGGTCTGGGCTACCACCTAGGACCATGTTAGTGTTTGAGGGCTGAGCTTCTGCTGGGACCATACAGCTATGTGTGGCCTGCACTGCCATTGGGGGCCATGGTGCTGTCTGGATCTGTGGCCCTAACACAGCTGTGGTCTGTGTTGATGTTCATGGCTTCTGTTAACACTGAAAACAGTGAGGATAGGGCTGCACAGACTTGTCCCTGCCATTCACCAACTGCATCACTCAGGAGAGTGGGCCTTGTATCTTGCCTGGGCAGCAGAGTAGGCTGTCCCTGTTGGCAGGGTTGTGGCTGAGCAGGCTCTGAAAGCATGAGGGTGGGAGAGATAGATCCACTGTCTGTCACACAGTGGCATGGGCAAGGGAGAGATACCCCCTCGTCCCTTGCCTCTCGCCCCTCACTCTTTGCCCCTCACCACCTACTGCAGACAGGAAAAGCTGGTCCCAGGATCACAAGAGTGGGAGTACTGATCCTGTGCCTCACCAGCTGCAGCACTCGGGATAGCATGCTCTGTACCTTCCTGGAGCAGCACAGCAGAGCTGATCCGGTTGACAGGGGTGCAGATGATGCAGCACCATGATTATGTGGTAGATCTGGCTCCACCCCTCATCTGTCTTATGGTAGAGTAGATGAGGGAAGAGTTGACCTTCCCCCTCCCCTGCCTCTTGCTGGTCCTGAAGTCATAAAAGTGGGAGAATTGACACTGCTCCTCACTGGCAGCACTTGGGAAAGCAGACCCTGCACCACACCCAGGCAGCAGAGTAGAGATGAGCCAGTAGGTATGGGTCTAAAAGGCATGAGAGCAGAAGAGTGGACCCTCCTGCTGTGTTGGCATGAGTGAGAGAAATATGCCCACCTGTCATCCCTTGCCACCTCCCGCAGGCAGGAACATGGACCTCGGGGACTTGAGAATGGAGGAGCTGGTCCTGCTCCTCCCCAACTGCAGCAATGGCAAGAGAGGCCCAGCACCTCACCTGGACAAAACAGGAGAGCTCACCCTGGTGGTGTGAACGCAGGTGAGTAGGACTGAGGGTGTAATGGGAGGTTTCTCTGTCCCTTGCCAAGACAGGGTAGGAGGGGAAAGGTTCCAGACCAGGTCACCGAGCCATGAAATCAGGAAACCTTCTACATCCAAGAGATCTTGCATCCCTTGTCCTCAGTTCTTACCCAGTCTCATATCCAGAGAAGACCACGCCCACAGGGCTAGTTACCCCAATACCATTGGCTCAACGGATTGAATTCCCATAACACAAGGGTGTGAGAGCAGGAGAACTGGCCCCGCCCCTTGCTACCTGCTTCATTGGGCGAGTCAGCTGGGACAGTGCTGGAGAGCTTGCCCTGTGGTGATGATGAGGGAAAGCAAGAAGGTTGCCCAACCCAGCTACTACCCAGGTCCTGAACCAGAGGTATGAGTTGGTCCACCTCAACATCCACCTCATCTATGAACTGTTGGGGTATGTGAAGGGGCTGGACCTGCAGATCCAAAGCTGCAGAATCTCCATTACACAAGGCAACAACGGGATATCCAAGAGGAGCCTCAGAGAGAGCCCAGTATTGACAGTGTAGCAGAAGCCAGGGACTTCCAATCAGAACAATGACTTGTTGCAATAAACACAAGTAAAGATGTGTGGACTAAAGGGTATACAGTGTGACTCACTGTGACACACTACAGCTTCAATGATGAGATTTGTTTTTCTTTTTTTTTCTGTTTTATTATTTTACTTTTACTTTTTTTTTTAGAGTAGGGGGTTGCAAGGGTAAAGGACAGAAGGGAAGAGACAGGGAGATGAGTGGGATCAGGATGCACAAAAAATTTCTAAGCACCTACATCCTTCCTACTTTCCACAGAACCAACAGAGCCTCAATTTAACAGCTGCCAAGAAGTAGATTGGATCTGAGAAGTATTTCCTAGAAATCCCACAGAAACAGAGAGAAAACCATAGAAGAAAGTAGAGAAACATGAAATCTGAGCTTTTTATAACTGACAGACACAGAACACAGGAAGCACAGTCATACACCTAGAGAACCAATATAGAACCTTACAAGAACTGTCTAGTCACATCAGATTGTGGTGCCCACAGGCAGAGTTCATAAAAAGTTTTTTTTAGCAGATTTAACTAACAGCAGTCTGAAAAACCAAACAAACAAAAAGCAACAACAAAAATATCACAGACTTAAAAGTAACGTCACAAGAATCAGACTATGATATGGTGAGGCCTTATAAATCATCAGACCAAAAGGTTCAAGCAACTGTAATTATGATTTTAAAGGTTGTAATGTATGTCTATGTTTTATGAAATACTTACAATGTTTCTCATAATTGGGTCCTATAAAATAATATGTGTAATTGTGATAAAAATCAAAATGAAATATGAAAAGTCAGACTGTTATAATATAATGTAGCATAAATACTTCCTTAAATGTGACAATGAGTAACATTTAAAATTAATAATTTTATGAATACTTTTGGGATACCACCCCTCAAAAAATTAAGAATAAGCTGAGCATGGTGGCACACACCTTTATTCTCAGCACTCACGATGCAGAGGAAGGCAGATTTCTTAGAGGTTGAGGCCAGCCTGGTCTACAAAGTGAGTTCCAGGACATCAAGGGTTTTTATACAGAGAAACACTGTCTCTCTCTCTCTCTCTCTCTCTCTCTATATATATATATATATATATATATATATATATATATATATATATATATGATAAAGTAAAAATGTTTAAACAATGGAAAATTACAAAACTATTAAATACTAAAGGGTAACACACAAAATATTAAGGTACAGCAATACATATAGGAAGAAGTATAATATGGAAAGTTTTGTACATAAATTTAATTTAAGTGAAATGTGACAATTTCTTGAAAATGGCAAGCTATCAAAATTTATATACAGAGAAATAGATCATTAAAATATACCTCAGTCTTCTAAACAAAATAAATATCCTCCTAGGTTTTCATAGGTTAATGTTATGAAATATTTAAAAATGAGATATTATTTATTCCAAAAACAAAAGTTGTGGTAACACCAACTTGAGCAATAAGTTAAGCAGGTTAAATTATCAGAAGGAACAAAAAATTATGTGGCTGTATCTTTCATGAAAGTAAATGGAAATGTGCAAAATAAAATCTTACAAATATCAATAATGTCTAAAAAAGAAATAAATAAACTTCAAATAGTGATTCCAGATGTAAAACTTGGGGTTCAACATTCAACAAAAAGGTGAGGAAAATGAACATGCAAACTGACCAAGGGGAATCTATGCTTTTGGTAATTTGGGGGGAAAAAAGCAGTTGAAAGGGGAAAAGCAAGCATGAATTCTTGCCATTAAATATCCCAACAGGCATACACAGTAGAAATAGATAGCAAGTGTCCCCCCAAAAAAATTAGCATGGAAGACCTACTGCTTACACTGTACATAATTATGTCAAAATTTCCACCTTACATCAAGAATAAAGCCAAGACAATCCCTCCTGCTAAACTGGTAAAATTGAAAGGCAAGACTCACCTAGTGTAATAAAGCAGGAAGTAAACAGGAAATTGGCTGTCAGTAGTTTGGGGTCAGAATATTCTGTATGAATAACTACACAGAAAAAATATTTCAGGACTGTGAAGTTGTTTGTAGTATACTTCAAGTGGGAAAACAGTTTTACATTTGACAAAACTTCACTGTCAACACAAAAGCAAAACTGAGAGTGTGCATATTTTAACAAAAACTGTTTTGACAAGAAGTCTCAGGATGGAAAGCAATATGTGAAAATAGAATCTAATTGCAACCTAAATGAGTAGCATAGTTCTGTAAAGGGGTGGGAGGAAATGTGCTGACCTCAGTCATTTTTGATGAGTCTGACAAAATCAAAGTGAAGTCTCTATGTGATCATATACCGTACTTGCTGAACATGGAGATTAAGGGTTCACATTTTTTATTCTGTTGTCTATTGAGAATGAAGCACAAAAAATCAACAAACAAACAGCATATAGGCTGTTTCCTCATTGAAGAAGAAAATTTACAGAGCCTGCAACTATTCATAGGTAATGAGAAAGAATTAGCAACTTCTCTATGAACTCAGATCTAGGTTAACACTGATGCAGAAAATTGCATATATAAATTTTTCAGTTGCAGGCACATATAGGACCTAGACACAACCACAACAAAATAACAAGGAGCACACTAATGCTCAGTTACTGGCTTTTAATGGTATTCTATGGTAAAAGAAGCCAGAGCTCCCTGGAGAAATGCTTGATTTGAAGACTGTGGGAGAAAATATATAAGCTGCAACATCTCCTAACAGCAGAAAAATAAGACTGTTTCTGAAAATTTCACAAAGTCTATCAAGTCAAAGGAAAACAAGTGAAAAAAGTCTCAGTAACCAGTGCTGAAAGAAAAGGAGGAAAACCAGCAAAATATAGCACTGGACAAGAGTTTAAATAATAAATGTCCATGAATGCTCTCCACTAAATAAATGAATGATGGAACACTTAAGAAGAAGTACACATGCTATGACCATAATTTGTCCTTAGGAGATGGAATGTTCGCTAGCGTTCCCTCAGTGTGGAGAACTCATAGTGACTTTCTTCCTAAAAACACAGTGTAAGAGGAGGGCAGAAAAGTAATTTGTCAATAAACTAATTTGGGAATTTGCCTCAGTCAGACAATCAAAGTTCACATAACCAGTTATCAGTCATGTGGAATGGGAAATATGTAACTTTAATATTACATAGAAAACTATAGCTTTCTTTGTGATACCTCACTAATTCATGCTATATAGCAGCAGACATATTCTTCTAGGTATCTAAGACCACAAATATTTGTCCAGTAGTTTTAAAGATTACCAAGCTTATCATAAAGTAAGAAATTATAAGGAATGATCAGAGTAAAGAGAAGCCTTAAAAACATGACAACTAATTGCATACTTATGTCTTAGATAAAAAATAAGTGAGAAAAAGCTAAATCAATCTGAATAAAATATTCACTGTTTTTAAATATAATCAAAGATTTGATTAAATTACTTATAAATATTGAAACACTACACATAAGGTATTGGTAAGCCTAGGTAGATCATGGCAGTTTCTCTGAAGATAGGGAGGTTCAAAATGTAAGTAAACATAATACACAACAACTGGAGTAGATACCAATATAATTGCAACACTCTGAAAGCTGAGACAAGAAGGTCATGATTTTGAGGCCAATCTAGGCAGCGGAGATGGAAGACACTGCCTGGGGAAAGTAAACATACAAGCAAATTAGGTGGAGCAATAAGTTTCAAGATAGGTTTCACCTCATCTTGAACTGATTAACTTAAGCCCGCACTCTAGAAAAAACCCATGTATTGCTAAGGGAGGAACTCATGATGTCAGTACTCAGGGGATTCTCACTAGATTTTAAAAAAGAAAAACTGCACATAAAGTTAGGAGGCAATAGTTGTAGAAATGTTGAGAAAAAAATTAAGGGGAGAAAAAAGACTAGATTTGATAAGAACATACTATATGCATGAATGAAAATTCTCAAAGAATGAAAAAGGAGAGTAAATAAGAACAACTTAGCACTTTTTGTTTCCAATGTCAAACTGCGGAGTTCAACACTGTTGTGGATTACTGAAACAAAGAGTAATTAAAAATACATTCATGGATGTGTCTCTACATGGGAGGTCTTGCCTTCTTGTGGGAGGGAGTGGGGAATGGGTTGGGAGGGGAGGCTGGGGGTGGGCAGGAGGAGAGAACAGGGGGATCTTTGATTGGTGTGTGAAATGAATGAAAAAGTTTTCTTAATAAAAAAAATGCATTCATTGAAATACCCAAAATCCATTTCTGCTTAAGGGAAGCATTAAGCATTAGAAAAGATACATAGTAACAATAGACATTCTAAAGTAGTCAGGAAAAGCCCAGTATAACTCAATCAAACAAACTAACTACAAACAGAAAAACCAAAATGTAAAAAACAAAACAAAACAAAACAAAAAAAAAAACAGGCAACTAGGGATTATTAGGAACAGGAAAAAAAGTCTTTTTCAGGGAAGAGAATATAAGTATGTTAATCAATACCAGCATGAAAACTTATAAACAAGTGACAACATATAGTCAAAGCAGGTTGTATTCATCTATTTTGGAATATATGTGTCTATACATGTACATGTTTGTGTGTGTGTGTGTGTGTGTGTGTGTGTGTGTGTGTGTGTATGTGTGTGTGTGTGTAATATTTAATGAAAAAAAATGGTCCATAAGTTTGAAGAGAAGGAGGGATTTATAGGTTGGTTTGATGGGAAGAAAGGGAAGGGAGAATGGATGATCATGCACTTAAATTGCAATCTCAAAAATTCAAAGAAACAATTAGGCAGAAATTATGAGTCTACTTCATTTTCTTCCATAGACAATTGTACTAAAATACAAAATATTAGAAATTCAGTGATTCCAAATATGTATATATTAAACCATAGCCTATCCTGTGAAAAGATTTTTAGTACCTGCCACATGCAGAAACTGTATGAAATCAGTTACCATCTTATTACCAATATTTATCTTGAACACATTGTATCCAGTAGTTATTTTTCTATGGAAAATACACTGTACATTCAATTAGGAAAATATACAGTAAAATGAGTTGCAAATTAAATGTAAGAAAAAAAACCTTAATATCAATCACACATGTCCCTTCTGAAAGTTTTTTATCATTTTTTTAATAATTTATATGTGCCTTTGATAATTTACTACTTGTCTAGTTAATAGATTGTATTACTAGCCTATTTTTATATAAAGATATATGCACTTTGAAATTTATGTATTTGAAAAATCTGTCATTGTAATTGTGATATATATATATGTATATATATACATATTACATATGCATGTGTATTACTCTGTATGTATATGCCTAGAATTTCATGTACAATGTGGAGGTTTTATTCCTGATGTTGTTTAAAACAATTCTAGAACATATTCCTTTACATACAATATAGGAGTCATATTGATAACCACAGTGATCCATTCATTTTCCAAGCTGTCCAAGTTTCAGTGAAATCATTATGTACAGCTGCCAAGCTGTGTATAGAAGATAATGTTTCCCTGCAGTTGTCCATTATCTCTGGGTCCTACGCCTCTTCTACTCCCTCTTCCACAAGTATTTCTAAGTCTTGTAGGAAGGGGAAAGAGTGCAATATATATATATATATATATATATATATATATATATATATATATATATATATATATATTAGGGCTGAGCATTTTGCAATATATTATACCTTTGCCTTTGGCTAGTTGTGTGTTAATGTGTTGATCACCATCTACTGCAAGGTTATCAGAATATGGGTATAATGATAGATCACTAAGAATTGTTTCAACACTATATCCATTCAACAACATAATGGTAGTAGTTGTAGTAGCAGCAGTAGTAGTAGAATTAGCTTCCCACTAGGGTTCATATACTATTTAGCCATAGGTTCTTACCTTAATAAGTGTGTCAAGTATGGGTTTCATCTTGTGAAAAGGAACTCAAGTCCAATCAGAATGTGGTAACTCTGTGATATTCATGTCACTAATTTCACTGGTGGGCATTTCTTTCTAAGTCAGTCATCATTGTAATGTGCAGAGTTCAGTTCAGTTGGATATTCATGCCTATACTCCTCCTGCAGCTTGCATCATATCTTCCAGAACTATAAAGCAATAGGCATAATCTCCTGATTGCTTTCTCTGTCCTATGTTATTTAAGATAAAACACATAAAGAAATATCAGGAGTGATTGTATATAAGAGCAAGAATCATAGAAATACCATTAAAAATAAGGAAAGTAAATGTTCATTCACATACATACTTAAAGACATACAGGTGCATTTTGTGAGTCAGCTTACCATTACTATAACTCCATATCATAGACAACTATGAAAGAAAAGTTTTATTTAAGATTCTTGTTTTATATATTTTAGTCCACAGTATGATAGATTGGTCCACTGTTTTTTTAATTTAATTTAATGCACAGATGTAAATAGCCTGTGTAATTTTATACAAGGAGTTATTAAAACTCTTGGTACTGTTTAATAATAAGTTAGCGGTATGACTCAAAAAATTTTAAATATATCATTAAGTACAAGGTGTTTTTGATCTCTACTAAATTTAACTTCTTTCTTAATTTCAGAGTTCAAATTGTTAAGATATTATTGCTCTCCACCATCAAGCTGAAGGACTATTTTCCTCAGGAAAGATCACAGTGATGATTGTGGTGTTCACTCCTGCCCTCTCTCAGTATCCTGCTTTGCAAAAGTTATTTTCTTAGTCAACTGTGCTTTTACTATGAAGAGACGATATGACCAAGGTGACTCAAAACAAACAAACAAAAACAAACAAACAAAAAACAAGTGGAAGATTGCGGACAGTTTCAGGGTGTTGATCCCTTATTATCATAATGGGAAGCCCTCCTGCATGGCGTGAGATCAGTGGCTAAGAGCTTTACATTCTGATCCACAGGCAGCACAGAGACACTGGGCCTGGCTTGGGCTTTTAAATCTCAAAGTCCATGCCCAGTGACACACCTCTTCAACAAGACCGCACCTCCTAATCTGCGCCAAACAGTTTATCAAAGGGATTAAGAAAGCAAATATATGAGCCTACGGGGGGATTCTCATTCATAACACCATATACTGTGATTTGACAAGTCTGAAATTAACCAAGAATTATTGTTATATGGTATATATTAAAGAATGAAAATGTCCATTTTTAGAGTATTTCATTGGGGTTAGTTCTAGTTCTTTAATTCTTTTGAATGTCTAGATTGATGAGTCCTGAAACAAAAATGTTATGAGACCTGGATCTAATTTTAAATTCTCTACATCTGCCTTTTATTTTTTCTTTTATTTTTGAGTTTATAACATAATTACATCACTTTCCCTTCCCTTTTCTGCCTCCAAACTCACTCATGTGCCCCTCCTTGCTATCTGTCCTATCCCTGCCCTCTTTTATCATTGAGTTTACAAGCATATGTGTACACACACACACACACACACACACACACACACACACACACACACACATATAAATACATGTATATGTATGTATTCATAATTACATAAATACAGCCTGCTCAATCTGTACAATGTTATTTGTACATATGTTTTCAGGGTTAACAACTGGGTGTTAGGAAAACTGAGTATGAGATTATTTAAATAACTTTTAATGATACGTAGAAATTTATTTTAAAACAATTTGACATACATATCATTTTTCTCTTTTTAAAGATGAAATCAGCTTTGCCTATTTAGAAGGTAGAAATGGTGTCTTTTACTTATTTTGAGAATGTCAGGCATATATACAATGGAATATAATTATATCTAAATAGTCTTCCCTCCTAACTCCCTCTTATGCTCTTAAGCCCCTCATTTTTACAACATGGAACAGAAAGTAGAATGAAAAACAGTATAGTTTTAAATGCAATACCTATAAGTCTGTAAGTCTAAAGTTTGGGAAGGGGTTCAAAGCAGTATATGACTCCTGGTGAGGGGTTCAATAGTTATAAAAAAGACAAGAAATAGCAACAATAATATAACAGCTATAATACTAGTAAATGGGAATAGGTAAATAATAAATATAGTAAGTTGCAAAGTGATAAATGGTAAAATAGGAAATTAGTGAAATCATAATTAGTGATGACAATAATAAAAGGAAAGCAATCTGATTTTTAAAAGTCAATGATACCTCAAATACATATTTTTCAAATGAAGGAAATGAATACCTAATTCATACACCCACACACACACACACACACACACACACACACACATATATATATATATATATTCTGAAACAACCATGACTGGAAAATAATGTCTGGTCACATAAATTAGGGTAGCCATTAAACAGGTATTTTACAGTCTTTATTAATATTCAAAATCAAAAGGAGGAAGCCAAACTAACAATATTGAATAAAGTATGGAAGATAAATGTATAAACAATGGAATATCATTTTGCTTTAATAGTAAATGGACTTCTGACAGGTTTCAACATACATTAAACTTAACAATTTTATACTAAGTGAAATTACCATGATTTTAAGTACTGTGTGAATGCAGTCCTATAGTATTCCTAGAATATATGTGTTCACAAAGATGGAATTGAGAGTGAATATCACCCAGATATTGGTTGGATTTGGATGACTGAATGATAACTGAAATGGATAGATATGATTGGTGGAATAATACAGAATTTTAAGTTTAATGTACTCTGGAGAATGGTTGTAAAACAATTTGCTTTTAATGCCACTGAACTATGAACTTAAAATTATTTAACTAGAAAATTGTATGTGATTACCACAGTAACATATTTATATAGCATATATACATACATCCACAATAACATATATATATATATATATATCCAATATAAAAGTACACATAATTATGCTATAGAAAAAGTATTATTCCCACATTTACTAAACAATGAAATAATTTGCTATTCCATTTAGTTGGTCAGTTAAGAGTAAATAGTATTATTCATGTAGTGTCTTTAAATTATTAGAGTATTACTATGACATTGTGTCCACCTCCTTCAGAAATTTACATAGGCAATAGTAACTCTGGCATGATTTTTAGAGTTGTTTCTGAATCTATTAACTGGGTAAGGGCCAAATCTAGGGGTAAAGAACAGCAAATATCTTCTATTATGATTTTTATTGTGTAAGTTTCAATAAATATTTGTTGACTGTGATGCTTTTCAATAGTGAGTAACATGGTGCTAGGGACACTAGTGATTTATTGATTACTCCATTTAGCCATCTTTTCTCTCCTGTTCTATCCTTTTTCCTCTATTCCTCTTGCTATTTCTTGTCTCTTCCTCACTGTAATTTCTGTCAATCTAGAGTCAAACACTTGCAATGCCAACCTATTATCTAAAGTCAGTTGAACCTCATATTTACCTCATATAAATAAAACATGAATGTGAACAGAGGCACAGTCATAAACTGGGCTAATTTTGGAATTCTGTGCAGTAACAATAATCACAAGATGGTCTTAACAATAATCACAAGATGATCTTAACCTCATAGATAATCTTAAATGTAAATGGAAGCTTGATTTGATATAGCAGCCCCCACATCATTTTCTGTTAGTACAGAGATATACCAGCTTTTTTCTTCAATGTGTAGCTACTAAGATGATTTCAAAAGAACTTTCATCATGAAGTTAATAGCACATAGCTTGCTCTCTCACTGTAAATTCTCAGTGAGAAACGCTTGAAGAATGCTGAACCTAGATAAGCATTTCAGGATTCACATAAACCTTGGTTTCTTTTCTAATATTGCAAGTAGACATGTCTCCCCTCCCCCTCTATCCATTTGTTCTTTCCTGTTTAGTTTTATCCTTTAGTCTTGCTGGTATATGCTTTTGCTTCTGAACTTAAGTTCACAGACAAAAGAAATATTATATTTTCACCTTACAGTGTGTGCATCACACTTCTAACATGACTTACAGCTCAAGCAGCATGAAGAAAAATGACATTTTTAGTGAGGAAGCAAAATAGATTTCACAGTAATTCTAAGATAGCAATGCAAATTAAACGAAAATTGAAAGAACAAGATTTTTTTCAGATGAATAGGTATTTTCTTACAGAGTAAATATGGAGTTGCCTGAGCGGAAAAACCACTGATTGGCAAAAGACAGGAGAAAGGATTCTCTATTTTACATATAAATGAAACCAAGATTTTAAAATATGTTTATTGAAGTTACAGAACCAATTTGAACTCCTAGAAAGAATCTCATAAACCTTCAGCTACCCCCTAAAAGAATTACAAATCTAATTAGTGAGTACATATTTTCTGCTTATTTGTGGAAGGACAAGAAATATACTTAGCCTTATCCTTAAAATTCATAATATATAAAATATCAATTAAAATTTAAAAATAGAATAATCCAAATATGATTATACAATGCTGTTTCTGAATAAACTATATAAAACTCAGTATGAGAGAAATATATCCATTATGGCTTTTGTAGTAAAGAACAATTATTTAGCACTTATAACTTCTTTTTCCTTATATTTTTATTGTGTGTGAGCATGAGTATATGTGGGACATGTGGACAAGCATTGTGTGTGTCGTGGAGGGAACACCCAGTCATATCACATGATATGTAAATTTCTCCTTTCAAGTGTACTAGCAAGTTCCTTTATCTGCTAAGCCATTTCTCTGGTCCCTAATGCATAATTCTTAATGTAAAATAACATTAACACCCTGATAATGAATTATACATGTAGGCAAACATTAGCACAAATTCTCACTTCTCAAGCCCTACTGATGATTATCCAATATGTATTTTGTTTACATACTGCAAGAAAAAATGAGGCAGAGGGGCAGACAGACCTATCTCAACAGGCTGAGACTGCGTTATTGGAATAGTGAGATGTCTCAGCCTTTCTGGGGTGAAAGTTGAGTGTTCTTACAGGGACTGATAGACAGGCATATATACTGCCCCCGCCCAATGCGCATGTGCACACATGCATAGCTATCAGAAAGTTATTGTATGTTTGTTTTGTATTAGAAGCAGGGTGGGTTGTATTATATAAAGTTCACATGAGAAGATGAATTACACTCTCAATTATAATTTATATCTAATGCTACAAAGTATGAGCTAATTTTGAATACATAAGTATTTTATTTTGTTTTTAATTATGGAAGTGTGTGTGTGTGTGTGTGTGTGTGTGTGTGTGTGTGTGTGTGTGCAGGTGAGCTCGGTTGCTTATAAGTTCAAGCACATGTGACTATACTAAGATTTTATTTTATTTTATTTTATTTTTTTTTTTTTTTTTGGTTTTTTGAGACAGGGTTTCTCTGTGTAGCTTTGCGCCTTTCCTGGAACTCACTTGGTAGCCCAGGCTGGCCTCGAACTCACAGAGATCCGCCTGGCTCTGCCTCCCGAGTGCTGGGATTAAAGGCGTGCGCCACCACCGCCCGGCCTAAGATTTTATTTTTTTCATGTCATAGAATGCCTACATAATTGTATCAGGAATCACATACCTCTAGACAAAAGCAACAACAAAATACCACACCTATACCACATAGATAAAGAGAACTGCTGAAGGTCAAAGCTGAGTGAGTAGGATCTAAAATATTTTGGTTATATTGTACAGTCTCCCTCATTCTAAAACCATCTGATCAGTTGTGGTTGCCTTCTTTTAAATATCCCTTTTCTCTTAGAGTTTATAGGCATAAGGAATCCATAGTTCTAAGAGAAAAGTGAGTCAGATGCACAAACCAAGTGTTTACATGGTTTTGGAGCCTTGATCCTCCACTGGGGAGGTGTCCTAGGGGTCAAATGACCATGATGAGAACCTTCACTTCTAATGGTCTTCTTTGATGTTGATGACACGTTCAGCATACCTAAAATGGTGCTAAGAACGCTCAATATTTTCACTCAAGGGTTTCATATTTGACAAGTACTCCAAAAGGAATTCATGTTTCCCTGTTGTGACATTCAGCAGGTAAGAGATAAGCTTAGGCTCCAGTTTCAACAGACACCTCATTGAAACTGAGAGTATGAAGGCTGAACTAGGTCCAGAAGGATTGTGGACAAGCATCTTTGGAGGCAATAAAGCAATCATCCTTTGAATTAAAAAAGGGGTATTCCAAGTGGGGAGTTTTCTTGACTCACTTCATGGAGTGGTTTTCTTTCAGAACATGGCTAACGATTCAGAAAACAAAGACCTCAGATCTTAGAACAGAGACAAATTAATGGGAAGGAGAAATAAGACAAAACACACCGAAGGGAGCCATAAATTCTTCAGTATTCAGAATTTTCATAACACATTTATCTCAAGCAAAGAATACACTTCAACTAAGGTTTGTCATCTCCTGTATTATCTCCCATATGTTATTCAATACTAATATCGAAAAGAAATGACATGTTTACCAATATATCTTTGAAAGGGGAAGTTTGTGTGTTTATTTTAATTTTCCATGGCTTCATTAGATGAAGTTATTTCAAAAAATGGCTAAATGACTTGTGGGTACAATTTATAGACTAACATGTTTGCAAAATAAAGGTGTCATGTGTCAGGGCAAGTACATTAGAAACCAGTCACTGAATTGTTAAGGTTTATGATATTGACAAAGCCCGTGATTATCCCCCTGCTTAGCTATCAACCTAACATGCTCATATGTGAGATTCCAGATCGGGCCAGAGAAAAAAGGTGCGAGATTATTTTGGTCTTTGCAGAAACCAAGGCTTCATACATCAGACAGCACTTTAATCGGGACACTGAAACAAATGTAGAATCATTTC
This sequence comes from Peromyscus maniculatus bairdii, assembly GCF_049852395.1. Lineage (NCBI taxonomy): Eukaryota > Metazoa > Chordata > Mammalia > Rodentia > Cricetidae > Peromyscus > Peromyscus maniculatus. The sequence continues at coordinate 9,560,684 of NC_134870.1, forward strand.
CATTTTTAGTTTCACAGCCCACTTGTTAGTGCTGCAAAGGAACAGGGTGTTATGATAACCATTTGATGTTTATTTTAGGTGTGCATTATTCTTTTGAGCACGTTCCCAGATGCGAAGCTTGATTACTCTTTTAGCACCATCTGGTTAGGGTTGACTCAGTGGAAGCTTACTCAAACCTGGCTGGAAGTAGGATATATTATTTCTAAAAGTTTAACATAAAAAAGATAATGAGCCCAACATTTATTTAAATATTATAACATCTAATGTTTTCAGGAACATAATCAAAACCTAGAGTATGTAGGCTTAGAGTTCCTACTGTAAGCAAAATCAAAGAAATACTAGCGAAGTTGAGAAAACAATCCCACCCAATTTAGTTCCTAAGTCAAGCCATCAGTGTGGGTCTTTTTAAGATCAACTGTGATGATCAAAATTCATTTGCTATAATTGCCCATTTTAAATTCCTGCTCCAGAAAAATAAAAAGGTTTGGGTTTTCTTTTCCTCATGCTACTTTACCTCAGATACTGTGGAGTGCTTCAGGAGACATTTTTTTTTGCTAGAAACACATAAGAATTAATAAAACTTACCTCACAGCTATTAGTCATAGATAACTAAAAAATATTAGGGAAGTCATATCATCTGGCAAGATTATTACAAATTAATAAGTTAATATTAAAATGAAGTCTGCTAATAGTTTTTGAGTAGTAGATTTCTTAAGTAGGAATACCTAAATATGTTGACATTTTTGTAATATATTTTAAACTCTAATGTTAAGCACCATAATAAAAAAGGGTTATATACTCACCTAACCTTTGCACCATTAAGCATGAAGTTTTAAGTGTAGCAGGGTTTAAGTAACATGCTTAATCAATAAATTGTTATTTATTGCTAAATTTCTAAGCTTAGAGTCCACACCTCTCCTTTTTCAATCAAATTCACAGTGGTATGTAAACACTTTCACTCTTTGAAAAAGATTAAGTTAAAATTTGCAATTTCAATTCAGAATATTGTATCCAATCCTTGTCATGTTTCGAATAGGTACATAAACAGTTCCACTTCAGGAGGATTGGAAATATGTAGTACATGTTGAGCACAATTTCTCAATATTTGTTACTGTATATTTTTCAGGCTCATGAGGAACTAATCCTTTTGATTTTCTTTAAGTCAGCTACTTGGTTGGTTAATCATGAGAATAACAATTTACTCCTCTGCCAATACCATGGTAAATAATTTCCCAGTTTAGAACATAAAATTTGTTTTTATTCATTCATAAAAGTTGCAATATGAACCTGACAGATAACAGTTAATTTGGAGAAAATGAAGGATTTTCTTTTAATTCCAATAAAATCATGAAAAGAGACAGGAGAATTCAAGAGGAAGAAAAGAAAAGCATTTTGAACAACATTCTCAACTATGAACCCACCAAATACTTGGGTCTCTATATTGTACCATCATTTGCAAGGCTGGGTTATGTGGGAAATAAGGCATTGACACTTGTGCAGTGATGTATCAAATGAATTTTTCCGTTGATGGCGTTAGCACAATTTGACGGATGCTGGCTGAATGCTGCAGATAAAATATTTTGCTTGAAGACATGACTATTGATCACTATTAACAAAGTCCAATTGAACTTGAAACTCTGAAAACTAAGCTAGTACATTTTTTAACTCAAACCTGTCTCATTCTCCTGCTGTATATTCAGGTTTTCTGTCATTTTTTTGAGATTCTTTTCTGTGATTCTGCACAATTTTGGATCCCTCACAGAGTTCTTGTAATTTTTTTTTTATCCTTATTTTCAAAGCCACATTGAACTTCATGAAATTTTTACTTTGAAAATTTATAAAGCCTGGAAAATCATTCTGGTTGGAATTTTTAATTAAGTCAGAAAAAAAAAATATCTCCAGTTTTGATTCCTTATGTCACTCAGAAACATTTCATCTCATTAAAATGCAGTTTAGGAAAAGTTAATGATGATGAGTGTTAGGCTTCTGCCATCTTTCTTCTCAGACATAACTCAGTGTTTTTTTTTTTTGTTTAATTCAAAAGATATTTAAATAAGAGAAATTTAATATGTATTGGTTGATTTTTGGCCACATTGTCAATAGGTAATAAATTGTAAATAATCATTTTAATTGATGTTTATCCATTTCCTGTTTCTTGTGTTACAACTAAGTATAAAAATCCAGAATGCCTATACATGAAAAGTAAAGTGCCCAATAACTCCTGCATGTGTAAGGGTAATAGGCTTACAAAGCTATTATGGGAAAAATAAAGTTGCTGTTTTATCTTGACATTCAAAATACTTTTGCTTCACAACAACCATTATATTCTCTGCATTTCGGACATTTGATTATTTTCTTGATATTCTTGTTTCTAAATGCAATTAAATTATATAGTATATTATTAATTATATATATATATATATATATGTTGTTTCTTTAGCACTTAATGTTTAATATTTTTATGATAAACAGAAATTTTATGGGCAATATTTTTGTTAAACAATTCAATGATGATTTAAAATTTATGTACTTGAGGCTTTTCAGATGAATAATGTAAAATTGATACTTTTCATTTTACATACCATCCTCAATTCTCCCTCCTTCCCCTTCTCCTACCCCCTACCCCCCACTTACCTCATGCCACCCTCCATCCACTCCTCAGAGGGAGTAGGCTCTACCTTGGGTAGTCAACAAAGACTGGCATATCAAGTTGAGGCAGGGCTTAGCCCTTCCTCCCTCAATTAAGGCTGAGCAAGGCATCCCACCATAGGGAATGGGCTCCAAAAAGCCAGTTCATGTACCTGGGATAAGTCCTGGTCCTCATGCCAGGAGCCTGCAATCAGTTCAAGTCTCACAGTTGTCACCCACATACAGGGGGCCTAGTTGAGTCCCATGCAGATTCCCCAACTGTCAGTCCAGTGTCTGAGAGCTTCCACTAGCTTGGGTCAATTATCTCTTTTCCATCATGATCTTGACTTCACTTGCTCATCTGATCCCTCCTCCTTCTCTTTAAATGCTCTCCAGGAGCTCAGCCCAGTGCTTAGCTGTGGATCACTGTATCTGCTTCCATCAGTTACCGGATGTAGGTTCTATGATGACAATTAAAGTAGTCACTAATCTCATTACAGTTGAAGGCCAGTTGAGGGACTCTCTCCACTGTTGCTAGGAGTCTTAGCTGGGGCTATCTTTGTGAAATCCTGGGAATTTCCTTAATACCAGGTTTCTCCCTTGCTCATTGTGGCTCCCTCTATCAAGACATCTCTTTCTCACTAATTAGACTACCAGAGCTCCACCCAGGGCCTAGTCATGGATCTCTGCATCCAGATTCCTCAGTCCTTGGATGGGGTTTCTGGCACAACTATTAGGGTGTTTGGCCATCCCATCACCAGAGTAGGTCAGTTCTGGCTGTCTCTCTACCATTGCCAGCACTCTATTGTGGGGGTATCTTTGTGGATTTCAGTGGGCCTCTCTAGCTCTTTGTTAGCGAGAAAGAGGAAGGTTTATATGAGGGAGAATTGTTGAAACCAAGGTTGGATAAAGCACAGGGACAAATAGCCAAACAAATGGAAACACATGAACTATGAACCAAAGGCTGAGGGGCCCCCAACTGGATCAGGCCCTCTGAATAGGTGAGACAGTTGATTGGTTTGATCTGTTTGGGAGGCATCTAGGCAGTGGTACCAGGTCCTGTGCTCATTGCATGAGTTGGCTGTTTGAAACCTGGGGCTTATGCAGGGACGCTTGGCTCAATCTGGGAGGAGTGGACTGGACCTGCCTGGACTGAGTCTACCAGGTTGATCTCAGTCCTCGGGGGAGGCTTTGCTCTGGAGGAGGTGGGAATGGGGAGTGTGTTGGGGGGAAGGGGAGGGGGCAGGAAGGGGAAGAACAAGAGAATCCGTGGCTGATATGTAGAACTGAATGGTATTGTAAAATAAAATAAAAGGAAAAAATAAAAATAAAAAAAATTAAAAAGAAAGACATGTCTTTCATTGCTTTCCCTCTCTGTCCCTCCCACAACTCAGCCATCTGGATCCCTCATGTTCCCTGCCCCCATTTCCTCCCTTCCAACCCCCACTTGCAGTTTACCCAAGAGATATTAACTATTTCCTTTTCCTGGGGCCCTCCATGTGCATCACTCTTACGGTCCTCTTTTTAACCTAGCTTCTTTGGTAAACTGTATTTTAGCTTCTCTGGTGGATTGTATCCTGGTTATCTTTTGCTTTGCATCAAAGACCCACATATGAGTGAGTACATACTGTGTTTATCTTTCTGGGTCTGGGTTACCTCATTCAGAATGATTTTTTTTCTGATCCCATCTATTTGCCTACAAATTTTATGATGTCATCATTTTTTTTTTACCATCAAATAATACTCTATTGTGTAAATGTACCACATTTTCTTTATCCATTATTCCACTGAGGGGCATCCTTCTCATAGACCTCAAAAGAACAATACTCAACTTTGGAAAAAACAAAGAAACAAACAAACAAACAAAACAGAATAGCCAAAACAATGCTGTACAATAAAAGAACTTCCTCCAGAGGCATCACCATCCCTGACCTCAAGCTTTATAATAGATCTATAGTAATAAAAACAGCTTGGTATTGGCATAAAAACAGACATGTGGATCAATGGAATTGAATTGAAGACACTGACATTAATCCACACACTTATGAACACTTGATTTTTGACAAAAAAAGCCAAAATTGTACAATGGAAAAAAGAGAATCTTCAACAAATGGTTCTGGCACACTGGATGTCAACATGTAGATCCACATCTATCTCCATGTATGAAACTCAAGTCCAAAAGGATCAAAGACCTCAACATAAGTCCAGTTACACTGAACCTGACAGAAGAGAAAGTGGGAAATAGACTTGAATGCATAGGTACAGGAGATGACTTTCTAAATATAACACCAGTTGCACAGACACTGAGAGCACCAATTAATAAATGGGACCTCCTGAAACTGAGAAGCTTCTATCAGTCAATTAGACAAAATGGCAGCCTACAGAATGAGAAAAGATTGTCACCAACCCCACATCTGACAAGAGGACTGATCTCCAAAATATATTAAGAACTCAAGAAACTAGACCTCAAAATATCAAATAATCCAATTAAATAATAGGGTACAGATCTAAACAGAATTCTTAGCAGAAGAATTTCAAATGGCCAAAAGTCATTTAAGGAATTGCTCGACATCCTTAGTCATCAGGGAAATACAAATCAAAACAACACCATCTTACACTTCCCAGAACGGCTAAGATCAAAAACACTGTTGACAGCTTATGTTGGAGAGGATGTAGAGTAAGGGGGACTCTCTTCCACTGCTGGTGGGAGTGCAACTTGTACAGCCACTCTGAAAAGTGTGTATCAGAATATTGGGAATCAACCTACCTCACGACCCAGAAATACCAGTTTTGGGCATATACCCCAAATATGCTGGATCATATCATAAGGACACTTGTTTAACTATGTTCACAGCAGCATTATTCATAATTGGGAGGACCTGGAAAAATTAATTTTTTTAATTCTTTTTTTTTGCAGTGGGAAGATTGTTCACTGGTTATAACATTTTCTTTAATAGTAAGAACCTGAGTTCAGATCGACATAGCCACACAAGGTCACATGGCATGCACATCAAATATCTTAGCACTCATATAGCAAGATGAGAAGCTGAAGCAGCAGACACTTCAGAAGATTATGGGCCAGAGAACCTGATATATTCAACAGTGAACAGCAGCACCCTGTCTCAACCTAGGTGGGATGCAAGCCAAGCAATACCTGCAGTGACCTTCTGACCTCATCACATGGACCATGGCACACTTTCTCTACACTCAGAGGTGCAGAGAATTTACACACACACACACACACACACACACACACACACACACACACACACACACACATCACCAACATACATGCATACATAACACACATACACAAAAATGAATAAACAAAATTAAACAATGAATAGACTGTTCTTTTATAACCTCCCACTATTGAGAAATATTTGATACAAATTAATAGTATAGAATGGTGGTTGATTCCTGAAAAATACCTGAAAACCAAATTAACTCTGGAAAGAAGTTAAGGAAGTACTTGCCTTAAAAACATAACTATGTTTATATTTCAGTGCACAAATTTAATTTTATCTCATAGGAGGTGTACCAAGAAACCTATTCAAGAGGAATATAGCAACAACACTAAATCTTCTTATATAATTTTATTTTTATTTCTAATGTATTAAGGTATTTATCTGTCAGTTAAGTATTCAAGATGTAATTTCATGCCATGTCCAATGAGTGATTTATAACTCATTTTCTTCTTGTTTATGCAAGAAGAGTATATACTACTTTTATGATTTGAGGAAACATCCTCTTTAAAACTCACCACAGTGACAATATTGAGGTCAAGCTAATAGAAGATGATGAGCATGTGTAAGATTGGTGTCAGTGTAAAAAAATAAAATAAAACAAGCAAACAAACAAAAAGATATAATATAGTTAAACTTAAAGACACCTGTTAGACAGATGTCCCAGGCTCTTTTTAAAACATGTTTATTTTAATTATACATGTGAGTGCCTGTATGTATGTATGTGCACCATGTGCATGGCTCATGCCCACTGAAACCAGAAGAAGGTATCAAATGGTATGAAAGTTGAGTTACATTTGTTATTATGATCTGTCATTTGGGTGCTGAGAAATATACCCAGGTTCTCTGCAGGAGCAACACATGCTTTTAATCACTGATATCTCTGCAAGACAAAATACAAGGCCCTTGATTTGTCAATGGAGGAAGAAGAGACCAAAAGAAATGGGAATTGAATGCCTTGGTAATCAAGTCATATTGTTCTGTTTCTCTGTGGTATATTTAAAAGTGTTATTGTTAATGTGTGCATATGTGTATGTGTACACAGAGGTTTCTTCATGGATACCTCTTCCAAAATGCTATTCAAATATTAGCTATACACACATCTGAGTAACAGTACATGAGGCCTTCATTCTCTATTACTCCAATGTTATTCATAATTATCTATTAAGTAGACCAGTAACTATATAGTTGAGGTAGGTGAGCACCACATTCACAATTAATTTTATTGCCAATGCTAATAAATGCAGACATGCAGATGTAGGAATAGCCATTTGTTTTTTTTTTTTTTTTTTTGGTTTTTTTTTTTTCGAGACAGGGTTTCTCTGTGTAGCTTTGCGCCTTTCCTGGAACTCACTTGGTAGCCCAGGCTGGCCTCGAACTCACAGAGATCCGCCTGGCTCTGCCTCCCGAGTGCTGGGATTAAAGGCGTGCGCCACCACCGCCCGGCAATAGCCATTTGTTAAAAGCAATTTTTCCTATTAATTATTGAGGATTCAGTAATTTTCTAAATGCTCTATAATACATTACTAATGCTATTCATTACCTTTCAACAAAGACATTTTTTAAGGCAGAAATTTTAGTTCAAACAAAGCCACACTGATTGTGAATAGAAGTAGTCTCCCCCTCACAGAAAACTCTTTCAAGTTATAAAAGGCGAAGTGAAATGTGCCTTATAAAATTGAATGAATTGTCAATTGACCAGTAATTCTTGTGCTACTTTCCACGGGGCAAAATGAAAAAAATTCTATAAGAGTGAAGAGCAGAAAAAAAAACATAAAATTGGTGTGGATTCTTTCACTGGGTAAGGGAAAAAAAGTGCCACAGACAAAGGAAAGAGACTTTGGACTTGAAATATAATGAAAGTGATTTTTCTGAACAGATGAAGCAGATGGCATTTACAAAAGCAACTGTACTTTGTGAATAGTCTAGAGTTTTCTTTGGTTCTCTTCTTTTCAGAGAACATAACACTTGAAAATGCACTGGGTCTCAAAGTTGATTACCAGCTTCTCACTCTTATGGAAGCAGCTCAAATTTAACCCTTGCAACTTTAAAATAGATGAGTTTTGTCAACAGCCAGTATTTCTGGTGGGAATAACTTGATAGAGGAAGTCGGGCATACTTCTTACTACACTATTTGAAAAAAGAATACAAAGTTTAAGATTAAAAAAACTTGCAAGAGAAATTCAAAACTCTCTAAAATAAGAATTCTATAAAATATATTAATCCTTTTGGCAAATCCGAAGGTCTTGCAAAATTCTTCTACCAGTATCCAAAATAATGCAGGTGACTGATTAATGCATACTTTCTCCACCACTACTGAAAAAAATCAGACATATTGGAGTAGATATTATAAAGAATGGTTAATATTAGTTATTTTTAGACACAAATGAACTATTAATAAATACATGGACATTAGGAATATGAAGGGTTTTTTTTTAATCCAAAGAAGCCAAGCCACTATAGATAGTTACAGTTTTTATGTCCATATCAGAGACAATTGGCTAGCACCAAACAGGAACAGTTTGGGATTTGCTGAACTGTACTGCTGTATATATACTCTACCCTGTCACCAGGCCTGTCACCAGACTTGTTCAGAGGACAAGTTTCAAGCTCATGATTAACTCTCAGAATTATGGGAAATTACTACAAAGGTTAAGATTAGTGGTTCTCAACTTGTGGGTCTCAACCCATTTGTGGGTAGAACTAACCTTTCACCGGGGTCATATATAACATATCCTGAATATCAGACATTTACATTGTGATTCATAACAATAGTAAAATAATAGTTATGAAGAAACAACAAAAAAATTATGTTAGTGGTCACCACAACATGAGGAACCATATAAAAGGCTCGCAGCATTAGGGAGGTTGAGAACAACTGTCTTAGGGTAACAACCAAATTAAATACCCTAATCCATAGACATTCAGGTTTTTTTCTTCTTTCTGAATTAACTCCCAGTGAACTTGATTATTTTGCAGGTGCATTTCTTAGTTAGGCATGTTTGAACCCACATTTTATTTCAGAATCAGATCTCTCCTCCTCTGCTCAGATAATAAACCCAGCTACCTGCCATTAACATGTTAGATACCCCTAGTCATCATGTCGCTCCACTCATGACACTGGTCCTCTCTAGATCCTCATCTAAGCAAAAGGTCTTTAGTTCGTTCAACATTTTGGGGAGATGTGAGTCACCCTCAAAGATGTATTGAAACAATTGACCATCAGCCTTCGTCAAATAATAAATATATTTTCTTAAAATCCCTATTAACGCTATCCTACTATACATTTTTAATTTTCCCAACAAAATCCTATAAAGACATGTGAGTCTATGATGCAGGCCAAGAATGCCTTCCTTTTGTGGTTTATTTACTCAAATGATTAAATCATCTAGATATCTCCATGTTCATTTATATACCATCTTATTATGTATGAAAACCAGCAATAAGCTAATGGAAAAAAAAGATAATTTGAGAGAACAGGAGGGAAGCAGAGAGTTGGGGAAGAGAGAGAAAAAGAAAAACAGACAGAAAGACAGACAGAAAGACAGACAGAAAGAGACAGAGACAGAGACATTTATCTCTTGCTGGCCTGGATCTCATAAAGAAAAGGCTATGTGCCATGGATCCACATGGTTCTACCTCTGAAGTGCTGGGTTTAAAGTCATGTGCCAACACCTGGCCTAAAATACAATTTTAAATAAACTTAATATGTCTTAAAATGCATACTCCAGATTAAATACATATTTCATTTTTTATGAAATCTATGTCCCCTGTTTTGATCTGCTAAAGAAGATAGGAATTATACATTATATTTTACTATGGTGTCTCAAAACTCAATTCCAGCATCAGCGTGGTAACAGTTATTTAGTAAATAAAATTGAGATAATAAGTAAGCAACAGAAAATATATGAAAATCAATACTAAAAACTAAAAAGATGTACTTCTATATAGTCTATATTTTCTATGATCCATTAAATTAAAACATGCATGAAACTGGATGATTAAACTCAGAAGAATAAATACTATGTTTTTTTCTGCTTAGATGATTTATACATCTAGTTTTTACTTCCATATATGTATAGAAGTAAACTAGATTGTCTTGGGGATTGAAGAGGAAAGAGAAGAGTGGAAAATAGTATCTATGGAATCATCACTGTATGTAATAAATATTCTGCAATTAAAAAGTTTACATTAATGCCAGGTGATGGTAGTGCACACTTTTAATCCCAGCACTTGGGTGGCAGAGCCAGGATTACCTCTGTGAGTTTGAGGCCAGCCTGCTCTACAGAGTGAGAGCTAGGACAGGCACCAAAACTACACAGAGCAACCCTGTCTCAAAAAACAAAACAAAACAAAATTACATTAAAAATTAAATAAAGCTTGCTATCATTGTTTAGATCTTACTAAAATAAGTTTATGATAATTTGAAGATTATTCTAAATGTGATAAATCTACAGGAGTCTGTTTAATAAGTATTAGGGAAATTTATTAAGGTAAATTGAAGAAATAAACTGGTGAACATAGAACAAAGTAGACAATGGAAGTTGTCCTCTGATATGACGGGGAGCGAATCCACCTCACAAGCAGGAGCAAGGAGAAGGGGCATGTGACCCTTCTCCCTCTCCTTTTAAGAGGTCACATACAATAACAGGAAGCACCACCTCCTTCAGGCTCTATAGCCCAAAGAGATAGGCAGAGCAAATACCAAGACACTTCCCCTTTAGTCTAAATAAGAAGGTTCTAAACTTAATGCAAACTATATATAATAAGAATAATTATCATGTATTGTCCGGGAAGAATAAAGGGTAATAACATAAACAAATATAGAACTACAACCAACACAAATAACATCAAACAAGAAAGATATGCTAAATGTCCAGAACATAGGTAAGTGGCAATAGCTATCCTATTTTGAATGTTCTAACTCTAGGACTAATATGTTCTAACTAAAATATGAGAAGACTGTAACTGTAACAATCTAGTCTTCAATTCCATCAAAGACCTGAGAAGAAACATAATAATATCTGAGAAAATGGAAAATGCAAGCAAGCAATTTCCAAAATTTTAATGAGACTATACAGAGACAGCTGACAGCCTCCATAGTCATCCAAAGTTTCTCTGGGGCATCCAATTCGGGTACAGACCTGACAGATCATTTTCAGAAGCAGAAATTTTGAAAGATCATCTTACCCTGTCTTGGCAGAATTCAGTAGTAGCTTTTCCTTGTTGGAAAGAACAGTGTTCATACTATCAGCAGTGGAGACAAGGGCAGTTCTTTGCCCAGCAGGTCATTTTGTGCAAAAAAAAAAAAAAAAAAAAAAGACAAACTTCCAAATGGAAATTTCTAGAAGCCCAATGTTCTTTTGGGATCAGATTGGTGCTGACCAGGAGCAATCATTTCTCAAATCAACAGAATTCTAAGTTATCAAAACATTTAAATGCCATATTCTCTAGGTCTATGAAATGTTTGAAGATTACCTATCCATCTGACATATGTTTCTCTAAATCTAGAGAACCTAGCTAACATAACTATAGAATTGACTAGCATGGATGAATATTGTTCTATAAGTCTTATCTACCTAAATAACCTGAGGATTAAGGCTTCACATTAAAAGATAAGCAGTCTGTAAGCAGTTGTGCTGTATAAGGACAATAACCTCAAAATTGTGACAATACACAAAATATCTTAAACAGAGGTAGAAATTTATAGTGCAATATTCAACATGACAACAATATCATTAATATGTATCAATATACAAAATATCCTAAATAAAGGTAAAACATACATAAAGTGTAATAAATATAATTTTACATTTGTGTCAGTATACAAAATATTTCAAACAGGAGTAGGAATATTGTGGGATGACTCATCCCTAACCGTCTTGAGTGCCAGATGGTCCAAACAAGTAAAAAAGATACTTTCTGAGAGCCAGCCTGGGTCTGCCTGATGGTCTTAGCAACAGCTGAAACATGATCTGGAGATGACCTGGACCAATGAGAGGCAGCCATGGCACACCAGCTGATGCATATTCATCAGACCTCCCCCAAGGGTGGGGTGGAGGGTATATGAGGCTTGCCTCCTCCTGAATAAACTGAGCTTGTTATTTGGACATTCTCCCGGAGTCTGTGTGGTTTGACTCTGCGCCTACTTGGCCCCTAACCCCAAGGGAACAACAGCAAGGACCCTGCTACATCTGGTTTCAAGGACCCTGCTACATCTGGTGCCGAAACCCAGGACATTTGGTACTTGAACAGGGTCTGTTTGTCTCCCTTTACTCATGTGCGGCGCTGGTTGAGAAGAAGTTGGTTGTGTCAAAGACCATGCTACATCTGGTGATGAACTATGGGAAATTTCTTCCCTTGCAGGAAAGAGGCCCCTACTGGAGCCCTTAAGTCCCTCCTAACCAGCCAGGGGCTCTGGGCTACAACATCAGAACTAGAAAGGTTTTGGGTGGAGGCTGTGGAGCTTGCTCCAGGGATCTCTTCAGAGAACATATGGGAACCTGATTTTTGGATAAGAGTTCTGTTCCTGGCCAGAAAAAAAGGAAGTGGCCTCAGGAGTAACTCTCCAATTGTTTGTTATGCCCATTTTGTTGACTAAAATTGCTGGCCTAAAGTCATCATCTACTGAGGCCCACAATAAACACTACCCGAAACAATTTAACACTAACTTATCTTTCGCCTTCATTCCATCCATGACTGTTATTTCCTCTGCCTCTGCTGGCAAGGAAAGGCATGAGAATAGACGTAAAGTGAAGGAAAGGGATGGAAAGAGAGAGGAAATGCTTGCAGCAGCATCTAAGCCTATACCGGCAACCCTTCTCTCTGTTCCCCCCATGCCTCGAGTGACTACCCCTCCCCTACTGCAGTATCCACAGAGTGATTTGACCGGATGTCTGCCTGCCAAGCCAGCTTCTCCGCATACCTCCCAGCCTGTTCTACCTATGGTGCCACACATGCCCACCATGGCATTTCCAGTTAATGTGGGCCCCAATACGGCTAACCAGCCATGGATACCTACCCCTCTTACAGACCTGTCTTTGGTCCGTAAGGCTGCTAATGAACCAGGTCCTGACTCACCATATTTTGATCAAGTCCTACGACAATGGGCAATGCATTTACAGACTTATTATGACTGGCACCATTTGATGAAGGCTGTGTTGGAGCCTGTGGTCTTCCTTCATTGGCAAGCTGCCTATGATAACCAGGCTGAGGCTCAGGCTCATTTTAATATACAGTGCAACATTACTGTTTCTCTCAAGATGCTTACTGGCCGAGGACCATATGTTAACCCTGTCATACAAACCCAAATTGAACAACACACTTATTTACTTGCCTTGGGAGACACCACTGCTCTGAGTACATTAAAGGGATCCCATCACCCTTCAGCGGCAACACTCTGTTCCCCTATTAACCCAGGGGCGAGGATATGCTTGCATTTTTCCCCAGAATATCACCACACTGATATGGGTACCCTCCAGAGACGTGCATCCAGGAACAGACCAAGAGACTGGACAAAGAAGAAGCTTCAGAGGGGTAATGTATGATTTGTCCTGCTACTGTGACATTCATTAGCAAAGGTCATGTCATCACTGACATGCGACCCTAGAGATTAAACAATTGCCTCACCCCCTACAAGGTCGATTATACACCACCAGAAGGACTTCAATCGACATGATAAAAATAACTGGAGTCCCATCCATGTCCTTGAGATTGAAATTTTTGACTAATCCTTCTTTTGTTCAAATATCTTCTGCAACAGTTTCACCAACAGCAGGCAGCCACAAAGACAACCCTACAGGTTTTATTGGCTCTCAGATACCTAGATCAAAGCCCTCCTAGAGAGATAATGCACTGAGATACAGAAGGCTACTGCCTAAAGCCCACCACCCAGACAGCTCTCCAGGATTGATGCTCTTCCAGGGCTGGTTGTCAATGACGGATATGAGCTTGTTTGGCAAGCCAATCTAATACAGGCACAGTCCATTATGCAGTGCTCTCCTGAGGTGGGGTAAACAAGGTTAGAGCAATGCACCCTAGCTCCCACTGAGCATGCCCTATAAAATAATAAAAAGGGGTGGATATGTGGGCTGACTCATCTCTAACCGTCTTGAGGGCCAGACGGCCCAAACAAGTAAAAAGGGTACTTTCTGAGAGCCAGCCTGGGTCTGCCTGAAGGTCTTAGCAACAGCAGCTCAAACATGAACTGGAGATGACCTGGACCAATGAGAGGCAGCCATGTCACACCAACAGATGCATATTCATCAGACCTCCCCCAAGGGTGGGGTGGAGGGGTATATAAGGCTTGCCTCCTCCTGAATAAACTGAGCTTGTTTTTTGGACATTCTCCCGAGAGTCTGTGTGATTTGACTCTGCGCCTACTTGGCTGCCACCCCCAAAGGGAACAAGAGCAAGGACCCTGCTACAGAATATGTGTACAATATAACAAATATAGTTTCATATTTGTATCGATATAAAAATTATCTTAAACAGGGATATAAGAATAGTTTACATTTATATCAGTATATAAGAATTCATATCAGTACAAATTATCCAAGACTGATAGTTTGCTAAATCAGTTTATTAATAGATATAATAATCTACCTTAATATACTATATATATCCATTCACCTATTTCTTTTCTAATGGAGAATAGTGAACCTAAATTTCATTTTTCCACCCCTAACCCTATAGCCATCTATCCATAATTCTGAGGAAAATGAAACCTTTGGGAGAAGAGTGTCATTTTCTTAGAATTGCTTCCTGCTATTTATGGGGCAATGGTCTCAATAGGGCTAGCCATAGAGTCTGTAGCCAGTCTCAGAGTAATGGGTAAAATTGTCTGAGATTTTGGCTAGAAGTGTAGTATGATGGACCATTTTATCTTAGAACTGTCCCAAAGAGTTTTCACTCCAAAGCTGATCACTGAGTAATGTTCTTAGATACAATGGCATCTTCCTGGACTGAGTAGAGTCATTGTTCTGGGTCCCATCTTCCTTCTGGAGATTTCAGAGATTGCTATTGGGAAGACTTATTTTCACTGTGGAAAACTTGAACATTATTAATATCAAAATGAAAACTTTGAATCTTAAGACAACAAGACATGTGAGGAAGGATTCTGGGAAATCAAGAATAAGCATGGAGAGAAATAGAATCTTGATAACAATGGTCCTTAGATTATTGGTTCCTTCTGGCTCAGACCAAATGGTCTTCTGATATAAGACAGAATCTCCTAATATTTCTTTGAGCAACACACTGGGTTTATAGAAGGAGAGACCCACATTCCAACTCCAAAGCCAGTTTGATTTATAATTGTATTGGGACCACAACTCTTCATAGTTAAAGAGATATTGATGTTAGACAGTGAGATATTACCTTGTAGAGTATATTGATAACAATAGGTTCTTCCCTTCTGCTGTAGATGTCTGGGTGTCTAAGGCCTTATGATTTCTGGAAGATGGGTACTCCTATTATCCTGTAAAGACAAAATACAGAACCCTGACCTGACCCTTGTTTGTTGAGTTTTTCTTACAACTTGTAGAGATGTCACATTGGTGGATGAGTTTTTACTTCTCCTCATGAAGGGGTTTCTCCTGTGTGAAGCAAATATTTATTAATTTTGTTGGTATCCATTGCTTTTCCTCTCCTGCAGAAACAAAAGCAAAATCCCTTCCCCAATGTAGGATGTATCCTGGTTTCCATTCTGAGGTCAACACATCTTTGAAGTAAACTGGTTGGTTTAGCTCAGAAGTTTTTTCTCAAGAAAGATCAATTACAGACTATTAATGATTTTCAAAAATTATTAGGAAGCATTTACAACTTACAGACCATCATTAGAATACCTAAATATGAACCAGTAAATTCAGCCAATACCCTAAAAGGGGACAAAGTCTTAAATATTCCAAGAGACTTATCAGCTGAAGCTGAGAAGGAATTGGCTCTAGTAGAAAAAAAAAAAAAACAATTCAAGAAGCACATGTGGATCATGTGAATCCAGAACTTAAATACATTCTGGTCATACTCCCCTCCAGACACTCCCCCACAGGGATTTTGATGCAAAGGGAAGATATTATATTGGAATGAATATTTCTACCAAGTAAACCAAGTAAGAACTTAAAGACATCTCTGCAATTGATATCTATTGAGTTGTACCTTCTAGGGACTAATTTTTTGTAGATCTATCTTATATCCTAAGTAATTAACAGATTTCCCTCTTTGTAATATTTCAGGAGCAATTTGTAATCCCTAGCAAGGCAAACTTTCTTTACTTCTTCAAATGTGGTTTTTAAGGTGTCTAACTTCGGATCAGCTAATAAGATATCATCCATATGTAGGTAGATTATAGATTGTGGAAATTTTGCATGAATTATTTCCAACAGTTCTTACACAAAATATTGGCACATGGTAGGGCTATTTAACATTCCCTGTGGGAGGACCTTGCATTGACATCTCTTGACTGGCTTGGAATTATTATAAGTAGTTACTGTGAAGGCAAATTTTTCTCTCTCTTTTTCTTACAGAGGTAAATAAAGATACAATCTTTTAAGTCAATAACTATAATAGGTCATTCTTGAGAAGAGGCAAGGGCATTATCCCATTCTGTAAGAGGCTCATAGGTTGAATTACTTTATTTGTGGCTCTCAGATCTGTCAGCATACTCCATTTACAAGACTTATTTTTAATAACAAATACAGGAGAATACCAAGGGCTGGTAGATTCTTCAATGTGGTGAGCATTTAACTGCACCTGAACCAATTGTTCTAAAGCTTATAGTTTCTCTTATAGTGTCATATGCCATTGTCCAACCCAGATGGTTTTATCCATTAGACATTTTAAAGGTAGGGCCACTGGTACTTCTGAGAGTTCAACAGAAGTTGTGCTCTGTTTATGTTCAGCCTGAATGGTTGGTGGCTGCTTCTTATAGTATCTTATAATATTATTCCTAGAAAAATGAATTGGTCTATATTCCACTCCTGAGATTGGAGGAGTTTTAATCTGAGTATTCTATTGCTATAACAGATCTCAGCCCCCAAGGTTCATTGCTGCATTTGCCACATATGGCTTCAGCCTTCCTCTCTGTCCGTCTGGCACTATGCATTCAACCCATCTTGAACTTTGTTTTACCTGAGATAGGGTTATAGTCCCTAGAAGTTGGACAGCTACCTCTTTAAGAGGCCAACTTGGATGCTATGATTTTGGTATAATCATAGTCACATCTGCATCTGTGTCCACTAATCCTTCAAGGACAATGTTATTAATTTGCACTTTAAGCTTTGTTCTTTGTTCATTTATGGAAGTCTGCCAAAATATTTGTTTTTGGTGTTTTTTTTTTTTTTTGGAATTTTTGACCCACCTGTCAAAGTTGTCCTATCATCTAGTACTGTATCATTCTTTACATTAGGCACCGGATTATTTAATTGTTCTGGGGAAGAGTTTTCTCTTCAGGGATTGAAAATGTTTGGACCACTCCATATTACAGAAAGCTGAGGCCTTCTGTATGGAATATCTCTAGGAAAAAATCATTGTTTCTAGGAATGCCTTGCCTACAATTCTTTTTTAGATGACCTTGTTTACCATAATTAAAATAGCTGACCTTTTTAAGAATTTTAGAAATCACTTCTTCTACGCAAGTTTCATCACAAGTGTGGAATCTAATATTAGCTGTATTTCTAATCCATTTATCTATGGGTGCTGATCTTGCCTTTAAAGACCTAATCACCTTTTTGGAATTTGAATTAGCACTTTCAAAAACAAAATGCTAAAGATTCAATTAATATTTTTTTCTAACTTTTGGATCTGATATCATTCTATTTATACCTGAAGTCAATATTTGTAAAAAAAAAAAAAAAAAAAATCAGTGAAGGCTTTTTTGGGGACATGTATAATTTTAGTCAATGACTTAGTCCTTTTTTCTGATTCTTCAAACCTGTCCCAGGCATTCAAATCTGCTATATAGCATAGGGCCAAGATGTGATTATCAAATCTAAACTATCTTTGCAAATCAGCATACTAGCCTTCACCAAGGAGCTGGTCTTTGGAAATTCCCATACCTCCACCCCTACCTCATTCTATGATCCTAGCTTCCTCTCTCTTCCTTGTTTTCTATTGTACTTGAGGACCAGCTTCCAATATTGCTGTAGCTAAATCTTTCCTGATTTGTAGAATAATTCTGTTCTGAGTTACAAATGAATTTAACATATGTTTCAGAAAAGGCAAATACATACCATATGAAACTACTATTACTTTAAACTTCTTCAAATCTAACACTTCTGCAGGATCTCAGGTAACTTCTGTATATCCATGGGGGTGCATATCATCTGGTGGTCATTCTTGAATGGTAATTGGATAAATTAAGGTTGGTTTTCTAATAACCTTGGATCAATCTCTTCACTTTCATAAGAGTAAAAGTAGGATCTGCTCTATATTCCTCTGTCTGTGAGTGAATACTTTTTTTTTTTTAGTTTCATTATTAGGTCTTTCTTAACATTGTAACTTATCAGTCAAATTTTCATATGTAGCAGAGATATCAAACTACATTTTTAAGGATGAAACATAAATTACCAAACCAATAATGATTATAATTAACATGATTATGTCAATCCCAACTAAATTGATTATTCTTTCATTTAATCTTTCCATTTTAAACCATCTGTTATGAAACATGCAGAGACCTAACTCCCTGCATCAAAATATTGTTCCTCACTTTTAACGTAGGAAATAATGTTTTTAAAAAAATACCAACCCCCCCACCCCATTAAGAATTTCCAGTTGTCTCACCAAATATGCTGATAATGGCAGAGAAGTTTGAGACTGACTGTTGCTACATCACACAGCTGGGCAGAGAATAGGGGCAGTGCACACACAGCCTGGCCCAGTTTCTTATATGTAGCTGTGGGCTGAGAGTGTGTGGTGGTGGCAGCAGCAGTAAAAGACCAAGTGAGTGTCGAGGCAGCTGACCTGATATGGCCCGGACCAGAGTAGAAGTTCCAGAAGGCAGTCTCAACTCATGGGGAGAGTGAACAAGTACCTGAAAAGTGTCCACAAGAGGATGTGTGGAAGAAATACGTGTAGAGAAAGCAAGGGCATGGGGCCCAGCTGCCTGAATGACAGAGCCAGCCCATGTTGGGCAGCTAACTCCAGCAGTGTTTAGGACCCAGCCACCTGTGCTATTTGGGTGCAGGCATGGGTGGCAGCGAGAGGCTGCTGCAGAGAGGGTGCAATGGGGAAATCCCAGAGATGCACAGAGAGCCTGGGGTGGAGGGGATAGAGGGAAAGCACATGCTGCAGTTATTCTGATGGCTCCAAAACTGATGGCAAACAGCTACTCCATAATCTTGTGCCCCCGTTGGGAGCCAGATATAGCATTTATCTAATTATTGTTTTGTCCACAAGTTGGCAAGAGAAGTGGTGGAGAAGCAACCCGTGACCTCTCTCTCTCCTTCCTTGATCCAAAGGAGGCAAATCTCTTTTAAGCCCCTCCCTACTACTTCCTATATATATCTTGGGACCTCTAAAAGCTCTATAGCTAATTTTAGTCTTCTAGTAGCTAGCTCTGTCCTCTGATTGAAGGTAAACTTGATTAACACAGCAGAGTGACAGTGAGAACAATTCTGCAACAGTACATTTTCCCTTTGCTGATAAGAATGAGAACTTATACAGCCACTTTGGAAATCAATATGGTGGTTTCTCAGAAAATCGAGAATGGATTTATCTCATGACCCAGCTATACCACTCTTGGGTATATACCCAAAGCACAGTCCATCATATCACAATGTTCATACCAGCTTTATTCATAATAGCCCAAAACCAGAAACAACTCAGATGTCACACAACTGAAGAACAGATTTAAAAAGAAAGATACATTTACACAATAGAGTATTACTCAACTGTTAAAAAAATATTAATATTAAATTTGTAGACAAAAGGATGAAACGATGAAAAAAACATCCTGAGTGAGGAAACCCACACCCAGAAAGACAAACATGGTTTGTACTCATTTATAAGTGGATATTAGCTGGAAAGTAAAGGTTAACCATGCTACAGTCCACAGACCAGAAAAGCTAAGTAACAAGGAGGGCTCAAAGGGAGTAGAATGTATGAATCTCTCTGGGAAGGGGAGGACTGAGGTCAGGTGAAGATGGGAACAGAAGGGATCAAGTAGGGGAGGGTGGAGGGAGAGAGTACTTGGAGTGCCAACAAAAATTGAAGGACATTTGGTAACAAGCCAGAAACCTAGTGCCATGGAAACTCCCAGGAATCTGAGGATGGCCCTATATATGATTCCTAGTAATGGGGTATAGGGACCCTGAACCTAGCCATCTTGTGTAACCAGTCAAGACTTTCAGTGGAGGGATTGGGACACCAACTCAGTCACAAAACTTTCACCGACAATTTGTCTTGCTTACAAGTTGTGGTGTGGTAAAATAGCTCAGAAATTATCGAAGAGGCCAACCAATGACTGGTCCAGCTTGAGAGCCATGCTATAAGAGGGAATCCACCCCTGACACTGCCTAGAGGGCCAGGACCCAGAGGCTGGATTGGCTAGAGACCCAAGATAGAACCAAACAGGATGCCCCTCTAAAATGTCAATGAAATGATTCCTAATGATATTCTGCCATACTTAGATCAGTGCATAGCCTAGTTGTCACCATAGAGGCTTCATCCATTCTGATGGAAACAGATGCAGAAACCCACAGCCAAACAGTAGGCACAGCTCTGGGAATCCTGAAGAATACAGGGAGTGAGGGTTGAAGGAACCAAAGGGGTCAAGGATACCAAATAAAATTCACAGAATCACCTGACCTGGGCTCATAGGGGATCACAGAGATGGAAGCAACAACCAGAGAGTCTGCATGGGACTCACCTAGGCCCTCTACATATATGTTATAGCTGTGTACCTTGGTCCTCTTGTGGGACTCCTAACAGTGGGAACAGGGCTGTCTCTGACTCTTTTGCCTGCTTTTAAGACACTTTTCTCCTCCTACTGAGTTACCGTGTCCAGCCTTATTAGAGGGGATTGTGCCTAGTTTTGTAACTTGATATATTATGCTTGGTTGGTATCCATGGTCGGCCTGCCTTTTCTGAAGATAAATGCAGGACATGGGGATAGAGGTTGACAATGAAGGGAGGAGTGAAGGAAGCTGCATTTGGAAGGCAATATGTGAAAGAAAAAAATAAAAAGAATAATTTGAAAAAAATTTAAAGCTGAAAAAAACCACAACCACAAAATCACTCTACATTCACTAACATACCTATATGAAGATAATGCAACAGAGAAGGTGGACTCATTCCCTTGAAGGTATATATACTGCTAGTTCCCTTAGAAAGTGCTTTGATATTTATTCAAATTTAAACATTGCCCTCTCATATGATCTATTGATTCTCCTTCTAGATGTTCACTGTGGTGAAGCACAAGTTGTGCATGCAATAAACCAGAGTGGCTGTGAAGATATCTTTGAATACCTTAAACACTGTCTTGCAAAATGAAGTCAGAGACAAACATTGAGATTGTATGAAGCCATTTATATGAAATTATAAAAGTGGAATTGGAAATATATAGTAGCAGAAAGTGATCACCTAGGGCTCTTGTGTAGTCAGAAGAGACAGAAGACAAAACAAGAAAATTATGTAAGAAAATGACATTCTTGCCGGGCGGTGGTGGTGCACGCCTTTAATCCCAGCACTTGGGAGGCAGAGCCAGGCAGATCTCTGTGAGTTCGAGGCCAGCCTGGGCTACCAAGTGAGTTCCAGGAGAGGCACAAAGCTACACAGAGAAATCCTGTCTCGAAAAACCAAAAAAAAAGAAAAAAAAAGAAAATGACGTTCTTGTTTTTTGTGCACCAGTGTTTACATAATATACCAATACCAAATATCAGCCTCCACTTAAAGTACATGTATTTATTATACATGATGTATAATTGTTTGAAATGTATAGTGTATGCACATATAATGCATATATTAGAAATCCCATAGAAAAGTTTCTAAAATTTCTACTTATTAATTATTTTATGTATAAAGTTTTTTGATCAGTAGCAAAGTTTATTAGTTACCCCCTAGAATATCTTCTTAATATTTTATTTTTATTGTGAGCCAACTTAAAATAAGTCAATTATAGCATCACCTATTTTTTCTAAATACATTGATATTTAGGTTTTTAAAGAGCTAGAATATCTTTAAAATTATATCTTCAGTTTTATGTTATGTAAATGAGTGTTTGCCTTTAGGTATGTTTGCCATATGAGTGCAGTGTGCTAGGAGTTACAGAGGGCTAGAAGCCACTATGTTGCTGGTAACCAAAACCAGCTCTTCTGCAATAGCAGATTATCCTGAAGGCTGGACCATCTCTCTAATCATGAGCACACTTTATTAATTTAAGTGCATCATCAAGTTCAGTATATTTAATTCAGCTAAGTTTTCAAATGTCTGTTGCAGTAGAGCTTTCTATATTGTTTTTTCTTAGCGATAGTTAAATCTACCATGTTTAGGACCATTTTATGTTTTTAGCTGCTTTATTTACTTTTGCTTTTGTCTTAACCATCTCCTTTCATATTCTTTCAGCTTTTCTTGGGTTTATTTCTTTATGCACAGAGAGTAGCAATACTTATAATTACAACAATGATGATAAACCAAAAGGTGATACAGTCATGTGGAGAACATAAGTCTGGGATATTTGCTATAGCTTTATCTACTCATATTTTATTGCTGTTATTTTCCTGGTCAAATCTAGATGCTCATGCATGTATACACACACACACACACACACACACACACACACACACACACTCGAGTGTGTGCATACATATATGTGTGTTTGTTTATAAATATACACACATGTAAATATATCATATTTACAGACATACATATATCAAATTGTATGTAAAAGATATTGAAAAACTCATAATTCTTAATGGACCCAAATTGCAAACAACTCACATAATTCAATAGATAAGAGTAATTTAATAATATTATATATATATATATATATATATATATATATATATATATATATATAATACCCCCCATGGGTATCAACAAAGCAGGCCATATCAAGTTGCAATAAGACTAATGTTCCTTCCCTTGTATTAAGGCTGGGCAAAGCAACCCAGTATGAAGAATACTTTCTCAAAAAAAAAAAAAAAAAAAGACAAAGCATTAGAAACAGCCTCTGCTCTTGCTGCTAGGAGTTGTACAAGGAGACAAAGCTATACAGCTGTTACAATATATAGTGGGTAATGTGGGGATTTATGAAGGCAATTCCACGTAGTTAAAAAGGAGGTTTATTTTGGGGTAACTTATAGCCAGTAAAGAGGTTGGTGACAGAATCCAGTAGAGGTGAGGTGCAGTCCAGCAGGGTTCCCTATGGTGGTATTTTATTTGTACTGACATGTGATTTTAATTGTATGTTAATAAATAAAGTTGCCCAGGGGTCTGAGTTATCAGAGCCATAGAAAGATCATGGCTGTGGTGTCGCACACCTTTAATTCCAACACTTGGTAGGCAGAGCTAGGTAAGTCTCTGTGTGTTCAGGGATACAGCCAGCATTGGAGACACACATGTTTAAGACCTGGAGGGCTGTACTTACAGTCAGTGACAAGGCAGTCACCTGTTTGGGTTTATAACCAATGAGAAGGCAGAACAGAAAGACTATATCAAGACAAACACACAGCAGCCGGGCGGTGGTAGCGCATGCCTTTAATCCCAGCACTCAGGAGGCAAAGCCAGGTGGATCTCTGTGAGTTCGAGGCCAGCCTGGGCTACCAAGTGAGTCCCAGGAAAGGCACAAAGCTACACAGAGAAACCCTGTCTCGAAAAACCAAAAAAAAAAAAAAAAAAAAGACAAACACACAGGAAGCAGGTCTCTTTTGGAGAGATAGGACCACCACAGGAGGAAGGGTAAGGTTTTAGCTCTGACCTCTGGGCTTTCTCTTTTACAGTGGTTCTGTGTTTCTTATTTAATAAGACAGGTGGTTACATCTACAGTTCCTTGCACTCTGATGCAGTCTGTCTTCCAGTATCCAGGATCATCAGGATCCAAGAGGGCCAGCACATTCTGATCTCATGTCTTAAGGGCTCTTGTCTTGGCCCCGCCCCAGGGGTGCATCATAGGTAGGGGTGGCAGTTACCAAAAGCCTCACTAGGGGTAGTACTTCTAGGTCAAAGCTGGGATGGCTACCCTCTACAAGTGGGCCTAGGTTAATTCTAACAGGTCTGGCTATCAGTCCAGACTGTGAGTTCTTGTGTGTCCAGGTTAGCTGTTTCTGTGAGTGTCCTTGAGATATCTTTGACCCCCTTCACTTGTACAATCCTTCTTTCCTCTCCTCAGCATGAAAAATTATATACATTTTTTGAAAATATTTCCTTTTAAATTTTAAATATGGGTATGAGTGTCTGTTGAGGCAATGTGTACTTTTAAATGCATATGCTCACAGAGTCTAAAAGAGTGGCAGGTCCCCTGGAGCTGGAGTAACAGCTTTTTGTGATTCCTTTGATACACAGATGCTCTTAATTATTGAACCATCTCTCCAGTACTGGTAGTTGGTCTTCTGTCATTCTAAATGGCTTCTGATGGCTTGATAATTGAGTTGAAATAATTGGAGTGACCAGTGTAAACACATTTCCAGAATTTACTGCTGATAAGTACTGTTTCCTAAAAGGAGTGTTAAATTGGAGTGACATAAAGAACTGTTATTCTAAACTTCATCAATGATAATCTCTTGCTTCCATCAGGATTTGGCAAATATCTAAGAAGAATTGCTTTGCCCAATTCCTTTGTTTTTAAAGAACTTTCACACTCTGCACACACTGCACACACACTGGTCTCATTGAACCTGTAGAGTAGAGGTAACATTGCGAAGTGTAAAATTAGTATTTAATTTTGTAGACTGAAATTGAAAATGCCTGACTCCAACATTATGTTTTTTTTAAAAAAAAAATTAATGTTTGTCACCTTTTTCAGACTGTTTTTGAGCACATTTTGGTTCATAACCAGCAGAGGATTGCTCTTGACTCTTCATAGTGTAAAGGCATACATTAACCCTGTCAGAGTCTAGTGACAAATTTGATATAAGACTCCAAGTACAACATCTGACATAGGTTATGTTACTGACATCTCAATTTATTCTATACTCACTACAGACAAAAAAAAAAATCCTGTTTTAATTATCAGATGTTTGAGGATTTCAGTTGCCATGGAGATTGTTTCTTAACACTTAAATTGGATTTGGAAAGTTACATTTAATATAAGACACTCCTGTCACATCTCCCTTTACAATATAAATGTTAGGTTGGCGATGTGAGGAAGTACTTTGATATTCAGGAAAGTGTTGCTGTTTAGACATGAATTACTATTCTCAGTTTAAAAAGTATTGCCTTAAAGTGACAATATTATGCTCCAAAATTGATACACTAGAAAGGTTGACATTCAAGGGATATATAAAATATCTTTACATGTAAAGCATGAAATGCATGAGTCAAGATATGATATAAAATTTATATTTGAGGATATTAATTTTTCTAAAATTGAAGAATCTCTTAAAATGAAACTGTAGACTATTTCTTCAATAGACTGCTATCAATTCATATAAATTCTTTTCTATGCCTTGTCAGCACAGGAGATGAAGACTGGCTTTCTGTGCTGAAAAATGCTGTTCATGGTGGGAAGACGAATTCTCCATTTATATACTGCATTTCAGGGTTTCTCATAAACATCCATCTTTAACTGACACTCCTGCTTACAACAATTTGCCAAGCGGCTGTTTAAAAAGTGGTGCAAACCTCAAGGTCGTTTTCTCCTAATTATACCCCATCTCTCGGAAACTTTATTGAAATGTAGTCCTCCAACCAAGACGTGATGAGCAGGGTGAAAAAAGAAAGCACCACTTCTTTCAGGCCAAGCTTTGTGCTCTGTGACATATTTACTGACGCTTTGTTTCCCAGCTGCCTTCTTTTTTATTATCCATGAAGGGAGATAGGACTCAGATAATAAGGCTGACATATCTGACTGTCCAAGAGTCCACATTTATCTGGGGAATACACAAAGGAGTTTGCCCTACCCTTCTCTATTATTGATTCTTTTTTTTCTTTTTTTCCTGACACCAAATGTCACCCGTTTTCTTACTGTGTTAGACATGGCTAGACTTTTAAGGAGGATTCTTTGATGCTTGAAGAGTTGTATAAAAGATTTTCCCCCCATCCTGAAGGCCAGTTGCCTTTACATTTATAAAATGTAACATTTCCTAAAAATGAACAACTTGTGTCAACAAGAATCATACCCCTCAGTGCATACAGCAAAGAGACCATAACAGGATTTTTAAGGTTTGGGATCAAGTCAAAACACATGCCATTGTGGATCTTTTTTATAAAAACAAAAGCTTATTCAGCACTACTAAATTTGCGTATAAATTGTCATCTTTGGTTTAGTAGCTTTTTTTTTTTTTTGAGAGGAATAAGCCGAGCTTGTCAAAAACATTGAAATAAGTTTGGGGAGCCAGTTTAATATGGGGACAAAAGTGGTCACATCCATTTGACTGAAAATGTTTCCTAATCTCTATGTCCCCAGTTTCTCTGAGGAAGCATAGAAGTGGACTCCACAACACAGGAAAGCATCAAAAGCAGCAAGAGCTCAAGGTCATCCTCATCCACACCGAGTTTGAAGCTACTCATGGCCTTGTGAGACTAGGACTCAAAAATAAGCAAATAAACAAGCTGGTGCGTACACTTTGCATTTTAGGGCTTGCACCATAGTGGAGACAACTCAAAGTTTAGCGTTCTCTGTGGAGAAGATTGACCCAGACCGACAGGAATAAGGAACCTGAACAGTGCAGTATGGAGAGAGGGAGGGCAGATGATGAGAAAATAGATAGAAAAGCTTCTACCAGGAAATCTTGCATGAGTTGAGGGCTTATGCTGAGCAAGTTTATTTAGAATTTCTATTTGAGGGGGAAAAATGGGACAGGGTCAGCAGAAAGATAAGCAATGTTCGGGAAAAGTATAGGATACCTCAGACACCACTGCCTTAGGACTGATAACAACCATCCATGGGGCCCAGCCAAGTTTCTAGGAACCACAACCCTAACTCCTCTGAGACCCCTTTCCCCAGTCTCAAACCAGACCTTACCAAGTTTACCCCTTGGCGAGGACATAGAACTAATGTTCCCCTGTCCTTCCACTGGGACATCTTAGAAAGCATTGGATAGGCCAGGTTGAAACAGGATGTTAGCCTGACTAAAGCAGGTCTAACTGAGCAATAGGTAGTGTTATAGCGATGATTATATTTGAGGAAGACAATGCTCTTTTAAGTTCTCTCTCTCTTACTCTCTCCCTCCCTTCCTTCTCTCTTTATGTCCCAGATGACAAAAACTAAGATTTCAGGTGTGTTATTTATTTACTCAAACTGCATATTTAATAAATATTCTAGATGGAACAGTGTGTGTAGGTTAAGAGATAATATTCCTTCTACTGTGCAAAATATAAGCCCTTCAAAAAACAGAAATATCCACTGCCTAAAATAATCATACAGAATTCTACATAAATGTGGGTCATTATGCATCATCCACAGCTATAAGAAAATTCAGATTACCCTTTCTCCAAGTATATGATCAGTTCAAGCTAATAAATGTAGTTTTCCTATATTTTAGTTAGATTCATTTTAAGAGTTTAAGAAAAATGAAAATAAAGTAGAAAGTGTGAAAATTACTTAAACAAATTACAGTACTATCAATAGAAATGTCAATTTTGAAAACTAGAAATATGAAATCTAGCGGGTTTTTGCTGAGCTATGGGTGAGATAAAGCCAACTCAGAATTCCAGATTTTGCTTATCAATGTTATATTCATTAACATGTTTAATATGAAATTAAAACTAAAAGATATATTCATTTTACTATAAGTGCCATCATTATATATGCTAAGAATTTTGAGTCATCAATTTATAATAAATCACTTCCTTCCTATACTTGTAAAACCAAAATTATTTTTTAGTTAAAATTTATACAAAATGCTATACAAGTCATTTTCTTTTTAAAGAAGGTATTTCTTGTCACAGATAATATGTAATAATACAATAACAGACTAATTATTTTACACAAAAAATAAATAAGCTTGTTTCCTTAGTCTGACCAACCTGCTATGAATTGCCAACTTAATATATTTTGAAATATAAAAATAAACGTGTTTGTGGGAGAATGAGTTATTTACAAGAGAAATACAAATAAAAAAACAAAATCTAAACGAGGCTTTACAGAGGAGATTCTGACACTTAAATTTTGTTTATTTCATTTTGAACATATAATTACAACATCTTCCCTCCCCTTTCCTCCATCCAAGCACTACCATATGCCCCTCCTTTCTCTCTTTCAAAATCATGAACTCCTTTTTCATTATTATTACATGTGTTTATCTATATCTATCCTCTACATCTACATGCATTGATATTCCTAAATATAACCTGCTCAGTTTGTACAATGTTACTTGTATACAGGTTTTCAGGGCTAATTATTTGGTATTTGGTAACACATTAGTGTGCTCTTCCCTGGGGGAAAAAAAAACTATTTTCCCACACTCCACTTTCCTTAGTTGCCTGCAGTTCTTTATATACAGGTGTGAAGCTTCATGGACTTTCCCTATGTGCTTTGAAATGTCTTGTAGATGTAACCAATCGTATTATTAAAATAAGAAACACAGAGCCAAGGTAAAAGAGAAAAGCCGAGAGGTCAGAGCTCAGAGATAAAATCTTACCTGCTGCAGTGCTCCTAGCTTCCCCAGAGAGAGGGAGGTACTTCCTGTGTCCCTGTTTAAATTATCTTTCTGTTCTGCCTTCTCATTGGTTGTAAACCCAACCACATGACTGCCTCATCACTGCCTGTAAGTACCGCCCTCCAGGTCTTAAAGGCGTATATCTCCAATACTGGCTGTATCCCTGAACACACAGAAATCTACCTAGCTCTTCTAACCACCACGCTCTTACTATGGCTCTAATAGCTCTGACCCCAGGGCAACTTTATTTATTAACATAAAATTAAAATAACATTTCAGTACAAATAAAATATCACCACATTTCCCCTTTTCTATTTTAATAAAAAGAAAAAAGGCAAAAGGTTATAACTAACAAAAGAAAAACTATATACAAAAGTACAATAACTATATACAATATATACAAGTAACAAATACCTAAACGATGTCTAGTCCATTTGTATTTGACAAATCAGAGAAAATAATTCCCTTATCTATCCTATTTTAGTAAGTCCAAAATGTATCTAATTCACTTTCTATCCTAATTAATCTTCAACTATAACTAACTAATCTTCAACTCCCTCAGAGACCCAAGAAGGAAATAATATTAGCTAACAAAAATAAAAACAAGAAGTGCACAAAAGCAGCTTCCAAAAATTTTGTGAGTTGACAGAAACAGCCAGCTGCCTGGACAGTCACCTGAGGTTTCTCTGCAGTGTTGGGGCATCATCTTCAGCCTATAGGCTTAGCGTATCTGACAGACTCATTTGTGAAGTAGGTTGTACACAAGGTCAACAGTTCAACCTCACACTGGGTGAGAGCAGTCCATGTACCAGAAACACCTGAATTCCACTAGTGTCATGTCATGATTCAGGATTTTAAATTCTGGAAATTGTTGATGGTTTTTGAATTCAGCTGTCCATTCTTCTTGGCTGTGTATATATGGCTTCATCTAAGCATGCCCTTCTCCACATCCCTCTATTAAATGCCAGTCTACTATTGAGAGGCGTGAGCTTTCAGTTGCTGTTCCATTGCACAACAGAAGCCATCGGCCCACTGCCTGTTCAGCTGCCTTCAAAGAAAAGGGCACTGTACCTTTTCCAGATTGTGAAGGCCACTTCAGGGATGGTGCCATATTGTCCTGGCCTCAGAAGATGCCGTCTGATAAAGCCATAACCACGCTTGTTTTGGCAGGAATTGGTAGTCCTTTGTTTCGTGTTCTGTCTGTCCATTTTTTCTGTTGATTTGAGGATACTTTGTTGTCCAGTGGCTAACTTTTGCCACAATGAAAATTAACTCCATATGCAGTTTCTTCAATGCCCATATTTTCTCTGAAGTAGATTGGTACTGCCAGGAGCCGACATGTCTCAAAAAAGAAAAATTTCTAAGTTATTAAAACATTTTAAATGCCATATTCTGTAGATCTCTGAAGGGTTTGAAGATGACCTGTCTAAAATACATCTGCTCAATTTTTAAAACATATCTAATATGACTACAATTTCTATTGTAATGTCTAACTACTAACTTTCATTTCTTTATATCCTAATAGTTGGTAATAATGTAAAGTATTTAAAACTAGTAATTGTCTTTTTCTTTTCTTTTCTTTCTTTCTTTCTTTCTTTCTTTTTTTTTTTTAAACAAGAACCTTAAATCTAATCTCCTTTGCTTAGCCTTTTTCCTAACCCTTGACAACTTGTAACCTACCCCCCTAAATAATGAAAATTATCCCAGACCCAAAACCCATTAAAAAGAACCAAAAAACCACCCGCCCCACACCACTTCTTTGGCAATGTGGGTGTCATATTCTTAAAATTGCTTCCTGATGGGTATGGGCGAAGTTATCTTTATCCTGAAAGAAAAATTTAGGTTAATTGTCAAATTCTAGGAAAGGTAACTATATCCTTCATTATTATCCAGTCTGTGTATAAAGCCAAAGTTCAGGGTTTATCTCAAGTCCTTATTCAAGTAGTCTTTGAGACTGGATCATCTCAGCTAGTCATCTCAAAATTGCTCTGAGCACCTTGTAGTTCAAAGCTGATCTGTAGATGATGTTTGTCAGTTTAGTGATATTATTATTGTCCACGTGGAATTGTTGTTGTTGTTGTTGTTGTGGGGCCCCATCTTCTTTCCGGAGACTTCAGTTGATGTTAGGCCTGGCCGTGATTTCCTGCAGAAAACTGATAAGAGACTCGAACACAAAGACATATATATGCAGCTAACTGAAGCCTTTTTTCTAGAATTAGTTAGTACTCTATATGACCATTCATATCTTAACAAAGTTTAAAATGTATATATATATTAATCTTGTAAATTTTGATATAAAATTTATACTTTAAGAAAAGTTTAAAGAATCAGAATAGAATCAAAGAGTTGAGATTAGTAATAGAATAGTCCCTTAATTAATTTGGCTTTTGTCCTGTCCCATAGCAGAAAATGGCTCTTTCTGGCATGATACAGGGAGTTTGCATTTTCCTTTTAACAACATGCTTGAGTTTGAAGAAGGAGAGAGCCATTCTCCAACTCCAAAGTCAGCTTTAAATTTTAATTGAACTGGGACTATTAGAAAACCAATAGTGTTAAATCTTTAGAGAAAAGCAGAAACAAACATTTAAGAAGACATAAAATTTTTTAGATAATATATACCCATATGCCATATACTCCCATATACTCTGTTTCCTGGGATAGATGATTTGTCCCTTTTCTTCAGTTGTCTCATTTGTCTTGTGTCCTTCAGATTCCTTAACCTTCATTCTCCTAAAAGACAAAAACAAAAACCTTCCCCCAAGACTAATTTTGGGGATGTTCCTTTTTGGCAAGTTATTATCTGATTAAATGAAAAGACATGTGTTACAGGTACAAGTTAGTTTAAATTGGATGTTCATGCTGGTTGATGAACTATCACCTCCTCTAATTAAGAGGTTTCTCTTGTTCAAATCGAACCTTTATCAATTTTGATGGTACTCACAGCTTATCTTCTCCTATAGAAACAAAAGCAAAACCTCGTCCCCAACGTAATACATACCCTGGCTTCCATTCTGAGGTCAGCACATCCTTAAAGTATATAGGCTGATTTAATTCTGTAGTTTTTTCTATTACCCAATGTCTCTCTGCAGCTGTTGTTCCTTTCTCATTGGCATTCAGAAAATTCAAAGTTAATAGAGCATTATGCAGTCTATTTCTGGGGGTTTTTGTTACTCCTTTCTGTTTATTTAGCATATCCTTTAGAGTTCTGTTTGACCTTTCTATAACTGCTTGACCTGTAGGATTATGTGGTATACCTGTAATATGCTTTATATTGTAATAAGCAAAAAACTGTTTCATTTTAACAGAGACATATGATGGAGCATTGTCAGTTTTAATTTGTGCAAGTATACCCATGATGGCCATAACTTCTAGCAAATGAGTGATTACAGAATCAGCTTTTTCAGAACTCAAAGCAGTTGCCCATTGAAATCCTGAATAAGTATCAATGGTGTGGTGTACATATTTCAGTTTTCCAAATTCTGCAAAGTGAAACACATCCATCTGCCAGATTTCATTTCTCTGAGTACCCTTTGGGTTATATCCTGCTGGTAATGGCGTTTGATTATAGAAGGAACAAGTAGGACATTTCTTTACTATTTCTTTGGCTTGTTGCCAGGTTATGGTAAAATCCTTTTTTAAACCTTTACTATTGACATGATGTTTTTTATGAAATTCTGAGGCCTCCAGCACATTTCCTATCAATAATTTATCAATCTCATCATTGCCTTGTGCTAGAGGGCCTGGCAGACCAGTATGAGATCGGATGTGAGTTGTATATAAAGGATGACTCCTTTTCCTGATTGTATCTTGTAATTGAATAAATAGTGAAGTTAATTCTGAAGCATCAGGGATAAATTCTGCAGTCTCAATATGTAATACCACTCTTTCAGCATACTGAGAGTCAGTTACTATGTTGAGAGGTTCTGAAAAATCCATTAATACCAACAGAATAGCATACAATTCTGATTTTTGCACTGAATTATAAGGACTTTGTACCACTTTACTTAAATTTTCTGATTTGTAACCTGCCTTTCCTTGTTTGTTGGCATCTGTATAAAATGTACAAACTCCAGATATGGGTTTTTGCCGTACAATTCGAGGCAAGATCCAATCAGCTCTCTTTATAAAATCAATTCTGTTGCTTTTGGGATATTTGCTGTTAATTTCTCCCAAAAAATTACTGCAAGCTCTTTGCCAAGGTTCACTTTCTGTCCATAATTTTTCAATGTCCTCCTTAGTTAAAGGTACAACAATTTCTGCTGGGTCTATTCCTGCTAACTGACGAAGTCTCAATTTTCCTTTCCAAATCAAGTCAGAGATTTTTTTCCCCATAAGTTTTTAATTTTTTATTTGGTTTATTTGGTAAAAATATCCATTCCAATATAATATCTTCCCTCTGCATTAATATTCCAGTAGGGGAATGCCTAGAAGGTAAAATAACCAAAATGCAATCCAGCTTTGGATCAATACGATCCACGTGCCCTTCATGTACTTTCTTTTCTACCAAGGCCAATTCTTTCTCAGCTTCAGGTGATAATTCTCTTGGACTATTTAGGTCCTTGTCACCTTCTAAGGTTTTGAACAAATTAGTCAGTTCATCATTTTTTACCCCAACAATAGTTCGTAGATGAGAAATATCTCCAAATAATCTTTGAAAGTCATTAAGAGTCTGTAGTCTATCTCTCCTAATTTGCACCTTTTGGGGTCTAATTTTTTGTAGCTCTATTTTATATCCTAAATAATTAATTGAATCTCCTCTTTGTATCTTTTCAGGAGCAATTTGTAATCCCCAGCAAGGCAAAATTTTCTTTACTTCTTCAAACATTCTTTCTAAAGTATCTGCATTTGAGTCAGCTAGTAAAATATCATCCATATAATGATAAATTACAGATTTAGGAAATTTTTTACGTATCACTTCCAATGGCTGTTGTACAAAATATTGACACAGAGTTGGGCTATTTAACATTCCCTGTGGGAGGACCCTCCATTGAAATCTTTTAACCGGTTGAGAATTATTATAAGTAGGCACTGTGAAAGCAAATCTTTCTCTGTCTTTTTCTTGTCAGGGTATTGAAAAGAAAGTCTTTTAAATCAATAACTATGAGAGGCCATCCTTTTGGTAACAGAGTAGGCAAAGGAATTCCAGATTGTAGAGAGCCCATCAGCTGAATTACTTTGTTAATTGCTCTAAGGTCTGTTACCATTCTCCATTTACCAGATTTCTTTTTAATAACAAATACAGGAGAATTCCAAGGGCTGGTTGACTGTTCAATATGCTGAGCATTTAACTGTTCTTCGACCAGCTCTTCTAAAGCCTGGAGTTTCTCTGTTGTTAAAGGCCATTGCTGAACCCATACAGGCTTGTCTGTTAACCATTTTAAAGGTAGAGCTGTTGGTATTTTTGGAAGATTATCAGTTGTTGTGCCCTGTTCTTGTATAATATGGATGGCCGGTGACCACTCAAAATAATGCCTTCTAATATTTCTCTCAGAAACATGTGCTAGTTTATGATTTGTTTCTGAGATTGGAGGGATTTTAATCTGAGTATTCCATTGTTGCAACAAGTCTCGACCCCACAGGTTCATAGCTATGTTAGCGACATATGGTTTTAATTTTCCTCTCTGTCCTTCTGGACCTATACATTCCAGCCATCTTGCACTCTGTTTCATTCCAGATAATGTCCCAATTCCTAACAGTTGAACGTTTACCTCCTGAAGAGGCCAAGCTGGATGCCAAAATTCTGGTGCAATTATGGTAATGTCCGCACCTGTGTCTACCAGACCAGACAACAAAACACCATTTATTTTTATCGTTAATTTTGGTCTCTGTTCATTAATAGAAGTTTGCCAAAAAATTTTCTTTATGTTTTCTCCTGAATTTTCTATTCTCTCTGTTTCATCATCCTGACCAGCATGATTTATTCCAATAGTCATTTGGTTATTTAATTGCTCAGAGCAGGGATTTCCTCTACAGCTGCAGGAAAGGTTTGAACTGGTTTTGCTATGGGGGCCTGCATGAGGCCCCTCCGGGAGTTTCCCGAAAACTGAGGCAAAGGATTACCCTGTCTGTCCTTTGTTGATCTACATTCGTTGGTCCAGTGTTTTCCCTTACCACACCTTCTGCATACTCCAGAAGGAAGGGGCATTCTGTTGCCATTGTTCCTTGAAGAAACATTGCTTCTAGGAATGACCTGTTTACAGTCCCTTTTAAAATGTCCTTGCTTTCCACACCCAAAACATCTAACACTCCTCAAACCTTTTGAAATTACTTCTCCTACCCACGTATCATGCTCATCAACCTCAACATTAATTGTTTCTCTAATCCAATCTTCCAAAGGTGCAGATCTTGCCCTTAACGGCCTGATTATTCTTTTGCATGCTGCATTCGCATTCTCAAATGCCAAAGCTTCAATTATTGCCTTACTAGCTTCTGATCCTGAGACCATTCTGTTTACTGCTGAAGCCAGTCTTTCTAAAAAATCTGTGAAAGATTCTTTTGGGCCTTGCATAACCTTTGTGAATGACTCAGGTTTTTTTCCTGGTTCATCAACTCTGTCCCATGCATTCAAGGCTGCCATTCGACATAAAATTACAGTTTGAACATCATATAAACATTGTGTTTGTATTGAAGCATATTGGCCTTCTCCAATAAGCTGATCCTGACAAACTTGTATTCCTTTATCCCTCCATTGTGTTTCTACGTTTCTAGCTTCCTCCTTAAACCACGTTAGAAATTGAATTCTCTGGCTGGGTTCCAGAACAGCTTGTGCAAGGTCCTGCCAGTCCTGTGGTATAATCCTATTATATGTTGACCAAGAGTTTAACATTTGCTTTACATATGGGGAATGCATGCCATAAGATACTATTGCCTCCTTAAACCTTTTAAAATCCATCAGTTCAATTGGAGCCCAGATATTTTGTGTAGCCATTTGATCAGGCATCTGCTGTACGGTTACAGGATAAATTAAGGGTGACTGTGTGAAAACAGGCTTTCTTTCTGTAACCTTATGATCCAAACTTGAACCAACTTCACTGTTAAAATTAACAGGTTTTTCTAAAGCTGTTATCCTGGCACTTAAATCGACTATCTTTTTAAATAGTAAAATGAGAATAAGCATGGTGATAAACTGCATAATTCCCATAATACTAATCTTTTCATATAGTTGTTCCATTGTCAGACTGCCTAAAATTTCAAACAAAACCCAATTTTTTTCAATGTACACAGGAAACCCATTTTTTTTAAATGTGGAAAAAATTTGTCTTTTAAATAGTTTCCTTTATGACTTACCAAATCTGCGTAGAACAGTAGAAATCCGAGCGAATTTCAAAACAGCCACCTAGAGTCCTAGGTGTAAATCCAGAGAGAGAGAGAGAGAGAGAGAGAGAGAGAGAGAAACAGAGAGAGAAACAGAGAGACAGAGAGAAAGCAAGAGAGAAAGCAAAAGCGAAAGTGAAAGTGAAAGTGAAAGCGAAGGGGTAGCCGGCTAAAGCTTAAAGCCAGCCACTTGTTCCCTCTTGAGCCGAGTCAAGGCTTGGCTTTACAGGCAGGGGCCCTGTTTAGCAGGGCAGGCCTGAGCTGTTTGTAGCACTGGCTTTAAGCAAGCAGCTCACAGTCCAGCCTGAGCCCAGACCTGGGCCGGGGCCAGGGAGCCGGCTGCTCCGGCTAGGGAGCCGGCCCCAAGCAGTTTTTAATGGATTCTTGTCACGTTGGGCGCCAGATGTAGATGTAACCAATCGTATTATTAAAATAAGAAACACAGAGCCAAGGTAAAAGAGAAAAGCCGAGAGGTCAGAGCTCAGAGATAAAATCTTATCTCCTGCAGTGCTCCTAGCTTCCCCAGAGAGAGGGAGGTACTTCCTGTGTCCTTGTTTAAATAATCTTTCTGTTCTGCCTTCTCATTGGTTGTAAACCCAACCACATGACTGCCTCATCACTGCCTGTAAGTACCGCCCTCCAGGTCTTAAAGGCGTATATCTCCAATACTGGCTGTATCCCTGAACACACAGAAATCTACCTAGCTCTTCTAACCACCACGCTCTTACTATGGCTCTAATAGCTCTGACCCCAGGGCAACTTTATTTATTAACATAAAATTAAAATAACATTTCAGTACAAATAAAATATCACCACAATGTCTACTGATGATAGTTTTTTTTTATTAATTTAAAAAATGTATTCTTCTCTCATATATTACATCCTAACCACAGTTTCCCCTCCCTCCTCTCTTTCCAGTCCTTTCCCTGCCCCCAGTCCCACTCTGATCCACTCCTCCATTTATTTCTCTTCAGAAAGGGGCAGGCCTCCCATGGGTGCCAACCCAGCATGGCATAGCAAGTTGCAGTGAGACTGAGCACCTCTCCTAGTATCAAGGCTTAGCTAGACAACCCAGTATGAGGAAAAGGGTCCCCAAAGCAGGCAAAAAAAAAGTCAGAGGCAGCTCCTGATCCAACTGTTAGGAGTCCCACAAGAAGACCAAGCTACAGGACTATAATGTTTATGCAGAGGGCCGAGGTCAGAGCCATGCAGGCTCTCTGGTTTTCGATTTAGTCTCTCTGAGCACCTATGATCTCAGGTTAGTTGTTTCTGTGAGTTTTCTTGTGGTGCCCTTGACTCTCCGGCTCCTACAGTCCTTCATGACCCTCTTGCACAGGATTTCCTGAGCTCTACCTTATGTTTTGCCGTAGATATCTGGATCTGTTTCCATCACTTGCTGGAGAAAGCCTCTATGATGACAATTGGGCTAGGCACTAACCTATGAGTATAGCAGAACATCATTAGGAATTTCATTGACTTTTCTTTTCCAGTCCTATTTGTCCCTATCCTAGGTTTCTTAGCTGTCCAGTCTCTGGGTTCTGGCCTTCCAGGCAGTGTCAGGAATTGACTGCCTCTAGTGGCTTGTGTCTCAAGCTAGACAAGTCACTGATAGGCTATAACCATAATTTCTGAACCACCTTTATCCCAACATATCTTGCAGGCAGGACAAATTGTAGTTCGAAGGTTGTGCCTTGTTTGGTGCCCCAATTCCTCCAATGGAAGTTTTATGTGGTTATAGGAAGTGGCCAGTTCAGGATCCTTATCTGCCATTGCTAGGAGTCTTAGCTAGGGTCACCCTCGTAGGAACCTCAGAGATTTAAGTGCCCTAGGTTCTTAGTTCATCCCCAAAATGCAAACCCTGCCTGTGATATCTATTCTATTTCTCCTTCCCATGTAGATTCATGCATCTCCCTTGAATGTTCCTTGTTACTTAGCTTCTCTGGGTCTGTGGGATGTCCCTTGTATCACTGATCTCTCCAAGACATTTATCATGAAGGTGTGTTGGATATTGTCAAAAGCCTTAACAGCATCTAACGAAGTGATCACATTTGTTTATTTTTTTTTCAGTTTGCTCATATGGTGTATTCCATTGACAGATTTTCATATGTTGAACCATCCCTGAATCTATGAGATGAAGCCTACTTGAATCATAGTAGATGATCATTTTGATGTGTTCTTGGATTTGGTTTACAAGTATTTTATTGAATATTTTTGCATCTATTATTTCTCTGTTTGGTTTCTGTCTAAAAGATCAGTCCATTGGAGAGAGTGGGTTGTTGAAGATTTTCATGGCTAATGTATGGATTTGACATGTGATTTAAGTTTTAGTCATTTTTTTTTTTTTTTACAAATGTGTGTGCCCTTGAATTTGGGGCATAGATGTTCAGAATTGAGACATCATCTTGGTGGACATGCCTTTAATGAGTATGACATGACCTTCTCCATCTCTTTTGATTAATTTTGGTTGGAAGTCTTTTAATAGATGTCAAATTGGCTACATAAGCTTACTTCTTGGGTCTATTTGCTTGGAAGTGGTAATGTTTATCTTTGATGTTGAAGTATGTTTTATGTAAGAATGGTTCCTGTTTTCACATCCATTCTGTATGTTCATTGTGAGTGTGTATGTGTTTCCTTTCATTTGCCTTTGCTGCTGTAAAAGTATTTATTTCCTGTGCTTTCATGAGTGCAGTTAACCTCCTTGGCTTAGAGTTTTGTTTTGTTTGTTTCTAGTTCTCTCTCTCTCTCTCTCTCTCTCTCTCTCTCTCTCTCTCTCTCTCTCTCTCTCCTGTGTGTGTGTGTGTGTGTGTAATAGATATTGTTGAAATTTTACTTTTTTCATGGAATATCTTGTTTTTTCCATATAGTAATTGAAAGGGTTTTTTGCATAGAGTAGTCTGAGTCTGTGCAAGACACCTATTCAGGGCCTTCTGACTTTTATTCTCTGCTGAGAAGTAGAGTGTAATTCTAATAGATCTGCCTTTATATGTTACTTGGCCTTTTTCCCTTGTGGTTTTTAATATTCTTTCTTCTTTCTGTACATTTTGTGTTTTGATTATTATGTGGTTAGGGGACTTTCTTTTGTCTGACTCACTCTATTTGATATTCTGTAAGTTTCTTATGCCTTTATAGGCATCTCCTTCTTTAGGTTAGAAAACGTTTCCTCTGTGATTTTGTTGAAAATACTTTCTGGGACTTTGCGCTGGGAATCTTCTTCTATTCCCATTATTCTTAAGTTTGGTGTTTTCATAGTGTCCCAGATTTCCTGGGTGTTTCTGTGGGAACTTCTTAGATTTAGCATTTTCTTTGACCTGTGCATCGATTTCTTCTATCATATCTTCTGTGCCTGAGTGTCTCTCTTTCTTCTCTTTAATTCTGTTGCTGAAGCTGGGGTTATAATTCCTTTTTGCTTATCTGAATTTTCTGTCTCCAGGATTCCCTCAATTTGTGTTTTCTTTATTGTTTCTATTTCCATTTTCATGTCTTTAACAATTTTATTCTTTTTTCAACTTTTGTTTGTGTTTTCCTGAATTTGTTTAAAGGAATTTATTCATTTCCTTTCTAGGGGCCTCTATCATCTTCATAAAATTGGTTTTAAGTTTATTTTCTTATGCTTTATCTCTGTTGGATTATCCAGGGCTTCCTGGAGTGGGATAGATAGCTGGGCTCTGGTGGTACCATATTTCCATGTCTGTTGTTGAGTGTGTTCTTAAGCTGGCCTTTATTCATCTGGGTTTGGTTTTATTATAAGTTTAGGTGCTGTCTTAGTTAGAGTTTCTATTCTTCTGAATAAACATCATAATCACAGCAACTTTCTTAAGGAAAATATTTAATTGGGGTGGCTTACAGTTTTAGAGGTTTAGTCCATTATCATCATGGTGGGACATAGTGGCATGCAGGCAGACATGGTGCTAAAGAAGGAGCTGAGAGTTTTACATCTTCATCCAAAGACAACAAAAGTGAACTGTATCACTGGACATAGCTTGAGCTTAGGAGACCTCAAAGCCTATGCCCACAATGGCATACTTCCTCCAAAAAGGCCATGCCTACTCCAACAAAGCCACTATGTGGGTATTTTTTTTTCAAGCCTCCACATGTGCAGACTGAGTTTCTCTTTGTTGGATGGATGTTTTCCCCCTTGGTTTTTATTTTCTCTCTGGTCTTCTGGCCTGAGTGGTCTGTGATTCTTTCTGGTCCAGTTTTGGCATCTTAAGTGATCTCTAGATCACTACTCTAGATTAGAGTAGCTGCATTACCTCTGAGGTTCTAGGGTTCTGGGAATTGGCTTTGCCTCTAGGGTTCTGGATTCCAGTGTCTCCTCTGGGGTTCAAGGTACCTGTATGGCTTCTGAGGTTCAGGGTATGTCTTGGCCTCTGTGGTTCCTAGTACTGGCTTGTGCTCTCTTGGCATTCCTAGTACAGACACAGCCTCCAGTTTAGCAAGGGTCTTCTGCTGGAGTTTTTGGGCTGGGATATGATGCTGAGCAGAGAGGGTGCTGCTGGGAACAGCTAGGCAGGCTCTAAGGAGTGTTACATATGGAAGGTGGTATCTTACCTGGGATTCCTTGCACTAGCATGGCCTCAGGTAGAGCAGGGCTATTGATGATGTTCTTGTTCAGCTTATCTTTAGGCAGTCATGATGGTGTGTAGTGGGTAGCTATTCCAGCTTGGATCTGGAAGTTCCAACCCCCATTGAAACTCTGGCAACTGTCACGCCTACGAGGTGGGGCCAAGGGAGATGTCTGGAGACCTGAGACCTGGATGGGTGAGCGCTCTCTCTGTTCCTGGACCCTAGATGGTGGAGGCTGACTGAGCAGAGCTCCAGAGAACACCGCTGGACTGCGATACACCTTCCCCAAACCCCCGCAACCTATGTATTCCTTCATTTGTAAGTCACCCACTAAATAAATCTTCCTTTTAACTACCTGGAGTGGCCTTTATAAATTCCCCAATAATGGTGAGACTTTATAGGTATAGTTTCTAATATTAATAGTGCACACAATTTCACAGCAAACTCTGTTTTTCTGGCTCTTATAATCTTTTGCCCCCTATTCTCCAATGTTCCTTGAGCCTTAGGTACAGGAGTATTTTGTGGTTGTATCTACTGGGACAGTGCTCCCCAGCTTAGCATTTTTAATTGGCTGTAGTGATTTCCATGTGCTGCAAAGATGAGTGTGAGTTTCAGGTTCCTCTCCAAGATCTTTGACTTCCTTTACAGTATGTAGTTGCCTGTGTTTCCAGGATCAGGCATGGTCTACCTGATGTTGAGTGGCTCTTGAGAGCTGTTGGTTCACCAAGGTGTGCACATCACTACTGAATCATTAGAGCTATTTTACACTTCTGGTAGTTGTAGTTCATTTTTGTCCTTTTTTAAAAAAATTGTTGCTGTGTTTTAAGCCATGGCTCCTCAAATCAGCAACTGCAACTCCACCGCTACCAGCAACAGTTAGGCTGTTCCCCAGTGAGGATGAATAGCAAGTAGCTCACCTCCTTTCCTTGCTCGCATTATCCAAAAAGCCCTCATGCTTCTCCCCGCCCCTTCCTGTCAGCTAGTTGCTGACTCAGCCACCTGACCACAAGTGAATTTTATTTAATCAAACACATCTTTGCAGCATTAAACAAATGTTCCAGAGCACAAACAAAAGTAACACACCTTAAAATAATATACTACAACAGTTCATAGTTATTGTAGCTGGGTAGGACTGTTAGTTACTTCCCTCCTTTGGAAGCTTGCATGGTGCATTTTATAACATGAAATTTAGTCCGCAGGGAGGAGGCATTCAAGTCATTTCTAGAACAGGAGTCTCTGGGTCTTGTGTCTGAAGTGCATGTTGTCTTGAAAAAATATGGACTTACCATCCACTTCAGAGAGGAATCAAGTTCAATGCCAGTAGGTTCTATATCTTGGGAATCTCTTGGACAACCCTGACCAATAACTCAAAAGACAACTTTTCAGGCCTGTTATTGGGTATTGGGTTTTTTGTTAAGTGATCATTAGCTTTTAGAGGGATTGCTGTCAGCCCAAGTGAGAAATTTGCATGTGTGTGTGTGTGTGTGTGTGTGTGTGTGTGTGTGTGTGTGTGTGAGATGTGGTGTGTGTGGTGTGTGTGTATGTATGTATGTAATTATATGAAATATATGAATAAGAAAAAGAAATATATATAGATAGAGAGAATTATGTGTATTATAAGATATATTTAGACAAAATATTACTAGTGTGATACCTTATGTCATCTTAAGACTCCTTACTGCTATTTCACCATCTTACCCCATTTTTCAGTATTTGCTGTCCTCATTCCTCCCTAAAGGGCCCCGCTTATTTCCTGTTATTCCCCTCTCTATTCCTGCCATTATCTACTATACTACCGTGGCAATAATACAATTTTAATTTCATGTTATCTGAAATTATTCCAGGATATGTACTCATATATGAAGATTTGGATCTAGGAGACTACAATGGGAGAGAATACATAACATTTGTCTTTCTGGGTCTGGATTATCTCACTCAATATTTTCTTTCCTGTTACATCCCTTTACCTGAAAAATATATGATTTACTTCCTTCTTAAAACTTAATAGTGTATATGCATTATATTTCCACTATCCATTCAGCATTTAAAGGACATTTAGGTTGTTTCCATTTCCTAGCTATTATAAATAAAGCATATATGGATATGATTTAGCAACTATCTATGGTATAGGATGTCAAGTCCTTTGGGCATATGCTAAGAAAAAATATGATTCAGTCAAATGTTGGTGGAAGTTTCTGTCCTGCCAACAGCTCCCAAATAAACAAACTGAGGCTTATATTCATTACAAATGCTCAGCCTATAGTTCAGGTTTGTTACTAGCTAGCTCTGACATTTACATTAACCCATATTTCTTATCTACTCTTTGCCATGTGGCTCATGGCTTGCTGCCTCATTTTCTACATGTCCTGTTTTCTCTCCATCTGCTTGCATCCTCTCTGACTCTGCCCATCTTCATCCCAGCACCCTCCTTAGTGTGGCTGTTCTGCCTATACTTCCTGTTTAGTTATTAGCCAATCAGCTTACAGTATACAAAGGTTGTTCCACAGCAGACATATGGTGGATATATTTTTAGTTTTTTGAAGCCCTTCCATACCAATTTCCAAAGTGGCCATACTAATTGGCATTCTGACCAAGAGTGAATGAAAGTTCTATTTTTTTAGAACCCCCCCAAATTTTTTTTGTCAATTGTTTTGTTAATTTTTGCCAAGCTGATTAAATTTCAAAGTTGTTTTGATTTGTATTTTGGTAATAATTATGGACAATGAATATGTTTTGAGCTATTTCTTATACATGTTTATATTCTTTTGAGAACTTTTTTTCCTGTTCCAAGCCTATTTATTAATGTGTCATTTATTTGTTTATTTATTTATTTATTTTGTCTCTTTGCTTTTGAGTTCTTCACATATTTTTGATGTTAAATATTTCAGGTTGTAGAGTTGTCAAAATTTTTCTCCCATTCAATAGTCTTCCTTTAAGTGGCTGGCTATTTCTTTAGCTGTGCAGAAAATTCTTAGTTTTATGAACTATCACTGACAAATTATAGCCTTAATTCTTGAACATATGGAATCATATTCAGAAAGTCCTTTCATGCCCTTACAGCATGTAAGTTACTGCCTATGTTTTAGTTTTTCAGGTTTATGTTTTCAGGTTTAGTGCTTTCAGTTTTAGTGTTTCAGGTTTTAAGCGTAGGTTTCTGATCCATTTGAAATTAGATTTTGTGCAAGATGATAGTTACAGTCCTGACATCATTCTACTGCATATGGACAGCTAGTTTTCCAAGCTCCATTTATTGAAGATGCTTTCTTTTCTCCATATCTTATTTTTGGCATTTTTGTGAATATTAACTGACAAAAGTTACATGTATTCACATTTAGGTCTTTGTTTTTTGTTTTTGTTTTTTTTCCCCATTGGTCTACTTGTCTGTTTTATTTTTCTTTAAGTACCATGTTTTTTTGTTTTTTTTTTTTTTTTTTTTTTTAACTATTTGGTAATTTCTGGAATAGTAATACTCTTAGCATTCTTCTTGCTCAGGGTTATTTTGTTATCCAGGTTTTTTCTTAGTCTTTTCTTTTTCTTCTTTTTTTGTGTGGTTCCAAATGAATTTTAGGATTTTTTTTCTATTTTGATGAATAATAAGATGGGCAATTCGATTGAAATTGTATTGAATCTATAAATAGCTTTTGGTAGAATGGTCATTTCACAATATTAGTTTTACCAATTATGATCATGATATGTACTTTTATTTTCTAGTGTTTTTATTTCCTATCTTTCTTCAGAGGTTTAAAGTTTTAATTGTAGAGATCCACCATTTCCTTGATTAGGTTTATTTCTCAATATGATATTTTCCTTGAGGCTATTGTGAACAGAAATGTGTCAGGGATCCCTTTCTCTGTAAGTTTGATACTAATCTGTAGAAAAGCTATTGATCTGTGCAAGTTGATTATAAATCCTGCCACATTGGTATGTTTGATTAACATTTCTGGAAGTTTCTGGTTCTTTTATAATCTGTAATGTATAATATGATTTCATTTTCAAATGGCAACAGTTTGTTTTCTTCTTTCCTGATTTATATCCTTAAATTTCCTTCACCCCCCTTAATGCTCAAGCTAGTATTTTGAGCACAATATTAAAAAGGAGTGAGGACAGTGAACATCCTTATCTCAACCCTCACTTCAGTGAAATTATTTAAGGTTTTATCCATTTAGGAT
This sequence comes from Peromyscus maniculatus bairdii, assembly GCF_049852395.1. Lineage (NCBI taxonomy): Eukaryota > Metazoa > Chordata > Mammalia > Rodentia > Cricetidae > Peromyscus > Peromyscus maniculatus. Next base: position 9,605,357 of record NC_134870.1, read on the forward strand.
AATGTTGGCTATATGTACTGATAAATAAATAAAGCCTTTATGTTTGGCTTTCAGGGAAATGTATAGTAAAGCCTCTATGTCTAGTTTTGAGATAAATGTTTCAGCAAAGCCTTTGCTATGTTTGAGTTAATCAATAGAGGCTGACAATTGTTTTGAGACTGTTTACACCTTGAAAAGTTTTTTTCTTTGGAGAGTCTGCTCCTGGTGCTATGTGAGATCTTGCAGCTGCAACAACCTTAGTCTTAAAACACTCCTGGCAGAAGCGTAAGTCAGACACAGAGAGGAAACAGGAGGTGCAAGATGGAAGAGAGGTACTGTCACATGGCAGAACATAGATAAAAAAAATGTGGGTTCGTTTAAGTTATAAGAGCTAGTTGAGACAAGCCTAAGCTAAAGCCCAAGCTTTCAAAATTAATAATAATTATCTGTATCATTATTTGTGGGCTGGAAGCCCAAAGACAGTCTGATAAGACAAATCTGACTACATGAACAGAATGGAGAGAAGGACAAGGAATGCCAGAGCCATGCCCACCATGCTCCAGTGAGCCAGAGTCCCTTCAAATCATGCAACATCCTTTCTGTTTCTATTTTGTGGAATAATTTGAAGAGTAACAGCATTAACTCTTCTTTGGATGTCTGGTAGAAATCTGTGCTAAACTCACCTCACACTGGGCTTTTTTGGCAGGGCGGATTTTTTGACTGCTTCTATTTCAATGGGGGTTATAGGTCTATTTATATTGTTGACCTTATCCTGGTTTAACTTTGGTAAGTGATACCTATCAAGGAAATTCTTTTAGATTTTCCAATTTTGGAGTACAGATTTTGAAAGTATGCCCTTATGATTTTCTGGATTTCCTAGTTATCTGTTATTATAGCCTCATTTTCATATCTAATTTTATTAATTCAGATATTTTCCCTCTGTATTTTGGGTAATTTGGCTAAAGGTTTATTAGTGTTGTTAATTTTCTCAAATAACCGAATTTTCCTTTTTTATTTTGCTAATTTGGATATTCTCTCTACACCTTCTAGTTAGTTTGGATAAGAGTTTTTCTATGTTGACTTTCTCAAAGAACCAACTTTGTGTTTCATTGATTCTTTGTATTATTACCTTTGTTTTTATTATATTTATTTCAGCTCTGACTTTGGTTATTTCTTGCTGTATCCTCCTCTTGTGTGTAATTACTTCTTTTTGTTCTAGAGCTTTAAATTGTGCTATTATGTTTCTAGTATGAGATCACTCCAGTTCCTTGTTTTTGCTTCATTTTTTAATGTGGGAGTTTACTGCTATGAACTTAGATCTTAGAGAACTTCATTCACTGTGTTCAGTAAGGTTGGCAACTGATATTTATAGTTATTTTTGAAATGTATGTGTTAAATGTGGTCATAATGCTTTTATTTATTTGTGAATAAATAATAATAGTTTCAATGTGGCAAAATTAGAATTTAGTATCATCAACACATTTTTAGAAAAACAAGTCCAATTGTAAGTCCTTGCATTGAATACTTGAAGAAAATATTTATATATTTCAAATGTAGAAGAACTTCAACACCTGGAAAAAATCTTCAATGATATATAAAAACCAATAACTCATTAAAATGTGGAAGTTAAGATGGTGTTTGGTTATTTTTTAGAAAATCTTATTCAAAACAATATGTATTAGGGACTTTTAACATGTTGTAACCTAACTCAAAAAAGATTCATCTTTCAGTAGGAAGTGTTGTGTCTCATAGCTTTGAGATTATAGTCAGTCTTTCATGTCACAAAATGCTTGATCATAAGAGGAGCTCTAGGCTACAGCACTGTACAAATGGGACTCCTTGCTCATATCCGGTACATTGGGAAGCAGAGATAAGTCATGCCAGTGCACGATAAGTTTGTCTCATTTTTGTTATTGCTGTTTATTCAGTGCATGACTACAGTCCATTGTATGTGGACAACTTACATATAAGCAAGGTGTTACCCCTCAGTCATTCCTATTTGAAAACATCCTGATACACACACACACACACACACACACACACACACACACACACACACACACACACCACACATGCGTGTGCACGCACGCATGCCTCAGCAGTGCCTATATTTCTTAGTCCAATAAAATTCACAACTGAAATTGACCATAATACTTTTTTTTTCTTTTTCAAACTGTCAGAAGATGACAAATACTCATAACTTTCTCTAAGGAACTTAAATACAGAAAAATAGCGAGCTTACAACTTACACCACATAGAGCAATAAAAACAATGGCTTTAACATGTGTTAATAAGCTGATCTTGAATTCAAAGTAGCAATGTTTTGACAGGACACAAATCCTGTTGAGGGAGGTATTGTCATACTTTTTTTCTTATGGTCAATAATGATTTGTTAGCAGTGGAACAATTCTCTAACTACTGTTAGTTGAATCTTGATTTTGTATTTGTATGTTTGATAAATTTCATTTTAATACATTGTCTGATGCAAATTAAATCTACCTTATTCTCTGCCCATGGTATACAATATACTCCCCAAGATCCATGTACAAGTTGAATAGTGCTCATTGTTGTCATACCTTGAGGTTTTTCATCTCAATACATGCAGAAGGAAGAAAAATAAACACCTTGAAACAAAGAACAGCCTAGCACAAAACCAAACTATTGAGGGAATTCTAATGAGACTTTTCTGATAATAAGCTCACTGTAGAGTATACAATTATACAAAATATTATCAGCCAATTTGACCTATATTAATATTCAAGGAAGCAAATTGAAAGTTTTTTTGTGAGAGTTTTGGTTAAAGACTAGCAACTGACTCAGATATTATCAAATGTAGACTTGTTGCATCTATATGTCTGAAATCACAGACCCAAATCCCAAGTCATGATTTAATGGGACATTTACTGGCTGATTCATTCCTAAAGTTTTAATTAACTTTACCCTACTGAATTATGGATTTCAGCATCATGAACATTTTCTCTAAGACCAACCAAAGTGGAATAGGACAGATGTAACCCAGGCTCCTATTCTGTATCAGGTGCCTCATTTTCACTCAGCAACACATTACATGAATTAGTGTAGATCCAATGATCAGTATGCATTATGAAATATGTTTGCGCAATTTCAGGCAGTGTAATTATAAAAAATTGGACCTTGAATATTTCCTTCAAAAATCAAACAAAATTAGAGAAGCTATTCTTGTTTTAGATGAAAGCTTGTATAGTTCAGTGTATCATAGAGACAGAGGTGATTTAAGATTACTCTGGTTATTAATATGTTCAGATAGTAGTTTATACTAAAGTTTATTTTTTATATTTATAAAAACTTTTGATCTAAAATGTTTCATTTTCCTTCTTTGATCTATCCAGCATGCATTTATGGACCACAAAGTTATTGTAAAAACTAGAATTGTCAAACAGGATATCTCTGGAGTCAGTTGTAGAGTTTTCCCAAGTGCACTGTACTTAACTTTTGGAAATTTTCATAAAATGAGATATTGAATGAAAATACATTTGTAGCTAAAATGGAAGTCACTGTCTGAGGCTTACAAATCAAAAGCAAAACAGGAACAAAATCTTATCTGGCTCAGTAGTATGGATCAAAACACAAGACATAAAACAAGTAATGAGGTAATGAGCAGAAAATATTTGTCATCTGTTCTCTGGAAGAACTACAGACTTTTGGGAAATCAGTAGGATATGGAACGTCTGAAGGATACTATTAAACAAGGTTTTCGGCTGAAGTGCATAAAGTCTCTTATAAAAAAAAAACTTGATAAATACCTCTTTTTTCCATTGTAGATCAACAACTCACTGAGATAGATTTCTGTCATAAAAGCAGATCTTAACAACACACACACACACACACACACACACACACACACACACAATACCATGTAAAACGTGCCTTTCATCTATAAAATATAGACACAATTAACATAAAATTATCTAGAAGTTTCCAAATTACTTGGAAACAGAGCTACATGCATCTAACATATTTGAGACAGAATTACACAAATTGAGTTCTTGAGCTTTGGAATATATATTAAATCAAAAATTATACTTTTTCCAAAGACCCTCCTATCTGAAGTAACAGAACATAACACATCACAGACCAAGGGGTATTTGGAAATTACAAATATAATAAAAGTTTTGCATGAAGAAAATGTAAAACTCTGAATCTTAAAAAAAAAAAAAACTTGCTGGGCGGTGGTGGCACACGCCTTTAATCCCAGCACTCGGGAGGCAGAGGCAGGCAGATCTCTATGAGTTCAAGGCCAGCCTGGCTACCAAGTGAGTTCCAGGAAAGGCGCAAAGCTACACAGAGAAACTCTGTCTTGAAAAACCAAAAACAACAAAAAAAAAAAAAACAAAAAACTAGACTGTAGATGTAACCAACCATCTTATTAAATAAGAAACACAGAACCAATGGAAAAGAGAAAGCCAAGAGGTCAGAGCTCAGAGCTAAAAATCTCACCCTTCCTCCTGCGGTGGTCCTAGCTCTCCGAAAGAGACCTATTTCCTGTGTGTATGTCTTTAAATAATCTTTCTGTTCTGCCTTCTCATTGGTTGTAAACCCAAATACATGACTGCCTCATCACTGCCTGCAAGTACAGCCCTCTAGGTCTTAAAGGCATATGTCTCCAATGCTGGCTGTATCCTTGAACACACAGAGATCTATGGGATTAAAGGCGTGTGCCACCATTGCTACGCTCTTTCTATGGCTCTAATAGCTCTGACCCCTGGGCAACTTTATTTATTAACATACAATTAAAATCACATTTCAGTACAAATAGAATACCACCATACTAGACAAACAGGGGATAGGAACCTCATCAAAGACAACTATGCTGCCTAGATGAAGCAAATTGACCAGAACTAGAGTCACCAGAGAAGAGTCTTTCTAGATCCTAGATCAAGGTGGTCTGTGAACATGTCACTGGGGTGTTGTCATGATTATGTCAACTGGGGGGAAAAGATCCAACCCTTTATGGGTGGCATCATTCCTTAGGTGGGATATCACATTATGTTGAATAGAGAATGTGAGCTGAGCACTAGCATGTTTGAATTAAGTCATTGTAACACTCTATTCTTCACTGAGTATGTAAAGTGATTAGAAGCTTCAAATTCCATGCTTCTGTCTCTAGTTCATTTCCCACTTCCTCCCACATCACAATTCCTTGTTTATTATTATGGTGAGATATGATATTTTTATTCAAATCAAATAATAGATACTATTAAGATACAAGCTAAAGAACATAAAACTCCTTGCTTAAGAGGTTTTTAAAATTTTGTTGTATTGACTACTCTCTAGGATGCTATGTGAGAAAAAATTGACTAGATGCACATCACTTTATGTTATGTCTAAATTTGTGTTTCTGACTTTGAGAAAATAAATAAAAAGCATAAGTCATTAAATAATTTGTTCAAATTTGCACCATTAGTGATGTTCAAAAAGTCATGTCACATGGGATGGTATCTGAGAAAACAGTTACAGCTAAGAGGACAGAAAGAAGTATCAAATCAAAAGACTTCAAGCACATTAAGCTATAGACCAATAGGATTTCTTGGCAGGTCAATGTGATTGAAAGGATCCATAGGATGGACATATACAGGGTATCTTCTGACCTCCATAGATGTCTTTGCCATGATCACACAAACACATATAAACACATACACAAACACAAGCACATTTAATAAATAAATGAATAAATATGTAATAAACTGAACTGTACATGAAAACATATCACACACAAACATATATAATTATGATTTATGCATATGTATATGCCAGAACATGTATGTAGAGGGCAGGGGACAACTTTCAGGAACCAGTTTTCTACTTACATCTTTGGGTTCCTGGATTTCAAATCATATGTCATCAGGCTTGGCAGCAAGCTAGTTTACTTGGTGATCTATTGAAGATTCTAGAACTTCATAATGAATTATCTATGTAAATGTATGCATATGTATTAAATATATGCTTAACAAGATCCACATATACAAATTTATATATAATATTATATTCTACTACACTTATTTTTTAAATTGTATATATAAGAATTTTTTCTGTATGTTTCTGAGTGTGATTTGTGTATCTACAAGTGTGTACCTTGAGTACATATGTATGGAAGCCAGAGGACAACCTCAAATGCCTTTGTTTTGTAATAAGATCACTCACTAGCCTGGAACTTACCAAGTTGGCTAGATTTGCTGGCTAGCAGACTCCAGGGATCATCTGCCTCTATCTACTATGTCGTGGGATTACAAGTGCAGGCTACCATGCTGGACTGACATTTTGTTTTGTGGTTTTTAATGGACTAATCTTAGTCCATCTACTTTCAAGTCCAGTACATTACCACTATCCTGAGTCACTTATTCTTGAGGTTGTAACTTGTAATTAATGAATTTCTTAGATATTACAGAAGATAATATATGTGTGTATATGGATATATATATATGTATATATATATATATAATATATTCCAAAATAATCATATGCATATTTGGATTTTATGCAATATTTGCCTGTAAAATATTTTTTCCTTGGTTAAATTATTACCATGTTAGGCCCATGCTTTATTTATTATAAGCATATTTATTAATTTATTGTTTTTATTTTTAAGCACTCATTGCAATTTAAATCTCAGATGCAGCTGTAATGGTTGTTGGTATCCAATAGAATTCTAACACTTCAACTTTTATTGAGGCACAGTATTCAATGGGAAGTCCAATTACTCTCTGAACACAGTATCTTCTCATGTGAACAGTTCCCTTGTTTTATCAGCCCTTATGAACTACAATGTAGAATCTTGAAATATGTAACTGCTTTTCTAAAGATTAAAAAATGTACAATAGAGTCTGAGACCCATTGTCCTTCCTTATTGTGCCACTCCCAATGTCAGGCAGCACTCTATAGCTGCCTCTCTCAGTAGCCCCCAGCTCTCCTCATTCAATGCTCCAGAGTTTTTGCATATTCTAGTGTTAGTATCCTGATTTCTATGAATCACCAGTTTCATCCTTGTACTGATTATGATCAATGAGAGAAAATATCATTCATAACTATGATTCTTAGATACTAAGTTGCAACTTTGCCACTGTTACTATTTAGGTAACCTGGGGCAAATGGATTGGTGTGGCTGACTTACATACTTAAGTGTCATTCTAAAATATAGTCAACAAGTTTCACACAGGCAGACACTGAATCTGAGGAAGATAAAAAACGATACTAAAAATAAGAATGAATAGAAAGATTGATGGAAGGACAGAATAAAGAGATCTGCAACAAATCAAATACAGAAAATGTTGGTGGTAGAATCCAAATGGTGGATTTACTTTAATGCCTGCCTGTCAACTTTTTTTGAATATTTAAATAAGTCCTATGCTTAAATGGAGTGAAAATAAGAAATTATATGTTTTAGTGTAACAGTTGCATCCCAAACCTACAAGACACTGGAAAATGGGCATTCATATTACTATGTTACCTCATAACTTAAATATGTTAAATTATTTGTTATATAATACCTCACAAAATTAAAACTGTGAGAGGAATACCTCAGGAAAAAAACAAAAAAAATGTAATTCAAACTTTACAGTAATGATTTCTGATACAGTTTCTGTGACTTGAAGAAAATTTAGAAAAGATGAATGATAAAAATGAAGTGTGAATGAACTATTAATTTTAATGAAAAGACAAAAACTGCTAGCCTGGATTGAAATAAAGTCCTGTATGTTTCATACATGGCTAGATAGAAGGATATGGGAAGGCTGAAAGTAAAATGTGCTAAAAGAGAAATAGTGAATAAATATTAACCAAAACATTGGTAGCATAATTATGCTAACATTTTTCTAAAGAGACTTTAAAGTATAAAGCTATAGTGATTATAAAACTATCAAAGTGTAACAATAAAACAATGTCCACTAAGAACACAAAAACAACTTTGAATATGTGTAATTCCAATAAAATAATGTCCAACACACAAGTATAAGAATATTTTAAACCCTCAACAAAAGTAAGGCATACAGATAAATGAAATAAAAATCACAAAAATTAAAATTAAAATTTATGTCTGTTTTAGATACACACAAAAGCATTTTCTAGAGAAGGTCCATATATTAGGCCATAATAGTATTTAACCAATTGTGATAAAGTTATAATCATTGAGGACTATGTTGTCCACTAATTAAGATAAAATAAAGAAAAACATCATTATAAACTGTACATACATTTGGAAGTTAAGTAGTTCATTTTTAATTAAACAAAAACAAAAACTATAATGTTGATTATAAAATACTAAGACATATTAATAAAATATATGAAGTACATTTATTGTGAAAGAAGAAACAAAATATAATCATGGGCAGATTTTCATATTAGAAAAAAGATAGAATAGAAAAACAAATCCAAAGATACACAATAAAACTGGAAAAATACTGCAGAGTTTGTGTGTTGTACTAGGTACCCCACTGACCAGAATGTTGGGAATTATTCTACTATAGTTCCATTCTTCCAGGAAATCTTCACCATGATATGTGCTTTTCACTAAGAGAATTCTGGTGCATATATTATGAATATACTTCCTGAGTCATTTGCCTCTTGCTTTATGTCAATTTCAGAACTGATTATTAAGAATGCAAATTTTTCCTTGTGTTAAATACTTGTGTTACACATGCATCAGATTTAATGTCTTAGATATTTTCCTGTGTTGTCTTGATTTTAAGTCAGAATATAAATTGCACAGATTGAAATAAAACTGTTTTTAGCAGGCTACTATTTAGGTTTTCTTTAGCTTGCTCAAGCTTTTCCTTGATACATAATTAAAGCACAGTAATGCTAACTTAGAATTATAAAGCTAGGCTGCAAGTACTATCAATCCATAGCTTAACATTGGAAACTAAGTTTTAATTCTGCACTGAACTTATCATCCAAGAAGAAATCCCTATTCCTGCCTTGACCCCCTGTTAATATGCCTATGACATCTTTCACATAACTGTGATTGTTTATAATTTATTATCCATGTCAGTTATTTGGCTATTACTCCCTTGGATTTCAAGTATTCCAGGTGCTTAAGAACACACACATTTAATGTGTTATTTCAGTGGCAGCAACAGAAGACTGTAAAAATGACAAAGAACAGCCCAAATTACCTGAGCTTTAGGTAATGTGCTCTGTATTAATAAACCTGCCCCAGCAGTAATATTTTATTCTGAATAGTGCAATAAATGTAGCTGGTGTCATCAACTAGTGAAGTATTGCTAATTCAGAGTTTTGAAACCTAAGCTAGAGAGCAAATGAAATCCCATTACCATAAAGCATAGAATCAAACATGTTTCCATTGCTGCAGCATTAAAACAGTAAAACGAAGCATTGCTGTGCTCACACCAGTTAACTCCATAACATATGGAGAAGCTGGTAGAGATTTCTAGAGATTAGAAGAATACATCACCTATGATTTGCACATATAGATAATGTATTCAATTAGAAAGCCTTTCAATTATATAGAAAATCAATATTATACCACAAGCATACCCTACATACAGGATACAATACATATCATGTTGTGTATGCCTTTACTAATATTGATCCAGATAAAGAGTGCTGAACTAAGAAGGGTTTATTGCTAGTGTCACAAAGAAATTATATGAGTTTTCAGACCATGTCAAGCTCATGATTTAAAATAGCCTATAAGAGTATAAGATTAAAAATAGACCAAATATCTGAACACATCTTCATTTCTGAAGCCAAGATGATGTTATAGGTTACAAATTAAAGAAGGAAACCCTTATGGCAAGAGAATGGGAAATGAGAGGGCAGAGTGGTATTCAAAAGCAAGAAAAGTTGTATAAATACTGAGTGAAATAGTCTGAGGAAAGATGCCATCAAAGGCACCAAATCCCTAGAAATAATCTTTTGAGTGACCAAATTCTTGAGACCCAGATTGAGTTATAACCAAGAGAAATACATTAGGTGGAGCAGATGGTTACAGAAAGCAGGAGGGTTAGTAGCCATTCCTTGCCATCTCTCATGGATGAGTGCACCCTCTACTGAAGTAGGATGAGGTAATTCCGGAAATGCTCCATCGCTGTTACTCTGACATAATGCCATAAATACACATTGACTACTTTGGGTGGGTGCTATAGAGTGTTTGTCCACTGTGTGCTTTCATGAGACAGGACTGAGTGATGTGTTTGACAAAAGTGAAGAGAATCAAGAAGCAGAAGAGTACTTCCTGAGTTTTCCTCTAGCCTTTTTGGTGTTTGAAATTTCAAATTGAGGTCTTGGTCTTTAATTCAGTTGTATCTAATATTTGTGTATGGTCAGTGATGTGGGTCTAACATCATTATTCTGCATGTGGACATCCAGTTTTCCCTGTACTGTTTGTTGAAGTGTCTATATTTTCTCCAGTGTATGTTTTTTGCTTCTGTGACAAAGATAGGATGGGGTTAGTTATGAGTGTTCATGTTTGGATCTATTTTACCATTGGTCAATATATCTGGTTTGGTGCCAATATCATATTGCTTTTATTACAGTTTCTATACTATGTCTTGAGGCATGGAATAGCAATTCTTTCTGAATTCTTTTTGCTCAAGATTGCTTTGGCTATCTAGTGTCTTTTCTAGTTGTGTATGTATTTTATGATTTTTTTCTATTTCTTTAAAGAATGAAATGGGTATGTTGATTGGGACTTTATTGAACTAGTAAATGGCTTCTTATATAATGGTCACTTGCACAACTTTATTTCTATCCATCTATGAACACAAAATGTTCTTACTCTTTTTTTTAAATCCCCTTTCCCAGAGATTTGAAGTTCCAAATATAGAGGTTTTACACCCCATGGTTAGTTATATTCAAATATATTTTATTGTCTTTAATGCTATTCTAAATGGGAATGTGTCCATAATCTAATTCAGAGTGTATTTGTTGTTTGTATATTAAAAAGCTGTTGATTTTTTAAGTTGATGTTTTTTAACCTGGACACTTTACTGAAGATACTGATAAAAGAAAAGACATGTGAAAGAGGACTCTCTTTGCCAAATATAAAGGCTAATAATCAACATTGTGACAACATAAAACTAAGTTGGTTCTGCAGCTAAGGAAATAATCAATTCAGTGAATAAGAAACCCACAGAATAGGAGAGAATCATTGCCAACTATATATCTCACAGAGGATTAATATCCAGAATATACAAAGATCTCTAAAAACAAAGAGTCCAAGAAATAGATCCCTATAGTTGGAAGTTTTCTCTGGTCCTGCCTGACCCTGTAGTCAGATGGACCTCTCCCTCCTGCATTCTGCAGCCACTTGATTCCAAGTTAACACACCGAGGCTTATATTATTTGCAAACTTTATGGCCTATGGGTCAGGCTTCTTGCTAGCTAGCTCTTAAATTAACCCATTTCTATTAACCTATAAGTCGCCACATGGCCATGGCTTACTGGTATTAGCACATCCAACTTCTCCTGCCTGTGGCTCACAGCATCTCCTTCCTCTCCTTTCTCCTCCCACTGTCTTCTCTTGGATTTTCCAACCTGGCTCCATCCTGCCCTGCCATAAGCCAATGCAGCTTTATTTATCAACCAATCAGAGCAACACATATTCACAGAATACAGAAAGACATCCCAAAGCAGATCACCCAATTAATAAGTGGGCTAGGGATCTAAACAGAATATACTAAATAGAAGAAATAAAAATAGCTAAGAAATAGCTCAAAAAGTATGCATTATCCTTAACAATCATGGGGATGCAGCTATAAATGAGGCTGAGATTTCATCTCACCCCAGTCAAAATGGCCAAGATCAGAAACAACTGACAGCACATGCTGGTAAGGCTGTACAGAAAGAGGTACCCACACTGACCGTGGGCAGGGATGCAAAGTGATATAGACACTCTGGCAATCACTATGAAGACGCCTCAACCAAAATATTCTACCATACAAGCCATATATATCACTCCTGGATGTATTCCTAAAGGATTCAACATCATAGATCATACATCCTTACTCACAAATGCTCATAGCTGTCCCATTTATATGTAAACAACCTAAGTGTCTTTTAACAGATGAACAGATACTGAAAATGTGGTACAAATGTACAATGCAATACTATTCAAGTATAAAGAAAAAAGTGAAATCATGAAATTTGCAGGTAAATGTGTAGACAGCCGAGAAAAGATTATATTGAGTAAAGTAACCCACATCCAAGAAGACAAATGTATTTCACCATCTGCAGTTCCTAAATCTTCAGATATAAGTGCAGCTACCGCCCCTCATCAAAGGAAAGTCTCTGTATATCAGATGGAGGTCATCACAGAAAAACACACATGGAAAAAATGCTAAGATCAACAGATTGTGAGGAGCTCAGCAAATAGATCCATCTATACCACAACTTCTGCATCTATGGTTCAGAGAACATCACATAAGAGAAGGTAGAAAGAATATAGGAGCTGAATACCAGGTAATGTGATGTGAAGCACTCACTTCTAGAAATGGCACATAATAAAAAACAGAACAATAGCAATATCAATGGACATATTAACATGGAAGCGGGGACACTTTGTGGGGCCTCATCCTCAGCCTAAGAACTATAGGCAACTGTTCAGTCCTGGGACAAGGAACGTAAGCCTTCCCCAGGGATAAGCTCCCTGTTGGTTGCCCAGTTCAGAGTTGTGAGCCTTGAAACAATGTACATACCAAAAACAAAAAGCAACTCAGCAGGTCATATATATTTTTGCATATACAGAGAGATGCACACGTATTATCACACATATTATATATTATATATTATGCACATATCATATAATATATGCATTAAACACATACACGTGCTTTGTGACAAATATAAAAGAGGCTATCCACTTGAAAGTGGGGGTCTATTGGAGAAATTATTTTGGCCACTCCACGTAGTTAAAAGGATATTTATTAAATGGCGTAACTCACAAATTAAGTAATGGGTAGGTCGCAGGGTCTGGGGAAGGTGTAATGCAGTCCAGCGGTGTTCTCCAGAGCTCTGCACAGTCAATCTGCACCAGTCAGCGTTCCGGCACCGAGCGAGCGCCCAGAGCGAGCGCTGGCCCATCCAGCTCTCGGGTCCCCAGGCGCCTCCCCTCGCCCCGCCTCGTAGGCGTGACAGTTGCCAGAGTCTCAATGGGGGTTGGAACTTCCAGTACCAAGCTGGAATGGCTACCCACTACATCTCCCCCTTTTTGTCTAAATAAGAAGGTTCTAAACTAATACAAGACTATATACAAAGGAATGGTTATCAAATATTGTCCAGAAATAATGAGAGATAATGACCTAGATAAGATGTAACTACAACCAATGCAAACAATATCAAGCAAGAAACACATACTAAAATCCAGAGAAGTATAGAGCATAGGTAAACAGCATGTTATAAAGATCATTCAAAGGTGTCCTATCCTAAAGAACCTGAACCTAATACTTAATATGTTCTATCTAAGATATTATATATACTAAGTTGTAACTATAACTGCTAGTCTTCAATCCCATCAAAGACCTGAGAAGGAACATAATGGTCCCTGAGAAATGGTAGATGGATGTAAGCAACTTTCGGGAATCTTGCAAGAGTAGACCAAGACAGCTGGCAGCCTGGACAGTCACCTAATGTTTCTCAGCATTGTTGGTGCATTCAAATTGGCTACAGGCCTAGAGTATCTGACAGACCATTTTCAGAAGCAGGATTTCTGAAAGACCATCTTACCCTGTCTTGGCAGAGTACAGTGGTCGCTTTCCTTGTGTCCCGCTTGTCCAGAAAGGACAGCATTGCATTTGTACTGTCAGCCATCAAGGCAAGGGCAGTTCTTTGCCCAGTAGGCCATTTTGTGCCAAAAGACAAACTTCCAAATGGAAATGTCTTAGAAGCCCAACATTCTCTCGGGATCAATTGGTGCAGCCAGGAGCAATTGTGTCTCACGTCAACAGAATTCTAAGTTATTTAAATGCCATATTCTCCAGGTCTATGAAGTGTTTGAAGATTACCTGCCCATCTGACCTATGTATCTGTAAATCTGGATAACCTAACTAACGTAACTATAGAGATGACAGGCATAGGCGACTATAAATCTATAAATCTTATCTATCGAAATAACCTAAGGACTAAGGCTTCACATAAATAAGGTAAACAGTCTATAAGCAAATGTATGGTGAAGAACGATGACTTCAAAATTGTGACAATACACAAGATATTTATAACAGAGGTAGGAATATATAGTGCAATATGCAATATGACAATAATATTAAATATATATCAATATACCGAATATCCTAAACAGAAGTAGAGCATATATAAAGTATGACAGATATAAATTTACATTTGTATCAATATAAAAATGTTTCAAATAAGAGTAGAAATATATGTACATTATAACAAATATAGTTCTGTATTTGTATCAATATACAAATTATCTTAAACAGGAGTATAAAAATAGTTTACATTTGTATCAACATATAAGAATCTATAACAGTACAAATTACAGTGCAAATTATCTAAGGTTGCTATTTTACTAAGTTTGTTTACTAGTATATACAATGATTTACCATCATATCTTATACCTATCTGTTCCATTTCTTCTCCTCCCACCCCCCCCCCTTTTTTTTTTTTTTACAATCCTGAGTTAATATTTTCTTCCACCCCCAACCCTATAACCGTCATCCATAACCCTGAGAATTATGAAACCTAAGGGAGAAGGGGCGTCGTTTTCTTAGAATTGCTTCCTGCCGTTTAGGGGGTGATGTTATCTGTTGAGTACTGTGAGAAAGCTCAGATAGTTAAATCTCAGTTAGACTAACTGTAGGTTCTGCAGCAAGTTTTAGAGTAATAGGTAAGATTGTCTGAAATTCTGGCAAGAAGTGTAGTATGATGATGATTACCATGGCATCATTCTGGATTGGATAGAGTTGTTGTTGTTGGGGCCCCATCTTCCTTCTGGTGACTTCTGAGATTGCTATTGGAAAAACTTATTTGTTATCAAAAATGGGAGGTTTGGATTTAAAGAGGACATAGCATGTAAGAAAGGATTCTGAGAAATCAAGAGTAAGCATGGAGAGAATTAGAATTTAGAAGACAATGGTCCCTTTTTATTGGTTTCCTTCTGTCTCACACCAGAGGGCTCTTCTGATATGGGACTGAAGAATCTCTTAAACTTTTCTTTTAGCAATATGCTTGGGTTTAGAGAAGGAGTGAGCCAATTCCATCTCCAAAGCCAGCTTGGCTATAATTGAATTGGAACCACAACTTTTCTAGATTGATAGAGAGAAAGATGTTAGACAGTGAGATTTTACCATGTGTAGATTGGTACCAATAGATTCTTCCTTTCTGCTGTAAACATCCGGATATCCAAGGCCTTATGAGTTTTGGAAGATGGGTATTTCCATTATCCTGGAAAGACAAAAACAGAACCCTACCCCACCCTTTGATTGTTAAATTTTTCTTACAACTTGTAGAGATGTCACATTGGTGGATGATCTTTTACTTCTCTTCATCAAGGGGTTTTTCCTGTTCAAATCGAATTTTTATTAATTTTGTTGGTATCCATAGCTTTTCTTCTCCTGCAGAAACAAAGGCAAAACCCCTTCCCCAACGTAGAACATATCCAGGTTTCCATTCTGAGGTCAGCACATCCTTAAAATAAACTGGTTGGTTTAGCTCAGGAGTTTTGTCTGTTGTCCAATGTCTCTCCGCAGCTGTTGTTCCTTTCTCATTAGCATTGAGAAAATTCAAGGTTAATAAAGCACTATGCAGTCTATTTCTAGGAGTCATTGTTACCTGTTGCTGTTTATTTAGCATATCCTTTAAAGTTCGATTGGATCTCTCTATGACTGCTTGGCCTGTGGGATTGTGTGGTATACCTGTAACATGCTTTATATTATAATAAGCAAAGAACTGTCTCATTTTATTGGAGACATATGCTGGGGCATTGTCTGTCTTAATTTGTACAGGTATTCCCATGATGGCCATAACTTCTAATAGGTGTGTAATCACAGAATCGGCCTTTTCAGAACTCATAGGAGTTGCCCATTGAAATCCTGAATAGGTGTCAATGGTATGATGTACATACTTTAATCTTCCAAATTCTGCAAAATGAAACACATCCATCTGCCAAATTTCATTTCTTTGTATACCTTTTGGATTACTCCCTGCAGGTAATGGAGTTTGGTTATAGATGGAACAAGTAGGACATTTTTTCACAATATCCCTAGCCTGTTGCCAAGTGATGGAGAAATCCTTCTTCAAACCTTTGCTATTTATATGGTGTTTCTTATGATATTCTGAAGCTTCTAGCACATTACCTATTAGTAACTGATCAATCTCATCATTACCTTGTGCTAAAGGTCCTGGCAGACCTGTATGGGATCTGATATATGTTATATATATAGGATGTTCCCTTTTCCTGATGATTTCCTGCAATTGTATGAATAATGAAGTTAATTCTGTATTATCAGGAATAAATTCAGCAGTTTCAATATGTAAAACAACTCTCTCTGCATATTGAGAGTCAGTGACTATATTGAGGGGTTCTGTGAAGTCCATCAGTACCATAAGAATGGCATACAGTTCTGCCTTTTGTACAGAGCTATATGGACTTTGCACCACTTTACTTAAGTCTCCTGATTTATATCCTGCTTTCCCTGATTTATTTGCATCAGTATAGAATGTGAGGACTCCAGAAATTGGCTTTTGTCGTACAATGTGAGGAAGGACCCATTCAGTCTTCTTTATGAATTCTATTCTCTTGCTTTTGGGATAGTGGTTGTTAATCTCTCCCAAAAAGTTACTGCAGGCTCTCTGCCAGTATTCATTATCTTTCCATAGTGATGAAATTTCCTCATTAGTTAATGGTACTACAATTTCTGCTGGGTCCATTCCTGTCAACTGGCGAAGTCTTAATTTACCCTTTTGAATCAAATCAGAGATCTTTTCTATATAAGTCTTTAATTTCTTATTTGGTTTACGTGGTAGGAATATCCATTCCAATATAATATCTTCCCTCTGCATCAAAATACCTGTTGGGGAATGTCTGGAGGGGAATATGACAAGAATGCATTTAAGTTCTGGATCCACATGATCCACATGTGCTTCTCGAATTGTCTTTTCTACTAGAGCCAATTCCTTCTCAGCTTCGGCTGATAATTCTCTTGGACTATTTAATTCTTTGTCCCCTTCTAGAGTATTAGCCAAATTTTGTAGTCCATCTTTGGGTATTCCCATGATACCCAGTAAGTTGGAAATGCTTCCTAATAACTTTTGAAAATCATTAAGAGTCTTCAATCTATCTCTTCTTAGTTGTACCTTTTGGGGTCTAATTTTTTGTAGCTCTATCTTATATCCTAAGTAATTAATAGAATCTCCTCTTTGTATTTTTTCAGGAGCAATTTGAAGTCCCCAGCGAGGCAAAACTTTTTTTACTTCTTCAAACATGCTTTCCAATGTATCTAACTTTGGATCAGCTAATAGGATATCATCCATATAGTGATAAATTATGGATTGTGGAAACTTTACACGAATTATCTCTAATGGTTTCTGCACAAAGTATTGACACAAAGTAGGGCTGTTTAACATTCCCTGTGGGAGGACCTTCCATTGATATCTCTTGACTGGCTGAGAATTATTATAATTAGGTACTGTGAAGGCAAATTTTTCTCTATCATTTTCCTGTAAGAGTATGGTAAAGAAACAGTCTTTTAAGTCAATAACTATTATAGGCCATTCTTTTGGTAGCATAGAGGGCAAGGGCATCCCAGTCTGTAGGGAGCCCATTGGCTGAATTACTTTATTAATAGCTCTCAGATCTGTCAGCATTCTCCAATTACCAGATTTTTTTTTAATAACAAATACAGGAGAATTCCAAGGACTGGTAGATTCTTCAATGTGTTGAGCATTTAACTGCTCTTGAACCAGCTGTTCTAAAGCTTGTAGCTTCTCTTTTGTCAAGGGCCATTGTCCAACCCAGACAGGTTTATTAGTTAGCCATTTTAAAGGTAAGGCAGTTGGTACTTCTGAGAGTTCAACAACAGTCATGCTCTGTTTGTGAACAGCCTGAATGGTTGGTGACTGATTTTTATAGCATGTTATGATATTATTCCTAGAAACATGCATTGGTCTGTATTCCTTTTCTGAAAGTGTAGGAATTTTAATCTGGGTATTCCACTGTTGTAACAGATCTCGGTCCCAAAGATTTACTGCTACATTTGCTACATAAGGCTTCAGACTTCCTCTCTGTCCTTCTGGCCCTATGCATTCAACCCATCTCGAACTCTGTTTTATCTGAGATAGGGTGCCAATCCCTAACAGTTGGACATCTACCTCTTGAAGAGGCCAATTCGGATGCCATGATTTTGGTGTAATTATAGTCACATCTGCACCTGTGTCTACCAGGCCCTCCAGAACCAGGCCATTAATTCGAATTCTAAGCTTTGGTCTTTGTTCATTTATGGAAGTCTGCCAAAATATTTGTTTTATAGTGTTCTTTGTAAACTGTGATCCAGCTATCAAAGCTGTTTTATCATCCATTGCAGTATCGGTTTTTACATTAGGCATTCGTTTATTCAGTTGTCCTGGAGAGGAATTTCTTCCACAGTGGCAGGGAATGTTCGTACTACGTTTGGTTTGGGGGCCTGCAAGAGGCCCCCTGAGGCGTTTCCCGCCAGTAAAGGGTTGCCTTGTATATCTATTTTTGATCTGCACTCACTGGTCCAATGTCGGCCTTTGCCACATCTTCTACATAATCCAGGAGGTGGTTGGGGTCTCCTGTTTAGGCTATTCCTAGAAGGAGTATTGCTTCTAGGAGTACCCCATGTACAGTTTTTACTTATATGACCTGGTGTACCACACTTAAAACATTTGGTAACATGGGGCCTTCTTTCACCTCTGGGATTTGTCTCTCCTATCCAAGCCTCATTACTGTAGTTAAGAGACTGAACACCATTAGTACATTGAATCCATTCTTCCAAAGGAGCTGATCTGATCTTTAATGGTGTAAGTATTCTTCTGCATTCTGCATTAGCATTGTCAAATGCCAAGGACTCAGTTAATACTTTTCTTAATTCTTTGTCTGACACAGCTCTTGTTATAGCTCTGTTCAGTCTTTGTAAAAAATCAGTGAAGGGTTCATGCGGTCCCTGAAATATCTTTGTGTATACCTCAGTTGGTTTTCCAGGTTCTGGAATTTTTTCCCAAGCATTTAGAGCTGCTGTACGGCATAGGGATATTGTATGCTCATCATAAGTGGCTTGTACATTCCTGTCAGCGAAACATCCCTCACTAAGTATTTGATCTTGGGAGATCACAAAACCTCTGATTTTACCTTGTTGTTCTAAATTTTTTGCCTCTTCTCTCAACCAGCTTTTCCACTGTAACTGCTGACTATATTCTAGAACAGCTGAAATTCACTGATGCCAGTCATCTGTTATGATTCTATGTGAGGTAGACCACGAATTTAACATCTGTTTTACATATGTGGATTGTATCCCATACGTAACTACTGCTTCCTTTATATTTTTAACGTCCCTTGTTGAAATTGGTTGTAATGTGTATGTCATATATGGCTCGGGGTGTGTGTCATCTGCTGGCTTCTCATGGACAATAACAGGATAAGCCATTGTATGAGAGCCATTTGGAGATGTTACAACCTCTATGGTCTTGACCTTCTGCTTATTAGTTCCCTTGTCATGTTTACTGAGAGTTTCTTCTAGGGCTTGCAAACGAGCACCTAGGGTCTGTTCTAGGGAGTGAACCTCCTCTCTTGCAAGGGACTCCATATTTCTCATGGAATCATAGAAGTTTTTATGTTCCTCAGAAACACATGATTCCATGGACCTTATCCTATCAATTAACGATAATCTTTCTTCCTTATATACTGTCTGAGTAGCCACAACTTCACTCTGGAGTGTTAGTGTTCTATCCATTAAATATTCATATTTATTATCAATAAAATCAATTTTGGGTACAAGCCTGTTTTGTAAATCCTGATTAGCAGATTCTAGAGAAAGAATCTTTTTCTCTAAGCCTTCATTGCTATCTTTGAAAGCAGATTCCAGAGAGAGAATCTTTTCCTCTAAGCCTTCATTGCTATCTTTGAAAGCAGATTCCAGAGAGAGAATCTTTTTCTGTAAGCCTTCATTGCTATCTTTTAAAGCCTGTATCAGTCCCAATAATGACTCATCTTTGTTCTTAAACCAGTGTTTGAACACTGTGTGAATTATTATGATGAATGCCAAAATGGTATAGCCCAGATATGCCTTAGGAATGTCATATATTTCCAGGAAGATGTCATTCATCATACAGGCAAAAAAGTTTTTAAACTCTTGTGAGGTAATGTTGTCGGCCATATTACACGAATTACTCAAAATTTGTTAGTAAATTTTAAGGTGTAAAATTATCAAGTACCTTTACTTGAAACAATATGCTTACCTTTCGTGTAGTAGCACTTTTCAGCCAGCATGTGGCGTTGGTACAGCTCCGAAACAGGGCCTGCTGGCGATCTTGGCTGGAGTCGGAGGGAGATGGCAGAAATGGCGGAAATCAGAGCTAGCACTCTCCTGCCTCTTTCGCTGGTCTGGGGCTCAGCTAGGGAATTGAGATCGGACTAGCTGCTCCCTTTTTCGGGAATGGAACCTTGTAGGTGTTCCCTGGTTATATGGAACTTTGCAGGCGGGTTTAGGTACCCGCCAGCTAGGGAGGAGACGGCGGGAGCCGCCCAGGCCTTTGGAGTTTGCCCCACGTGAGCGCCAGATATTGGAGAAATTATTTTGGCCACTCCACGTAGTTAAAAGGATATTTATTAAATGGCGTAACTCACAAATTAAGTAATGGGTAGGTCGCAGGGTCTGGGGAAGGTGTAATGCAGTCCAGCGGTGTTCTCCGGAGCTCTGCACAATCTGCACCAGTCAGCGTTCCGCACCGAGCGAGCGCCCAGAGCGAGCGCTGGCCCATCCAGCTCTCGGGTCCCCAGGCGCCTCCCCTCGCCCCGCCTCGTAGGCGTGACAGTTGCCAGAGTCTCAATGGGGGTTGGAACTTCCAGTACCAAGCTGGAATGGCTACCCACTACAGGGGTCACAGGTGAGGGGTTGGAGGGAGGGTACCTGGAAACATCTTCACCAGTATTCTCTATGAACCTCTCACATAACCAAGCCTCAGCTTCTTTTCACTACCTCTTTAATCTTGCAGCAGAAATAAAATCAGTACCAGATGGAAGATTCTTACATCTTACCAAGTTCTGATGCTTATTTGAATTGGAGCCTGGTTCCCATGAACCACAGCCTCTGTGAGCTTACCCTGAGGAAATACTTCACGAAAGAGTATGACTCAGTGATGTTGGTATCTTATCAATCACAACTGAACTTTCAATCCCAGTTAACTAGCAAATTCTCCCAGTAAAGCAAGGGATTTCCTCCTATATCCTCTCTATTCAAATATAACGCAACTGGTTGTGACAGAATTTTTGCTTCCGTCTGTAACTACATGAGCCAGGATTCCATTGCCTGTTGCCATTCACAATATCCCAGAACACCTCACTAAACTCTGTGCAGTTAATTTGGGCTTTATAAGCCCAAAGTTCACAGTCCTTCCACACACTCTTTCTCCAAAAAACAACCTTGTCAGGTTCATTTCAGCAAAACCCCTTTGTGTGGTTCCAATCTCTGAGTTAGTTAGGTTTCTGTTATAATGATAAAATACTGACAAAAAACCAATTACAGAAGCAAAAAGATTATTACAGCTTACATGTTAGAATCTGTTGCTGAGGAAGGCCAAGGTAGGAACCTTTAGGCAGGAACTAAAGTAAACACCATTGAGGAATGATGTTAACTAACTTATTTCTAATGCCTTTTTCAGCCTGATTTCTTACACCAGCCAAAGTCGTCTGCTCAATGGAGGCACTGTCTACAGTAGGATGGACTGTAGCATGCATCCGAATTGGGCTTAATAATAAAAACCTAGAGTCAGATATCAAGGTGAAAGCTGAAAGATCAGAGAGGCAGAACAGCCAGCCACTAGAGAGACATCTCTACAGAATCCTTAGCCTGAAAGCGTCCTGTCTCCTCTCACCTTATATTCCTAATTCTGCCCAGCCATAACACTTCCTATTTCACCTCCCTAGTACTGGGATTAAAGGCATGAGGCTCCACAGCCTGCATCTGTTTCTCTTTTAGACTAGATCAAGCTCATGTAGCCTAGGATGACCTTGAACTCCTGATCTTCCTGCTTCCTCCTCCCAAGTGCTGGGATTAAAGGTGTGTGCCACCACTGCCTGGCCTCTATTGTTAACTAGGGCCTGGCTCTGCCCTCTGATCTTCAGGCAAGCTTTATTTGTTAGAGTACAAAAAAATATAACCACAGTGGACCCCCCAATACTGATAAATGTCCCATAGGTCAATGTGTTAAAGGCAATTCTTTAATGGAGTTCCCACTTCCCATGAATTTCTAGATTTGTATTAACTTGAACAAAACTAACCAACATAATTTGAATGTCTTCTCAACTGTCTGCTGTCATTTCTTTCCTGTCATGATGGCCTTTATTCCCTAGGGTCTATAAATCAAAGTAAACTCTTTCTTTAAGTTTCTTTTGTCAAGTTTCTGGGAGCAGTGGGGTGTCACGTAATAAGAAATCATCAAAGAAAGGAGGTGGGTATCAGCATTAACCAGTTTATATAAGCCATTTGCTTTGGCTTTAACAAAGCTAAGTGTGACTAATAACAAACTACTTCATTTTAACACATACACATCTAGTTGTGTAAAGATAATAAATTCTAGAAGACAATGTACTTATTTTTACTTGACTACAGAATAATGAGAAGAATTTGCAAAACTGCACCATCATTTATAGCTATATAACTGCAGACCAGGTATTTTGTTTTTAAAATGTATGGCTGACTTCCCTTGTGTCCCGTTGAACAATCATGTTTCCTCTTCATTTGATGAACTGCAAGTTTAGAGCTTAACTGTGACTAAAAGAATTAAAACCTCACCATACATAATGGTGAGTACTAAAGTGAACTGATTTAAAGCATAATAATATTAATATGATTTTCAAGAGGATTTCTTTAAAAAAATATTTGATAATTTACTCTGTGTATAACAAGCAATTAATCTACTGAGCCATGTTCCAAGGCTCTCCCAAGAGAGTTTTAAAATAACAATTTTTGCACCTCTGTGGGGGGGGACCTCAAGTGTGTAGATATTATGACACATATTGTAACATACTCTCCTGTTAGTGTTCCGACAAACTTATTCAAAACCATCCACATTTGAACATAAGATTCTAGGATATTTGAAATAATATTAGGAAGTTTGGGACTCATTGGCATTTTTACAATTGGTTTTATTTGATAGATTTTCCTAAAACGAAAAATACCTTATTTTTCTGCTGTAAAATCTAAAAGCCTAGAATGATATACACAGAAAATTTTTGTAACACACAATAGCACTGAAGATATTAGAGGTCAAACAAAACATAAGAGAAACATAAAAAACAACACTGGGTAAAACGTTTTGGCCAGCTGTGATTGCTCCCACAGAAATTCAAAGCTGCACTGGGTTAATTTTTTTTTTTTTTGCAACAAAAAAAGTTTTTGTTGCTGTTTTATGGAGCACACCCAAGTGAAAGGGATACTGATCATAACTCAAGAGCAACAGACTGCAGGTGTCTGAGTACTGTGTTGTTTGGGGAGTACTCTTATCTTATTGCTAGGCAGGTTTGAGGATGTGATGTCCATGAAGGTAGTATTGACTTTATTTTATTAAATGAATATGTGATACATATTGATGTATATGTGTGTTTATAAAAAGTGATTTGTTTACAAATATTAAAAGATTAGAGAGATGAACAGTCAGACAACAGATATAATAATGATATTTTCAGAATTCTTTTTTTTTTTTTTTAAAGATTTATTTATTTATTATGTATACAGCGTTCTGTCTGCACACACCCCTGCAGGCCAGAAGAGGGCACCAGATCTCACTACAGATGGTTGTGAGCCACCATGTGGTTGCTGGGAATTGAACTCAGGACCTCTGGAAGAACAGTCGGTGCTCTTAACCACTGAGCCATCTCTCCAGCCCATATTTTCAGAATTCTTATCACTATAATCTAGTTAATCCCAGTAAAATGATAATATTCTCTGTTAAAAGAGAAAGCACCATAACTGATGCGTTTGTAATATTTTATGTAAATTATACTGATGTTCGCTCCTTTATAAAACAGAGAAAAAGGAAAACAAATCATATCATCTAAATACATTAAAATGAAACAACAATGTACCAATGGGATAAATTTAGATCCAAAATATTCAGATTAAAAAGACCTGACTGTTCAGTGTTACAACTTCAGAGCATTAGACTCAACTATGGAGTAACAGTTCTCTATTAAGCTTGTGACCAACAAGTGAAATTTACTTCCTTAGTATTTTGGTAAGTTAACAAATTAATATGACATACAGATAGGTGTCACTGCTGCATATTTCTAAAACATGATAATTGTTGATCAACAGACAAATTAAATAGTATTTGTTCCAATTAATAGGTTATTAGGAGTCTTCTTCCTTCCTTCCTTCCTTCCTTCCTTCCTTCCTTCCTTCCTTCCTTCCTTCCTTCCTTCCTTCCTTTCTTCCTTGCCCAGGCCAGTATCCAACTCACAGCTTCATCTTCCTCTGGCTTTCAAGTGTCAGAATGAAAGATGAGTGCAACCATTCCTGGGTTAAGCATGTTTCTTATCATCTTGTGATTACAAGTTTACTCTTGTGAACAGAAATATTTAAAGGCCACTATAAAACACTAAAGCAAATGTAAAAGGCAATAGACTGATTTGTGGTTCTCTAAAATTTACAATACTGAATTCTCTTATTGAAATATTGTAGTTTTGTAGCAGAAATCTTAAAAAGTTATTAATAAGATCAAACCCAGAGCCAGGTTTTGGGGTGAATGCTGGAAGATCAGAGAAGCAGAACAAGCCACAGCCACCTCACCTTGCCAATTCCTCAGCTGATCCTGTTTTCTCAGACTGGAAGCTTCTGAGTCCTCATCCAAATGGATCTCAGCTGAACTGTGCTGCTCAAAAGCCTAAAAGCTTAACCAGCTCTAGTTCCTGGTCCTCATGCCTTATATACCTTTCTGCTTTCTGCCATCACTTCCTGGGATTAAAAGCGTGAGTCACCATGCCTGGCTGTTTCCAGTGTGGCTTTAAACTCACAGAGATCCGGATGGATTTCTGCCTCTGGAATGCTAGGAGTAAAGGCGTGTGAGCCACCACTTTCTGGCCTCTGTATCTAGTGGCTGTTCTATTCTCTGGCCCCAGATAAGTTTAATAGGGTACATAATATTTTGGGGAACAAAATATCACCACAGTTTTTATTTTCAAGAAACTTGGCATTGTGGTTAGAGAACTGTAAAAATTGCTGGTTGTGAATTTCCCTACACTCACACTAGCAACATTTGATCTTTTATAACTCTCAAAGAGTACCAAGCATCAAATTAAAAATGTTCACAGAATAACTTTAAATGGGTCATTATTAATACCAAATTTAAAAAGCATTGGGGGCCATTTCAAGTAACCAACTACAAATTACATGGCAAATCTCGAAAGCCACTCATGTAAGCCTTGGGAAAATGTGTTTGATGTTCCCCAAATGTAAGCCTGCCAATGCTCGGCCAGATAAAGCTTTTCCTGAGGTGCATGCAAGTGATGCCACACTAGGTTGCCAGACAATTTAACTTGATATTTTGTTAGAAAGGGAATATCTGGGAATAAAAGATGAACACCATTTCATCCTTACTCATAAATTAATTTTATTCTGTGCACAAAATATAGAAAATCCTGCAGCCCTAGGTGTTAAAATGCAAACCTTAATAGGATAGCTACATTCTTTTCTTTCCTTATATAACCTAAAGAGTTCTTGAAAACTGAGCACAAATGGTATACCCCAAATGGTCCTCTAAGCACACATATTTTCAGCAGTGATTGTTATGACGTATCTATTTTATTTTATAATATTTAAGAACATATTTGTCTAATAAACAAAGCTAGTCATTCATATAGACAATCTAACATTCAATGCATCTAATTTAACAAGCCTAATAGGTGATAGTATTTTTATTATCTTTATGTTGATTTTTCCTTTTCATTAGAAGGGTAGTATGTAATAGTTATATAAAAGCTGTGTGCTTTGATCTTTATATTTCAAGTTTGACCCATCTGAGAGATTATGCTAAGAAACACTCCTTACTATAAGATATGATTGAGATTGACCATTGACCTTAAAATGCTTTAAGTCCATAGATTAAGCTCCTCAGTTGAGCTTAATAGCTTGCTGCTGTGGTAAGACTATAATACGTCTATGTATTTTCTATTTTTCCTGTTCAAAATGTGAGACTTGATTCCCGTCCTTTAACCACAGGTTGTGTTGAGGTGCTGACTTCTATTCACTGAAATTTATAGAAGTGACTGTGTGACACAAGAGACCATAACCTTAAAGGCATTATTTTGTTGAATTCCATTCTCAGTTTGAGAACTTTTATGCAGACCACTCTGAAGCCTACAGACATGGCCAGGTGAGCTAGTAACCCACGCTAAGAAGTTCAAAGACATAGCACTACTTAACACCCCATAGTAGTTCAACCAGCCAGGTTATACACAGATTTAGCAGTAAACAGATGGATATTTAAAAACTGTGTGAGCTAACAGATATTTGTTGGTTCACACTTTAGGGTCACAGGTATACATACTGTTAAATTTTTATTCAGTCAGTATTTAAAGATGAAAAGTTGAGTACAACTTAACCTTTAAACTCTAGCTGGAAAGGCAGATCTCTTTTCTTATTTTATGAAAATTTCATACTTTTATACAATGTATCTTGGTTGTATCTACCCCAATCAGTCCTCTTCAGCTCTCCCTAATTCCTGAAACAAAACCTACGTTCAAACTTCACATCATTTACTTGAGTATGGAAGGTTTACCAAAAGGTGCCTCTCCCCAATTAAAAGTAACTACATTTCTTTCAGTAGCCATTAACTGACATTATCAGCTCAGATGAGATGAGGGATCAAAAGTAACTTCTATCTCATACGGGAATTTCTAACTTTCTTGACTTGTATTTGTATTAGCCATGTCATGTCCAGAAGCTATACTTTCATAATACTCATTAGTGTCTTCTGGCTCTTACAATTTTCTACCCCTCCTGTGAGATGTTCCCTGAAACTTAGATAGGGAGAGTGTTGTGTAACAATATTAATTGAAAGATGTGAACAAACATTTACTTACCACAGATAAGGATCAATGACAGGCCACAATACGAATACCAACAAAGTCCAGATTGGTCAACCAATGCATTTATTGGGATTATCTATAGAAGTATAAGTGACTCAAAGACAGAAGTACCACTAAAGGCCACTCCAGTCCATTTAAAAGTGGGTATTGCTTAGGTACTGGTTTCTACTCAATGTACCATATAGAAATGACAATGTGGCACCTGAGAAGAGGAACTGGGATAGTAGAAGAAAGGGGACATGGGAATGTGGTAACTGAATGGTTTTACCAAAATTAAAGCTATATGAAGTGGGTTTAGGAAATCTCACTAGTCTGTAAGTTAATTCAAGCACAATTTAAAGAGATGAAAGAGTGTGAACAGGAGTATTATACATTGTCAACAATATGGCTCTAAGAAAACATGAGTTATTAAGGGAAAGTCACAATGCTCATCCCGGATTTCCCCTCTATTCATTATGGGTCATAGCAGCCCCAGAGGAACTTAACAAGAAAACAATTGCAATTAATCTTGATTGGCCACTACTATAAGGTGGTAAGATCCCATGGCTAAAGATACTACACACTTCGGTTAGAAGTAAGATGAGCTCACTGCTGAAATATTCATGAGGTTAGCCAACCATTTTCCTTATTGGATTTCAGGCCCTCTCCACAGAGTGGACTCCATTCTTAGCACTGCAAACAAAAAAGAATTCTAATTTCTTTCCAAATATTTTAAGACTATATGGTGTTTTAACAGTATGAAATTTCTTGCTATTTTTGTTGTGTGTTTTGATTATGTGTAAATTGTTAAATATAACAAGATATTGTACTTGATTTTACTGATGTATTGTTGTTTATTTCATGAAGTTGAGTGAAACTCAATCTCAAGTCAGTAAATGCTTTGTTTCACTTTAGCATTGTTTAGTGTGTCCTTCAGCTCCTGAATTCATGGTTGCTTTTAATATAAGAAGATGCACTTTTCTTGTCTTTTACTTCCCCTTGTATGGTGTTATAATCTATGGTAATATAATCTAAAACACTTTATTAAAATATTTTTGTATTATTTATTGATTGATTGTGCTTGTGGGCACATGTAAAGGCCAAAGGAGGGTGTTGGATCTCCAGGAGTTTACAGGTGTTTGTGAGCCATATGACATGGGTGCTTGAACCAAATTCTACCTCTAGAAGAGCAACAAGCAGTTGCTCTACAGCTTTAGAGCATAATCCCCTTTCAATTTCCTTGAAAGTATGATGCACTATTCTCTCTCTCTCTCTCCTCTCTCTCTCTCTCTCTCTCTCTCTCTCTCTCTCTCTCTCTCTCTCTCTCTCTCTCTCTCTCTCAAGTTTGGATATTGAATTTGTCAATTGTTCTTCACATTCTTGACTATACCAGTGGTGGAAGGTATTTATAAAGAGAATTTAAATTATTGCACACTTTGAAGGCTCAGAGAACACTTCTGAATTGCCTCAGTGCTGATGAGGGATCTGTGGCTGAGGAAAGATGACAGACATATATCAGGTGGGTGTGTTCAGTATGGCAAGGAATCAGATTATGGCATAAGGGAGTTTTGGAAGGGAGATGCTGGTTCATTCTGTAACTTTCCTCTAATACATGGAAAGAAATTAAAGGATAACTTGAGATCACTTTAGTAGTGACAGAAGGGTTTCCCACCAGGCCCTACTCAGCAGTATTCAAGTAGCCCACCACCCCCACCATAGGCACCATTCCTTTCATCACATACAAGGGGGAAAGAGAAGAACAATGGAACTATAAGCACACATTATAAAGACTCTAATAGTCTTTATAAGGTACTTCATCTATTTAAAAATTCTTCCAATTCATTATCATTTTGCCCACATTTCTTTTATATTTGAGACTGTAATAGAGCATTTATACTTGTCTTTTCCACCTACAAATCCTTCCATATACCTTTCCTTGCTATTTTTCATATTCATGGCCACTATTTTCATTAATTGGTATTACATACAAAATATGTATATATGTATACATATGTGTGTGTATGTATGTGTTTCTAAATATAACCTGCTTAGTTTGTATAATGGTACTTATAAGCATGTTTTCATGACTAATTATTTGGATTTAGATAACCAATTAGTGTGTTATTCTCTTGGGAATACTATTTTATCATTTTTTGGTTGCCTGAAATTCTTTGTATAGGGTTGAGGCCTCTTGTGCTTTCCCTCTCCATTTCGGCATGTCATCATTATCCCTGTTTACCTTATATTTAGGAAGAAATGTAGACACAATCTTATGATTGTAGCTTCTGATATTACTAAGAGACACATTCAACAAGCAAAGTCCCTCATCCTCTGGCACTTATATGATTCCTCTGAGACTTTGATGCAGAAGTGTTTTGTATAAACATCCATTGGGACTGGGATCCACCACATCACTAAAGCACCATAATCCCTAGCTATGTTCTAAGCATTTGTCCTCATAGCTTCGGGTAAGTATCACCCTTACTTCTATTCAAGAACACTTCTTTTGGTAACAGATAGAACCTGTTATGGAAAATCATTCAATTTATTTTTCATTTCAATTGTATTTCTCTCTCCAGTCAATAACTTTGTTTTATTTAAAGTAGCTAATATTTTAATAACGTTTATGTTATAGGTTCTATGTAATAAAGATCTCATTTTTACTTTTAGAGAGACATTCATCAATGTTTTTTACTTAAAGTTTTAATTTTGGGTATTATTTCACATGATCTATATTTGATGCTTTCTTATTATGTGAATAAAATTATCCACTTTTTAATGATAATTATATCCAATATTTTTTAAAAGTTTCTTTTCTTTTGTTTTCATTTAGTGGTCTGATCCAAATGCATTTTAACATTATATTCCCCATGCAGATATCTCTAGACAGAATACTTTGTTTCATTGTTGACTTACCATACATCACTCTGGATGCATATGTAAGACTTTATTTAGTTCTGTCTCAAGGCCTTTTTCTTTCCTGGATCTTTCCATTTTCATATAGATTTTGAAACTGGTTTAAGAGGAGACCTCGAACATGAGATAACTTGAACTTATGAATATTCTTTTATCCATG
The DNA here is from genome assembly GCF_049852395.1 of Peromyscus maniculatus bairdii. Lineage (NCBI taxonomy): Eukaryota > Metazoa > Chordata > Mammalia > Rodentia > Cricetidae > Peromyscus > Peromyscus maniculatus. Next base: position 9,635,662 of record NC_134870.1, read on the forward strand.
CGCAGCTTAACTATCCTCATTTACTGAGGGAGTTTTTCTCCAATATATGTGAAATCATAAATAGATGCATTCACATTTTTTATTTCTTTACTTTGTAAGTAATAATAATAGTAAATTGCTTTTTAATATTATAATTATGGTTTTAACCTGGAAACTCATACTATCTGTACTTAAATGGAACTCTGGCAATACAATAGAATGGTTACATGATTTCACAGGATAGAAATATTTTTACTGTACACAGAGAATACTCAGTAATGTGTGTTTATCTGCTTGTTTTTATTTTCTGAAACGGTTCCTTAGTATGAAGTCTTGAGCTCCTAGAACAGTATAGCCTCGTAGACAAGCAGTTTTGGCTGGAGATTTCCCTTAGACTGCCCTCTGCCAACCTGTATTCTGATCAGAGATGGGCACAGCTAATGGCTCACTTACATGTGGGACATACATGGTCACTCTGTAATTCCAACACCATGAAGACAGAAGCAAGAGAATAGTCTGTGGGTCCACAGTAACACTGCTTTGCATCCTGCTTTCCCTCCCAAGGAGAAACTTTAGAAATTAAGAAATTAATCAAGAACAAGTTAACTTTTGTTCTGTCTCTTTCTGGTGACTCTTCACCAACACAGGGTCTACTCTACTATTAGTGCTATGAGCACCTGAAACAAAAATGTTCACAGAGAAGGTTTTCATCAAAGAACAGACCAAAATATAAAAATAAATTTCATGCACTGCTGTTGATGAACAATTTTTTTTGTGTGTATATGAGATATTATTTTAGGTTTCCTGATGTTTCCAAAATATCAGAGAAAGGCATATCACTTCCTTATTTTGCCATAAGATTGCAGATAAGCATTGTATGGTAGTTGTGGAAGTCTCCCATAAGCCTTGGGCATTTGCATACTTAGCCCACAGTTGGTGCCTGTTTGAGGAATGTCATAATGTGAGGTATTTCTAGAGAAAGTATGTCAGAAGAGGAGGGCTTTGAGAAAATTTCAAAAGAAATTGAGAAAATTGTCTGATCCTGTTTTCTTCTAGAGTTTCATAGCTGTTGTTGAACTGTTTTGATAAGCAATGTTTCTCTAACATTCAAAGTAATGCATACACATATACATATATGTTGATAATCACTATAACACTTTCCTTTATTTTGCTCATATAAGATGAATATATTCTTGCCCACATTTTTCTTATGCCACTTTGTCATGAAAAGCATATACCCACATGGAAATATCACTTCTCTTGGAAATTTGCACAGGATGGTACTGACCTTTTCCGTGTTCTCCATCTTGACTGGCTGTTCCAATCACAGGTTCAGGCATGGTAAATTGGGAGAGGTGTCATGGAAAGTGAATCAAATTACAGAATACTGAAAAGGTCACAGTAGGTTGACTTTCTCTTCTGAGAACATGAAAGATAGAGAAATACAGTGTTCTAAACATGGGTAGATATGACACTATACACTAATTTTTCAAGTCACTAATAAAAAGTTATGAGCACCAGAGTGTTGTTATTATAACATTAAATCATTTTAATGTACATGTAAAAATATATATTCGTATGACAAATGTATATAATAATTCCAATTTTAACTCTTGAAATTTGTAATTTGTTAAGGTCTCTTTGAAATGAAAACTTTAAATGAATTGGTTCAGATATTAACAAAATCACAGCTGTTTACTGGTAAATATATTCTCCTCTCCTATTCCTTCAGGAGAAGGATTAAAATATTGACCTGCAGGCAGAAGATGAATTTTCTTAGTTTATTCATTACCATTGGACATTACCACATTGGGGTTTGTTCTCCATATTGCTATACCAGATTTAGCAGACTGATCATTTCAGAGTGCTGTTTCATTCCTAGAGAGACCATTTTTTTTAAAAGTAAAATACACTTATTCTCATGTGGTCTTCATTTATCATGGTCTCTTATTCCTTGTTCTCCCTCTCTGTTCTTGGTCGAGCTGGGATCTCCCCCATGTCCTGGCTATTTGGAACCTGGGGCTTATACAGGGACACTTGGCTCAGCCTGGGAGGAGGGGACTGGACCTGCCTGGACTGAATCTACCAGGTTGAACTCAATCCTCAGGGGAGTCTTTGCCACAGAGGAGATGGGAATGGCAGGTGGGCTGTGGGGGAGGCGGGGTAGGGGCAGAAGGGGAGAGAACAAGGGAATCTGTGGCTGATATGTAAAATTAAATTAAATTATAAAATAAAAAATAAAAGTAAAATACACTTAAATAAAAATTAGCTGTATGGGTTAATTATCGTCAAAACATAAATAGCTATATGGGTGATCCAATTTTCAATGTCAATCATGTGTCTTAGGTGGTAATTGAATCCGAGCTATGACAGGACATCTGTAAAAAGAAACTGTGTTTACAAATTGAAGAACACATGTGTTGGGATGTGGTGAATTACTTAAAGATGTTCACTAGATATTCATAGTCAAATAAAAAATTCATTTACATAATTCCAGTGTTTTATCCAGAAACTCAGCTCATTTGGTTCTCTCAGGAGCACATACTGAGGGGACATCTTTTCTCCAAGTGTCTTATTGTCCATGGTGGAGTTGAGAGAGTGCTAGTTCAGAATTATGCACACTGACATATCGTAACAGACTCTCTTTATATGCCCTCAGGTATGTGGGCCCAAGAAATAATATATTACCTTGTGGGTAGATAAAAGAAATTATTTATTTTATTTCTGTAGCTACTTTAACAAGTCATTCCATAATGTAGCTAGAAGATTTCCAATGTCCCAGCCTTCCCACTCAAGTCCCCCAAGTGTTTGTGGTTGAAGTTTTTCTGTGTCCCACCCAGTCTACAGCTGCTCAGACCCAAGTAAACACACAGAGGCTTACATTAATTAAAACCGCTTGGCCATTAGCTCAGACCTACCACTGACTAGCTCTTACAGTTAAACTCAGCCCATTTCTATTAATCTATATGTTGCCATGTGTTCCGTGGCTTTACCTGTGTGCCATTACATGCTGCTCCCTGGTGGGCTGTCGGCCTGACTCAGCCTTTCTCTTCCCTGAATTCTCTTTGTCTGTTTATCCTGCCTATACTTCCTGCCTGGCTACTGGCCAATCAGCTTTTTATTTATCAATCAATCAGAACAACACATTCACAGCACACAGAACATCTCACAGCACCATAAAGTGACAGGAACTTAGGAAAACCCTTTCCTTTTTAAATATAGGTTCACATTTTATCCCACATGTACGAGCCTTATGCATTCAGAAATTCATTTTTTTCCTTTGATCTTATTATGGGTATCTGGTACACAGTGATGAAGTGGTCATAGTCATTTTCCCAAGCATGATCTTTTGAATTCAACCATAGCTGAAATCTCCTGGAATAGGAATACCTGAGTAAGATACAGACTCCCCCCATGACTCGTGGTCTGTAAAAGGTCATTCCACTATCTTACTATCTGTATGAATGCCCTGTCACATGTGTGACTGTAGTTGTGTGCTGTTTGGAAAGCAATCCATAGTAAGTTACAGGAACAGAACCTAAGATAGCTGAAGGAAAGTGTTTAATTAGTGAAATGTCACTATGGCTTCTGATTAACAAGCATAAAACCTCTCAAGCATGGAGAACGTAAATTAAGTAGGCTAACATCATCCTTAGCTGAGCGAATGTGGTTTTTACTCTTCTGATTTTCTACTAGCATATGAGCTTTATTGTTGCTGTTGCAATCCTGATCAACCAGATGGTTGAATACCTAAAAACAAAACAAAAAAAACCTACTTCAAGCATAAGGAGTATCTTTCATCCATTCTTTCTTGGCAGTGTTCTCAATCCAACTTCTTTAGTCTACCTCAGGCCATGCTACTAGAAGATAGATCAAGGTGATGACTTTTATGAAATTGATGTTCAATGAATGTTCTGTAATCAGGATCAAGTGAAAAATGGTGAAGACAAACATGCAGACTGAAGTCTTTGCAATGAGTTTACCAAAACAAAACAAAACAACTTGAATCAAAGGTGTCAATCTGTATATAGCTGTGTGGTTCACATTTTTGTGCCCCCCGACACACACTTGACTATGTTTTAGTAATCTTCATATTGTCAGTCTCTATGCATCCTCGCATATGTATTGAATGAGCAACAAGGTAATTACTAACAGTGCATAATTCTTTGAAATTTCCATAAAATCTGTTTATTTTCACCTGCACCATTTTAAGGAGGTTTTGTTTGATGTAAAGAAATAAGATTAATTCTGAAATCACTTGTATGATACTTGTTATTTCTTTTTAAATGAACATAGATTTCATAGGGTTCTGATTGTCTAAGTAAATATGCTTGTCTGTAATTGATGTACAGGATGTTATAAGTTGAATTAGGACCTAACAGAGGATATCCCCAAGATTAATGTCACTAGTTATGGGTAGGCATATACCATATATGGCTTGTCACACATGAATAATTAGCATCTTTCTTAAGGCTAGGAAAGAAACTTTTGTTTCACAGTAGATGTGAAAAAGAGGGGTAAGGGTCATACTTCGGCTAATAGCCATCTTACAAACCTGAAAATAATAAAACAGGCAAGACAGCCATTACAAACAGGTGGGGCCAATAGAATCTGATAAACAAATAGCAAATTTACCGTGGCTGGCATATGTCTTATTTGAACATATTGCCATATGAGGTAATGCTTGCATTGCTAATCAAGCTTAACACATTTTGTTAGTCATAGTTAAAGTCACAGGAATGAATACATCTTTCCTTAATATGTCTTTGTTTATAGTTCCCAAGTCACTTAAAATTAAAATGTCCCCTTACAGAGCTTAGTGTCCTAAATCACATACATTGGGTTTCACTGTTATCCATTCTGACTAGGTAGATTCACAGAGACTGTCTTGCTATTAGCTACTAAGCAAGGCAGGCACATGTAGGGGCAGACATTTAGCTCCTTTATATTGAGCTAAATTTCTATGATACAATCTGAACATTCCCAGAGGCATTCCTGTCCAAAATTGTAGCCTTGTAAACATGTGCTCTGCCATATAAAGCAAGTAAAAAAAAATGTGTGTACTGCTTTTTCTTCTCAAATTATTACTCTAAAATGATCATGTTCAGGAACTCACTGTTCAAAACTGTGCATGCTTGGGAATAGAGTCCTAATATCAATATTGGTTCCACAGATGAGATTCTAGTGCATCATTTCTTCAAGGAGGTCACCACACTGGAAATAATATCTGTACTTCCTTGGCCTTCTTTGCTTACACTTCCATCTGTCTTTGTTTTTTCTTTAACTTAACAAGACAGGAACCATTGTGTTTGGGTACATTCCCAGCACCAGCTTTCAAATGTGTTGTACATAGCACAAAAGAAAACTCCAAAATCAAAGACAGTATTTATCAACGTTTTCATGAAACTTTTTCCACATTATAAACATTTCTAATGTCTCAGTAAAGTCAATGTAGATATACTTAATTAGTGTTTAACTACAACTACTTTATATAACTCAAAGTAATTGAACAGGGTTTTATAGTTTTATACTTCAGACATTTATTGTATTAGACATGGGTTTTTCCTAATTATTTCACCTTATTTGTCAAAACAGTCCACTCTTCTCTGGGAAAACACACATCTTTTGGACATTTTAATTGTGTTAGATTTGTTATGAAAGGTTTATTTTATGGCTTTGTTTTTTAAAGTCTTTGGCAAGAAAACGACTGCTAAGAAATGATGTCCTTAATAATGTGTAAAATATATTGCCTAAGGAACAGGCAATATTAAGCAGTAGGTTTAATGTGTGAAACAGCATTTGAGATTGCTACAGCATGGGCTTTGTTAGCTTACCCTCCAAATACTAGCAAGGCTAATACTGGGAACCAAATGTTGTCTAGTGCAGATCTTTTTCCATGTCTGTGTCATTTGAAAACATACAACAGCTGAAGTCTTTATCCGACAACATCTTTCCCATTGGTGACTTCTGTATAGGTTCAGTGAAGGATCACTGTAGAGCAGTCCTGGAGGCTCTGGGACACATAAGGACAGAAAGGACAGGCTTTGCTTATTGTGCATACTTTTGTTTGTTTGTTTTTAATTTTTAAAACAAGATTTTACTGGGTAGTTTAGAATAGCCGGAACTCAATATCAACTGGCTCCAAACTCATGATAATCCTCCTGGATGATATTTTCCAAGTGTTAGGCTTGCAGGTGGTAGAGAGCTCACTCATCCAGATTGCGAAGTTTTGAAGAGAGTTTTAACTCCAAAATGGGAATAATGCAGTAGTTATAGTAGAGATGGAACAAGACTGAGGTTTATTTGCCTGAGTGGGCAGGCTTTGAGTATTCTGAGTGATTCTGGCAGCAGTCTTACCTCCTTGAAGATAAAGACTTCCTATTATTAAAGATGATTATACACTAAAAAAGTTGTTTTCATACAAATATAATGATTAATTTTAATATTTCTTATATAAAAAATAATTTGGTTAGGGCTTGTAAGTATGAGGCTAATTTTTGTTTTGTTTTGTTTTGTTTTGTTTTGTTTTGTTTTGTTTTGTTTTGTTTTGTTTTGTTTTGTTTTGTTTTGTTTTGAGACAGTGTTCCTTTGTATAGTTCTGGTGCCTGTCCTGGATCTTGCTCTGTAGACCAGGCTAGCCTCGACTCGTAGAGATCTACCTGGCTCTGCCTCTCGAGTTCTATGATTAAAGGTTTGTGCCACCACCACCCTGCTTAAAAATGGTAATTTTTAAAATTAATGTCTCTGAGTATAGCTAGCATTACAAAAAAGTAAATGATAATTATAGGTAATGCCAAAGTAGTTTTATATCTATGCTCCCCACACTGATAAAACCATGCCATTATGCCAGGCAGTGGTGGCACATGCCTTTTCTAATCCCAGCACTCGGGAGGCAGAGCCGGGTGGATCTTTGTGATTTCGAGGCCAGCCTGGTTTACATAGTGATATCCAGGAAAGGCGCAAAGCTACACAGAGAAACTCTGTCTCCAAAAAAAAAAAATATATGTTTTAAGTTTCAGGCATTCATTTCAATTCTTTCCCACTTAGTTACACAAAGTATACCCTAGAGCTTAAGTTGCATTTTAAAAGGAAGTGGATTCATTCATACACATAATAGACTATTAGTTAACTTTCTTTATTGCTGAGGGGAATTCTTTAGGTAAAACATTTGTATTTTCACTGTGACTATGACCCCACAATTTGAATCTTTTTGTGGAATAAATTTAATCATTTAACCATATTTATTCAATAATTAAGTGGAAAATGAAAGTATTAGTGTAAGTGTTGGCTCTCCTTTGGAACAACAAAATTTAGATTTACTTCATATAAAAAGTTGGCCACAAGTGTTGTCAAACAAGGATGAATTTTGTTTATGAATTGTTTCCTATGCTAATCTTACTCAACAACTCCAAATGCACCAGGTGATCAGGAAACCTATACTTACTTGCTCTTTTAGAAAAGGACATGGGAATGTGAAAAGAAAAAAAAGCCCTCCATAATAGTGTGTGCACACACTAAATGTAGGTTAGCCATAAGTGTTACTACAAAGTCTCATTCATTGTCAGAAAGCTCACAATCTGAATGACTGCAACTTTCTCATTTATCTTGATTTAGCCAAATGCTGAAATCTTGCAATTAGATCTACATATGTGAAGATAACATTTTATGTGAAATTTTGTGAACTATTATGTGTAAAAAAATTATTGATGATGGACAAATACTCTTAGAATGAGGATACACGATGTCCACCAGAGCCAACACACATTTTGGTTCTGACACACATGTGGTCCATCATCTGTCAAAGGCTTCCTTCATCATCGGAAGCTTCAAGTTCCATTTTGGGGAGAACCTCTTGTTAAGTTTTCCTTATGGGGCTGCATGTTGTCTAATTCTAAGGTTGTTGTCCTTCCATATCGTATTTAAAATCTTTGAATATTTATCTCCTCTTCCAAATTTTAGTCTTCTATTGTGTTCACTTCTTTCTTCAGTTACTTCTATGTTTAATTTGTAATGTTTTTTTCACCCTAACATGATATCACTCTTTATTGTAAAAGAAAGAAACAAGCTATATTTTCCATACTTTGAATAAAACTCTACTACAACCTCCCAATTTGCAATGGGATTAAGTCCAAATTATTAAATAATATTTAAGGTGCTTTCCCACACAGGTCCTGTCAACTCAGGTTTACCGTGTGTATTACCTCAAATACTCTAGGCAAATTGGATCAACGGATTTTCCTCGCATGCATATTAAATATCAGTTAGGTTTATTCTATAGTGAACTGTCTATTAGTTCCTCCTGATAAGAAAATCTTTTCTTCTGAAGCTCCCTCCCCATCTCTGGAAAATAGGTTTTAGTCGTACAGCATATGTTATTTTTTCCTCTCAGCTATTTTTTATGATTTCACTTTACTTCTGGATATGGTGTGTCTTAGACTGCTCTAGAAAAATTGATGTCATAGAAGAGCAGTAACACTGTGATCATCGAGAATAATGATGGGGGGCAGCGGGGGTAAACAGAGCTTTAGTTGGTTTGCATTGCAGATGATCTATGTACATAGGTCATATCTCTCTGGAACTTAAGATAGTAGGGCAGCATGTCTTTTAGGTCAGCCTGGCCTACAACACAAGGAGTTTCAGGTTAGCTCAGGCTACAGAGAAAAATACTTCCTCAAAAAAAAAAACTATATATGAAATAAATACTTGTGTTCTACATCAGAACAGTATAAGCAAATACCATTAACAACCATTTTAGCATAAGTATGAACATGTCTAGAAGAAAATGTTAACAAAAAGAATTGAGACCTTACCTTAATTGATCTCTTGAGAGAGAGAGAGAAAGAGAGAGAGAGAGAGAGAGAGAGAGAGAGAGAGAGAGAGAGAGAGAGTCTATTATCACATTTTAGTTAAAAAATGTACAGCTGTTGTATGCTGGTTGAAACTCCAAAATTCACCTTCAAAATTGTAGTGTTTTCCACATGAAAATATGAGTTGCAATTTAGACCATCTTGGATCATTCTGTGTACTTATATCTTATCATATTAATATTTCATGTTTAGTATTAATCTTATTTTTATACATTACAAGATGCTGGATGGGACTTTATATAATGAAGTCTTTGTGAACAGCAAAAAGCAAGGTTTCCAAACTGACTTAAGGAGATACTTTCCATTGGAGATTTTCATGTTTATAGTGATGAATGCAAGAGATAATAATGCTGGCTATAACTCACTATAAAAGAAAACAGCCAGGTTCTAATGACCAATCACCTAATACATTCCCCATAGGCAGGAAAGATAATTAAAGCTGTTGCTTTTACATTCTGATAAACTTTGGGAGAATTTCACACTTTTATTTCTGCTTTGTTTCATTCTGTTATTAAGTGAACAGTTATAAAACATTAGTTGTTTATTTTGATTTGTTTTCCTTTGTATTTTGGCCTGAACTTGCCCAAAATTCTCAGATGAAATGACTGACTGGAATGCCAGAGAGTTAATGAGATGCTAAAGGTTGTGCTCATTGGCTTTATGACAATTGCAGAGAAGAGACTTCCTCACTGAGTCTAAGTGCTTTATCAGTGATGCTTTTCCAATGGTTGCACTAAACAATAGAAGTAATACTCATTGAAGCAAAAGGATGAGCAACCAGCTGCATGGAAAATGAAACACAAATACCATCCAAGAGTGAGGAGGTTCCCAAGGCCTGATCAGTGACTGCACAGCCACACAAGTTCCTCTGCCACCAACAATTTTGCGGAAATTTTAATGTAGTGTCATCACTGCAACTTCAAGTAAAGGTTACGTTGAACTTATTTCCAATGACATTTACTTCACAAAAATATAAGAAAAGGGATTTCATTATCAGTGTAATCTCCCCAGATTAAATTCTTTTCATGAAACTTAAAATTATGTCACCATGACATTTAGTACATAAAACTGGAATTATAAAGAGATTTATTTTCTACTTCTAAGAATAAGAATACTTTTTCTTAGACTATCTCACTATATTCCTGTATTCAAATTCTGTCTTAATACTTGCCTGTGTGTATGTGATGTGTGCATTATGGTATGTTTAGTATTGTTTCCACTGCACTGCATACATTTCTTGATCTATATTGAACAACTTATATATCCATTTAAATGTAATTTTAAAGAATGCTTGTGATTCCATTCCACCCATGACATGACCAGAAAACCATACATGTTGCTACTTTACCACCCTTTTCTGGTGACAGACAAGTAAATATTGCTGTGACCAATGATAACCAATCTGTAGGATGATCATCTCTCCAGGCACAAGAGCCCTATCTAACATATATCCCATATGTGTGAATAGGAAATTGGTATAAAGATTCCTTAACAGTATAGACTCTTTCATTAATATATAGTTAATAATATCAGAATTACTTTTGCATACAATAAAGTGTTTCTTGCCCCTGGTTCATTATCACTCTGGTTGACCACAGAATTTTCAAATTTCAAAAGATGGGTGGATACAAATGACTCTATGTGGGCACTGCCCAGTCTTTTGATAGAAGGGGGAAAACACAAGCTGAACAGCATTTAGACTTAGAACATATTCACATAGATACCACACAGTACATTTTGGTCAAGTAAGTGACAGGTACAGTTTGGAGCACAGAAGGTCTCATTTGTTCACAGGCAACACTTACAGCAAAACTATATGCATGCTTTAACTGAAGTTTTGCTCTTCAAATTCTTCCATACTATTTTCTCACTAAAAACTGAAGACCTATTTTATTTATAGTTTTAATTTTTCTGTTTGAATATTCATACATTTGAATTTTGCCTATTTGCATCATTTCTCCATGAGACATTGATTAGTCCTGTTGCTTGTCATGTTGCCTTGATCAATAAATTCTAGAAGCCATAAGTTAATGTTTAAATATTTCCAAATCAACTATTACCAATTTTACATGCAAAATTGTATCTGTTTATCAGTACATGTTTGCTTGTGTGTATGTGTAAGGTAACATAAATCATTACAACATTGTTCAGTCATGTCCAATTCAGTATATCTCTGTAATATTCCAAGGTAAATTACTGAATATGTATATGAATGCATCTGTTTACCTATATTTCTTAATGAGAACTACTGGTGCTAATAAATATTTGTAAATTTAAACATGCAATGGAAACCAAATGACTCTACAAATGACAATACAACTCTAGATCCCTCACTTTTCCAATGACATTGAAATTGTTTGTTACCAAAGCTTTATCATGTATAAAGACACTTTAGTTGACTGGTGCCAAGATCAGAAACCACTGGACAATTTCTGTGACAGAAAAAAATGGTAAAACATGAAACAATATCTCACTCCTGCTCTGGGAATAGAATACAAATGGGCAAAGGGGCAAAACTGTGAAGCTCCATACACCCCTAGTGTGTTTGAACATAGGAATGAATGTGTATGAACATATGAACTTAAAGTAGAGCCCTGCAGCTTCTGTTGACTCAGATATGCTTTGTGTATCTGACTTCGGTCTTCTTTTCTTTCTTTCTTTTTTTTTTTTTTGAAATTTAAGTCATGAATTATTTTATCTCAGTTGGAAATAACTTTCAATACAAAAATATAGAATCCCCCAAGAATACTTTGATAATCTGTTTCAACTAAACACAATGAAAAAGAATTTCCAGGACAATGACTCAAACTGACACATATTTGCTACATTGTCACATATAATCACCTAGTTCCACACACTGACTTCTATTTTCCTGGGGACTGTGCCAACAGATGTTAATGTGGTATAAATGAACATGTCAACTGTCTCTTAACTATGTTGACAAGTGTTAAAGAATTCAGCTCAATAAGAACATGTTGTCTGACCACTGCCTTTCTTCTTTATATCAGCTTACTGTGGTCCCGGCACACAGTTTGGAGCCTAATCCTAGAATGCCATATAGCAATTCATCTAAAACCCAGAAATGTTGTTTCCTCTATACTAATTCTGAAGCAAGGCTCTGCATGCTCTTTGTGTGAAGATGAGTTGCCTCCTATGCCTCTTCTGGCCAGAAGCACTGGTTAAGGAAGCAGGAGCATTCTGTCCCAGGTTTCTGATTTAACTGAACAGATTATTTTTATTTTGTGCATTGGGATTTTATTATTTATTAATTTATTTATTATTTTATTATTTCTTGGTAAAATATATTTAGAAGTGAATTAAAATAAGGACTATTAAACTATTAAAACATCACAACATGGATTGCAGATAATTTAACTAATTGCATGCACAATATACCAAAATTTCCATCACCAAGCTGCTGCACAACACAGCTATACTATTGAACGTGTCTCTGTGATGTCTGTGTATGTGTATGTGTGTGGGGGGTGGAGGTGTATGCATGCATTTGCACAAGCACCATACCTTATTTAGGAACTGAAGTACATCTTTAAAACATATATTAGGAAATGATGGAATATTTGTGTTAAAGTTTCCATCTCATAATACCACTATGAAGCCTAAATATGTTAGCTACAGACATTTTGAAAGTTACCTGGCTACCAGAAAACATGGAGATTTTTTTCCGGGTCATCATTATTCTATTGAAACTGAGTAAATAATGCAACTGCCTTTTCAACACTACTGTATCGATTCAAGGATATTCTAAGCACTGATAGTTTTGGAACAATGAGTTCATCATACTTGTAATAAAATATTTTCAGGGTTGTTTCTAATGCATATATAAAATTAACCTAGAATAAATGTCAGCAAATTCAGCTTCTCTTGCATAGTATTTGACTGCTCTCTGGAAAGAAGGGTAAATTATTCCAAAATTGGATTTTATCACTTTAAAGAGTTCAACTCCTTGAGTAAAACCTTATATGGTTCGAAAGAATTTTTTTAGTAGAATTTCTATGCTGCAAGCCTGTATGTTTATCTAATTTAAAAAACTCCAACTTATTACAGAACGTCTAGCTCTTTCTTATTCCTCTTCAGAAAAAATATGTGCAAAACCCTGACTCTGATGAACTCTTTCTTTAAGCAAACATACTTTAATCCTTCGATACTCATATGTGTGCATGGATGGAATCCATGTCTTCTCTTGGAAAATATTGAAATGTATAACTAGTGACATCATTGACACTCTGGCCCCTAGAAAAATGTTCCCACAGATGAACCCCCTGCAGTCACCAGAGGGTCCTTACAAAAGCCTCCCCTTCCTTCTCTGTTCATCTTGGCTCTAATATACACGTATCGCTGAACACAATGCCCACTGTGGTGGATTCTAGAAATGTAAAGAGGAGACCTTATGTCACTCAGCTCTGACTGATTGAAGCATTTTGTGAACTGTGATACTTTGGAGCTTAAATTACACCTGTGCATTGACTGTGCATTGACTCTTCTATCTGGCACACTCTTATAGCTGGTGATGTCTAGAGAATTCCATGTCTGAAGTAATTTACTGTAAGTGTGAAAAGACATTGTCTTGTGTGTTTGAGGATTTTAGTTACAATTAAGAAAAGCTCCAGGGCATAGTCAGTTCCCAAGCGACTATCAGAGAACCAGTGAGTACAGCTATGGGAAAGGAAGCCATGAGAAACCTAACCTCATAAGACTAAGTACTGGAGGCTGATTGCCTCTGAAACATCAAAAATAATTGACAAATCTGGTCACAGTAGGTGCTTGTTTATGAAAACATCACTGTATGTTCTCTATTCCTTTGCATAACTGTCACCTTTCAGATATGTTCACTGCACAAGCTAATTCAACAGACAGGCTGTTATTAAATCTCAAAGGTTGGAGGCAGACAAGATTTGCCAGCTTTTAACGGTTCAAAAACTTGGTCAAATATAATTTAAAGAACTATACTGTTTATATTTGTCATCTAAAATATAAGAGCCCTGTCAGTACAATTATTTTCAGACTTTAATTTAATCCTTGAATCTCAGCTAAATTTTAAGGAAGGTCTGTAACCACATTGTGGTTGTGGTTTTTATAACAGTGATATGCATCAAATTGCACATGTTTCTGGCCATAGGTGATCATTATTGAGCCAAGATATGGAAGTTTTAATATTTGTGCAAGAATTTTTAGTCAAGGTTGACCAAACAATGTAGAATAAAGATTATGACACTGGGTATGTATGTCATTCAGTAATAGAGCACCTGCCTTGAATGTTCTTTGTAACACACACCTGCATGTGCATGCACATACACTGCATACAACATACATGAATATGTATGTGTATATCCTATTTTTTAATGTTGAATTTTATCTTTATGACTGTTTTGCCTATATGCTTATATGTATGCATACCATGTAAAAAACTGATGTCCATGCCAAAGGAGTGTATCATCTTAAGTGGAGTGTTGTAAGCTACTTTGTGGATGTAGGGACTTGAACTCAGGTACTCTGGAAGAGCAGACAGTGCTTCATTCCCTGGGATATCCTTCAATTACCTATATATTATATTTTTTAACCAATAAACATACTTTGGCAAAATGCACTCTAAAGGAATATGGGGAACAATTAAGCACATTCTGAACGTACTTAATTACCTGTTGTTGACCTTGCACAGTGATGTTCTAAGAACACCTGGACATTTCAGAAAGGGAACTTGGAACTCTGAGATTTAGGATACTTAATCTCATGCAGTTTCATGCTTTTCTTCATGAGAGTAACTTGAGCCACCATGTAGTACAAGCAAAAAGGAGAGGTTCCAGTAGACCAGAACAATTTGAAACCCTAATATTATGTGTAGTAACTGGTAATCACTCCACAGCTGGAGCCCAAGAGAGGTTTAGCAGGTGTCCTTTGCACTGTTATTTAAGAGTGGTAGCAATTTCCTGAGGTCCACATGAAAACCAATTCCTTAGGTATTGTTCTTATTTGAGACCTGAGCTACATGCCTGTGCTTTGAATGAAGCAGCTAGATTAGAATGCCTCCCAATTTGTGATGGAGTAATAAAGGCAAACTTCAGTGAACTTATTTTATTTTATTTAAAATAATTCCTATCCCATATACTATATCTTGTTTATAGTTTCCATTCCCTCTATTCCTACCCCTCCACCTACTATCCCCTCCATAGCCATTTGCTTTCTGTTTATGCTTAAAAAGGAACAGGATTCTAACAGATAAAAACCAAACATGACAAAGTAAAATATAATAAGAAAAAGCAAAACCTATTATCTCAAAGTTGGTCATGGCAACCTAACAGGAGGAAGAGATCCAAGGGTAGGCACAAGAGTCAGAGACAAACTCATTCTCACATTCAGGACTCCCATAAAAATATTAAGCTAGTAGCTATAATATATATGCAGAGGACCTGATACAGACATGTGTAGGACCTGTACTTGCTGTTTCAGTCTCTATGAGCTCATATGCACTTTGCTTACTTGATTCAGAGAACCTTATTCTTCTGGTATCCTTTATCCCCTTGGCTCTTAATCTTTCTGCCTTCTCTTCCTCGGGATCCCTGAGCTCTAATTGGAGGAATTTGATGGAAAACTCTAATTTAGACTATCTCAGGATAAGGTCTGGCTATGAGTCTTTACTTCTGTTTACATCTGCTGCCAGAGGAAGCTTCCCTGATGATGACTGGATAAGGCACTGATCTATGAGTATAGCAGAATATCCTTAGGAGCCATTTTATTGATTTTTCTTGACCAGTGGTTTTATCCTATATCTCTGGTTTTACCCTATGTCCCTGGTTCTTTTTTACCCAAGCAATGTCCACAATATGTTTCCTCTCATGGAGTGGGCTTTATGTCAAATCAGACAATGGTTGGCTAATCCAAGTTCTGTGCCACCATTGCCCTAGCATCTTCTGTAGGCAGGAAATGTCATAGGTTAAAGGCATTGCAACAGGGTTGGTGTCTTAATTTCTCTTTCGGTAGCCTGCAGCACAGACTAGAATATAGGAGTAAGGGCTCCAGGTCATCACCATCTCCATTTTTCCATATTCAATGAGTAAACAAAAGTACTGTCCTCAGATGTGGCACTACTGTCAGATTATGGAGAGCGACCTTTTGTCTTAATAACAGCCTGGGCTGTTTGAGGACTCCCATGGTACCTGCTTAGCCAAGAGCTAAATTAAATGTAACCTAGACCTACCTGAAGTCTTGCCTGGCTACAGGAGATGGCCAGTTGAGACACTGTATCCACCATTACTAGCAGACCTCATCAGGATCACCTTCATGTATTTCAGGAAGTTTCTATTACACTAGGTTTCCTCAGTACTCCCCAAATACCCCCCAATTCCATCTGCTTTTTGTAGCTGGAGAGTTTCTCTCTGGGTCCCGCCAACCCCACGCAGTCCTCCAGCCCACTTATAAAATAATCACACAGAAGCTCATATTACTTTAAACTATATGTCTGTGGCGGGCTATCTAGATCTTACATCTGAAATTAACCCATTTCTATAATCTATAAGTTGCCACATCACTTGTGGCTTACTGGTATCTTAACATCTGCTTCTCATGGTGGGGGCTGACAGCGTCTCCTGACTCAGCCTTCCTGTTCTCAGCATTCTCCTCTCACTTTGTCCCACCTATACTTCCTGCCTGGCTACTGGCCAATCAGCACTTTATTTATTAACCAATCAGAGCAACACATTCACAGCATAGAGAATTTCCCACAGTACTTCCCCTTTTCTTTTTCCAAAAAGGAAGGTTTTAACTTTAACATAGTAAAATTACATATAACAAAACAATTATCAAGCAAGAATTACAGTTATAATATCTAGTATATTTGTATTTAGTAAAATTAAAGAAGATATCCTATCTATCCTATATTTGTGAGACTAAAGTTTTCTATCTAACTTATCTTTTATCATAACTAAGGAAATTATAACTACCTAGTCTTCAACTACATTAAAGACCTCAGAAGGATATAATATTGCCTGAGAAATGGGAGAAGGATGCAAGCAACTTTTGTGAGTCTTGTAAGAGTAGACAGAGACAGCTAGCAGCCTGGACAGTCATCCAAAGTTCCTTTGTAAAGTTGGGACATCTGTCTTCAGCCCACAGGCTTAGAGTCTCTCAGTCACTTCTCTCTGTGTCCTGTAGAATGTCTGGCAGTTTCCTCTGCAAAGCAGGAACCTGAAGGACCATTTTGCCAAGCAAAGTTTAGTGGTCACTTTCCTATGGGTCCTGCATGTCCAGTTGATACATTTTTTCAAGCAGTCCTGGCAAGAACACTTTCTTGGCCAAATGGCTATTTTTGCCAAGGTGAAGATAAACTCCATATGGGATGTCTTTGATGCCCATCATCTTCTCTGAAGTAAATCAGTGCTGCCAGGAGCAGACATGTCTCACTATCCAGAAAGTCTAAATTTTAAAACATTTTAAATGCTATATTCTGTAGGTCTTTGAAGTATTTTTAAGATTACCTACCTAATTGAATTATATCTATATATACTTGGAAAACTTAACTAACATGACTACAAGTATAATTATAATAGATGACTAATTATTAATCTATATCTTAATTACTCATTACAATTTCAAAAGAGCTGCACAAACATAATACCTTAAACAAGAGTAGAAATATGCACACAGTGTAACAAAACTAAGTTTAAACTTGTATCAATAAACTAAAATCCGTAGCAATGTAAAACATTTCAAACAAGTTGTTTTTCTTTAAAAGTAGGTTCATTAATCTACCCTTTCATTCTATCATTATCTATACTATCCCCTTTTCTTCTTTAGAAAGAGATTGTATTTATAATCAACCTGCTTTAAATATTGGTTTTTCTCTGTCCCACACCAGAGGGCTCTTCTGATATGGGACAGAAAAATCTCTCAACCCTTTTTTCCCCCAGTATTCTTGGGTTTAGAGAAGGAGTGAGCCAATTCTATCTCCAAAGCCAGCTTGGTATATTTGGGGACTTTGGCTTAGCTTCTCATACTACTTCCTGATGGATGAGGGTGCTGTATTCTTATGGAGACATAAAGAAAATTTTAGGATTATGGGGTAGTCCATGAGACTGTTTTCTGAGCCAGTTGCCTTGAAATCATTTTGGAATTTGGATCATCTGGGCCATGGTGTCATCGGAGAACTTTCAGGGGGTCGTAGCTGGTCAAACACACATGATGTATCTTAATCTGGAACAAATCCATAGGCCCTTGCTTTCTGTGGAAACAAAATCAGAGCCTTCTTTCCAAAGCAAAATATTTTTAGATCCAAATTTTGAAATCAAGATATCTTTAAAATATACATATTGGTTTAACTGAGCAATCTTTACAATCAAATGTCTTTCTGCAGTTAAAATCCCAAAGACAACACAATCCAGATTCTCTGTGTGATATTCATCTTTATGTGGCTTATTTTTTATATTATTTTTTTTACATTTTATTTAAAGTATTTATTTTTAAAAACTATTTCTTTATATAACTGTATATATTACTTTTTTTCTTCCAAGTCTATGTACATTTTTACACACATTGTAAACCATTTAAAGTCTTGTTCCATTTGAATCTGTCTTATTGTGTAACTATTGCTTTAAGTTGCAGCATTACTAGGGCTAAAATAGCAGCTATGGCTGGTGGCTCTGCCTACCTCAGTTTCCCAACATGTTTACCCCCACCTTAGGTGGAACCAAGCTTACAGCTGGAGGCAGTTGGTCTATGCACTTATCAAAGCAGCATGCAGCCCAAAAACCTTTTATTTTCTGTACTAGCAAAGGCTAAATCCACCACACTTAATGTGCCTGTTGCAGGCACCTCACTCCCACCATACTGCCAGTCAAGCTCACAAGCCAGAAACCTGCCATATAGTAGCTCAAGCCTGCAAGCTGTGGCTAACTTCAGAGAGACAACTAGGAAGCTGTTTTAGTGGGTTTTAGGTAGAAATTCTTGCTCCATGTTCTGGCACCACTTGTAGCTAAAGTTTCAACAAAAGTTCAGCTCCTGAGGCCCTGTGGTCAGCAGAGTCTCCTGACTCAGCCTTCCTGTTCCCAGCATTCTCCTCTCTCTTTGTCCTGCATATATTTCCTTCCTGGCTACTGGCCAATCAGCACTTTATTTATTAACTGATCAGAGCAACACATTCACAGCATAGAGAACAACCCACACAGCTTTTCCTAGCACTCTCTACCTCTATCCCATCTCCCTGCACACCTGATCCTTCACCCCCCCACTCCCAATATGTTCATAAAATTTATTCTATTTTCTTCTCACAGTGAGATCCCTGTGTACTCACTGCCTAGAGATGGCTCAGTGTTACCTAACCTCTCTAGGTCAATAGATTGTAGCTTAGTTATCATTTATTTAATGACTAATCTCCCCTTGTAAGTGAATTCATAACATATTTGTATTTCTGTGTCTGAGTTATTTTAGTCACAATGATTTTTTTCTAATTCTATCCATTTGCCTGAAAATTTCATGATTCTTTTTTAGCAGTTGAGTACTACTACCACTGTGTAAATGTGCTACCTTTTCTTTGTCCATTATTCTGTTGTTGATGTCCAGGTTGTTTCCAGTTTCTGGCTATTATGAATAAAGGCACAATAAACATGGTTGAGCAAGTGTGCATGAGGTAGAGTGGGGTGTCCTTTGGATGTATACTAAAGAGTGGTATGGCTGGGTATTGAGGTAGATCAATTCCCAACTTTCTAAGGAAACTGGAATGTTGATTTCCATGGTGGCTGTACAAGTTTGCATTCCCATCAGCAATGGAAGAGTGTTTCCCTTGCTCCACATCCTCCCCAACATGAGTTCTCACTTGTGTTATTGGTCTTAACCATTCTGACAGGTGTAAAATGGAATCTCCAAGTCGTTTTGAGACATACTTCTTTCATGGAAAAGTGTAGCTGTAGTTTTCCTGTGCCTCGGTCTGCTGGCTGTCAGGACAAATGTCTCCCACTCACATCCCCCAAGTAAACACACAGAGACTTATATTACTTATAAACTGTATGGCCATGGCAGGCTTCTTGCTATCTGTTCTTATATCTTAAAAAAAATTCTATAAATCTATACCTTGCCATGTAGCTTGTGGCTTACCGGTATCTTACATCATGCTTCTCCACATGGCAGCTGGCAGCATCTCTCTCCCTCAGCCTTCCACTTCCCAGATTTCTCCTCTCTCCTTGTCCCACCTATGCTTCCTGCCTGGCTATTGGCCAATTAGCACTTTACTTATCAATCAACTATCCACAGCAGAAAAGGATGTTGAATATTTCTTTAAGTGATTCTCTGCCATTTGAGATTCCATTATTGAGAATTATCTGTTTAGATCTATTCCTTTTTTATTGGATTATTTGAATTTTTGATATCTTATTTCTTGAGTTCTTTATATATTTTAGATATTAATCCTCTATAGGATGTGGAGTTAGTAAAAATTGTTTTCCTATTCAGTAGGCTGCTACTTTGTCCAATTGCCAGTGGCCTTTGCCTTACAGAAGCTTTTAAATTTTATGAGGTTGTATTAATTTTTGAACTTAGTGCCTGTGCCATTGGCACTCTATTCAGAAAGCTGTCTCTTGTGCTAGTGCATTCAAGGCTATTCCCTACTTTCTCTTTTATCAGGTTCAGTATATCTGGATTTATGTTCCACTTGGACTTGAGTTTTTCACAGGGTAATAAATATGGATCTATTTGCATTCTTCTACATATAGATATCCAGTTCAATCAGCACCATTCATTAAAGATGCTGTCTTTTTGCCAGTATGTATTTCTAAGTTCTTTATCAAAATTCAGGTGTCCATAGTTGTGTGGATTAATGTCTGGTCTTCAGTTTGATTCCATTGATCGTGTCTATTTGTATGCCAATACCATGAGGCTTTTATTACTACATCATTGTAGTACAACTTGAAATCTGGAATGGTGGGGCCTCCAGAGGATTTTATATTTTTATTGTTCAGCATTGTTTTAGTTATCCTGGATTTTTGTTTTTCCATATGAAGTTCATAATTATCCTTTCAAGGTCTGTAAAGACTTGTTTTGGAAAATGATGGGGATTGCATTGAATCTGTAGATTGCTTTTAGGAAAATGGTCATTTTACTGTTTATCCTCCTGATGCATGAGCTTGGGAGATTTTTTCATCTTCTTACATCTTTTTTAATTTTCAAAGACTTGACATTTTTTATCACACAAGCTTTCTCTTGTTTGGTTAACATTATCCCAAGTATTTTATATCATCTGAAGCTATTGTGAAAGTGTTGTTTACTTGATTTCTTTCTTATTCCATTTGTCATTTGTATATAGGAGGGCTGCTGATTTTTTTCAGTTAATTTTGTATTCAGAAACTTTGCTGAAAGTGTTTATAAGTTTCAAGAGTTCCCTGATGGAAATTTTAGGGTCAGTTATGTATACTAACATATCATCACATCAGCTAATTTTTAATGAAGGGAAAGGAAAACCTTACAACACATCTACAGCAATGTATCGTGAGCAGACAGGAAACGTACTTCCACCTCATTTTGTACATTATAACTTTTAATGAAGGTTAAGACTGAGTCAGGGTGACATGGAATTCTGTGTAGAAAAATCCAGCAATCACATAAATATCAAGTTCTCTTTTGAGGGATCTTGGGCATGAATGTTTGGTTTTGTTTTGAAAAACCATAGCAAATAGATAAATTTCTGGCTGTGTGACACAGGTTTAATATACATGTTCAGAAGCTGCCTTTTACATATACATGTCTACAATTGCTTTTTGTTGAAGTTCCTTCAGTAATAATTTACTCTCAAAGAATATCAGAGCATATTTTGGGCTTTAAATTTAGAATATTTGCTTTAGATAGAGGGAAAGAATTACTTACATACTGTTGCTAATTCACCTGTTTTGCCTTGCTGTATAGAGATTTTTATGTTATTTAATAAAATTCAATACTAGTTTATCTTTCTAATTCTGTAGGTAGAAGGTGTTCAAGTATTTTTCACTACTTAAAAATGGCTTTTTTGAAAGTTTGCATTATCCTGAATTATCCACACTTACCCATATGTAAGATTGTATGCATTTGCTACATTTGCAAGCCAAGCAATATATGATTGATAAATTTTTTCCTTAAAATATTTCAAAGTTAAAAACACCTATGATACCTCAAAACAAAATAGATTATCAATGTATCTAATAATGTATAATATATTAAATAAATAAATAATAAATAAATAAATAAATAATGTGCTATATTTTCCAGGAATTTCCTGTCTGAAAATTTATCTAAAAATATTCACAATGTATAAGGAATTCCCATTTTGAATATCAAAGAAGTACAAATAACTCAGTGGATAAAAGTGGACATATAATTTCATAGTTATTTCTCCAAAAAGACATTGAAAAGGCCAAATGAGTACGAAAGTGTGTTTAATATCATTGGTCATCAAGGAAAAGAAAGTTCAAAAGTCAATGGTACATTTTATAGCCCATACATAGTTAGGAAGATAATGAGTTAAATAAAATTGAAATGGGTTATAGAATTGGCTCAGCTAACAATACTCCTCATCACACAAACCTGACTACCTGAATTTGATCACTGGAGAGCAGATAAATGTGAAAGGAGAGGATTGACTCCACAAAGTTGTCCTCTGACCTACATAGTTGGCATGCACCCACAGGCACTATATTTGTTTTAAGGCACTTCATCCTTTGAAAACATGAGGAGATGATGCTGAAGAAAAAAAATTCACATATTGTAGTGGTGTAGAATATGTTAGCATCATAGAAAACAGTACCAAAAAAAAGACTTTAAAAGCCCACAGAAATAATTAGGTTGGCATCATGTTTCATACCTCTTATTCCATGTAGGAAGCAAATAGGTACTAGTGCTCAGGGATAAGCATTAGGAAAAGCATGCATGTTAAACACACTGGGCTGTCTCTTCAAAGAAAGAGATGGATAATGTGTTTTCCACCCAGAAGGCTGAGAGTGGATATGATTAATAGCCTGGTGACCTCTGTGGTATCTGCATGGTCAGGTCACACTGGCTCCCCAAGACTTAATTTTATTGCAGTCTATCGATGCTGCTATCCTCCCACAAACCTTTATTACCTACTTTGATTACCTTGAGTCTACTTTTCCAGTTAATCTATAGAACACATCTTTATGGAAGTTGTTACTTATACTTTATAGGATTTCAATGTAATTATCTCTTAAGCTTTGTTGTACACATAGGATTGAGTCAATTGTCACCAGTAAATTTTTTTTAATTGAGCTGTGTTTAAATATGCTTGAAATAAACTACTCAGTGTCAGATTCCTGAGGTTTGAAACAACACCAGCTACTGAGTCATGCTGAATCAGACTTCACTCTTGTCTCTCCCGAAACAACACTCTGTTGGCTGTGGTGATCAGAGACCCCACAATCCCATCACTTAGGCGGTGGGAAAAATTGGATTTCATGGTAATTCATGGATCTGGGCTACTGAGCTCTACATCAAAAAATAAAACAACAGCAAAAATAAAAAATTCAGTAATCTCCTTTCTGAGAGTTTAGTTGTCTTAGTTTTCTACAATGAAATATCATGATCAAAAAGCAAGCTGGGGAGGAAATGGTTTATTAGGCTTACACTTCAGCATTGTTGTTCATGCCTGAATGAAGTTAGGACAGGAACTCAAACAGGGCAAGATCCCAGAGGCAGGAACTGATGCAGAAGAAGGAGTGCTTCTAACTGCTGTGCTTCCCATGGCTTGCTCAAACTACATTTTTTTTTTTTTTGAGCTGAGGATTGAACCCAGGGCCTTGTGCTTGCTAGGCAAGCACTCTACCACTGAGCTAAATCCCCAACCCCAAACTACATTCTTATAGAACCAAGGACCAGCAGCCCTGGGATGGCACCACTCACCATGAGCTGCACCCTCTTCCATTGATCACCAAATGAGAAAATGCCTTAGAGCTCAATCTCAAGAAGGCATTTCCTAAATTGAGGCTCCTTCTTCTGATGACTCTAGCTTGTGTCAAGCTGACACACAAAACCACCCAGTACATTAGTTAAAATGAATTTTAATTAGTGTATTAAAGTAATGCCTGTCCCCCTATAATCTCTGGAGAAATATTCACAATTAAGATATGAAAATTACATTACCATCCATGAAAAGATGACTAGTTAATAAAAAATTGGTATAATAAAAACAATTGGGTGTTATTTTCTTCTAAAGGAGAAGAAATACTCCATTCTGTGACAACTTGAGTGAATCTGGAGAACATCTAGAGCTAAGTGAAAGAAGTCAGAAGAAATGACTAATAACTTCTGAAATCACTTAAATGTAGACACTCAATATAGTCAAATTCATAGGAAAAAATCAGATAATGAAGTAGGAATGTCAATAAACTACAGAATTTAGTAGAGGTAAATGAGTAGATGATGGTCAATATATGATTATTTAAGGTACTTCTTAATATTCTAATGTGCAAGGTCAGCTTAAATCCAACAATTTTGTTTCATGATTTTAAAATTTGCTAGAAACATAGATAGCGTTAATATAAACATTAATTTTGATAATGAGAATGATGATGAGAATGGAGATAGTATGACATAATTCAATAAAGATTGTTTCCTAGATCTATGGTTACTCAGAAACTCACTAAATATATCAAATATAAATAGTTTTTTGTATGTCAGATATCTGTGAGACTGCTAATTAGCTAGTGTTCTACATTATGTATTTGAATTATTTGTTTGAACACTGTTGGGAAATAATTGCCTTTAACTTGCTGTAGTCATATCTTAACTATTCAGTGCTGTCTCATAAGTG
Source organism: Peromyscus maniculatus bairdii (assembly GCF_049852395.1). Lineage (NCBI taxonomy): Eukaryota > Metazoa > Chordata > Mammalia > Rodentia > Cricetidae > Peromyscus > Peromyscus maniculatus. Next base: position 9,660,301 of record NC_134870.1, read on the forward strand.
AAAGGCCCATAAACGTGCTATTCTTTAGCAAGATGGGTAGTAGTTTGTACTCTAGCTCAACCACCCTAAGTTTAGGATTTATGTAGATCGAACTAAATTAGTCTCCTAAACTCTAGTCCTTCATAATTCATGTCTTGTTGTTGAATCCTAATGGCTCCCTTAGGGGAGGGGGTGAGAAATGGTACAGACACTGAGGGTCCATTGCTGGCAAATAATGAACTCTTTTATTCTATAACAGGGAAGGCCTTATATACCCTCCTCCCAGCACCCAATCTGCATGGTCGTACCTCATTGGCTGGACATGATCAGGACCTCTGGCAGTGACCAAGAACTCTGACAGCACCTGTTGACAGGCCTTCAGGCAGACTCTAGGTTGGCTCATAAGGAAGTACATTATGTGCATGCCTTGGTAACTTGTCTGAGCCAATTTCCTTGACCCTATGGGTCTGTCCTACTACAATGTCTGATTGCCTCACACTGCAGTCAAGAGTGCATGTGCTGAGTAACACAGAAAGCACTGAGTAAGCTCAGACTCTCCTGGTCTTGTTGGCCATACTGTACACCTGAAACATTCTGGGTTGAGGTCAGAATATGCTTACCACCTGATGTAATCCTGTCGGTCTTGCTTGTTATGGTATCAGAATAAATGTTTATGTATGAAATGTTTATCTGATTTACTTTCTTTTCATCAGGCTAATATTTTCCTTTATATTTATGACTCTATTTTGAAGGTATATTACAGAATACCACACTACTATATTTCTAATGGCTTCAGATCCTTAATTCATTCTAAGTCTACTTTGCTACAATTTTTCCTCCAAACTTTATCAACTTGGGTGTAGACTAGTCTCACAAATTCAAGCAGAAATGCATGCTGGAACTTGCTGCATCTCTCATCAGCCAGTTGTCAGTGCAAGTATGTCTAAGAGAGATGGTTAATTCTGAAATGCAAGTCTTGGAAAAAGAATACCTCATTCCATTTATATTTCACTCCATTGTCAGGATGGATTGAATATCAGGTCAGATTTCTTTATTTGATTTTAGCCTAGGCTGGCCTCGAACTCATGATCCTCCTGCCTCTGCCTCCTTCAGCAAATCCTACCAGCATGTGCCACCACAACCGAGTATTTATCTGATTTTAAAAAGTCATCAGCTTTGGGATTTTGAGGACATTGAGGACTACTAAATTTCCACCTTTTAAGTGTTTTGTCATCTATGTATTGTTTCATAGTTTATCCAATGCTTTCCCCAAAGGTATTACAAAATCTAAAGGCCATTGTGAATTTTTCAGATCCCTGAGAAAGGAATAGGCAGGTGATGTGGGCCTCAGACTTCTGTCAGCTGCATCACAGCAGCTGCAAGTTCATGTGACTGATGTGAAGACAATTCTCAGCACTAATGGCTGTGTGGGAGGTGGGACTTCCCAGATGAGATGCTTTGATAATGGCAGGCTTGGAATGAGAGGCACATGAGTACCGTTCTCATTGGGGTTTCCTGTCCAGAACCAGAGACAAGGTAAATCTTGAGGGTAGAAGCATGCATGTGTGCATGGAGCCCACTTTCCTCCACTGACAAAGGTTGACAAGTTTGCAGTCCCTAGCAGAGATGAGCACCTGACAACACCAGGTGCTTTGGGTGCCTTTTTATGCTCCTGCTGAAATGGAAGTCTAGAATTCCACTGCTGACAGGAGAAAGATAGGGCTATGATTTTCTTTGGTGTTTGGCTGTAAAATATTTATTGTCTAAAATTTTATCTTTTATGCGATTGCTCTTTACTAGTCCTTTGGCTGGAGTGAGCAGGCCTTTCCTATGAGTTTCTAAACTTATTGGTCTACTTTTCATAAATCTTGAGGCACTAATCATCTGTCTTCTTTAATCCATTGTGTCAGTTTTATTACATAGAGATGTGTTTTATTTACTTACAGCGGAAAACATGAATACCTCAGTTTTTCAGTTATAGAATTTTGTATTTCTTTCTGATTTGTCTTCAAAATCCCAATAATCATGCCACCAATGATCATTCAGAGTATCAACATTCTTCCTAAACAAATCACAATAAATTAAATTACAGCAAATTTGACCACTTATCTTCTAATTTTGCCTATAAGTCTCTCATCTGTCTTTGCACACAGACATAAAATGACCCTCATGTGTTTGAAACATAATTCATGGCCTTATTGGAGGAAATGAGTCTCTGGGAGTGGGTCTCGAAGGCTAATTCTAGTTCTCTCTTCTAGTCCTCTTTATGCTTCCTGACTGAGCATGGGTAGGAACCACCTTCTTCACGCTGCAGTAGATTGCATCCCTTCCTTAATGGAAGTAAATGATGTCATGCAAGTAAAGTAAGTGATGTGAATACACCTTCAATCTCTAATTTACTTTTCGTCAAGCATTTGGTAGCAGAAGAAAGAAAGGAGGTAAGCAGGATGATCAACAACAGGAGTTATTACTTCAGTTTCCCTCTAGCCCCTCCTTGCTACCCTTTCTTGACCCCCACCCATGTATCTCTCCACATACTGTCAAGTTGTTCATCACTTTTCCCTTGATTGTATGTATGTGTTTGTGTATGTATAAATGTGAATACAACCTGCTGAGTCCGTTTTGTGCATGCTTGATTTCAGGGCTGACTATTTTGCACAGGACAGCAAATAAGAAGTGTTCATTGGGGCTATTTTTCCTTCTTCAGCTTTCTATAAGGCTTTGTCTAGGGGAGGGATCCTGTGAAATTTTTCCCCTTCCACTTTAGCAGGCCCATGGATATTGCCATCATTCTGCTCGTTTACGCAGTCATTGTTAGGAAAGACTGTTTCACAGCCGACTTCCTAGCATTCTGGCTCTTAAAATCCTTCCATCCCCTTGTCCATCATGCTCCCTGAGCCACAGAAGCAAAATCTGGGGGGCAGGTTCTCTCTACCAGAATAAGCACACTTTAGCCTTTCCTCTTGCCTCTGCCTCCCATCTCACTCTAGGAATGCTGACACTGAAGATGGGAACCAACACTTCCAACATTTTTGTAACTTTTGGAGATTGAATTCAGATTGGCAGACTTGAAGGGTAAGGATTTTAACAGCTGAGCCATCTCTCTAGCCCCCATCTGATTTTTAATTAACTATAAAATATGCAAATATGTGAAGTACTTTGCAGAACTAAATAAGCCATCCAGCAGATTTGAAGCACTAACAAAGGTACAATTGTTTGCACCTATGTTTCTGCTCTTTGTGTTAGTGAGGACATTACTCTGCCCACGAGTTTTTTTGACATGTCAGACTTGAACTGTGATATCCTCTATAGATTTACATATAAGACAGATTGATGAAATTGCTCAGTACACTGTGTCACTTTGAAGTGATTACCTTTTAGAAGAGCCAAATATTTATGTGTGTGTGTGTGTCTTAGAGATTAAAATATGTTAACTCAACATGAAAATAAATTATCAGTCTTTATTTCTCATCAAAAATGTTCCTCACTATTTCATGATAAAATATAATTTTACATTAAAATCAGGCAATTGTGTTTTCATTGATTTTAGTTGTCTACGTTTATGTTAAAGAACTGAAAAATTCTTGAAATAGACACTTCGTAGACACTGAAACCGACTTTTCTTGCTAAAAATGATTCTGAAATGAGGATAGACCTACTTCATTAAAAGTTCTCCACATCCCAGTTTCCAGGGAAATGCAAACTATCATTTAAGCAATTTTCTATTAAGCAGTAGAGGCTTTAGTGTCTAACACATTTGACTGCTTTGAGGATGTGTATGACAGAATTAAAGAATAGTTTACTAAAATAGCATATTCAAAAGGACTGATGTGATTTTAAAATGAGCTTAGATTTCTCACTCAGTAAAATATCTTAAGCCACGTAGCTGAGCATGCTGGTCAGAAGCAGGAAAATATCATCTATATTTAAAATACTGGGGACAAATTACATTAAAACTGGCTAATGAGGAATTGCTGATGAGTTCAATTGTTAGAAGTGACCCCCATGCTTCAGTACTACGAATTAGCTCCAAGCTAGTAACAGAGAAGCAAAATTAATAATGAGTCTACCCTTGATGGGACTTGCAGTTCAATACTCCTTGAAACTGCCAAACCTACAAAAATTAAATAGCAATTGAGATCTATTTTGGGATTGTAACACATATATCTCACTGAAATCTTTTGGATATATTTCTGAACTGTTTTAGCTGCTAACTTATTAACTTTCCTGTGCAGGAAAAAGCAACTCAATTATTTATAAAATAAATGTGGCTTTTTCTCATACTTCAAATCTAAAGTAAAATATTCATCCTCTAGGAATTTTCCCCTGAAATTGTTAAAGTAGAAGCAGTCTATATTTTAAAATTCTTTCTCATGGCTTTATTGCTCTTTTTGCAGTACCTGACATCATTAAGAACTTTTTCTCTTTTCTTTTGGTATTCATCATTTTATTATTATCAGTCTTCCTGGTTTACAAGACTATTGAGTGAAGATATTGTGTTTAATTTTTCACAGTTGTACCTCCAAAGTCCAGAAGATTGCAATTACATTTAGAAAGGGAAGCATTGACAATGACTCATAATACATCTTAGCTCTTGAAAGACTGGAATAGGAGGTTGCCCATGAGTTCCCAGCCAGCCTGGGAACAGAGGGAGTAAAAAGGCTGGGCTACAGAGAAAGACTTTCTCTTAAAAACTCAAACAAAACAAACAAACAATCCCTCCAAAATTACTAAAAAATAAAAAAATATTAATTTAATTCCATGTGCATTGTCTTATGGCTTTTTCAAATTTACCTATTGATAAGACTCGCATACATTGTTCGCTAGACCCATTGTCATCAGAGAGGTTTTACCCAGCAAGTGATGAAAAAAAAATGGAGAGACCCACAGCCAAACATTAGGTGGAACTTGGGAAATCATGGGAAGGATTATGGGAGACAGAGGGTCCAAGGGCACCATGGGAAAACACACAGGATCTACTGACACAGGTACCTGGGGTCTCGCAGAGACTGAACCTCCAACCAGAGAAAACACATGAGACTGAGCTGGGCCTTCTACACATATGGTGCAGTTGTTTGTTGCTGTGGGGTGATGCTGTTGTACACTGGTTTAATAAAACACTGACTGGCCACTAGCCAGGCAGGAAGTATAGGATGGGCTAGCAGACTAAAGAAAGAGCAGAGTCAGGAGTTGCCAGCCAGACACAGAGGAAGCAAGATGTTAAGGCAGAACTGAAAAAAGGTACCAAAACACATGGCTAAACATAGATAAGAATTATGGGTTAATTTAAGTGTAAGAGCTAGTCAGTAATAAGCCTGAGCAAATGGCCAAGCAGTTATAATTAATATTAAGCCTCTGTGTGATTTTTTTTTTTATAAAAGGCTGCTGGACTGTTGGTGAGAGATTTGTACTGACCTCAGGCCAGGGGGAGCACAGAAAAACTTCTGACTACAGTTTAGCTTGGTCTTCTTTGGGGATTTCTTGCAGAAGGAGCAGGGGCTGTCTCTGACTATGTTGCCTGCTTTTGGTACCCTTTCCTCCTGCTGGGTTGCCTTGTCCAGCCTTAGTAGGAGAGGAATTATCTAGTCTTGCTGCAACTTGATATCCCATGGCTGACTGATACACATGGAAAGTGTGAACTTTTCTGAAGGGAAGAGAAAGGGAATGGATAAGGGGGAGGTTATAAGTGAAGGACATGAAGGAGAGGAGGGAGGGAGGGGAACTGTGATAGGATTGGGGGAAAATAATTAATTGATTAATTAATAAATAAAATACTATTTTTAATATTTTTTATTTTTCTTCTCCTATCACACAATATATCCCCACTTCTCCTCTCTCAGTCCTCTCTTACACAGTCATTCTTTCACAGATCCACTGTTCTTCTGTTTCCCTTCAGAAAAGGGCAGTCCTCCAAGTGATATCACCTGAACAAGGCATGAGAAGGTGCTATAAGACTAGGCATAAACCCTCATATCAAGGCTAGACAAGGAAACCCAGTAGAATGAAAATGGTCCCACCAGTAGGCAAAAGAGTCAGAGACAACCCCACTCCCACTATCAGGAATCAAACAAAAACCCAATCTAAATAATCACAGCATGTATGCAAACCGATGTAGGCTCTGTGATTGCCATTTCAGTCTCTGTGAGACCCTAGGAGCCATGCTTAGTTGATTTTGTGGTATATGTTCTTCTGGTGTCCTTGACCACTCAGGATCCTACAATCCTTCCTCTTCTCTTCTGTGAGATTCCCCAAACATATCCTAATGTTTGGGTGTGGGTGTCAGCATTTGTTTTCACCAGCTTCTGGTGGAAGCCTCTCAGAGGAAGACTGGGTTAGGCATCTGTCTCCGAGAATAACAGACTATTATTAGGGATAATTTCATTGACTTTTATTTTTGTCAGTTGTGTTTGGTTTTATCCTTGGTCTCTGAGTCATCCATAAGATTCTATGTAAAAACTTATTCTTCCTTTTCGTTTTTGATACAGTCTCTCTGTAGAACTTACCTGGACTCATTCTATAGCTTAAGCTAGCCTTATATGAAATTCTCCTGCCTCTACTCCCAAGCACTGGGATTATGGGCATATGTTCTACTACACCTCTTTAAAATGCCTTCTTTTAGACTATAATTAAGGTTTTCAGAAAGCAACTAAGTATCACAAGATGATAGCAAAAAAAAAAAACCTAAAATCATAGTTGAGTCACTTCAAGTTTTAAAAATTATCTCAAATCAAGTTAATATTATAAATGTAAAACATCAAAAGTTAAATTTAAGAATTTTAGAAATAGAGGACATATTTCTCCTTCTGGATTCTGGGTGCACAATTTGTTTTCTTAGCATGACTGCAGCTGCATTTGCTAACAATTCTTAAGAAAACTGACATGTTGTATAAGAGAGTACACTTAGGTTATAAGTCAGTATGCTGGATAGATTTTTAACTATGATAGTGACTATTTATTTCTCATCAGATATTGGCTAATCACTTATTTATTAATCAGAATCTGGGGAATCATGGATCATAACCAGTTCTAAGTTTACAGTGATTTAATCCATGTAAATGATTCTTGGGTCCAGAAATACATTTACAGAAATATGAGGGTCATCACCAAAGTTCTCAGGAATGATCTATCCTTCCCATATCACACATATCTTGGGGTTGGAACTTAGAGGTTTCCTTCTCTGTGAGAAATTATCTGAGGTATTGCTAGCTGAACAGAACAATTACAGTGTGGATAGTCCTATTACAGAACCGGATATTGATACAGACTACCTTAAGTGGCCTCCATTATCCTGCCAGCCTTGCCTCATAAACTTATAAAGACCATGTTTCATTTACAAAAAAACCCACATTATCCAGTCATATCTAATATTACCTACTAAAAGCATTTTATAGACAGAATTATTGAAACACACCCACTTCTCCACTAATAATGTTAACTCCACTTAGGATCTGATGGTGAAAATCAGAGGGGAAAATGTGTATTAGTATAAATAGACTTATTCAAATTCTTTCACTGGTTTTGGTCCTTCAGTAAAAAAAATAAAGAAAAGAAAATGTGCACGTTTTTTATTACTGCAGTTAATTCTTTCTTTTATAACAGAAGAGTCCTTATCAATGCTGAACAGTTCAGAGGTAAACACCCTAAGTTTCTTAAAACAACTGAATTATAGTGTGTGGCTTGAATTGCCTCGCTTTTCTTGTATACTTCATTAAGCTCTTTTAGAAACAGTATCTTTCTGTCTGTCCTTGGCTGGTCTGGAACTCACTATGTAGAGCAGTCTAGTCATGAACTTGGGGCAGTGTTTCGGCCTCTGTCTCTTCAGTGCTAGTGTTATATGTGTGAACCACCATACTTGGCCTGATTTTTCTACTCTCAAAAATACATAATCCACATTAAAATTCATCATCTTTCAAACAGAAGGTTAACATTTTATGCATAATAAATATGTATATTGAATATTTTTCTCTTGTACACAAAATTATTCATCTGCATAATGCAATTAGTAATTGTTTTGATTTAATTGATACAATAGGCATTTAATTGTGTATAATTTCATACATGTGAATGTGTGTATACATGACTTAAAAACTTTGGTTTCTGTAGTGTGTACAGATGTACCTCTTATGAATTATATAAATAAAGAGCATTTTATACAGTGTCAAACTGTTGAAACAATGAATTTCTTCAAAGTATTTCACATGGGCAAATATCTTCTTACATTTTACCTCTATCAAAACTAATCAAGAGGGATAAAAGGATTGAAGTAGCCACCAGCTCTCACAGCAGAGCTCTGAGGAGTCTGGGAGATGCATAGAGGATCATAAGCCTGATGTAGTGGCAGAAAAGGAGTCTACAGATCCTACAGTAGCTACAGAAAAATCTTAAAAAACAAAACGAAATAAAAGACAAGTCTTAAGAGAAGATACTTTTAAAAAGCAGACTCACAAAATTGGAAAGAAAGATAGAGGAACAGCACTGTCTGCAGTGGAGAATGACATCTGAACACTGCTGCTGCTCCACAGGCAGCAGGCTGCAAGTACAGGTGGTGACTAATGAGCCATGGCTCTCTTGGCACTGAAGACAGGGAGATGTGCTAAAGCTGGAGGCCAGGACTTGTGTAGACTTTCCCACTGCAGGAGGCCACATCAGTATCTGTGGTCTGGGTTGCCTGTCACAGGAGGCCATGTTGATATGAGTGGCCTGCTCTGCCTCTGATGGCTGTTTTGGGGTCCATAGTCCTGCTGCAGCCTGGGCTGTGTTGGTGTTTTGGTGGCACATGTTACCAGTTGAGACCACAAGGATGTCTTTGCTCTGATCTGCCGTCTGAAGCCATGTTGATATTCTTGGGCCTTGCTGCCACATGAGGCCATGTTGATGTTCATTGACCAGGATACCACCAGGGGTCATAATGATGTCTGCAGTCTGTGCTGTGGTAGAGAGTCCTGTTGATACACTGCCACCAGAGACCATGCTGAGGTCCACGGCACATGCTGAAAACTATGTGGATATTCATGATATGTGCTGTTGAAAGAAACAATGTAGAAGTCCATGATCCCTGCTCCCACTTACTGTAAAGGGCAAGGAGGCTACTTTTGCAGTGATATCCTTGACTACAGACTCGCAGTTGAGAAAGAGGGACATAGAAGGCTTTTGTGACAATTCCTAACCCACCCCACTCCACCCAACTCACCCCCCAAAAAGTAAAAGCCTAGACAGGAAATCATCAATGAGAACACCTAAAAAATCGCTGAAGTGTAGCTCTTAACAATCCAGCACTTCTGGCAGGGTTGGGTTGTGAGTAGGGAAGGACTCAGTTTTCTCTAAGGGGCTGCATACTGGTCATGCTCCAATGACTCTATGGGCAACACAAACTAGGGGTCACAATGGCAAGGAACGAGGACCTGGGAAGATTGACAAGTGAGTGTGATTTGGGTGTATAATGTGAAATTTCCAAATAATTAATAAAAATATTATGTTGAGAAAAATCTAAGCAAAAGTTTTACTTTTGAAAATAAACTCAAGATGCCAACTATACTATGTCTACATAGTAACATTTTTATGAATAGAGAGTGATGTTTCATGGAGTAAGTACCTCTGTTGCTTTTTCCTTTAGCTTGGAGGAGTTTCCTTCATGCAATCTCTTCCTTCATTGTGAATAGGCAGGTTCAACCCTAGCAGTTAATACAACATTGTCACTTTGATTTAATATAAAATGACATTCCTGCCATTTGGTTATTTATTTCTTTTTTAAGAGAAAATTTCATCCCTTCCACATTTAAATGTGTTATTTTTAGTGTACCAGTAACTTCAATAGGTCATTTTGAAAAAGTCCCTGAGGTTTCAGACATCAAATATCATTTCTTTCCTGACATCATGGCATCTGTGTTATAATGTGTTAATCCAAGCAGCATGCATCTTTTTGGTGTGTGATTCCTAGGTTGTCCTTGAAGGAAGTATATATATATGTGTGTGTGTGTGTGTGTGTGTGTGTGTGTGTGTGTGTGTGTGTGCATCACTGCATGTTTACTAGGAAGGGATTTAAAAAACTAATTATTATAAGAACTTAGTTTGACCAGAAATTTTCTACACCTTAATTTTACTCATTTTATACATATTATTCAAATGAAAAATAAAATTTATTCTCTTCGACACAGGATATTGCATGATAATTTTAGTGGGTACTAAATCATTAATTTAAATTCAGCATTAATTTTATATTCATAATAGATTTACTATAACCAAGAATTGATAAAATTTCCAATTGTGCAGCATGGCATAATAATGATTCTGGTGTATTTCTCGTAATTATTGAGTCACCTAAAATATATAGTCAAGACATGAAAACTAAATGTAACAAGAGAACAAAGTTAAGGCCACTGTAACATACAACAATAGCTTGGTACTTTTATCTTTTGTTTTCAGTTACCATTTGATTCTTATGATATTTACAGTTTAAATTTATATTTTAAATTTCTGCTCAATCCATAACTGGAATATAAAAGTATTTCATTGTAAAACAAATAGTTACAGTGTTTATTGTATATTAAGCATTGCGTGGGTTTTATACATTCTGTTTATAACAGTGTTTTTCTTATTTTCACCATTCATTTGTAAATGCTCACAAAGCTTTATGAGTTACACGACATTAACCTGGTATCTTCTTGTTTTTCTGTTCATTACCCTACCATGGTGTTGGGGTAGGTCCATTTTTATCCATCTTCTCCATATTTATCCAAGTTCATAATGCTTTGCTCTAGTTCAATGGCACAAATAACCATGGAAAACATCCTTCTGAAATAATGATGAAATAAAACTATCATCCATTACATTATTTCTCTCAAGTGTTTGATCAGGGGATAGAAGTCTGTATAATTGGCTACTAGGTTCCAGCACACCCAGAAGTGATTATTAAATACATAAGAGGTGGCCACCTTACAAATGTAACAATGGCAGGACTCTTGTCTATCCAGAAAACATCATGTACTTGTCTTGGTTTAAATAAAAACATCACATTCGATCAATTCTGAAGAAAATAATCACATGTACAATATTACAAGCACAATGCTTGAGTCTTAGAATATTCCTCCTCCTATTCAGGAAATTTACCACTTGGCACTTTTTTTTTTACATCTCTCTTTCTCTCCAACTCATTAAACTTTCTGAACAGTAAATGACAGTTAGAATAGGTCTGAGTGCATTAGCTCCAATTTCAGCAGATTAGATGCTTAAGATCAGAAAGAGGAATGCTCTAAGTGAGCAGACATGCTTACCAAGATCTTTCAGAAAATGAAGCATGAAAACTTTAAAACTAAAGACTAAAATGTGTGTTTATTTTTATATCAGGTAGTGCCAAAAAGAGGATCATGATTTGAAAGTGAAGTTGGCTATATTGTGCCCTAAGTGGAAGAAATAAACTTTTTTGTTACTTCTACTTCTACGTATAACTTGAGTAATTCAATGATGTTTACTAGAGTTCAACTGAGCAGCTTTTGCCTTTTAGACCTACTTACAATGCCTACACTGGAATGATTCCAACAACTAAGATCAACTAGCAAGTCCAGAGAAATGACTCATAAAGCAGGGCAAACATGTATGCACACACTGACAAGCTCTCCATGCTTTGCATTGTACTGTAATCACAGGCTAATCCTTTTACAAATGGGATTAGACAATCTCAGATATAGGAATGATTTTCTGTTCTATGGCTTAATCTCTTTGAAAAATGGCTACCAGATTTTCAACACTTGCCCTAGATATGTTCAATAGGCTTCATGACGTCCTGATTATGGTCTCATATTGTCATGCTGCCCCCAGGTTAAAGTTCCTTATCAAAAGTCTTTTTTTGAGCCAGGCAGTGGTGGTGCATGCCTTTAATTCCAGCACTCAGGAGGCAGAAGCAGGAGAATCTCTGTGAGTTCAAGGCCAGCCTGGGCTACAGAGTGAGTTCTGGGAAAAGCACAAAGCTACACAGAGAAACCCTGTCTCAAAAAACAAACAAACACAAATATCATTCTTCTAGCCCAGCTGGACTACATGACCACATGCTTTGGTGCTCATGGGACTTTGCCCTCTTGTGTGTTTTAGAGAAAGAACCTGGTTGAAAGAACAAAAAAACAAACAAACAAAAAAGTCATTTCTTACTTTTCTGATGCTGCACCCTGAAGGAACATGCAGAATTCAAATAGTGCCCAAATGAATGCTGAGATCTTCCTAATCAATAGAAAAGCACTATTGAGTAAATAAGCAGAAATGTGGTGTTCTACCAACGAGCAATTATCCCACAGTTCCCTATTAACTTCCTGGACTACCTGAGACCTTTTCGATAGGATCTTGGTAAGCATCCACCATCCAACCCTCGTTGATACTAAAATAATGAATTTTGCCTTATACAGCCTTTCCATATCAGTCTAGGCTCAAAGTCCTTTGCTCAGAATTGACACTTTCCTTCCTCTTGCCTGCCTGTCTTCTTCACTCTTTCCTTCCCCTTGCATGCCCTTTAATGTGTTTGCATGGTCTCATGTGTCCAACACTGACTTCCAATACTACATAGAGATGGACTCAAACTCAGAACCAGACAGTGGCCTTAGAATCCTGAACCTCTGGCCTTCATCTCTCTTGCAGGTACTGGGATTTCAGGTATGTGCTACCATGGTAGACTTGCAGAGGTATTTTCTCCCATAACTGTCATGTGCGACTATATCATTTGTTTGTGTGTTATGTGTGTGTGTTATATGTTTATGTGTTTTATATATATATATATATATATATATATATATATATATATATATATATATGTGTGTGTGTGTGTGTGTGTTATGTGTGATATATGTGTATGTGTGTTACATGTGTGTTATATGTGTGTGCCGTGTGTTACATGTGTGTTATATGTGTGCGCTGTGTGTGTTACATGTGTGTTATATGTGTGTGCTGTGTGTGTTATGTGTGTTATATGTGTATGTGTGTATTATGTGTGTGTGTTATATGTGTATGTGTATATGTGTGTTAAATGTATATGTGTGTGTGTGTGGTGTATGTGGTATACATCTATGTGTGAAGCCAGTGGAGGTTGTCTTGTGTTCCTCTTCTTGCTCTTTCATTTCCCTTGAAATAGGTCCCACCATTACACACGGTACTCATTTGTGTTTCCTTCTTCCTTTAAACAGGGCCCTGCAAATTCCTACAATTCTCTTGCACATCCTCTACAAGAGTCTGTAAAGGGAACATGCATGGCTTCTAGAGAAGCTAGACTCCATTCTCAGATCCTCATGCATGTTCTCAGAGTTTCAAAAACAGTTTTTTTCACATTTTAGCATGCTGGCTAAACTGACAAATGTGTGTCAAATCACTCTGGTTTTGTTGAGAAATCAAAAAATAATGTGGCAGGACAGGCAGAGAGGTGACTTAGAGAATACGGGAAATACACCCCTCTTGAAGAGGACACATATCAAACAACATACAGCCATACATAACTTCAGCCTCAGGAGGCCGGGCACTTCTGGCCATCTCATACCTGCATCCACTTGCACGCACACACACACACACACACACACACACACACACACACACACACACACAAAATAAATAAAGAAATAAATAAAATAATTCATGTAAACAAATAGATAAATAAGTTGAGAGCCCCATGTTTGTACACACATTCACAGCCACCTATTCATAAAGTGGGCCACGCATATGCAAACATTTCTACATACACTCACATAGCACACGCATAAGTGTTTTGAAAGAATCACCAAAACTAAAAATGGATGTTTGGGTTGCAGTTCTGGGGAGTGTAGATAATAAACATCTTGAGAAAGGAAACCACAAAGTACTATGAAAATATATAGTAATATCTTAAATGGTAATAAATGCAATAAATGCATATGCAAAAAACTTTAATTCCCCTAATGAAACAGGGTTAAAGACAACACCAGTTTATAAGATACAGAAATGTTGCAGGTTAATTTAAAAAATAAAGAGTTGTTAGAAGGTCATCCTGAGATGCTTTTACATTCTTCTCTTAATCCCAGGAATGAACAGGCCTTAAAGAAATAATTCATAATTGTAAATTCTACAATATTCCAGGGACATAAGACTGAATTTGCATACATCTATTCAAATAGACAGATGAGACTAAGTCAAAAGTAGATTTAAATACAAAAAGAAATTGGTAAATCCATAAGTAATTCTGAAAGGTTTAAAATTTATATTTTAGTAATTAATAGATAAGCAAAACAAATTGTTTAGTACTCAAAAAATATTAGTATAATTAACCTAAAGCTATAAGAAACACCACACCATTATAAATACATATACATATATATATATATATATAATTTATATATTTAAGCCCTCATTTATTTGACAGAGGCATATCCTTTGAAGGCCCACAAGCAAAATGGAAATGAATAATATATTAAGTTTCAAGGAAATTATAACAAATTTAAAAACTATTAGCATTATATAGCACCTTTTTTCTGTTTCCAGTGAGATTAAATTCAAGTAATAAAAATAAAAATTAAGAAATTCACTCTTTAATAACTGAGAAGTAAAGGAAAATATATGCAAGTGAATCACATTAGCAATATCACTGTTTTTATTAAAAACAGATTATTTTCTCATACAATATATCCTGATTATAGTTTCCACTCGCTCTATTCCAGCCAGTTCCTCTCCACTTTGCCTTGCCTCTGGATCCACTCCCTTTCTGTCACTAGAAAATAACAGGCTTCTAAGAGACAACAAATCATGACAAAATAAAATGTAATAAGATAAGTCAAAAACTATAATATTGGAGCTGGACATTGAAACCCAACAGAAAGAGATACAAGAGCAGACACAAGAGTCAGAGACCCATTCATATGCACAGTCAAGAGTACCATAAAACACTAATAGCTATAACACATATGCAGAGGAACTGGTGTGGACCCATCTGGGCACTGCATCCTCTTCAGTCTCTGAGCTCATGTGGGCCTTGCTTACAATATTCAGAGAGCTTTGCTTGCTTAGTGCCCCTCTATACCTTCTGACTTTTACAATCTTTCTGTCTCCTCTTCCTCAGGATTGTTGGGCTCTGAGGGCAGGGCTTTGTTGGAGACCTACAAGAGACTCATTCTCTGCATAATGCCTGGCTGTGGGTCTCTTCATCTATTCCCATCAGCTGCTAGAGGAAGCCTCTCTGATGATAAGTGGATAAGGCACTGAACCATGAGTAGCCAGAGTATCGCTAGGTTCATTTTATTCATACATTTTTTTTTTTTAGATCAGTAATGTCTGGTTTTGCCCTGTCTCTGGGATATCTAGTCTCTTGCTCTTGGCTACCTTAGCAGTGTGGATATGGGTTCCTTCTCATGCAGTGGGTCTTAAGTCAAATCAGACATTGGTAGGCTACTCCCACAGATTCTGCACCACCACTGTTCTAGCACATTTTGTAGGCAGAACATAGTACATGTCTATGGTTTTGTGGCTGTGTTGGAACTCATGGTTCTCTTTCAGTAGCCTGCAGAGTACTTTCCTGCACCAAAATGACTAGCATAAAGGGATGAGGGCCCATGTGAGGCATTAGCTCACCTTCTCCATGTTCAAAGTTGTGTGGGCATTATCCTCAGCAATGTAGCCTCTCTGTCAGTTTGCATAGAACAACCCTTTGTCTTGTGGACAGCTAAAGTTATTTGAAGATTTCCATGGTTCCAGTCTGGCCAGTAACTCAATTGTATGCAACCAAGTCCTGCTAGTGGAGCCTTGTCTGGCTACAAGAAATGGCCACTTGAATTTCTTTACTTCTCATCAGTAGGAGTCCTCACAAGGATCACCTTCATATATTACTGGTAGTTTCCACTGTACTAGTTTTTAATACCACCCTCCAAATCCCCACCAATTCCAGTTGTCTCTCCCTACAGTCTCTCCCTCCACTCTATTCTTCCCCAACCCCTACTTCCATTGTCACTTGCCCCTAGTCCACCTGTAAAATCTGTTCAATTTCCCCCTTTCAGAGAGATTCATACTTCCTCACTAACCCACCCTCTTCTTCATCTAATTTCTATGGATGCCTGGACTACCTCTTGGTTATCATTTACTTAATAGCTAATATCCACTATAAAGGGCTAGAGAGACGGTTCAGTGTGTAAGACAATAGATGAGCTTGAGTAAGAATGTGAACTGAAATCCTAAGCACCAATGTAGAAAGCCTGTGTTGTTGTTCACCTAAAACTGTGGAGACAGAGACAAGAAGATATCTCAAAGCCTTTCAAGTCACATAATTAGCTTTAACAAGAAATGTTGTTTTAAAAAAATAGAGTACTTAATGATAGAGCAGTACATTGAAAGTCTTCCTTTGATCTCCATGAACTTGTGCACACAGGTGTCATCAGAAGTACAAAGACGTGTACAAAATTCTCTCTCTCTCTCTCTGTCTCTGTCTCTGTCTCTCTCTCTCTCTCTCTGTCTCTCTCTCTCTCTCACACACACACAGAGACACACAGACATACACAAACACACACACAAAGACATCATGTGAAATTTTACAGCTACCATTTCAAATGTCAGTCCTAACTATGAGGAAATTTATTAAGTTGTATACACCTTACAACTGGTAATTTTGCTGTGTGATGTTTTCATTAATTTGAAGTTTCTTTTATAATAAAGCTATAAGTTTATAAAAAAGGAATTGTATATGTACTAATATAATATATATTTATGTGTATGTGTATAAAATTGAAATCCATTGTAGTACAATTAACAAGCAGGAATAGAAAGGAAGAAGGAAGTATTTTAAAATTTAAATAGTGTATTTCATTTGTTTCTATATAAAAGTTATCTAGGCTAAGAATGAAGAAAATGATATGTATGACCTTGTTACGTTTTTTGAGTACTATTGAGTAGTTAAAAATGTGGTAATATATTTATTCCAAAAAATTGAAACTGCTATTTTTGGACTACATCAAAAATACAATTTCTCAAAGTGTTTCAATTTTAGTTGCAACAAAATAAAAATTTAAACAAATGAATCAAGACAATAGCAAATAAAGGGCATTTGTGCTTCTTTGTCTTGTGTCTTTGCAAGACAAAAGTCTCCATGACTGCCTGCAGAACAATATGTCATGCATTAAATGAACTTCCTCAGCTATGTTTTACCAATCACTTTTACTTCCAGTCAGGAAAAAAGAAACTCTAAACTGTGAATATGCCTTTGTAATTTAATTTAATGTCTGACTGTCAATTTCATGAACATCAGTTATGATGAACAAGCCATTCTCTAAGATTTTACTACATTTTACTAAATGAAGTTCTTCAAGTATACATAGATATAGATATATAGATATAGATATAGACCCATACATATATACATATTCATATCATTTAGTTCTGGTTCTACAGCATCAAAATAAAGCCTGCAGCAAAGGATCTGACATTTTATTAGACATATTTTTAAACTTCTCTTATTTTTTTTCTTGAACTTGCATATATGGATTATAACACATCAAAAGTTAAGGAGTTTTGGTCAGTTCATGAGGGAAAAGTAGCAATTCTGACTTGAAGTTAGATTAATCATCAGATGGGGGGGTCTTAAGTTGCTTAGAACTGACTAAACTGTATAGACAGTAACTGTGTGAGGTAATATTCTACATGTTTAAACTTGTTATGTAAGAAATGCATTTAATCCACTTTTATAACAGAGATACGATGAAAAATATTTACATAACAAATATCAACTCATCTCAGAAACCTTATGATAAACATAATAAGCACATGAAAAAGGCAGTAACAACAATGGAGAGAATATTAAAACAAAACACAAAATTCCTTGATAAGATCATACCTAAATAAATGATTAATTTATGACATAAATCACATTTTTGGTTCAAAGAGTTCATTATCCAATTGATGTTTTCTATAATGTATTTACAAGGAAAAGAAAAATTAATTTAACCTTTGAAAACATTTGTTTTTGTCAATTAGTATAATAATAATCAAACAAAATGTACACAAGGCCGTGTGGGTAAAGGTAGGACATTCAGTGCTTTTAAGAGAAACAACAGGCAATGGTGAAGTCCTTTGTACTCAAAGGAGTAGAATTATAATCATGAGAAACTGTTCTCTGGTGTGAAGGGGCAGTGAGGAAACTGGTCAGTTTGCAGGGAACTAAAGCCACAGGACAGTTTGCCAATGGCAGTTCTTTAATAGGGGATGAAAGAGAGAAACTACCAAACCAGAAGGTCAGAGGAAAGGAAGCAAAGCCCTCTGTCTCCACTCTTCACTCTACTCACTGCATCTGAATCTCCCGGAGACCCTCCCCTTGAACAGCTCCCCTGGAATGCAGAGGGAGAAGAAAATCATCCAGAATTATAATAAAAAGGAAATGGGTAACAAAGGATAAAAGCAAATAAACAGCTTTGTGTTGATGGTCTGACAACTCTAAGAAGTTATCCTCAATGTAGCAATGAGACTGTGATACGCAGACCAGGAAAGGAGTGGGAATAGGTGAGTCATGCAGCCAGTGACAATGGTTCATAACGAGTACATGTACACTACTTACCATGAATCACAGGAAATAGAAATTATAAGGACGATACTAGCTTAAAACACTAAACACACTCCAACACTGTGAACTGGAAATCAGATCGATCATCTCTGCTCCAGTCCCATCCTTTTGCTGTTATTGTTGAGACCAGATGTAACTACATTTCCAGCAGGCATCCATCTCCCAATCTCTCTGCCAAAGCTTTACAAACACAAACAAGAGCCACAGTGTTTGCCTCAGCCTTTTTTCACTCTTCAGCTTATGCTATCCAAGACTTTTGACCCCCTGTCCAGCTTTTCAAATTCTCTTTCCGTTTCTTTAAGCCTACTTTAAATAGTGCATTTAGGCAAAAATCTTTTCTAAGACACGTTTAGGTCTCTGGCCCATGGAGATTATTCTGCAATTCAATTGCACTTATAGTAAGAACTGCACAATGCAGTACTGATTGATTTCTTAATGTGCATAAGTGTTCATCTTGCTTCACTTCCTGATGCAAAATAGAGACATAATTTCCCTCTTATCTTTTTATGTGCCCTTTAATACACAGCATAAATCAAAATTCAAGCAGCATGACACAGTTAAATATATATTCTCACCAAATTATATATATTTAAATTAATTTTGTTCTTAATTTCATTTAACTAAGTTATATCCCCATGCCAAACTAGATTTTGGAGTTGTAGCAATTGAAGTTCAGACAGGGAGCACCATTCAACTCAACTGAAGAGGGTGGTTAGGTGAGCTGAGAATACAGACTTACAAAGCTCATTTCTTCTGCTATGTATAAAGCCACAGGAGGAGTAGCCATGCTCCTTAAGGTTGCTGGGGGCCAGAGGCTGAAGGTTGCAGCTCTTAATGTATATTATATTGCTAACCTGTTAGATGCTCATTAAGCTCAATGGGAAACTGGCTCTGGAACTGAGTTGCCCCATTCTACTTCAGACCTTTAAGCCAAGCATCTTCCAGAAACACTGGTCCTGAGTCAGGCTGGCCTCTGGTTCTGTAAGTGGTCAAGACAGCAATGAGCTATAGTTGTTAAAACAAAACAAAACAAAACAAAAACCTTTGTAACAAGAAGTTGGGAAGGAGACAGGTTTGTGGATTCTAGAAGAGTCAGAGGAAGATAATAGGCATGGATAGGATAAAAATACATTGTGTATGTATATAAAATTTTCAAAGAGTACATTTTAAAGTATTATCATGATATAAAACATTTTGTCCTTGAGAAATATTAAAATATAAACTATACTATTGTTTATCCCATTATATGGACATTCCTATAGTAGAAAGGGAAGCCAGAAAATTCATCAATAGGAATTCATCCATGGAAAGGCAGATAGCCACTTCTGGAGACTTTCTAAATCAGAAATTCTACTTGGCTGCCTCAACAAAGAGTATATTTCTATTTCATGTTTGTAATCCCCACACCTGATGAGGTTACCTGTTGCTTCTTCTTTCACTGGGACTACTGTAATGTTGGCTGTTGTGAGCATTAGATAAGAGTTTTGGTATGTATCTGCTGATTCTATCTGTTACTTGCTCTTTTTCCCTTTACTTTCATTTGCATTAGACTTAATACATTCACTCATTCAAAATCAAAAGCACAGCACAGATACATGCCAGGGTGGGTCACTGGATGGAGAGCACTCTAAGAAACTCAAGTGTCTAAAGAGAAAGAAATAGCCTGGTCTTTCTTGTTTTCATGTTTTCTGAGATGATTGTGTTTTATTAGCTTTTTATAACATTAAAGAAAAGAATGTCCCTAATTATACACACACACACACACACACACACACACACACACACACACACACACACACACTAGGAATTGTCTGTGTGGAGCACAGAGCAGAGCAAAGATCGAGGAGGTCCAGTGTAGCAAAAACAGTACAATGGGATTGACAGCTAGTTCATTTCTTCTTTTAGTTCTATCCTGAGATTAATTCAAATGAGCAAATTAAATGCAATTACTTTCTTTAACTCATCTAAAGTTGAATCTGATTTTAGAGATTCTGTGCTTTTATTTTCACAGTAGCATGCCCATAGAGAAGTACTGTCGTTTCCATGAATAGAATGTCTAAGGAAGTTATCTAAGGCTGAAAGTTCTCAGACAAGAACTAATGTTTAGTTTGTGATTTGGTCTTATTTGACGATATTATTCACCTGGGAAGATGACAACCTACCTATATTTTCCATAGACAAGGTATAGTTCACATCTGGCTGAGTCTATAATACTCATTCTAATGGGGGTTACCTGAAATGACACTAAAGTCCTGATTTCAAAGCAGCAAAGCAGGGTTGCCAATGATTCTTTCTCTAAGCATCAAGAGAAAAAAGTTGAAATAATTAACTATTATGTGTAAACTTGAACCTCAGAAAGAAAATCACAGATGTTTGTCGACTGTAGGTTTCGATTTTGCTTTGACTGATCTATACTCCTGAACTTTGTTGGCTAGGCTTATGTCAACTTGACATAAGGTAGAGTTATCTGAAAGGAGGAACCCTTAATTGAGAAAATGCCTTGAAATGCTGTAAGGCATTTTCTTAGTTATTGATGGGAGAGGACCAAACCCACTATGGATGCTTCCAGCCCTGGGCTGGTGGTCCTGAGTTCTATAAGAAATCAGGCTGAAATTTTTAGAACAGCATTTATATTTGTGACATTAACATAATCTGATAAAAAAGTTGGAGTGAGAAAAATAGAAAATAGATAATGTATTTTATACATACATCTGTACCCCCATTCTTCTGAGCAATGATTAGGAAAGAACTATCAAAAAGTGCCTGCCAGATAACATAAGCTTTTGGAATATTTTCCAGGCCACTTCCTTCTTTAGAATATAATTATCACAGATATTATTTATAACTTATGTTATAAAAAAGAAAAAGAAATCAAGCTGACCAAGCCATGAAGAGTAAGCCAGTAAACAGCACTCCTCCATGGCCTCTTCATCAGCTCCTGCCCCCAGGATCCAATCCTGACTGAGATTCTGTCCTGACTACCCCAAATGATGGACTATAATCTCAAAGTGTAATCCAAATAAACCCTTTCATTCCCAACTTGATTTTATGTTATGGTCTCTCATCAACAGATACCCTAAGACACAACCCTGTGTGTTCCATTCCATATTAATATTTTTTCTTCCATATCCTGGGTGGCTCTTTCTATGGACCACACAAATATGTGTTGTAATCCTAAGCCATCAATTATTGGTCTTAACAGATACGGTGGATCTTGTAAACAAAATCGTCAAAAGAGTCAAATTCCTCATTGTACATAAAGCAGTATGGGTGGCTGACTAGTGAGGCACAGCCTGCCCTGAAACCATCTCAAGCTGGTTTGCCCAAAGCAAACACAACTACAAGCAAAGCAACCCACACAGGAGATTACCCTCTTATCTCATCTCTTCTAGAAAGTTATTTTTTCACATTTCTGTGCTGGACTGCATTTCTGTGCAGTCAGCATGGAGGCAGAGCACCAGGGTCAGTCAGCAAGGCACAGGAAGAAACACAGATGAAATCTGCAAAGCATGGGAGGAAATGGTCAAGTGAACATCAGTCTTTGTGTAGGATTCCTGACTATGAAATGTAGGAGAACTGAATTCAAAGTTCCGCAAATTAGAGCTTTACTTATGGTATTGTCTCTCTTAGGAGGAGGTTAGAGATAAGCATCTCTTTCTTCTTCATGATACACTGACTAAAATGGCCATTTCAAACTCCATTTTTGATCAGTATTACCCCAAGCGAATTTAGCAGAACTTACTTAGTGCAGTGCAGATACTTCCAACTAAAATAAGGAGCCTTTCAGGAAACTGGAAATGCTGGGCCCTCAAAATTTCAGAAGTGGACTGTGTAGGCTCAAACAGGGCAAACTCCAAAATAGTGTGGCCAAGAGAGTTTTTTTTTCTTCTCTGTATTTTTTTCTAAATTTGTATTATTATATTTGATAGAAATACAGGAAAATACAAATGAGTTATATTATACAAAATGGGAAAATATAATCAACAAGGTCATTTAGTGTAATACTATGTACTTCTATAACTTTTTAATATGCAGTCTAAGAAGTAACGTGTTTCTGAAGTTTTTTTATTACCTGGGCATTTGAACCATTTCCCCTGCCCCAAGTTGACTCTGAATTTGATACCCACTAGTCTCATATAGGCCTTATGGTCATGTAGATAGAACTTTATACAATACGGAAAATTTGTCTCTGTATTACTTTAACCTATATAAAAATATCTCCTAGTTATCTCCACTCTATTAATTTGTTAGGTCCTTTGTCTATGACTCTAAAGAAAAGAATATAAAATGTCAAAAAACAAAAGAAAAGGAAAAAACGTAAATTCTTTATACACTCTCATTTGTCTTGTTATGTGTGTATATTTATGCCTGCCTGTAAAAAAAAATCAGGGTATATTGAAAGTTTTGCGATATTTAAAAAAGCCTGCTTAGATGGATTGATTTTTGCCATGTTTAGTATTATTTCACAGTCCATGCTGTTTTACTAACTAAATTTTGGACAATATAATATATTCCTTATGCCTTGTGTCACAGAGTGTGTACACACTTTTTTTCTCCACTTACATTTTCATTATTGTATTCTACACTGTAAAATGCCACCTTCTTGAATCACAATGATAAATCAATGTTCTAGAAATATTCTTTTCTGAGTCATGAAGAACTTACTGTGACAGTGCTGACACATATACCCTGACTGAAGAAATGGATTTCTATATTGCTTGAGCCACTAAGATATTTGTTGAACATATGGCTAATAAACAGCACACTGCCTGAAATCACAAATCCTGTAACTATAATTCTATAATTGTAGAGTTAGCAAATTTATTATAAAAACTTGTAGAAAATTAAACACTTCTGTTTAAGCCAAGTGCGTCAGCCTGTAGAAATCTGTAACTTTGCATCTGGAAAGTTTGAACGATCCAAATACATTTATAACAAAAATTGAGTCATAGAAAGGAGCTTGAAAGTTAGCAAAAGGGCAACTGGTAACTTCCCCCTGAAACTGCAAGCTCACTGAAAAGAGTTAGTTAAAATGTCCTGGGTTTTTCACACCTTGGGCCATCCTGTGCCATTAAAATAAAATCTTGAGGAGTACTTGGTTTATAAAGGACAGAAGTAGATTTGGCCCATGGTCCTAGAAATTCATGGATTTGAAGGAAGGGCAATGGATTCTGGGAAGATGCTTTTTGCTTTGTTATCCTATAGCAAAAAAGCTCAACATCAGTATTTTGTGCAGAGATGAAAGCAGAGAGAGAACCACTTTCATAATGAATCTGCTCTTGCAATATCACCATAATCCACTTCATTAATCTGTTTATCAGAAAGAGCTCTCATGTCCTCATCACCTCATAAAGACTGTGCCTACCAATACTGTTACTATGACAATTAAATTTCAACACATGTCTTGGAGAGGCTATCCAAAGCCCAGCTCTTACTGTCTTAAGAAGCTACTTGATATATTGTCAAGGTAACCAGTGTGGATTAGCAAATGGATAAAGTTTTTCACATAAAAGACCAGGACACTCATGCTTAAAATCTGGGTTTAAAGAGATTTTCTGCTAAGAGAACATAACTACAAAATTGACTAGGAAAAATAAATAATTTTATAGTGTTATTAAATACATCTTCTTGTTCCCAAAAAGATGAGATAGAATAGTCCACAAAAGACAGTAAATTATAACCCAAAGAAAGCACAAGAATTCAAAAATACATATCCAACAGAAGAAATCATAAACCATAAAGAATAATAAAATCCTATCCAAGGGTACAGAATATACTGAGAACAGACAAAAGTGAACCTTCAAATGGGGTAAAATTGGGGTTCTGGTGGACGTGGTTACAAAGGTTCTTATCTATTGACTTGAGTCTGGAGTCTCCATCATCCTTGAGGAATGAAGTTTATTGGTACTATGACATAATCCATTGCCATATGTTTTTTCTATACATTCCATCTGTGTACTACATGAGAAGACATTTAACCACACAGTGAGGAATACTGAACTTAGAACTTATTCTGGAAGCTGGGGGATATTTACCTCTTTCATGTGTCATTTTAGTAATAACATCTACAGCAAAGTGAATTTCTCCTTTCCCTCATAGTTACAATTAAGTAATACATGTTAGAGAGTACGAAGACAGTTTTCAGTATATTTATGAGTCAATTTTGTTTGTTTTTAGAGCTTTATTGAATTATGTTGTGGACAATTTTTTGACTTTTGATTTATTCATGACACTGTGATGACAATTAAGGTAAGAGTCATTGGACATTTCCTAAAGTGTTCCATCTCTTTATTGTTGCTTTGGGTATGTGAATGTGTATTCATGTGTATATTAAGAAACTAAGCATGATATTAGCTCTCAGTAACTTTTGAAGACAACAATAATGAATTATCAACAATAGGTATTATGGACATGATGCTTTACAACAGACCTTTATGGTTTGTTCACTTAACATGGCTAATATTTTATACCTCTTGAATAATATCTCTTATTCATCCTTGCCCCTTGGCAATCTACATTTTTTATGATTCCACGAGTCTGGCTATCTTAGAAACACCATATAATGAGAACACACAACATCAGCCTTTTTATTATTAGGTTATTTTACTTAGCATACTGCCATCCAAGTTGAGCCATGCTGTCTCAAATAGCAGCATTTCATTCTCCACCCCTTTTCCTTCCCCTCCTCATAATTAAAGCTAGACATGAGACATCTTTACTTTCTTGTTCATTGTAGCTTTGTTCAGAAGAGTCAAGATGCAAAATCAAACCCGTGTCCTTCACTAAATGAGTGGATAAAGTAAATGTGATACCAGCAAACAATCAAATAATATAACTAGCTTAATTTCTTCCTCTCTTTTTCTACCTTTTGGTTGGTAGGCAGATATATAAGGGTATACAGCATAGTTCAAACTTATTATTTTTGGATATAGATCCCAAACCTGTCAATACAAAATACACATTGATCTGCTATTTTGTTTCACAACATCAATCATATTTTATATGGAGGGAAGTAAATTTTAACATTGTCAGTTGAACTGTATTTGGTGTTTCTTGTTGCTCACAGGATAAGGTAACTATATTTAACCACTCAGTTTCAACATTAAAATAAATGAATTGTGTCTTAGATAGTGTCTTAGCTAGGGATTCTATTGCTGTGAAGAGATACCATAAGGATGGCAACTCTTATAAAGTAACGGACTTAAATAGGTTGCTTACAGTTCAGTGGTTCAGTCCATTATCATCATTGTGGAAAATGGCAGCATGCAGGCAGACATGGTGCTAGAAAAGGAGCTGAGAGCTTTACATCATGCTATGCAGACAACAAGAAGTAGTCTGTCTCAATGGGCATGGTTTGAGCATTAGGCGACCTCAAAGCCTTCCTCTACAGTGACACCCTTAATCCAACAAAGCCACACGTATTCTAAAAAGGTCACACCTCCTAATAGTGCCACTCCTTTTGGAGGCCATTTTTTTTTTCACACCAGCACAGATAGGTATAGTCATAACCTCACAAGAATTTCAACTAATAGCACAATAATTATAAAAAACAGTTTACACATGACAAGATGCAGTAAGAGCTTATATTAAAGCTCTACAGTGAGGCACAGAAGCAATAGGGTTTATATGTATATAACAGAGATTTATTAGGTTAACTTAAATATTCAAAGAGGAATTATCCTACCAGCCATCCATGGAATGGAGATACAGGAAAGCTGGTATATCTTCATTCCAAGAAGTAGGGTTTCTCATATTAAGACAGAAACCAACGATGTATACTGACACACAGCCTGATTCAGAAGACCCAAACCTGAAAAGTCCTGGGTAGCTGTTCCTACAATCTTATTCAAAAGCTGAAGAATTGTAATCTCATGTTCAGTTTCAGCTGCAGCAGAAACATCTACCAGCATGAGAAAGCTTTCTTCTTGTATGCATGATTATAATAAGGGTGACTCAATTCTAAATATGACAGTGTTTTGGAAGTAAAAGGTGGCTTAACATGCTAAATTGATCATGAAGTCAGCATCCAGAAAAAAAGATGCATCCTTGTAAAGTGTTTTTCACAATAGCTCTAGAACAGATGAAAGCTAAGAAAAGTCCCGGACTCTAGTTTCCACTGTAGGGAGTACTGAAAGAAAATAATATTAATAATAAATAATAAACTTAAAATTTGGTGGCATCTTATGCACTTGCTCATAATGCCTTTTATTTCCAATACTATCATCCAGTTGAAAAAGAATCTTGATGTGTGTACTATGGATTTTTCTCAGATATATTTATGAGGTATATTCATTTAGGTGATGGTTCAATATATTCAGAAAAATATCATATATATGTATATATATATACCTCTACATATCTATTTATATATATATAGAGAGAGATAGATAGATATAGATATAGATATACATACATATACACATATATGTATATTGGAGTTTTTGCTTTGCAAAGTCAAATGGACCCCTGTAGGGATTTCACATCAATCTTATGGATGGGAAGAGGAATAAAAAAATTGTTGCTAGCAGTTCTACTCTCATTAATACACACACTCACACACACACATACACACACAACTAATTAAGTACACAAAAGTAAAAGTAAAATATTAAAAGCATGGAAATACTTAGTTTTGTTATTTAAAAATAAATTATGATAGACTATATTAAAGAACTCAGAAGCAGAGTGATAGTTACCTGAAGTTCCAGCAAGTGGGTGGGGTTGGGGTAGAGACAAGAGGATTACAAATTGAAGATCATGTTAAACTATATAGCAATTTTAAGGTTGAATAGTCTACAATGAGTCCCCCTCCTAAAAATAAAAATAAAACATTATTAATAATAAATAATAAACTTAAAATAAGGTGGCACCTTATAACAATAAGCAAAAAATAGGAATTATATAGAAACACAGAACAGCCATATGAATTATAGAAAAGTATATCAATATTACTGGATGAGTTGTGAGTTGCTAATTATGGAGACTGTGAACTTTAACACATTATAGTTTGCCTTTTGTATAGGAAGATGTCATTGGTTTCAGTTTTACATACTAGTGAGACTTGTCTTACATTTACAAACGTTCAGGGTGATTGTTTTCAGTTGGTAAATCTCATTCAATGTTAAGACGTTCTCTCTTTATAACATGACCTTTAAACGATCAAAGCCAGGCAGTTTTTTTTCTTTATTCTTCTCTCATCAATATATTCGGAATTCAGCCCCCCTTCTTTGTAGATGAATTTCTAAATGGTCTTATTAAATAAGAAACACAGAGCCAAATACATAGTTAAAGCCTAAGAGATCAGAGCAAGAGCCATGACTCCCTTTAGCTTACCACTCACTGCCGTCCTTCCCCTGAGAGAGACCTTCTTCCTGTGTGGCTTGTATTTTATTGCTTTCCTGTTCTGCCTTCTCATTGGCTCTAAGCCCAGCCACATGACTGCCTCATCACTGCCTGTCTATACGGAACTCCTGGTCTCTATGGTTGATAATGAGACTAAAGACTCAATGGTCACAAAGCTTGGCTGTGTCCTTGACCACACAGAGACTCTGCCTGCCATGTGATTGGATTAAGGACAAGGGCTACCACCACCTGATTTCTATTCCTGGATCTCCGCTAATGACCTCTGATGTCCAGGCGAACTTTATTTATTAACACACAAATAAAATTGCATTTAAGCACAATTAAAATATCACCACACTCCTTCCCTTCATTGCAGTTCCCAACCCCCACACATCCTGATCCAGATCCACTTTCCTCTGCTTCTCATTGGAAAAGGTTAGGCCTCCCAGAGATATCAACTGAGCACAGTATATGAAGATGCAATAAAACTAGGCACAAGCCTCACATGAAACCTGGACAAGGCAACCCAGTAGGAGATAAAGAGTCCTACAAGCAGGAAAAAGAGCCAGAGACACCTCAACTCCCTCAATTAGAAGTCTCACAAAAAATCCAAATTAAACAACCAGAGCATGTATGCAGAGGACCTAACACAGACTCTAACCATGCAGGCTCTGTGAATTCCACTTGAGTATCTGTGAGTGCCTAGGAGCCATGCTTAGTTGATTTTGTGGGATATGTTCTTCTCGTGTCCTCGACCACTCCGGATCTTACAATCCTTCCTCCCCATCTCCTGTGGGATTCCTCAAACTTTGTCTCATGTTTGGATGTGGGTCTCTTCACCTGCTTCCATCAGCTGCTGGAGGAAGCCTCTCTGATGACTATTGAACTAGGCACTGTTACATGAGTATAACAAAATAGTATTAGGAATACTTTCATTGATTTTTTTTTATCAGTTGTGTTTGATCTATCCTAGTTCTCTGAGCCATCCATAAGATTCTATGTCAAAACTTACACTTTATTTTCTGTTTTGATATAGTCTTTATCAAAAGATATATCATACTGTAGAACTTACATGTATGGATTCTGTAGCCTAAGCTAGCCCTTGATTTGAAATTCTTCTGCCTCTGCTCCAAAGCACTGGATTATAGGCATGTGTTCGGCTTTGCTATGTTCAAATATGACTCTAGCCAGGCTGTGGTGGTGCACGCCTTTCATCTCAGCACTTGGGAAGGAGGCAGAGCCAGGTGGATCTCCATCAGCTGGAGGCCAGCCTGAGCTACAGAGAGTTCCAGGAAAGGTGCAAAGCTACACAGAGAAACCATGTCTCAAAAAAAAAAAACCAACCTAAAACAAACAAACAAAAATAAAACCAAATCAAATGACTCTGTGTTTTTGATATGTTCACATATGAGGAATGTATATACACGATTTCCTCCCTCCCAGTCCTTTCGTTTCTTCCCATGCTCTCACTCTCTCTCAAAATTCATGACCTCTTATACTTTCCTTATTATTATTGCACATATACTTATGTAAATACAATATACTCAGTCCAGTTAGTGTTGCTAGTCTATAAATGTGTTTACTGCTGACTACTTGGGATTAGATATACTATCAGGTACTCATTCCTAGAGTAGACTGATAGTGAACTAGCAAGGTGTTGTGTCAGGGAGGCTGAACCTATTGTTTCTCACGCTGAATTATTACTCTTAACCTCTTTAAAATGGCTTCTTTTAAACTATAATTCAGGTTTTTAGAAAGCAATTAAATACCACAAGATGATGACAAAAAGAAAGAAAATCTTAGTTGAGAGACTTAGATTTTTAAAAATTTTCCCAAATCAAGTTAATATTTATTATAAGTAAAAATATCAACAAATAAATGTAAGAATTTCTGGAGTCTGGGTGCACAGCTTGTTTTCTTAGCAAGTCTGCAGTTGCATTTGCCAACAATTCTTAAGAAAATTGGCATGTTGTATAAGAGAGTAAGCTTAGGTTACAAGGCGGTGTGCTGGGTAGATTTTTAACTAGGATAGTGACTATTTATTTCTCATAGGATATTGGCTAACCACTTATTTCTTAATCAGAATCAGGGAAATCATGGATTGTAATCAGTTCTAAGTTTACAGTGATTTAATACATGTAAATGATCCTTGGGTCCAGAAATACACTTATAGAAATATGAGGGTCATCACCAAAGTTCTCAGGAATGCTCTATCCCTCCCACATCACACATATCTTGGGGTTGGAATTTAGAGGTTTCCTTCTCTATGAGGAATTATCTGAGGTATTGCTAGCTGGACAGAGCAATTACATTATGGATAGTCGTATTACAGAACCGGATATTGATACAGACTACCTTAATTGGCCTCCATTATCCTCCCAACCTTGCCTCATAAACTTATAAAGACCATGTTTCATTTACAAAAAACCCCACATTATCCAGTCATATCTAGTATTACCTACTAAAAGCATTTTATAGACAGAATTATTTATTGAAATACACCCACTTCTCCACTAATGATGTTAACTCTACTTAGGATCTGATGGTGAAAATCAGAGGGGAAAATGTTTATTAGTATAAATAGACTTACTGAAATTCTTTCACTGGTTTTTATCCTTCAACCAAAGAAGATAAAAAAAGAAAATGAGTAAGTGGTTTTATTCCTGTAATTAATTCTTTCTTTTGTAACAGAGAAAAGTCCTTATCAATGCTGAACAGTTCAGAGGTAAACACCCTAAGTTTCTTAAAACAACTGAATTATAGTGTGTGGCTTGAATTGCCTCGCTTTTCTTGTATACTTCATTAAGCTCTTTTAGAAACAGTATCTTTCTGTCTGTCCTTGGCTGGCCTGGAACTCACTATGTAGAGCAGTCTAGTCATGAACTTGTGGCAGTGTTTCAACCTCTGTCTCTTCAGTGCTAGTGTTATATGTGTGAACCACCATACTTGGCCTGATTTTTCTACTCTCAAAAATACATAATCCACATTAAAATTCATCATCTTTCAAACAGAAGGTTAAGATTTTATGCATAATAAAGATGTATATTCAATACTTCTCTGGTACACAAAATTATTCATCTGTATAATGTAAATAGTACATTTTTCGATTTATTTGACACAGTAGACATTTAATTGTATATAATATTATGCATGTGGATATGTATACACACATTAGAACTTTCCGTAGTGCGTACAGATGTACCTCTTATGAAAGGTATAAATAACAAGCATTTTATACAATCTGTGTCAAACTATTGGAACTGAGTTTCTTCATGGTTTTTCACATGGGCACATCTTTGCTTACATTGTATCTCTATTAAAACTCACCAAGGAAGACAATAAAGAGGGTGGCAAACACCAGCACCTACCACAGAGGACCTAGCACATACCCATGCAGGCTCTATGACTGCCAATTCAGTCTCTGTGAGCCCCCTATGAGCCCTTGCTTAGTTGAGTCTGTGGACCCTGTTCTCCTGGTGTCCTTGACCCCTCTGCCTCCTGCCTCTTACAACCCTCCCTCCCCTTCTTCTGTGTGGTTCCCCTGTGGGTCTCTGTATCTGCTCCCATCTTTTCCTGGAGAAAGTCTCTCAGCTGACGACTGAGCTAGGCACTGATCTATGAACATAGCAGAATAATATTAGGAATCATTTCATTGAATTTTTTTTGTCAATTTTGTTTGGTTCTATTCTAGGTCTCTGAGCCCTCCAGCTTCTGGTTCCTGGACATCCAGGCACTGTCAGGCATGGGCTCCCTCTTGTGGCGTGGGCCTCAAGTTAGATCAGTCATTAGTTAAAGCCAGGCAGTTTTATTCCAATATATTTTCCTTGCAAATCATGAAAACTCAAAAAATTTTAAAATTCATATTTACCTAGACTTAATATCCCTTTGTTTAGAAATCTGTGAATAAAGATGGTTATGGAAATGCCCTATTAAAGTCACAAATCACTCAAACAAATATACATATGTATATATGACAATAATTAATTTTCAAAAAGAGGCCTTGAATTTGAGAGAGCAAGGAGTGTTATACAGAAGGTTTTGGAGGACAGGATGGGAAGGGAGACATAATGTAATTATACTATAATCTGAAAAATAAAACAAAAAAGAAAAAAACATGGTTTATGGGTATATGAATATTATTATGATAATTCATATTACCTATCACTATCCTTTCTTTATATTTATCTACGTGAGTTTTTAATGAATATCTTCTCATGAGAACATAAGTAGGTTTTAGTTTTCATAAAAAATGATTTCTGGTTTTCACAGATCATTTAGAGAAGCCAAGTACTAGCTGGAGAAAATGTGGAGTATTTTTATTATGAAGCAAAGTACCTATACACTCAGGTTAACTACCTCTGGGCCATAGGTTTCTCTATGTTAGAGTACAAGTAGCTTAAAGGCTATCAGTTCTTCACAAAAGCTAGCTGAATGTAGATAGATCTAAAATGGTTGCCAGAGTGGCCACCAGACAACCTCAAATTCATTACAATCTGAAATGCATATTAAGAGACATCCAAGCCACTATGACAAGAAGCACTAAACTTTAAAAATTAATGGGAGCATTTAACTCTGGAGATCAAAGCAGAATATTATGATTCAGAATAGACAAACATCTTCTTTTCTCTTTTCCTCCCATAATAAAGTCACCTTTATACTGGTGACTTCTCAGCTTTGATGGGTTCAAGCGTAAATCTGCAAGTGAGGCTACCACCCTGCCATTCTTTGTCCAAGGGTACATAGTGCTATTGGAGCTCAAACTCAGTTTTGGGTTTTTGCTTCACAAAACCAAATGGATCCTTGTAAGAGCTCACTCTCATGGATGAGCAAAGGGTCAAGAAATTTGTTTATAGCATTTTTACTTATTTCTTTTATTCTTTAATCATAATTCTTTAGTGATCCTTTGAAATTTGACATCATGCACCCCGATCCCACTTACCTCCAATCTTTCCACATCCACCCTTCACCCTTGAAACAGCCATCCCCCAAAGAACCTCCTCCCAAAAATTAATTAAAAACAAAACAGAAGAAATAAACCCAAACCCCCACCTTATTCTGTCTTTCCAACACCTCTTCATTCATCCTTGTGGCATTGGGAGCTGCAGTACTTTTGTCTAATCAGCCATTGATCTAGTTCAAGGCATACTGTAATACATGGACCCCCACTGAAACTCCTCTTAAATATTCTTCTGTTGCCCAAGTCTCCTAGTATTTCAAGTGATAATCTACATATTTTTATGAAATATATGAAATAAAGTAGTTATAAATTTATTTGTTATTATCCAAACTGATTAACTTTTAAATAATAATTTATAAATATATATGTCTGCAATGGCTAAAAAGGTTTAGGGGGGATTTGCTTTGTTATTTTTATCTCCTTTGGTTTTGCATTTTCATCGGAAAAAAGTTTTCAACACATACCAAACTAACAAATGTGAATTATTTTCCTCATGCACTATCAACCCAATAGAATGAACAAAGATCCAAGGTCTAGCTGGAGTAACAGGATACTTTCTACAGAATTACTCAACACTGAAGTTGCTGAATAAAGATTTGACCTTTGCATGATGTTCCTCAGAGGAGAGATAATTATGAATGAAATCATGGGGGAGGGGAGACAAAAATTGCTCAAGAAGGTAATTCTTTCACTTGTATTTCTCCTTTGTTGCCATGAATCTAATACTCTAAAGTGACCAACTGACCTATCTGCCCAAACAAAATATATTAAATATAAAAACATGAATTAACAATATGACTGAAATTCTGCATCTGCAGATCATTTTACTTCAATTTGTAATGAAAGAAATGTTTTTGTTTGAAAAATTAACTAAAAGTGCTAAAAAACTATTCAATATCCTATATTATATACCTGAAATCCCCAGCTCAGAGCTACCTTTAAGTGATAGTTTATAAATCTAATTAATTTATACATAAATATTATTCCTAACCTGTCCAATAGATATCTTTAAAAAATCCTTCCCAATATGGAAATATAGTTCAGTTTTGGGTGCCTAGCTCACACAGGCAATGATCCAATACCTGCAAGACTAAGAGGAAAAAACAAAACAAATCAAAAACAAATGAAGAAACCTGTCAAGTAATTTTAAATTTGGGAAAATGCTAACAGTGTTTTGCTGTTTTATTCAATGATTAATGGCATATGCTTAGCAACATCTGGGTTTACCACATACATCAGCCTTGAACTTGTGTGTCAGAATTGGTATTGACAGTATCCAGAGACTATGAACCATAACAGTATTAGTATGCAAGGTAGACTAGGAGATATTAAGTTAAAAAAATACATACAAGCATATATATGTCTACATGTATATGTAATGTTTGGTATAAAATATGTACACAAATATATATATATATATATGGAGAGAGAGATGCATATACACACTCAATTTATCATATATATATACATACATTTTATCAGCTTGAGAGACATCACTGAAGTTCTGTCATTTTAAAGTTTTTCTTGTTTTTTTTTAATTTTGTAAACATTGGTAAAGAAGTTAAGAAAGAGGTATATTTGTCTAAGCTGAGAAATGACTCAGTTTATTATAAATAAAATTTCTGTTCCATGAATTTGGTTTCTAACACTCTATCCACAAATATAAATCCTCTATAGCCATGAAACTGTCCTAATTAGTCAATGCATCTTTCTTTGTCTCATATTTCTGGACTATCTCTTAAATCTTTGCAAACTATAAAATCATGTTATACTTAATGTGTAAATTCTCCTGCTTTCATAGTTATATCTATATATTCTTGTGGTTCTCTGGAGTAACTAGCAGATAAATAAGGGTTTAAAATATGTGGCAGATTAATTTTTTTAAATGATCCATTTAATGACAATTTATAATTAATTAGATTTGTTTACAATGCTTTATATTCTACTATCCCAAATTTAGGGGTTCAATTTCACACAAACGTATCAGTGAAGTGGAAGTAGAAAAGAACAGATCTACTGATTGGTCCTCCTGGGAATACATAGAATTTAATACAGGTGTCTGCTTGCTGTATTTATTCATGACAAAGGAATGAACTAATGCCAGTAGTTCACACGAAACAACGTGGTTCAGGCAAAGAGTGTTTTTCATTGGAATAAATAGCCAACCTCTTCTAAATAGAAAATCCCACAACAGAAACCTGGCAAAATTTGCTGATAATAGGTTTGCTCAATTGAAAGTGAGATTTAGCATTGTTTCTCTTCCAGAAGAGGAATGATTGAAATGACTGCCCACACCAGGTGCTCTGTGGTGCCTCTGACCTTCATTCCCGTCTATGTTTGCAGGTGTTCCTTTAGTTTTACAGGCATAAACATTGCCTTTCTGTCCCTCCATGAGGTGTAATTTTAGTGGCATGCATTGTGGATGAGTATAGTCACTTCTCTTGCCATTTCAGCTAAATTTTCTGCAGGAGATTCCAAAACCTCATCCATAAAAGCTGGATGAGCATCAAGGGAATTAGAAGAGATGCCAGCATTTGTATATATTGCAGATTATGAGTATGAATCTGCAGCCTGGTACTTGCATTCATATGCATTTAAGAAGAAACTATAAATTTGATGGAATATATTAATATTGTACCCAATGTCTTATGACAGCTTTAAAAAATAAATATAAGGGTGCTGCATAACTTGGAGTGTCACTAATGCTTTTGGTTGATAGGATAGTGGGATTTGAATCACAGTTTTAAATTCGCATACTGATACATTAAAATTTTGTAATATAGTGTGTTCCCTATTGTGGTCATGGAATTAAAGAAAGGAAATTAGGAAGAAATATCAAAATATATATAACCTATCCATATTGTACATCTGCTACAAGAAACAAGAATATGACTATTTTTAATGTTGAGCAACATAGTAATGGAAAAACACATTGCAGAGAGAATACACTTCCCTTCCTGTCTGTTTGTGTGTGTGTGTGTGTGTGTGTGTGTGTGTGTGTGCGCGCACATGCTATTTTTCTTTCAATCTTAATGGATCCGTCTATCCATCTATCTACCTGACTACCCATACATGTATAGCAATGAATCTGCAATGTCTAGTATAAACTACTTTTACAAAGTATACTTTTTATATATTTTGTATGCATCTGATTTTAGTAATCCTACAAAACAATGGATAACTATAATTTTGTATATTACAAATCTACTAAATTGGAAAAAACATTACTGCAATTCCATAAATAAGAATATACTACACAGTTACTGCTGACTTAAAGCATTGGTTCTCAACATTCCTAATGTTGTGACCCTTTAATACAGTTCCTTATTCTTTGGTGACTCCCAAACATAAAATTATTTCATTCTCATTTCATAACTGTAATTTTGCTACTATATGAATCATAATGTAAATATATGCTGATATGTAGCCCCCAAAGGAATCACAAGCCACAACTTAAAGTGAAATAGTGGGACATGCTTATAAAAAATAAGAAAGACTAAGAGTACAGTATGACAGAACACTTTCCTAGCATATGTAAAGTCCTGTTTTATTCCCATTACCCAAAACAAGAACTATCAATAGCAAATAATAGTTTCAAAAATGAAATGGCACTTTTGGAGTTATTGAAGATAAAAACAAAATCTATCAGTGACAAGAGATGGCCGCCAGTAGGGGTTTGGTCTCATTATTTGGAGACTTTATTAGGATAGCCTCGTGTATTATAAGTCGGGTCCATTACAATAGGTTTCCATATTGGGTTTCATCTGTTCAGCCAAAGAGGTCCCATGAAAATCTTCAAACAACCCAAGCTGTTGCCAAGACAATTGATTGCTCT
The DNA here is from genome assembly GCF_049852395.1 of Peromyscus maniculatus bairdii. Taxonomy (NCBI): domain Eukaryota; kingdom Metazoa; phylum Chordata; class Mammalia; order Rodentia; family Cricetidae; genus Peromyscus; species Peromyscus maniculatus. Next base: position 9,696,952 of record NC_134870.1, read on the forward strand.
CCACAAACTGACTGCATTGCTGGAGATAGTACCCACACAACCCATTGAACATGGAGACATCAAGTTATTGCCTACACAGAACCTTCACCCCATGTTATAGTTTCCATGAAACAGAAAGACACTCTGCAGGCTACCAAGAGTATAGTAACTACCAACACAGCCACCAAACCTTTGACCTACAATCTATCCTGACTGCAAATTTTGCTACTGCAATGGCAACACAAACCTTGTGGAAGAAGCCAACTGATGTCTGATTTGACTGAAGGCCAACTCCGTGAGATGGAACCCATACTGGACACTACTTGTGTGACCAAGAGGCAGAGTCCAGATAGTCCAGAGACCTGGAGAACCCCCCCCCCTCCAAAATGAGTCAGTGGGGCCAATTTTTTGGTTAATTTGAACTGAAAAATATAATTTTCCTTACAATAACTATTTATTAGGTGAACACTTAAATAATTATTAGTGATCATTTTATTTTCAAGGATTTTATTTTGTTTGTTTGTTTGTTTTGCCAGTAATGTTTGGTTCTATCCTGGGTTTCTGGGCTGTCTGTTCCCTGGTTCTTGGCCATCCAAGAAGTGTCAGGGAAGATCTCCCTCTAGTGGTGTGGACTGCAAGTTGGACCAGTCATTGGCTTTCAGCTCCCTCAAGCTCTGCATCACCATTGCTGGCAGGGCAAATTACAGGTCAAATGCATCGTGGCTGGGTTAATGCATCAATCCCTCCCCTGGAAGTCTTGTCTGGTTACAGAAGTTGCCCGTTTGGGCTCTATATCCTCAATTACTTGCAGATGCCTTTAGTGATATCCCGAGAATGACACTCTGTAGAACAGCACAGAATTCACAGAGAGCTTGGATTTCAGTGCCCAAGATTTAAAAAGAAATAACTCAAAATTCAAGCAGAGTAAAATATGCAGGGGCAATGGAAGGAGTATGTATATTTACTCATATTGATTCCTGATTTACTTTGTAAGATAAAAGTATCATTAAGAGGAGCACACCTGCTTTCCTATCTTTTCTCTTACCTTTTCTAATATTATATAATAAGAAAGCAGATGATTCTGCTTTCTGGATCTACCAAAGTCAATAATAAATAATACAGATGCTGAAATGTCCATCTTAAATTCAGAATGTTAGAATGCTCTCAGTAATCACGTAAAAATTGTTAAAGAGAACAAGTGAGCTAAAGAGAGGTCATTAGTATCAGTGAGCAACAATGGACAATTTGTTCATTAGAAATTAAGTAACATTTATAATCTGTGAAACAAGAACCTTTGGCAAAAAGTAATGAAAATATAAAATTAAAACTGTACTCTATTACAAATTTTAATAAAAGATAACTGAAGCAACTTTAAATTATTTATGTAGTGAATAAATTTCATGATATGAATCCTAAGATCAAATTTTGCAAACATGGCTCAAGACATAAAAGTGGGCTCTAATTTCAAAGGACATATAGCTCATTAAAATAGTTTTTTTTGACATGTCTCTGTTTTCTTGGTAGTACTTTTCGTGAAATCTCCTTTGGCTTCTCAACCTACCAAATCTCAACAATCTACCCCTTTTTTGATTCATGACAGGAACTAGACAGTCGCTTGAGCTTCAGCTGCTGCATCTGAGTCTCACACTGGAGTGGGAAATCTTGGAAGTTGTGAGATATGAATCTTGAGCCCAGTTATCAGTTTATGTGCTTATGTTGGTGCCTGTGTATCATGTAAAGTCAATGGGTGTAGAAACACAACACTGACTACGCCGGTTTCTCTAAACCATTTATTGACTATTGACCATTTCTACTGTACAAAGTAAAGCAGAATGGCACAGTGTAAAAGATGTGTTGGAGTTGTGTCATGATCAGAAACCATGTGCTATTGTGGAGTTTCTCATGAGGAGCAGTTAAACAAAATATGTGAAGCAGTGTGTGGCTATTTCATGATTTGGAAAATTTGGGAAGGCTTGCACTAAAAACGATGTAACAGTTAGTCAAAATTGGCTAAGCTGTTTAAAATGGTATTGAGTTTATGTACAGAAATAGATGAAAAAGTGCCGGGCGGTGGTGGTGCACGCCTTTAATCCCAGCACTCGGGAGGCAAAGCCAGGCGGATCTCTGTGAGTTCAAGGCCAGCCTGGTCTCCAAAGCGAGTTCCAGGAAAAGGCACAAAGCTACACAGAGAAACCCTGTCTTGAAAAATAAAAAAAAAAAGAAAGAAAGAAAGAAAGAAATAGATGAATAAGTAAGCATACCATCCTTAGAAGATAAAGTTTTGAAAACATATGTTTACATTAGCTTAATAAGCAGATTTATTATAAAGTATTGCTGTGAAACCTTGGGCAGTCTTGGTACACGGGGGAAGGGCTTGGACCTCCCTCAGCTGAGTGTGCCAAGTCTGCTGGCTCCCTATTGGAAACCTTGATTTGGGGGAGATGGGAATGGGAAGTAGTTTGGGGAGGGAGACTGGGAGGCGGGAAGAGGGGGATCCGTGGTTGGTATGTAATGTGAATAGAAAATTTCTTAATAATAAAAAAATAAAATATTGGCAAAGCATAGAAAACGATAGTGCTTTTCTCATTTTTCTACCTAAGAGTGGGTGGAAGGCAGCATCCAGCATCTATGGGTGGGATGTTTCTCTTGCACCTCTATGTAACCCAGAAAGATGGCAAGTATATTGTAAGGTAGAAGTGGTCAAAACAGCCAAATCTAAACCCACAAGTGAGTAACTTCCAGGATGCCTAACTTCTCTTATCATCCATTGCCCAGGAAGCTTCATTCCCAGTAAATGCTATTGGAATTGATGTGAACCTTGTCTTCATACATGAAGGAGATCTTACTACATTCAGTACATATTGGGGATACTGAGAAAAATTCCATGGTAAGAACTACAGCAAAGTTCAGCACTTGTGATTCATGATCATGGAAAGCACAGATACCCTTGCATTCCAAAACTGAAAAATTTCCAATGGCAAGTGGCCAGACTTAAAATATACACACAAGTAATATTGTATGGACTGACCAGGTTATATTTAGCCCATGGATTTGAAGGAGAGTGGAGAGGGTCATATGGGAGAGTTTGGAGTAAAAGGAAATGGAAAAATGTTATGTTATAATCTCAAAAATAAAATAAAAATTAATAAATATAGTCAGAAAAGAGGGGCACCTGTATAGATGTAAACTTGTGGTTCTGCTTCCTCACCACATAGGGACTACTTGGTGCTTATTGCTCTTAGTGTTTAATAAGAAAATAGGAGAAACAGCTTTCTAGAACAATTTACTAATAAATGTTAGTTTTGGTAGACAAGAACTCTCCAAAGTAAAGGTGTCAAATGGTGTGTGGTCAGTCCTGATCAAAGGGGATTTCTACCACATAGAAAAATGGAATAGAAATGTTTAACTTTAAAGATAAATGGAAATGAGTATTAGACTCAAGAGAATCAAATCCACATCCTGAATTTCTTAGAATACAAACACCAAAGAAATAAGAGAAGTGATGCTGTGATGAGCAGGTGGATGAAGGTACATGAATTATCTAACGTAAGGTAATACAGTCAAGAAAAAATTTTACTAATCAACCACAGACAAACATAAGAAAACAAGTGTTTTGGTTAAGTCAATGTGTTAAATGTGGGCATGTAGGATGGCAAAGGGGATACTGGTGCTTTGCCATGCAAACCTGGTGACTGACCTAAGATGAATCCTCAGAACCCACATAGAGGTGGAAGATTGAAATGATGTCACAGAGTTGTTCTTCTACAACCATATGTGAACAAAGGAATATTCACACACATATGACCTCTCTCTCTCTCTCTCTCTCTCTCTCTCTCTCTCTCTCTCTCTCTCTCTCTCTCTCATGAACACACACACAAATGCACTACAACATTTTAAATTATGATCATCATATGTGAAAATAACAGATAACAATTTAATTAAAAATAGTAATAAATAGGAGAATAAAGGAATCAAAAGATAACTCTCTAGTTCACTCCAGAAATATGTCTGGTTGAAAGGTTTTTAGGTCCTAATGGAACTGAAAATGGAGTGAGCTCCACCAGTCCCTGATGTCACAGACACAGGGCCCACATTAAAACCATTACCCCCAAAACAACTTTATGCCTCTGAGAACAACAGCAATTAGATTAGAAATCTTGGTTCAATGCTAGAGAAAGGACTAGGTAAGAAAGAATAGATTAAATATGGTAAATACCACATTGGAGGCCATTCTGGGAATGGTAGTTGTCAATGCTTGATCTGATTTTAGTGGACAGTTTCTGCACGACTGTACAGCAGACACTAGTCACACAGCATATGTAGATTATATTGTTGATTTCTATAAACTCCAAAGTGGAGAAAACAGTAGGCTCACCCTCATTTATTCCCTAATCATCACAATAATTACAAGCTGAATTTACTCACTGTCTCCCAGCATTGAGGCTGTATGGGACAGGAATTGAAGTTAACATCAAAATGGAACAATGTGCTACTTTGAAATGTTGGAGAGTCCTCTTGTTCTTCGCTTGTGTTTTGCTTGCTTTAATTTCTGATCATGTTTATGTATCTTCACTATTAAAAGCAAGTGAACAAAAAAAACACTGAAATAATTGAATGTCTGAAAATTGAAATTTTAAACTCTTCTATTAACAGAACATAGTATAGTATTATGATGTTACTGAACACAGACAAGGGTGTTTTATCAGGTGTTTTTAAGTGTTCTATCTTGTCCCCCACAACACACAAAATAATCATATATATTTAAAAACAGTTCTAATAAAAAAGTCAAGTCATAAGCCGGGCGGTGGTGGCGCACGCCTTTAATCCCAGCACTCGGGAGGCAGAGGCAGGCGGATCTCCGTGAGTTCGAGGCCAGCCTGGTCTCCAAAGTGAGTTCCAGGAAAGGCGCAAAGCTACACAGAGAAACCCTGTCTCGAAAAACTAAAAAAAAAAAAAAAAAAAAAAAAAAAAAAAAAAAAAAAAAAAAAAAGTCAAGTCATACAAATCCATTCTAAAATACTAATAATAGGAATTAAAGCGAATATCCATCAGATTGTGGTAAGAATCCTAGCCTATCATGGCAGAGTGAAGACACAGAAATGTGTAAGATATGTCACTAAATCAGCTCCCAACTACAAAGTGTTCATTTCATCTTAAAGTACTAGAATACAAGTGGTCCACCTGGAAAACATACATGTTAGCAACAATATGGACTGAGTGAACTCTATATACATATTCTGGTTTATATGTAACCATGAATTTGAAAGGGAGAAAGTGGGGGGAATGTGCATGAGAGGGCTTGAGGAAAGTAGGAGAAGGGAAATTTAGTATTTATATTATGATCTCTAAAAATGTGAAAATATTACGAAGTAAAGAAAATAAAATCAGAGATGTAAAGAAAATATTGATATGACCCTGATTTGTTTTAACAGAAATATTTGTACTAAAGCATTTCTTCTTCCCATCAAGTTCACATGAACCACACATATTGGATTTTTTAAAATATACACTTTTAATTAAAATAGAATTACATCACTCCCACCACTTCCTAGTCTTCCCTGCATCCTCTTCCAGATAATCTCCTGCCAACTCCTCATAAAACCCCCTCTCAAATTGATAGCTTCTTTTTCTTCACTTATGGAAACATACATACACATATTATATATGTATTATATAGAGAGTGGTTGTGTGTGTGTGTGTTTGTATGTTTGTGTGAGAGAAAGAGAGGGAGAGAGAGAGGGAGAGAGAGAGAGAGAGAGAGAGAGAGAGAGAGAGAGAGAGAGAGAGAGAGGGAGGGAGGGAGGGAGGGAGGGAGAGAGAGAGAGAGAGAGAGAGAGAGAGAGAGAGAGAGAGAGAGAGAGAGAGAGAGAGAGAGAGAACAAAAATATAAATACAACATGTAGAATACATTTTTCTTGTTTATGTGTTTATGGTCTTTAGGCTGACTACTTCATGTTGAATAGTCAATAAGGGTTTCATCCTTGGGAAAGGTTAATTCTGTAAGCAATCATAAGTTGTTTGTAGTTTTTTCTCTAGGCATGGAATGCTATGAAGTGTCCTGTCCCCCCACCCCCCGCCCCTTCCATGTTAGCATGTCTACTGATATTACCATTGGTCTGGTTTTCTTTCTTTCTTTCTTTCTTTCTTTCTTTCTTTCTTTCTTTCTTTCTTTCTTTCTTTCTTTCTTTCTTTCTTTCTTTCTTTCTTTCTTTCTTTCTTTCTTTCTTTCTTTCTTTCTTTCTTCCTTCCTTCCTTCCTTCCTTCCTTCCTTCCTTCCTTCCTTTCTTTCTTTCTTTCTTTGTTTTTTTGGGGGGTGGGGTTTCGAGACAGGGTTTCTTTGTGTAGCTTTGTGCCTTTCCTGGAACTCACTTTTGAGACCAGACCCCGAACTCACAGAGATCCGCCTGCCTCTGCCTCCCAAGTGCTGGGATTAAAGGAATGTGCCACCACTGCCCGGCTGTTCTGGTTTTCTTTATGCAGCTGTTTCTAAGAGAGTTTTGTTTACAGAATACTTCTCAGTATTCTTGCTTTTATAATCTTTCTGTGCCCTCTTCTGCAAGGTTTCCTGAGTCATGGGTTTAGGTGCTATGGTATAGGCAAGACAGTTGTATCTATTGATGCTGGACTCCCCACTCCCTCTTGATATCTGCATTATCCCTAGTTATGGCTTTCTGTGATGGTCCCTGTTTGCTGTAAAGAGAAGCTTCCTTGATGAGGGGTGACAGCTACATTCATCTGTAACTTATAAGATAGGATTTATAATGAATTAAGGAGTTATGTAGATCATGAGTTATGTAGATCATATATTTTTATTCTTAAGATTCATTACAAAAATAATAGGCTAGTATTATTATATGTTTTAACATTATACTAGTGAAATAAAAATCCAACTATGGGATTCCTTTCACAAGGTTCTCTTAAGATTGAGTACTGTAAAAACTGTAAATGGAAAATGTTACTCCGTTGAATAGAGTATTTTCACTATACCAATTTATGTCTTAACAAAACCCTCCAACCCAGTATTTCATTCTTGAATTCTCTTGCAGTCTCCATTTTCACTTCCCTCTTACAGTTCACCCCAGCCCCAATATGTTTTCACTATTCACACCAAACACACTTAATTGTGGTATATCCATTTATTGCTCATGATTTATTTAATTCTTACTTTGCCTTACATCTCAGCAAGCTTTTATTCTCACTCAGATTCTACTTTTCCTGATCAATTGATTTTCTCTAGCTTCCAAAGTCCTGTGACTCCCTAATTGTCTTCCATTCCACAACATGCAAATAAGAAATTGTAATAGGTTAAGTATATTTTTTCTTAAATTATTGCATTAGGAAGGAGGGGCCAGAACTCTGCCTGAATTCCCTGCCTTCAGAAGAAATGCCGATAGAGTCTGCTGGAGCTGAGATGGAGGGAAATCAGTCCATCTGAGGTTAGGAGGTGTCTATATTCAAAGGAAAAGCAAGCTTTTTCCACTTTGAGGAATGAAGCTATGAGGTTTGCTGTTAACTGGGAGCAAGGTACCCTGTAAAGTAGGGCTGCTGCCCCCTTACAAAACTGAAAAATACAAGTGCTGCCTTTCTTGATAATTATGTTTCAAAAGATGACTTCCTGTGATTTAAAAATGGGAATTGCAGATCATAAAGCTAGCAGAAAGCTTTTGACAAAATTTACATCTCAAAGGCAAAGAAAATAATTTACACATATGTTTTCCTAAGCGAGTACACTCAGAGAAGGTTGGGAGGCTACATGGAGTATGGAAGGAGCTGTCTGTAGTTTACTTACACTGAGGGAATGGCAAGGCCAACACTGTGCATCAGATATTTGTAATTTGTAATTGGGGTATTCCGTGAGTCTCTCTCCTGTCTTGTTTATGTCTACAGCTTCATCATCTGTACTATATACTATGAAATAGCAGCCCTTAAGTCCTAAAGCAACTCTCTCCTGTTTATTTCAAACCATCTAGTCAACTGTCCAAATCTTATTTTCATTTCGCTTTCAAGGCACCTCCACATTAATGAACACGGCAGTCAACACAAATTTCAGGATAACTTTGAACTATGCACGTGGGAGGCTGGAATCGCTGCTTGTGCCACCATGCATTTATTGTGAACTAATAGAGTGAAACCTGGGTTTTCTGCATGCTGGAAATCATTCTACAAACCAAGCTCCATGTAAGTTCTGTCCCTATCCCCACATTATTAAGTATATCTAGTGGTATTAAAAACAAACAAAAACATTCTAAATGTAATTAGTCATTCTGAATATATTATGTCCTGATTATCTCATTAAAAAAATCTTCCCCTCAAAATTGTTATTGTTTTCTATAACACTTAGTCTAATATACAGATGGTCCTGCCTATCATCGCTACCTCTACCAGATTCTAAAGTGTATCCCCTCGGGTACTTTTTCTTTACCTGAGAAAATTTAACAACACAAAACCGTTATACACCTTTACTTTTTAGCATACCTCAAGTACATCCTTTTATAATAAATGTTCAGAAATTTATACAACACTCTCATGCCCTTCACAGTCAGAATTTCAGGGTACATTTTAGGCCAAATGTCAGCTGACTCCACCTCAGCTGTAGGTTGTTGCTTGTTGGGGATGTTTTTTTTGTTTGTTTGTTTGTTTTTGTTTTGTTTTGTTTTGTTTTGTTTGTTTTTTGTCTTCACTATATCATGATGTCTCACTTCATTTACCTCATTATAATTCTCACCTCCCACATACTCTGGGCTGACTTCCATGTTGCTTCACAATCCTGGGTAAAATACTACTTTTCAAGAAGAGATATTTTCATCCATAAAATAATAGATGTAATTTTCTTTTGATTTGTTTCCATCCCTTCTTTTCTTTCTCCTTTATGTAATCATCATGTATAGATGAATTTCAAAATGGTCTTATTAAATAAAAAAGATGGAGTCAAATATAGGGGTGAAAGCCTTAGAGAGATCAAGAAAATAGGGAAAGCCACCAGCCAACCTTACCTCACCAACTCTGCAGCTTCCAAATACGAATTACTTCCTGTCTGCCCACATCTATGTGCCTTGCTATTCAGGCATCTGATTTGCTCTCTCTGTTCAGCTACATCACTTCCTCTTCCTACACAGCTCTGTCAGTTCCTGTCTGTCTGTACAGACCTCCAGGCCTCCATGGTTAACTAGTTTTGGAATTTAAGGCATGTGCACCACACCTGGCTCTGTTTCTAGTGTGGCCTTGAACACACAGAGATCCTGACTGCCAAGTGATAGGATTAAAGGAGTGTGCTAACATTGCATGACTTCTGTGTTGTGGCTGGCTTTTTCCTCTATATTCAGGCAAGCTTTATTTATGAAAGCACAAATAAAATATCATCACATTTCAACATAAATAAAATGTTACCACAATCATGAATCCTCAAGTGCTGTGCCTGATTAGCCAGAATTGAAGTTGTACACTAACCTTTTAATTCCAAAGACAAAGAATGTAATGAAGGCAGTGTTTGGCAACTATGAACTGTACTAAAATGTGTCACATTTAAGGGAATGACTCATAGCACAAATGTTAAAAAACACACATACATATATACATATGCAGATATACACATATACACACTCAACTCTAATATATTGAATTATCTTCAATAATTAAAGCCTACAAGCTTATTTTAAATAGATGAATCATATTTTGAGCATGAGTATGCATATTTTGTCAAAACAGTATCTCTCCTTTGAAAGCAATATATAAAATATTATAATAGGTTGGGCTTAAGGCATGTCAAAACAAACACATAACTGATATTGTCATGGACACTTGTATTATAATTGTGTGTCCATATTTCATCTCATTCAGAATGTTAAGGATAAAAAGCCTAAAGATTTTGTCAAATTTGTAATAGTATTAATAAACATTTATGAGTCTATAGTACTTGCTCAAGTTATTCTTTGATAAATTCCAGGAGAATTGAGAGTTTCTCAAAACTTCAAATGTCATGTGAATGATGGTTCTGAAAATTGGTTTAAATATGCTCTGTGACATTTGGAAGAAGTTATTCAATGCTAGATCTTACTGAAGGTTCGGGAGACAGTATTTTCTTAGTGACAATGGTTGCTCTCTGACAGTAGTCGCTCAGGATCTCATGAGAACACTTTAGCCTGTAAAGTTGCCATCAGAGTACATACAATATGATTTAGGATACAAAATTCAAATTCAAATTAAATCCAAGATATACATCCTAAATAAATAAATAGTAGATATTGTATTCTGAAAAATAAACATCTCATTAATCATTTCACTAGAACTTAACTCAAAGTCTACAGAATAAAATGAGATTGTGGTTGCACTGACATGAAAAACCCATCAGAAAAGTCCTAATCCTCTGCATTTCATCAAAATCTTACTTTTTAGATGAAAAACAGAAAGTAAGGAATCTATTTTTAAAATTAAAATGGTAGAATAGTTGAGTGGTGTTTTATTAATCATTCAAAATTTTGAGTAATGAAGTCCAGAGCAGAAGATATAATATGAAAAACACCCTAATCTCCTCTTAGTAACAATTGATCAAAGATTCTGGAAAAGTATTTCATATCATTCAACAAAGTAATAGTTTACATATTGGAAGCAAGAGAATGTAATTAATTACACATTTAGACCTACATAAAATGCCAGTACATTATTATGATACTTAGTAATTAGAATATTTTAAATAACAAATGATAGAGTTATATAAATTATTAGAATATTAATATTTCTAAATATTTATGTCATTGACTAAGTACAAACATTAATTAATCAAAAGAATTTGAAAAAACATAAATAATGTGAGTTTGTTTGGGAATGAAAAATAAAAAACAACATGTAAATTACATGTAAAATTCAAGCACTTTGGATGATGAAATAGGAGGATAAGAAATATGAGGCCAGCCTAAATTATATAGATAATTCTAGAAAAGCTCGACATATAAACACAATGTGTGTGTGTGTGTGTGTGTGTGTGTGTGTGTGTGTGTGTGTGTGTAATTTCAAGGATTTTTAAATATAGAAAAGTTGAAATACAAATCATGCTTATTAATTATTTTAGACTGCATGCATGTCTTAATTTAGATTTCTATTGCTCTGATGAAATGCCATGACCAGAAGTAACTTAGGTAGGAAAATATTTATATCAGGTTATGCTTTCACATCATAGTCCATAATCGCAGGAGGGTAGGGCAGAGACTTTGTCAGGAGCTTGGAAACGGGTTGATGCAGAGGGCATGGAAGAGTTTACTGGCTTACTACTTATGGCTTGATCAGCTTTCTTTTCCTTCCTTCCTTCCTTTCTTCCTTCCTTCCTTCCTTCCTTCCTTCCTTCCTTTCTTCCTTCCTTCCTTCCTTCCTTTCTTTCGTTCTTCTTCCTTTCTTTCTCTTTCTTTGTTTTGTTTTAGGTTTGTTTTTGGCTCAATTCATTTTTCATTTAAATAACATTTTTTTTCATTTATTTCACATACCAACTGCAGTTTCCCTCTTTCCCTCCTCCCATTCCCTTCTCCCCTGCTTCCCATCTACCCTCTCCCGACATCCAATCCTCCTCTGTCTCCATTCAGAAAGGAGAAGGCTTCCTATGGGCTTGCACAAAGTATGGCACATCAAGTTGAGGCAAGAACAAGTTCCTCTCCTTGTGTCAAGGCTATATGAGGTAATTTAGCATGGGAAACAGGTTCCCCAAAGTCAACTAATCTTACTGCTAGGAGCCTTAAAAACAGAAATGCTATACAAATGTCATATACATCCAGAGGCCCTGGTCTGTCCCATGCAGGCTCCCTAACTGTTGGTCGTGAGTCTATGAGTTTCCAGGAGCTCAGGTCAGCTGCCTGTATGGGTTCCCCCAACATGATCACACTGGCTTGTACAATCCTTCCTCCCTTTCTTCATCAAGACTCCCATAGGTCAGCCCAGTGCTTGGCTGTATATCTCTTCATCTGCTTCTCTCAGTTACTGGATAGCGAGCGTACCACTGATGATAATTAGGCTAAATAACCTACATGCCCCTCAAGTGAAGAATACTGGAGAGTGGATAAGAAAATTGTGGTACATTTACACAATAGAGTAATACTCAGCTATAAAATACAATGATCTCATGAAATTTTCAGGCAAATGGATGGAACTAGAAAAAATAATTCTGAGTGTAGTAAACCAGACCCAGAAAGACAAACATGGTATGTACTTACTCATAAGTGGGTATTAGGAGTAAAGTGTAGGATAACCAATTTATAATCCACAGACTTAGAGAGACTAGATAACAATGAGAGTCCAAAGAGGGATGCATGGATTTCCCTGGGAAGGGAAAATAGATGAGACCTGCTGGGTAAACTGGAGACAGGGGTGGTGGGGACAGAGGGATGGAAACTTGAGGGAGCGGATTGGATGGGCTGGGTCCAGGAGGCAGTTTGGGGATGGTATGGAGGAGGAGAGTAATGAAAGATGTAGGGGCATTTCAAGGTTAGGGAGGAACCTGACACCAGGGAACCCCCATGAATCCAGAAGGACAATCTGAGCTAAGACTCCAGCAATAGTGGAGAGGGTGCCTGAACCAGCCACCTACTATTATCAGATTGGTGACTACCCTAATTGTCATCAACCATCTTTCTTATAGCACCCAGGACTATTAGTTTGTGATGGACACTTTCCACAGTGAGATACACCCTGCCAAGCCAATCATCAATCAAGAAAATGCATCACAGGCCAATCTGGTGGCCATTTTCTCATTTGTGGTTTTCAAAATTACTCTACCTTTTGTCAAGTAGCCAGCACACTATCCTTTTTATAATTTCATAGAAAATGAAATTATAGTGTGTTTTAAATTAATATTTTGGGGGCAGTTTGAATCACAACAAAACACAACTGGACATAAAGGGGAATCATCTAACATGTACTTACTGATCCTATACATGGACTGTCACCTCATCTTTATTACTTTTGATCTTATTACATTGTTCTAATCAGTGTGCCTATATTGGTAGATAATCTCCTGGAGTTCATAGTTTACATCTGACTAAAATGTAGTATCATATATTCTGTGGGTTTTATCAAATATGCAGTTATGGGTATCTACCATTATAGTCCCATGTAGAATAACTTCATTGACTTTAGTAAGAATCTTGTGCCCCATATATTCATCCCCTTTATAGTAACCACTTTCTTTTTGTGTCCGTAGTCTAGTCTTTCTCAGAATATCATATATTTGGAATCATAGTAGACTAATATCTCTGCCTGGAGGGCCAGCCTCCAGCAGCACAGGTCTCAAAAGGAATCCACAGTGTCAGCATGTACTAGACTTTTTATCTGAGGGGTTAGGGGAAAAAACATTCACACTCTCTCTTGATGAATTCTTTCTTTATTCTCTGTTCTTTCTGTGTTCTTCCATTGTTGGTTGAAGAAAAAAGGTACTCCAATATGAAATTTTAAGGCTCATGTGACAGGAGTAACATCCAGCCTCTTCTGATGGACTGAAATGGACTGGACCCCAAAGAGTCATACAAAGGTGTATTTATTGATTGTTACACAAATTATTTCCTCATACCAACATCCCTAATCTTATTTTACATGTCTTACTAAGGGAGAGCATCACATGCCTCCATGATTCTAGTCCTTTATTATGTATTATGTGCAGTACACAATAATACAAGAGCCTAAGTTGTGCCTGAGGAGTCTTGTGACCAAAGTCATAGGATGGCTGCAAAGCCCATTTTAGCAAAACAATCATTGTTTTCCATAAGGATTCTTCAAGGTTAAGGTACTTCTAAAAAATTCATCTTAAGGCTATTATCAAAATATCTGATTTAACCTGAAATTATCATAAGGCTTTGTTTCAGCTAATGATGCACACCAAAATGTGTGACCGTGCCTTTCAGCATTAAGATGAAAGGAATTTGAGCCAGCCTGGCTCCTCACACTCAATTGTTTCTTTTCATCATTAAGACGAGCTGCAATCTCTGCAGCTCCTTAGGTGAGACTCACAGGTTCTAGCTATGTAGCATTTCCTGGTATTTACTTTCATTCATCAAGACTCTGTATAAGCTAACATTATTATTATCAATTAGACAGTGCAGCATCAGTGTGAATTCATCTTCATAATAATCCACAGGTTAAAAATGTCCACTAGAATGGGATGTTTGCATGAGATGATAAACACAATACATTACAGGCAGTGGGGAATCTTCTCACAGCCATTCAACCATGCCATGTACCAGAGGAAGATAGCAGCAGCAAACAGGCAAAGGCGCCACAGAAGCAAAAGACGTTCTCGTGTGTGTGGTCTCACGGCCTTGCCTGAGATTCTGGGTTGCCTCCTGGTGGACTGATACCTTGAAACTCACTTATGACCTACTGCTCCTCTGATATGGCCATAGGCAGACTAAGCTGTTTTTTGTATTTTTTCTCCAATGGTAGACATTCAACCTTTTTTTTATAATACATAGACTTCACTTGGGGAGCCTTTAAGACAGTGCTGCAATGCATATGTGTCTCTGTGGGACATCTCACAATGCTAGATGTTAAGGAAGTCAGGAGGAAATTCAAGATAGTTTGGGATAGCCATAAGCATTCTGAATTATTATCTGCATCTTCTTTTAGGATGCTTTCTTTAAGCCCCATTAGCACAAATTTCACTAAGCTTACCTTTAAAAAGTCCACAATACTCATTTGGAATTGTTCACACAAATCTTCAATGTCTCTTCTTCAGTATAAATGTTTAATAAGAAAACATAAGTATTTTTCATAACTTCTACTCAGATCATTGATGAAAATCAAGTCTTCTGTAGAGATAAAGCCAAATATAGTCAAGATGACAAAAGAGAGATTTTGTGTCTCTTATTGAAATTGATGCAATTTACCATTAGAAACTTCATTGATTTATTTACCTATGTACGTATGTTTGTATGTATGTATGTATAATTATCCAATTGCCTATTTAATCTATATCATCCATTAATCTATATGTATTACCTATCATCTATCTATCCCTTATCTTTATATCTATGTATCTATCTGCCTGTATGAAAGCTATAGCAACCATGGGTAGTGAATATTTTTCAAATGGACACTTGTGGAAATGTCAAAGATCTGAACTTCTGTACTGGGATATTGATAAAGCTTTGTGATAATTTAACAAGGTTTGCTTCTATATAGCAAGATACCAATGTGTCCACTATCAGTCTATGTCATCACAAAAGATCTCAAATGGCTTGTCAAATCACCTGGTAGAGAATATAATTCAGTCATGAATAAGATAGCTTAGGAAGGCATACATTTTAATCATATGTCTTGTTAATCTAATATTGCAAACTCTCACTTATCTGTGATTTTTAAAGATTTATTCAACCAATCTGCTAAGTAGTTACAAGATGAAATAACAGACAGAAGGGGTCAAAGCTACTTAAGCTTTGGTTATGCAAAAAAATTTCTCAAGCCTAATTTCAGTGGGTCATGTCTTTCAATTAGGATGTGTGTGTGTGTGTGTGTGTGTGTGTGTGTAATATGTGTGTGTATTGGAGCAAATATAGGAGAAATTTCCAGATATCACAGAAAGACTCTACAAGAGTCTAGATAGATAATGACTTAAATTCTCTTCTGGGACTTACCTTTCAGCCATCATTCTAAAATATAGATACTATAACATGAATAGCAAATGTTATACATCATAAAACCATTCATGTTCCAAGCTTACATGTCTGAGAGCTGAGGGAAACAGTACAACAGTGGTTGACTACTCTGAGTCACCTAGAGTCTAATGGACATCCTATAATAAAGGACAAGCCAAGTCGTGCATGTGTGGCCAGGATTGGAGGTTTAGCAGGTGTTGGGCTGCCTGAATGGAGATACATAACAAAACTAAACAGATCTCTGGTTGTTTAGCCACTTAAATCCATCTTTCATATACATATTGTCTGTATTCATATAAGAAGTGACTTTTATTTTTTAATTTTTGAATATTATTTCTGAATATATTTGAATATTGCTGCTATAATTTGAATTGTAAATGCCCTTATACCCCAGTTCATAGGTAAAGTGTTTCTTTGCCGCTTGGAGTACTGTTCTGAGAGATTCTAGAATCTTCAGGCATTGGGGCTTAGTTTTCAGAAAAAGATAACAAGGAGTGGGCCTTTGAAAATTAAACTGAGACCCTCGTCCCTATCTCAGTCCCAGTGTCCTGGTCTAGTAGTGTCAGCAGTGTTGCCTGATGGCTCCATGGTCATGATAGGGAGTTGCCTGCTTCCCTACCCTAATAGACTATAACTCTGTGAAACTGTGGACCAACTCTTAAGTTGTTTCAGTTAGGGAATTTTATTTCAGCAAGCAAAAGTACTAGTTCCATTGCTTTAACATTTTAGTATAAGGCAACATAAACCATCCTCTCTCATCTTAAAAGTCAGCTGATACATCTTAGAAACTACAATCTTCTACAGAACAAATAGTATAGAGAGTAAGATGTGGGATGTGAAAGGGTAAGCTATCAACAATATCTACTTCAAGCACACATTTAGCTAAGTGTTATAAACAATAAAATATAGAACACCTTATGGAACATTAGATAATGTTGAGGAAATTGGCTCAGCAACACATGAAGTAATTAAAAACAATTAAGTATGTAACAATTTTGTACTAACTAAATAATGTGTACACTGGGAGTAGAGGCAGAGAAAATAATCTGTATAATTTATGGGCTGTAGGCTGTCTTACAAGTAACTTTGAAGCAGAAAAGAAACAATTGTACACAGCCTGTCAGAAATTAAAAGGGGAAAGACCACAAATTAAAACATCAACAGGCACCATTGAAATAAATAAACATGGATTAATGAAAGATATGGGTATAATTGAGTGGTTCTGTGTTCCTTTATTCCTTCCTTCATTCTTTTTTTGGCTTATACTTATACTCAGTCACTCTTAAACCCATGTCGCTCAGATTTTATTCCTTTCTCTATATACTCTGTATTCATGTTTTGCCTAAATCCTTGTTATATTGTTTGGGGCACATTCTTAAGATGTCAGAACCTAGCCAAAAGATGTGCAGTATGTGGGGAATACTACCAGCCTCTACTATCACACCATACAGTAGCTATGGCTCGGTCTCTAAAGGGATGCCCTTGACCTCCAACTTTATGCTTTAGAAATTATATGTCTTGTGAAAATCTAAAACATTTTGAATGACATAAATTTCATAGAATGCTCTCTTATTTTTATTAAATATCAAGTGAAATTATTTACATTCAAATAACTGAAAAATGCAAATCCTTCATTTTTTGAAATTAAAATAGTAAAACAATAGTTTAGTTTGTAAATACCTATGCATCTATTATATACAAATACATACATACATGTATACTGTTTTGAAAGCAAAATCATGTATATGATTTGGGTTGGTTATCCCTAAGCAACAAAATTTTATATATTATATTCACACAACCACGAGAATTTTAATTTTCCTACATGGGATATCATATAGGGAATATCATATATGATATCATAAAAACATGACTATTATGATATTCTCAATAATAAATTTTAAAATTCTGAACTAGTCATTTTGTACTGATTTTATCATGCTTTTTTTTTTTTTACAAAATTCATTTATCATTGTTTTTTTTCCTTTTATTTTATTTTACAATACCATTCAGTTCTACACATCAGTCACGGATTCCCTTGTTCTCCCTGCTTCTGCCCCCCCTTCCCTTCCCCCCAGTACACCCCCCATTCCCACCTCCTCCAGGGCAAAGCCTCCCATGAGGACTGGGTCAACCTGGTAGACTCAATCCAGGCAGGTCTAGTCCCCTCCTCCCAGACTGAGCCAAGTGTTCCTGCATAAGCCCCAGGTTTCAAACAGCCAACTCATGCAATGAGCACAGGACCCAGTACCACTGCCTAGATGCCTCCCAAACAGATCAAGCCAATCAACTGTCTCACCTATTCAGAGGGCCTGATTCAGTTGGGGGCCCCTCAGCCTTGGATAGATGGCTCAGAGGTTAAGAGCGCTGATTGCTCTTCCAGAGGTCCTGAGTTCAATTCCCAGCAACCACATGGTGGCTCACAACCATCCATAATCAGATCTGGTGCCCTCTTCTGGCCTGCAGTCATACATGCTGTATACATAATAAATAAATAATTTTTTAAAAAAAAAAGTCATTTATCATTCTTAAATCTCTCTTGAGGACACGCTATGTCATGCCGTGTGCTTAAAAGAAATTCCTACAATTTCCTCTACAGATGTCTCAAGCATAATATTTTTTTATATCATTGAATGGGTTTTGTATGCCACTAGTATTCTTGATTATTTCTTTGACTTATTTTTTAAATAATGGAAACTATTCTTTTAGGCATTCATAAATGGAGATAAAGCAGAAGAAACACTAAGATCAAGGTTGTTGGAGAGAGTAATGTAAGTAGAATGCAGTCTTTGGAACTTGGTATTTGGGTAGCTACTCAGCTGATACAATTTTCAGATGTAATGAACATAAAACACTTATAATATTAATGAAAGTCTAATATAATGAGATGTTTCTTTTAATGATATCTATAGATACTTTTCAATAAAATAAAGGAACTTGAGTACACTATTTCACTTTTACAAAATCCTCGAAAATTTACTAAGCTTGAAGCATTCAATTAACATGAAAATGCATCTATAAAACCATTTAAAATAAGCCATGCTATGACACAGATAATTTTTCTAAATAGCAACGAAAACTATTGTATTTATCAGTTATGCTTGGTACCTTAAAGACACAGAACCACTAACTGTAGATTTGTTAAATTTGGTAAGAAAAATCTGTCATTTAGCAGTAGTTCAAGATCAATTTTCGGACCTTCCTAATGTAGAACATTGCCTATTAAGTTTAAAAATTCATTAAGGTTTCTACGTGACAGATGGTGCCATTTAAGAAAAGTTTGAAGTACACAGCAATTAAAACTATTGAACATATACCAGCCTCACAGGCAGTTTGTTATATATAAGGAATAAGAGTGTCCAAAATGTGGCAACATAGTGTCCATCTGTGGAAGCTGAGCATGGAAGAGCATAAATAAATAGACCAAGCTTGACAAAAATCCACATTCTAATTCCTGAAATGAATAAAGCTTTCAGCTAATTGTCAACTATAACAAGAGAAAACTGCATTTAGGGTTTGAAAAGCACAGAAAGACAAAAGCACAATGTGTTTAGGAATTTATTTTCAGAGACCAATCAGTTGATTTATCTAGGAATGGATATCCCTTTTAAAAGTAATACCTTCATGTATCCTGTTAAAAGGCAAGTGTATTTATAGTCAGAACAAATCAAAAACAAGAAATTTCAATTGTAACATGTATTCTATAGTTGAGGATTTTAATCTGAAGAATAATTCATTTGTGTCAACAGTGACTATATTCACTAAAACCCATGTCTTGGGAAACATGGTAATCACAGATGATCTCAATTAGCCAGTTATGAAATGTTCATCTGAAAGCCTTCAAAGGCACAAAATCCAATTATTCACCCTATACATTTTCATCCTCATTTTTATCATTAACTGAATGAAAACATTAGTCTAAATTCAGAATATATTCAATTGCCTTAAATCTTCTTTCTTACTTTAAATAGTATTTGAGAGGAAAATTCTGCTTTACTTTAGATGGAGATGAATTAATGTTAAAGATGAAATATTTTGGTAATAAATGATTTAACAAAAAGATAAAAATAACTGTCTAACTAACTATACTTATTACAAACTAGTCATCATATTCTACATGAACTAATTTTACCATAAAATACATGTTTTAAATTTTAGTGTTCTAAACATAAGAAGAAATAAGTTTCAAGTGATTAATTTATTGACATAAAGTAAGAGATTTTATAGGTTAAAATCACAAATTAGATCCTGTGTTGAGATTCAAAGAAAACTTTTAGATTTTTGATGGGTCTGATTTTCTTTTTTAAATTTTATTTCTAGACTAACAATCTGGTATTGAAACTTAGTTAACAGCTCAGCTCTGGTCTATTCCATCTTTGATAAAAAACTATGACATGTGCTTGCAGTACACAATATCTCTGGGGCTTAAACTTACTAAACATCAACGATATGATTTTTTTCTAGAAAACAAGAATTCACACAAAAGTGACTTTAATATGTTAAATCATATGCATGCACTGATATACAAATGTGTCAAATTGAGAGTTAGGCACTTAAGAAAGTGTGACAGTCTTGTGATATATTATATATCAAATATCTACCATTTTTCTGAATTTTGAAGATACAATACAGTATACACATGCTGAACCCTGTCTTTGTAAAATTACATGTAACAATTACAAGCAATATAATTTTTAGAGATATTTAAAAGGGTGTTTTCAATTGTTACAGTGATTAAAAGTTCATCAAAAGTAGTTATTACCAATCAGATGTATAGTAGTTTCATAAGATTTAATTCTTAGAGGAAACTTGGAAGAGAAATTTGAAAAAAAAATTGTGGCTACTACAATAAGACCATATTTATGGCAAAATCTTGTTTGTGAATCTTTTTGGATGATTGCACTTTTTGTAGTTTATTTTGTTATATTTAAAAATAATTAGTTCTGCTATTAATTATTACAACAATTTTGTGCAATACTTGCTAACTAGCCAAATTTTCATCAAATAATTACCTGTAACTAGAAAATTTTCAGGAGAATTATGCACTAATATTAGCTGTTAAAATTAGAAGGTTTCTATTGAATCAAAGTTTTAAGACAATTTTCTTTTTTCTCTACAACCTATTTTATTTTCCCTTTAAAAATATTATCATTCAATGCACATGAGTATTTTCCTTGATGTGTATCTGTGCACTACATGCACACGCAGTGACAACAGGTAGAAGCGGGCATTGGAGTCCCTAAAACTGAAGTCATGGAGACATGGGAAAAAGAAGGTTTGTTTATGCTTCCATTCCCTTGCTCTGGCTGGCAAGTACATTCCTTCCCAGGCATTAGAGCCTTTCTCTTCAGGACTATGGAATATACTGAAGATCAGCTGAGTCACGCAGCCTTGCAGACAGAACAGATCATCTACTGTATTCTTTGACTTTCTGTGAGTAGACACCCATTGTTACACCAGATGAACCACAGCCTGTAAATTTTTCTTATAAATCATATATATGTGTGTGTGTGTGTGTGTGTGTGTGTGTGTGTGTGTGTGTGTGTATGAGTGCATGTGTATACATTTATATATAGGCATGTACATATATATGTACAAGTTTATATGTGTATCTTGTATGTACATACACACATAGATAGATAGATAGATAGATAGATAGATAGATAGATAGATAGATATACATGCATATACACATACATACATTAATCCCATTTATAAGTCAGCTACTATATTAGTCAGCATTTTCTGGAGGAACAAAACTGAAAGAATTATATATATATATATATAATGATAAATATGTTTATCATTTTGTATATGTCAAATATAATAACTATAAATATTTCACTATATAACCTATAATCTACAATATATAATATATGATAAATATATTTAAAATTCTATATATGTATGACATATTTATATATCATTCTGTCCATTCTCTTCCTCTAGAGAACTCTGACTAATCTAGTAGCTGATTACTCTGTGCTAGTGAAGTCATGGTTATGGAAAGAAAATCTTCAACCATTAACTTACTAAAACAGCATAATCCTTAACAACTTTTTATAAATGTTTTTCTTATACAAAACAGGTAAGTATCGTCTTCATCCCTCATCAAGGAAATTTCTCTTCACAATAGTGAAATTCACTACAGAAAACAAGTGAATAAAATGTACAGTTCTGGAGGCCAGTCCCAACTGATATGTATGTACATATATACATATACACTCACTCGTGTGTGTGTGTGTGTGTGTGTGTGTGTGTGTGTGTGTATTAAGTTACTTGCGAGTGTACATATATATGAACACTCTTACACCTAAACTTCAGGAAGTATTGGAGAAAATGGACCAGAAAAATCCTAAGAGCCAGAGGATCAAGGAGTTTACTCTAAAATGGTTTCTACTAGTAACATCAGGAGCTATACCATAAAGTCTCACCAAAATGATCACCTAACTGTGAGTTAAACAAGGATGACACCAATCAATATGCCAACCTGGACCGGGAGAAGTACATGGCTGAACAATCAATATATATCTACGGGCAACTGAGGAAATGTGGGAGAGGGGGAAGTGCTCTTCCCAGGGAAAGAACACAATTGGTTGCTCAGTGTCAAATGATCAGCCCTGAAAACATCCTTGCAAGTAACTTTATATGTGCTGAACAAATTATATTTAGGAATATATATATATATATATATATATATATATAGTAACAATTAGTGAAAAAGAGGCACAAAATTTGAAGAAATATTGGGAAAGTCTGATATGGGAGGGACAGGAAGAAGGAGAGGGAAAGAACAAATAAGTGTAATTATGTTGCAATCTTTAATATATCTCCTTTTTAATGTATTAAGTAGTTGATGGATAATTACAATATTTGATAAACAGTATATAGATATATATATCCAAATATTTATTTGTTTGTTTGTTTAAATAAATTTTATTTATTAATATTAGTATTAGTATTGTGAGTATAAGAAAGTGCATAGAAAGGTCAGAGGACATTTTTCAGAAGTTGGTTTTCTCCTTCTACTATAGGTTATAGGGCTCAAACTCGGGGTGCCATGATTATGTGCACCATCACATACTGAGCCCTCCTTTTTACCTTAAATATATCTAAACCTTTTGAGATATTATTTAATTATTTTATATATGTGTCAAAAATACTATTTTAGATAGATAGATAGATAGATAGATAGATAGATAGATAGATAGATAGATAGATAGATAGATAGATAGATGCAGGTTTCATTTTCAAAACTGTCCATGATTTAATTCTTTTCACGTCCTTCCAGAATCTCAGCATCCACACAAAACCAGGAATCTGTTGCCCTTCCTTCTTCGTCCTTTGCGTGTCTCACGGTGACCTTTTCCTTGTTTTCCTTTTCAGACTGAACCTGCAGCTTCAAAGGTTTCCCCCCAGCTGCTCCTTCACATTTGCTAGAATGTTCATCATTCTCCTTCTTCTGCGTCCTCCACTTGACTTTCTCTCTGAAACTCAATGACACTGACCCAGGAGATTCAGCACTGCTTTCTAGCTCTGCCCCCCAACCAGGACATTGCTGCACAATCCACCTTCGAAAGCACGTGCTGAGCCCCCTCACTGTCCTCTCAAACTTTACTTTGTATTAAATAAGTGATTACTCAGTTTCATGGCCCTCATTGTGTGATTTGCTGTGGTGTTTATTTCACAAATCACGAGTGAATCCACTTTAGTTTATTTCAAATCCAGAAGGCTGTAATTAATCCAAAATTTATCAGCAAAATGTTTAATTACATTTTGCTTAATATAATGGGAAGCAGTTTTTAGTGCAGATATAAAACAAAGGTTAAAATTTGTGTCTCCTGAACAAATTTATATATAAAGGAAGACTCTGTAGCCACTGAATTGTGATGTCTAATGCCATGTTCTAGGCATTCATCTGGTATACTAGTACATCTCACAATGATGGTGGTAATTATGTTGGTTGTCACCTTTCAATATTACAATATTATCTATATTATTGTATATTTTGAAAATCCATAAACCACATCAAACGTAGATATCATGAAATTCATACATTAGAGAAGAAGTTAATAATTATTAACTGTTCAAGTTTTAATATTTTAAAATAATCTATTGAAGGGAAATCTAAATAATAAATATATTAAAGCCAGCCATTCAGTGACTGGCACAACATTTTGCAGTTGCCACACAATTTAGTCCTGATCATTTATTCAGTGATTGTTTATCTTTACTTCATTCAGAAGAATGCTGGATCCTTGATACATTTGTTCTTTCATCTTTCTATTCAATAGCAGATCACCCTGTCTAGTTCAGCTGTATTTTGCTGCGGGTCCTTATACTCGGTCCTGTATAAAATGCATAAAAACTGTAGGAGGCAAAGTTAAATACTTGAAGGGACTTCTTTACAAAGTGTACTTAGGGTCTTTTTACAGAAGAAAAAATTGGAAATTCCAGTATTCTTTCAGTCAGGATCTCAATAAAGAAGACACAGGTCTTTCTTCCTGGTCTTTGCTGTAGGGAAAACAGCAACATATACAAGAATTCAGCTAAGAGTACTCCTGGAGACATTCTCATAGGAGTTCTTATCAAGGATGATATTATTATTACTTGATATCCTGCATTCCAACAGGCCTTATGAAATCTGATTTGCTAACATTAGGCAAGAGAACTTACCAGTTACAGCAGAAGATATGGAAAGGAAGAATTGTCCCCTACATACTTGATCAGCACCTGAAGCATCAGCAGGAGCATCTTGCTATAGAAACAGCTGGACCAAGATGGAAGGTAGGTACCTTGTGCTCTAGGACAAACTCTAGCTGTACCAATTGTACATCTTGAATTATTTTGTTCATCCTTAATTTATGTTTTCTTATCAACAAAAGAGTTTCAAAGTATGTGACATAATAGCTACAGTGATTACATATTCATATAGAATTTTTTTCAAAGGATATCACATGCTGTCTCCTTGATTGGGGTTGGTTTATGTATAAAATAAAACAAATGATTTGTATCAAAGATTTACATAATCACAAAATAGACACAGACTATTCTTGTGAAATCCCTAGATTTTTCTAAGTAGCCATTATTGGATGATTGTTTTAAACACATTTGTTATCTGAGAAATGTGGAGCAGAGAGATGGGAGAGTTTCCATATGCCTTTCCCTCACAGGCAGACAGTGATCACTGGTTGGAAGGGCTCACTAGGCCCTACCCTCCCTGGTTTGTATTGGCAATTAATGAGTCTTTGGAAAGGGAGAGGCATTTTCTTCGGTAGTGTCACCATGGATTAGAAGCCCATACTCACCTAAATCATCTGTCACCCAGGACCCTGCATCCAACCACAGTGAAACTAACTGGATCATCAAATTAATTAGTTAGTGAGTTAGTTAATTAATTAGTTAATTAAGCCATGATAGTAAAAGGAGGACTAAGTAGGAAGAGGAAGAGAATTAATGAGAGGTATTGGAACAGGAGAGGGAAAGCGGGCTTATGTGACTATGATAAAAATACATTTATGAGATCTGATATTTTGTAAAATTAACAAATACTAGTAAATAATAAGTATATGAAGAATAAAATAGACTTTATATTTCAGACGTTTACAGTATCTGTGGTTTGGCTGCTAACAAATCTATATGCTCCCTCAGCAGGACATGTCTTCCATTTTTCCTGTGCATAACATCAAACCGAGAATATGGCACATATTGGAAAAATACTCTATTGTTTAACTAAGTGTACCTATTT
Source organism: Peromyscus maniculatus bairdii (assembly GCF_049852395.1). Taxonomy (NCBI): domain Eukaryota; kingdom Metazoa; phylum Chordata; class Mammalia; order Rodentia; family Cricetidae; genus Peromyscus; species Peromyscus maniculatus. The sequence goes on from NC_134870.1 coordinate 9,722,305, forward strand.
TCTATGGTTTCAATTTATCTCCCACTGAATTGTCTGTCAATGGTTTTACCAACCCTATTCACTGATCTGTTAGTTAATTAATTCCTTTTTATGAGACAGAATCTCACGTTGTGTCTCAAGCTGATAGAGGGGTATTAACCAGCTCCAGCCCCCAAACTAGTAGGATTAACATGCACCACAGTGCTCAGTCTAAGCAATTTTTATGCATTCTGTTGATTGTTGCCTTAGAACAGCCAAATTTATATAGAGTTTACATTACTCTATGAATATATCTTACTTATAAGATGAAACAGATCCACAGAAATGATTGTACATGAAAAGAAAAGCCAGCAGAGTAAAATGAGGAAGAAAAAATATTCCAAAGAAATAGAATTAAGAATCTTAGAAAATCAGAGAATTTATTCATTTTATAAAATAATGGCAATATTAATTGGTTGTTTGAAAAAAATAGTTTTAAAAACTACAAATATTGGGCTCTGGAGAGGTGGCCCAGAGGTTAAGAGCACTAGTTGCTCTTTCAGAGGACCAGAATTCAATTCTAGCACTTACTAGAAGCTCACAACTGTATATACTTCCAGTTTCAGGGAATCTGATGCCCTCTTCTGGCCTCTGAGAGCATTGCGTACATGTGGTGCATACACACACACACACACACACACACACACGCAAAATAACCAAAAACACGAAAAAAATAAATACATAAAAACTTTTAGCCAGGTGGTGGTGGCACACGCCTTTAATCCCAGCACTCGGGAGGCAGAGCAAAGTGGATCTCTGTGAGTTCGAGGCCAGCCTGGTCTATAGAGCGAGATCCAGGACAGGCACCAAAGCTACACAGAGAAACCCTGTCTCCATGTCTCAAAAAACAAACAAACAAACAAACAAAAAACTAAAATATCACAAGAATCATTTTAATAAATAAAAATTTCAGTATAAGCAAATGAAATCTGGAAGTTAACACTATGTGAGTAAAGTTAATAAAATGAGAGGGACACTTAATATATCAAACTTGATCAAACATAAGCAAATAGACATAAAATAAATATATCTAAACAGCAGTAATCTACCAAATAAATACTATAATAGATAGGTGTATCACTGAAACATGAGCTTCAGAATGAAAATTTATTCCATGTGCCACCCTGTTCTCTGTTAAATGATCCAAACTAATAATATCACTATGAATTTTCAGTGTATCAAATATAAAGAAACACTATATGTACTATCCTGAGCTGCAGACTCTGTCTTAAAATTAAATGACAAATGAATTAAGTAAAAATAAAAATAAAAGGGAAAAATGAGAAAAATTAATGTTTAGTCAAAAAAAGATATGTAATATTCAGAAATTAATTATGAAAATACAGCATAATAAAAATAAACTTTTCAATATCACCAGTAAAAATAAAACATAGACTTCTATACCATAGACTCTTTAAATGTTCTGAAAAAAAAAGATGTCAATAACATTATGTTTAAAGCATTTTTTATTGTTTTTATAAGAGTGAGAAACAAATAAAAGTGGTGTTTTAATATGAGGATGATGGTGAATAAATCCCTGGGCTGCAAAGAACACCAGGGAAGGCAGGGGGAGAGCCAAGCAGTGTACCCGTTGGAGACTGATGGATTACAGCTTTGGTCCATTTCCCTCTGAAGGAAGAGCTGCAGAGACACAACCCACGGCTCTAGAAACCAACTGAATTTGACCAAATGTGAAATTCAAAAATGCATCTTATCTGTCAAGTTTCTAGTGTTGTATGCAACCCAAAAGTAGAGAATGTAAAATAGATGTCAGGTTTCACTGAGTCAGGTAGACACTATCATTTTCAAAACTATGCATATGCATCATTTTATTAGACAAAGCATTAGAGAGCAGATGTGTTTGATTGTAGAAGTTTATGAACTACTTTGAGACTATGGATAGTTAGAAGTTGGTTTCACTAATATGTAACAAACTTCTAAGTTGAAATTTTTGTTAAATAATTTATTCGCTGACCATCAACACCATGTAAGTTTACTTTGCAAATGTCATGGATCAAGGGTTTGGGAGTGGGGAGGGCAAGTTCATTATATAACCATAGAAAAGCCAGAAAAATATATGTAATAAAGATGACCCATTGAAGTATAGAGGGATATCTCAGCAGTTAAGAGCTCATACTGCTCTTGCAGAAAGCTCCTGGGTTTCATTTCCAGTGCCAAAGACAGACAGCAAACTCTTGATTATAATTCCAATTCTGAGGGATCCTATGTTTCAGATGGCACCAGTATACAAATACATGTGTACACCCAAACCCATACACTGATATACTGTTTTCTTTAAAATAAGTATATATATGAGGATCTTGGAATAGCTTTGAGAGGGGAAATCATAAACAGAATACACTGTATAAAGAAAATCAATTTTCAAGAATTAAAAATAGGACATGAGAAACTAGAAGATTGATGTTTTACATTTGCACTTCCAACCTTTGGATTTTTCATTATTTTCTAGTTAAGTCTGATAAAATTAGCAAAATGGCATCTTTCTGACTAATTTAGGCTAGCTTTGGCATACTAAGACTTTGTAAATACACTGTATCAATTACAAAAGACATGATTTACAGTGATCTAGTTCTATAAACAGAATTTGCATGGCACATATAGTATGCATCTTTACTTTAAATTTAAATTAATTATATATATAATATATATTATAATATAGTATTAGATACAAGGTCAGATCATACAGCCAGGGATGGAACTCGCTCTCTAACCAGCCTGAGCTGGAACTCAAAGAGACTTGAGGTTCTCTGTCTCCACACTGTTAGTCTTAAAAGTGTGTACCAGAACCAAAGGTCTCAAACTGGAAAGACACGCACATGCTAAATATCATTTAACAAATTTAGGATATCACAAAGGATAACAAAATCCTTCTTGAAGCAAACAAAGGAGATACACAAGGAAGTAGCCAGAGTTTCAAGACCCTGAACCTAGAATAAGAAAGGTACCACGTTCTGAGAGAAAGAGATGACATGAATTGTATGACTGTTCCACCTTTCTCTGTCAGGAGAATCTTCATGAGGGAGTAACAGATAGACACACAAAGCCAGAGACAGAATTCAAATAAAATAAAATAAACCCAAGTACTTTTTTTTTAAATCCAAAGCAGCTGGGATTTGCTGGGTTAGGCATAAAAATAGAAAATGCTGCAAAGAAAGGGAACACATGGTCATTAAAAGACTTGACCATAAATATTCAGATTATTGCATGGGTGACTGGTAACTATACCAAGCCAAAGAAAGAAAACTCAGAAATATCAAAGGCCTGAGTTTGATAGTGTGCTTGTAAGAAATCACCTTCAACCAAAACGACTCAATGAGTAATGGGTCCTTTCTATTTGCAAATAACTTAGCAAGAAGTCCTGTTTCCAACTTACTGATGGAAAACATCTACCAGTGAAAGCACAAAATCATGAGTCATGAATTTTTCTGTACAGCAACAGAGAAGAATTGTAAATCAGTCGTAAGAAATGGCTTTGGAAAACATATCATCAACAGAAGCAATGTCGTTCCCAAGTGTAGAAAATAGGTTCTTTAGGGTAGAGATCTTAACTACTACAGTGCTTTATGTAACTTTAAAGGCATATACTATGTAAATATATATGAAGGGCAGAGCAGGCTAGCACCGCATAGCATGGTTCCAAAGATCCCCTGCCATGGACATCAATACAGACCCCGGGTGCAGCAGGACCACTGACCCAGACATGGCCCTTGGCAACAGCTTGGGCCCAGACTCCACCATGGCCCCGGTGGCAGCACAGGCCCCTCACCTGTTGCTGAATATTGCAGGAGACAAGCTGGCCCTACCCACCAGGGAAGAGCTCCAGAAAGATGGCCCTACCCCTCACACAACAGCTGTGTGCCTCACCTGGGCAGCACACTAGAGATGACCCTGTGGTCAGGGACACAGGTTAGGGGACCCTGAGGGAACAGGGGAGCTGACCCTGTGTCCCCTGTTCTTCCATGCCCTCCTCACTCGACTATTACCGCCTGCTGCCAGTGAGAGCCAGTCATGGGAAAGAGTGAGAGAGCTAGCCTGCCTCTCACTGGCTGCTGCAGCTCACAAGAAAACAGCCTCTGCTTCTGGTCCGGGCAGCACACTAGAGCTGATCCTGTTGTTGGGTCACAAGGGAGCCATCCCAGAGGACATGAGAGCTGGAGAGCTGACCTGGCTCCCTGCTTCCTGCCTTATATGTCTCCTATAGGAATCGGGAGAGAGGGTGCTGCACCTCACCTGGGCAAAATAGTAGATCTGGCCCTGGTGATATGAGTCAGAGGGACCCGGATCTGAGGGCCCAAGAGGAGGAGCACTTTCCTTGCTCCTTGCTGCAGACTGTGTTAGGTGTGGTGATATTTTATTTGTACTGAAATGTTATTTTAATTTTATGTTAATAAATAAAGTTGCCCTGGGGTCAGAGCTATTAGAGCCATAGTAAGAGCGTGGTGGTTAGAAGAGCTAGGTAGATTTCTGTGTGTTCAGGGATACAGCCAGTATTGGAGACATACGCCTTTAAGACCTGGAGGGCGGTACTTACAGGCAGTGATGAGGCAGTCATGTGGTTGGGTTTACAACCAATGAGAAGGCAGAACAGAAAGATTATTTAAACAGGGACACAGGAAGTACCTCCCTCTCTCGGGGAAGCTAGGAGCACTGCAGGAGGTAAGATTTTATCTCTGAGCTCTGACCTCTCGGCTTTTCTCTTTTACCTTGGCTCTGTGTTTCTTATTTTAATAATACGATTGGTTACATCTACATCTGGCGCCCAACGTGACAAGAATCCATTAAAAACTGCTTGGGGCCGGCTCCCTAGCCGGAGCAGCCGGCTCCCTAGCCCCAGCCCAGGTCTGCTTGGGCTCAGGCCGGACTGTGAGCTGCTTGCTTAAAGCCAGTGCTACAAACAGCTCAGGCCTGCCCTGCTAAACAGGGCCCCTGGCAGTAAAGCCAAGCCTTGACTCGGCTCAGAGGGAACAAGTGGCTGGCTTTAAGCTTTAGCCGGCTACCCCTTCGCTTTCACTTTCACTTTCACTTTCACTTTCGCTTTTGCTTTCTCTCTTGCTTTCTCTCTGTCTCTCTGTTTCTCTCTCTCTCTCTCTCTCTCTCTCTCTCTCTCTCTCTCTCTCTCTCTCTCTCTCTCTGGATTTACACCTAGGACTCTAGGTGGCTGTTTTGAAATTCGCTCGGATTTCTACTGTTCTACGCAGATTTGGTAAGTCATAAAGGAAACTATTTAAAAGACAAATTTTTTCCACATTTAAAAAAATGGGTTTCCTGTGTACATTGGAAGAAAATTGGGGTTTGTTTGAAATTTTAGGCAGTCTGACAATGGAACAACTATATGAAAAGATTAGTATTATGGGAATTATGCAGTTAATCACCATGCTTATTCTCATTTTACTATTTAAAAAGATAGTCGATTTAAGTGCCAGGATAACAGCTTTAGAAAAACCTGTTAATTTTAACAGTGAAGTTGGTTCAAGTTTGGATCATAAGGTTACAGAAAGAAAGCCTGTTTTCACACAGTCATCCTTAATTTATCCTGTAACCGTACAGCAGATGCCTGATCAAATGGCTACACAAAATATCTGGGCTCCAATTGAACTGATGGATTTTAAAAGGTTTAAGGAGGCAATAGTATCTTATGGCATGCATTCCCCATATGTAAAGCAAATGTTAAACTCTTGGTCAACATATAATAGGATTATACCACAGGACTGGCGGGACCTTGCACAAGCTGTTCTGGAACCCAGCCAGAGAATTCAATTTCTGACTTGGTTTAAGGAGGAAGCTAGAAACGTAGAAACACAATGGAGGGATAAAGGAATACAAGTTTGTCAGGATCAGCTTATTGGAGAAGGCCAATATGCTTCAATACAAACACAATGTTTATATGATGTTCAAACCGTAATTTTATGTCGAATGGCAGCCTTGAATGCATGGGACAGAGTTGATGAACCAGGAAAAAAACATGAGTCATTCACAAAGGTTATGCAAGGCCCTAAAGAATCTTTCACAGATTTTTTAGAAAGACTGGCTTCAGCAGTAAACAGAATGGTCTCAGGATCAGAAGCTAGTAAGGCAATAATTGAAGCTTTGGCATTTGAGAATGCGAATGCAGCATGCAAAAGAATAATCAGGCCGTTAAGGGCAAGATCTGCACCTTTGGAAGATTGGATTAGAGAAACAATTAATGTTGAGGTTGATGAGCATGATACGTGGGTAGGAGAAGTAATTTCAAAAGGTTTGAGGAGTGTTAGATGTTTTGGGTGTGGAAAGCAAGGACATTTTAAAAGGGACTGTAAACAGGTCAATCCTAGAAGCAATGTTTCTTCAAGGAACAATGGCAACAGAATGCCCCTTCCTTCTGGAGTATGCAGAAGGTGTGGTAAGGGAAAACACTGGACCAACGAATGTAGATCAACAAAGGACAGACAGGGTAATCCTTTGCCTCAGTTTTCAGGAAACTCCCGGAGGGGCCTCATGCAGGCCCCCATAGCAAAACCAGTTCAAACCTTTCCTGCAGCTGTAGAGGAAATCCCTGCTCTGAGCGATTAAATAACCAAATGACTATTGGAATAAATCAGGCTGGTCAGGATGATGAAAAAGAGAGAATAGAAAATTCAGGAGAAAACATAAAGAAAATTTTTTGGCAAACTTCTATTAATGAACAGAGACCAAAATTAACGATAAAAATAAATGGTGTTTTGTTGTCTGGTCTGGTAGACACAGGTGCGGACATTACCATAATTGCACCAGAATTTTGGCATCCAGCTTGGCCTCTTCAAGAGGTAAACGTTCAACTGTTAGGAATTGGGACATTATCTGGAGTGAAACAGAGTGCAAGATGGCTGAAATGTATAGGTCCAGAAGGACAGAGAGGAAAATTAAAACCATATGTCGCTAACATAGCTATGAACCTGTGGGGTCGAGACTTGTTGCAACAATGGAATACTCAGATTAAAATCCCTCCAATCTCAGAAACAAATCATAAACTAGCACATGTTTCTGAGAGAAATATTAGAAGGTATTATTTTGAGTCATCACCAGCCATCCATATTATACAGGAACAGGGCACAACAACTGATAATCTTCCAAAAATACCAACAGCTCTACCTTTAAAATGGTTAACAGACAAGCCTGTATGGGTTCAGCAATGGCCTTTAACAACAGAGAAACTCCAGGCTTTAGAAGAGCTGGTAGAAGAACAGTTAAATGCTCAGCATATTGAACAGTCAACCAGCCCTTGGAATTCTCCTGTATTTGTTATTAAAAAGAAATCTGGTAAATGGAGAATGGTAACAGACCTTAGAGCAATTAACAAAGTAATTCAGCCGATGGGCTCTCTACAATCTGGAATTCCTTTGCCTACTCTGTTACCAAAAGGATGGCCTCTCATAGTTATTGATTTAAAAGACTGTTTCTTTTCAATACCCTTACAAGAAAAGGACAAAGAAAGATTTGCTTTCACAGTGCCTACTTATAATAATTCTCAACTGGTTAAAAGATTTCAATGGAGGGTCCTCCCACAGGGAATGTTAAATAGCCCAACTCTGTGCCAATATTTTGTACAACAGCCATTGGAAGTGATACGTAAAAAATTTCCTAAATCTATAATTTATCATTATATGGATGATATTTTACTAGCTGACTCAAATGCAGATACTTTAGAAAGAATGTTTGAAGAAGTAAAGAAAATTTTGCCTTGCTGGGGATTACAAATTGCTCCTGAAAAGATACAAAGAGGAGATTCTATTAATTATTTAGGATATAAAATAGAGCTACAAAAAATTAGACCCCAAAAGGTACAAATTAGGAGAGATAGACTACAGACTCTTAATGACTTTCAAAGATTATTTGGAGATATTTCTCATCTACGAACTATTGTTGGGGTAAAAAATGATGAACTGACTAATTTGTTCAAAACCTTAGAAGGTGACAAGGACTTAAATAGTCCAAGAGAATTATCACCTGAAGCTGAGAAAGAATTGGCCTTGGTAGAAAAGAAAGTACATGAAGGGCATGTGGATCGTATTGATCCAAAGCTGGATTGCATTTTGGTTATTTTACCTTCTAGGCATTCCCCTACTGGAATATTAATGCAGAGGGAAGATATTATATTGGAATGGATATTTTTACCAAATAAACCAAATAAAAAATTAAAAACTTATGGGGAAAAAATCTCTGACTTGATTTGGAAAGGAAAATTGAGACTTCGTCAATTAGCAGGAATAGACCCAGCAGAAATTGTCGTACCTTTAACTAAGGAGGACATTGAAAAATTATGGACAGAAAGTGAACCTTGGCAAAGAGCTTGCAGTAATTTTTTGGGAGAAATTAACAGCAAATATCCCAAAAGCAACAGAATTGACTTTATAAAGAGAGCTGATTGGATCTTGCCTCGAATTGTACGGCAAAAACCCATATCTGGAGTTCGTACATTTTATACAGATGCCAACAAACAAGGAAAGGCAGGTTACAAATCAAAAAATTTAAGTAAAGTGGTACAAAGTCCTTATAATTCAGTGCAAAAATCAGAATTGTATGCTATTCTGTTGGTATTAATGGATTTTTCAGAACCTCTCAACATAGTAACTGACTCTCAGTATGCTGAAAGAGTGGTATTACATATTGAGACTGCAGAATTTATCCCTGATGCTTCAGAATTAACTTCACTATTTATTCAATTACAAGATACAATCAGGAAAAGGAGTCATCCTTTATATATAACTCACATCCGATCTCATACTGGTTTGCCAGGCCCTTTAGCACAAGGCAATGATGAGATTGATAAATTATTGGTAGGAAATGTGCTGGAGGCCTCAGAATTTCATAAAAAACATCATGTCAATAGTAAAGGTTTAAAAAAGGATTTTCCCATAACCTGGCAACAAGCCAAAGAAATAGTAAAGAAATGTCCTACTTGTTCCTTCTATAATCAAACACCATTACCAGCAGGATGTAACCCAAAGGGTACTCAGAGGAATGAAATCTGACAGATGGACGTGTTTCACTTTGCAGAATTTGGAAAACTAAAATATGTACACCACACTATCGATACTTATTCAGGATTTCAATGGGCAACTGCTCTGAGTTCTGAAAAAGCTGATTCTGTAATCACTCATTTGCTAGAAGTTATGGCCATTATGGGTATACCTGCACAAATCAAAACTGACAATGCTCCATCATATGTCTCTGTTAAAATGAAACAGTTTTTTGCTTATTACAATATAAAGCATATTACAGGTATACCACATAATCCTACAGGTCAAGCAGTTATAGAAAGGTCAAACAGAACTCTAAAGGATATGCTAAATAAACAGAAAGGAGTAACAAAAACCCCCAGAAATAGACTGCATAATGCTCTATTAACTTTGAATTTTCTGAATGCCAATGAGAAAGGAACAACAGCTGCAGAGAGACATTGGGTAATAGAAAAAACTACAGAATTAAATCAGCCTATATACTTTAAGGATGTGCTGACCTCAGAATGGAAGCCAGGGTATGTATTACGTTGGGGACGAGGTTTTGCTTTTGTTTCTATAGGAGAAGATAAGCTGTGGGTACCATCAAAATTGATAAAGGTTCGATTTGAACAAGAGAAACCTCTTAATTAGAGGTGATAGTTCATCAATCAGCATGAACATCCAATTTAAACTAACTTGTACCTGTAACACATGTCTTTTCATTTAATCAGATAATAACTTGCCAAAAAGGAACATCCCCAAAATTAGTCTTGGGGGAAGGTTTTTGTTTTTGTCTTTTAGGAGAATGAAGGTTAAGGAATCTGAAGGACACAAGACAAATGAGACAACTGAAGAAAAGGGACAAATCATCTATCCCAGGAAACAGAGTATATGGGAGTATATGGCATATGGGTATATATTATCTAAAAAATTTTATGTCTTCTTAAATGTTTGTTTCTGCTTTTCTCTAAAGATTTAACACTATTGGTCTTCTAATAGTCCCAGTTCAATTAAAATTTAAAGCTGACTTTGGAGTTGGAGAATGGCTCTCTCCTTCTTTAAACTCAAGCATGTTGTTAAAATGAAAATACAAACTCCCTGTATCATGACAGAATAAAAGAGCCATTTTCTGCTATGGGACAGGACAAAAGCCAAAATTAATTAAGGGACTATTCTATTACTAATCTCAACTCTTTGATTCTATTCTGATTCTTTAAACTTTTCTTAAAGTATAAATTTTATATCAAAATTTACAAGATTAATATATATATATTTTAAACTTTGTTAAGATATGAATGGTCATATAGAGTACTAACTAATTCTAGAAAAAAGGCTTCAGTTAGCTGCATATATATGTCTTTGTGTTTGAGTCTCTTATCAGTTTTCTGCAGGAAATCACGGCCAGGCCTAACATCAACTGAAGTCTCCGGAAAGAAGATGGGGCCCCACAACAACAACAACAACAACAATTCCACGTGGACAATAATAATATCACTAAGCTGACAAATATCATCTACAGATCAGCTTTGAACTACAAGGTGCTCAAAACAGTTTTGAGGTGACTAGCTGAGATGGTCCAGTCTCAAGGACTACTTGAGTGGGGACTTGGGATAGACCCTGAACTTTGGCTTTGTACACGGACTGGATAATAATGAAGGATATAGTTACCTTTCCTAGAATTTGACAATTAACCTAAAATTTTTCTTTCAGGATAAAGATAACTTCACCCATACCCAGCAGGAAGCAATTTTAAGAATATGACACCCACATTGCCAAAGAAGTGGTGTGGGGCAGGTGGTTTTTTGGTTCTTTTAATGGGTTTTGGGTCTGGGATAATTTTCAATTGTTTAGGGGGGTTGGTTACAAGTTGTTGTCAAGGGTTAGGAAAAAGGCTAAGCAAAGGAGATTAGATTTAAGGTTCTTGTTTAAAAAAAAAAAAAAAAAAGAAAAGAAAAAGACAATTAGTAGTTTTAAATACTTTACATTATTACCAACTATTAGGATATAAAGAAATGAAAGTTAGTACTTAGACATTACAATAGAAATTGTAGTCATATTAGATATGTTTTAAAAATTGAGCAGATATATTTTAGACAGGTCATCTTCAAACCCTTCAGAGATCTAACGAATATGGCATTTAAAATATTTTAATAACTTAGAAATTTTTCTTTTTTGAGACATGTCAGCTCCTGGCAGTACCAGTCTACTTCAGAGAAAATATGGGCATTGAAGAAACTGCATATGGAGTTAATTTTCATTGTGGCAAGGGTTAGCCACTGGACAACAAAGTATCCTCAAATCAATAGGACAAAATGGACAGACAGAACACGAAACAAAGGACTACTGATTCTTGCCAAAACAAGTGTGGTTGTGGCTTTGTCAAAAGGCATCTTCTGAGGCCAGGACAATGTGGCACCATCCCTGAAGTCACCTTCACGGTCTGGAAGAGGTGCAGTGCCCTTTTCTTTGAGGGCAGCTGAACAGGCAGTGGGCCGATGGCTTCTGTTGTGCAATGGAACAGCAACTGAAAGCTCACGCCTCTCAATAGTAGACTGGCATTTAATAGAGGGATGTGGAGAAGGGCATGCTTAGATGAAGCCATATATACACAGCCAAGAAGAATGGACAGCTGAATTCAAAAACCATCAACAATTTCCAGAATTTAAAATCCTGAATCATGACATGACACTAGTGGAATTCAGGTGTTTCTGGTACATGGACTGCTCTCACCCAGTGTGAGGTTGAACTGTTGACCTTGTGTACAACCTACTTCACAAATGAGTCTGTCAGATACCATAAGCCTATAGGCTGAAGATGATGCCCCAACACTGTGGAGAAACCTCAGGTGACTGTCCAGGCAGCTGGCTGTTTCTGTCAACTCACAAAATTTTTGGAAGCTGCTTTTGTGCACTTCTTGTTTTTATTTTTGTTAGCTAATATTATTTCCTTCTTGGGTCTCTGAGGGAGTTGAGGATTAGTTAGTTATAGTTGAAGATTAATTAGGATAGAAAGTGAATTAGATACATTTTGGACTTACTAAAATGGGATAGATAAGGGAATTATTTTCTCTGATTTGTCAAATACAAATGGACTAGACATCGTTTAGGTATTTGTTACTTGTATATATTGTATATAGTTATTGTACTTTTGTATATAGTTTTTCTTTTTTTAGTTATAACCTTTTGCCTTTTTTCTTTTTATTAAAATAGAAAAGGGGAAATGTGGTGATATTTTATTTGTACTGAAATGTTATTTTAATTTTATGTTAATAAATAAAGTTGCCCTGGGGTCAGAGCTATTAGAGCCATAGTAAGAGCGTGGTGGTTAGAAGAGCTAGGTAGATTTCTGTGTGTTCAGGGATACAGCCAGTATTGGAGACATACGCCTTTAAGACCTGGAGGGCGGTACTTACAGGCAGTGATGAGGCAGTCATGTGGTTGGGTTTACAACCAATGAGAAGGCAGAACAGAAAGATTATTTAAACAGGGACACAGGAAGTACCTCCCTCTCTCGGGGAAGCTAGGAGCACTGCAGGAGGTAAGATTTTATCTCTGAGCTCTGACCTCTCGGCTTTTCTCTTTTACCTTGGCTCTGTGTTTCTTATTTTAATAATACGATTGGTTACATCTACAGTTAGGTAAGCTGGATGAGGCAGTGCTGGACAGCTCATCCTGGTAGTGACCATGAGGGAAAGCTAGGGAGCTGACCAACCCAGCTACCACTGAGGCCCAGAGCCAGGGCTAGGAGTTGGCCCACCCTAACACCCATCAAGTCTGTCATGGAGCATGTAAAGGTGACTGACTAACCTACAGATCCAAAACAGCAGGATCTCCATGATGCAGGACAACAGGATATCCATGAGGAGCCCCAGTGAGAGCCCATTCTCATTGGTAGAAACCAGAGGTCTTGAGCCGGGTCAAAGACTCGTGATTATGAACACTTCCAAGAAAAGATGAACAGACTAAAGGGTAAACTGTGTGTCTCAACAGGTCACACTACAGTTACCATTCTTCTTCTGCTTCTTGGTTTTTTTTTCTTTTGATATTTTTATTTTTGTTTTTTTTTTTATTTTGTTTAGTTTTTGGTTTTTCTTTTAAATTTGGTTTTGTTTTGGCGGGAAAGTTTCAAGAGTAGAGGGCAGACGAGAGGGCACAAGGACATAAGTGGGATCTGAATGAACGCATGATGTGAAAATCCACAAAGAATCAATAAAACTAAACACACACACCCACACACATACACACTACATATAAAATAATCACCACAAATATATACTTGCTTTCAAACTATGTATAGATTTCAGAGTTTGAACATGAATGAGTGAAAACACCTCCATCTAAAATAGTTTCAAATATCAGGGCAAACTAATCTTCAATCATGAACAATTATTGATTGGGTTTGTTGGCACATGCCTGTAATCTCAGCACTAGGAGTCAAAGGCAGAAAAATTGCCACAAATTCAGAGCTGGCTTGGCATATGTAACAAGATCCAGATCATCCAGGGGCTACATGGTGAAAACAATTGTGTCTCAATAAAGCCGAAGCAAACAACCAACCTCATTCTTCATCACAATGGCACACCCTAACTATTCTCAATCATGCAATGTAAATAATCACAAACTACACACATTTTCCTTGATTTTGGCATATTGTTCTTATGATGACTCTTGCCTTTCTAAGCCTCTTATGAGCAAAATCTCTTTCCAGGTAATACTTCAAAACAAGAGCACCTTTTCATAGAGAGTAATTTTAAATTAAACTTTAAAATAATTTTGAGTATGGTCAAGATAGTGATAAACACAATTTATGTAATTGTGTGTGATAGCATATCATTATTCAAAAACAGCTCAAACATGGATTATTCTTCTAAAGTTTTTATATATACTGTGATATGTAGTGGAAATGTCACTCCAAAAGTACTTGGCATCCTTTTCATTGAGATTGAAGAGTTTTTCACAAAACACTTATTTTGTGAATTTGAATTCAGAAATAATCATAATTGAAAAGAGCCAGTTGTCATTTTTTTTATTCATGAGTTATTTTACAATCACTAAACATTCACTCTTTAGTAAGTTGAATTCATCAGTTTATTTTATGTACTGAATATACATTTTGACTACAAAGATATTCCAAACTCCCTAGCTTATCATCAAATTAACACATTGAACAATTCACATCAATTTCATTTGCACAATTCTTAGTGTTTCTTTATGAATTTGATGGTATAAATTGAAAACAAATGAACCTGGGTAGAGAAACATTGTATTGTTTAAAATAATTTGTTGAATGATATAATAAAAACATTAAGAGAAAATGATCACTTTTGCTTTTAAAGCTACACAAAAATATTTTTTTTAAAAACTACCAACAAGAAAAGAAATTCCATTTTTCATGAGTTATTATCATGACCTTTACCATGCATGGTTTTGAAATGGATTTCAAGTCTTGAAGAATCCCACTTTTATGATTTGACTAAATCACATATAAACTTGAATATAAATGGAATCATTATATGATATGTTGAAGACAGAAATAAGCATTGATGATAACTATATTTTCATTTTCAATAGATAATATATTATGAATATTTTGATGAATGAATATTATGAATTATTGATCAAGAAGCATTTCTGGCAATGTAAAGAAAAACATTCTTCACAAATAATGTGATTAAATAAATCAAATTCAAAAAGCTGCTCTATGTGTTAAATTTATGCAGTAATTCAACTTGGTAATTCATAATGCTAATATGAAGACACTGTTTCTTTAATTTATGTTCAGTGGACAACAGAAAAAAAGATGGATGCAGCTACTCACAGTGTGAATGGGATGGAGATTATGACAGCAAAGATTTTATATGCAGCTTATTCAGAAAGAACACACAATGAGAGCTGCTTGGGAATAAAATTAAAGAAATAAGCTCATAATTGAAACAATTACAATTTGTCTCATACAAACAAGAATAATTTTAGTATAGCATTACTCCTTTACACCACAATGAACAGGCTTATGTAATTAGAAATAATTCAAATTTAAGTGAGTGTGCTGTAAAACCTATTTGTACATGGAAAAACTCCAATCAAATCATTCTTTTTAGTATCAAAATCCAAAATAAATTGAAAGTCCATTTAGGTAGTCTATTCTGGCTACCAAAACAAACATACTACAGATGATGTGATTTTTACCAACAATGATTTATTTCACACATATATGTATAGGTTTGAACATATATATTCTTAAATAAAACCTGCTCAGCCTATAGAATAGTATTTGTATGTACGTTTTCATAGCTAATCATTTGATACTAGTTAATCAATTGGTGTTCACTTCCTGAGTAGAATCTACAACCATACCTTTAGTAAAGAAACATAATCCCTAACTATATTCTAAATATTTGTCCTTATACCCACACATAAATGCAGTCTTCATCTCTCATCAAGAAACATCAATTTGTAACTGATGGAGACTTGCACATAAAACCTAAATCTAAATGTAGAGTTGTGGAGCCTGATCTCATTGGAAATATCTACAAAACAACACCCTCAATTAAGGCTCAGCAATCTTTCTGGAAAGGATGTTGGGGAGATTTTAAAAGCCAGGGGATGAAAGATTTGCTTTGAGATTGTGTCTCTTAGTAATGTCAGAAGCAACACAAAGTCTCACCAACATGGCTGTCTAAACATAAACTGACAAAAACAGAAATTTCCACACCTTCCTTGTCTGCTCCCTCTTGAGTTCATGATATTTTCTTCTATAATTGTTTAATATCTAATACTATTTTATTATGTATAGCTAGAGAATATATGCTTATATGTTTACATAATACGTAGTGAAACCAACAAGTATTGCCCATGTGTCCAGGTGCTCAGAGTTGTCTATCTAGGCATCAGATTTTGTCCCTCAAGAAAACTGGCCCTTATTCCCTCAGCAGTCTTAAAGTTTTTGAAAAATAATTCAGCACTTTAAGGGTATTAGTATTATTCACACAAGTAAATAAGTAACGATAAGCAGCTTCATCATGAATCATCACTCTGCCTCTCCTTGACATATCAATATATCTACCTTCTTTCAATTTCAAAGGAATTATTTAAAAAATCCTAAAAACTTTTATTGTTCTCTAAAACCAAAAACTCAGTTATTATTCTGATCAAATGTAATTTGATGTATTAATATATTTTGTTTGCTACTTTGACTATTTAATATTTAAAACTTTTTGACACTGATGAGAGATTTTTCTTAAACCTAAGCATTTTACTGCACAGAAATTTTGGCTGTTAGCTTCTCAGGTATTTTTGCTCTTCTAACTTTATCTCCATTTCCCTTTTCAGAACCATAGTGATCTCTGGAGGGCTTGCTCAGGTCATCTCTTGCTGTCTAATCTTGAGGTAACTCAAGTACTAAAGATCTATGTGCATCCCTTTGTCTGATTTCTTTCAATCACCGGAAGTCAATGCTTTTTAATCTCCCTTACTCTGAATTCCCACCCTGACCCTTTCCAGTGACTCAATACACAGTGAGCACCCTATCCTCTGTTTTCTATTATTCTAAAATAAGTATCTCACTCCTTCTATCCTTTTTTTTTATTTGAAACACATTTCTCATACTTATGTCTTAATTGGTCCACTTATTTTTCAGATCCTTTTGGACAAAGATCATCTTACATTTAGGGCTTTCATATACTTCCATAGAATTTTATATTTGTGCTTTGCCTTTTATAAATACAAGAGAGTTTGTTATTGTTTAACCTTCAGCTGTCTGTGTGTGTTAATAATAAGGACTGCCAATTTATCATCTATATTTTGCCCCGGCCAGCAGGGCTTCAATGGTTTCTCGACCACCCTAACGACGGAATGATAGGGACAGGAGACGCAAAGGAAATACACCAAGACAAGGTTCTGATCAAGGTGCAACTTTATTTTTCTCCAGGAGGGTTTATATAGTCCTGCAGGGGGCGGGTGTGTGCGGGGGGGGGGGGGGGGGCGGGGCAGGAAGCTGTTATCTGCAAAGGGTGAGGCAAGCTAACAGGATGTTTGTGTAGGATGTTTATGCAGGATGTTAACAGGGTGAAAAGGTCAAGGGCTCTGACTCAGTGTCCTATCGCTAGGCAACCTGACTGTAAGATGACCTAGTTCCCTGTCTTATTGGGGTCTGTATTTTTCCACTAACTAGAGATTCTGTCCTTGTCCCTGACAATATTTAATAAAATTAAAATTAAAATCAACTAAAACTTTAGTAGAAACAGAGTGCTAAGTATATCTATAAAATAAACTCTTTCCAACTTGTCAAAAATTAAATGCTATCTGCTAAGTGTATTGAATCTTCAATAGTTGAGCAAGGCTTAGAAGGCATTCAAACGAGCTTTAAAACAATCATTTCTAAGGTGATATAACATATACCAAGGAGCATATTAAACCAATACTTTAAGTTAACATTTCATTTTATGTATTATACATTCAGAAACATTTAGAGTCAACTTTTTAAAATATTGGTTTACGTTTATTGTATTTGTATGAGTATTTTGTCTACATGTAAGCATTATACTACATGCATGCCTGGTGCCCTCAGAGACCAAAAGAGGATGTCAAGTTCCCCGGAACTGGAGTTGTAGAAAGTTTAGAATTGCTGGCTAGATTATTAAAACTGAATCTAGATTATCTGTAGTAACAGAAAGAACTCTTATCCACTGAAGCCCATTACATAAAGTCCAGATTGATCAGCAAACCCAGTCTTGATCTTGTCTCATCATACTCAAATTTGTACAGAGCTTGAAATGTTCAGAATGTCACCATTGTGCTTAAGTTCCAGTACCATTATTTGACATAAATTTATTTTACAATAGAAACAGAAAACTATTGGCATGTGAGATAAAAAGAAAACATCATTACTTAAACAAAGTAGATGATTTTAATAGAGAATTTTAAAGATTTAGATTAGCAGTTTAATAACAGTTCTAGGATGGAGTTCCAGTTGAGTCATAGATTTCTGTTTAATATGCAGAGGACCCTGAGCCCACTGAAAAATTATGGCCTTGCAAATTTATGTATTCAAACTTGTACCAGGTTCCTGATTGATTTACCTCATCAAACTGTTGGGTTTCATTTAGCAATATTTTATAGTAGTTAGCAAATGGAGAAAGAAAGGGAGGAGGAAGGCAGATCATCTAAAGGGAAAGAAGGAAACATGGAACGTAGAGTACCGTAAATCTCTATTCCCAGGCTGTGGTTACTCAAACGGCTCCAGAATAAACTATCTTTTAGTCCCTTATGGATAAGTGCTCTGGTGTTGTTTGTTTTGTTTTGTTTTTGTTTTTGTTTTTTTTGTTTTTTGCATCAACAATTATGTCACTGTGACATGAGGCTAAAAGAGTGATCTCCATTTCACTGGAGGAATCATCTGAATGGAAACCAGTTACCTCCTCCGTGGACCAATGAGTCCAGACTATCTGGAGTTATTTGTTCCTGAACTTTCATTTAAAATTGTTTTCTAAATTTTGTAATAGCAATAATAATGTTAGGATTAAAGTGTGTTATAAAAGGTTGTTTTAAAAATTAATATGATTGGCCGGGCGGTGGTGGCGCACGCCTTTAATCCCAGCACTCGGGAGGCAGAGCCAGGCGGATCTCTGAGAGTTCGAGGCCAGCCTGGGCTACCAAGTGAGCTCCAGGAAAGGCGCAAAGCTACACAGAGAAACCCTGTCTCGAAAAACCAAAAAAAAAAAAAAAAATTAATATGATTATAACTAAGTAAAAATAATTTAAAGGTCACAAAATACAAGGTTGATTAAATACCATTAGATAAACTTAATGCTTGATTATCTACAATATTTTCTTAAGTGATGATTTGTTCTTTGTATCCTTTTGCCAAATGACCATTTAAAAACTATTATTAAATTTTAGAGATTTTTTTAATGCTTTCTCATTGAACAACATCTTTGCCTTTGGACAATCAATCATTTCTTTAATCATAAAATATTCTGTTAGGAGAATGATACCTACTTAGAATATTCCTACTAAATTACATAGTGATTTTAAGCTTACTTTGAACAACAAATATTAAAACTCGATTTTGAAATTATCTCTATTAGATTAAAAATAGTACATAATATTGTAAAAGACTTTTAAATTTTTCTATCTAAAATTCAAAATTAATTATAGAATTGCCTTGAAAAATAAAAACCAGGGGATTTCATCAACCAAATGAAAAAAATAGATGTCCTTTCAAAAAATCCATTTGATCGTACTTTAACCAGGAATTTCTGCCCAATTCCTAAGGAACAGAGACTTTCTCATTCATCTGAAAGCACTTTTATGTGGACTTCAAAAGAGAGCAAAAAGGTCTATATGGAAGGTTTGGGAGGAGGAAAACAAAGTGGGAAATTACGTTATTATATTTAATGATACAAATAAAACAAATTATGTAAGAACAATATTTGTGAATTTGGCAAGATTGTTTAGTGGATAAATGTGCATGGTACACTGAGTGAAGACCTAAGTTCAGCTGGCAACCACATGGAGGAGGGAGAGAACTGATACCCACAAATTGAGCTGTGATCCCCATAAGGGAGCTCAAACTACCACATGCACCCAAATTATAAAGCATAGCACATACATATACACAAAATAAATGATACAAGCAATAACTTTTAAAATGAAATAAAAGCATATATTCACCTGTCTTCCTTGTGGTCATTGTCATCATATTATTGCAAATCTCAACCTTGGTGTATGTTCTGTTTAAGACCAGTTTTGAACTGTGCATTTCATAACATGGCATTTAGTTAGTTTCACAGACATATTTGCTCATATCATCCCTGACTCAACATGGATGAAAAAATCAAACTGTCTTCAAAAAAATTTTAGAATGTCTCATCAAATAGCATCTTTACTTCTTAAAAATAAAAACAGTGATGAAGACTTGGTCACTATCTTACTTAATTCATTTTAACTATAATCAATATAGTAAAGGAAAATTAGAAAAGCCTGAAATCTGAGGCACAGAACATTTTGTCAAATCATGTTAAAATAAAAGTGAATTCTTTTGGCAGTTAATTAAAAGTTTAGTGAATGTGTGTACCATAGCCAATGACATATGAACTTCAAAAGAGTCACAGTTGAATAATCATTCAATTGATTGTGTCCTGGAAATAAATAAAGCTAGTGAAAAAAAGTTCTAGAGTATAGGAAAGCACATTGTAATAATTACTATTTACATATAAAAATATACAAGTATACACTTTCAGAAAGTTTAACCTTTATGTAATTAAAAAAAAAGATGCAATGGACACAGTTCATCCAAATATAGGTTTGTTTATTCATTATGTCCATGGCATTCCTGACACCTAGTTCTCCAACACGAAATTCTGAAGTTAGTAGAAGTGATTCCAGTCTCATCATCTGAGATCACTTGACCTTGAGCTTGCTATTTAATTAGCATACCAGGCATCTGTGATGGGTGAGGCAAATAACATAATAAAAATTTTAGCATAGTGTTAGAGGGCAGCTCTGACCTGTCAAAGTGTTCTTGAGGGGAAGAGTGTAGAGTGAGAAAATATTAGATAGACATATAGGCCTAGATGAAGAGAAAGACAAGAGACACAGGATAGCTTCAGATGGCCCTGGGTCAATACCCAGTTCCCTCAAGTTTTATTCTAATGGGCTTTTTATACACTACCAAGCAAAGAGGCAAAAGACCTCCCCCTTTCAAAATCAAAAGCTCACTGCACAGACAAGTGTAGACCCTTCAAAACACCTGGTAAACACACCTTTGGCCAAATCATCCTATTATGCAGCCCTGCTGGGTAAAGCAAGCTCAGACTTTCTGACCTTGAGTAAGGCCTTACTAGGGAGCCTCTGTGGACCCCCACAGCACACTTTCTGATACATAGTGTACTTTATGTTCCATTTTTATACTTATTCCATATATTTTGCTACCCACTACATGATGTCAGGACCTGTCTCAAGGAAATGAGAGCATGATAGGGTTAAAGAAAAACAAGTAAAAATGGTCATATAATATAAAATAAATTATAAAAATATACAAATGTTCAGAAAAATGTATCAGAATATTTTGGGCATAAAATAATTTTTGCTAAGCCTGTCTAATTTATCCACTTAAACTATTTTTCTATTGTTCTTCCTAGAAACAGTTAAACATAACTATCATCTTTTCATATCTCATAGGGTTCTTTGTATTTTATCTCTTAAGAGAAATATAATCTCTCCAATGTCTCATTCATCTTGATGAGACCAACACACAGAAACTCTCCAAGCATGTCTAATATGTCCATATGTGTGCCTCATGGTAATTAATAGGCAACTTAAGTATTGGTTGATTTGAATAGTACCCTTTACTAGTAGAAAATCATAAGCTATTTGGTAACATTTAGATACCAAAAATGAAATTAACATTATTATTACTACTGTTTTCAATTAAATATCTGTGTTAACCAGTGTATAGACTATAACCTCAAATTAAAATAAGTTACTCTAACAAAGTCCTAGATTAAAAGAAATTTTCTATTCAATAAAAGAAAAGTTTAATCAGTTTAATTTTTATGACTTTTTCTCTTATTTTTTCCTACTATTGTGTTAGAATAAGTATCCAGCTACCTTCGTGTAAATTTCTGTACATTCCTCTCCCAGACTGAGGTGGTTATTTTACCTTCATATCTCAGTTACTCTATCCTTTCAGAAAACATAGACAAGCAATTCTTCTCCATGTGGTACATGTTGAATTAATGCAATTCAATATAAACTTCATTCCATAAGCATCCCATGACCTGTTTCCCATCTTTAGAACCTATAAAAATTTCTTGCAAATTCATTTTCTTATCCCACACCTGTGAGGCTAAATTTCAAAGGCACTTGACATGACAAAAGTTGACACACTGGAACTATTAATTTATAAAAACATAAAAAGAATTGACTACTGAGTAAAATTAAAGAACATATTACTAACACTTATAATCAAGATATGATGAAAGTGTACTGTATTTTGTGACATGGGTCTGCAGCTGGAACAGATACGTGGAAACTTTCCTTTCTTGACTGTCAAAAAGATTTTAACTTTACCTGAGTATATTCTACAGAAAAACGTCAGTCTTCTACTTTCACTAGAAGATGAGTCATCATCATATTATTCAGATCACATATTCCAGGGCCTCTAATTTTTACACTCTCCTGTCATCTTTTCATATGTATTAGTGAATAAAAGGCTATAGAATAATGGGAGAACCACAATAAAATGTCATTTAAATTTTCCTCTCCTGGTAAAATAAATCAATATATAGGGTGAAGTTTGTTTTGTTTCTTTCAAATAAATTTTCTCCAATTTTAGTAGGTCACTCTAATTAACAAATAAAATCCTAATTCAGCTTAAAAGTAGACCTTTAAAACATTTGGTACATTGATAATGTACAGCAATCACATGTCTAATCCTAGAAAAAGCATGGTGTTTTTGTTATATAGTGTTACACAATCTGTGCTATTATATCCATAGCGATGACACAGAGGACATATTAGCAGCCTGGCTGTATCTGCTCCTCTGCAGGATTTCACACATGGCAGATTGCAAAGTGTCATCACAGAATACTGTCTTATATGCCACTGCCATTATCACACAGTAACCACTGTGCTTAGGAGAGTTTCCATAGGGCTGTATTTCAAGTAGGATTCACAAGACAGAACCAAACAAATATTAATAGCATTTTATACATTTTAATCACTAATTTTAGTAAATATTGTACTTCAGGAATTTCTATTTTAAATGTTTTAGTTCAGGCTCAAATTGATATTAAAATTAGTGAAGGGAACATCATACGTTTACCACCCATAGAAAATATTAAACTATCCTTTTCAAAGTGAGTTGCTCACTTAAATCCAGATATGTTATTCTTCAGCAAACAATAAAAGATTTCTTTGTATGTTTTAAATTTATCCCATTGAAATCAGCACAATCTAAAAGGTCTTCTGGGGAAATTGAGATAATTATTTTTGTGTCAGTTCATCTCCAAAAAAGGTGTACAAGGGCACTGTCAGAGAAATAGTGAGAAATTTATTAGCAACAATTTTGTTCCAAAGAGTTTATGAAGAAATCATCATAAAATTTTTTTTCATTTCTTCCAATCATTTTAGCAATAATTCCTACTGCCCCCTGCTGCTTCCCCACAGAACTACACCATTATTTTCTTTCAACATTTACATAAATTATTGCCGTTGAGTAATTAAGAATAATGATGAAAAATGTACTCATTAATATTTAAAATTCTGTACATGCCAAATTCTAGTCCTTCAGTGCCTTTGATTACTGCCTTTTGTGTGTTACCAAGCAATTTAATCTCTCCCCTTTGTCCTAGAAGACATTGATATTAAATAAATCCCAAACTGGTAGAAACTTAGAGAGGACAATTCAAAGGATGAATGGCTTTGGTATTCTAGGGCAACTGAGTAAGATTCATAGGATACAGCTGAAGTATGGGCTCAGTGCTGGTCAGACAACACCACCAGTGTTTGCATGTGTACATGTGGAATATTTTCACATAAATAACGAAGGCAGTTTCCTTTATAAATAATATAATTAACATAAAATATTACACAAAAACAATGTGATTATATCTACTCATTTTTATTATTTTCTAGCTATTTGAGCAGATTGTTCAAACACAAGAGGATGTTTGTAATATTTGAAAGATTTATGTACATTTTTCCTCAGCACTTGGAAAACAAAGATTGTTTAAACTAGACCATTTTTTTTTAAAGAAAATGTTATTCAAATTCAATCCACTAGAGTACATTTCAAAAGATGGAGTGGTTTAGCAAATTCCTGCTGATGCTTTCAACAATTAAGATGCAAGTGGGATCGTTATTAAAAATGACTTTCTAGTAGGACCTCAAGGAGTCAGTGGCCAATTTTAAATTGAGAATACGGTCATGTATTCTCTCTTCACTCCAAATTAATAATCACAAGAACAGTGCTGTGCTTGCTAACTGAACAAATTCAACACTTGTTATCGATGATCTTCTCGATTCTGTGCTTAAAATACCTCCAGCTATTTCACTCAGGAAACATTTTGGAACACGTTAAAAATACATACTATGGGATTGCAGACATGGGTCCATGGTTAAGGGCTCTCTTTGTTGTTCCAGCGGACCCAGTTATGTTCCTAGCACCCATGTTTTGTGGCTTACAACTATCTCAAACTTCAACTTCAACTGATCCAGCACCGTACTTTGGCCTCTCCTTGGGCTAGAGATGCTGCACTAATTTGGTTTATATTTACATATATAAAGTGAATAGTTAACAAAAAAAAATAAGAATTAAAAAAGACCCCTCCCTGCTGTGGATATCTCTCTGTATAAATAAACACTGATTGGCCAGTAGCCAGACAGGAAGTATAGGCGGGACTAACAGAGAGAAGAATGGAGAGAACAGGAAGGCAGAGGGAGACACTGCCAGCCACCGCCATGACAAGCAGCATGTGAAGATGCTGGTAAGCCACGAGCCACGTGACAAGGTACAGATTTATAGAAATGGATTAATTTAAGATGTAAGAACTAGATCGCTAGAAGCCTGAGCCATTAGTTCAAATAGTTTAAATAATATAAGCGTCTGTGTGTTTATTTTATAAGTGGGCTAATGGACTGCTGGGGCTTGGCAGGTCCTGGAGAGAAAACTCTCCAGCTACATCTCCCCTAAAATCAAAGCCTCCCAAAAGATAATAATGTATCAGTAGATACCACTTGTAAAAGAAACACTTACTTCCCTTTTATCTTTTAAGGTTATTTTATAAAAATGGTTGTCACAACTTTTAAATTGTATGCCTTATAAAAAGCAAATGTTAAAAATAACTTTCATTGTTCTGGGTGTGGTGGTGCATGCCTTTAGTTCCAGCACTTGGGAGACAGAAACAGGCAGATCTCTGTGAGATGGAGACCAGCTTGGTTTACCACCTAAGTGGTAGTCCAGTTAAGTCAACACAGTGAGACCCTGTTAAAAAATGTAGCTTTCTTCAAGTTTCTTCTTTGATAATTTTACACATGGATATAATGCAGTCTGGTTACCTTGATCCTTATATTTTTTTTTTGCAAGTCTCCTTCTCACATTCATGCTAAAATTGTAAAGAAACTCTCAGATTAATAAGGGAACATTTATAGATATAATATATAAAAATCAATTTTTATTTAAGTCAAATAATTGCTACATAGCGATTACATAAAATGATAAGGAACTATCAAAGTCCAGAGTAAAGGCCTTAGCAAGGAGTTATGTAAATTTTATTTTTAGATAAATACAATTATTATTCATCTCTTCTTGAGGACAGTGACTGCACACCTATTTCATGCTTTATCACTCTGTGGTTGAGGTTTTCTGTTGAAATTAAATGGAGTGATAGCAATGCACGTACTATCCCCATCATTTAAATATATGCACAAGTTTGACTTTGCCTGTATTCCAGTTCAGAAAAGATAAAGTAGGTTAAAGAAGCAATAATCTGCAATTCTGTAATATTTACTCAGTGTTAAATTTGCAGGGGACTTTGGCTAATATTGGCTTAATGAGTACAATGTTCATTGAGCAGGTAAATGTTCCTTGGATACTAGATGGTTAATCTATGTAGTTTTAAAATTAATTCTAAGCACTTTGGATTATTCTTTCCTATATGCACAAGAAAATTATATATAAGTATTTAATTTCCCCTGAAGTATCAGTTTGTAAACTTTGATCAAAATATAATCACATGAATTACAATTTTACAATATGACACATTAAATAATCACAAAGGAAGACTTTGTGTATGGTATCCAATAAAGATTTTGGGAAATCTCTAGTGGGGAAAGGAATATTTCATTGGAACATGTGAAAGGAAAAATTGTTATTCTCATAACCATTAAGAGTAATTATAGGAATGTTTACATAAATGTACCATGAACCTAAAATTAGAAAGATGGCATTCTTCTGTCTTTTCTACCCTGTATTACCATGATCTATAAGAAGTTACACAAATAAACTGTATCATCTGACCTTTTGCTGCAAATGCTGAGCAGGCTTAGTAGTTTAGGGAATCATTGTCACATATTTCATTCAGTATTATTAGTCTCCTTTAGTGTTCCACCTCCAGCCTCATCCCTTGTTGTGTAAGCCAAATAAACTTAGAAGAAAAGAAATGAGGCTGCAGTGACAATTCACCTTACCATGAGAAAACAGAAGACCAAAAGGGACTGCAGCTTGTGGAAGTGGGGACTGCAGCTTGTGGACTTGGGTACCTATTAACACACAGGAAAGAGGACACTCGGGGGAAAGCGTGTTTCTCAGAGATAACTGTGGAAATGGACTTTTCCTAACAATGATAAATACAGATATGGAGCACTAGATATATTAATTTGGTTGTCTTTATGTAGATACGTGATAGATGATAGATGTATGAGAAATTCATAGCTTATAGACAAATGGTAGATTGTTAGCCAGGATCCCCTGAGGAAACAGAACCAATAAACTAACTTGTGGTTCACGTGTTCCTGGGAGCTTAAGCATTCTTTCCATCTGCTGTCTGAAAGTTAGACAATCTAGAGAGGAGGTGGAGATGAAATCATCTAACTCATGTCTCAGTATGCTGATCTGAGAACCCAGGCCAAGGTGGAGAGCTGGTACTTGTGTTCCAAATTGTTTTTGTTTACAGATGGGCTAGGATCCCTCACATTAGTGTGTGAGATAGTGTTTACCGAGTCTATCCACTCACCCTCTTTTTTCCTCCAGAAGTACCCTCCCAGATACACCACTAATAATGTTTTCGAGCTACTTAGGCATCTCTAGTTAAGCTGAGACCTAAAATTCACCAATAGAAAGATGAAAATGGTAAGTAAGCTTGGGATATTATCTGACTTAATGAAACTCAGAAAGTAAACTTTTATGAACAAACATGCCCCAGTTAGAAAGCAGCCAGTGAATTACACAGTCAAGGAAATATAAATAGATTTTAAAATGATAATTTAACAAAACGCTAACAATAACTCCAGGTTCCACTACAATGTTGCTGTGTTATTCAACCTGTTACATTAGTGGGATTGATTAAAGCAGACTGTGGTGAGATAGATCCACTGTGGTTTTCAGAGATGGCAGTCAGGTTGCAGCATCTATTCTGGATGTATGGGTCTCGCTGTCTCATCTCATAGATTTTCTCATTATTTAAATTATTTCTGTCATTGAATGGATTTTCACTTAACAGTAGAATCTCATTACACCTAATTGCAAGCAACCTGAGTTTTTACCTTTTGGAATAGGCTTGTCTCTTTACCCCTGACTAATCTTCTCTAAATTTCCACTTCATTTGCAATTCTCTTTTTGGTCACTGAGGATCTCCAAAATGAAGTCCAGTTCATTATATGCCTCATTATCGATATTACTGTGGAGCCATTATTGTCATTTACTCCAATGACCTTTGGTGTCTCGAATTCAGTCTTATTCAGAAGAACCTGGGAAAGAGTACAGCTAGATGAATTGGACCACGTTCAAGGCACAGAATGGTTTTCCTCTGATAGACATTTTATCCCAGGGCTCTCGAAGAAGGACAGCTGTGATGCTAGTCAAATGTTTCCCTTTTATTTTTCCTTAGGGCCATAAGGATTTAAATAACATTTCTTTAATTATGTGTATTTGGTTATCATAGGCTTGCTTGATATGCTTTTATTCTTTGTATGAAGCAAAACCTAAGGGAGTGAAAAATATTAAAACTCAGATTATATCTCAAAAACTTGAGTAGTAGGGTCTTATTCTAGGTTTCCACTCATCATTATTCCTTTCTTCATTTAAAAAATCTATTTCCTGTTTAAGAATTTCAGAATAGACAAACAAAATATTTGATGATCCTAACTACAGCAGTTCAAATTAATAGGAAATGATTGTGTGATCTCAACAAAAATTAAAGTTCTAAACATAAATGCCAAGGATTTTTTTAGAATTATATCATCTTGTCGATATTTGATATAAATACAGAAAGTAATCAGATATTTAAAATTATATATCTGGTGTTACCAAATGCTTCATCATTTTCCATTACTAAAGGTGGTGCTTGAGAGCTGATGCAACGGTTAAGAGCACAAAGTGCTCTTTCAGGGGATCTGTGTTTTGTTCTCAGCACCAACACAGAGTGGCTCACAACCACCTGTGATATCAGCTCTAAAGAAATCTAGTTCTCCTGGCTTCTGCAGAAACCAGGACACATGTACACATATTCACACACACATACACCAATATAACAAAAGTAAATCCGAAAGTATTAAATATTCTTACCATTATAAACACTTCTCACAGCTGTCAGCTTTAAGCCTTGGTGTGCTATAAACTCTTACAAGAATGTTCTAATTTCAAAATTTAATCTTAGCAACAATAGAAGTAAATTATATTCATTATTTTTTCAACTTGAAAATATACAAACCAACATCTTTCTAACAAAATTATGTCATCAGAGCCTTATAATAAATGGAGTTCCAAAATATGAATGTTTAAAGTAACTTTTGAAACAGAAAAGTAACACTAAAATTTCTTTAATATTTTAGTTTTAAAAGTAAGGTTAAGAGATGCTAAATACAGAAAGGGAATTTCAAAGCCAGGTTACCATAAATACATTTCTCCATACAATCATTTTCATTTCATATATAGCCCAGTATACATAAAACTTTCAGGTCGTTGAATTTAGGCAAACTATTTTCAGACTACAAGCTTCTGAGCTACCTCTTCTAGCACATTTGTTCTAGAAAACTCTGCTTCTTGGAGATGTTAATACACTATACTTAGGAACATATTTCTTTCATGCCTGAAGCAATCTCCTTCAAAAATATTTATGAAAAAACTTTCTCTCTCCCATTATTTCCAGGAGGAAGAAATTTAACCTTAGTGAGCACTGATTAGCAAACACTGCTAAAGGAATCCCATGGAGATACTTCCTCCTGCTGTCTTGTGGAACACTGACAATTATTATTAGTGTATATAAGTGTGCATGTATGTGTTTGTGTACGTGTGTGTGTGTGTGGTGTGGTGTGTGTGTGTGTGTGTGTGTGTGTGTGTGTGTGTGTGCAAAACATGCATGGGAGTGTAGAGGTCAGAGGACACATTCCAGGGGTTTGTTTTCTCCTTCCACCATGTGAGTCCTGGGGATCAAACCCAGGTTGTTGGGTTCAGTGGAAGCTTTACCTGTTGAGCTGTCTCACTTTTAAGCTGGCTCTTACTGTACAGTTCAGTTGAGAACACTTGGATTTGTTCAGGTGATTGACACTGAGCTCAGTTTCTTTCTTCTCATGCTGTTTTAAAGGCTTCCTTTCTGGTCTTACCAAGTACATAGTTCAATTCCTCTTTAATTATTCAAGAATCAAACAACATGAATGTTTCATTCACTTCATGATTATACAGAAAGAAATCAAATTTGATGAGATGGCTTAGTATGTAAAGGTACCTGTCTCCAAACCTGAGGATCTGAGTCCAGTCCCTGGAACCCTCATGGTGTAAGGAGAGGATCGGCTCCTTCAAGGTTTCCTCTGACCTCCATATTTGCACTATGGTGCACAAACCTACACACACACACAGCGAGAGAGAGAGAGAGAGAGAGAGAGAGAGAGAGAGAGAGAGGAGGGAGGGAGGGAGGGAGGGAGGGAGGGAGGGAGGGAGGGAGGGAGGGAGGGAGGGAGGGAGGGAGGGAGGGAGGGAGAGAGAGAAATGCTAAATACAGAAAGGGAATTTCAAAGCCAGGTTACCATAAATACATTTCTCTGTACAATCATTTTCATTTCAAAGACTGATGTTTTGACTAAAACTCTGAGAAGTCCAGCTCAAGCTATCTGTGATTAAATCCAAGTCCCCTAAATAAGTAGAGCTCTCTTCACAGTTGCCCTCTGTTTTCTCTTACACATTTGGTAAATAACATGATGTATCACTGGAAAATGTTTTGCACCAAAAACATATAAAATATTCTCTCTACAACTCTTACAATGTTCCTCACATTTTTTTTTCTTAAATGTTCATTTATTTCAACATTTTCACTGTAACAGAACATGTTTCTGATATGTTTTACACTTTACGGTTTGACTTCAGAGCAGGGAACAGCTTATTATTTGGTAGAATGATATGCAGTCACGATTGAACCAATCTACAGAGACTCAAGTTAACTCCAGCTCTTTTTCCCACTATGATATCTAGGGTGTGGTGACTTGGAAGACTGTGAATTGAGTACTGTGAATTGAGTGAGTAAAGACTGCCAGCATATTGACTCATTTTCAACTCTGCAGATGACTTTTTGGTGTAGAAGATGCTTCTGTAACTGTTTGTCTGCATGACTAATAACATTTTCCACTCTCCCAGTAATATAGATAGTGGTATCCGGTACCTCACCAAACTCTGGTGCATTGGTGTTACTTACAAATACTATGTTGGATTCAAATATGAAAATAAATAAAATAACACATTTGATAGTTTTGATATAGATTATTGAGTACTACTGCTGCTTGCCATTAAGCATGACAACCTGAATTGATGCAGGCATGTACTCGGTAAGAAAGGAAAACTGACTCCCACAAGTTATCCTCTGACACGAATGTACATACATGTACACACAGGCACACACATGCACCCATACATATAACCACATACACACGTTTATGAACATGTTCACACACACGGATGATGCACACGTGCACACATATACATAAATAATAAGCACAAAAATAATAAAATATACATCTTTTAGTATAAATCAAACACAAACACACACAACAGCAAATCGTTAAAGAAATCACATACAAAGATAAAGATGCTTTTCGACACCTCACTTTTTTTAAAAAAATTGCTTCTAAAACTGATTCAACAACAATGATTGCAAGCATATTGGTTCTGTTTTCAATTGCTGTGACAAAACACTGAGAAAAGTTACAATTTAGCAATGTTTAACTTTGTCTTTTGGTTTGAGCCAAATATAAAACATGACGGCAAAGAGGATATAGACTGGGGCCAGGAGTGGAGGTCCTGAGTAGCACTGGATCTACAGCAGAAGTCAGAGAGAAGTGAAAGTCGGTGCTCCTCTTTTTTCCCTCCTCTTTGACTTAGTTCTCCACCCCAGTGCATGGAACAATACTGTCCACATGCAGAGCAGGTCTTCCCATTGCTGTTAATCCTATGTAGAATCACCCTCAAAGACACACTCGGAGCTGCGTCCTGGAGGTAATGCTATCTTACCAAGTTGAAAAATCAAAACAGACCATTGCGATGAGCTATTCCCCAAATACAAAGATAAGACACGATACTGACAGGCATGCACTCTAGTAAGAACATAAGCAAAAGAACCCAGCTTTCTAATAATGTATATAGGAATTGAGGGAAGGGAAGATAATTATCAAAATATATTTAAATTTAAAATTGCTTTAAATAATAAAATATACAATAATAGGAAATTCATTTTATGGCCCAGATTTTAATTTTATATTTTCAACAGACAGGACAGGCAATACTTTCTATCAAAAAGGAAAATAAAAGTCTTAATAAAATTGTGTGGTTATACAAAATAGAAAAAGACCAACTACAGTGGAATGTGAAAAGTAATCACTAGTCAACCCCTTAGAGGAGTGGTATGTGTCCAGGTGAAGAATGGAGGGTAACTATTTCACATCAAGTAGCCACCAGCTCTGAAGATGTGAATGTGAAAACTAGTCACTGTAAAACACAGTAGTGCTCTAAGTCAAGGTCTTTCTACATGGGTAAACAGTTTAAGGATCACAAGGGAATTTAATACAATTATGATAATTTTGGTCACCACCTAAAACCTACTGAATCCAAAATTCTTGAGGGGAGGCATCCCAGAAGCCTACATTTTAACAAATAGCCTCCATAAAAATTCATGAATCTCCAAATATCTTGGCATGTGATTGAATGCCCATCATTACTGTGAGAACTTCTCAAGTTTCTCAGATTATTAGCTGTCTTTGAATCTTCTTTGGTCTTTGTACTCTGCCTTTTCACCTCTGAGGAGTTCCTTAGAAATGTTATATTTACGCTGTTCACAACAATTTGATACTACACTATTGAGAAAACATTTTAAATTATAAAAGCAAGGAAACATATTTAATACAGATGGAACATGACATCTTTAGATGCATAAAATATCGTTAACACAGAAAAGGGGGAAGAGACCAAAGGCATCCCTAGCAACAGTTCAAACATGCACAAGCATTTTTATTTTAGTAAAAGGATGGTTTGTTATGCTTCATTTGCAATGGGAAGATCTTTGAGTCCATCATCTGTGGTGTACTTCTTCACAAGAAACCGTTAGAGAAGGAAGTGTGCACACTAAAAGGATGGACAGAGTATATATTTTATGACTATTATTGCCAGGAAATACTGCCCAAGTGTGCTTCCTATGATAGAAGAATGCCCTTAAATAGAACATTTGTCAGGTGGATGAGAAGTCTGCTTAGAGTAGATTGCTTTCTTCCATTCTTTCCGTCAGTCCTCATCTCCTAGTGAGTGTCTAAGCACCCATGCCTCAGCCACAGCTGCATCTCTTTCTCTCAATTCTTTCATTTAAAATTCCCTACTCTTCCCCTCTTTTAATGTTTTCAATTTTAACACCTGCTACATTGTTTTAAATATTTGTTATTTTTTTACCTACATGCACACAGAAGCCTCTGCCACACTAATTGTGTAAAAGCCTCATCTAGAATTAAATTAGCATCCACTCAGCAGGGCAGCAGAGGACCATGTGATTGAAGAAGTGAAATGGATGTTTTATAAACTAGCTCCAGAAAAGAACCTTTACTACTTCAATAAACTTCAAAGGGTTGTTCAGAGAACACCTGCGACAGCCAGAGGAGGACAAAGAGGAAAGCAGGTATCAGGAAAGAGGATTCAAACAACAATGCCAAATGCCAAGTGCAGCATCACAGACACAAGCCAGAATTCGCTGCTAGAACAAAAGCTGTGAGGGAGTAGGGAAGTCAGGAAGCACTGAGGGAGGGAGGTGTTGCAGGACAGTGTAGGAAACACCATGAAGCTTGTATGGTTATTATGGAAGAAAACTATGGTGAAAACGCTGC
Source organism: Peromyscus maniculatus bairdii (assembly GCF_049852395.1). NCBI lineage: Eukaryota > Metazoa > Chordata > Mammalia > Rodentia > Cricetidae > Peromyscus > Peromyscus maniculatus. Next base: position 9,755,369 of record NC_134870.1, read on the forward strand.
ATAATCAGAAACCAGACTGAAGTTGGTCACAGAGGAGACTCCTGGCGATGGCAGTAGGACACAGAGTAACAGCAATCTTACAAAGGAAGTGTTTGTAGCATTCAGTAGCATGTTTACCTGGAGTTATGAAGTTGGCAGAAAGGCATTAGGAAGATGGTCAGGTTCCTATCTTGGAATTTACCCAGGACTAGAGAGAAAGACTTTTAGAGTGAGGTAAATTAGTTTCTATTTAAAACAGGATAAAAATGACTTATTTTTAAAAATTTCAGATTAAAGCTTTGAATCTGTCATGCTGCAATAATTAACATTTCATTAAAATAATTTATGTGGAGCCAGCATATAGCTCAGCAGGTAAGTATGCTTGCTGCCAAGCCTGATGAATTAAGTTCAATCTCCCAGATTTACATGGGCGAGCACAATAATTGACTTCTGAAAGTTCCCTTCTGACGTTTTCACATACGTATGTATCCATTCACACACACACACACACACACACACACACACACACACACACACACACACGTATGTTGGAGTATGTGCATTGTTCTCTGGGTCAGGGGCATGGAAGGATACATAACTTAAAATTACAGCTATTCATTATCTTAGATTATAAAAACTGATTATGTGGGAATTCTAAAGCAGATAAGGTTAATTGCTGCTTGGTTCTTTTAAAGGCTAGTAAAACAAATAGGTTGAGTACAGAGCATATGGAAGTCTTAGGTTTTATGCAACTTCAAGTTTTATTATGAACTCTGTTCTGAGGTCCAGCAAAGGTTCCAGTCTCATTGAATGCAAGATATGTTTTGATTTAAAAAGTCTCACCAGTTCTACTTTTGGATTTTTCTCTTATTTTTAATTCTTAAGGATAATTTTTTTTCAATACATTGCCCCTCAATATTTATTTTATTTATTTTGAAAAGATTTTCAAAAATGTGACTTGTAAGTAAAGGTAATCAAGCTCAGGAAAACTTGTCTTATTGGTTATTTTTACTAGAGGGCCATTTCTCTTTCTGGTTTCTGCAATGCATGTCTTCTCTGAGGCTGCATCTCTGCAAGCATCCTTCTCTGTATCCTGACGGTTTTCTCATCACTTCATAATAGTTAGACAAGTTTTCTGTATTCTCAACCTCGCCAACGCTTTCACTGGATCTGTGCTCTTGTTTTCAATGCATATTTTCAGAATTTCATGCAGTAAAATTTGAAAATGTTCAACCCCTTCCCCAACTTCTCCCAGATCCTAACCCCACTCCCGGTCACTCAACATCCTTTTTTTTTAACCCATCAAACCCAATTTGTGCTACACAAATATTCTCAGGTGTGTTTTCTTCCACTTGAGCATGTTTGACTTACCAGGTGCTGTAGTTTTAGAGGAAACTGACTCTCCCAATCCCAGCACCTACCAGTTGCTAGGAGCACCTTGTCTAGGGGTGAGATGTCATGCCCAACTTCCTTCTCTATGTTAGCATTTCATCTGGCTTGCACTTGCAAAAGTCCTCTGCACCCTGTCACAACTGCTGTTTCATATGATGATTTCATATGATGTGCAGCTCCCTGTTGTGTCATCCAGATATGGTTTCTTGTATTCACCAGCTACCTCTGTCTCTTATACTCTTTGCACCCTCTTCCAAATCATCCCTGAGCCTTGGAAGGGATGATACAGTATTGATGTTCAAATTAGATGTGAGCATTTGGCAGTCTCATGTTCTCTACACCTTGGCCAGTTGTGTTGCTCTGTATTAATCATGATCTTTTGCAGATAGAAGCTCCTCTTATGAGGGCTGAAATATGCATTATTGTGTGGGTTTAAACATAACCCATTAAGAGTCATTTAATAGCATGCCCATTCAGCAGAATAATAGTAGTAAGTTCTTTCCTAAGACTTATCACATGTCTAGCCATAGGTTTAATTTTTTTGTTTGATAATATTATCAGATATGAGTTTCACCTTATGGAGTATGACCCATACTCCTCAAAAAGTGGTTGGTCACTCTTTTGATGTCTGTGACAGCATGATGTCTGTGCTACTATTACACCACTGGATGTGCTGTCTTAGTTAAGGTTTCTAATGCTGAGATAAAGACCATAACCAAAAGCAACATGGGGAGTAAGGAGTTTATTTGGCTTATACTTCCTCATTAGAGCTTCTGAAGGAAGTAAGAGCAGAAAATCAAGGCAGGAACCTAGAAGCAAGAACTGAAGCAGCTATCATGATGAAAAATGCTTACTGATGTTTTCTCTCTGGCTTATTCAGTTTGTTTTCTTATGTACATCAGGACTACCCACCTATACATGTATACCTATACATGAGTGGCAGTTCACCAAGGTGGCTGGGTCCTCTCACATTAATCATTAATAGCAAAAATGTCCCACAGACTTGCCTATAGGCCAAACTTTGGGAGGTATTTTCTCAACTAGGATTTTCTCTTTCCAGATATTTCTAGGTTTGTGTCAAGTAGGCAAACATCTAACCAAGTCTTCCCAAGCCAGTTAATACTGTATTGTATTGTATTGTATTGTATTGTATTGTATTGTATTGTATTGTATTGTATTGTATTGTATTGTATTGTATTGTATTGTATTGTATTGTAGCTGCTGGGTGAGGCTGGTGATTATGTTTCTCCTTCAGTAGTATACATAGAACTTTCAGGTACTATGGAAACAAGCCAGTAGGTGTGAAGATTCCAGGTCAGTACCAGTTTGGTTTCTACATGGGAAATCATATCTGGTACTGGAAACCTAGCCAACACCCAGGGCTAGTGAAGTCATAGATCTTAGAGGAGAACCTACAATAACCATTTTACTAAATCAGTATAATCCCTAATTACATTCTAAAATCTAGTCCTCACTCTTAATAGATGAAACTTCTCTTTGCAACAGATGGAGATCATTACATAAACCACAACCAGTCAACATTCAGAGTTGTGAAGGTGAGTCCCAGTGGATACATCTACAAAACAACTCCTTTGAGAACATTGCAGAAGGGGAGTCAGAAAGATTGTAAGAGCCAATCAGGAAGTTTGCTGTGAGATTTTGTCTCCTAGAAATATCAGATGATGCATCACAAAGTCTAAGCAACATGACTGTCTAAAGAAAGGTCAAACAAGGACAGCCACAAAAGGCATACTTATGTGAGTGGAAAAAAGCACAGGAGGCCTCACTCTACACAAAGAACTATAGGCAACTAAGGAATGCTGAGAGTGAGAAAGTCTTCTTCACTAGGGAAGAGGGCATCAATTGATTATCCAACCAAATACCCCTAAAACATACATACAAGTAACGTTATGTGGATTGAGCATGTTGTACTTGGGTGTAGATGTAACCAATCGTATTATTAAAATAAGAAACACAGAGCCAAGGTAAAAGAGAAAAGCCGAGAGGTCAGAGCTCAGAGATAAAATCTTACCTCCTGCAGTGCTCCTAGCTTCCCCGAGAGAGGGAGGTACTTCCTGTGTCCCTGTTTAAATAATCTTTCTGTTCTGCCTCTAAATTGGTTGGAAACCCAACCACATGACTGCCTCATCACTGCCTGTAAGTACCGCCCTCCAGGTCTTAAAGGCGTATGTCTCCAATACTGGCTGTATCCCTGAACACACAGAAATCTACCTAGCTCTTCTAACCACCACGCTCTTACTATGGCTCTAATAGCTCTGACCCCAGGGCAACTTTATTTATTAACATAAAATTAAAATAACATTTCAGTACAAATAAAATATCACCACATTTCCCCTTTTCTATTTTAATAAAAAGAAAAAAGGCAAAAGGTTATAACTAACAAAAGAAAAACTATATACAAAAGTACAATAACTATATACAATATATACAAGTAACAAATACCTGAACGATGTCTAGTCCATTTGTATTTGACAAATCAGAGAAAATAATTCCCTTATCTATCCTATTTTAGTAAGTCCAAAATGTATCTAATTCACTTTCTATCCTAATTAATCTTCAACTATAACTAACTAATCTTCAACTCCCTCAGAGACCCAAGAAGGAAATAATATTAGCTAACAAAAATAAAAACAGGAAGTGCACAAAAGCAACTTCCAAAAATTTTGTGAGTTGACAGAAACAGCCAGCTGCCTGGACAGTCACCTGAGGTTTCTCCACAGTGTTGGGGCATCATCTTCAGCCTATAGGCTTAGCGTATCTGACAGACTCATTTGTGAAGTAGGTTGTACACAAGGTCAACAGTTCAACCTCACACTGGGTGAGAGCAGTCCATGTACCAGAAACACCTGAATTCCACTAGTGTCATGTCATGATTCAGGATTTTAAATTCTGGAAATTGTTGATGGTTTTTGAATTCAGCTGACCATTCTTCTTGGCTGTGTATATATGGCTTCATCTAAGCATGCCCTTCTCCACATCCCTCTATTAAATGCCAGTCTACTATTGAGAGGCGTGAGCTTTCAGTTGCTGTTCCATTGCACAACAGAAGCCATCGGCCCACTGCCTGTTCAGCTGCCTTCAAAGAAAAGGGCACTGTACCTTTTCCAGATTGTGAAGGCCACTTCAGGGATGGTGCCATATTGTCCTGGCCTCAGAAGATGCCTTCTGATAAAGCCATAACCATACTTGTTTTGGCAGGAATCGGTAGTCCTTTGTTTCGTGTTCTGTCTGTCCATTTTGTCCTGTTGATTTGAGGATACTTTGTTGTCCAGTGGCTAACTTTTGCCACAATGAAAATTAACTCCATATGCAGTTTCTTCAATGCCCATATTTTCTCTGAAGTAGATTGGTACTGCCAGGAGCTGACATGTCTCAAAAAAGAAAAATTTCTAAGTTATTAAAATATTTTAAATGCCATATTCGTTAGATCTCTGAAGGGTTTGAAGATAACCTGTCTAAAATATATCTGCTCAATTTTTAAAACATATCTAATATGACTACAATTTCTATTGTAATGTCTAACTACTAACTTTCATTTCTTTATATCCTAATAGTTGGTAATAATGTAAAGTATTTAAAACTAGTAATTGTCTTTTTCTTTTCTTTCTTTTTTTTTTTTTTTTTTTTTTTTTTTAAACAAGAACCTTAAATCTAATCTCCTTTGCTTAGCCTTTTTCCTAACCCTTGACAACAACTTGTAACCAACCCCCCTAAACAATTGAAAATTATCCCAGACCCAAAACCCATTAAAAGAACCAAAAAACCACCCGCCCCACACCACTTCTTTGGCAATGTGGGTGTCATATTCTTAAAATTGCTTCCTGCTGGGTATGGGTGAAGTTATCTTTATCCTGAAAGAAAAATTTAGGTTAATTGTCAAATTCTAGGAAAGGTAACTATATCCTTCATTATTATCCAGTCTGTGTATAAAGCCAAAGTTCAGGGTTTATCTCAAGTCCTTATTCAAGTAGTCTTTGAGACTGGATCATCTCAGCTAGTCATCTCAAAATTGTTCTGAGCACCTTGTAGTTCAAAGCTGATCTGTAGATGATGTTTGTCAGTTCAGTGATATTATTATTGTCCACGTGGAATTGTTGTTGTTGTTGTTGTTGTGGGGCCCCATCTTCTTTCCGGAGACTTCAGTTGATGTTAGGCCTGGCCGTGATTTCCTGCAGAAAACTGATAAGAGACTCGAACACAAAGACATATATATGCAGCTAACTGAAGCCTTTTTTCTAGAATTAGTTAGTACTCTATATGACCATTCATATCTTAACAAAGTTTAAAATGTATATATATATTAATCTTGTAAATTTTGATATAAAATTTATACTTTAAGAAAAGTTTAAAGAATCAGAATAGAATCAAAGAGTTGAGATTAGTAATAGAATAGTCCCTTAATTAATTTGGCTTTTGTCCTGTCCCATAGCAGAAAATGGCTCTTTTATTCTGTCATGATACAGGGAGTTTGTATTTTCATTTTAACAACATGCTTGAGTTTAAAGAAAGAGAGAGCCATTCTCCAACTCCAAAGTCAGCTTTAAATTTTAATTGAACTGGGACTATTAGAAAACCAATAGTGTTAAATCTTTAGAGAAAAGCAGAAACAAACATTTAAGAAGACATAAAATTTTTTAGATAATATATACCCATATGCCATATACTCCAATATACTCTGTTTCCTGGGATAGATGATTTGTCCCTTTTCTTCAGTTGTCTCATTTGTCTTGTGTCCTTCAGATTCCTTAACCTTCATTCTCCTAAAAGACAAAAACAAAAACCTTCCCCCAAGACTAATTTTGGGGATGTTCCTTTTTGGCAAGTTATTATCTGATTAAATGAAAAGACATGTGTTACAGGTACAAGTTAGTTTAAATTGGATGTTCATGCTGGTTGATGAACTATCACCTCCTCTAATTAAGAGGTTTCTCTTGTTCAAATCGAACCTTTATCAATTTTGATGGTACCCACAGCTTATCTTCTCCTATAGAAACAAAAGCAAAACCTCGTCCCCAACGTAATACATACCCTGGCTTCCATTCTGAGGTCAGCACATCCTTAAAGTATATAGGCTGATTTAATTCTGTAGTTTTTTCTATTACCCAATGTCTCTCTGCAGCTGTTGTTCCTTTCTCATTGGCATTCAGAAAATTCAAAGTTAATAGAGCATTATGTAGTCTATTTCTGGGGGTTTTTGTTACTCCTTTCTGTTTATTTAGCATATCCTTTAGAGTTCTGTTTGATCTTTCTATAACTGCTTGACCTGTAGGATTATGTGGTATACCTGTAATATGCTTTATTTTGTAATAATCAAAAAACTGTTTCATTTTAACAGAGACATATGATGGAGCATTGTCAGTTTTGATTTGTGCAGGTATACCCATAATGGCCATAACTTCTAGCAAATGAGTGATTACAGAATCAGCTTTTTCAGAACTCAGAGCAGTTGCCCACTGAAATCCTGAATAAGTATCAATGGTGTGGTGTACATATTTCAATTTTCCAAATTCTGCAAAGTGAAACACGTCCATCTGCCAGATTTCATTCCTCTGAGTACCCTTTGGGTTACATCCTGCTGGTAATGGTGTTTGATTATAGAAGGAACAAGTAGGACATTTCTTTACTATTTCTTTGGCTTGTTGCCAGGTTATGGGAAAATCCTTTTTTAAACCTTTACTATTGACATGATGTTTTTTATGAAATTCTGAGGCCTCCAGCACATTTCCTATCAATAATTTATCAATCTCATCATTGCCTTGTGCTAGAGGGCCTGGCAGACCAGTATGAGATCGGATGTGAGTTATATATAAAGGATGACTCCTTTTCCTGATTGTATCTTGTAATTGAATAAATAGTGAAGTTAATTCTGAAGCATCAGGGATAAATTCTGCAGTCTCAATATGTAATACCACTCTTTCAGCATACTGAGAGTCAGTTACTATGTTGAGAGGTTCTGAAAAATCCATTAATACCAACAGAATAGCATACAATTCTGATTTTTGCACTGAATTATAAGGACTTTGTACCACTTTACTTAAATTTTCTGATTTGTAACCTGCCTTTCCTTGTTTGTTGGCATCTGTATAAAATGTACGAACTCCAGATATGGGTTTTTGCCGTACAATTCGAGGCAAGATCCAATCAGCTCTCTTTATAAAATCAATTCTGTTGCTTTTGGGATATTTGCTGTTAATTTCTCCCAAAAAATTACTGCAAGCTCTTTGCCAAGGTTCACTTTCTGTCCATAATTTTTCAATGTCCTCCTTAGTTAAAGGTACGACAATTTCTGCTGGGTCTATTCCTGCTAATTGACGAAGTCTCAATTTTCCTTTCCAAATCAAGTCAGAGATTTTTTCCCCATAAGTTTTTAATTTTTTATTTGGTTTATTTGGTAAAAATATCCATTCCAATATAATATCTTCCCTCTGCATTAATATTCCAGTAGGGGAATGCCTAGAGGGTAAAATAACCAAAATGCAATCCAGCTTTGGATCAATACGATCCACGTGCCCTTCATGTACTTTCTTTTCTACCAAGGCCAATTCTTTCTCAGCTTCAGGTGATAATTCTCTTGGACTATTTAAGTCCTTGTCACCTTCTAAGGTTTTGAACAAATTAGTCAGTTCATCATTTTTTACCCCAACAATAGTTCGTAGATGAGAAATATCTCCAAATAATCTTTGAAAGTCATTAAGAGTCTGTAGTCTATCTCTCCTAATTTGCACCTTTTGGGGTCTAATTTTTTGTAGCTCTATTTTATATCCTAAATAATTAATAGAATCTCCTCTTTGTATTTTTTCAGGAGCAATTTGTAATCCCCAGCAAGGCAAAATTTTCTTTACTTCTTCAAACATTCTTTCTAAAGTATCTGCATTTGAGTCAGCTAGTAAAATATCATCCATATAATGATAAATTATAGATTTAGGAAATTTTTTACGTATCACTTCCAATGGCTGTTGTACAAAATATTGGCACAGAGTTGGGCTATTTAACATTCCCTGTGGGAGGACCCTCCATTGAAATCTTTTAACCGGTTGAGAATTATTATAAGTAGGCACTGTGAAAGCAAATCTTTCTTTGTCCTTTTCTTGTAAGGGTATTGAAAAGAAACAGTCTTTTAAATCAATAACTATGAGAGGCCATCCTTTTGGTAACAGAGTAGGCAAAGGAATTCCAGATTGTAGAGAGCCCATCGGCTGAATTACTTTGTTAATTGCTCTAAGGTCTGTTACCATTCTCCATTTACCAGATTTCTTTTTAATAACAAATACAGGAGAATTCCAAGGGCTGGTTGACTGTTCAATATGCTGAGCATTTAACTGTTCTTCTACCAGCTCTTCTAAAGCCTGGAGTTTCTCTGTTGTTAAAGGCCATTGCTGAACCCATACAGGCTTGTCTGTTAACCATTTTAAAGGTAGAGCTGTTGGTATTTTTGGAAGATTATCAGTTGTTGTGCCCTGTTCCTGTATAATATGGATGGCTGGTGACCACTCAAAATAATGCCTTCTAATATTTCTCTCAGAAACATGTGCTAGTTTATGATTTGTTTCTGAGATTGGAGGGATTTTAATCTGAGTATTCCATTGTTGCAACAAGTCTCGACCCCACAGGTTCATAGCTATGTTAGCGACATATGGTTTTAATTTTCCTCTCTGTCCTTCTGGACCTATACATTCCAGCCATCTTGCACTCTGTTTCACTCCAGATAATGTCCCAATTCCTAACAGTTGAACGTTTACCTCCTGAAGAGGCCAAGCTGGATGCCAAAATTCTGGTGCAATTATGGTAATGTCCGCACCTGTGTCTACCAGACCAGACAACAAAACACCATTTATTTTTATCGTTAATTTTGGTCTCTGTTCATTAATAGAAGTTTGCCAAAAAATTTTCTTTATGTTTTCTCCTGAATTTTCTATTCTCTCTTTTTCATCATCCTGACCAGCCTGATTTATTCCAATAGTCATTTGGTTATTTAATCGCTCAGAGCAGGGATTTCCTCTACAGCTGCAGGAAAGGTTTGAACTGGTTTTGCTATGGGGGCCTGCATGAGGCCCCTCCGGGAGTTTCCCGAAAACTGAGGCAAAGGATTACCCTGTCTGTCCTTTGTTGATCTACATTCGTTGGTCCAGTGTTTTCCCTTACCACACCTTCTGCATACTCCAGAAGGAAGGGGCATTCTGTTGCCATTGTTCCTTGAAGAAACATTGCTTCTAGGATTGACCTGTTTACAGTCCCTTTTAAAATGTCCTTGCTTTCCACACCCAAAACATCTAACACTCCTCAAACCTTTTGAAATTACTTCTCCTACCCACGTATCATGCTCATCAACCTCAACATTAATTGTTTCTCTAATCCAATCTTCCAAAGGTGCAGATCTTGCCCTTAACGGCCTGATTATTCTTTTGCATGCTGCATTCGCATTCTCAAATGCCAAAGCTTCAATTATTGCCTTACTAGCTTCTGATCCTGAGACCATTCTGTTTACTGCTGAAGCCAGTCTTTCTAAAAACACTGTGAAAGATTCTTTAGGGCCTTGCATAACCTTTGTGAATGACTCATGTTTTTTTCCTGGTTCATCAACTCTGTCCCATGCATTCAAGGCTGCCATTCGACATAAAATTACGGTTTGAACATCATATAAACATTGTGTTTGTATTGAAGCATATTGGCCTTCTCCAATAAGCTGATCCTGACAAACTTGTATTCCTTTATCCCTCCATTGTGTTTCTACGTTTCTAGCTTCCTCCTTAAACCAAGTCAGAAATTGAATTCTCTGGCTGGGTTCCAGAACAGCTTGTGCAAGGTCCCGCCAGTCCTGTGGTATAATCCTATTATATGTTGACCAAGAGTTTAACATTTGCTTTACATATGGGGAATGCATGCCATAAGATACTATTGCCTCCTTAAACCTTTTAAAATCCATCAGTTCAATTGGAGCCCAGATATTTTGTGTAGCCATTTGATCAGGCATCTGCTGTACGGTTACAGGATAAATTAAGGATGATTGTGTGAAAACAGGCTTTCTTTCTGTAACCTTATGATCCAAACTTGAACCAACTTCACTGTTAAAATTAACAGGTTTTTCTAAAGCTGTTATCCTGGCACTTAAATCGACTATCTTTTTAAATAGTAAAATGAGAATAAGCATGGTGATTAACTGCATAATTCCCATAATACTAATCTTTTCATATAGTTGTTCCATTGTCAGACTGCCTAAAATTTCAAACAAAACCCAATTTTCTTCCAATGTACACAGGAAACCCATTTTTTTAAATGTGGAAAAAATTTGTCTTTTAAATAGTTTCCTTTATGACTTACCAAATCTGCGTAGAACAGTAGAAATCCGAGCGAATTTCAAAACAGCCACCTAGAGTCCTAGGTGTAAATCCAGAGAGAGAGAGAGAGAGAGAGAGAGAGAGAGAGAGAGAGAGAGAGAGAGAGAGAGAGAGAACAGAGAGACAGAGAGAAAGCAAGAGAGAAAGCAAAAGCGAAAGTGAAAGTGAAAGTGAAAGTGAAAGTGAAAGCGAAGGGGTAGCCGGCTAAAGCTTAAAGCCAGCCACTTGTTCCCTCTGAGCCGAGTCAAGGCTTGGCTTTACAGCCAGGGGCCCTGTTTAGCAGGGCAGGCCTGAGCTGTTTGTAGCACTGGCTTTAAGCAAGCAGCTCACAGTCCGGCCTGAGCCCAAGCAGACCTGGGCTGGGGCTAGGGAGCCGGCTGCTCCGGCTAGGGAGCCGGCCCCAAGCAGTTTTTAATGGATTCTTGTCACGTTGGGCGCCAGATGTAGATGTAACCAATCGTATTATTAAAATAAGAAACACAGAGCCAAGGTAAAAGAGAAAAGCCGAGAGGTCAGAGCTCAGAGATAAAATCTTACCTCCTGCAGTGCTCCTAGCTTCCCCGAGAGAGGGAGGTACTTCCTGTGTCCCTGTTTAAATAATCTTTCTGTTCTGCCTCTAAATTGGTTGGAAACCCAACCACATGACTGCCTCATCACTGCCTGTAAGTACCGCCCTCCAGGTCTTAAAGGCGTATGTCTCCAATACTGGCTGTATCCCTGAACACACAGAAATCTACCTAGCTCTTCTAACCACCACGCTCTTACTATGGCTCTAATAGCTCTGACCCCAGGGCAACTTTATTTATTAACATAAAATTAAAATAACATTTCAGTACAAATAAAATATCACCACACTTGGGTATTTAGGAATATGTGTGTGTGTGTGTGTGTGTGTGTGTGTGTGTGTGTGTGTGTGTGCATGTAACAACAATGAAGAAGAGGTCATGATTCAAAAGCTAACAACAAGGTAAATATGTTATAGTGGAGAAGTAGGGAAGAAAAGAGACAATAATATAGTTATATTATCATATCAAAAAAATAAAAGAAGTGTTTTTTTAAAAAAATGTGTGACCATAGTCTAGGTAGTCTAGGAATGAGGATTCAGATTGCGCAGTCCAATGTAGATATTGTTATATGAACTTTAAAGTAAATGCACCAAAAGTATTCACAAATCAATGACTTCACGAAATCCATTGCTTGGGCATCAAGAAGGTAGTTTAAAATGAAGTAGGATAATCTCTGCTACAGATTGCATATGCTGTCTAGTGATATTCTTAGCTTTTGGATTGATTACAGCTAAAAGTCGGTTAAGTTAATGTGTCCCAAAGTAGGCACACAGATGTTTACTACAAGGCTACCAAAGGGTTAAAGATAACTCTAAACAATTCTGGCTCTCAATATTCAACATTATAACTCAGATAGTAAATTTTATTCAGTTCATCAATCCACATAACTTTCAAGTTAAACATGGCATTTTAGGGTAAATTCAGGTCACACTTGATTTTCATTTCTGTCCTTTTTTTTCATTACCTTTTTCCCACTAATCATAACATAAAATGGGTGTTACATCTCTGTGGCATGTGTTTGTGGTTAATATTATACCAAAGTATGTATAGTTTCTAAGTAGCTGGTTTAATAAAAGTTAATGATCTGTTTTAAATATTCTCAGATCATCTTGTAGTTTCACAGTTTGTACTTCTCACTTATAGTGTGTGTGTGTGTGTGTGTGTGTGTGTGTGTGTGTGTGCATGTTTGAAGCATAAGTGTATGGTTGTTTTGCAGCCATACACACACATGCGTAATCTATAGGAAAATATCGATGTCTGTCTCTATTTCCCTCTACCTTATTGATTTTGAGATGAGGTCTCTCACTGAACATGAATCTCATGATTTGGGAAAGGCTGAGAGGCCAGCAATCCACCAGGTTCTGCTCCCATACACAGAGGTAGACACATATTTGGCCATCTGACTTTTATATCAGTGTTAAGAGCTCAGTTCTTGCTTTCATTGCAGGTGCTTTAACTCACATAGACATCCCCCAACTCATAAAGTTACACACATGCATTGCCTATCCAGACATCAAACTCCATGGAGACTAACAGAGACTGTACAATTAACCACTGTGTTCTATTTTCCTTCAGGGTTCTTTAAGACAGTAGACACTCAATGGACCCTTTTTAAATGTTAAGAAAATCAAACACTTGTAGCTAAGTATATCATTAAACTGCTGAAACAATTTCCCTGATGAGCTGGGGTATTTACTTTTGTTCTGGATGAGCTGGTATCTATGATCAGGCATTACAGAATGTGAATAGTGAAGTTCTAAATTCCTCTATTCTTACAAAGTATGTTAACTCACTTCAAAATATAGACCATGCTGTGTATTTGCCAAACTTGGTAATGTTGCAAACAAGGAACATGCCTAATGTTTGCACATATTTAACTGTGATGATATGGTCTGAAACTTTTGTTTTCTTTACTTAAGGGTCTCCATAGGCTTCTGGAGTGAGGAGTAGTCTTTAAAAACATAGAGCCCACGGGGGCAAACTGATAAAGAAAATCCCAATGCAGAGATGTTTGCGTGAAGTAGCTATTTAATGGGAAGACTACCCTGACAATCCTTATAAACATTTCTCTTTCTTCTACTCTACTTTCTACCCCCGAGCCTTTAAGTCATAAATTATATGCATTTCAGCCAGGTGTAGAAGAAGAAAAAAGATGAATTTTCTCATTCTTTGCAATGATATCTAATGTTAAAAGATACAATAGCTTATAGGCGAAATATTGGGCACAGTTTTCCAGATATGGCAATCAATCAGCAGCTGAGAATTATGTGTAAATTTCAGGTTCCTCCTTTATACTGTTGTGCTAGTTTACCTCCACTCTGATTGTAGCACTCTTCAGACCAACTGCACCCTGCTGAAACAGAGCTTAACTTCCAATTTAATTTTTATTTTACTAAATCAAAGCATGCAGACTTTACATTTTATTTCTACACAGTGGAGCACAGTTATAACATTTGTTCATCAATTATCACTAAATAAAATGCCTTGAGTTTTTTACTTGTTATATTTTGTAGACACTGATATACGATTTCTTTGTGTACCATGCATATTTAAAGATGATTCAAAAATACTAAAATCAACTTCAAATCGGTCCACAAGCTTTATTAATATATTTTAAATAATTCCAAAACATATAAGTTCCATTTATTCACATCATTTTGCACCCTAGCAATTTATTAGTTTATTTATTTTGTTGGGGTTGTGGTTAGGGGCTATGGCCATGTAACATAGCACACTGTGGACATCAGAAGACAACTTGCTACCGTTGGTTCTCTAGATTCCAGATCCTAGGATTTCTGGCTGGTTTTTTGTGTTAACTTGACACAAGCTAGAGCCATTAGAAAAGAAGGAGCCTCAGTTAAGGAAATGTCTCCATGATATCCAGCTGAAAGGCATTTTCTCAACTAGTGATCATGGTAGGTGGTACCATTGCTAGGCTGGTGGTGTTGGGTTCTATAGGAAGGTGGGCTGAGCAAGCCAGGGCAAGCAAGCCAGTAAGCAAAGCCCTCCATGGCCTCTACATCAGCTCCTGCCTCCAGGATCCTGCCCTGTGTGAGCTCCAGCCCTAACTTTCTCCAATGGTGAACAGCAATGTGGAAGTGTAACCTGAATAAACCCTTTCCTCTCCAAACTGCTTTATGGTTATGATGTTTTGTGGCAGCAATAGAAACCCTAACTAAGAAGCTGGGGATCCAATTTAGGCCATGAGACTTTTCAGCAGCCCTGTGTTCCTGCAGAGCCGTCTCACCCATTCCCAAAGCTTGATGATGTATGGAAATATCTTTTCTATAGCCATACTATATATGACTCAAAGACTGCAAGATCCTCAGAGCAGCCCCTCCCCCGAAACACTGTTCTTGTTGATAAGCATATCTGCATGTGTTTCATTTTACTGTTTACAAGGGTGCTACCATTTCCTGTTGAATTACTGGCTTTTTCTTTCCAATTCTAAGATTATTGCAGCAAATCCCTTTTACTTATTTCTGAACTTGCTTTGTTTTATAGTTGAAAGGAGGTATTGTAATACGTTGTAAGGTTTTTATTCAACAAACTTAAATCACTATTTATTCTCTACTACCATAATTGCCAGTGATAATGTGTTCCATAAACCTGGTAATTTTCACTGAATTGCTTCCATGTTCATTGAAGACATAACGGATGATTAATGCCTGGTTTACTATGGAACAGGCTTTGGAAATCACTTAAATAACTTTCTGTTAATACCTTTGGTCATAATTGCTAATGGCTCATATAGCTTGTAAATGCTCCAGAACATTTTTCAACAAATATTTAGCAAAATAATAACTAAAATGTATCTTGGCTGAAAAGTATAATTTATTTTTAAGGACGATGTATAACTAAAGCTAATTATGATAGTTTCTAAAAGCACATTAATACAGTTTGCTTTAGCTCTTAAAATGAGCTTCCCCAAATCAACTTTCTATAAGAAACTTTGGACCACCTGTTTAAAAGCATCAAAATATAAGACATATATTCTTTAGTTTTATTTTTAATACCATGATTTATTTTACAGATAGCAGTACAATGTACATATTAAGTCATATTAACATATAATGACAATGCAGTTTCAAAAAAGTCAAAGGGGAAAATGTCAGGTTGTAAAACGTCTTTCCTCACAACAAATAAAAGTTAAATTAAATTTTTCTAAGTGGGCTAGTGGGAGGCATGTATTCAGTGACAATCCATGTCTGCTTCCTATTGCAGGAATGGTCAGTGGGATTAAAAAGCACCCTTTATTTTATTTTTTATATTTTATTTGTGTTGTTTTAGATTTCCGTTTGTTTTGTAATGAGAGAGAGAAAGGGTGTGGATTTGGGTGGGTGAGGAGGTGAGGAGGATCTGGGAGGAGTTGGGGGAAGGGAACTGTAATCAGAATACATTATATGAAAAAATCTATTTTCAATAAGAAAATATTTAAAAAAGCAAATCCAGCTTTCATAATCACAGCCTCATAGAAATACCACATGCTGAGGGGTGCAAAGATGATTTTGCTACCTCAATATCAAAAGTTGAATTTGCTTATCCAATGGAGGTAGGTTAATGGAGTTTAAACTCGGGGGGGGGTAGCTTTATATTATCATTAATAGCTCAAGAAAAAGCCTCACAGAAACATACCATTTCCTGAATTCCTTTTGTGTCTCCTTAATCTCATTGAAAAATGTTACATGTATTTGTATTCAAATCTCCTCCATTGTCTCTGTCTCACATCATCTGCCATTTATACTCACCCATCATCTTTCTGTGGGCTCTTTATCATGAAATTTAAATATTCTAAAGTTCTTTTCTATTTAAAAATTTGCTCTATTGGAATATTTTTGTTGATATACTCCTTAATTATCTGTGAGAAGAAGTATCACTGTCATTACATCCTTATGTTCAATTAAAGTATCCACACAAGCACTACGACTTCTGCCTTCCATTGATGTCCACCAAGTGTACAGTAGTTTTCTTCATGCTAATCATACTTATCACTTCATAATTGGTTTATAGACTTCTCAGTACTTTGGGGGGAACTTCTTGGTTTTCAGTGGCTCTGTCAGTGCTAATGACTAAAAAACATTAATTTTGGGAATTCCCTCATACTGAATTTGTCACAGTTCTGTATCTGAGTAGATACTTAAGAACATAATTCATGTGGATGGATAACTCAAAAATTATGAAGAATATTTGATTATAGTTACAACTTGAAAAATTACATTAGCTGGCTTGTAATGTACAGAACAATAGTTCAGTAATTATATTTAAAATGAAACTAATTAAATATCTAACATTTCTATTATCTAAAAATACCAATACCATATTAACTGCATAAATTCATTTAAAATTTCAATTGCATACCAAGTGCCTATAATCCCAAAACATAAGAATCAAGGGTCTAAAACTACATTTTTTCCAGAGGGTTTGTTCATTCATCTTGCCTTTAATCAAAACAATTTTATACACATCATTTATTGATGTAATTATTTATTACCATATATACAAAAATTCTAAAAGGAAATACTTAAAACAAAGTAACTTGATGTTCAGTTCAGCTCATATCTATAATGATTTAAAATTTAATTTTTGAATAATACAGTAATACAATGTAAATTTTAATAATTAAATAGTGTTTTGTTTTAGAGTGCCCTTAAATATGACAATCAATATATTCATAATTTTATTATCCATCACTGACAATTAATGTGTTTGTTACTACCTATCAGTCTCTGGCTTTATTTTGCTAAAGCAAAAATTCAGTCCTTTATATTACTTTTTTAATTAGAAAACTTTGGAGAAAAAGACTTCCACACACAGTGACAAACTGCATCCAACAGTCAACTACCAAATCTGTTAGACTTATTCATTGATACTGTGGATCAGGTTGGACATTCTTGAACAACCTCCCAGTGAGTACTTAAATCACTTAGAGCAAAAAGAGAACTCAGTTTGCAGAGAAGAGTTGAGAGTGACTTAGAATAATACCTTCTACTTCATTAAATATAATATTAGTTCCACCTAAAAAGGACATAATAAATAGGGTAATTGTGTGTGTGTGTGTGTGTGTGTGTGTGTGTGTGTATGATAATGCCACTCATTTTGTTAAGTCCTAAGCTAGTGATAAAACAAAGCAAACATTCTGAACCAAAGATGAACTGCAAGAGAGGAAGAGATTTGAAGGGGAAGATAATTTGTTCAACTTGAAAAATATTACTAAAAGGAAAATTTGAGTACAAAGTCTGCCCATTACTAACTTCATTATTTTTTCATTTGCATCGACACAAACACAATGACATATGATGCCATTTAAATTTGTAAGTGCATTTAAAACTCTGTTCTCAGCAGCCACTCAGCTGTGACAGTGACTGTGACTAAAGAGAGTTCAAATAGAAAAAGCTCATATATTCACACTTGTGCCTTGTCAGAGAAAACCAAGAAGTCATTTTTTAAAGTAAAAAAAAAAATCTGTTTCTATTGTTTATCAGAAACTATGAATGTGTTTGTTAAGTTCCTAGAATCTACTCTAGGATATAGAGCTCAAATATAAGAATCCTAGCTCTAATCTGTCTTTTAATCCAACACACTCTAGTCCTGTTTCCTGGGCCCTTCTAACAGTGGCCTTTCTACCATTATGGTCTCTCATTCCAGGTATCACTTTATTACTTAAATTACCTAATTTTTAAAGAAACTAAAGCTACTTGCTGCTTGCATACAAAATATATACTCTGAGCACACATTTTATACTGAATGTCACTATCAATGCACTTTGATAAATGTAGCCATCACATCACACATCCTCAGAAGATGCTATTTAAACCTCTTTGTCTAAAAACAAAAATTATATTCCAACCTTTCTTTAGATTAAAGACACTGTGTCTTGGCCAGGCAGTGGTGGTGCATGCCTTTAATCCCAGCACTCAGGAGGCAGAGGCAGGTGGATCTCTGTGAGTTCTAGGCCAGCCTAGGCTACAGAGTGAGTTCCAGGAAAGGCTCCAAAGCTACACAGAAAAACTCTGTCTCGAAAAACTACATAAAACAACAACAACAACAACACAGTGTCTTAATCAGAGATTGAAAATCTAGATTATTAATCAACAGAATTTTGTTGCTTAAAGGTTTGAATTTAGTGTTTGTCATATCAACAGCTCCTACAAGGAGACTTTGCATGTGTATTCTGGCATAGAGATGAGAGGTGGCAGCGCAGAGAAAATGATGGGTTAGCATCTTCCAGGAGAAATTAATATAGCAGCTGGAGGGGAAAACACTGTAGATGTCAGGGCTTCAAATGGCGCTTAAAGTGGAATGGAGATGATATTCAAAACAGTCATAATCTTTTCGGCCTGATGTTAGAGGAGACAGTACAGCAGTAAGTGGAGTTAAATCATTTTGAACACAGAGGAAGATTGTGGGGTTCTAAATTTAGAAAAGGAGAATATTAGTTCTGAATTATACCTCTCTCTTTAAAATATCCATTCAGATAGGGTTCTTTATTTTATCATTCTAAATTGTATCTGAAATACTGAAAATTCTCATTTTCTCAGGTAAAAAATCATTCTTTTTTATTACTATCTTTAGAAATCATGATTCTATTTAGTTAGAATGATGATTTGTATGGCTATTTGAAATTCTGAGTATGTTAAATACAGTTGTAAAAGCTGAAATCTTACATTAAGAATTCCAAAGCCAGGAGGTGGTGGCACACGGCTTTAAACCCAGCACTCAGGAAGGCAGCTTGGCCTACATAGCAAGTTCTAGGTTAGCCCAGGACTGTTAAACAGAGAAACCCTGTCTGCAAAAACAAACAAGCAAAGAAAAAGAATCCCAAAACTATTATCATGCATTTTAAATCTTGGAGCAACCCAACCAATAGACATTGTATCTAACTGAGAAGACTGGGAGGGATTTGGTCATGATTTCACACACACAATCTTAAAGCACTGTGACTGTATTTGTTGTTGTCCTCAATATTTTCTCCAATATTATTTACAAGTTCCATGTCTCTGTTATATAAAAATGATAATAGTGGCCATGGGAGCTTCATGATTTCTACTGAAACATACTTTCTTGTACTGCAAAGTGGAATGTTGGCAAGTTTTGTATCTACTTTTAAGAGTTGATGTGTTATCTATGTTAATACTATTGGTCACACTCATTGGCATAGGGTCAAAATAAAAGATGAAATTTTTAAAGTAATTTCTTAACTCTCTATAGTTTACACTATATTTTACAGCTAGTGTATTTGTGATTAAATAGCAAGGTGACATTAAAATATCAGAAAAAAATATTGTGGAAGACAAATAGTTATATTTATTTATTTTTATTTTATTTATCTCAATCATTTTCCCATCCCTTAGCATTTAACTTCTGCCCCTGCACACCTCCCAAAATAAAACAAAATTTAAGGAAAAATATAAGATAAAATAAAAAGTTAAATAGGGAAGAAAAACCAAAAAATCTGTCATAGAAGATATAGTGTCACATCATGAGTCAGGTCATGAACCCCTTTGTCAATATATCTTTACTTGCCAGTTTTCATTGCAAAGAACCATTGGTCTGGTTTGAGGTCTCTGTTTTCTTTTATATTTGACTACATTTAAAATATAAATTCTAAGATCCTAAATTTACTAATAAATGGAATCTAGTTTTGGATAATTTTCACAGTCCTCTTGTCTTCTTGATAGGTGACAAAAAGGAAAGTACATATATTTATTCCACAAAGACACTTAAATGAGTAGAACAAAAATACTTGAACATAAAGGATTGCTTAACCAGATGTAATGACCATTACATTCGTTGTGAACTTTGAATTTGGACAAGTTTCAGCTTGTAAAGGGAGCTGAGCAGGTACCAATAGTTGTCCTGCAAACCTTAACAACTGAGTGCAGGTCTCAGAACCCAAAGGAGCTTGATGCAGTACGTCGCATTTGTAATCCAAGCACTCCTTCAGTGCGATGGCAACAGAGATAGCAGAAAAACCTTGAAGTCATGGGCCAGCTACCTGGAGTCAAGGGGGACACAGAGGCAGAAACAACAAGAAACAAATGTGCCTCAACAAGACGGAAAGAGAAAATTGACTTCTAAAAGCTGTCTCTGACATCTGCACATATACCGAAGCATACATACGCACATTCACACCTACATCACACACACACACACACACACACACACACACACACACACACACACACACACACGAAGAAATGGATTTATAGACTCCTACTTTTTAGTTATCATATTTTTCTTTAGTGTGGATTTGCATGTGTGCAGTGACAGTGAAATCAGAGGGTAACGCAGGAGAATTGTTTCCCTCCTTCTACTGTGTGGATCCCAGTAATCAAACTCAGGTCATCAGGCTTTGGAGACAGTGCCTCAACCTGTTGTTCCATAGAGTGGTCCATAGGAAGTCTTTTAAATAAATTGGAAATAGATAACTTACATACATTAAGGACTTTGTATGTAATTATTTAAGAAGTAGATTTGGCCAGGCGGTGTTGGCGCATGCCTTTAATTCCAGCACTCGTGAGGCAGAGGCAGACGGATCTCTGTGAGTTCGAGGCCAGCCTGGCCTACAGAGAAACCCTGTCTCAAAAGAACAAACAAAAAGAAGTATATCTGTTTTCAAATTCATTTTTCAAACTCAAAAATTTTGAGAATAATCTTTCAAGAAGAGATGAAATTATATGCTGGGAGAGCATTTAAGTGAGTCTGGCATGCAGACAGGTAACACTGCATCAGCTGTATTATATTGAGATTTTTTAATAAGTCAGATGGGTTTTAAGTCTTAAAACTTGTTCAATTGATACGAACCTGTGTCTTTTTCAGGGATTCATTATGAGCTCTAAGGAAGGAAAATAATTACTGGACTCTTTGAATGATATTTCTTTGCAATCCTGTCTTTAGAAAAGGTCTTAATAAAAATGGGCAAGGGGAGTCTATAAGACACACTGGTAGCTAGTGTCAATATCCATTTACATTTTTCCTTGTACAGCTCTTACATGAATTCATGTATCCCCCATACTTCTTCTTCCATAGAAGCCATTTTCCTAGCAGGAAATGAGTGTTCTTGACTCCTGAGTTCAAACCAGCACACTTAATGACAAGTTCATTTTTGTTACAAATGAATACTCAAAAATGAAGTAGATGACTTTTTTCTGCATATAAAGCATCAGTAAAATATGTTGTGTGGTGATTATATAAACTATAAGATGCTTTGTAGTGAATAGTAAAATAATCCCCATAGGATAGAGAAAGTACTGAAAATAACAGACAAGCTAATGCAACATTAAATGGAGCTAAGACATCTCTAGAACAGTCACTAGCCATCTTTAAATCAACCACACGTGTGAGTTTCCTAAAATATATAACCTACATTGTTCAATTCAATTTGTCTTATTATATTCTCATAAACTTCCTAATAGAATGTTTGATTTGTATTTGGGAAATTATAACTCAAAAGAACACAGTTTTACTGGGCTTTGTAAACTTCACAATATTTTTCAGGAACAACTCACTACCTCTTGCTGTGGGATGGTCTGTATGTCAAATTGCTCTGATTGGCCAATAAATAAAACACTGATTGGCTAGTGGCCAGGCAGAAGTATAGGTGGGACTAACAGAGAGGAGAATTGAGAGAACAGGAAGGTGGAGGGAGACACTGACAGCCACCACCATGCCGAGCAGCATGTGAAGATGCCGGTAAGCCACGAGCCATGTGGCAAGGTATAGATTCATAGAAATGGATTAATTTAAGCTATAAGAACAGTTAGCAAGAAGCCTGCCACGGCCATACAGTTGTACATACATATTGTAAGCATTATAAGTCTCTGTGCTTACTTGGTTGGGTCTGAGTGGCTGTGGGACTGCAGGTGACAGAGATTTGTCCTGACTGTGGGCCAGGCAGGAAAACTCTAGCTACAACCTCTCTGCTGTGGGATGGCTTTCTGTAGGCTATGAATATGTGTTGTTCTGTTTGGTTGATAAGTAAAGCTGTTTGGCCAATGGCAAGGCAGAATAAGGTTAGGTGGTCCATTCCAACTGGAGAGACGGGAGAAGAAAGGAGGGCGGGGAGACACTGGGAGCTGCTGACAGGAGAAGCAAGATGTGAAAGTACCAGTAAGCCATGAAGCCACGAGGCAAAACATAGAATAATAGGAATGGGATAAATTAAGTTGTAAGAGCTAGTTAATAATGTGCCAGAGCCATAGGCCATACAGTTTGTAATTAATGTTAAGCCTCTGAGTGATTATTTTATAAGTGTCTGCAGGACCACAGGGCCAGGTGTGACTGGAGAAACTTCCATCTATACCTCTCAATCACAGTGTAGATGAGGGATATTTTTCTACTACTACTGATTTTGGATTTAAAAAAAAAGTGTTTTTATTTTTAACCACAGGTGCCTGTTTGCTATAGATTGACACTTAAAGAGGCACATTTCTCTCTACTCTCCTTAGATTCTGAAGTTGCTAAGAGAAGATCATTCATTGTTTCTTGTGACCCAGAAAAATGACAGATATAACAAGCAAGGAGCCTAATGGACAAGAACTCAACTTACTGCTGCCCAACAGTTATACAGCTGTTTCTCCCTAAAATGAAAGAAATAAGCTTAGGATTACCGCACACTGAGTTGCAAAGTTTCTTAAGAACCATCAGTGTCAATCCACAGCTGAGAGAGGGTGAACTATGATTCTTACAGAATAATATCACAAACTAATAGGTAATGGTGGAAATCACCTGATAGCTACATTAAACATTGGAGATCTTTGGAAAAGTATCTTTGTAGCCAAGTTCTTTCTCTATTCCTCCAGCCAGCTCCCAAATAATGACACAGGAGTCTTCTTATTAATTATGAAAGCTTGGCCTTTAGCTTATACTTGACCTACTAGCTCTTATAACTTAATTCATCCTGTTTCTATTCATCTACATTTTTGTCTTGGGCCTTTTTACCTTTCTTTAATTCTGTATGTCCTGCTTTCCTGCTTCCTCCCCTGTCTGTCTGGCTCCTAGTGTCTCCCTGGCATCTCCATCTCTGTGTTCCTCTGTCTCTATTGAGCCTAGATTCCTTCTCCTATTAAATCTCTCTGCTGAAAGTCACACCTATACCTCCTCCCTAGCTATTGGCTGTTGTCTTTTTATTAGACCAATCTGGTACCTTAGGTGGACAATGTAAACAAATGTAACACAACCTTACGTAGTTAAAAAAAAATGGAGCACATCTTTACAAAATAAACTAATATTCTACAACAGTAACTAGCTGGATTTCAGTGATATTAAATAATATTTATTATTTTCAGGTACTGAAAAACACACATCACCCAATAACAATGAAGTAAGTTTTAAGACTACTCCATATTCACCATCTTAATTAGCAAGATTGTCTTTCTGAAGAGAATACATAATTATAGGAGATGATATTGGACAAAGTGGAACTTCGGTAAAATCCCGGAAACTGAGTACTGCTGTAGTCCATGACATTTAACAATATGAAACATATTGTTATTAAAAATCATGTAGTACATGCTATTTTACCCTCTCTAAAACAATGAAGACCATGGTGTGGAAATAAAGACAAGTAATAAGTCAAAAATGGAAGGATGCTATCACCTATGGGATCTGCAGTAGGCTAACCCAGTTTTAATAAACAGAGAATCTTGAGAAATGCCACCTGCGTGGAAGACATAGAAAGGAGTGATGTGGACAGAGTAGTGGGGAGGTGGGAGGCAAAAGGAGTGAGCATATAAAGCAAATACATATAAAATTGTTAAAAATACGTGACATTGCTAAAATTCAATGAAGGATAAAGAGCCACAGATTCGGGCACGTTGATCTCGCTCACTCTTCACCAGGTGACTGTGTGCAGTGATTCATTTCAGTCAGGAAAAACAGGATAATGAAATAAAGCAAAACGTGTTACAGTGGTAGTTCAGACAAGGAGATAAACCACACTTGTTTGGTGAGAGTCTGGTTTTGATTTGACAGAGCTCAGAAGGGAGGGAGAGAAGCTGAGAGAACTAAAATATTTTCTGTGAATTTTCAGGATTCTTCTGTTTGTTACAAATTGACTATCTGAAATTGGAAAGAAATGCATATTGTTTTATACATTTTTAATGCAGAATTGCTATTGCTTTGTAGTTTAGTAAACTAGAGTATACTTTTGGCCCTGGAATTACACATTTTAATATATATAACTGCTTAATATAACATATTCCCTAGGGGAATAAAATGGATTTAAAAAATGCCAGTTTGTCATGTGACTTCCTATATATAACTACTGTAATAATTAACAAAGAAGGCCTCAGAAAATCACATTTATCCCTATTTTCTTTCCAATTTAGTTTCTATTTTGAATCAGATAATATGTAAAAATTTGTATCTTCCCACTATACTCCCAGTCTAATTTAGATTTATTGTCAACACTATTATTTTCTTTAGATAGTATAAAAATAAATGAATTATAAAAATAATTACAACTACAACTTATTTAAAATATCTCTCATAACTTTTGGAAGAAAGATCAATACAAACCTAAAATTAGCATTTTGAAAATCTTACAAAAAAATAGAATTGAAACAGCACATTCTACCTTGTAGAAATCATTGTCAAAGTAATGACCTAAAACTGTTACTTATTATACCTGTTTTCTTACATATTTTGTTCAAATGACAAAATATACCAAAAAAAAAACTCTTCTAAGTAGTTGAATTTATTGTAAAAGTTTTGGGATCCTCCAATATATTATTTCATATATGGCAAGCACATTAATCACTATGTCAGGGATTAATGGTGCATATAACATAAGATCCAAGAGAAAGATGTAACTCAGGCAGCTGAAAGGCAAGAATGGAAGGTGAGAAGCAGAGAATCAACAAGGCAAGCAGAAAGGAAGTGCAGGAGTCTACAGAATTCCTAAGGCAAAATACTGACATTCTTCTAGTCCAGAAAAAAATTATTCATCAACTTATTCTTAATAATATGGGCACTGAAGCATTTTAGAGACTCCAGTGATATATTAATTAAGCAAAATATACTTTGTACACTAAGATAAACTGATTATACAATGTGATATAAGTCAGTGTCTTAACACCGTGTAGCTTTGCCTGATGATACTCTCTATCAAATATAGTAAATGATAATAGTAGTAATAGTTGTCATCTTCATCATCGTTGTTGTGATAGCAGTAGTAACAACGGTGGTGGTGGTAGTAGTAGTAGTAGTAGTAGTAGTAGTAGTAGTAGTAGTAGTAATCTGTCTTTGCACAGGTTGTACAGGCAGATGGATGCAGGTGAAGCCAGCACCTGTGTTACCATGGCTGTAGTATATGGTCAACCAAGTTTGCATAGCAAATTCCAGGGTAGGAGAGCTGTGACCTTAGAGTCTCTCCAAAATAAGTCTTACTTTAAAGTTCGTAGATACTCCTTCCACCTTCTTTTAAAGATGTGTGTGTGTGTGTTTTCCTTCTCTATGTCTGTACACATGACAGCTATAAGGAGTATGCGAAGGTCAACATGCAGAAAGCAGTTCTCCCATTCCATGTGAGATGCAGGTACTCAACTCAGACCTGAAGGTTCCCAGTAATCTCCTTTACCTGATGAGCTATCCTACCACTCCCTTTTCACTTTAGGGGTAGTTCCTGGTCTAGTGTGAGGTTTCTGTCTTTAATCCTATGACAGTTTATATCATGAACCATGATCCTCTCTATCTTTATATTTTAATGTTTATGCCCATCAACTTAGATTACCAGAATTCCAAGTTAAAGTTTTGCTTAATTTGTCCATCTCTAGTCCTATTGGTAGGTATTCATTAAATCTGATTAGAGAATGATTCTTTTGGGACACTAATTTATGTATGATTGACTTACCATTGTCAGTCATTTTATTTCAGTAAAATAATTGTATGCATATTATTGTCTAGACAGATGTTTTTATTGGCAGGAACAACTAAAAGAAACATGAAACCTGGTTTCAGAAGTTATAAAAACAAAACTATTAACTGGGAAATAACCATACTGGTAACTATATAATAAAAAACTTCTGTTTACTATATTATAATAGTGATAGAGCATTTAAATCTATGCAAAATTTATCAAAAAATCAATAATAACATAGATTACTACAAAATTAAATTTAAGAAAAATTGGGTTATAAATTTTTAGATCTGTTTTCATTTTTGTTCTTAAAATTACATGTATACATTAATATCTATGAATGTTTCATAAAAGAGAATTCATATAAGGCCCAAAAATAAATAATACATTTGATAAGTATGAATGCTGTATCAAAATAACAACTTTAAACAAAATTATTAATTATAATACTGCACTGATGCAGAGAATCCCTGTCTCAAAAAACAAACAAACAAAAACATTAAAAATAGTTAAAGTTATAAATGCATTGAGTTGACAAGACTAAAGCCCTGCAAGACAAGGACTAGAAACATATTTATGCATTTACTGTCATGTGTGCAGCACATATCCAGAGAACATCAGCACATGCATCAAAGAAATAAAGAAATAAAATGAGCATGATCATGTATGACCTGATGTGTGGTTGTAGTCCATGGCTAAAACTCATAGCATTCTGATTGAAAACAAAACTTATTAAGCCTAAAATGAATCCATTTTTAACACTGAGCTTAGTGATTCCAGAAATTTAATTCTAGGGTTAGAATATCCACTACTAGCATTTAGAGGAAAAGTAAAGTGTTTTCCTTCTAAAGGCTACATATTTAAACAGTTAACTTTAAATATGACTTGGTGTTATGGCCTGTAAACAGCAATACACTCATTAGTTCAAGTATATAAAACTCTGTACACAATATACAATCATTGGCAAACATTTAAATTTTAATACTGAATAAAACTAATGCTTTGTAAGACATTACAATAAAAGTCTAGTTTCTTAACATGCAAAGAAGTGTTATTTTGTGCTGCTTTGTTTTCATTTGAGAAAATATGTCCCAAGGCTGGCACTGAACTTCTGTTCAGGCCTCCTGAGTGCTAGGAGTAAGGGTATGAGGTACACCAGGCTCAACAAAGCAAATTTTATTGAACTCCTCCTATAAAAGGCATATGCATTTGTTTAATTCAATAATCATTAATGCACACAGGAATGAAATTCTAATTTTCATTTGAGACTATGCTTTCCACAATATAATTTCATAGTGAAGACATATGTACACTTCAAAATTATAAAACAGTCATATATGTTGTGATTTTCAAACCAAAGATGTGTTTACATTTTCTTAGTAATAATTAGGGGAAACCTGAGCATTATATATGTGATGAAATTGTATAGAAAAGAGACTAAACAAGCATTATTATTTTAAAATGTACATTGTGCAATAAACTACATTGTTTAATCATTTTATAAGAAATATTTACATTAACTTTGGTCTTAAATTCTTATATTCAGTAACAACTACAGTTATCTTTGACTGGTTACATATTAAAGAATTAATGATTTCTTTTGCTCGGTTTTTTGTTAATGTGATAAAACACCTTCAGTAGGCAATATAAAGGGAAGGGTTCATTTGATTCACTGTGTCTGATTTTTCAGTCCATGGTTACCTCACTTCGTATCTATGAGGTCATATGAGTTCCTGATGAAGGACACGGAGAAGACCAAGATGCTCACTTCATGGCAACCAAGAAACAACCAATCCAAGAAACTTCAAGGGCAAACATGCAGAGACCCAGCACCTCTAAAGGGCCCCATGTCCACCTTGTAATCACCCATTCATCTATGATTACATCACAGTATTGTTTCACCCTAAAAGAAGTTTGCAGGGCACGCTGAAGGTCCTAACCAGCAGTGCATTTTCCACAGGAGAGGAAAATCGAAGCAGGAGCACTAGGAGAAAGAGGTCTTCACAGAAAGTGTGCTTTTAGAACGATGACTAATGCTTCAAAATAGAAGTTGGTGAAGCAGGGAGGTTTTATGCATGCTATTAAGCTAATTTCCACACCATGGCATCTTACAAAACAACCTGAGAAACTAAGAGCATTGTTAGTAGGATGATCTGGGAGAAATTTCACATTTTCACATATTGTACATGTTCTTCTATAAATGGAAAGGGTATCAGTGAAAGAACTGACTAGGTTCAAATGTACTGTGTGTGTGTGTGTGTGTGTGTGTGTGTGTGTGTATGTGTGTGCTTTAAATGTGTCACTAAAGTGTACATTCATGAAGTTTGACTAGAGAAATTTATATTTAAAAATGAATCCATTAGAATCTTTATATTAGAATGTCTGCTAAGTGTATTTTAAAATATTATCTAATAGCTCACCAATCAAATATGTATTTACTATATGGGCATTCTAAAGTACATATATTACAATTAAAATATACTATATAAGTACATATAAAATGTAAATTTAAATGTAAAATGTGTACTATATATATATTTGAAAAATAAAACAAAAGCACATAGCACCTTTATGCATGAGTGTAACTACTAGGGAAACTGACAGGTAAGAATTTGCACAAGATGGAAGCCCTGGGTGTATTTGATCTAGTAAAAAGCAGAAATAACAATCTCACCTCCAGTGGAATACACTGACACTCTCTCTCTGCTACCCTATGGCATCATGTAAATGAAGCAGTTGTGTACCACCTAATGAAAAGCAGCTTGGGCTCTTTCCTTTATCCTCACTATTTTGGGTCTACAATACTATTTTTCAAATAACAATTATGTACTCAAAGTTTGCCTCAGATTATTTTAAGAAGGTATTAATTAAAGTTGAGGCATATCTACATAATTTTCTAGACATCATTGCTACTACTATTATTAATTGTTGCTCTTATTTCTGAGACAAAACCTCACTCAATAATCTAGGATAGTTTGGAACTCATGACACAAGCCAGGTTGGATTTAAAATCATGTCAAAGTTCCTTTACTGCATCCTGAGAGGTGGAATTATAAGCATAATCCATCATATCCAGTTAACAAAGCATTTTTTATTGAAGGGTTTCTCATAAATTAGCATGAAAAATGTATTCATAAGTTTTTGCACTTGAAATATTATCATAAATGTTTATTTTTGAATTTCAAATTAAACTCAGTTCAACATAATGGAAATTAATTGATAATTATGTCAAACACATCTTAAAAAGATGAAATCTTGTACATGGGTATGTATAAGTGTATCAAGAAAACACTATCAAGGACAGAGTTTAAAAATACTTCATGAGTGGCAATGAAAATAATAGAAAATATAATTGATTTAAATTATATTCATATTTAAAGATGTTCTTATATTATAACTTTTGAAAAAGTGAAATGAAGAACCATGACATTTTACACATATACAATATAAAAAATATATGAGAACTTTAAGTTTTCCTGAAAAGAAATAATGGACTCAGTCCTTGCTATCATTTATAAGGTAAAAACAACACCATATCATTAACACTTGATTTCATATCTAGTTCAATACTTGCTTTGAATTTGAGGTGTTTTATTTCCCTGCACAGTGCCATTCACTTACTTCCATTTTGGTTGGGAAGTATAGGGGTTATGTGTCCTAGCAAACTTTTATGGAGAAGAAGAGCTAAAAAACCAGAGACTCATTGATCACCATTGCAAGCCAATTTGGTAGATCTAAAAGTAAAAATTTACTCTCTTTATGTGCTATCTCTCCACAGGTGATGCTGAGTGGGGTCTTAGCTTGAGAGCTGGGGATTTTTTCTCTAGGTCTAATGACAATGATCATATAAGTCATTTTTTTCTTCAATAAACCTGATTTTTTCATTGGTTTCTTCTAACAAGAGAAAAGCAGCAGAAATGTTTTATTGCATATATTGTGTGTATGGGCAACACCCAGGGAATGGGGTATTCTCTCGTGTGTGTGTGTGTGTGTGTGTGTGTGTGTGTGTGTGTGTGTGTGTGTGTGATTAAATTTTGTGCTTGGACATGCTAGGCATTTATTATACACTGAGCTGTAACCACATCACTGAGGTTTTGGAGGCTATCTTGTAGCTCAGGCTAGCTTTGAACTCCTGACATTCCTATCTCTACCTCTGAGTTATAGATAGGCACAGTTTATTTCCAGTTTAAAGATTTACTGATTTTAAAATTGTTTTATTTATACATTAATTATATTTGTGTGGTATGTGCTTAAGGCTCGGAAGGCAAGAATATTTCCAGTTCCCTTAATGTGTAGTCCTGAGTAGTTGTGAGAGGCCATGTAGGTGCTTAGAACAGAAACTAGTTCCTCTGTGAGAAAGATAAGTACTTTAGTTATTGAGCCATCTTCTAAGCCCTGAATTCCAGATTGAATAACACTTTTGATAAAGAATATTGAACTCTTGAAAAGGAACTACACAATGGAAAGGAATTTGGTTGTCTATGGGCATCAACTGTGGGAACTCAAATAATAGCAGAAAATCTAGTTAGTAATGCTTGTGGATAGCAACTTTCTGTATTGGATTCTTGCTAATTGCCTTAGCCTAGCAATCCATTATAGTTTTAGGTTTCATGGTGTGTTCTCCCACACAAATAACACTTTCAGCCTTAGGATTGTTCATCTGTAAAATTAAGAATGTTAAATTTGATAAAATGCCATGTCTTTTCAACTTGAAGATTTTATAGAATTGTGAATGCATTTTTATTTCAATTTGTGGAGAAGTGACAAATAGAAAATATCAAAATCCATTGTATTTGATTCTATTCATTTCTTCTATAAAAAGTTATGGTGAGGGTCCAGTTGCATCCCAAATCATTCTGTTCTGCCACACTCTATTGCTGATCATCTTTATACCACTCTCCATAGTGTTACTTTGCATTCTGGAAAGAACAAGATTGATCCACCAACATTTATAAGTTAAAGAAAATAATCCCCAAGCAACAGTGAGCTTCTTAGGACAGAGAAGCCCATGATGAGACCACACCTAGAGTGGGCCAGTTGCCCTTAGTGGTGAGGCTACATTCCTGAACAAGATTAATTGTTTTATGGAAATGTGGATGCTCCCCTCAAGAAATGAAAGTGATTACAATGTATCTACCACACCTTGCAGAAGCAGAACTGACACATTTATCAGATCATAGGCCTGACCAAAATGACCTGTTCAGTGAACTGTGTGAACCACAGAACCCACCTCTGTTTCATGTTTACATAAACTCAAACTTCCTGTCAACTCCCCCAAAAGAAAATTGGGACTAATAAACAAATGTCCCATTGAATAAATGTTTCTCTGATCTCTTATTACTGTTGTTTTGCTATGGCATGTTGAGATGAGCAGTTGATCCCATTCAAATGGAAACTCCAATGCTGGGGCTATTGTCATAAACACATTGCAGATTCTGGTCTTATTTGTACAAGGATATTCCTAGAAATTAACTTATGTGGCCACATTCAATGCCAACAAATTTTATCCAGTGTATTGGATAATGGTGGACTAATTTTATGTTCATATCAGCATAAAACAAATTGAGAGTCAGCATCATAGACTTGGCAGTCTAAGAATAAGAGGATGTATAAGAACTTTCTTTATCTTCAACATCAGTATGTGGTCTGTGTTTAAGAAAAAATACACTTACATAATATCCCAGGAGTACATCACAGTATTAACAGTGGATCCAATACATATAGCTAAAAATCTAATGCTGAAAAGTAAAGAAGTTGTCCTTTGAAATTGTTTAGTTTTTTCTGCTGCTACAATGGAACCATTTTTAGAAAACACTGAAACTTAAAAATCAATCAATCAATCAAGCAAGCAATAAATAAATAAATAAAATAAAACTGCAGTTCTACACACGGAAAGGTTGTTCTCATTGGATTTATCTGCTTTGAAAACCCAAGGCATATGTATTGCCTTCACAGTTTGTCCTGATTCTGTATAAGAAAAAATATAAACTCTACTCAAAACACATAAGAAAAGAGATGGTGTGAGTCGTGGTTCAAATAAAAAAATGTCCTTTGTAAACACTGGACCCCAGTAAGTGGCACTGTTTGTGGAGGCTATAAAGTCTTCAGGGGATGGAGCCCTGTATAGGAAGCAAGTCATTTGTGGTGGGGTTTGTGTGTATAGTCTCTCCCTACTTCCAGTTTTCTCTCTGCTTTGTGTTTTCAGTGTGATCTCTCATCTCCCTGTTCTGCCCACCTGTTGCCATGCCTACCTGGAACAGTAAGGAGACTCATCTGGGAAGCAGAAGTCAAAATGAACTCTTGCATAATTTGTTTTAGTCATGATGCTTTATCTCAGTAACTGAAAACTAACTTCTGTGTTATGGTTCTTTCAAAATCCTGTCTATTTCAGCTAGTATAGCTACCACTTCTTGTGTTGGTTATGTTTTTTTTTTCTTTTAAATTACTATTATTGTTTTTGTTGTTGCTACTGCGAGACAGCATCTTATACAGCCCAGGGTGATATGGAACTCACTATGTAGCTCCTGGTGGCCTCAAACTGGTGATCCTCCTGCCTCAGACTTCTTATTGCTAGGGTTACATGCTTGTAATCCTATCGCTAGTTACTACTTTTCCATAATCGCTAAGGAAAAGGAAGCTTGATAAAAACAACTCATATAATTTAGAAAGAGATCTGCCTGTGATGTTAGGAACCATTTGAAGGGGAAGCAGAAAATCAAAGAACAGAAAATTCAGAAAATAACAAAGGATCTTATCTGAGAAGATTATGAGTACCCTGACTCTTGATTCTTGGCCAAAACCACAGTGACCAGAATTTATTTCACCTACTAAGTAAAACAGGTATCATCTTCCCTACATACATCATTAATTCATGTAATCACTTATTTCATAGTGAATATCATAGTTATATTTAACTAAAATTATAGCATAAAAGTAATTTCTGATAACCTATCAATAACAACACAAATAAACATGAAGTATAAAATGATCTCTTTATAAATATTATGGAATAAGTATGCAGATAGGACAAAGAAAATATAATAGAAACTAAAAGTACTATGTTTGGAAAACTTATCTTGAATTTTGATAATTTAGATCTTACTATTGAAATGAATATTAAAAAATCATAAATATCTAAGCAGGTCTAAATAAGCATTATTCATGAATTATTTTCTTTCTGTATGTTGAGACATGAAACAGCACATGGATGTCTGATCATGCTGCATTAATGATTATAGTATACATAAATATATCATGAGTGTGTCTATGATATTCCTTATCATATTATCTCAAAACACACCTAGTCAAACACTTTCTTTGGTAAATTACCCTACTAATGCTAAAGGTCATCTAAATCAGGAAAAATTAAAATTGTATCCACAGCTAAGTAGTAAATTATCCCTTCCAAAATCATACCTACCATAAAACAGTGCTTAAGCAAATGGCAATGTTAGTAAGGAATGATATAAGACCGATTTCTAAAGGCTTGTGAGCAATTAAAACAGATGGGGATAAAAATATGTTTCTCAAATGTTAAATATAAAAAGAAAAATATAAAACTATCTACCATTTAATATAGGAAAGCTATAGAAGAAAGAATATTTAAATGCATCACTCATAATTCTCTGTATTTTTAAAATGTCACATCCATCATGTAAGAGCAAAATAAAAACATGTGATCAGATAGAAATTTGAGATCGGATATATATGAAGCACTTTCCTGCAACTAATTTTGATAATTTACTCCTTTAAATTCTTCTGGTTATCCCTAATGATATCCCTCTCTACTGCTAATCATAGTAGGACTATTCAGTTTGCTTAGCTATAATACTTTGGAAAAATGTATGCATCTTGATTAAAATCCCAGGTTTTCCTTTCCTCCCCCCATTCATCATAACTGTGAGGTTTATGATAGCATAATATTGTTAGAAACTATGACATAAGACTTTTAATATGCAAGGCATAATAATCACATAACATTCATAAAATAATTACTATAACTGATGAGAAAAGGAAAAATAGGAAGCATGGTACTTAGATATCAAAGCAGACAAAAGATTAATGGATGAATTCCACAGGGAATTCCCAATAGAAATTAAGGCTATAATAAAGACAGTGTGGAGTGATCAGGTTTACAACATGAGGGTAGCTGTGCAGATGTAGGCATGCAGTTAGTGGTAAGTGAGGTAGAGTGTTCAGGTCTGTGACTTAGAGAGGCTTGGAATCTTGCTGAAGCACCCATTTGAATTGCCCACTGTGATGTGTTGAATGAGTTACTTAGCCTTATAAATTATTTTAGTAATGCATTTATAGGCTCATTAAGAATCCAAGGGGATCTCTTAAGAGCTCCACGTTTTATGGAATTTTATGAGAGGAATTGCATTCTCTAACAGTATTGGGGGTTTTTAAAGATTCATGAAATTATCAGTACAGGTCCCTGGAGGAGAATGTCAGAGATCTAGTAAAAATGCAATGTCATTTCCTAGTGCTGTGGCTCTGAACCCTCAACTGACAGCAAAGAATTTAGGCTGAGTTGCTTTATGAAGGTAGAAGGCTGATATTATGCTAACTTTAAGAAAGTACTTTAAACGATATGATGAACTTACTAGGAAAACCACCATGAGATAACAGGTCTGATATTTTGCCTCACACAATATTGGCTCACTTACCCTTAATACTGGATGCACTTTTAAAAATTATTACATTTTTGTTAGAGACATAGATAAATTCTAATGCACACCAGGAGTGTTACCAACATTAATATCATTTAACATAGTGAGATGACATAAGTATCCTGCAACTTACATTAACACATCAATAACTATAATAGGTTAAGCCTAATTGCAGTATGATTGATATTTTGATTATTTTTTTTTTTCTTTTGGTTTTTCGAGACAGGGTTTCTCTGTGTAGCTTTGCGCCTTTCCTGGAGCTCACTTGGTAGCCCAGGCTGGCCTCGAACTCACAGAGATCCGCCTGGCTCTGCCTCCCGAGTGCTGGGATTAAAGGCGTGCGCCACCAACGCCCGGCAATATTTTGATTATTTTAAAAGTAAACCATGTGGTAGGTCATGCCTATAATCTCTGTTCTCCATAGTCTGAAGCAGGAGGATGGCAGTGAACTCAACTCCAGCTTGGGCTACATAGTGAAACCTATAAGAAATGCAATGAAGCCCAGGCAGTGGTGGTGGCGCACACCTTTAATCCCAGCACTCGGGAGGCAGAGCCAGGCTGGTCTTTGTGAGTTCAAGGCCAGCCTGGTCTACAGAGTGAGAACCAGGAAAGTCACAAAGTTACACAGAGAAACCCTGTCTCAAAATAAACCAAAAAAAAAAAAAAATGAAATGAGAGTTGTACATAATAAAACATACAACTACAAACCATCAACAGAGATACAAATAGTAACAGAAGTGCTTCTTGACTATCAAGTATTAAATCAAAGTTAACCATCATTTCACTTGTGCTACACAGCCCTACTGCATTACAGATGTCAGTAGACTGTGCTGCGGCTGACAGGGGTTTTGAGGGCAGGCTTTCTGACTTTTGAGGGAGAAAATACTATGACTTCCTTCAGTTTGTTATGTCTACTGGGCAGTTTGAAACGTTATGTGCAATTTGTAGTAGACTACACTGAGAATATGTAAAAGGGAACAGAATCTAACACTATGTGAGAAACTAAGGTTACTGCAGGAAGAGGCAAAGTTTAGTGTCTAAAGAGTCTCAAACTGGGCTAACTTGAGGATCAGCCAGTAAGAGTGCTTGGAAAGCAAGCCTACTGGCCCTAATTCAGTTCCCAGAACCTTTCTAGTAGAAGGAGAGAACCAACTCTCCAAAGATGTCCTCTACCTCCACACGTACGTACACTGTAGTTCATGTACCCCTACCCTTACACACACACACACACACACACACACTTTTTTAAAGAAGAAATATAATTGTAGAATTGATTGAATGAAGATGTTTTGCTATCAAGTAATGAAGAATATTTTAATGTATTTGTGTGGAGCGGGTGATTCCTGACATCGTGAATCATTAGAGCCCCTGAAAGGTTTTAGAGGAAATTGTACTATTGTGTAGATAATAATAATATTGATTTTTGTTTTGCTGATTTGTTTTTACTGCAATTACATTCCAGAATTTGGATTTCAAGATATTTATGTGGATTATTCCAATTAATCAGGAACTCCAGAAATTTGATACAACTACTATAAGATTTTCAAATGAAGAAATCAGCATATTTATCAAGTTCATGCATTCAGATAATTTCAAAAAATATACTGTAAAAATCAATTTTAAATTTACTGTGAATTGTGCTTTGGAGTGGGATCAAAATGAGCTGAAGTGAGACCAGACTAATGGCAGCCTGAAGTATTATAGAGTTTATGTACTATATTAGGAGATTAAGCTGGCCTTGACTGAAGTACCCACAGCTCAGATTCACAGGTAGAATGATGCAGTGGATTCCACAGATACTAATGAACATGAGACCCAAAATTACAGTGAATCTATGTAAGATAGAAGAGCACAGCTGGCAGACTAGGGCATGACCCCATGACTAGAATCTCA
Source organism: Peromyscus maniculatus bairdii (assembly GCF_049852395.1). Taxonomy (NCBI): domain Eukaryota; kingdom Metazoa; phylum Chordata; class Mammalia; order Rodentia; family Cricetidae; genus Peromyscus; species Peromyscus maniculatus. Next base: position 9,792,084 of record NC_134870.1, read on the forward strand.
GAGAAGAATGTTTAACATAAGTATCAAATCTTAGTAACCACAGTAACTTTCATTATGTATATTCACAAATTTAAGCAAATGTTGACATTTAATTGAAGTGCCATTGTGAAGATAAACATAATAAATTTGGACTTTAAGAGAAAGAATCTGAGTCACACATGAGAAGGTACCTTTGAAAACCATCATCATTCATTGAAAGGTATTTGACAGAAATTGAAAATATTATTAAAGAAAAATAAGTAAACAAATGGTATATTATATCAAATAGTGGGGACTTGAGCACATTTGTGTTTTATGGGAAAATACACAGAGTGGGCAATCAAGAGCACAAAGAAATCTTAAAACAATGGTATTATGGAAATCTAGAAAAAAATGGTTCTACCAAAACAGGTTGGAATTATCAGCAAATGTTGTTTTTAAGACTATCATGATGAAGGGTTTTATAAAAATTGCTCCATTATATCTGACAAGATGATCTTTAGTGATCTTATTCAGAGTAATTTTGATGAAAACACAAATGTAATGGCCAAAATTAAATTGTTACAATTGAATTAATGGGCAAGGGAGATTGTGGACACATTGTGGGGAGATCATTATTTCCCTTATCATAAAAAGAAAAGAGAGGTGAAATAAAATAATAGGAAAACACTTATTTTAGTTTAGAGGAAGTATTTTTTTCTTTTTCTTTCTTTTTTTTTTTGAGACAGGCTTTCTCTGTGTAGCTTTGGTGCCTTTCCTGGAACTCACTCTGTAGACCAGACTGGCCTCGAACTCACAGAGATCTGCCTGCCTCTGCCTCCCAAGTGCTGGAATTAAAGGCATGCGCCACAACTGCCCAGCAGGAAGTACTTTCTTAAAGGAAGTCTCCATGATAAAGTGATGTTTAAAATAAAACAGTAAAAAGGGAACATTTTGAAGACATGAGATAAAGTAAAATTTTTATTGTCTCACTCATGGAAATAGAAGTCATGTGGTATTGTAACTTATATTGTTTTATTAAAAAATAAAACTCAGGAGTTAAATATTAGGGAAGAAATCTGAGAGATCCATGGAGCAACAGAGAAATGATCATCTCACTTTTTTCTCTACTTTCCCAGATCAAAAACATCATGCATCTCCCTAGGCTCCTCCTTATTCCTTCTGTCTATCACTCTGTATTCCTCTGAGTCCATCAGAAAACTTTCTGGTCCACTCCAGTTGGCTGAATGTGGACTCTGCCCTCTGATCCATGGTCGGACTCCTTTGGTCTCAGACAACACAAACAAATCTCCCACAACATTTCATGCTGTGGGACGGTCTGTATGTCAAATTGCTCTGATTGGTCAATAAATAAAACACTGATTGGCCAGTGGCCAGGCAGGAAGTAGGTGGGACAAGGAGAGAGGAGAATTGTGGGAAGCGGAAGGCTGAAGAGAGAGACACTGCAGCCACCGCCATGACCAGCACCATGTGAAGACGCCGGTAAGCCACCAGCCACGTGGCAAGGCATAGATTTATGGAAATGGATTAATTTAAGCTATAAGAAGAGTTAGCAAGAAGCCTGCCATGGGCATACAGTTTGTAAGCAATATAAGTCTCTGTGTTTACTTGGTTGGGTCTGAGCGGCTGTGGGACTGGCGGATGACAAAGATTTGTCCTGACTGTGGGCAAGGCAGGAAAACTCTAGCTACAATTTCACCTTTTTTGTCTCAATAAAATGGAAAAGTTTTAACTCGAACATAGTAAAACTATATACAATAAGAGCAATTTTGTGGGTATTGTTTAAATAAAAAGGAAAGATATTAACATTAACAAAATGAAATTGTTTTGTTTTGTTTTGTTTTGTTTCTGAGACAGGGTTTCTCTGTGTAGCTTTGTGCATTTCCTGGAACTCACTTGGTAGCCCAGGCTGGCCTTGAACTCACAGAGATCTGCCTGGCTCTGCCTCCCAAGTGCTGGGATTAAAGGTGTGCACCACCACCTCCCGGCTCAAAATTAAATATGTTACCTTTAAAATTTGAATGTTTTCAGAACAAAAGAACTGCACATGAATAAAGACAAGTAGCCCAAGTGATCCAGCCTCTCAGAATGCCTCAGTTACAGTTTCCTCATAACTCTGCATCCAGAACAACTTCAAAGCTGCTAACTGAGGTGGTCCAGACTCACAGACTATTTAAGCCAGGATGTCAGATAATCTCTACACTTTCCCATCACACAGAGACTAAACAAAAAAATAACATATTAACTCTCCCAGGGTTTGATCATTATCCCAGTATTCTCAACATGCCCTAAAAAGTGCCATCACTGCCAGCATGCATGAACCAATCTAGAGAACAGGACACCTACATTCCCAAGAGGTGGGGGTGGAGTGGGACATTTGGTAGATTAAAAACATTTGTCATTGTTTAGGTGATTTGGTTACAAGTTGTTACTGGTCATGGTCAGAGCAAAACTAAACAAAGCAGGTTAGATTCAGGGATTTTTTTCTGAAAATGAAATAGGGGGATATAAGAATTATAAAATAAAAGGGTAGATTATATCATCTACTTTTAAACTAAAAGAAAAATTTAAATATTTTACATTGGTGTGAATTTTTGTATAGTGAGTGTTTAAACTGTCTGAACTGGCTTCTTCAAGGCTAATTGAGCTGTTGGGTGTTGCAGAGAATGTCTGAGAAATGAGTGGGAGGAATCCACAATAATCCTATTTTAATAGAGGAACTAACTTTCAGAGAGCAAAGTGATCTCTGAAGGGAAAAAAGATGATTATGATTGTTTCACCTCAGTAAAAATAATTCAGTATGCTATGAGCGAAAAGAATAGCAATTCCAGTAGAACTTTGTTCATATTATCTATTTCTGTTGGTAGGACGTTGTGGAACATATTCAAAACCAAATGTTATTTATGAGTCAAATATATTGTTAAAACTGAAACACCAGTTTTTTAAAAAAAAATCTGGAGGATGCATATAATTGATATCCTCCAAGGAAAACATTACTTAAAAGAGAGATGAATGTTTCATGTATTGTTTATGAGAACAAGTAAATCTGACCATTTAGAGATGTAGAATTATTAGGTCATAGTAACTGGGGATGAGGATGTCAAAAGTAGAATAGGATAGGGAGATAAACTTGAAAAGATTGTTAAGAATTTTAGTTAACTATATGAATAAGTGTTTAGCAGGTATATGCCCAACACTCTGAAATGCTTTAAATACATAATTACTGTTGTGAGAGCAAATTAAAAAGGAGATTTAAGTGTACCATATAATATTAAAGATTTTTATAAATCAGTATTGAGACTGGAGAGATAGTTAAGTTGTTCTGAACCATGCTGCTCTTGCAAAGGTCTGATTACAGGTTTCCTATTTCCAAAAGAAGGGTCTTCTAACTCCTTTCCATGGGAGCCAATGTCTTCTTCTTGCCTTACAAGGTTCTGCATGCACTCAGTACACATAAACCTTGGCAAACACAACCTGCATATCAAAATAATAAAGAAAGAGAGAAATATTTTAAAAACTCAGTATCATTGCTCGAATTTAATAAGTTTAAAAATATTTTAGTGAATCAGCACTTAATACTGCTTATAAATTGTAGATTTCAGTAGAATCCAAACTCCTCTTTGTGCTTATTGCTTCTTTTCCTCTTACCCTCTTTTTCTGTGATCAGTCTTTATTCTTCATCTCTGAACATCTATAAAGTTATAAGGTTCACTTTAGAGGTAAGAGGAGTCCTTCAAGCATGGTCAGCAAAGGGCAACAGTTTCCAGAAGGAGGAATCCACTCATTTTTATTGTTATGTACAGCAAATGAAACACCTTTTGTACCATATTTATCTGTTTTTATATCATATTTGAAAGCCATCTTTCGATAGGTGAGCACAATATAATGTGTTTAATTTTATGAATGCTATGTATCTAGAAATGGATATTTTGTTAATGCCATGTTTTTGCTTTTTCTAACCAAAAAGCTACATTCACTCTCGCTCCTTTTAAACCTCATTCATTTAAATAAGATGCAGAATTTATTTTTTATATCTTTGTTCAGAAACTATGGTTATTATTACCCTTAATTACTTCCCCATGTGAGTTTAAATTCAAAATGCCTCTATAATTACTTTCCCTTGAAATTCTACGGTAAAGTTCAGCAGCTAAATGTGAATGGCTTTTAAATGAAGACGTTTGGTCTGGGCTGAAAGCTAGTTTATTTATATCTAATCACTGAGTAGGTAAAAAGATTTTAGTTCTGGAAAGTTTAAATATTTCAAATAACCCTGCCATCTCTTTTTATTCACTCATTTATGGTTTTAGAACTCAGTCCTAAAATAAGTTCAGAAGTGGTTGATTTTGTGTATTAGGTTGTTACCATAGCAATTACGTTGATTTTAAAAATTGGTATAAAATCTGAAATGAACTATTTAATTATTTTTGCACAGTACTTCCTGAGACTTAAATAGCCAACACTTAAAGTTGTCCTTCATTGTAACAGACATTATGAAGTCACCTTGCATATATTCATTGAAAGGAGGCATAAACATCCTGGTACTGCAAGGTTGTTGGGCTCAGAAGAGAAATGAGACCACTTGGAAAAAGCACATCTCCCTCATGGCAACAAAAAACTGACTAATGCTACAGTGTAACTATTGTATACAACTGCTTTCCACAGAATCTGTTTCAATTTAAACAAATATAATGATTCACACATACAAGCCGACTTGTTCTTCCAGATTATAAAAAGGAGGACTTGCTTGTTGGCCCACATATCCTTTTATGATGGCCCATCATGACTACAGTATCTCCAGGCTCATTTGTCACATGGTATCTGATATAACTAGCTTTTCCTTTAAAAAAAAAAAAAAACAACTCTATTTCAAGTGCACTGTCCTGTGGAAGCCCACAGAGTCTTCCTAGTGAGAACTTACTAAGGGTCAGAGAATCTGGGCTTGCTTTGCCCAGCAGGGCTGTGGAAGGAGATGTTTACCAGGGGTTTGGAAGGGTCTACACTTGGCTGTATGGTGTGCTTTGATCTTGCAAGGAGGAAGTCTTTTGTCTCTCCCCTTGGCATATTATAAAAAGCCCCTTTCAATAAAGGACGAAGCTAGTGGGTATTGACCCAGGCCCTCCCCAAACTATCCTGTGTTTCTATCTTTCTTCTCATACTCTAGGTCTCTCTTTCTATCTATCATTTCTCAATTCTTCTCTCCTCCAAATAACCCTTCAAAAGGTGAGAGCAGGTTAGAGCTGGACTCCTACTGACTCCCACAGATGGCACCCAATGTAGGGCTTAGGTACAGAGGATAAAGAGAAGAAATACTGGAGCAGGGACATGCCTAGTAATGAATTAAAGGAGGCGGTTATATTCTATTCTCTGGAAGTAAAATTGTAAATATAAAGCAAAGTAGTTATAATTAGGGTGCAGTATCTCTCTGTCTCTGTTTCCTCTCTCTCTCTCTCAATCTCTTTCTGTTAAATTAGGTCTAAAATGGTAGTTAAGTAAGTCATTGAAGTTTTATAAAGTTTAATTTGAGAAATGTAAGCTTAGATATATCAGGGTAGAATAGGCTTTAGGTATAGGGATATTGTGTAGGCTTGTTAGGAAGGAACTTAGGGTGTGAGTAGATTTTCCCTAGTGCCAGACCTGGGATGCAGAAAGCAGCGTTGGGGACTGAGCAGTCACTGAGAACCTGACAGTCCAAGAATGAGAAGCCGATTCTGAGATTGACAGCTTTGAAAAGCAGCAGCAGCAGCAGCAGCAGCAGCAGCAGCAGCAGCAGAATGCGAGGAGCTGCCACAGCCAGGCATAGGCAGCTGAGAGCCAGGGGGCATCACTGTGTCATTGGCAGCAGACACAGAGATAGCCAGCGCTGCATACGTTCTGCTGTGAAAAAGCCCCGATGAGGAACAGCAGTGGTGGAGAGAGTGCAGCAGAGACTTCGGACCCAGTGACCAGAACAGGTCTGTCACCAGGACCTGGACTGGAGCTGGAAAAGGGACACTTGAAAGAGCATGGGCAGAGAGCCCAGTGGGCACCTGGAGGGTGGGTGTGTAGGTCGCCATGGTGGCTGCATGAGAGACAAAGCCTCCAGACAGAGGAATGCCCATGCGGTGCACACCAGGAGGGCCTGGGAACAGGTGCCTTCAAGTTTTCGTGTGAGCATTTGGAGACACCAAGCAGCAGTGAAGCGGTGGTCTCTGCAGAGGACAAGCTACATCTCCAAGGACAGAACCACCTTCAGGACCCAGGGGAAAACTGCTGGCTGACAGGACTCTGGGGTATGATGAGCCTAGGCATGGAGAGAGCAGCAGAGGCTTTGAAATCCACCTTGCAATGAAATGTACAGGGTCTGAGTACCTAGCAGCACTGTGCAGCAGCAGTGCTCCAGGCTCAATGGCTGCAAAACACTGAAACTCAGGGAGGCTGAGCTCCCAGCAGCAGAATAAGGTGGAGCTGCCCCGAGGGTAGCAATTGGCTCTGCAAGCTTGGCAGCCCACAGAGGCTTCCTGGACTCTGAGTGATGCATGCAAGGCCACCGGCAGAGCAGGTAGTGGGACCCATGGAACCCACAGCTCCTATCAGCTGAGTTTCCTCTCTTGAGGTCTGCAGTGAGTGGCAGTTGAGAGCCTTCAAGGCCTCAGGACTGGGACTCTAAATAGCTGAATGGAGCCAGCACCCAAAGGCACAGTTTCTGTTTGCTGACTGTGCAGAGAGATTTTTTGAGGAGCTCTGCAGCAGCTCAGTTACTATGACAGCCATCTTTCTCCTGGAGCAAAATTGCCTAGGGGAAGGCTACCATAAAATGCTGTTGAAACTGAGAGGGAAGTTTCAGCAACTCTTGTTTGAACTGAACTGAATTATTGCATTCAGGACAACTGCAAAAAGTTTTGGTAATGGATTTCCTCATATTTGCAACTTTAAAACTGATATCAGAAAGCTTTCAGTAGAACTTTAAGACTGGAATTAGAAAGCTTTCAATGGAATGTTAAAACTAGTATCAGAACTGATTTTTTTTTAACTTTTCAGACTTAAGAAATGGTATGGACAGGAGTGGACAGTGGGACAATTTTGATTGCACATATATACTCTATTAACTATGATGGCTTATGAATTTTTTGTGTATTCATGTCTGCTTTATCAATTGTAATGACTCACAAATGTTTTGTGTATAAATGAAAATGTTTTGTGTAAAAATGGAACTTTCTGGTGTAGGTATAGAGATTTTTGCTTTTTCTACTCAGGCTCAAAATGTAGCTTTAAAAGTTATCAAGTAAAGGGGGAGTTAATATTCCTCATTCTCTTTAATTTTGAAAAAATATTTTCTTGTCCCCTGAGTGACTTAATGTTAACTCTTGTTAATGTACCTTATGTTTTGTTGGCAAGATTTTCATAAAGAGTTTATGCAAATAGTTCTTTTAAAAGATTGCTTTAAAGTGTAAGAAGTTCTATTAAGAGACTCCTTTTGGTTGTTTGCTAAAGTTTGTACACTGTAAATAGTCCTATTGAGAATTTGCTTTTGGATGTAAGTTTGTGAGAATTGTAATTGTGTACAGTAATATTCAGGCTAGATTTATGATGTTAACCTTTAATGTTAATGGTGATGCTAAGGAGTCTTTAGGTTTGATGTGGTTGTATCAGGAGTTCACTGATTTATTTGATGCAGTTGCATCAAGAGTTTATTGACTTCAAAAAGGGCTTGGTGCTGGTAAAACTGCTGTAGTCATCTTAGACCCATTCAAAAAGACCATTCTATAATTATGATCCCATACTCCTTTACTGGGAGGTATGGCAGCCATGGGGAGCAGGATTATTGCTGTGATTGTTTCATCTATTTGCAAGCTCTTAGTGGAAACCTGATTCAGAGTTGCATATGGTTAAGCTCTGCACCCTTCCATTGCTAGAGGCTGGTAGTCAGAAATGAGTAAGTCTTTCTTGCTAGCTGTTGACCTAAAACAGAGTACAGTTGGTAGAAAGTGTATCTCAATTATGGGTAAGGCTATGTAGTGGTAGAAGGCAACTTAAGACAGGCACAGTCCATCTGAGGAGTCTGGGGGGCCCTTTATATTATTATTAAGAAGGGGGACCTGTGGAATCCCAGAGAGGCTTCCTAGTGAGAGCTTACTCAGCATCAGAGAATCTTGGTTTGCTTTACCCAGCAGGCATGTTTACCAGGTATTTGGGAGGGTCTACATTTGGCTGTAGGGAGTGCTTTGATCTTGCAAGAGAGAGATCCTTTGCCTCTCCCCTTGGCATATTATAAAAATCCCTTTTCAATAAAGAATGAGGCTGTTGGGTGTTGACCCAGGCCCTCCCAAATCTATCCTGTGTTTCTGTCTTTCTCTCCTTATCTATGTCTCTCTATCTATCATTTCTTAATTCCTCTCTCCCCCACCTAAGAACACTTCAAAAGATGGGAACAGGTCAAAGCTGTACTACCATGGACTCCCACACTGTCCCTACTTTAAATATTTAATAAACAATTTTTGCATGTGTGTACTAAATAAATTAGAGTTTTAAAATGTGTAATTACTATTTTCTTTATTACATGATTCAGCTTAATTAAAAATTCAACTATAGTTGTGACAGATTGGCAAAATTATGCATTTGTAAATGACTGAGTATTATATATAAAATTTCACATTACTTGTGGATTGTAGCATGAATCCTTACTGGTCTTAATAAAAACCCAGAGTCAGATATTGGGGTCAATGCTGAAAGATAAGAGAGATTTAGGAACAAGCCACAGCCATCTCTCACCTCACCAACTCCTAGGACAAAAAGACTGAGCTCCTTGCTCCTCCTTCCTTTCTCTGCCCAGCCATATCACTTCTTTTCTCAACCTCCCTAATACTGGGATTAAAGGCATGTGTGCCCCCAAGTACTAGGAGCAAAGGCATGAGATCCTAAGTGCTGAGATTAAAGGTGTTTGCCACCACTGCCTGACCTCTGTGGCTAACTAGTGGCTGGCTTTGCCCTCTAATCTTCAGGCAAGCTTTATTTGTTATATCCTGCACAAAATATCACCATAGTAGATATTACATTAATCATTACTAATATTTTTATTAGTAGATGAGAGTATTACCAATAAAAAACAGTATTTTTTTCTTATTTTATTTTATTTAATATGAATTTTAGAAAAAATACTTGGTTAGTGTGTCTATATTTGAAGGGACGGAGATATAAAGGAACTGTTTCAACAGAGAGTTGAAGAATCACATCAGCAGTAGAGTCAAAGCTGTTTCTTCTTGATTAACAATAGTGAAAACTGGCTGGACTCCCCTATAACACCAACAATAGGAGACCGAGGCTGAATTTTTAAAAGCTAGGCATGTAGGCTGCTCTTTGGAACCCCAGGCTTGGGAGTTAGGAGTGTGGGGAGCAAGAGGATGTTCTCTTTTTTTGTCAGTCAGTCCAGTCAAATGTATTCACTTCAAGTTCAGTGAGAGACCTTGTATCACAAAATAGAGGTAGAGAGCAAATGAAGAAAAGGCATTGGTGTTCTGCTGTCTGTGAACACTAGCCTATGATCCTCTAGTGTCTCATTCTAAAATCATTGAGTTAATGTCTATTCTTATCTGCCATGAACACAGATTTATAGAATCTGAAAAGAACTAGATGTTTTCATGCAAAATTCTTGTAAATGCTTTAGAGGAAATAATTTTATTATAGATATTTACCAGAAATATGACTAGTGTTGTCATGCATTGAGATCCATTAGTAACAGTTTAAAATTAACAAAAAGTTCTTGTGTGTGGAGACTATGCAGAATTCTTAACACATAATACAGAATTTTCATCAGATAATATGGTAGTCTCAGAAGATAAAGTCCTCTAGTAGTGTGAGCACAAAGCATGAGTCTTATTCCAAAGAGAGGAGGATATCACGTAATCTTAGTTAAATAGGTGTCATTCCAAGGATTCTGGATACTGTGTAAGACATATTCAGTTTAAGAGATATTATATGAACTTATAAAGTCACACAACAAAATAAAATCATAAATCACTACATTTTCTACATAAATTAAGGGGGATTCAATTGGTCAGATTATGTCAAACAGAGAAATCTCTTCTTTATGTTTCAGATGGTATATTGTTAGTGTCTGAAGGGCTAGTAGAACTTCCTTGTCTTTCATTATCAAACTGAAAGAGTACACTGATATGTATTCCTAATCTAAAGCAAATTTTAATAAATATAATAGACAGAATTATAAATTTGTTTATTTATTATAATTTACTACTGAACTATGCAAACACTATCAGTAACAAAAATAAACTTAGGGAATGTTCTTAAATTCAACACTCAATTAAAACTCATATGTACAAATTTAATTAATTTATTTATACACATTGAAACATATATATTAAAAGTAGATGATGAAATTTCTAAGGGCAAAACAGATCTTAGGTTGAGGAAGATAATCTTGGCAGATAAATATTTCTGTATATTCTGTGAGTAAGCTCTATAAGTGAAATTTAGCTCAATTATTTGTAATTTGTTAAAAATTAGATATTAATAATCCTAGATAATCTATAAATTGAAAAAAACAGTAAATGCTGTGAGCCATCCCTGGCAGTGGTCAGGTCCCAGCAGAGGATGTAAGGAGTGGAGGGAAGGAGTGATCCAGGTATTAGTCAGGAGAATCTTGTAGCCTGACTCACTAGCAGCCAGAGTTTCTTTATTTATACAGAATTCAGCAAGCAGGAACACAGTCATGTTGTTCCAAAACATAGATCATATCACTTTTGGTTTTGGACATGTCTTTCACTTCCTCTTGCTCATATTTTAGTCATCATTAATAAACTGACAGAACATAATTATCATTTCCAACCATTTTCCCTCAAGTTTTGACAACATTGATAGAGTTATCATTTGTATTCATAACCCTATAACCCAACTTTAAGAATCTAGAGGCATATGACAAACTGTTCTCAGGATAGTATCCTTTGTGACTTCAACAATGCTAGACCAAAACAAAATCTTCAAGCCAGCCAGGGCATATTGCCATGCCCCAAGCACTATATTATTAACTCTTAATGGTCAGAAGCCCAAGAAAACTCCTCAGGCCAAAGCTGCTGCAATTATTAGTAAAATTCTAGCATAATATTGTATTTATATTTTATATCTTTATCGAATTTGTTGATATGTCTAGTCCTGGCATTTTGCTGTTCCCTGGTCATATGATACCACAGTGACTCTGCATGTGCTAACTTTTCTAAGAAAGGGAGGTCCTGACATCATTGTTATCTTTTTACATCATTCTTTGTACATCAATATGAGTCTTTGTGTAGGACAGAGGTAACTTCTGCTAATCTAACTTTGTTACTGTATATGACACAAAATTGCCTGAGTGTATATAGGGAAGATACTTGAATCAGATCTGTGGCCAATTCCTCTAGCCCACTGAATCTTGTTGACCTTTTAAGTTTACTTTCTTTTGATTATCTTGTTCCTGAGTAAGTACAGGGACAGATATTTCAAGAATTTCCCATAGCCTGATAAAACTAGACCTCTGGCTTCTTTATGTATGTCACAACCTCCAAAATGTAAGGAAGACCCTCAAGTAGATAAGGATATCTCCCTAAAAGTGAGAGAGGTGGGATGTTCAGGACTTTCCAGGGGAAACTTAGAAACAGTATTCCTGGGAGAAGGCATACATGATTCATAAGAAATTTCCCATCAATCAAATATCCCCAAATTATGTAAGTGTTAAAAGTCCCCCATGTATGTAACAGGTGGCAATGAAACATAAAGGTGACATGGTGGCCATCATATGGCTCAGCTCTGCTGGATCTTTGTCAAGCAGCTCTGCTAGCTTTATGAGTTTTACCATTCCCATCAGATAGGACTGTGCCAAATAAGAAGTTTTTTCTCACAATCTGTTGACCAGATTATATTTTTTTTCTATTTTAATATGTTTATAATTAGTGTTGAACTTATAGAAACTGTGTTATTTGCATCCTATAAGCTAATGTTTCATAAAAATTCTTTTTCTTCTGTAGGTTGATGACACACACACCCTCCCATTTTGGATAACCCTTTTGGTAATCTGTAATTTGTAACAGACCTACTTTGAAAGAATGCCTATCAAATACCTGACCAATCAAACAACCCAAATTCTCTTCTTTGAAATGTACACTTAGTAATATAAACCATTTGACAACACTTAATGTTGTTGGTGATGCTCAGGGATTTAAGAACTGAATAAATATTACACAGTAAATAACATCTCACTAACTCTTCAAATTATCCTTCCCAAGTCACAGGTCTCTGCTTCAGAGAAGACTAAGAACATTATTTGTTCATCTTTTCCCCATTCTAAACAAATTAATGAGACAGAGTGAACTTTGAAACAGTTGCTTTGTGGCCATGGAGACCCGGAGCTTCACCATATGTCCAGGTGGCCTTTACCACCACCTAAAACTCCACTTTTTCTTCTAGAAATGGAAGCCACCATAAATACCATCCTGTGTGATGGACTTTTATTGACACGAATCGTGGTATCACTTTTTACCTAAAGAGAAGTTTATCTGGATTCTTTTTGAGATGAAGCTTAAATTATCCAGACTTGACAGCAAATCTAAGTTGACTCTGCTACTGTGTTAGATAACTATACCTTCTATGAAGAGAAAGACATGGGCTGAACCTACTGGTGTTTTTACTCATGGCCTCTCATGGTTGTAAAAGTAAATATTATTCTACTATAATTTCATCGTGAAACAAGAGTATTAAATTCAGTAACACAAAGAAATTAATAAATTAACCAATAAAACTTAAATCTTCTGCAACATTAAATTTCTTGCACTAGATAAGTAATCACTGAATATTGAAAATAAAAAACCACAACTGCCATTTGATGGTGAAAATTTATAACATTTAAGAAAAATTAAAATATGAACATGAAAATGCAGGGTAGCATTTCCTAAGGAAAAGCCTTTGCTTGCCTATAGCTTCTAACAAATGTACATAAAATTTATTTGCATGTTATGGGTCTAGTAAGTCTTCATGTGAAGTAAAAATATCAAAGTGTGAGTTTTCACTAAAATGGTATCATTTGAGAACCTGTTTAGATACAATTCCCATTTTCAAATGGCCCCTGATATTTTGTTATGCCACATTAATTCTTTTACTCCATGACTGGTATGCCTGTTTTCTCTACTAATTTAAAGTTTTAAACAGCCCTTCCAATTCCCATTTTTAAATTGGGTTATTTGTATTCTTTTTTTTTTTTTTGGAGAGGAAATGGTTTATTTGGTTTACAATCCATCATCAGTAGAAGACAAGGCAGAAAGTTAGGGCAGAAACTTGGATGCAGTAAGTGAAGCACTGAGGTATTGTTTACTGCCTTGCTTCTTGTGGCTTGCTCAGTTTGCTTTCTTTTTTTCTCATTTTTTTGTTATTATTATTTTACAACACCATTCAGTTCAACATAATAGCCACAGATTCCCCTGTTCTCCCCCTCTCGCCCACCCCTCCCCCCAGCCCACCCCCCATTCCCACCTCCTCCAGATCAAGGTCTCCCCCGAGGACCGGGGTTGACCTGGTAGACTCAGTCCAGGCAGGTCCATTCTCCCCTCCCAGACCGAGCCAAGTGTCCCTGCATAAGTCCCAGGATTCTGTGCATTGGTGCCAGGTCCTGGGCTCGTTGCATGAGTTGGCTGTTTGAATCCTGGGTTATTTGTATTCTTGATGTTCAGTTTATCTGAACTCCTTGTGTATTCGAGATAATAACCCTCTGTCAAATTTTTATGTTTCCCGATACTGTAGGCTGCCTTTGTCAGTATAATAATGATATATTATGTCATACAGAAGCTTCTTAGGATCCTCTGGTCTAAATTGTCAGTTGGGTATTATTTATTGCATGTGCTATTGGGTATTGTTCAGCAAGTCTTTTCCTGCGCCTGTAAGCTCAAATATATTCCCTGCTTTCCCCCAGTAGAGTCAGAGTTTCAAGTATTATGTTGCAGTTCTTGATTCAACTGTAATTGAGTTTTCTGCATAGTAAGAGATAATGATCTAGTTTCATTTTCCTAGTTGTAATTATTCAGTTCTTCCCAGCACTATTTGTTAAAGACACCAACTTTTCTACAGTATGTATTTTTGGCCACTTCATCAAAAAACATACAGTCATTGATTTTTGTCGACTTATATCTGGATCCTCAGTTCTTTCTATTCTGTTTTTTCAGTGAATCTGGTTTTATGCCAGTACTGTGCTTGTTTTTATTATGATAGCTTTGTAATATAAATTTAAGCCAGGCTTTATGATGCCTGCAGCAGTTCATTTATTGTAAAGGATTGATTTGAGTAGCAGTCCAGTCATCCTTGTTCCACATCTAGCATCTTCCTATGAGTGAGTACATACCATATTTGTCTTTCTGAGTCTGGGTTACCTCACTCAGGATGATTTTTTCTAGATCCATCCATTTGTCTGCAAACCTCATGATGTCATTGTTTTTCTCTGCTGAATAGTATTCCATTGTATATATATGCCACAATTTATTTATCCATTCTTCAGTTGAAGGGCATCTAGGTTGTTTCCAGGTTTTGGTGATTACAAACAATGCTGATATGAACATAGCTGAGCAAGTGCTCTTGTGGTATGATTGAGCATTTCTTGGGTATATGCCCAGGAGTGGTATAGCTCGATCTTGGGGGAGATTGATTCCCAATTTTCTAAGAAAGCACCATATTGATTTCCAAAGTGGTTGTACAAGCTTGCATTCCCACCAGCAGTGGAGGAGAGTTCCCCTAGTTCCACATCCTCTCCAGCATAAAGTGTCTTCAGTGTGTTTGATCTTAGCCATTCTGATAGGCGTAAGGTGGTATCTCAGAGTTGTTTTGATTTGCATTTCCCTATGATTAGGGATGTTGAGCAATTCCTTAAATGTCTTTCAACAATTTGGGTTTCCTCTGTTGAGAATTCTGTTTAGTTCTAAAGCCCATTTCTCCATTGGACTGTTGGTCATTTTGACATCTAATTTCTTGAGTTCCTTATAACGGGACCCCAAGAAAGACATGGAGAAATGGAAGATATCTACATGAACAGCCTGGACATGAGTGGGAGCAATGAAGGGAAAGAGAGCGGGAGATCCTAGCTGAATCAAGAAAAGAGAGGAAGAACAAGGAATAGGAGACCATGGTAAATGAAGACCACATGAGAAAAGGAAGAAACAAAGAGCTAAAGAGGCCCACAGAAATCCACAAAGATACCCCCATGAAAGACTGCTGGCAATGGTCGAGAGACAGCCGGGACTGACCTACTCTGGTGATGGGATGGCCAAACACCCTAATAGTTGTGCCATAAACCCCATCCAAGGACTGAGGAATCTGGATGTAGACATCCACAGCTAGGCCCCTGGTGGAGCGCTGGGAGTCTAATTAGTGAAAAAGAGGAGGGTTTATATGAGTGAGAATTGTTGAAACCAAAGTTGGATAAAGCACAGGGACAAATAACCAAATGAATGGAAACACATGAACTATGAACCAAAGGCTGAGGGGTCCCCAACTGGATCAGGCCCTCTGAATAGGTGAGACAGTCGATTGGCTTGATCTGTTTGGGAGGCATCTAGGCAGTGGTACCAGGTCCTGGGCTCATTGCATGAGTTAGCTGTTTGAAACCTGGGACTTATGCAGGGACGCTTGGCTCAATCTGGGAGGAGGGGACTGGACCTGCCTGGACTGACTCTATCAGGTCAATCCCAGTCCTCGGGGGAGATCTTGATCTGGAGGAGGTGGGAATGGGGAGTAGGCTGGGGGAAAGGGGAGGGGGGCAGGAAGGGAGAGAACAAGGGAATCTGTGGCTATTATGTAGAACTGAATAGTATTGTAAAATAAATACAAAAAAAAAAAAGGGATTGATTTCGCTATCCTGTGTTTGTTGTGTGTTTCCAAATGAAAATTTAAGATAATCTTTCTAGTCTTAAGAATTTCATTGGAATTTTGGATTTGATTACATTCAATCTGTAGTTGCTTTTGGTAGGCTGCCCATGTTCACAAGATTAATCCTAGTAGTCCATGAGCATGGACTTTTTTTTTTTTATCATGAGAGAACTTTTTATCTTCTGTTGTCTTCTGTAAATTCTTTTCAGTCTCTTAAACATTTTGTCATACAAGTATTTTATGTTCTTGGTTAGATTTATTTCAGGGTATTCCTGATGATATTCTGAGTGGAGTCATTTCCATAGTTTCTTTCTCAACATGTTTGCTATTGGTACAAATGAAAGCCAATGATTTGGGTTGTTTGTATCCTGCTACTTTGCTAAATATGTTTATAAGCTGAAGGAGTTTTTTGGTTAAGCCTTTACAGCATCTTATTTATAGAATCATATCACCTGCATATAAGGAAAATTAGACTTCTGTTTCTCCTATATATATTCCCTTCATCTCCTTCACTTTCTTATTGCTATAACAAGGACTTCAAGCACTATATTGAACAGGAATAGAGAGAGTAGACATACTTTTCTTGTGCTCAATTTTATGATTTAATTTTTTCTACTTTAACAAGATATTGGATGTAGACTCACTTTATATTGCCTTTATTATGGTGAAATATATTCTTTTTATCCTAACACTTTCTAGGACTTTAATCATCAAGGGATGCTGAATTTTGTCAAAGGCATTTTTCTATAGCTAACATGATACACTTGTTCTTGAAACTGTTTATATGTAGATTACATTTATTTATTTATATATATTGAACTATTCCTGCATCTCTGGAATGAAGATGACTTGATTGTGATGGATAATTTTGATATGTTATTCAATTCAGATTGCATGTATTTAATTGATATCTTTCTGCATCTATGTCCATAACAGAGAATAAACTTTGTTTGTGAAGTAGGCTTGTCTTACTCAGAAACTTTCTATACCATATCAAAACACATACCACATGAATATGATGAGGAAAACAAAAAATGATAGCAAACTGCAAACTGTTAGGTTGTTATGATTCACAAATAAACTTTAATTAGCATTTTGCATATAATATAACATTGAAAATGATTATGTCATCTGTAATAATGATCATTTCACTCATTGCATTTTTGATATTCAAGAAGAATTTTGTTAATAAATGCAGATATTCATTTGAACTCTTATTTGTTAAGACGTTATTCATTCAACTATTCAACAAAGAGTCAGTGCATCAGTTCTGTAGGTTCTCACACTGATAAATACTAGGAATTAATGAATGAACAGGATGGAGTTGGTTCTTACCCCAGTCATTTCAGTTGTAATGGTCAGGAAGAAAGCTCAGTGGAATGAGGTGCCTGACATTAAAACTAAAGACCTGTATCTCTATGATTCACATGGTGGAGGAAAAGAACTGACTCCAGCAAATTATCCACTGATGTCCATACATACATTCCCTAGCCTTCATTCAACACACAAAAAATGCAAACACACTAAATAAATGAATGAATGTGGAAAATATATATTAAGGATGTTACACATCACTTTTTAAAGATTTATTCATTGTTTTTATTTTATGCATACAAGTGTTTTGCCAGCATGTATGAAGATGTACCACATGTGACCCTTATGCCCTCAGAGGACAGAAAATTGCACCTGATCTTAAACAAACATCATAAGCCATATTTGTATTGAGGACCTAACTGGGTTCTCTGCAAGAGAAGAAACTGCCCTTCACTGCTGAAACATCTCTCCAGCCTCATGTGTAATCACTTTTAAAATAAATATCATGATGTTGGGACAGCAGAACAAGAGCATCAATCTCATAATAATTACCTCGGGAAACATCATCTGGAAGAAGCTAAGGACCAAGGATAAGTAGCAGTTTCCTAGGAAACAACTTCAGTGATACGTGAGCTGTGTGTCATGGGGATGAAGAATTTGAAAAGATTTGAAAGGAAAAGAGAGAGCCTGAATCTTTACAGGCATATAAAGACAACTTTGGTCCACAAAAAGAATACAAAATGAAACTGTTAAGCCATGCTGAGAGTTTTAAACTATACCAGGAAATGTAAGGTTCCAACTGGATCTCCACATCCCTGGGATATTCATCTTTGAGCTCCACATCCATCACATCTACCAATTACTATTTTTTTTAGACATGTCCATTATTCAGTACAATTGTTCACATATGTTTACATTGATTTGCTATTATAAGTAACGTAGAAATGTTTTCAAGCATACAAAATGATGTCCACAGGTTAGATTTAAGTACTGTAGCATTTTATTTAAGGAGAGTGGGTGGCTGCAGATTTTGTCATCTGTTCCTAAGTTACCTGTAAATATTGAGGAACAATTGTATCTTAGGAGGATACATATTTGGAGTAGAACAGTGACATAAATATTTGTATCAAAAGGTAACATTATGTACAACAGATTTGAGTGTAGTCAAAATTTTTTAGATTAAATAATATTTACTATATTATTTAATATAATATTTAGAATAAAGTGATCTCAAGTTAAACCAACTAAATATTATTTTTCTTCTATCTATAATCCAAAGATGGGAATAATAAGGAATCAGGTTTATACAATAAAGTACTCATGTATTAAATTCTAAAAAAAAAATTAAACTAATAATCTACAAACAAAAAATATATCAATCTAGAAGTTAGGAAAGTATAAATGATAAATTTAATCTTCAAAATATTTATCAATAATCATTTGTTCTAAATCATTAATATGATAAGGAACAAAGATTTCTGCTAATAAATACCCTTTTTTCTATTCTTATTTAAGGCAATGTTTCCCATTGTGGTCTAAGTTAGAGTGCTGTGGTAACTTATCCCATAAGAAGATGAGAACTACAATGATGTTGCTTGTCTACGTAGAATTTGATTTCTATAAGTATATGATTTATAATGATCTCAAAACATTATAAAAATGCTTGAAGAATTACTAAACCAAGAAGTAACTAAACTGGAACTCTATTCATCTTATCAAGATTGAAATTAGCAAGAGCTGTAGGATATCAAAGAGAATTGTTTTTAAGGTATGAGACCCTGGAAAACTAGACCTTCTTGTCAGCATGTTGATGAACAAATTGTACGTCCTTTAAGCTTGAACCAAGAAGTTGTGTCATTGCAAGCTATACAAGGGAAATCACTTCCCAACAGGCAAAGGCTAACCCCTCATTTATTGAACAATGTTCTAAATTCTATAATAAATGAAGATTTTAGTTGTTGCCTTAGTTACTGTTCTATTGCTGTAAAAAGACACCATGGCCAAGGCAACTCTTAAAGAAGAAAATACTGAATTTTAGTTAGGTGCTTTCTTACAGGTGTAGAGGGTTAGTCTATGATCATCATGGTAGAAAGCAGACAAACATGAGTCTCACACAGTAGTTGAGAGCTTTACATCCTTATCCATAGGCATTAGGCAGGTGTTAGATAGGTTGATAGATAGATAGATAGATAGATAGATAGATAGATAGATAGATAGATAGATAGATAGATAGATAGATAGACAGATAGATGATAGATAGATAAAGTGGATCTGATGTAGGCTTTGGAAACCTTAATTCATACTCCTAGTAACACATCCCCTTCAAGGCCACACCTATTAAAACAAGACTGTATTGCCTAATCCTTCTAATCCTTCTTAAACTGTTCTACTCACTGGTGACTGGGTTTTCAAATATATGAGCTGATGGGGGATATTCTCATTCCAACCATCACATCTATGAAAAATATTAATCATTTTGTAAGTAAATCAAGGAATTTCTGATCTAGGTGCAAATGTATGTATAATTTATTAATTTTCATAGTTTTATGTAGGTCATAGAAATAATACAATTTTATACAGTTTATTAAACTTTAAAAAAATATAAAATGAGTGTTATTTACTCACAAGATGCTCAAAATCAGAAAATATAATTTAGAGTAATAAGAACTACACTGAATGTTAAGACTGTTAGATATCTGTTTCTTCTTTTCTTCACATCAGAAATGAAATATATTTGATATACATTTTGCAAGTCTTTGTTTTATAGTATATATCATGAATAATGTACTGACATAATACAAATATAGGAAATAGGTTCTGTGGAATAAATTTTATTTTTCTCTTTGTGGTGATTTAAATGAAAAACGCCCCCCATGGTCTCATGTGTTTGGACACTTAGGACCCTATCGGTTGTGCTGTTTGAGAGGTTAATAGAACATTTAGGAGATAAAGCCTCTCTGAAGGAAATACATCACAGGATAAGTGGGGCTTTGAGGGTTTAAAGCCTCCGCCACCTCCATCTCTCTCTCTCTCTCTCTGTGTGTGTGTGTGTGTGTGTGTGTGTGTGTGTGTGTGTGTGTGTGTGTGTGAATGCTTCTCACGTGTCGGTGAAATATGATAAGCCAACTTCAAGTTCCTGCCTCTTTGCCATGTCTTCTGCCCAATGAAGGAATCTATCATTATGAAAAGGTAAGCCTATATTCAAAATGATATTTTCCCACTCCAAAAGAATTACCTTGAAAACAAAACATAAACTGTTCATCTTAATTCTGTCTGTTATGTGATCTGAAAGAGAGAGAGAGAGAGAGAGAGAGAGAGAGAGAGAGAGAGAGAGAGAGAGAGAGAGAGAGCCTGAATATTTCCTGCTTCACTTTCTTGATCAGAAAAACAGAGTAAAATGGGCTATGGTTCTAGTATTTGTCCATCTTGAAAATGCAAAGTAATCAAGGAATAGGGATGTGTTTGTTATTATCTTTATTATTTGCATATTCTTTTCCTGAGAAAACAGTTATATTCCAGCTTTGAATCTAAGTGTATGTATTCAAAATTATCAAAAAAGAAAAGTCTCAGAAAACTGTGCAAAGACAAATCAGAGCTACAGGATAGCAGATAAGTTTGCAGAAATACTGGAAAGTAGTTGGCATTTTAGGATCTATGCAGTGTATTCGAAACTATGACTACAATTCCCAAAATAATTGAGTATACAATGTATGCCAAATGCCATGTTAATTTCTTTAAAGTCTATTTCATTTATTGATTTAAAAGATTTGCTGAAGTTTTAAATCTGCTTGTATTTTTTCCATTTTAATGTATTTAAGCTAATGTAATATTAATTACATTTTAAAACTCAATCTGGCTTAAATTTTCATGAAACCCCACAGATTTTAAACATAGAATGAAGCAATTTAATCTGAGGGTTGATTTTAGACTTCAATATTTAGGATATATTCTTGCCTTAGAAGTTCTACAAATGAATACATTTATGAAGAGACCTCTGATAAAGACCAGTAATGTATGTAGATTTGCACAGTGAAATACATTCCTCCTTTGTAATGCTTTTCAGAAATATCACTTTCTTTTTCTGCTGCTGTCCACATTATATAAATCAGTATGATTTCATACTTGGGTTTCATTAATACACTTTAGAGTCCTTTGCTTCTAATTCTTTCTACTTCATTTCATTCTGTAAATTTTCACAGACCAACTTTCTTAGGGCATTCTCTTGGTGACCCTTCACAAATTTAATGTGAGACATAACTTTACAAGTGAAAATAAATTATCTTCCTCCATATCAATTAAGGAATCTTTTCATCATAGTTCAGCACACTCCTGTGTTAGAGGAATGCTAACACTTTCCCAACTTCTCAACAAAGGCCACCATTTAGAAAGGTCTAATAAAAATGTGTTCTCATAGACAAAGGCCAAGGCTTTCCATCCCATGCAACAATTAGTTTTCACAAATATAATCTCCATTGATCTCCTTTTGT
Source organism: Peromyscus maniculatus bairdii (assembly GCF_049852395.1). Classification (NCBI taxonomy): domain Eukaryota; kingdom Metazoa; phylum Chordata; class Mammalia; order Rodentia; family Cricetidae; genus Peromyscus; species Peromyscus maniculatus. The sequence continues at coordinate 9,813,731 of NC_134870.1, forward strand.
TGAATGAACCTTCCTCTTGAATTACAGTTGAAACTGTCTCTGTCCAATGGCATTCTCTAAACCTTCCTAAGACTTTCATCTATGTAGATGCCTAATATCTGTTCTGTAGATTTAATTTGAAATTTGTTATAATATCTATATAAGTTGTAGATGTTCCACATTTTCATGACCTTAATAAGAAAATTTTAAATGTAGTTCTCCATCCTACAAGGCCATATGGTCAGGCTGCTGCAATCAATCTCCTTGTTCAATATGCCCCATCCCTTTCTGATCAGGAGCCCAGATGCTCCTTCTGCACACTATTTCAAGGTTTGCATGCATGCTATTACTTCTATCAAGCATGTTCTTCCTAACCTGTTGCCTCTGTGCTCTTAATGTTTAGATGTCCACAAATATCACCTTGAAAAGTTATTCTTTGCTGATCAGATCAACTATTTTTAACATTCATCTATACTACCCTAAAAGGATTAATGTCTAGATTACTAAAATAAGAGAGAAACTGAGCACTAAACTAAGAAACAACCCAGTTAAAAGATGGTATATGACACTGAAGAGAAAGTTCCCAAAAGAAGAATGACAAATGACTAGTAAACACTTTAAAACATGCTCAACACCTTTAGCTGTCAGGCGAATGAAGACTAAAACTAATTTGTGATTCCATCTCACACAAGGTGGAATAGCCTTCAACAGGAATCCAAATGTGAACAAATGTTGACATGAATGTAGGAAAAAGGGAATAGTATACCCTGCTGTTGGAATGTAAACTAGAGCAGCTACTCTAAAAACCAGTTGGAGATTTCTCCAAGAACCTAGAAATAGATCTACCATATGGCTCAGAAGATACCCCTGGGTCTGTCCGCGAAGAAAACTTACACATCCTCACTCAATGAAGTTCTGTTTGCAATAGCTAGGAAATGTAATCAGACTCTGTGGCCAGCAACTAACAAACAGATAATGAAAGCTTGGAACCTATTCACATTAGGCAATACTCATCTATAAATAAAAATGAAATAAAAATTGCAGGTAAATTAGATGGAAATGGAAAAAATTATACTGAGCAAGGTCATCCATGGCCAAAATACAAATGTTGCACATCCTCTCTCACATGAGGGTCCCAGCTTTAATTCTACCACATGTATTTAATATTGAATTCATGTGGAATCTTGGAAATTAGAATCAGACCATTGTTGTGGGGTTCATTTAAGGAAAAGAGATAGTGAAAGTAGTGAAAGGAAATATGGGAATCAAAAAATATAACATAGTAAGAAGAAAGAGTACAGCCTATGTGATATGAAAAGACAAGGCAACAACACTAGCATGTAAAGTTTAAGCTTGAACGGAAATATGAAGATGAGGGAAAAGAGGGTATGAGGTAAAATAACCAGAACTATAGATATATTTAAAAACCCTAGGAAGCTCCTCTAGGTTGTGAGCTAACTAAAAATGCAATAATTTTTAAAACGATGCTTTAACAGAAAGACCCCATGTTAGTGAACAATGTTGCTACCAGAAGACACAGTTACTAAATGAAAAACTCAATGCCAAGCAAGGGCTGCTGTAGCTGGAGAGCTTCTCTCCAGGTCCTGCCGAGCCCTGGCAGTCCAACAGCCCACTTGCCATGTGGCTCATGGCTTACCGGCATCTTCACATGCTGCTTGTCATGGCGGCGGCTCTCTCTCTCTCTCTCTCTCTCTCTCTCTCTCTCTCTCTCTCTCTCTCTCTCTCTCTCTGCCTTCCTGTCCCAATTCTCCTCTGTTAGTCCCACCTATGCTTCCTGCCTGGCCACTGGCCAATCAATGTTTTATTTATTGACCAAGCAGAGCAACACATTTGACACACAGACCATGCCATAGCACTTCCCCTTTTCTTTTTTTTAAGGAGGTTTTAACTTTTACACATCTCCAAAGCCAGTTTGGTATATTTGGAAATTTGGGCATAGCTTCTCTTACTACTCCCTGCTGGAGGGGAGGCGCTGTTTCTTATGGTGACACAAAGAAAATTTTAGGATTATGGAGTAGTCCATGAGGGTATATTGTCTGAGCCAGTTGCCTTGAAACAGTTCTGGATGTTGGATCATCTGGGCCATGGTGTCATCGGAGACCTTTCAGGGAGGTCTTGGCTGGTCAAACCTAATGTATCTTAATCTGGAACAAATCCATAGCCTCTGGCTTTCTGTGGAAATAAAAGCAGAGCCTCCTTTCCAAAGCAACATATGCTGTGGATATTACTCTATGTAAATAAAACACTGATGGCTAGTGACCAGGCAGGAAGTATAGGCGGGACAAAGAGAGAGGAGAATTGGGGAAACAGGAAGAAGGAGGGAGAGACACTGCAGCGACCGCCAGGATAAGAAGATGTAAAGATGCCGGTAAGCCACCAGCCACGTGGCAAGGTATAGATTTATAAAAATGGGTTAATTTAAGATAAAAGAACAGTTAGCAAGAAGCCTGCCACGGCCATACAGTTTATAAGTGATACAAGCGTCTGAGTGATTATTTTATAAGTGGATTGTGGGACTGCGGGGCTTGGGGAACCTGGAGAGAAGCCCTCCAGCAACAAATGGCGCCCAACGGCTCGAGTTTCCACCTTAAACCTGAGAATATTTAATAACCAATTCTAAACAGAGCCAAAACCAGGTTCCTGCTTCTTGTCTCATACGGGCAGCTAGACAGCGCAAGACGCAGGTTTGAACACTGGCGGGTTCCTGGCGGGTGCGTTTGACCAGCACTATGGCGGGAATGAGGCGTCTGCCAGCGGCACATTATGCTGTGTGGTAGATTTAGTCTTTACTAGTATTTAAAAAAAAAAAAAAGGTTTCTGGGCTACACGCTGCTTTGATAAAAGCTTAGACCCACTATTTCTGAGACTTGACTCCCAGAGCTGGCGGAAAACGTACCACTGCCATGTTGGGAAGCTGAACTGGGCGGAGCCAGCAGCCACAGCGCTGTTTCAGGCTCAGAAGGATGCAGTTTAAAGCAATAGGCTCGAGGTAATATAAAACATAAGCCACGTAAAGATGGCTACCACACAGAGAATCTGGATTATGTTCTCTTTGATATTCGTAACTGAAGAAAAACATTTGATTACAAAAGCTGTTGAGTTATGCCAAAATGTATATTTTAAAGGTACCTTCACTTCAAAATTTGGATTTAAGGATATGTTGCTTTGGAAAAGAGATTCTGCTTTTGTTTCCACAGAAAGCCAGAGGCTGTGGACTTGTTCCAGATTAAGATACATCAGGTTTCACCAGCCAAGACCCCCTGAAAGGTCTCCGATGACACCATGGCCCAGATGATCCAACATCCAGACCGGTTTCAAGGCAACTGGCTCCCACAATACAGCCTCAAGGACTACCCCATAGGCTTAAAATTTCCTTTGCGTCCCCATAAGATACAGCGACCCCCTCCAGCAGGAAGTAGTAAGAGATGCTACGCCCAAATTCCCAAATATACCAAGCTGGCTTTGGAGATGGAATTGGCTCACTCCTTCTCTAAACCCAAGCATATTGCTAAAAGAAAAGTTTAAGAGATTCTTCAGTCCCAAATCAGAAGAGCCCTCTGGTGTGGGACAGAGAAAAACCAATATTTTTATTTAAAACAGGTTGATTATAAATGTGATCTCTTTCTAAAAAAAGAAAAGGGGATATGATATAGATATATAGGAGGATATAGAGATGATAAGATAAAAGGATAGATTAATCAACCTACTTTTAAAGAACAACTTGTTTAAAATGTTTTACATTGGTATAGATTTTAGTTTATGCTTAAAATGTTTTACATTGGTATAAATTTTAGTTTATTGATACAAGCTTGAGGTTAATTTTGTTGTACTGTATATATATATTTCTATTCTTGTCTGAGGTATTATGTTTATGTAACCATTTAAAATTGTAATGGATAATTAAAAATAGGTTAATAATTAGTCATTTATGATAATCATATTTGTAACCATGTTAGTTAAGTCTTCTAGGTATACATAGATATATTTCAGATAGATAGGTAATCTTCAAACACTTCATAGACCTAGAGAATATGGCATTTAAATAACTTAGAATTCTGTTGACATGAGACACAATTGCTCCTGGCTGCACCAATTTGATCCCGAGAGAATGTTGGGCTTCTAAGACATTTCCATTTGGAAGTTTGTCTTCTTGGCACAAAATGGCCTACTGGGCAGAGAACTGCCCTTGCCTTGATGGCTGACAGTACGAATGCAATGCTGTCCTTCCTGGACAAGCGGGACACAAGGAAAGCGACCACTGTACTCTGCCAAGACAGGGTGAGATGGTCTTTCAGAATTCCTGCTTCTGAAGATGGTCTGTCAGATACTCTAGGCCTGTAGCCAATTTGAATGCACCAATAATGCTGAGAAACATTGGGTGACTGTCCAGGCTGCCAGCTGTCTTGGTCTACTCTTGCAAGATTCCCGAAAGTTGCTTGCATCCATCTACCATTTCTCAGGTACCATTATCTTCCTTCTCAGGTCTTTGATGTGGTTGAAGACTAGATAGTTATGATTTCCTCGGTTATGATAAAAGATAAGTTAGATATAAAACCTTAAACTCACAAATATAAAATAGATAGGACATCTTCTTTAATATTGTAACTGTAATTCTTGCTTGATAATTGTTTTGTTATGTGTGGTTTTGCTATGTTAGAGTTAAAACCTTCCTTTTTAAAAAAAAGAAGAAAAGGGGAAGTGCTGTGGATATTACTCTATGTAAATAAAACACTGATGGCTAGTGACCAGGCAGGAAGTATAGGCGGGACAAAGAGAGAGGAGAATTGGGGAAACAGGAAGAAGGAGGGAGAGACACTGCAGCGACCGCCAGGATAAGAAGATGTAAAGATGCCGGTAAGCCACCAGCCACGTGGCAAGGTATAGATTTATAAAAATGGGTTAATTTAAGATAAAAGAACAGTTAGCAAGAAGCCTGCCACGGCCATACAGTTTATAAGTGATACAAGCGTCTGAGTGATTATTTTATAAGTGGATTGTGGGACTGCGGGGCTTGGGGAACCTGGAGAGAAGCCCTCCAGCAACAAACATATCCTTACATCCAAATTTTAAAGTCAAGTTACCTTTAAAATATACATTTTGGCATAACTCAACAGCTTTTGCAATCAAATGTTTTCTTCAGTTACGAATATCAAGGAGAACATAATCCAGATTCTCTGTGTGGTAGCCATCTTTATGTGGCTTATTTTTTATATTACCTTGAGCCTATTGCTTTAAACTGCAGCATTCTAAGACTAAAAGGGCACTGTGGCTGCTGGCTCCACCCACTTCAGCTTCCCAACATGGCAGTGGTACATTTTCCACCAGCTCTGGGAGACATCACCTCTCAAAAATAGTGGGTTTATGCTTCTATCAAAGCAGTGTGTAGCCCAGAAACCTCTTTGTGTTTCGTACTAGCAAAGGCTAAATCCACCATATAGCTTAATGTGCCACTTGCAGAGGCCTCATTCTCGCCATACTGCAGGTCAAGCACACACCAGGAACCCACCATAGTAGCTCAAACACACAGGCTGCTGCTAGCTTGAAAGAGACAACTAGGAACTGTTTTTAGCTCCATTTTAGAATCTTTTTACCCAGGTTTTAGGTGGAAACTCTTGCCAACATGTTGGGCGTCATTTGTAGCTAGAGTTTCCTGCCTTGCCCACAGTCAGGACAAATCTCTTTCGCTCACCAGTCCCATAACTTCTCAGACCCACCAAGTAAACACAGAGACTTATATTGCTTACAAACTGTATGGCCATGGCAGGCTTCTTGTTAACTGTTTTTATAGCTCAAATTAATCCATTTCCATAAATCTATACCTTGCCATGTGGCTCGTGGCTTACCAGTGTCTTCACATGCTGCTTGTCATGGTGGCAGCTGGCAGTCTCTCTCTCTGCCTTCCTGTTCCAATTCTCCTCTCTGTTAATCCCACCTATACTTCCTGCCTGGCCACTGGCCTATCAGTGTTTTATTTATTGACCAATCAGAGCAATTTAACATACAGACCATCCCACAGAACTTCCCTTTTTCTTTTCTTTCTTTCTTTTTTTTTAAAGAGGAAGGTTTTAACTTTTACACATCTCCAAAGCCAGCTTGGTATGCAAGTTGCCTCCCCACAAGTTGCTGGTCATAAAGGCAGTAGAGATAGTCAATACAATGCAGGCTATTGCCAGTATTCTTGATTGCCTACCATACTAGATAGTAAAACTATATTTCTGAAGACACCATACATAGTTCCAGGACACAGAGAATTCAGCCTGACACTTACCAATAAATCTTCCCTGGTAACTAGTTTTCATCATTCTGCAAAATTCTCTATCAGCTGCTGGAGGAGAAAGGTATCAGTATTTTTACCCAGCACTGGGCCCTGGCTCCTAAACTACCAACATGAGAAGTAGGATGTGTTCATAGAAGTAGCTGACTAATTTCCTGCTACATGGGAAGAAATCCATTCCTGACACTGTAAACAAAGTTGAAACTCATGTCTAGAGAAGTCATTGGATATAGGATGCAGCGTGTTAATACTTTCCTAAATGTTAGAGTCAACTAACTGGCTACTAAATATTTATATATTTTTTTAAAGTTTTATTTATTTATTATGTATACAATGTTCTGTCTGCACGCATCCCTGCAGGCCAGAAGCGGGCGCCAGATCTCATTACAGATTGTTGTGAGCCACCATGTGGTTGCTGGGAATTGAACTCAGGACCTCTGGAAGAGCAGCCAGTGCTCTTAACTTCTGAGCCATCTCTCCAGGCCCTAAATATGTATATTTATACACATAGATTGGTGCTGCTTCCAAATGTGGTCAGAGAAGCATGTTATTGCAGTGTTTAGTGGTTAAAACAGAAACACACTGTTCAAACTACTTAGATTAAGCAACTCTAGATATTCATCTGTTCATGGGGCTTCTATACTGGGGACCCTTACCAAGGTTCAGGTAACTCCGAGGAAAGTAGGATGGAAAGACTGAGAGAGCTGGAGGGCGTTGTAACATGCTATAAAACGTTGTCTTCCAGAAACAACATAGTTCTTGCATGCCCATGTGGACTCACAGCAGCTATGGCTGCCTGTACAAGATCTGCCTATACAGGAGAAGCTTATCAGAATTCCAGTATGAATCTGGGAGGGGCAGTTTTTCCTGAGACTCACCCCTAGTTGAGGAGCTATTGGTAGTTGATAGCACCTGGGACAGGGCAAGTCACACTTCTGGAGGACTGTGGCCTCTGGAAGAGTCTCCCCATCTCTGTGAATGACCACATACCCACTTGCATTTGTAATTTTACACATTCAGTGAAAACAAGTAGATTAATAAATAAATAAATACATATGTAAATACATAAATAAAGTTAGTTATGAAGGTAATGTAATGGAGCAATGTTGTAGAGAGTTGGAGGTGTCATGGAAGGGTGGATATATCCAAAATATAATTTACATATGCACTGAATTTCAAATAATAAATTATGTAAAAAGATCATCTTTGTAGTTCTCTAATAAACTTACAGTATTATAAATGTTTGAATGTACATTTGTGAACATGATGATGTGCTTTTTTCTTTTCCTTTCAATCAGAGAACTTTGATAGTTGAATCTTCCTCATAAAGGACAGTATCTGGAGCTGGGATGTAAGTCAGTGACAGAGCATTTGCCCAGCATGCTCAAGGTCCTGGGTTCAGTATATGTCAAAAAAAATACAGGAATAATGTCTGATCTCCATAAATATTTTTAAATCAATCATCGCCTTGATATATCTCACAAGTCTTTTGAAGCATCTTGCTTATAACAGACCAAATGAAAAAAAAATACATAGGACAAACTTCCCTATTTAGCAATTAGGTCACTAACCCGTAGAGATTTTCCAAGTTCTCTTAAATATAATAGATATGAACATTATTACAAAAGGAAGTCATTGTAAAAACAAGACAGGGGGCCCAAGAGATAACATTGCACAATCATGAGGACCTGAGTTCCTATCACAGTATAGGTGTGCAGATCCTGGTGACATTTGGACCCAAGCTGTTGCTTATGGCCATGTCTGGCTCCGTGTTCCTCCTGCAGCTGGGGTCTGTTTTGATGCCCTTTCCCCGTGTTACCACAGAGGCCAATGCAAACCAAGTGTTGAACCATGAGTTGAACCAAGTGTTGAAGTACAAGCACTGTGCTAACCTGGCTCCACCCTTCATAAGTCAGGGTAGAGCTGGCCCAGCCCCTCATAGGAGAGCTTCCCCATTCCCCTGACACTTGGGAAAGCTGGGCTCACCCCTTACCACCTGTATGGGAGAGCAAACTCTGCCCCTTACCTGAGGTGGATGGTCCCAACAACCAGGACTAACCAACTCAGCTACCACCAATGTACACATCCAGGGCTTTAAACTGGCCCACCCAACATCTATCCCATCTATGGCTTGTGAGAGTGCGTGAAGGGACTGGTCCTGTGGTTCTCCATGACTAGAGGCAACAGCAGGGTATATGAGAGGAGGTTCTCTGAGTGTCCAGTATTGATGGTGTACCAGAAGCTAGAGGCATTGAAACTAACCAACAATTACACAATGAGCATTTGTAAATAAAGCTGTTTGGACAAAAGGGTATAGTGACATACAGCAGCTCCCAAAGCCACTAAAATGAATGAACAGGCAATGAGGCAGTGTGAACGATGGAAGAGACAAATGGGTTTTGTTTGTTTGTGTATTTGTTTTTGTTTTGCATTTGTGGGATTTATTTACTTTCTTTAATATTCTTATTTGAATTTTTATTTTTACTGTTTCTTTGTAAGTTTTCTTGGCGGGAGGGAATGTTACTAGGGTAAAGGTTGGATACAGATACAGAGTAATTAGAAAATGAGTGGGATTGAGGTTCATGATGGGAAATTCCTAAAGAATCAATAAAAAAAATCTTTAAAAATGTGAAGGATGCATCTGTAAACTGCACCCAGTGGTAGTCAGGAATTGCAAGGGTTTTGGCTAACAGCTTAGCTCCAAGTTGACTAAGAGATCTGGTCCTGAAAGAATAAGATGGACAGTGACAGAGCAGGAAACACACAAGTCTACCTGGCCATTTCTAAATAAGCAGTGCATATGCTACATTCACACATACATCACACAGAATCAAATAAAATCCAGAGAGATCAACCCAATATTATTTTTATCATAGTGTAATATCATTGCATTAAAGACTTGTACTTCCTCTATACTATAACATTGAGTACTTTTGCTGCAATAATTATATGTTTCTGTATGTAGTAAAATCTTATTCTAATGCATGAAACTTGTGCCCATAGTGGTATAAAGCAAAGTTCTCAGCATCTCAACGTGCATTGATTTAAAATGTCATTTGGACCCATCTATTAACCAAGAATGATTCTATGATGGAACTTCTTCAAGACAATTCACATAGTAAAGTATATAACAGTGGTTTCTGGTGAGTCTTATATTAAATTAGAAGATGATAAGTTGCCAGATAAACCTAAGACATCAGAGCTGTAAAAACCCTAGTTGATGGCAATATCATTAACAGCAGGGTGTAAGGTTTTTAATCTCACTGTAACCATCTATCATTGACTGTCTATGACAGGATTTTGCACACAGCTGATGTTCAATAACCCTTATTATAATGCTGACTGCTAGATAATGAGTCATGGAGAATAGCTAATTTAAAGAAGGAAAAATCTATATAGCTACAGCAACTGTGCATGTTACAATGAACATCAAGGAAAGGACCAAAGAATGACACTGTGAAAAGAAGAATTTTTACTTCTGTTAAAAATAAAAACTGTGCAGCTATTCAAGAAGTAACAGATGGACTTAATCTGATATAAGTGTGAATTCAGGAAGATGGGATTGAAAATGCATGATCTGTTATCACAAATTTCAAAGCAATAATCACAGCTAGAGGAAATAAAATCTCACCAGGTATCTCTGAAATTATATCTTCAAAACACATTTCTATCTTCACCTTTGTATTTACATGTTGTAAATAATATTTTAGTGAATTAAAGCAAAATGCTTCTTATTGGGAAGATGATGTAGAAAGTACTTATGTGGCCAACTAAAAGTAGGATCCAGATATATTTTCCTTAAAGCTCAAGTAGAGTATAAACTGTCTTTGTGGCTTTCAAATTCCAACAACATTTTTCTATTTTACCCACATAGGCATTGAACAGAATATTTGTGCTTGATGACACATTAATGTTACCTTAGAAATGGACGTACTGTGTGATAAAAAATATTGATTCTTTTTAACAATCTATCAAGTTAAGGTGGCCCTTGAGCACATTCAGCTCTGTATTGTCATCTGGTGCGAGAAGGCAGTAAAAAAGGAATTAACATTGACTTTTTTTTCTATCTACTTGGACCTCAGAAAAGCAGCACCAACTGGGGTAGCACAAGTGGGAAAGGAATCACAGTTTTAAATTATCCCATTCACCAGACAAGGATATAACAATATTCAATGGTATCAAGACTTGACTGTAAACTCTCTACTAGGTGATGCTGGCCTCAAATGCCTACAAGAGAAGAGACCAAAAAACATGGATGTGGCTGTAAGTAAAAGAAGAGACACCTGTCTGCATTACTGTATCACTTATAGAAGAGAGGGCATAAACTGTGAGGAAGGGCATCTTAACTGCCCTTCCTCACTGTGGCAACATCTGTATCTTGTAAGAATCTACCAGAAAAAAAAGATGAAATTATTCCTTTACTCAACACATATGACCTGATGAACATAATCTGAAACAACTCTAAAAATATAGCTATTTTAATTATTGGCTACATCTGAATATTCCTTATACTGGAGTCTCTTCTATGCTTTAAATTCAAAATCCAGTTGTTATATATTATTGTTTTTCACAAAATAAAAATTTATATATCTGTTTGACTTGGATCTGAATAAAAATTCTAGGAATGTTTTTATAATACCTTGGCATTGCAAAAACAAATGCTAAAACCAAATGATATCTTGGAAAATAATTCAAAATATCATAAATGCTCAGTGGAGGGAAATCATGCTGAAACCTAGGTAACTACTCATACCTAATGAAGTTGTAGATATTGGTGGAGAATCATCAGCCACTGCTTTACTAAACCTGAATAATCCCATGAAACAATTTAAACATTTGTCTTTATATGCACAGTGTAGTCTTCTCCTCTTACCAAGGAAATTTCTCTTTGCAACAGACAGAGACCAATGAAGAAAATGACAATCAAGCAAAATGCAGTTATGTTTCCCTGTCAACATGGGTACCTCTACAAAATATTCCTACAACGTAGCCTCAAGGATCATTGTAGACGAGTGGGCAGAAATATTGAAAGAGTCAGACAATCCAGGATTTCACTGTGAGATTGTGTCTCCTAGTAATGTCAGAAGATGAACCCATAAAAATCTCACCAACTTAAGTGCATAAACAAAGACAAAACCAATACATATGCCAAAATACATGAAGAAAGCCTATGAGGCCTCAACTCTACACAAAAATCTACAAACAATGAAGGAATGCTGAGATCAGGAGAAATAATCTTCCTCAGCAAAGAGCATATCAATTTGTTGTTCAGTATCAAATGGTCAGCCCTGAAAACAAACAAACATACATACATACATACATACATACATACATACATACATGTAAAATTATACAGACTAAGAAGGTTCTATTTAGAAATATATACATATGCATGTAATAAAAACTAATGAAAAAAGAGGCCATGAATTGCCAGAGACCAACAAGAGTATGTTGGAGGGTTCAGGGGAAGAAAAAGGAAGTAGATATGTAGATGTAACCAACCGTCTTATTAAATAAGAAACACAGAACCAATGTAAAAGAGAAAGCCAAGAGGTCAGAGCTCAGAGCTAAAACCTTACCCTTCCTGCGGTGCTCCTACCTCTCCAAAAGAGAGCTACTTCCTGTGTGTATGTCTTTAAATAGTCTTTCTGTTCTGCCTTCTCATTGGTTGTAAACCCAAACACATGACTGCCTCATCACTGCCTGTATATACAGCCCTCCAGGTCTTAAAGGCATGTGTCTCCAATGCTGGCTGTATCCCTAAACACACTGAGATCTACCTAGCTCTTCTACCAAATGCTGGGATTAAAGGCGTGTGGCACTGCTAATGCCGCCCCTGCTGCCGCCACCGCCACCGCCACCACCACCACGCTCTTGCTATGGCTCTAATAGCTCTGACCCCCGGGCAACTTTATTTATTAACATACAATCAAAATCACATTTCAGTACAAATAGAATACCATCACATAGAAACATTGTAATTATATTATAATCTCAAAAATCAAATAGTAAAAACGAATTTATTGTATTGTCAATAAATATTTAGGATAATGTTGAATATAATAATCTATCATTTTATTATCTAAAATAAATTTAACTATAATTAAAAATAATCTAATATTTTGTTTATTAATTTCATTTTACATTTTTTTCTCAAGACTATTTCTTGTGTAGTTGAGGTTGATCTTGAACTTATTATTTACCTAATGCCTTGAACTTATGATCCTAATGCCTCTCTTCCTAAATGTTGGGATTATAGCTCTGCACAACCATACCTAGCTCAGTGCTAAATCATATATGAACATTCTATCATAGATGCAGCAGAATTTGCCTTACCATTTATAATAACTTGGAATAATACTTCAGTTGTTATGCTCAGTGAGGACATTATCTTACCCTTATATGTAAGAATTTATTTTCCTCATGTCATTGAAAAGTAAAATTGAGAAAGTAATTGAGGTTCATAACTTTGTGCTTTATTATTTTATTTATGACCACATTTTCTTTTTTAACACCTGTCCTGCTTCTATAATCCATTACCCCTTTTCATTCAACTTCAAATCTGAGAGCAGGTTTTTGCATACAAGTGACCTCAGGCATATCTTTTTGAGCAATACTCTATACCAGCAATTCTCAATCTTCCTAATTCTGAGATCCTTTAATACAGATCCTCATGTAGTGGTGACCACAAACCATGAAATTACTTTTGTTGCTACTTCATAACTAATTTTGCTACTGTTGAATTATAGTGTAAATATCTGATCTGCAGGATATCTGATGTGCAACCCCTTTGAAAGGATCGTTCAACCACCAAAAAGGTCATGACAGAAGTTGAGAATCACTGTTCTACACTCTCTCAATAGACTCAAAATGAATTTCCCCCGTGGCACTTACATATCCTCCCCAGTGTTCCTCTCAATGACACACCCTTGATTTCTTAGATTCTCTTAAAGTAGTGATGACTAAATACATTTGCATAAGTAAAGTGATTGACAGTCCTGACATCTATGTGTGTATTCTCTACCTTCTCTCCTGGTGTCTTAATGTTTCATTTTTGTTCGGGTTTAATCTCCCTTTACCTCAATTAACAATGTATATCTTTTTCTATCTAGCAATATTTTATAAATTATGTGTTATAATCACATTATAACTTATGGATCATTGCTTTTCATTTTTAATTAACTTAGTTAGAATATCAAAAAACTCTCCAGTGTTAAATTTAAGGCTTCTTGTAGTTATTTCACCCATCATGGCTGCCAGCATAACTATGTGGGATTGTTTGACAGGAAGAGGAGGTTTTTAATTTACCATTGTTACTGCTTCAGGGCACTTAAATACACTTGCTCTGTTTCAGCATGCCTTATCACTTTTGATTAAGAATTGAATTGCTGAATAAGCCACTAATTTCTTGGTTTTAATTATTGGAGACCTAATTTTATGATATTTTCTGTTCATTTCTGGTGTTGTGTGGTCCTATATAGTAACATTTTTGCCTTATATGTGTAGAATCATCATTGACACTAACTTCTGTTAGGAGTCTGTTGCTACTATTGAGGTGTAACAATCTAATAAAGTGTAGGACCTTAAATGCCTCAGAAAGAAGTCCTGCAGACTTGTGAAACTTTGGTAAATTTTGTGTTATGCACAAAATATTACAACTTCCAATTCTAAGTCACAGACATTTTTTTAACATTAAGTCAGTAGTAGATTAAGACATTTTTACTGGTGTTTGCTTAGCATAGTTTCATTGTATAGTTTTGAAAATAATAACAAATGGAGAGAGAGACAGAATGCTCAAATAAAACTCTCTGGCCTTAAATGCATACCATGTAAACTTAACATTTTTCAAAATCCTGTGCTATCAAACGTTGCATTGACAGTCAGTAAACATAACATTAAATTTCTATATGTATAACTGTGGGGTTTAAATTATTTTTTTGAGATTATATATAATTATATAATTCCCCCATACCTTTCCCCTCCAAACACTTTCATAGACTATTTATTGCTCACTTTCAAACCCATGCCCTTATTTTTTATTGTTACTACATGCATATATGTTTATACACATACATTCCTAGTAGCCTGCTCAAGCCATACAATATTACTGTCAGGTATACATTCAGTGCTGATCGTTTGGTATTGGATAGCTAATTGGTGTGTTCTTCCCTGGATTGGACAATTTGTTTCACACTTGGCATTCCTTAATTGCTTGTAGTTTCTTGCCCCACCAATGTGCCTGTGTTTTTGAAACACACTTTGTGGATGTGGTTAATGAAATGACTCAACAGTTAAAGGCTCTTGACTCAAAGTCTTTAAGATGTATTTGAATCCCAACTGCCAAATAACAAGCCATGAGCTATTCCTCCTCAAACTGCTAATCTTTGTCTGAAGAAGGCAGAAACAGAAGGATCTTCAGGGCTTGTTGGTTCAAAACCTAGCAGAGATGAAAGCCCCTAGGTTAAAAAGACACCTAATCTTACAGGAACAGGTCCAAAGGTCCAAAGTGACAGAAAGAGGAAAACTGATGACCTCCTGTCGATCTACATACATTTACAGGTGCACATCCATGATCAGACACACTTGTGCATACACACACACACACACACACACACACACAAATAAGCAATAAATAAATAAATGTTGTAAAAAATTCTGTCATGAAATTTTACATGCCAGCTAAAATTATTTAGTCCATTACTATTTTAGAATATGCTATATTTAAAAGTACATGTGTTAGCCGGGCGGTGGTGGCGCACGCCTTTAATCCCAGCACTCGGGAGGCAGAGCCAGGTGGATCTCTGTGAGTTCGAGGCCAGCCTGGGCTACCAAGTGAGCTCCAGGAAAGGCGCAAAGCTACACAGAGAAACCCTGTCTCGAAAAACCAAAAAAAAAAAAAAAAAAAAAAAAAAAAAAAAAAAAAAAAAAGTACATGTGTTATGTAAAGTTATACTCAAAGTCAGAACTCTGTTTATATTTGTGTAGGTGAACAAGGTGTTGTCTTGAATGATAAATTAGTTATGCAAATGTGGAAATATTGACATAAATATTTTGTAGAAAGCACAGAAATAGTAGCCACATAATGAGAGCATTACATATATTTAGATAAACTACATGATATTTTATTTTTATTAAAACCACATTTTATAGAATGTAAAATTATTCAGGAGAACAGAGAATAAACAATATTCATTATAGAATAAATCATCCCTAACACATGCATATATGTAAGTTTATATATGTGTGTGTTCATATGTACTTCCATTGTAATTTAATTACTTTTATTATTATCAATTTATTTTCATCTCTAAGGATAAAACCTAGCGCCTTTTCTGTTCTAGACTAAGCACTCTACTAATGACCTACATTTACAGTTCCCATATTATTATATTTTTTTATCTTGAGGGTTTTTTTTGAGATCATATTATAATTGCAACATTTCCACCTTCCCTTTCATCCCACAAAACCCTCCCCATGCACCCTCCTTACTTTCTTTCAAATTCATGGCCTATTTTTTCATTAATTGCTATTACAGGAAAATGCATATGCATATGTCTAAGCGTATGTATTTACACACATACACACACATGTAAATGTAAACTTCTCAGTCTATATATGGATACATTTAACTATGTATTTGTCTGTTTGTGGATAAGTGCACTTTAGAGTGTAGGTGCCCAAGGAGTCTGCAGGTTGAGATACAGGTAGTTGTGAGCTGTCAAACATGGGTACTGGAAACTGAACTCTGGTCCTCTACGGAAACAGTATATGCTCTTATCTCCTGAGTCATCTCTACTGCAGTCTTTTTTTTTTTTTTTTTAACTAGAACTGAGGTATCTCAAGCTGTCAGTTTGGTCTTAAACTTGCCACTGCTTCCCACATGCTGGAATAAGAAGCTTGTTTCATCAAGCTTTGCTTAATTTTGTTTAAAAACCACAGAACCATTAACATGCATACTTGTCATCCTTTGTATAGCAACTTAAGTTATTGCCCATTTGTGGGGCTATTTGAAGAACAAATGAGAAAAACTACAAGTATAGCCCTGAGAAGTGTCTAGCACATAAAAGAAACCAGCAAATATTTAGTAGTGCTATTGAACTCATGCTGTCTTATAATCTGTTTTATATCCATTTAACAATATATAACAAACATTTCAAAGGTCATTAAATATTATTCTACAGTGTTATTTCAATATATATGTTCAATTATGATTATATTTCTACAAATCTTGTTTGGTTGGGTATTCATGTTTCCCTTTCACATTAATTCCATCTTTCTCTGAAATCCCAATATATGGTGGTATTGTGTTCCCCAAAATATTGTGTACCCTAATAAACTTACCTGGGGTCAGAGACAGAACAGCCACAATATTAAACATAGAAGTTAGGCAGTGGTAGCACATGCCTTTAATCCTAGCATTCCAGAGGCAAAAATCCATGTGTTCAAGGATACAGCCAAGCATGGTGACTCACACCTTTAATCCCAGAAAGTGAGCCTTTAATCCCAGGGAGTGGTGGTAGAAAGCAGAAAGGTATATAAGGCATGAGGACCAGAAACTAGAAGCATTTGGCTGGTTAAGCTTTTAGGTTTTGAGCAGCAGAGTTCAGCTGAAAGCCATTCAGATATGAGGATACAGAGGCTTCCAGTCTGAGGAAACAGGATCAGCTGAGAAGTTGGCCAGGTGAGGTTAGCTGTGGCTTGTTCTGTCTCTCTGATCTTACAATAACCCCAACAACTGGCCTCAGGTTCATTCTTATTAATAAGACTCTCTAAGATTCCTGCTACACCAATAAATACATATTTAAATACAAAGACCTTATAAAATACTTTTAGATTCTTTTTTTTTTTTTTTTTTTTTTTTTTTTTTGGTTTTTCGAGACAGGGTTTCTCTGTGTAGCTTTGCGCCTTTCCTGGAACTCGCTTTGGAGACCAGGCTGGCCTCGAACTCACAGAAATCCGCCTGCCTCTGCCTCCCGAGTGCTGGGACTAAAGGCGTGCGCCACCACCGCCCGGCTAGATTCTTTTTATAATAAAAAATTGTACTTACAACATAAATGATGTCAAATTTTTATCATTATTCAAATTCTTAATGTAATTAAATGCATATTAATATAGTAATATTAAAAATATACTCCTATTATGTAATAACTAGGTCTTTCTTACTCATTTTAACAACTTAATTCTATAGATAAATTTGTTCATATCTATTAAAACAATATTCTAAGTTTTTTCTATTTCCTTATTTTCCTAAAATTAATAATTTCCTATGAAATATGCTTTCCCCATTTCTTTATCACTATTATCAATGAACAATGTTCTGTATATTGCAGTATAATATTCTTCCCATTAATCCACATAGATTATGAAGATTTATTACTCTCTTAAATGTGATTTATTGCTCTCTGGAGATGATTTGTGCCTACTTACATTATTTAAGCATTCTACCACTCAGTTTCATCTACTTCCTAGACTACACTAGATTAAAATTTTCCATTTAAGCTTTCTAAATTACTTTGGATATTTTCTGTTTGATTTTCTCTTCACTAAAATATTTAAGAGACCAACTATGAGTAAGATCTGTCATTCCATGAGATGAGCAGGTCAGGGGAGTGACTTGTGTTTCAGATACCCTGATTCTGCCCTTTCATCCAATATCCAATGTATTTCCTTCAATAGACACCTTTTCTTATTACTGTTGTCTTAGGAATATTTCCTAACATTTATTTTCTTATTATTTTCAGCAGGTCACTGAGAAGCATGCCCCAATACTTGCTGTCACTATATTCTTGAAGTGAATCCATAGGTGTATACTTATAAAATAATTATGATTATGACTATAATGTGTTTGGTACCTTTTATCCTCTTTGACCATGACACTATGTCATCTTCATTTAAATATCTAAATAATATTCTTGTAATCAGAAGGGGAGTTTATGTCCCTTCAGCAGCTCCAAAATACCCAGCAGCCACTTCCAAAATTGTCACACAGAGGCTAATATAAATTATAAATGCTTGGCCATTGGATTGAGCTTATTACTAGCTAGCTCTTACATTTAAATTAACTCATTTTTTAATCCATGCTTTGCCACATGGTTCATGGCTTGTTACCTCATTTTTTACATGTCTTGCTTCCTCAACAATTGACTGGCATCTGCTCCAACTCTGCCTTTCCTCATTTCTATCTTCAGTTTGATTGTACCACCTAACCTTATTGTGCCTCACCTTTGGCCAAACAGTTTTATTATCAACCAATGAGAGCAACACATATTCACAGCCTACAATATCCCACAGCCTATTCTAGTGTTAATAAGAATTAAACTATAGTGTTTTGTGTCTACTTAGTAACACTTGGAATCAGAGCACAGAACAACTGTTCTCCAATAATACTATATGGAACACTGCATAAAAGAATCCTGGGCAAAAATAATTGTATGGTAGTACAAAATGGTCAGTAAGATTCTAGAGACACATAGAGCCTAGATGGTCTACAGGGGCATTATGTCTCCTGAAAAGGAGCCCTATGTAGTAGTCTTTCCTCTCTCAATGACTGACATTGTGCTATGGAATCATAACATCAGGGGAAGCCATAGCTGCTTTGATAGAAAAATAACAACTCTTGGCCATGTAGTCATTTAGAGCCCTCTGAGGAAATTTTTATTAAAGCATTCACAATTATATTACTTAAATAACAACTTTTATTTTTATTTATTTATGTAACCAGTTAAATATCAACTGATGAGCAAATGGAATTGTATCTATGTCTTTTCTTCAACTTTGTTATGCAATGCTAATATGACAGCTATATTCCATCTTCAGCATTTGCTTACACTTAAGGGGAGGCAACTATATAGAATGATGATAAACCAAAGAGAAAGATTATTTAGGACAATTTAGATTCTGCCCACATAATGGGGTTAATGGTATCCAGAAGTTGGGGACACTTTATGAACACAATTAATCGCTCAAAATAGTTTATGATCCCCTAGCAGTGTCAATCAACAGCTAAATAAAGACATGGGGTTTCATTGTAGAGTAATATTTTAAAGTGATTAAATTTGGAAGCCTAAATACCATTTCATGAAAAAATAGACATATAAAATATTAAGTAGCACATGGAATTGGAGTCTATTTTGTAATTTTCATATGTAACCATATTTTGTGGTATTAACAGAGGTCCTGCAATAGTTTTTGTCTTTATTTATAAAAGTATAGTAATAGAAAAATTTGAAGGGAATTAGATGTTGAAGGGGATATATATTTTTTTCCTTTAAATATGCCTCACTTCAGAAACAAGCAAACAAATGAACAAACAAAACAAAGAAATCTTTCAGGCTTGGGAACTGGCTAGTTAAGAGCACTGACTGATCTTCCAGATGCCCAGGTTTCAATTCCCATCACCTACATGGCAGTTCACAACTGTCTGTGGCTCCAATTCCAGCAGATCTGACACCCTAACATAGACATGAATGCAGACAAAAGGCCAATTCACATGAAATAAGGTATTTACAAAAAAAAAAAAAAAACTTGCATCTACTTATAAAAAAAGTATATTCCTTCAGATGATTTTTATGAGCAACACATTATTTCCCTTTTCAATTGAAAAATAATCAAAGACCTGAAATAAAATCCATTAGAAAAAAAAATATTTACAATTGATGTTGTTTAATTAACAATGATATTATATATTATTTTTTACTTGTGTAAAAACATTAGTGAGCTAGAGATGAATCTCTGTGGTAGAATTTTTGTCTAACTTTCAGAGTTTCTTACTTCTACTCCTAGTACTGAATATGGGAAAAATTTGAATTATAGAATTTTTGCAATTAATATATATAATTTTCTAATCAAATGATAGTTCTTTTTATATATATATATTAGTTGCTTAAGACAGGGTTTCTCTGTGTACCTGCCCTGGCTGTCCTGGTACTTGCTCTGTAAACCAGGCTTGCTCAGACTCACAGAGATCCGCCTGCGTCTGCCTACTGAAATCTGGGATGTGCACCACTACCACCTGGTATATAATGATAGTTTTAAGTGGAAATCTTAGTAAAGAATAATATTGTAAAGAGCTATCTGCATAATCTTCAAGTGATTGAGTACAAAAGATTGTCTTTCCTTTCCCATTAAATAATCTAGTCATCTGATTTCATGGATAAATGTCATCACATTTATACCTGCAGGGTAATGATCTATATACCAGGATAAAGCAATCTCTATACAGGATGAAGATTGATGTTAGTTGCTTCAAGAACAACTTGAGCACCCCATGAGGGTACTGGAATACATTTTAGCATAGCTACATTCTTGAAGCCAGTAGTTTGCATGCACTGTGTAGAAGAATGCATGAATGACCTTATTTCAGCAAGAGTAGTAAATAAAGTCATTATATGATACACCATGTCTTTCTAGAACATCATTTTTCTACATAGAATATTGCAACCAATTCTGAAGGATATCCTGAGGAAAGCAAGCTTTGCCTGGGGCTCTGAACTATGTAATCACACTCTGGGGCTGTTCAGAATTGAATTCCAGTGAAATGAACTGAAGGAAAACTTAGAGAGTTTCCACTTCATATCCCGCTTAACTTCAGTTATTTTCCCCAAATGCTGTAGAAAGTGCTTTGAAGAACTTCCAAATATTGTCTCCAAAGAATTAGAAGTTCTTGCAGTTACAGTTTTTTTTTTTTACAAAAAGACTCAAATACTCAGGTTAAAAGGAAGCAGATAAAAGTACCCACAAAAAACTGACCAAGAGCCAGAAACAGCCTGAAGAGAATATATTATATTATAGTCTTCCTTTAATCAATAGAAAATAATGATATTCAAGTTTAATCATCTGGAGGCTCAGAATTAAACTATTACATCCCTTGAATTTATCTATGAACATTTATTTACCACCATGAATCATAAACAATTCTAAATGAAATAAGTTAAAATCATATCATAGATCATAATTCTGAAAATAAATTTTATATACAAAACAGCTTCAGCTACTAAACAGAGTAAAAGAACTTAGCTTAACAATATAGCAGAGATAGACTAGATGATGAGTGAGTAAAAAAAAAAAAAAAGGCCATTTATGTTGTGTTATGACTCAGGAGATAAAAGTCCTTACCATCCAACATGCAGACCTGAGCTGGAATGTGTAGAGGTGGTAGCGTACATGTGGTCCAAGCTTTCCTGCACTAAGATTGGAGACTGACATAAGAAATTTGCCAGATCTTGAAACTGTTTCTTTCACATGTTTAATTGCTTTTTCATGGTTTTCTTGCCTTTCTTTAAGGGAATTATTGATTTCTTCCATTTTTTCTTTGCCTTTTCCTCAATTTCTTTAAGGGATTTTTCATTTCCTCATTAAAGACCTCTATCATCTTCATAATGTTATTTTTAAGGTCACTTTCTTCTGCTTCTTCTGTGTTGTGATGTTCAGGTCTTGCTGTTGTGTACAGGTTAGGTTCTGGTGATACCAAATTGTTCTTTAAGTTGTTGTATGTAGCTTTGCTCTGACATCTACCCATCTCTTCTTCCAATAGGTGCAAGAGGCACCTATGTCTGAGCAAGCTGCTTTTGGTCAAATCTGTGCTTGCTGTGTTTGTGTCTCAGGGGATCACTCTGAGTCCAACCTTAACTCTTGGTTTAATTGGAGCTGGCAGATTCTGTGTCTCAGGGAGCTGCCTTTTGTCTTATCAGGACTCTTGGTCCAATCAGAGCTGGTGGATTCTGTGTCTCAGGAAACCTTTCTTAGTCCAATGAGAGCTGGCAGATTCTGTGTCTCAAGAAGCCACTGGGGTTGCAGAGGCCTGGGTGGGTTTGTGGTAGGGAGCAGGTTTTGTAGACTGCAGGGTCCAATCGGGAATTTTGGTGGGAAAGCCTGCCCATAGGAGTCTTCCTTGCTGGACATCAACTGGGACCCAGCAATACCACTCATGGGAATATACCCAAGGAATGCTCAATCATACCACTAGGACACATGCTCAACTATGTTCATAGCAGCATTATTCATAATAGCCAGAACCTGGAAGCAACCTAGATGCCCTTAAACCAAAGAATGGATTAAGAAAATGTGGTATATATACACAATAGTGTACTACTCAGCAATGAAAAATAATGACATCATGAAATTTGTAGGCAAATAGATAGAACTAGAAACTATCATTCTGAGTGAGGAAACCCAGACTCAAAAGGACAAACATGGCATCTACACACTCATTAGTGGATACTAGATGTAAAGCAAAGGATAACCAGAATACAACCCAAAGCTCCAGAGAAGCTAGTTAACAAGGAAGACCCAAAGAGGGATGCATGGATTACACTGGGAAGGGGAAAAACATGAGATCTCCATGAGTAAACTGGGGAGGAGAGGTGGACAATGGAGGGTAGGGGATGTGGGATGAGAATATAAAGGAATGGAGTGGTTGAGCTGGAACAGGGATGGAGTGGGAGAGCAATGAAAGAGATACCTTGATAGAGGGAGACAACATGGCGATAGGGAGAAACAGGGTGCTAGGGAAGTTCCCAAGGAATCCCCAAGGATGACCCCAGCTTAGACTACTAGCAATAGTGGAGAGGGTGCCTGAAGTGGCTGACTCCAGTAATCAGATCAGTGAATACCCTAACTGGTATCAGAGAGCCTTTCTCCAGCAACTGATGGAAGCAGATGCAGAGATCCACAGCCAAACACCAGGCTGAGCTCTAAGAGTCCAATTGAAGAGAGAGAAGAGGGATTCTGTGAGCAAGGGGCATCAAGATCATGATAGGGAAACCTACAGAGACAAGCAAACCAAACATGGAAACTGATGAAATTTAGATCTACAGTTGTGGAATCTATATGAGACTGGACTAGGCCCTTTGCACAGCATAACAGTTGTGTAGCTTGATCTGCTTAAGGGGGCCCCTGGCAATAGGATCAGAATCCACCCTTGGTG
This sequence comes from Peromyscus maniculatus bairdii, assembly GCF_049852395.1. Taxonomy (NCBI): domain Eukaryota; kingdom Metazoa; phylum Chordata; class Mammalia; order Rodentia; family Cricetidae; genus Peromyscus; species Peromyscus maniculatus. The sequence goes on from NC_134870.1 coordinate 9,836,929, forward strand.
TATCAGCAGGCTTTTTGGAGCCCACTGCCTGTGATAGGACACCTTACACGGCCTTTAGGCAGGGGGAGGACCTTGGACCTGCCTCTACTAAAAGTACCAGGCTCTGCTAACAACCCGAGGGAGGCCCTACCTTCTTGTAGGAGGGGATGGGTGAGGCTGGGGGGTGGGCAGGAGGAGGGAAGAGGGGGAACTTTGGTATGTAAAATGAATAAATATATTTTCTTAATAAAAATAAGGAAGAAAAGAAATTCGCCAGAATCTCACAGACCAGATACTTCTAGTATATGAAACTAACAACCAACAACTTCTGTATCGAGTAAGTTAAAGGCTAAGACCTACATTGAAGTTGTTCTCTAGCCTCCATATGCATGTTGTTGTATGATATACATGTTCCCACATTCACATGCTCAAGTACATACACACATGCTCATTGTTCACATGGACACATGCAGAAGACTAGTTAAAATTATGATAATAATAACCATATTGTATCAATATCTATGTAACTTAACCCTGTTCTGAAGTGGATTTCTATCATGTGTTTTACATTCATTGTTTTTCTTTTTTTTTCTTTTGCTAAATCCAATTGTTCTTCTAATTCCCTGTCCTACATCCAGTTGCTGCAATTTCATGTTTAATGCCCTATGTGGATTTATCCTAATTTGACTAGATTGTACTTAGAAGGCTGTGCAAAGCAGCAAAATCCTAGTTTTATCTTCCCCGTGGGTATTGATCAAATTGGCGGTCCTTCAGCTCAATAGTCACAGATATTAATTTGTTCCTCCTCTGCCTCCCAAATCACCGAGCTGTAAGAATTGCAAGCCCTGCTTGTTTTGATAGTGAATCCTTGCTAATTTCTTGCTGGCTTTGTGCTCAGCAGTGTATACACCATGGCTGCACCATCCTTCTACCAAGACTGAGTTCCCTGGGGACTGACTTGTTTCAGCAGAGACACAGACGCCAAGAAAACATTGATTTCTAGGACATGCATCCCAATCTAATCTCATTAGAGACTATCAGCCAGTGACCTTTTCTATGAGTAGTGAATTCGGCACAGCATAAGCTCCTACCCCCATCACTCTGCTTCCCACAGCATGAGTAGCAGGAAGATTTGAATCCTTAATTGGATCTATTTGGATTTTGATCATGCTTTTTCTTTCTGAGGGGAAAGGTATGCTTTTTGTCTGCTCTACACCTCTCAAAAGATCAATTGTTCTTCTGTTTCCTCTTGCCTCTTACTAATATGACCAGTACAGTCAGGAAGCTTCCAGAAAGTCATCATAAGTCTGCCTTCAATTTTCAGAAATCATTGAACAATGCTTCTCCACACACACAAATAAATACACTGGTGACAACTTAATTTTCAAAGTTCTGTTTTCTGTCACTAAACTGGGTAGAATAAAACACAGTCAGCTGTTGCTAACCTCAGTATTTTATATTCTTTTTTAAAAAGTCTTGTATAAATCTAAGAAACTTCTGATTCCCTTTTCCATGTGAATTAAAACTCATTAAAACTGAAAAGGTGAGAACATTTCTTTACTTTTATTTAAGATATTTACTTAAACCAATTAGAATTCTACAGAAATGAAGTCCAATTTAATGCTTTGCCTGTCTGTTTATCAAAATGCATAGTTGCCGTTAATTACATTGGACTTCTGGAAACCAGCATGTTTCCTAAGATAGTGCCTGTAAAAATATTGCAGTTTCATTAGCTTATTTGTCTATAAATTTTCATAAGCTTTCCTATAGTTTCATTTCAAATAGTCATTCTTATTGATAATTTAACAGGAAAGAAATAAGATTATAAGTAAGTTTTCATATAAAATGGGTATATTCCATTTCAATTACATATTCACAATGAATATTTACATACTTGAAGTATTTCATTTTCTCAAAAGTGAAGTTAAATTGTTTTAAAATTGTTAAATAACTGTAACTGTCTATTATAAAACATTGTATCCCAGAACTGATTGTCTTATTGCTTATAAAGGTCAATGGTAATCATGAACAGTAAATCCTACATAATTTGTAACTTTTGTTTTCATTAGGTGTACCCCTGTTAAAAGCATCATAAACCATAACTGAGTCTTCAACCAATATCACACATAACTGAATAATCAGCCCCAACACATCTTGATCTCACTCTTTCTGCAACAAGAATGAACTACACATATACTTTACCTTGCTAGAACATCCTCAGCATCAGAAAGCTATTTAAAAGTGTACATTGTTAGAGATGCTGGAAAACTCACCATCTTGGATTTTAAAAAATTCTCAGAAGACTGTGAGGTTTATTTCCACCAGGTACTTTGAGTTTCTTCCATAATACAACATTAAAAAAAAAAAAACTAAACTCAAAACATTTAGATGCCATTTGGTGTTAGAGTGAGGCACTTTCTGAAGTATTGTATCAACAACATCATTTTTTCTGAGTTTTAGAACTAATTCCAAATGATACAATGAAATTAGATGAAGGGAACCTCACAGATCTCCAACTCTGGATAAAGAGCTACAGGAAATAACTGCTGAGAGAGGGAAAATTTAGTCTTCCCCAGGGGGATGAACTTCCAAATATATTGTCCAATAGCAAGAGGTCATCCCTGAAATCAGATACATAAAGCAGTACCAAATAGAATCAGAAGGTTGTGTTTATGTTTTTATTGGTGTGTGTGTGTGTGTGTGTGTGTGTGTGTGTGTGTGTGTGTGAAAATACTGATAAGTAAAGGAAAATAGGTCATGAATATCATGAATTTGAGTGGAAGCTGGAAGGGACATGGTGGGGGAATTAGCAGATGGAGAAATGAAGGATATAATTATATTTTAATTAAAAATAATTAACAAAATAAAGAAATAAAATAAATTGAAATTAAAAATAGGTCCCCTTTTTAGCTATGGAATCTCATCATTAGCAGGCCAGTAGCTGGTCTGACAAAAAGTATAATTTAAATAATACAACATTTTATGACCCTCAAATGACAAAAGTTTTTAACCAAAAGCAAATGCAAATAAGTCCTGTTTTCTTTCTTTTATTTTTATAGGAGGTTGAGCACAGGGCCTCACTCAGGCCAAGAAAGCACACTGCACTGCCATATTCTGTCTTGCCGAGAAGCCAGACACTGATGAAATCCTCTGAAACCATGAAAGAAAAGAACTTCTTCTTCTTCCTTCGAGGTTACAGGTCTACTGAAATTGTTTATCTGGTCTTGATTTAATGTTGGTATGTGGTACCTATCAAGAAATCTGTCCATTTCTTTTAGATTTTCCCATTTTGTAGAGTACATGTTTTTGAAATATGACCTAACAATTCTCTGGATTTTCTCAGTGTCTGTTATTATGTCCCCCTTTTCATTTCTGATTTTATTAATTTGGATATTCTCTCTGCCTTTTGGTTAGTTTGGATAAGGGATTGTCTATCTTGTTGATTTTCTCAAGGAACCAACTCTTTGTTTCATTGATTCTTTCTATTGTTCTCTTTGTTTCTAGTTTATTGATTTCAGCCCTCAGTTTGATTATTTCCTATCATTTACTCTACTTGGATGTGTTTCCTTCCTTTTGTTCTAAAGCTTTCAGGTGTGCTGTTAAGGTTCAAGTGTAAGATTTCTCCAAATTCTTTATTCAGGCACTTAGTACTATAGACATTCCTCTTAGCACTGCTTTCATTGTGTCCTATAAGTTTGGGTGTGTTGTGCATTCATTTTCAATGAATTCTAGGAAGTCTTTCATTTCTTTCTTTATTTCTTCCTTGAACCAGTGGTAATTTAGTTGAGAGTTGTTCTGATTCCATGAGTTTGTAGGCTTTCTCTAGCTTGTGCTGTTGTTTAACTCCAACCTTAACCCATGGTGAACCGATAAGATACAAGGAGTTATTATATTTTTTTTTGTAACTGTTGAGATTTGCTTTGTGACCAAGTATGTCATCCCTTTGGCATGTGAATTTCTGTGGCTGTGACCGAATAAGACAGACAACTAAACAAGACTTAGATTGTCTCATTGTTTCAGAGGTTTTCATCATAGTGTCTTATCCCTGTGGCAAGACACAACATCGTGGTAAATAATTTAATGTTAACCAAAGCTGCTCACTTCATGGCAGCAGGAAGCAAAAAGTGAGAATAATGGGTGTGCAAATATCTCTCTCAAGGTGTTGCTCCAATGGCCTTACTTCTTCCAAGTAGATCCCATCCCCTAAACATTCTACCCATTCCCAATTGTGTCACACCTTGGTGACCAAACTTAAACATGTTGCCCTTTGACAGACATACAAAATTGAATCAATAATATAAACATTCCTTTGAAAATATGATATCCATACACTGCATGCATCACTCCATCACAGCATGCTGGAAAGCAGTGAACATAGACATTCCACAAAGTTAAACAAATGATTATTGTGTCATTTGCCAATTCCTTAAGTTCAGCCACAGTGATAAAAAGCAAAGCAGAACCTTAAATAGTCAAGCAGAGGTTGGATTTCTAATAATAACATGAACTATTGTGAGTAATCATACATCTTTTTAACCCCAGCACTAGTACAAGAGTTGGACTAGGAGGCTTGAGAGTTCAAAGGCTCTAGCTTGGGCTAGACAGAAGATACTATCTCAAAGCAACAAGTAAAATCTAGAGCTGTTTCAAGGTTCATCTATTTTCTAGAAGTACAGGGGAATTTTTAAAATGGTACATGTGAACCTGCTGGCATCCCCCCATAGCATGTCTTTGTTGTTTGTGTTTTCTTCTTAGGCAGTGTCCATGGTCTTAATTGACTGACAGTGTTGGTAGACTCTTTATTTAAAAACTTCTGTGCCCTTTGCAAGGGACCTTTTCCATCAACATATGGAATATAGAACACAGCTCAGCTAAGTTTAAGTTCTCAATCCATTATGATTGTGATTTAATGTCAGGTCCTAAACAATGTGAATCTTGAGAATTATTATTTTTATTAAATAATGAACCCTCATTTTCAATTAATTTTCTAAATTAAGAGGGATCTTATTCTTCACTGTTTCAGTGGGATGACAGAGAGTCGTATATGCATAAAAGAGAGGCCCTGGGATGGAAGCGGGAATCTGAAGATGCAGCTACGGTATGTGATGTTTGGTGCGGTTGACATCCTCCATCATTACCATCCCTGGCCAAACACTATTTCACAGCACATTAGAGATCATATTGCCAAAATATTTGACAACTCCTAAGTTTAGAGAGAATGATGAATAATTTGTATAAAGTCAACTTTTATAAAGGAAGAAAAAGTTAAAAAAAATACATATTTTAATCTGATTCATTGTTAGCAGAGGTTTCAATAGTTTGCCTGGGGGCAGTGGAGATTTTGATTGGTTTTTGCTGTGGATATCATTCTATATAAATAAAACACTGATGGCCAGTGACCAGGCAGGAAGTAGGTGGCCAGGCAAGAAGTAGGTGGGACAAGGAGAGAGGAGAATTCTGGGAAGCGGAAGGCTGAGAGAGAGACACTGCAGCCACCACCAAGAGAAGCAGCATGTGAAGATGCCGGTAAGCCACCAGCCACGTGGCAAGGTATAGATTTATAAAAATGGGTTAATTTAAGATAAAAGAACAGTTAGCAAGAAGCCTGCCACGGCCATACAGTTTATAAGTGATATAAGCATCTGAGTGATTATTTTATATGTAGATTGTGGGACTGCGGGGCTTGGGGAACCTGGAGAGAAGCCCTCCAGCAACAGTTTTCTATATATTTGGTTTTCTTTTTTGTCTCTGTCTCTGTATCTCTGTCTCTATCTCTTTTTCTCTTTCTCTCTGTTGTGGCAGCTAAGAGTAATATCAATAATTCAAGGAACAAGAAAGTTCATAGTATCTACTGTGTTTTCCACTGCTAGAGTTGAGAACTGATGGCATTACTCACATCCAATCATCTATTCCTTCAATTGTGAACCTGACAGAAAAGCAGGAAGAACAGAGAGAAAGAAAAGAAAAGAAGGAAAATCAAAATAAATCCACATCCAGATACATAACAACCAGTTGTCTCTGTAGTCTATTTCAAATCTTAGCTTAGAATTTCCTTGCCACATCTCTCCAGCTCAGCAATATGTATAGTGCTTTGGAAGATTATAAATTGCTCTGATGAACATTACCTCAGATACAAGCCATCACAAAATCAATTTTATGATACACAGGTATTAATTAGTTTCCTCATTTCATCAAAATTACAACTCTCAGTACCTAGTAAGTGAACTGCACAATAATATGGATGTGCCCTGGGTAGGAGTAATAAGAAAGGGCAAAGAAAAGGTGCAGAGGATCTGAGTACAAGTTGTATGAACTGAAAACAATGTCATAAACCAACAATAAACATAACTGAGTCTTAAACCAACATCACACATACCTGAAAAATGAGCCACAACACAGCTCATTATCTCTCTTCCTGCAGCAGGGATGTACTAGGCATCTACTTTACCTCGGAAGAACCACCTCAGACTCACAAAGCCATTTGAAAAGGCATGTTGTTTGTGATGATGGAAAACTCACAGTCTTAGATTTAAAAATATCTCAGAGGAAGATTATAAGCTTTATTTCCACCAGAAACTTTGAGTTTCTTTCAAAGTCATTTTGCTGATGACATTACTGAAGAAGGAAAAGTGTTATGAATAAGATAGAATAGGCATCTCCACAGAGAGCTAAGCATAACACATATGGCAACAAGAAAAGAGCTTAGAAACATAAATACTTAGGATTTATTTCCAAGTACATAAGTCCTAAAGTTTATCCAAATGTTTGTGTGCTAAACAGAAATGCAATTGTTTTGCATAGTAAACTCTCACTTTTAAAATTAATTTATAAACAGAAACCCATAATATCATGAACTATAATGTATCAGAAGTTAGGCTAGGTTCTCAATTATTCCTGTTTCAATATTGATCTTTAGAAATTTTCATTATGTTTTAATATTTAATAATTGTGTTACTTAGAAAAATAAAATAATAAAAAATAAAACAGACATCAGTAGCATTGACATCCTTAGCTGTTTTGAAAATGTATTACAACACATTTAAGTTCACTTCTTAGAAATAAATCACCATCAGTAAATAATATAACAACCGATATTAAGTTATTAAACTTCTTTAAGAATGTTTGTGATCACTAGAAAAAGAATCCACCCTAATAGCTCTAGAATATTTCTATGTGCAAGAAGTTTATTCTGTTGCCTGAAACAGAGACACTTGATTGTCTAATAAAGGACAATTCTCAAGAGGAGTTGAGAAACCAAGTGGAGAAAATATCTGTATAATGAAAATGGCTCCCAAAATAGAAAGGCTGTTATGGAAACAGATCCTGGATGGCATCAGCATGTGTTCCCATTATCCAGAGTGCTCAGAAACTTTTGGTTAAATGTCACCTTCCCCATTACAAGTTTAACTGTAAGATATTTCTAACTGATGTTTTGTCATTTTTCTGAATGAAGTAGGCATCAATATATTATCCACCGTGACACAGTAGAGGAAACTTAAATTAATAAGATACGGGTCTTGTCCAAGGGAACATGCTATTTTCAGGTCATGGTATATTACAAACACTCTAGAAGAGTCTGTGCAGTACTCTCCACAATAATTAACTTTTTGTGGTGTATGTCATAGAATAATGGAGCTGTTTCAATATTTTCTTGCTGTGTTGTTCATCTCTGTAAACCAAAGACCTGTATAGTATAGTATAGTAATTTGTGAATGTATTATGCATGAATTTATAAAGACTAGGGATAACACTACAATATATTTAATTATCTCATATTTTGAGATTATAATATAATTGCATAATTTTACCCTTCTCTTTACTCCCTCTATATCCTCCCCTATAAGCTTCCTGTTCTCTTTCAAATTCATGAGCTCAATATTCATCAGTTGATATTACACACACACACACACACACATATATATATATATATATAATGCATAGGCTATATAATATTGCATGTATGTATGTTTTCAGGGCTGACTATTGGGTATTGCACAACCAATTGGTGTGCTCTTCCCTGGGGAAGACTGTTTCTCCTGCTCTCTGCATTCCTTAGTTGCCTGTAGTTTTTCATGTAGGTTTGAGGCCTGGTAGACTTTATCCACTTTATCCACTTTATCACATCTATTTTTTTTGTCATTGTTCAGGTCACGTTTAGGTAGTCACAGTGGTGACTCTATGTGTGCACCTTCAGCCCATGAACAGTACCACCTAGCTATGATGCCAATGAACCCCAACACCTATTATTTAGAGGAGCTCTAGGAAGCCACTTCAATAGCAATATTTTGATGACTTTTGGTTAGAAGGATCTTAACTCAAAATAGTGAATTTGGGGGAAATAAAAAAGAAGAGTGAGGGATGAGAGAGAGAAAAAGAGAGCACATTCTGAAAGATTAGTAAATTTTAAAAGATTTAAAAGAGGCAAAATCACCTAGACTATTGATAGTTTTTCAGTGTAAAATCTCTGAGTAATCATGATACAAATAAAATTTTTACAATTTGTCTCTGAGATACCAACTTAAATGTCTTAATTTTACTATGTAGCAACTTTTTTCTTTCATTAATACTATCCATGTCATCGACTATGATATGTGTAGCTAAAAGAATGTTTTAATATGTAAACATGGCTTCTATTAATGTCATGTATAATTTATATTGTTATATGTTTTAAATGTTAAAAGTTCATTAATTCAAAGATTGGAAATATAAATTGCCCAGCTTTAAGATGATTAACAACTAAAAATAAATAAGCATGCATTACCTTCTTCTTCATATGGTATCATAAGAAGGGACAGAATTCACTTTGCTATGATGATTAGCAACTCACAGAGATCCCCCTGCCTCTGCCTCCCGAGTGCTGGGATTAAAGGTGTGCGCTACCACTGCCCATCTCAGAATTCTTTTTTATGTTTCCCTTATAACTTTATCCAGGCTGGTATCTATGTACTTATAAAGCAGAGTAATTTTTAGTCATTTGAGTTATCTCTTTATTATAGGAATGAGTTAGAAAAAAGAGCATGTAAACAATATTTATGGAAGAACTGTGGGTCCATCATGTGTGATTTCTACTTGATTGCTCTTGTGATTCTTTATTTCCAATACACTTATTCTCTTCCATAAAACAGACCACTGGACCAGCACTAACATTTCCAAGAGAGAGTCTTCACTAAGCACAGCTAAGCAACAACTAATTTAATGTAGTTCCTACAGGGAACTACAAATAAGTGAAATATTGAAGTTTGTTCATGGCCATCTTTCCAGTCTAAAAGATTCCCAAATTCTACCTTGGGATTCATTATTCTGTTTATATTGCATTGACAGTATCAAGACCTACATACTACGTACTGGAAGATATCTAACTAGTCTCACCAATGAAACCATATCTAGTACAGCAGCTGCAATTGAAATCCCCACTAGTTAAAGTCTTAAAAGCTCAATATCATCCTCCATATTTCCTTGATTTTTGCAAAAATCAAATAAGATAATTGAATGGAGATGTTGTATGTCATCTTTCAAGCCAATGCTATATCATTTAAATTTTTGTTAGTGGCATTAATGTATCTGCACCCCTCCAAAATGTGATATTGCATCTTTGGATTTAAATGTTTGTCTTTGTAAGAAATCCTGGTGGCTTCCAACTGGCCTTTCTCATATGTAGGTAGAAATAGACTTACTCTGAATATTGTAAAATCAGTGTGATGGTTTGGTAAGCACTGCAGATGTCCATTTCAAATATGCATTCTAGTACTGAGAAAATAAAAAAAAATTAACTGGATTGTCCACTCATACCACTGTCGTAATACCACTGGATGATGTACTTGTGCTAAAATATCATTAGTCATCTGTCTCCAAAAACTCTGGGATGTCCAGAAAACCACAAGGAGGGTTTGGGTCTCCTGAATCAGAATCAGCACAGAACAACATTACCTATGTCTGACTATGTCCTTTTTCCCAAAGTCAAATTTTTACAGTTTAAATTAATTTTTAAAAAAAGCTGTCTACATGCATAATTATTAGAGAAATGGTAAGTAAAAATTTTGAAGTGAAACAATACCCCTACTTATAGAAACCTAGACTTGTTTTCATACAAGAGATTTTCCTGTTTAAACTGGTTAAATCTTAAAAAGTTAGTTGAGAGATTCTTATTCTCTAACACAGAATATACTTTTTGTTCACTTGAATTCCAACTTTTCTCCTTAAACAGATGTATTAGATATTTTCTTGTCATTGTAGTCATTACTTAACAGAAGTAACTTAAAGAATGGGTGGTTTCATCACGTGATTCAGAGGAAACAGTTTACCATAGAAGACTTAAGCATCTCCATCAGTACCAGTGGATTTTGCAGAATTGCGTATTCATAATAGTAAGCAGGAAGCACAGTCAGACTATGAGTCTTAAAGATCTATTCCTCAGTAGACCTATGGCTGCCAGCTAGACCTCATGTCCAGGAAGTCCATCAACCTCCTAAAACAGAATCAATATCTGGAGATCAGTGTTCAAATACACAAAAGAATGGGGAGCATTTCAGATTTAAACCACAACAGTTCCAGTAAAAAGCATAGACATCCCTAAATATCTTGCTAATTTCATGTTTAGGAATGCCATGTTCAGTGAGCCAATACCTTAGATCTCTGTAAGTTAGACTATTCTGATTCAGTCTGAAGAAAAGGGGCTGCTTGGAATTTGGATGCTTCTACAGGAAAGCAAGGGATATGTTACACATGTGCAGAGACTCAGGGAAAGCCACTTTTCTCATGCCCAGTTCATCAGGCATGAGGCGATAAAGTTGTAGACAAAGATGGAGAACCTTGCACTATGGTACACATATATATCTCATTCACTTAGCTCTTACGGACCTTAAAGAAAAGATTCCAGTTAAATCATTTTTATGTTAAGATCTGAGCTTCATTTCTCATTATTTGAAATACCCATAAGTTTATATAGTTTTGTATAAATATAAACACACTCACTAGCACTTCCCACTTAAAATCCTCAGGAGAAATGCAGTATAGGTGCTTGGCATTTCATCAACTTCCTTGAATTAAGTGATTAAAATTCCTTTTAATCATTTACACTCTTCAATATGATAAATTTGATATTTAAAGTAATCTATTCTTCTCAGCATTTGAAATCCTTTCATGAAAGAAATTAATGCAAATACCTTGCCTACCATGATTTATAAGAAAATTCTGTGGTTTATTTTACATTTCCCTCAGCTGTACTAATGAAGTTTAATATACCCTTAAAATAAACATAATAATTCAAATAAATAAACAAACATATGAGTACATAGGTATATAAAACTTTTAGTTAACTTTTCCCTGACTCTCCCATCTTCAATCATCTTAATGAAATAGCATTTTCTTTGTGCAAGCAAATACTCCTCCCCAAATAAATAATAGAGCTATAAGTCTTCTGCTGGTGTTTAATTGAAACTCTTATTGAAAAGAGACCTTTGTTGAAGTCCAAGTATTCCCTTATACCTAATTCATTCCTCCTCCAGCCGGCCAGTATTAATGCTCAGTATCAAAGATACTGTTTTCTTTCTATAGAGTGTTCTGATTATTATATATAACCCAACAATGACAAGTGCTTGATCTTCAGGGGCAAAAGGAATCACTGGTCTTCCACGAGATAGTATAGTTTTCTAATTTGAATGCTAAAGGATGTTTTATCAACCCTATTTTCCAGAAGAATTTTCTTTGTGATCTGTATCCATTCAATAATTTTATTTTTTATTTTATGTATGTGTGTGTGTTCTAATGTGACTGTGTGAACCACATGTCGATAGGAGCTAGTGGAGGTTCTAAGAGGATTTCAGATCTCTGGGGCTGGGATTACAGGTGATTGTAAGCGGCCATGTGTGCCCTAGGAACCAAATGCAGGTTCTCTGTAGGAGAATAACTTTTAGTTATTAAACTATCTCCCTAGGCCCCTATACAACACTTCTATCCATCTCACACTAACTAGTGGATGATACTCTCTCTTTCACCATTTGAATGCGACTTCTCAGCACTGATATATAATACCATTACCTCTACTGTACCTGCCTATGTTGACATATTTAATGACTTAACTGATAACTATCTGATATTTCTTGCTTGTTTATTTTGTTTTGAAACAAAACTTAACTCTAGAATACTAGTTGTTTGGGATCTCAATATTTGCATTCCGATTTGACCACAAGCATAAATTTTTGTTTCTGCCCTCTAAGTGTGAAATTATAGGGTTTCACCATCATGTTTTTAAATTATCTTACCTTTCTACATGAACATTTTAAAACAAAGTCAGTAAAGATACTTCTATCTAGAGTTTAATGTGAAATGCCTTCAAATATAACTATTCTGTGCATCTATCTTGAGTAAGTGCTGAAGTTATCAATTCATATCCAAGAATTGCCTTAGAACACCATTAGTCACACTATTAATCTATTGATGTTTGTTGATGAACTAAATAAAACTCGGAATCATCTACAAGTTGCTTTGATTTACTAGTTTGTCACTCATTATAGTGATAATCTCCTTATTTACCCCAGTAGCTGTATTTCATTGATGAAAACGAAAGGTCACTTTATATTTGAAATAGCACCACCTACATGATCATTCCTTATCATTTTCTACCCCTGATATGTTCATGTTTCATTCCCTGCTTACTTTCAATAGTATTTTTTTAAAAGCAAACAGGACTATACACTCAAAAACACTGTCTTTGTTCAACCTTCAATGTCCATCTTTAGCAAATGGAGTTAGAAAAGGAAACAATTGGCTTATCAGACCACATTGACACAGGTCTCCCATGAAAACTTCTCTTCATTAAGGCATGGCAGTTTTTCTGCCCCATCAAGACTGATAGCAATAAAGGGGGCAAACTATATCTGGAATAAAGAAATATAAAATAATTGGCTCTGGTCCTACCTAAACGGCTTCATGCCATCAACCTCTTCACATTTGGACCAAATTAAAATCTAATTTAGAGGGAGCTTAAATTAAAAAAAGCACACTTAATTCCTTCAATTTGCAGAACGATTCCATTCCATTAGGCAACTAATTTCTACCTGTCAGATTTGGAATGAAAGTGGTCACTCTCCAGAGGAAACGTTCACTTGTTGTAATTAGGTATGGAGAGACTGCAGTGATGCCTGTGCTTTGATAGCTGCTTGTGTTAAACTCTCCAAGCCTCTGAGCCCTTGGGTAAACTCAATTGAAGTGTCAGCTTCAACGCGTGCCTGATAACTAAAGCTAAGATGAGGTTACATATTTCATAATTAAATAACACAACTACTTTAACTTTTATTAGCAAATCATGAAAGGTTACTTTATATAAAGTCCACAAGCATCAACTGCTTTGTTGATCTACTATTCTAATAAGATCCTGGAGAACTCTGAAGAGGTCTTGATTACACTAATATGAAAGCTGGCAGAGTATATGTTCAACAGGATCAAATCAATGTCTAAAATTAGTAAGAGGAATGAACTGCAAGTGTGGTGTCCCCTTGCACACTTTGATCTTATTCATGACTTAACATCAAGGTGTCATGCTATAACTCAAAGCCCTAGGCTGGTAGACTAGAGTCCCACATTCTGCCACTTCCTAGCTGTGAAACCTTTGCTAAGGCTTTTCATCTCAGTTTCATTATTGTATCAAGAAAGTGATTTTTTTCCTTGCAAATGCACCCAGAGCTAACATTTATAAATGTATCAACTGAGTATGCCTTTCACAAATATGATTATCCTTTTCAGTGATGAATATAAAGGTTATTGAGGCATTTAAGTTGCATTTACCATAAGCTATTTTTATTAAAATTGAATCAACAAAGAAAAACTTTCTCACCCTAACTCAATCTTTACTATAAAATATTTTCTTGTCTTTCTTAGTGATTCTGATATAGTTGTATGCATGCTGTGGGAGCTAAGGGAAAGGATAAAATGACCCTCTATGGAAAAGTTTAAGTATTCACATTTTTATTTCTGCAAAATATCTTTTTGAAATAAAATTGACTAGGATGGTATTTAAATTCAAAGTAGTTAGTGTTTTAGATTTGATGTTTCTGAAAATAGAATAGAATGTAGGCTAAGCTAAATTACATACTTATTATTTTTATACTAATTGAACTAATATATGTGCTCGCCAACAACGTACATAATTTAAAGTTAGGAAGGAATAATAAACTCCCGAGTACTATGGCACTGTAGAATGACTATAGTTAACAGTTTTGTACAGTCTATTCTCTAATAGCTAAGGAGGATTTTAATACACTCACCATAAAAATTGACAACAGGCTAGGATGGTACATATGCTAATCATAGTTAAGTGATCATTCCCCAATGAATATATGGATTATAATATCACTGTGAATCTCACAAATATGTAGAATTACAAGTAAATCAGAATCATTTTCGAAACAAAAATATACAGGGACCCACCCTCCGAGACTGCAACTGTTCCCTGAGACAAAGCCTGCCAGCACTCGACTGGACTAAGAGAGCCTTTGTCCAATGACTGATGGAGGCAAATACAGAGATCCACAGCCAGGCACCAGGCTGAGCTCCGGGAATCCAATTGAAGAGAGAGAGGAAAGATACCGCAAGCAAGGGACGTCCAGATCATGATGGGAGGACGTGCAGAGATGACTGGCCACACTAGCATAAACCCATGAACTGTGGACTGGTGGCTATGGAGCCCCCATGCAACTGGACTAGGCCCTCTGGATACGGAAGATGGTTGTTTGGCTCAAACTGTTTGGGGGGCACCCAGGCAGGGGGATCAGCATCTGTCCCTGGTCTATCGGTAGGCTTCTGGAATCCGGTGCCTGTGGTGTGACACCTTGCACAGCCTTGGTGCAGTGGGAAGGAGCTTGGACCTGCCTAGGCTCAGTGTGCTGGCCTTTGCTGACTCTCCATGGGAGACCTCGATTTGGGGGATGTGGGGATGTGGGGTGGCTTGAGAAAGAGGGCTGGGGGTGGGAGGAAGGAGGAGGGGGGTCTGTGGATAGCATGTGGAGTAAGTAGAAATTTTCTTAATAAAGAAAAATGAAAAAAAATCCTTTGCTTTGAAATAGCTCAATATTTTATGAATATAATAAATTTTATATTTATAATACGAAAAATATACAGGACCTACTAAAATAACTACAGTATACAAACTAAAGTTCTTAACCTAATGGACAAGACTGTTTTTATATATCTGTGATTAATGGTCTATTTTAAAGTATAAGTTAATATTATATGCATGTATACTTTAGAGCTGAAATGACATTTCAACATTTATAAAAGATCTCATATGCAGCTCATGATAAATTTTTATTTTCAACATCTTTGTGCACTAATTGATTCTATCAAAGATGAAAAATGATGATTCATAATATTCATGCAGCGATGCTTCATTTCCAAGTTACTTTTGCATAATGAATTCTGAAATGCCTATTAAAATAGACATTTCTCAAAATCAATGAAATAATTTAAATAATAACATGAATATGTTTTATGAAGTAAGATGTCTTAGCCTTTTGTTGTGTTAAATATATCTCTGTTCTCAAAATTTTTCATACTTTAAATACAATTAATATTAATGATATGAACACCATAGGATTATTTTAAAAAGCAGATCATTCTGAATTTTTAAAAAATTATTATAATGATTAGCCATATTATTTGGGCCAAAACATGGTTTAAGTTTAAATTTGAATGACTATAAATAGTCAGAAATTAATTAACATGTACATGTTAAAGACCATGCAATATATATGGCTAAAACACAAGGTGAGAATGTACATGTACCTCAAGTCAGAAATTAAAATAGTAAAATATCTATTTCTTAGAGTCTATGCTTGACCTTCAAGCTAACTTCATACTCTCTTTTAATTTATCTTGGTTCTGAACCATTGGTAGACTCTGTTTCTATGGATAAACTTAGTGCACACTCACTTAAAAATATAGTATTTATTTTACTTTTGAACACAGTTGGATTCTATGCTCAGTAAAATACATGCTTAAACACTTCCTGAGTGAAAAAAAAATTTCCATGTACCAACGGGTCATTTACTGGAAAGTATTTATTAAATTCATATTCATTGCTGAATTCAGAAGTACGTTACATTAGTGTAGAAAAGAATTAGCTGCAGTGTGGACATCAGTTGCCTTAGTTATCAGTTATTCACAATTGACAAGAAAACAAATATCCAGAACAAAATACTGGCAAGTGAATGCAACAGTTCATTTCAAAGATCACCCCCTACAATAAAATGGGGCTACTTCCTCAGAGAAAGGGTTGATTCAATACACATAAACCAGTAATGTAAAGTATCACAAAGGGGAATTTGATACACAATTACAAAAGCATTCAACCTATATAGATTGAGCTAAGCTATGCACTACTTGCATCTATTCTGGATTCTTTGTACATTTCTTTTTCATGATCATGTTTCCTAATGTTGCTAATGCTTGCTTGGTACCTCATGGAGTCAATGATCTGTGTATGACATTTTGCATGTTTTAAAAGCAATACTAATGACAAAATGGAAAAGTTGAAGGAAAGGTACCAATGCTATTTCTATCAATTCCTGGACCAAATGATTCTGTATGTCATCTGGATTTATCCCCAGTGTTGCACTGTATATGAGTTTCTTTAATGTAATAGCAATGCAGTGTAAGTGTCAGGATATGGGCAGTGGAGACCTTCACCTTGCTGGACACTGCCAAATCCACAATTTAGTACTGAAAAATACTTCCAGGTAATATGCAAGGCGTTTGCTAGTTCCCATATTTAAAAGGGCACACAAAGTTGATAGAGCACACTCCTGTGGGAGGCTTCTTTTGTAAAGGCAAGGTTACAGTGGATATGAGCACTGGTAGTTCTAGATTATCCACATCCATACATCAGGAACCTTAGATGTCTGATAGTGGAGGAATTAACCAAGCTATTTATAAGGACTCATTATTGGAAGAACTTACAGCAATCTCTCCATGTTTTCCTTTTTCCCTCTTGTTATACTCAAGAGCCTAAATTGTTATACTTGTAGTACATGTCCTCTCTCAGCAACAACATGGAACCAGGAAGTTTCAGAAGCAAGCAATACACCAGAAATACCATCACCTTTATCTTGGTTATGATGCCAGCCAGGACTTTAGGAGATACAGATGGGATTTCCCAAACTCACCTTTATATCAGCCCCTACAAACTTCCTAGATTTACAATCCATAGAAAGAAGATCAATATATTTACATTTCATCTTACTTGACATTTAACCAGGAAAAAAAATAGTGAAAGCATGATAGTACCCTTTCTGCAAATTATTATTGCTAAAAATATTCTCCCACAAACCTAGATCATTTAAAATCACAATAAATTTTTTGGGGGGTCTATATTATTATTAGTTTGTGAGTTGGTTAAACTTCTTGAGTTATAAGCTTTTGTGGCATCTGGGATTAGAGTCATTCAAGCAAATCACCTCTACATAACCAATGAATGACACTGAAGTCCCTGCTTCCATTTGCCTAGCAGAGACTATTGAAGTCACAGAAAACAGTGTCACCACTGTACATAAGATTTGTTATTTGAAAAAAAAATCTCACCTTTAATTTTAGTTACTGGGCTCCTGTTTTATTACAAGCCCATAAAACATTCAACTCCTTATTAAAAGACATTGTTAGTGCCCTTTACCAGAGGTCTGATATTTTTAGGAAAATCTGTAAGTAGAAAAATTATGAGACTTAAAGGTAACACCTTTGTGCAAAACACATGTTAAGCTTTAAGAAAATAAAGGAAACATTTCATTATGCAAAACTGCTGCAGAAGAAAAATGTTAGCAAAGGCAGAGTTCACTAATCATTCCTACTCATTAGCATGCTGAAAATTAATGCCAAAGTCATTAATATGCTAAACTTGGCTTTCATGAGAATAAATCAATTTGCGAAAAGACATATGAAAACTTTTAATAATTTAACAACTACATAAACAGCAGATGTGAGATATCAAAGATAAAATAGAACAAAGAAAATGAAGTAAATATTTAAAGAATGCAAGAACTAAAGAGGAAAAAGAAGAAGAAATTTAAATGGTGAGCAAGTAAAACAAGAAATAAACTGACAAAGAAGAAAAAGCAAAATGCTAAGTGAAAATAAATTAAAGTATTTATCTTCAAAAACTCATGAAACAAATTAAATGACTTATGAATATGGAAATAGCAAACACATGCTAACAATAAAGAATCAACTTAACTATTTAGTAAAATTACCAAAAAAATGCCGTTATATCAAAGTAGATATTATGTAATTCTATCAGTATTTGTTGGCAACATAAATTATTTGCTTGAAAACCAGTAAAAATATTTCTCAAAGATGAAATATATAGCATATTTTGTTTAATAATTTAAACATTAGTTATTTAAAATAAAGAATTATAATTTTGCAATTTATGTCAAACATGAAACGTGAGAAATACAACCCTAAAGAAGGACATAAGCAAGAATGTAATAAATAAAACCATTTTACTAATTCTGTATTGGTGACTCAATTATCTTTATTGCTAGTTTAAAACTGTTAGCTTAATATACTTTTATGGAACTTTTAAGGATTTTGATTTTAGGCTTGACAAAATAATCTTGCAGAGAAGCAAAGTCCAGTTTATTTCCAACTCAAATGAAAACAGAAGAGCAGCAGAACTCAGAACAGCATGCTGTGCATTAACTCAGCTTAGGTGATCCCAATGTGACACAAATGTGACATAACCAGTCCTGTGCTCAGAGCCACAATGGGAGGGGTTATGAATACCAATGAATAAACATATTCTAAGAAAGGGTGCTATCTTTGTGACTCTTACATAAAACATGCCATAGACTGTGTGGCTTAAATAAAAAACTTTGTCTCATCATTCCATAGGCCAAGAAATTCAAGATTTCTTTCATCTAGTTAGTCTCTCTGCTGAGGAGGCTCCTCATGGCTGCAGCCTGCCTCTGTCCTTCCAAATGTGGATACCCAGCATAATTCTGCTGGTTTTATTTCTAATATTTAATCTATGCAGATATTTTATCATTCATACTTGGCAGAACAGAAGATAAAGATTGAAATAAAGTAAGTTCTAAAACAATTGAATTACCGCTATAATTTCTTAATAATATAACATGAAGCCTATGGTATACCAGGCCAAGTTCAAAAGAATTATAGTAAATGTTTTTGCTTTCCTTGATCCAATTTTGTTGTTTCTCTGTTTGTTTCCACTGTGGCTTTACAGTCTTCATCTCCTTTCTCTACAAAAGGGAATTACAAGGGTTTGCTTGAAGCATGTATGCAGAACACACATGATGGTTAAAGACCCTGGGATATTTGTAAAGTAGGAAAGGCAGATTCTAAGGCTAGATTTATCTCCTTATAATTTCCTGAAAGACAAATCCAAGTTTTAAAGTAGGTGTGAAGATGCGAAAACAAAAGTGAGGAGTTTCTCAGGTTTCTTTGGTTTAGGAGAAATGTGTAGTTTTGATGTAAATGCTCTGTACTTAGCATGCTGCATTTGGGCATGCATGCCACAATCTATTTTGATAACACTATAATAATGCTATGATTCAGACATTTTATGTTTAAAACTGCATTAATTATAAAGACAGTTTGTGAGATTAGATAACATCAGGGCTTAAAGTTTTCACATTGTGCTTTCTCATCAGAAAAAAAAAATGTTCAGAACCAGTAAAACAACTCAATCAGAAAAGAATTATCAATTATATATAGAAACATTGATTAACTCCAGTGCACCTTTTGAATAACTTGACATGAATAGAAATTAACCAAACACTAGATTCAATCTAATGTTCTCTTTGATATATTTATATAATTCTTTCTCTTTCTTTTCCTCTTGTTCCTTTTCTCTAGTTTCCTTTCTGTTGCCATGATGAAGCACTCTGATCAAAAGCAGCTTAGAGGAAGCAAGGGATTATATGGCTTAAACGTCTTTCAGGTTATAACCATTGGGAAAATCAAGGCAGGAGCACAAGCTGGAACTAAGCAGAACCTCTGGCGGACACTGCTCGCTGGCTTGTTAATGCTCAGCTGCCTTTCTTCTTTCTTATACTTTTTTTCCCCAGGCCTACCTGCCTACAATTCTTTTCACAGTGGGCCTGGGCCCCCATACCAATAACCAACCAAGCCAAACTCTAATAACCATGTCAACAGGCCAGTAGGATCTGGGAAGTCCCCCAATTAAGACTTCTCAAGAATGGCTCTGGGTGTATCAAATTGACAGCTGAAGCTAACTAGGACATCATGTATTGCTCATCTTCCATATCTAATTATCTCTGATCTTTCATTCCAATTAGATTAAAACCTGTTAGTATTTCATTTAGAAACATTCTTTTTTTTTTTTTTTTTTTTGGTTTTTCGAGACAGGGTTTCTCTGCGTAGCTTTACGCCTTTCCTGGAGCTCACTTGGTAGCCCAGGCTGGCCTCGAACTCACAGAGATCCGCCTGGCTCTGCCTCCCGAGTGCTGGGATTAAAGGCGTGCGCCACCACCGCCCGGCCTAGAAACATTCTTATGGTGTCAGATTCTCTTTGTGTTTTATTTCCAAATGAAGAAAATGTTTTAATATTCATTTTTAAATGATACTTTTTAAGTACATTATTCTGAAATGATAATATTTCATTTAGAACTTTGTATTCATATATATATATGAATACATATATACATATATACACATATATATATATGAATAATTATATATATATATCATTAGTAGTTTATTTTGGTATTAAATTCTTGTTCTGGAAAAGTAAGACAAAGAACAAGAAAAAAAAATAGTGTGCTCAAGTAAACTCTACTTCCACAAAATTATAACTCCACTAATCACTTTAAATTATTTACTAAGTTCATAAGTTCACATGGTGACCACCTGCATAATAATCTATAATTTGAAAGTTAAAATTACTAATTCTCTGAACCATGGTCTGTTGCCTTGTTTGAATCTACAACTAGAGCCAATGTTGATTTATAAGTTTAATTTAATAATTTAGAATATATACCTGTTGCATTTAACAAACCTATAATTCAAATTTAATAAATCTTTAATTTAAGCATATGCCGAACAAAGAAATGTCTATGACATCTTCTTAAACATTTTATCCATTCTATTATTGTTATGTTTCCATGATGATTTCCAGGGTACAGTATTCATTTCATTGTCATAAGTCAAATAGAATTAGAATTTATCTGATTTAATAGGTTTTTTAATTAAGAGAAAAAGCTCAGTTAAATAAAAAATATGAGAAATATAATGTAAGGATTATTAAATAATCTGACAATCCAGGTCAAGTTATTAAATTTCAATTTTTAAGATATTAACTCTCTCCACATTTTCTAAACTGAAGTCTAGTAAACCCATAAAGACCTCCTGATCTGAGGCTGAATGAGGTTCATTCACTGGCAAACTATTTCAAAGAAGTATTTTATATATTATGTGCATGAATATTTTTCTTTCATGTATATATGTGCACCATGCATGTATAATTCCCGAGCTGGCTAGACGAGGGCATTAGAATTAGTAGAAATGGAGTAACAGACACTGTGAGCTGCAATGGTGATTCAGGAACTGAAACCAGGGACTTTGAAAGACCATCAATTCTTCTAAACAGGGAAGCTCTCTCCAGTCCCTTAGTCTTAAGGTGCTGATCCAAGTATATGCAAATTCCTTTCTCAGGTTCTCTGGGATCATTTTCCCCACTTCTTCCTAATAGCAGTCATTAATTGCCATTATCTCTTCATCTACAAGTGGGGCTGTGTGAGATGAGATTGCCCCCTCCTCATTGGCATGTCAACTAGTGTTTTTTCAGGTCTTGCTTAGATGACAATATTTCATACTTTTTAGCTTCCCTGTATTATCTAGAAGACACAGTCTTGCAGCAGACATCTTGGTTCTCTGGATCTTAGCATGTTTCTGTCCCTTCTTCTCTGATGTCCCATGATGCTTAGGTGTAGGGTATATGTTGTAGATGTATCCGTTGTGGTTGGACTGCCCATTGTCAGTTATTCCCTGCATTTTGCCCAGTTGTGCCTTTTTCTGTAATGGTCTCTATCTCATTCAAAAGGAAGCTTCTTTTGAAAATGATACTATATTGTACCATTTCAAGTCATTATCATTCCCAACTACATTTAAAATGGAATTTTAATGTCTTCACTCTACCTTTACTATATGTGTGATAGAGAGATTTTGTAATATGGAATTCTGAACACACAATTTTTTAACTGACATCTCAAAATAGTTTGTTGAGAGTGTGTACTTCATCAAATAAAGTAAGTACTTATTTTAATAGCAAATGCCCTATCGAACATTATAGAAGAAAAGTCACAAAAAAAATTTATATCCACTGAAATACATCTTTTATTGGAATTGAGTACAGATAAACATTAAACTGTGTTCAATATTTCATCTTCTTTTGTCTCGGGTGGAGCTGATTGTAACCTGCAACTATAAGCAGTTTACATCAAGAGGGATCTAATAGAGTACATATTGAGTGGCATGCAATGTGTAAGGTAAGGACTCATTGTACAAGACCATGTTGCTCACTGTAAGGGGTAAAGAATCACTGGCTACAGTCAGTAAATATCGTCTCATAAATTCCCATTCAAATGCTAGACCCCATTTGGTGCCTTTGCTCTCTCATGAATGCTCATTTACTATATAGCATGTAGAACAACATTGTAGAATTTTGGCTTGGTGGGAAATCTGATCATGCAAATCCCACAGGAGAATGTATTTTTCCTGTATAACAAACCCTAAAATCTGAAAGACATTTAAGATTTCTTATTGCGTTCTATAATTAATTTCTCATTTTCAGTAGAATCTGGATTGTTTTGTGTATTTGGCCTAGATACACAAACTCCTGGAAATATATTTAGGTGGACATTCTACAGCAAATGTCAATTCACAGAAGATAAAGTTTTTGCTGATATCTGTGTATTATCTATGGTTATTCCATGGTGTTGGTATTCTCAAGAATCCTTTCTTAACTGCTAAAAATTGCAGACAGTAGGGCAAGTATCCTTGTAAATATACACATGTATTTTGGTTTCAGCAACATTCTATATGCTTCTAAGCAATACAAAAATGAACATAGAAAAATAAGCACGAAAGAGCTGCTATTTGAATAAAAAGACTATCAAATCATATTCATGTTTTGTTGTGTCTATGTGTCTTAATTTACAATAGAATATGCTGCAAATGCTATTAATTTCTTTATAGTATTTGGATTCTCACACTTCAAATGTACTTTTTCTGTAAATGGTCGTATCCTGAGACTGACAGAACTCTAATGAAATCAGCATCTAGTGTGTGGACACTGCCAGAAATTCTACAAATCAACCATCAAAAATATCTGCAATAAAATATTCTCCACACTGGATACATATATACATTTTACATGATAATATTTCATGAGAAATACAACTAGGTAGTTATAGTTTATTACACTGTGTAACTAATCTAAAATTAATTCAGTATTCAGGAATTGGCATGTGTAGACTATGTGATAATACTATGTGATTTTACTGTAGGACTTACACATCTGGGATATTTGTGTCCTTTGATACAGAAATCAATCCTTTTCCCATAGAAATTACTGCATCTCACAATGGGATTCTATTATTCTTTACTGTTTCTGCCTTTGTCAGAATTCCATAATTCTGAAAGCTAAGCAGATTGCACAGTGTGATTGGGCAAGTGCTCACAGACTGGAGTGGTAAAGCTGTGTCCACTATACTGGTAATGAACCATTGACCGTGCTGATATGAAGAATTATGATGGTTGTCCCATGATTAATCAAAGAAATCTAAGCATCTTGACCTCAGATTCATACACGTGATCATTTACATTAAACTCAACATTGTTAGCTTTGATTTCCAACCCAACTTGACTACCACTTTACATCTTGCAGTAATTTTCTTTTCACTTAAAACTCTGAGAGTGGAATAAGTCAACGGTAAGGGGAAATGTGTCCGAACTTCCAAATTCCAAAGGAATATTAAGTGTTGCATAATACAGAGTACTTTATTGCCTCATTGAAAAGAAATTAAAACAAAAAACAGTATTTGAAAGGATAAAAAACACTAAAGTAAATCCATCCTTGTATTCCTGGCTGCTTTAAATGGTGTGTTAGGAACAATAAAAAGATGTTTATATCTTGCAGACCAGGGACCAGGATTTATGAGTGAAAAACTTCACCAACATCATGCTACTTCCACTTATGAAACAGAAAAGAGAGATAACCTCATAACTGTCTGTTTATACTTTAGCAACCAAGTGAACAACTTTTAAATGTCCTCTTGGAGAAACTGCCTGTCAAGAGGTGGCAATTTCTATTGTGACCAGAGTCTCTAAGATGTCCTGTAAGGTGGGTAAATATTTAGAAATTCTAACTAAATCTCCTGACAGTGTGGATATCATGTTCAGCTGTCCAAAGGACTCCCTGGGATGAATAACTGGTGATTATGGCTATCATTCTCAACGACTATTATTTTCTCACTCCCACATACTTGATTCCACAACAGCCTCCAGAAGTATATTCATAATTAATGTAGGTTGCAGTAGATTGTTAAAAACTGAGCTTGACCGAAATCATTAAGAAACTCATATAAAAGTTGCAATATCTAAGCATCATAATTAAAACTGCTCGGAGTAGGATATGAGAAGCTTAAATTAGAACAAAGGCAGCATTTCTGTCACTGATTTTCATTCCTCAAATCATGTCTTTTATCACTTAGATATTATTAGTTGCTGTTAAATTAGAAATCCATACAGAGACCTGTAATAATCACTTCCCTCAGAAAAGTTATTTGCATTTTTCACCGATGTATTTTTTTTGGCCATTTTGATCTAATATGTTCATTTCTTACAAAGAGCTTGCAGGTTTTTTTTAAGAAATCTTGAAAAAGGTTTTTAATCTCAATTTTCCTACACATTTAAATACAAATGATATAAAAATTAATTATAAAAGAAATTAAAAGTAAAATTTCAATATTGATAAATTTAATACCTGGATCCAAGATATAGCTGCAAAACTTGAAAACATCTCATCCTATGATTCTCCTAAAAATGTGTGACTTACTAAGCCATGACCTCTCCCTCACGTGACTCCAGTTGGCTGGTTTCTTGGGTTCTGACAAATAGTGGGGTAACTAACTATAGCACAACCTTACAAACAATTGCAATTATAAGCAAATATGAGAAATGGTGTGGAGTGCATGTGAAAGACAAAATGAGACTAGTTTGAGTCTGTGATATCTTCAGTAATAGTGTCTGAATTCCGAGTTGTGGAGGATAATGGTGAGTGACAGCAGTATCTTTTTATTTCCTTTTTTTTTAAATTTTAAAACACAAATCAGCCATAGATTCCCTTGTTCTCCCCCCTCCTGTCCCCTTCCCCTTCCCCCCAGTGCACCCCCTATTCCCACCTCCTCCAGGGCAAAGCCTCCCCCAAGAACTGAGATCAACCTGGTAGACTCAGTCCAGGCAGGTCCAGTCCCCTCCTCCCAGGCAGAGCCAAGTGACTCTGCATAAGCCCCAGGTTTCAAACAGCCAACTCATACAATGAGCACAGGACCCGGTCCCACTGTTTGGATGCCTCCCAAACAGATCAAGCCAATCAACTGTCTCACCCATTCAGAGGGCCTGATCCAGTTGGAGGCCCCTCAGCCTTTGATTCATAGTTCATGTGTTTCCATTTGTTTGGCTATTTGTCCCTGTGCTTTATCCAACCTTGGTCTCAACAATTCTCTCTCATATAAACCCTCCTCTTTCTCACTAATTGGACTCCTGTAGCTCTACCTGGGGCCTAGCCGTGGATCTCTGCATCCAGATCCTTCTGTCTTTGGATGGGGTTTCTGGCACGACAATTAGGGTGTTTAGCCATCCCATCACCAGAGTAGGTCAGTTCAGGCTGGAGTGACAGCAGTATCTTATAATGCTTTGAGGCCTATGGGAGTCCAATGGTCAGCAACTCAAAATGAACTCAATTTATGCTACCAAGATTTTTATTTGCTGGCATGTGGTGTTAGGGTATTTCCTTTTCCATTACAGAATAAATTCATTTTAAATCTTTTTATACATGTACTTATTTTATGAAGTATCTACAATATTAGGTTTTGTTGTGACTTTTTAGAAAGGCCTCCTCTCATTCCATCCTCTACCCTGTCCTCCAATCCCCCAACCTATTTAAATTTTCCTGTTTCCCTGTTCTTCTTTCCCTATTTAGGTCACTTAGTTCTATTTCCCCTCTCTTAAATGATCTTTCCATTCTCCATGACCCTTTATTGGTTTCCTGACCTTTATGGGTATTCCAATTCAAAGGCACACATCTAAATATTCAAATATAACATAGAGAAAATATGTGACATTTGTCTTTCTGAATCTTGGTTAAATCCCTCATAATTGTCTCTAGGCCCATCTATTTATCTGTGAAGTTCATTTTAAATAGCTGAATAAAATTCCATTATGTAAATGTACAATGAATTTTCATTCTTTATTTTTAAGTGGATAGACATAGGGAAATCAAATGGATACCCACCTAGAAGCCTCATCCCAGCTAGCTAGCTTTCATAGTGACAGAAGGTGCTCTGGATGCTACAGGGGGGGAAATGTAATCATTAATCTTACCCAGCTGGGACCAGTGTGGGATACAAAACATCTGGAATGTCATAACATGCCACTGGTTCAATAGTGGAATGAATGTTAGGGGAGTAATAATACAGTTTCTTATTGGATTTGAGGCCTGTTCTGTGAGATGCTTGACAGTGTTTGCAGAGCCCAAAAGTTATGGCTAGATATATGACCTAAGAGAGAATTTACTACCAATATTATGTTAAATCAGTGGTTCTCAACCTGTGGGTTGTGATTTCCTTACTGGTTGAACCACCCTTTCACAGAGGTTGCATATCAGATACCTGAGTATTAGATATTTACATTATGATTCATAACAGTAGCAAAATCACAGTTATGTAGTAGCAAAGAAATAATTTTATGGTTGGGGTCACCATAGCATGAGGAAAGGTTTAAAGGTTCACAACATTAGGACAGCTACGAACCACTGTGCTAAATGAACACAATAAAAGGACTCCTAATTACTTACTACTATACACATAAGTTAGTGCATCTCTCAAACACTCAATAGAGAAGCTGCTTCTTACAGACAGTGACAGTTAACACAAAGACTCACAACTGGTTCACACTCAGAGATGCAAGAATATAGTGTGCTCAGGCCTAAATGAGACATCTGCATCACATCCCTTATCTCAAGGCTCAGGGATTGGTGTGTAACAAGAGGCAAAAGGATTCTAAGAGGCAGGGGTGCTAGGAGACTACAGGGAATAGTGTTTTGCAGACATAGTAGGGCTGGTGCACATATGAACTCATAATTGTGAGTGCGTAACAAGAGCTACATGAGCTCCAACCAGACAAACTCCTAGCATGGACAGAAATTCCAACCCTTAGCCAACGAACTCTTGCACCTGTAAGGGTGAGAGTTAATTTTATTTAAAGATGTGATACCTGGTAAGTCAAACACTTTAGACATCACATTCAGGAGTATTTGAGCAACACAAATTGAATTCAGTGAGTTTAATAAGAGAGGGGGAGAAGAGAGAGAGAGAGAGAGAGAGAGAGAGAGAGAGAGAGAGAGAGAGAGAGAACAAAAGAGACACAGAGAGAGAAGTTTTGTGTGGGGCAAGGTGAGGGCAGATCTGTGAGGAGTTGGTGGAGGAGTGAATATAATTAAATTATATTTTATGAAATTCTCAAATATTAATAAAATATTATTTTTTAAATGAGAGTGGCTAAATTTCTGTATAAATAGAAATCAAGTCCCAAAAATAAGAGAAAAGCTAAAATAGCCCCATACACAAAACAACAACTAAAATATAAATATCTATAAATATATGATTTATCCACCTACAAGAGAAAAAGAACTTACCCCTGTCTAAACTCTGGACTCCAGATAATGGGGACAAAGTCCAGAGAACATGCAGGACATCATGCAGCATGTTCATCACACAATTAAAGGTTTAGCAAGCACACAAATGAAAATATGCATTGCACAGTCAATGGAAAGTCACTTAAGTATCGCAGACCTGGGCTCACATGGCCATTGGAACCATAAAATAATGTGGACTATGATGCTTCGGTGTACTTAGGAAGGAATCTACAGAAGTAATGAAAGGAAAATTTAAATAGATAGGGAAAATTTAAAAATGCAGTTCAGAACAAATAACCAATATTTGAAAGGAAAATATTACAAATGATGAACAAAAGACAGAACACAAAAGAATGAAAGATAAAAACTTAACTAATAAAGGTTAAAGTATAAAATGCAATACATGGCTGGGCGGTGGTGGCACATGCTTTTAATCCCAGCACTCAGGAGGCAGAGCCAGTTGGATCTCTGTGAGTTTGGGGCCAGTTTGATCTATAGAGCGAGATCCAGGACAGGCACCAAAACCACACAGAGAAACCCTGTCTCGAAAAAACAGCAACAACAACAACAAAAATGCAATAAACTATAGGCGAAAATGATTAGTTTTTTTTTTTATTTTTGCTTTTAAAAACATACAAAATATTTCATAAATATAAAGGAAAACATTTCTTCATTAATTTATTTCATTAATTTAAAATTTTAAGTGCTACAAAAACATTTCAGAAAAACACAAATTTGTCAGAATTATGACATTTCAAGAGTAGAGGATTTTAGCTCTCATCCAATGACTGATGAAAGCGAATGCCAGACCCCAAGTGGAGCTCCGGGAGTCCAATCGGCGAGAGAGAGGAGGGATTGTATGAGCGAGAGATGTTGAGACCATGATTGGAAAAAGCACAGGGACAAATAGTTAAACTAGTGGAAACACATGAACTATGAACCAATAGCTGATGAGCCCCCATGGAACTCAATCAGGCCCTATAGATAAGTGAGACAGTCAATTAGCTTGAACCATTTGGGAGGCCCCCAGGCAGTGGGACCAGGACCTCTCCTTAGTGAATGAGCTGGCTGTTTGGAGCCTGTGACCTATGCTGGGACACTTTGCTCAGCCTGGGTGAAGGGAGGAGGGGACTGGACCTGCCTCCACTGAATCTACCAAGCTGAGCTGAATCCCCAGGGGAGTCCTTGCCCTGGAGGAAATGGGAAAGGGAGGTAGACTGGTGTAAGGGGAAGGGGGCGGGAGGAGGGAGGACAAAGGAATCTGTGGCTGATATGTAAAATTAAATTAATTATAAAATTTAAAAAATAATTTAAAAAATTCATATAAAATAGACATGAACATATAAGCTTACATGTGTGTTCATATCTACATATCCACATATATTTGATCTGTCTAAAATATGGAAATTCTGTCAAATACTACCAGAAAAACAGCAGAAAATTCTGGGAATAGTAAGCACATGGGTAAATACAAAATATGAGTGTTATTTATATTTATTGTTTAATATATTTAAAATTATTTGAATTCTTAGAGCAAAATCCAGTACCCATACAACCTAAAGTTAATGAAAAATAAGGCTAAAGTATACAAAATCAACAGCTTATAGAACAGAAATATATGCAAATGGAATTAGTATAGGTTTTATTACTATTTAAATGGTATAATATTAACTCAGGTAGATTATGATTATTAAAAATTAATTTTTAATGTCCTGAACAGTCAATAAAATGTAATTCAAGGAATAGTAGGTAAAGCAATAATAGAGATAATCAAATTAGTATTTTAAAATATCCAATTAACTTTAGCCAAAGGCATAGAAGGAAAAGGAAATCATAGTGGAGCTACCAGACCTCATGTAGCAGCAGGGTTGACAAACTCATACAGACACAAAAATTTGGAGCAAGCCAGAGTAGATTATAAGCTAGAACTAAAAGGGAGGAAAAGTTTGTAGACAAAGCTTAATGGGAGAGCTGTGTGCTAACATGAGTCAGACCATGGTACCAATCCTTAATTCTGAAAAAATAAATAAACAAATATCCAAATAAAATGAAATGATTCTGTCAATCACCTACATACATATTTGTAATTCCAGCACTCAGGAAGTAGAGCCAGGGGGATCATGAGTTTAAACCTGAGCTATATAAAACTCCTAGCCAGGAAGTGGTGACCCACACCTTAAATCCCAGCATTTGGGAGGAGGAAACAGGAAGTGATATGGCTGGGCAGAGAGAGGAAGTAATAAGGCAAGGTGGAGACAGGAACTTGGTCCCTATCAGTCTGAGGATTCCTAGAGGTAAGAAGTCTTTCTAGTGGCTGGCTCCTTTACTTCTCTGACTTACTCCGAGACCTGGCTTCAGGTTTTTATTATTAAGATCAATTAAAATTTACACTACAAGACCCTGTTTCAAAAACCCCAAATAAGTAAGTAAATAAATAGCATCAATTAGGATAAAGAAGCACAGTCTGGTAATATATGTTATAAGGTGGCAACTTCAACATAAATGCACTAAATATTTCTTAATTTTCATGTTTAATTATTTCTCTGTGTATTTAGTGGGTGAGTTATTAATGTGGATCACTGTGAGACACAATTGTTTTGGAAATTAGTTCTGGGAATCTTAATTACTATTTATAGAATCATCTCTCTTAATGCAGGTTGCAAGATGATCTTGGTGATTGCATCAAAATGCTCAGTAGTAGTTTCAATTCTTCCTCCTCATTTCATAGGTAACCCAGCTCACACAAAGGAAGGTGATTGCTGATCTAGATGGTTTCCAATGAATCTTTCTGAAATCAAATTAGACCATATGGCTGAGTGGCCTAAACCCCTTTCATGGCTTCTTATTACCCTGAGATTGATGACCCAAGTATCTAATATGACTTGCCTTACCTCCTAAATCTCCAGCCATTTTTTTCACTCAGAGCAAAACATGCTTTGGTCTGCCTCCAGCTGTTTCCCTGGCTGGTCTCATATTACCTACATTATCTATATATATAATTAAAAGACCTCACTCTGTTATGTTTTTCCCATGGAACGTGCATTTATCACAATCCAATCTTCAGTCTTCATCATCACCCAAGCAATCCATGTGGATTATACTATATAATGTCTTCCAATGTCTGTTGATATCTATTTTGGAAGTGCTTGGAACCAACTAGGTCTTTTTATAGGGTCATGTTGTACAAATGTCTATTTGGGTGTTATCAAGAGCAAAGCTAATATAAACCAATTGCTTGGTGTGTTTCTGTTATTTTCAAGCACATTCCTCCAACAGAAATTATTTAATACTGTGCGAATGTTAGCAACTGCTCTATTTAGACAGAGAAAAAATTAGTAGTTCTTTGTTACTCACAGCTAGCAGGAATGAGGTAATCTCTAGTTAAAGCAAACACATTCACATCTCTCAGATTGAATTCTCAAACTAGAAATGATCTCAAGGGGAAGCTGGACTAGCTTGCTGCACTGTGTACAACAGAGCCTGTCCCATCAGCATAACCTTGGAATGCCTTCCTCATGTCCCCTCCCAATCCATCTCTTCTCCTTGCTTCCTGTTTAATTAAGGACAAGTTCTAGCTTTTCAAATCATATATTATAGGTTGCTTTATATTTCTTTTTGTAAATTCTATCTTAACAATCTTATACAATCATCCCAAGGGACACAATGTAAGAAGGAAACACAGCATAGAATAGTTCTTCTACATTCCCCACTAGACATAAGTCACATGAGTGCAGGATAATTTCCTTGGCTTGATCTTACCATTTTTTTCCTCAGTGCTCACCTTATTGATGAATCACTTTTTACTATAACCACATTATACCCAGAGAATCACTACCAGAGCATTGAATTGGATGTATTGGTATCACTGTTTGGCTTATCCTGGAATATAAATGTCAGTATGAAAGGAGTAAATATAAACATTTCCATCTTCAGAGCTTGTTTCTCCTTTCTTCTCCCCTCTTGCCATTATGAATATAGACAAAGAAATTGCTGGGTGGTGGTGGTACACACCTTTAATCCCAGCACTTGGGAGGCAGAGGCAGGTGGATTTCTGTGAGTTCAAGGACAGTCTGGTCTACTGAGTGAGTTCCAGGATAATCTCCAAAGCTACACAGAGAAACCCGGTCTAGGAAATAAATAAATAAGGAAATAATTAAATAAATAAACAAACAGGGAAATTTATATTCTGCTTTGAATCTTGAATGTTTATAATTTAAAAAAATGGGAAATAGGTGGACAAAATTACAAGTGATCAGAGCATGTTTTTATTTGCAGTGCAGAACAGTGAATTCTAAGTAAGAGAAGCAAGAATGGTGTTTTATGGGCAAGTTAAGTAGTGAAGATATTGAAAGTCTGGAAGTAAGGAGCTGTGAGGAAAACAGAGGCTTTTGTATAGAGAGTACATGAGAAGACAAGGCTAACAAGTCTGCAAAAGATATTTGACTGTCAGCAAAATTTTTGTATTTATGTGTGTAAACATATGAGTGAGTGAGTGAGTGAGTGTGTGTATGTGTGTGTGTGTGTGTGTGTGTGTGTGTGTGCTTGGCGATAGAACCTAAGTCCTCCTGCATGATATCTATGTGTGCTCTACCTGTGAGTTTTCTCAAACACTTCCAAAAGACATTTCGATGTCAATTTGACACCAGTCCCTGCACTGGTGATTGTCCAAGATTCCATTTGATTCAACATTGAGTATCACTAGGTTCTGTGCTAATTTTTTATGATAGCACATTTTGGGGAAAAATATATTTAAAAAGTAAAATATTTTCACAGAGTATTGAAAAATAGTAAATTGGTTAATGTTGTTTTAAAAATGTGATTCATTTCATATTTGTAATTAATTCTATAATACCTATAAAATTGAGAAATGTGCATTCAACAACCATTTTCTTGCAGGTGCATACCTATCTGTGCTGTGTTTCCATCTCCCCTCTCAAGGACCTCTCAGTACTTAATATTTTATTCTGTGATATTTAATCTTTACCTGCTGATTACATGTGTTGCATCAGAATGTTCATTTTCTTTCCTTAGCCCAAACTAAAACACATTAGGTTACCCATCTTGAGGTCCTGGTATCAATTGTTTTATCATAGCTTTTAACTTTTCAGAAGATAAAATGATAAGCCCCCTTGGCAATTCCTGTATCTTAGGTTGACAGGTGGATAATGCTTCTCTGGAATGGCATTTTCTCTCACTAATGAAACTACTTCTATCATATAATCACCTGTTAGAAATCTGGAACCATGTTTTTAAATGATAGTTTCTGTGGCAAAAAGATAAAAAGAAAAGAGGGGGAAAATGAATGGATCACACAGGAGGTCTTTGTTGATGTCTTTCTAGCACATGGAAAACAACAAAGTAGATGGAGAGAGAGTCCATTCATGTTCATATGAACACCCCAATGACCAAAGAAACTCCTACTAGGACCCACATTCTAAATGTTTCTTCACTTTCCAAGACCATCACCTTAGATAATTTTACCACATAGACTTTGGGGAAAGTTCAACATTCAAACTAAGGAATCAAAGTACACAGGAAGGCAGACTTAAAATAGCTAAATAGGAAATTTGGTCAAAATTAAGAAAAAAAAACGCAGTCATGAATTTCTTTTCATAATTCCCCTCATGAACTCATGAAAATCAGTGCTATTGAAAAAAATATATGGACCATCAAAATATGTGTTGCCAACAAAATGTTCATCTTTGTTTCTTAATTATTTTATTTCCTCATATTATAGAAATGCAAGTGAATTATGTCTCAGGAAACAAAGTCTTTAATATGTCAGATATTTTAATAATTTATTTCTTTTCCACTCTAGAGTTACATTTTAGCAGTAGCTTTGCACATATTTAAATTTATATGAAGCTTATACAAAAATAGGCCAGAATGTCCTAGGGAACATTTGTTTTACATTTTTATTATCAGCCTCTCTCTAAGCCACCTGCTGCAGCTGCCTTATGTTCTGAGTGTGCAATTGACAGTTCCTAATAAAGCATTACGTTAAATTAGATAATGATGACAGGCCAAACAAAACAATGGTTTTCTACATTGTTTTTCTCCATTTGAGTGATAGCTTTAAAGGAACATATCTGACTTGTAATTGTTCTGGTTTGTTGCTGTTTGAACAATTCTGAATTGAGACATGGACTATATGTGAAAGTTAATACAATAACAAATTTCAAATTAACTCAGTCCAGTTTTTTCACTTTTTTTCATTTATTGAATATATATTCTTTTCTTATACAATATATTCTTATTAAAGTTTCTGTTCCCTCTACTTTTCCCAGTTTTTCCCCATCTCCCCTCCCAGACCCACTCTATTTCTGTCTCTCATCAGAAAAGAACAGGCTTTCAAAAGACAACAAACAAAGATGACAACATAAAATATAATAAGATAAATGAAAAACCATCATATCAAAGTTAAACAAGGCAACCCAACAAAAGGAAGAGTCCCAAGAGATGGCACAAGAATCAAAAACTCATGTATTCTCACAGTCAGAAGTCCCGTAAAAATACTAAGCTAAAAGCTGTAGCATATGCAGAGGACCTGGTGCATACCTGTGCATGATGACTCAGCTTCTGGGAGTTCATATGTGCCTTGCTTGGTTGTTTCTGAGGCCCTTATTCTCCTGGTGTCCTCCATCCCCTTTAGCTCTTACACTCTTTCCATTTCCTTTTCAGAAGGGTTCCCTGAGCTCTGAGAGAAGGGATTTGATAGAGATATCCCACTTAGACTATCATTTCATGTAATGTCTTACTGTGGATCTCTGCATCTGTTCCTGTCTGTTGCAGGAAGAAGCTTCCCTGATGATAACTGAATAAAACACTGATCTATGAATATAATAGAATGCCATGTCATTAGGAATAATTTTATTGATAGCTTTTTGTTTGGTTGGTTTTGATTTTTTGCTTTGTTTTATTTTAAGACCAGTAGTGTTTTGTTTTACCCTAGATCTCTGAACTATCTAGTCTCTGGTTCTTGCAAGGGGCATTATTTCATCGGCATGATTGGGGATAACAACAGAAATGATGGATGTGCTAGGAAATGTCCCTGGGCTGGGACCCATGTATTTTGACATAAAGAATTAGCCCGGCTTTTACAAAGCCTCACTGTGAATTGTGGCTATCTAATGTTTCCATTTATTTAACAAGAAGAATGTATGGACAGTCATGATCTCTGTGTCCTCGACACAGGATTTGTTCTTGGATGCTTTTATCTCAGAGACTATCTTTAAATTTATTGAGACAAAAGCAATACAAACAAATCAAATTCAATTTATACCTGTAAATGTCATAAATATTAAAAATTGTTATGCAGCATGTTTCTCTGTAAATGTCGAAGTGTGTGATGTTGCCTCTTATATTTAACATATGGGATTGGTTTCCCCATTCATGTTTTTCTGATGTGTATCACATAGAAGCTGCATTTAAGGTCATCCATGAGCAATTATTTATAGATTTTACTACAACATAAAGAAGATGTGATTCGTCAATTCAAAGTTCAAGCACTCAGCATGATAGGAATATTTACAAGACTTATATATAAGGATTTATAATATTTGCATAGTCTGTGCCCTGTGATTTTTGTGTTGATATTTTTATTCCATGTTTATCTAATTTATGCATGTCTTTATGATAGATAATATTACTTCTCTTATTTTGTTGATAAAAAAATCTATCCCAAAGGTATTTTATAGGGGATAAAAATAAGTTAAGTCAAGACTAGAATACAAATACTATCCAATGGTCTTAGAGTCTGTACTGTACTTAGTGGTACATTGCTAGAGCTGAACCAATTAACTAGCTGAATCTGTTTCTTGCTTTTTCTGTAACATACTATAGCTGATGTGATCTTCAAGGGGAGAGGCTGCTCTGGTGTGGGGCTTCTGAATGAGCAATTGTCTGTTGACTCTGTGCTAAATATCTCCCATAAGAATCAATTGTTGCAGTGGTTCCTTGGAAAATAATATTCAATCAAATTTCTCAGCAATGTCCAAAACAGCTATATAACAATAGAGTAATGTTTGGGTTTTTGTTTTTGTTGTTGTTGCTGCTGCTGCTTTTGGTTTTTGATTTTTTGAGACAAGGTTTCTCTGTGTAGCTTTGGAGCCTTTCCTGGAACTAGCTTTGTAGCGCAGGTTGGCCTCGAACTCACAGCGATCTGCCTTCCTCTGCCTCCCCAGTGCTGGGATTAAAGGCGTGAGCCACTACCACCCGGCAACAATAGAGTATTATTTGTAGGAACTGGGACAGAATTGCTTTAAAAATAAAGCTATAAAAGCAAAAAATGATGAAAAATCACTTTGAGGGAAAACTACAAGCAAACTAAACAATGCTTTACTAAAAACACTAACTGAATGTTTAGGAAACTGTAAAGTCAAAAGCCTAGCATGGTGGCACACACTTGTGGTCCAACACTCGGAAAGCTGAGACAGGATTTCCACATGCCCAAAGCCAGTCTGGCTACATAGTAAATCCTAACCCAACATAGGCTGCTTAGCATGTTTCTGTACAGAAACAAAAATATTAATAAATAAGCAAGCAAACAAACAAAAAATTAAGTTCAGTTGCAGCTATTGTTTTAAACACAATGGAGAATTAGTCAATTTTAAAAATAATCACTGTTGAAATGCTGAAGAATGCATTTCAGAAACAAAGAAAAGTATTGTATAAGGAGGAAAGGGATGGCAGTGAAGGATGCAGAGAATATTGCATCTCAGAACAACTCTGAGCAGCCTTCTCTGAGCTCTGAGCCCTGGCCTTTCTGATGAGTTCCGTAATTCTCATGGGTTTAGAAATATATAAATGAATGCTTGCAGCTTTGTTCTTTCCAGATTCTAGTAAGACGAACTAAACAGTTATATGGTTCAAATACACCATTAAAATAGGTCATTCAAGTTCTCTCACAACCGACACTAACACCTGTCCCTTGGTCACAATAGCTCTCTTTTAGCGGTTTATGTTTTCACTTGCTGGTTTTTAAAGACAACACAATTATTTTGACATTACTCATACTTGACTGCACACTGTCACCTATTTAATTTGTGTATATTTTCTAGATTTCTCTCTGGGAATCTTCCAGACAACTCTCCTGCATCTTTCAAATGTTCTGCTATTAAATCAACAACCTTCCTTGGGATACTGCATGTATTCTAAGTAATTCCTTCTTAAGCTTTTATAAATATTAAAGGTGTTTCATTTACGGCAGTACTACCCACTAGGTGTTAAATTACACCAGAGAAGATAACACGGTACAATTATGTTCATACACATATGTTTATCTGTGTATGTATGATATATGTGGTATACGTATATTTGTATGTGCATATCTATACACATACATGTATACACACACACACACACACACACACACACACACACACACACACATATATATATATATATATATATATATATATATATATATATATATATGCACATATCATATACAATAGAGATATATGTTGTGGTGATTTGAGAGAAAATGGCCCTCAAAGGGCGTGGCACTGTTAGGGGGTGTGGCCTTGTTGGAGATAGTGTGTCACCATGGAGGTGGGCTTTCAGGTCTCATATATGCTCAAGCCACGCCCAGTGAGACAGCCCCCTTCCTATTGCCTTCTGATCAGGATATAGCCAGCACCACATCGGCCTGCATGCCGCTGTTTCCTGCCATGATGATAATGGACTAAACTTCTGAAAATATAAACCACCCCAACTAAATGTTTATTCTTTATGAGTTGCCATGGTCATGATGTCTCTTCACAGCAATAGAAATCCTAACTAATACATATGTATACATGCATTTGCTCACCCATGGCCCAACTTATGGAAACATTTTACTACAAAATTTTCTAAAATATTAGCTAAATGTTGTAAGTGTTCCAAAGAACAAAAGTGTAACCATTCAAATGACCCAAATGTTATATCATTTTCACCCTAATTACACTGCGGTAGGTGACCAACGATCTGGTGAGTGGAAGTCCAAACTCTGAAGATAGTTTTTCCGTATGTGTGAATTGAGGAAAGGTCTAACACAATGTCAGGTAAATCTCTGAATATCTGTTGATCAGTTACCTGGTTTTTGTGGTAATGTGCTCTTGTTATTATATATTTTTATTTTTAGGTAAATTTGCATGTTAGACTTCATAACAGAAGCCATCCTCTACCCTTCCTCTATATCCAACAGTTCTTATCATTGGCCACATTGGTTTTTTCTGCATCTTTTGTTAGATAATGAGAATTACTGAGTAACTGGAGCATGTGCATCTCCTTTTAAAAGGACCTTCATTTACATATGCGAAAATTCAAATTCCTGAAACTTAAATGTGTACAGGTTGTTACCTAGCAGATATCTGATTCTGCAATATTTTTGGTAATCCAGTCATCTCCTCTATGAATTTTCTTCTTCCAAATCAGAAACCAAATGGAAATCATACACTGGGCTTAGTTGTCGCATCTCTTTGACCTCTTATTACGTCCACCATCTTTGCTCTCAATTATTTGCTCATTCATAGACAAGGTTGTCTGACAGTGGCTCATGGTGACATTCAAGGAGTGACTTTTGGTCAGGAACATGACACGAGCGTGGTGAGTTGTTCCAGGACATCTCACTAGTAGGTGTATTGTGCCAGTTAGAACTTCATATGTCAACTTCCTCACTTGCGAATATGGAAAATGACAAAATTCTCCATCATGATGTGAACCATTTTCATTTTATATAATGGAAATAAATTCAGATTTAGTGTTCACATTTTCATGTGATACATTTAGCATCTATTGATGACTTACCATCAATTCAACTAAATATGATGTCTCAAAAACAGGAGTTTCAGCATGTCATTTTCTGCATTTAGTTTCTTTTATTTTAGGGAAGGGCTCTTGCTTCTTGGTTTTTAATTAGCTAATTCATGTATTTAATATACTAAGTTATGTTTTCTGTCCTGGATTCTTATTCCTCTACTTGAGTTTTGAGTGTTGTCAATATATCTTTCATTGTTAAAACTCTACAGATTTGCATAATGAGATCTAATCTGAATGAATATCCTGGCCTACTGCCATGCATTCATTTCTATATTTTTACTTTAAAATTTTTATTTTGGCAGCTTCATATATACATATTATGTATTGTAACTGTGTTCCTCTTATTACCTATTCTTAGCCTTCTCCCACTCCTGGCTTACCTGATGACCTTTCCCGATTCCTCTTAATTACTATTAGGCTCTTACTTTTATGTTGTTGTTGGTTTGTGGGAAGGTTGTGCCAGTAGCTATAAATATGGTTTTGCATGACTACTAAATTTTTTAAAATTCTTTATCTGACACCCCCAAATAACCCTCAATATCTTTCTAATCTCCTTATCCCAACCTTGGAAACATAACAGACTCCATCACTGCTTTTAACAAGGGACAGTTATTTAAATGTAAGTGTTTGGTTCATTCATATAAGCATAGTTTTGCACACACATTTATAACTGTGTTTAGGGAAGAATTATTGGTTTTAGGATGCTAAACTTTCAAATCTATTAATTTATTGTGAATCATTAAAATCTTTAATTGTGTTGATTACCACTTGATGTCTTCCTGATGTGCTTTAGGATTTTCTTTTATATAGTGCTTGTTGGAGTCACTTAGATTCAAGCATTTTCTTCGCCTAAGTTCTCTCCACCTGTTCAGCCTTACAGATGCTGCTTATCTTACATCTACTTGGAGAAGCATCTATTAGAAATCACCACAGGTCACTACCAAATTCTGGAAGGGCTGGGACTCTTGTATCTTGCTTTACTAATACCTAGTCATACAGTTTTACTAAATAAATGTTACCAATGAATAGCTTCATGGTGAACTAACAATAGGGGATAAAAAGTTATTAGGCTATTATTCATTCTTTGTTAAGGCAGATCATCACTGGTATAAAATATGGAACAAAACATGGCATCCAGTCTAAAAAAAAAATGGTCTTTCATCAAGCTTTAAGGAAATGTTAGAATTTAGCCATTCTTTTTAAATCAGGATAAAAAAAATTCCCAAATATTTATCATGGTGATTTTTCTGCAAAGTCAAGCAGTCTTGCATTCCTTATTGGATAGAGTAAGAATAAAATCATGCAAAAATATTAAGATATAAAAAACAATGGAATGATTTCAATATAAAAATTAGTACTGTAGACATAAAATGTACTCTAAATCACAAGCAAAACCAAAAGTACCAAAAGCAGATCCTAAAAACTTTTTGTGACACACACTCCATGTCCTCAAAGAGCAATAATGATGCCACCTACAGGAAAGTCAAACTTCTACAGAAATCAGTGTGCCTTTTCACGTTTTGTGAATGGTTGTTAATAGATAAAAATTTGGCATTTAGTGGAATTATTTTCTAGATACTTTATATATTATCCTTTCCAATCAAACACAGACAATGCCTCTTTGACAAATTTCTGTTTCACAAGCATTTTTATAAGCATAGAAATAAACCTATGTAAGAAATACAGATGAATTATCTAAAAACAGTCATATTATAACATTTTGCAATGTTTATCAAATATAAAATGAAAGACCTTTTATTTATTACTAATAAGAAAACATGTTTAAGCATTTAATAAAATACAATATCTAATTTAAATTCAAATATAATGAGGACAATTTAATTATAATGTAATATTCGCAGTCTAAGGGAAATAAATAAGCTATCAGTTTAAAACTAAAGAGGTAGTGGATGAATACAAGGACACAGTTTTATGGGAATAGCATAGCATTAGACATATGAACTTACTGCAGTTGTGACAGCATGCTTTAATCTTGTGCAAGTTCAAGTCAAAAAATAAATATCCAAGCATGGAGAAGGGAAGTGAGCATAAGTCCCTCTCCTAGATAAGGAGCTAATCACCATTGGTGCGTGCCAAGAGATCTAGAGACAGTCTTATTTTAATAATTTTTTCAAACAATATATTCTGATTACAACTCTCCCTACCCCAACTCATCCCAGCTCTTCTCTACCTCCCCATCCACCCAAATCCGCAACCTTTCTTTCTCTCGCTCTCATTAGAAAACATACAGGCATTTAAAAAAATAAGATAAAATAAAAACAAACAAACAAGAATAAGACAAAACAAATATATTTAAAAAAAGAAGCCTAAAAAAAAGCATAAGAAACATATACAGATATGGAGACACACGGGTTCCTATACACAGAAAACCCATAAAAACAAAGTCATAAACCATAATATTTAAACAAAAGACCTATAAGGCTAAAAAATGTATGAGGCAAACACATAATTATAACATAAAAACAAACAAACAAACAAAACTCCCAAAACAGCATGGAGTTTGTTTTCTGTAGGCCATCTACTGATCTTTTTAAAGGTGTGGTCCCTGGTATGTAGTCCATGCTCCAGCTGAATGCCATCCATCAAAGAATGCATAGAACAAATCGTGCTTGATGGGATTTTTAAAGAGGCAGACACAACATAAAAGTAGGGAAAAGAATGGATACAGGAGAAGCTGGAGGAGGAGAATGAATATA
Source organism: Peromyscus maniculatus bairdii (assembly GCF_049852395.1). Lineage (NCBI taxonomy): Eukaryota > Metazoa > Chordata > Mammalia > Rodentia > Cricetidae > Peromyscus > Peromyscus maniculatus. Next base: position 9,878,365 of record NC_134870.1, read on the forward strand.
ATCAAAATACATTACATGGAAATTTCATAAAACTAATGAACTAATAAGAAATTATTTAAAAAATAACTAAAAACATCCTCTACCTCACCTAAAAGGAGAAGATACTTAGCATTAGAATCAACATAAAATATATTCCAAAGTATTTCCTGTATCAAACTCCATATACCTTAATACAATTTAGAGAACAAAATTATTCTGACAATTCATAACACACAAGACTTTTACCTACTTAGATCCTACTTCTTATACACTGTAACTTTTCCCAATTTATTAACCATCAACAAGTTTACTCAACTACTATGCAGAAGACTCCCTGATTTTGAGTAGGATCTCTCAGCTCTGACTTCACATTCAATCCCTGGATGTGTTTGAATAAATATTAATGCCCAGAATGTGTTCTAAACTTGCTAAGTCTGAATTTTGATGAGTCTGAGTTGTGGATGATTTTCAAAAGCCTCCCAGATAATTGTCCTTTGTATCTGGTCTTGAGCTATCTGTACAGAACTGGATAGAAGAGATTTGATGACTAGTGAGAAAATCATGGAGGTGGATATGAATAGACTTCTTTGCTCTCTATATCATAGTTTAAGAGTTCAAATACCAGATGTGTATATGTTTTAACTGTCCAAGAAAGTCCTTCCTCAGGGTACCCCACTGAATATTTAGGGACACTTACAGCTAGTTACCCATAACCATTCAGTGAATATTTACTGAAGGGCATTGTCTTTGGGTGTTGTTTTCACATAGAGGATTCAGAGAAAAACAGACACCCCATACTCAGTTGTTGTTCGAATCTTAGATGGTCTTTTAATAAAAAACCCAGAGCCAGATATCAGAGTGAAAGCTAGAAGATCAGAGAAGCAGAACAGCCAGCCACTAGTTCTTACCTCTACAAAATTGTCAGCATAAAGAGAGAAGTTCCTATTTCCTCATGCCTTATATACACCTTTCTCTACCCTGCCATATTACTTCCTTGGATTAAAGGCATGTGTACTTCCCAAGCAAAGGAATGAGATCTCAAGTGCTGGGGTTAAAGGTGTATGCCACCACTGCCTGGCTCTGTTTCTCTAATATACTGGATCAATCTCATGTATCTCAGTGTTGCCTTGAACTCACAGAGATCTAGATAGATCTCTGCCTCGTGAGTGGTGAGTTATAGCATTAAACATGTGTGCCACCACTGCCTGACCTGTATGTCTAATCTAGTGGCTGGCTCTGTCCTCTGATACTCAGGCAAGTTTATTAGGGTACACAATGTATCACCACACTCAGTGAATGCAGGCTGCAAATTAAACTCAGCAAACTTCAAATGATAAGAAACTTAATCCATCCTTCTCACAGATGTAACAAAAAAAGCAATGCTTTTGAAATACACTTTGACCAAATTAGGAGACAACTTGCAAAGTGTATAAACACACTTGTAGTAGAGCTTTCCAAAAAATTAAGTTCAAAGAGGAATCGCTTTCTCCCTCTTGATTATTTTTACCTTGATTTATGGGGCTGATGAGTTGTAAGTTCTGAGACTAAGAGAGTGAAAAATCACTTCTTTGTTAGGCATGGTAGGATGGAACTGAGTACCAGTGCTCACCATCTCCTCACTTTGAGGGCTTCTCTTCTTAAAATCTATGCAATGTCTTGAACTGAGAGTTACATAAAGCCTTTATCCCATAACTTGCTTTTGGCAGGTTATTTTACCACAGCAACAGAAAATGAAACTAAGCTGGTGTTCTAAGTATGCATCAGTAGTTCTGAGATGCATAGCTTGTGTTGAGTCATGGTTATGTTTATTTTCAATGATATTAGATTTTCCTTATATTCCTAACAGTGTTTAAAACAGAGGTATCTCAAATGTTCTTTTTAATCAAACCCTTTCCAGCACTTCCTTCTATCAATTACCGGCTGATTACTATAATGGTTATAAACATGTTCCATTGTCATCTCAATGTTTTAATTATTACTTTTATTTTTTGATATTATAATACTCCTTCACTCTCCTTCAAATTCATGGCCTCTAATTACCTGCATGTGTGTGTGTAGATGTAACCAATCGTCTTATTAAAATAAGAAACACAAAGCCAATGTAAAAGAGAAAGCCGAGAGGTCAGAGCTCAGTGATAAAATCTTACCTCCTGCAGTGCTCCTAGCTTCCCGGAGAGAGAGCTACTTCCTTTTTGTCTGTGTTTAAATAGTCTTTCTGTTCTGCCTTCTCATTGGTTGTAAACCCAACCACATGACTGCCTCATCACTGCCTGTAAGTACTGCCCTCCAGGTCTTAAAGGCGTATGTATCCAATACTGGCTGTATCCCTGAACACACAGAAATCTACCTAGCTCTTCTAACCACCACGCTCTTGCTATGGCTCTAATAGCTCTGACCCCAGGGCAACTTTATTTATTAACATAAAATTAAAATCACATCTCAGTACAAATAAAATATCACCACATTTCCCCTTTTCTATTTTAATAAAAAGAAAAAAGGCAAAAGGTTATAACTAACAAAAGAAAAACTATATACAAAAGTGCAATAACTATATACAATATATACAAGTAACAAATACCTAAACGATGTCTAGTCCATTTGTATTTGACAAATCAGAGAAAATAATTCCCTTATCTATCCCATTTTAGTAAGTCCAAAATGTATCTAATCCACTTTCTATCCTAATTAATCTTCAACTATAACTAACTAATCTTCAACTCCCTCAGAGACCCAAGAAGGAAATAATATTAGCTAACAAAAATAAAAACAGGAAGAGCACAAAAGCAACTTCCAAAAATTTTGTGAGTTGACAGAAACAGCCAGCTGCCTGGACAGTCACCTGAGGTTTCTTTGCAGTGTTGGGGCATCATCTTCAGCCTATAGGCTTATCGTATCTGACAGACTCATTTGTGAAGTAGGTTGTACACAAGGTCAACAGTTCAACCTCACATTGGGTGAGAGCAGTCCATGTACCAGAAACACCTGAATTCCACTAGTGTCATGTCATGATTCAGGATTTTAAATTCTGGAAATTGTTGGTAGTTTTTGAATTCAGCTGTCCATTCTTCTTGGCTGTGTATATATGGCTTCATCTCAGCATCCCCTTCTTCTCCACATCCCTCTATTAAATGCCAGTCTACTTTCGAGAAGCATGAGCTTTCAGTTGCTGTTCCATTGCACAACAGAAGCCATCGGCCCACTGCCTGTTCAGCTGCCTTCGAAGAAAAGGGCACTGTACCTTTTCCGGATTGTGAAGGCCACTTCAGGGATGGTGCCATATTGTCCTGGCCTCAGAAGATGCCTTCTGATAAAGCCATAACCACACTTGTTTTGGCAGGAATCGGTAGTCCTTTGTTTCGTGTTCTGTCTGTCCATTTTGTCCTGTTTATTTGAGGATACTTTGTTGTCCAGTGGCTAACTTTTGCCACAATGAAAGTTAACTCCATATGCAGTTTCTTCAATGCCCATATTTTCTCTGAAGTAGATTGGTACTGCCAGGAGCCGACATGTCTCAAAAAAGAAAAATTTCTAAGTTATTAAAACATTTTAAATGCCATATTCGGTAGATCTCTGAAGGGTTTGAAAATGACCTGTCTAAAATATATCTGCTCAATTTTTAAAACATGTCTAATATGACTACAATTTCTATTGTAATGTCTAACTACTTTCATTTCTTTATATCCTAATAGTTGGTAATAATGTAAAGTATTTAAAACTAATAATTGTCTTTTTCTTTTCTTTCTTTCTTTCTTTTTTTTTAAAAAACAAGAACCTTAAATCTAATCTCCTTTGCTTAACCTTTTTCCTAACCCTTGACAACAACTTGTAACCTACCCCCCTAAATAATGAAAATTATCCCAGACCCAAAACCCATTAAAAAGACCAAAAAAAACCACCCGCCCCACACCACCTCTTTGGGAATGTGGGCGTCATTCTTAAAATTGCTTCCTGTTGGGTATGGGCAAAGTTATCTTTATCCTGAAAGAAAAATTTTAGGTTAATTGTCAAATTCTAGGAAAGGTAACTATATCCTTCATTATTATCCAGTCTGTGTATAATGCCAAAGTTCAGGGTTTATCTCAAGTCCTTATTCAAGTAGTCTTTGAGACTGGATCATCTCAGCTAGTCATCTCAAAATTGCTCTGAGCACCTTGTAGTTCAAAGCTGATCTGTAGATGATGTTTGTCAGTTCAATGATATTATTATTGTCCACGTGGAATTGTTGTTGTTGTGGGGCCCCATCTTCTTCCTGGAGACTTCAGTTGATGTTAGGCCTGGCCGTGATTTCCTGCAGAAAACTGATAAGAGACTCGAACACAAAGACATATATATGCAGCTAATTGAATCCTTTTTTCTAGAATTAGTTAGTACTCTATATGACCATTCATATCTTAACAAAGTTTAAAATGTATATATATATATTAATCTTGTAAATTTTGATATAAAATTTATACTTTAAGAAAAGTTTAAAGAATCAGAATAGAATCAAAGAGTTGAGATTAGTAATAGAATAGTCCCTTAATTAATTTGGCTTTTGTCCTGTCCCACAGCAGAAAATGGCTCTTTTATTCTGACATGATACAGGGAGTTTGTATTTTCCTTTTAACAACATGCTTGAGTTTAAAGAAGGAGAGAGCCATTCTCCAACTCCAGTGTGTGTGTGTGTGTGTGTGTGTGTGTGTGTGTGTGTGTGTGTGTAATGCATATGTCTGTATGTATATATATAATTCATACATATGTGTATGATGTATATGCATATATATTTCTAAATGAACAAATACAGTCTTCTCAGTCAATAATATGTTACTTGTATGTATGTTTTCAAGGCTGACCATTTGGTATTGGATAGCCAACTGGTGCACTTGCCCTTGGGGAAGAAAGACTTTCAGCACTCCCAAGTTGCCTGTAGGTCTTTGTGTATGATTGTTGCATCCTGGGCTTCCACCTGTCCACCTTTGCTTATTTACTGTTATTGTCCTTAATAGTTCTTGTTTGGGCAGTCATGATGGTGAGAATTTATTTCTTGTACATTCAACATGTTTTTAGAGTTTTGTTCCCTGTGATTTGCTTTTTCCCAACTTTATTACAGTTTTTTTTTCATTTAATTATATATTTTTATTACTGTCATATTTCAAGACTACAGTTTTCATTATGACATAATAATTGTCTTTAGTGTGGTGCTTTAATTAAGTTTATCATTGCATAATGCCATTATTTCAGTTGATTTCATGAAATTCCTTGGTTGGCTATATTCTCTTAATGACTATTGCATTTATTTCCTAATTTAAGACATCTGTACCTATATTCAAATCATTAAAAGAATATTTCTTCATGTTTTTATTGAATTTTCAATTTTTCTAAAATATATTATTTTAAAATGTTACTTATTCTGACTTGTAGAAAACATTTTCATCTTTTGGGGAGGAACAGCTAATCATTTAGTAAATATTTCACTTGTGAGCTAAATACCTTTAACTTTGCCAATTTACCTCAAACTTTGATTTCAGATATTTTACCCATAATCAAAAATCTTTCTGCATGCTATTTGGTTTACAGTTTAATCTACCTTTGTCATTTAAAAATCTATCACACTCGTGCTCTTGGCTCTGAAATCTGCCTTTGCATTCCTTTCTTAACTTTAGTGACTGAAACTCATTTTTATTTCTGAAATGGTAGTGATTTTGAAGGGGGTGTAAAGCCAATGTTCTAGTTCTAAATCTGTTGTGGTGAATGAGCATATAGGAGTATGTTTTATAGTGGAAGTGTAAAATACTGTGTGAAGCTTCACTGTATCAGAATGGCTCTTGCAACTGAATAGAAATGCTTGGAGAAGCATAGACCTTGGATATAGTTTATTTAAGTATGTGACTTATTTTTTCAAGTTATTTAAAATTAGGTTTTAATTATTTTTAAATAAGAATTTGTCCTCTTTGACCCTTAAATTTTTAATTTATTTTCTCTTCTCAAAGATAGTCTTAATCTTATTAGGAATTATTTTGAAACAATAACAGTAGACAAAACTTAAAAAATTCAGATAGGCTGAAGCAATAACTATTTTCTGGTATTTTCTAGAGATATTTTAATAGAAATTACACATAAATATTTTAAAGATGAATGAGGACATGCAGATGTCTATGACCCACCAATTCTCATTCTGGTTATAAATCCCTAAATATTTGTTCATGCATTTGCCAAAAGTTATCTTCCAATGTCTTCATATATTAATCAGAGCAAACTCTGAAGAGTAGAAATCACCAAAAATTCCATCCCTGAATATAGTTTTTTAGATATGCTCATATGGCCGGCAAGAAAGTAGTAAGATAAACAATACCTGTAATCAGTCGAATGAATGAATCAAAACAAAAATTAATAATATGAGCTCCCGTATCCCAGATACAAATCTTAGTCCACTTAAACAACATTTGAAAGCAGTAAACATTATGTTGGGCATGGGTCTCAGTGGTAGAGCCCTTAACTAGCATGTGTAAGACCCTGGGTTCAAGTATTAGTGTTTTCAAAAGTAAAACGAACAAAATCCATGCACATCTTTGTAGCTTGCATCTAGAAGTCTCTACACAGGACTGTGTTAAGGTGTGGTCCCCAGAGTGGTGCTGAAGAACTCTGTGGAAGTGGTAACTAATGAGATGTTCTTAGACGACAGGACTCTTGACCTTCAGGAAGCCATGGGACCTCGGGTCTCTTCCTTTCCTCTTATATTCTATGGCTCTTGATGCAAGCAGTGTGATTCTGTCACATACCCTTCTGCAATGTGTCGCTTTGAACAACCTGGATGATATAGACAGAAACAATCTATCACGGACAGTAACCACAAATCAGTGAGCCTTTTATTTTATAAGATAGCTCTTTCAAATATGATTTTATAAGTAATGGAATAAGTTCCTTTGTCTTTAAGAAGGAAAATATTTGTAAATCTACATGTATTGTTATACAAAGCCCTTTAAATTGCATGCAAAGAAGCCCTATAACAGTGGCTGCCTGTAATGAGTATAAGCATTTGATTCGAGACAGGTTAATAGTGATTTTAGAATATGCCTTTCATGTTACATTTAAGGACAAATGAACATATGTTGCATTGTATACAAGATAGAACCTTCCACTGTCTTCACAGGGCCCGTTAACAAATAAGAGTCATTTCTATTCACCTTTTTCCCTTGCATGTGTTATTCGCTCAAGAAAGCCAGGCAGCTCTGGATGGAATGGCAATTCTTTTAAGGAATAAAGACTGGCATCAAATTATCACATTACACAGTGATTCAGGTAATTTCATTAATTCAAAATTGTGTGAAAAATCCCCATAAATAGATATTCCATACTGTTGTTAATAGAAAATATGTTATATTTTTAATATTAGGGATGTGTTGTTAGTGTACTAGTATCACACATTCTATTGACCTAGCCTCTACATTCTTCTTTTTACTTAAAAGTTTATTTGGGAGTATTGACATTCTTGTGTTTGTGAATGACAATGTTACTTATAAACAGACAAATCTGAAAATATAAGAAATGGTGATGGTTATTAACGAATTTCATTTTTTCAAGACAGCTAAGTTTAGCACAGTTTAGAACTCAAATCTGCAAATTCTACTCTCTTATCGCAATAACTACAAGAATTTTCATAATCAATTAATTATCAGGTTCATAGCTAACACCAGACATCTGTAAATGGGACACAAACCCAAAAGTACGTGCCTAGAAGAGAATTATTCACATTGACTTGATTATTTCATTGCTTGCACACAGCAGTAGTCAAATAGCTATGCTTTCTTTGTCTAGTCCTTACCGCATTATAAACAGTCGACTCTTCGTCCACTATACCAACGATACTGTTAAATAAATGATCTCAGACCTTTCCCCAAGTTGACTGATATCAGCTAGTTGAGTTGGAGCTTATAATGCTTGGCCTTCCGGGAAGAGAGGGTGTTACTGACCTCCAGCTCTCTTTAGTTGCCCTGAATAATTTGTCTCTAAGATTTTTGTTGCCATAGCAGTGTGCAGGTTCCTGACTCCCACAACTCTGGACCTCAGCTCTCTTGATTAAAAATGAATCACAGCTAGGTGTTTGTGCACTTCCCAGTGGCACTGTGCAGGCTTGGCTGTGACCTGGACCAGTTGTGCCTCTTCAAACAATACAGGATGCCTTCTTCTGGCCCTTGTGACTTTCTCCTCCACAAGCTGGCTTTGCTTAGGACCTCTCCCACATCCTGCTCTCCCATGCATTCCTTAAAGCAGCACAGGTGCTGTTGTCATTCACTTCTTAAAAATGAGAAAAGTGAGTGACACAAAAACTATGCCTGTGTTAACATCACATAGTAAGTGCAAGAGTCCGGGCTTGTGAACTGAAGTTCGTAAGTTGACTATTTTGACAAGGTTATAAACCATGTACCTATTTATGGTTCCATTGTCATTATGTATCTGTTTTACCCTATCAATAGATGAGGAATTTAGTTGATAGAGAAATAGTAAGACATACAAAGTGTAAAATTGTTATTCTATGACTCTGTCTCATGCTGGTGATTTGAAATACACATTTTGAGAGAGTACTGGGAAAGGATCCCAAGGCTTCATCATGCTAGCATGGAGCCTATGACTGAGCTATCCACATCCGCTAACTGTATTTGTTTGCTATTTTTAATAGTACATAGACTATATAAAAAGACCATCACAGGTTTTCTCATGCATTTGTAATATATTCAGAGCAAGCTCATTTTCCTTCTCTTTCCGGGGTATTTATAATCCCTTATCTTTGTTATTATGGATGTTTAGTAAATCATTCCACACTGTGGGTTACTGTATTTGTGAATGTGTCCTTGAGGGTCTTTCCAGAGTGTGACGCTCTGTAGCTCATCCTTAAAACAGGCAAAGCTGACCATGGGTTCCCCATGTGAGTTTTCCACGAGCAACCCCCACCTGTACAGTTCCCACTCTCCCATCCCTTGAAATGTAAGCTTCTTTGCCATAACAGGCTTAAAGGGGTTTGTATTTTCATGAGTTCACACACTTTTATTTGTTTACATAAATATTAAATTAAATTCTTGAGCCAATAACTCTTGATAGTAGCAAACAGAATTAGGGCAAATACTGAAGAAATTTTACAGCCTCTTGGCCCAGACTAATCACTGGTTTTATTGGCCAATGAAAATAAGAAGTTTAATCATGGGATGGTAGCATAGCCATGGAGTAATTCCAAGTAGTTATTGAAAATGTTGCACTTACACACAATATTTCATTATCCTAACAGAAGTGTTAAAATATATTTATCTACTGTGTAATAGTAAGCAATTTAGAAAATACTATATTTTTCATCAGAAATCTCAGAATAATTGCCACTTTCTGAAACATTAGGCTTTATTCTCTAATCATTTATTACCTGGAAAAAACTCAGTTTTCTATTTTTGAAGTATCTTTCAAATAAGTTGATAGGAAATGGTAAATTACCTAACACAAGATACAAAGTATTTTATTGAATTGTGATTCACAAGTACCTAACAATTTGGCCAGAGTTAATGCTCAGATAATTTTCTACATCATTTCAAATTGTAATTAATTTATTGATATATCATACCAAATTTTTAGACTTTCAATAAAAAAAAAAATACTGTAAAATAGGACCATTGTCCTGTACAGAAATGGGTCCATGACTAGTAGTGTTTGGTTTTACCCTAGGTCTCTGGGGATTCTAGTCTCTGGTTCTTGTTTACCCAAGCAGTGTCAGGTATGGGTTCCAACTTGGAGAGTCAGCCTTAAGTCAAATCAGATTTTGGTTGGCTATTCCCACAAGTTCCGGGCCACCATTGTTCTTGCATATTTTATAAGCAGGAAAGATTATGGGTCAAAGGTTTTGTGGGTGGGTTAGAGTCCATGTCTCTCTTTTAGTAGCCTGTAGAGAACCTTCCTGCAACACAGAAACAAGAATGGAGGAGTAAGGGCTCCATGTAGGCATCAGTTCAAGACTTGTTCACATCTCTAAGTTATGTGGGTGCTGTCCTCAGGAGTGCTGTCTGGCTATGAGTTTGCGGAGAGCAACCTTTTGTCTTAGCAACAGCTTTGGTTGTTTGTGGATTATGCTGGGAACCCCTTGGTCAATAGCTAAATTGAATGCCACCCAGTATCTCCACCGAAGCCTTGACTGGCTACAAGAGATGGACAGCTGAGATGCATATCCCTCCATAAGTGTTCATTAGGATTACTTTCTTAGCTTTCAGAAATTTCCACTGCACTAGATTTCCTCAGCACCTCTGAAATGTCTCCAATTCCTGCTGCCTTTTCCAGCACTCTCCCTCCCCCCAGTCTCCCTGCCCACCTGATTCCCCACCCCATCCCACCCCAACCTCCCTCCAGTCTGCCCATAAAATATATTCTATTCTTTCCCCCCAGGAATATCCCTGTGTCTTCTGCAGACTCCTCCTCTTTACCTCACCTCTCTGCATCTATGATTGTAGCTTGGTTATCATTTACTTAATGACTAATATATACTTATAGGTGAGTTCATACCATAGTTATCTGCTGGGTCTGGGTTAACTCATGCAGTATGATTGTTTCTAGTTCCATCTATTTGTCTGAAAATTTCATGACATTTTTTAACAGCTAAGTAATACTCCATTGTTTAAATTGCTATACTTTCTTTATCCACACTTCTATTGAAAGACATCTAGGTGGTATCCATTTCCTGGCTATTACAACAGGGTTGAGCAAGTGACCTTGTGTTAGGATGAAACGTCCTTCAGGTATGTGCCCAAGAGTGGTACAGCTGGCTCTTGAGGTAGTTCAATTCCCTTCTTTGTGAGGAACTGCTGTATTGATTCCCATAGCGGCTGAACAAATTTGCATTCCCACCAGTAATGATTCCTAAGGATATTCTGCTATATTCATTGATCTGCTCCCTATCCTATCAGAGAGGCTTCCTCCAGCAACAGGTGAGAACACAGTCAGACCTTACACACAGAGAATAAACTGGAAGTTTTCATCAAATCACTTCCCTGGAGCTCAGGGAATCCCAAGGAAGAGGAAATGGAATGATTGTAAGAGCCAGAGGAGATGGAGGACATCAGCAGAACAATGGCTTCTGAATCAACTAAGCAAGGTGTATATGAACTTACAGAGACTGAAGCAGTAAGCATAATAAGTCTACACAAATCTGAGTATATATTGTAGCTACTGGCTTAGTATTTTTTTTTATCAGACTTTTGACTGTGAGAATGAGATCTCTGACTCTTGTACCTGCTCTTGTAATTCGTTCCTTTTGTTGGGTGGTTGTGTCTAACTTCTATATGATAATCTTGTTTTATCTTATATTTTATTTTGTTGTATTTTGTTATCTCTTAGAAGCCTGTTTTTTTTCTAATGAGAGACAGAAAGGGAGTTGATCTAGAGGGGAGGGCAGGTGGGGAGGAACTAAGAGGAGTTGAGAGAGGGAAATTATATTTTTGGTTGTGAGCCTAGCCTTTAACGGCTGAGCCATCTCTCCAGCCCTGAGAGAGGAAAATTATAATCAGGATATATTATATGAGAAAAGAATCTATTTTCAATAAGAGAATAAAATAAGAAGAAAAGAAATGAGTTGAAGTAAAACTAATATAATAAAAGTGTGATGAGGAAATGACTCTATAGTACCTGCCACACAACGATGAGGTGCTGAAATCAAATCCCCAGGACCCAAGCAAGAAGACAAGATACAGCAGAAGATGCTCATAAATCCTCCAATTAGACAGAAGAGGAGAGAAAGCAGATCCGTGGAGCTCACTGGCCAGCCAGCCTAGCTGAATGGTCAACTATAGGCACACACACTCACACACACACACACACACACACACACACACACACACACACACACACACACACACACGTGCACTCACACACATAGAGCATAACACAAGCAAGAGAAAATTCAGGATGTGTTTTGAGATACTGTTAAATATGCAGCTGCACATAAGCAAAGGACCCATGTCATCTGATTTCAGCCAAGAATTGCATATGATGAAGGATAGACACAGCATAATTAAAATTCCCCATGCATGTTGAAAAGCCCTGGTGATTCCTCAGAATAAGCTTCATACTATCAGTCCTACTCAAAATATCATGGAAGATTTTCTGTCCTTGTTTGTACAGTAGGAATTACAATCATGGAGTGAGTTTGGCGATAAGTACTCAATACAAAACCTGTCCTATAACTCCAAATAAACTGTCTTGCCTATTGGTCAGTTCATGTGTCTAAAATATAAATGTCTTTGTCCTTCTCATGTTGCACCATAGAGTGCTTATTTCATTTAGTTTCCATCAGTTTTTTTCAGTAAATTTGCTTTGAAGAGACATACACAAAACTCCAGTTTATTAAATGTGTCTCTTTTGTAACTGCTCAAGGATGGTTTTAGTTTTAGTGCTTGTCGTGGGGAAACATATCCAGTGTATATGAACATGTGTGAAGGGGTGTTTAGCACTCTACAATCATTACCAGAAAGTAAAAGGAAGAAAATATAATAGGTTTTATCTTAAAATAACAGTAAAAGATGTTCCAGATGTGTTAGAGATGAACATAGGAAGAAAGAAACTTATTCTGTGACTATCAAAAATGGAGAAGAGCTTTTAAAAAAGCAAAAGAAAATCAAACAAACAAACCACAACAACAAATATCTTTTGATAATTTTGAGGCTATTGACATATATTAATGATGGATTTGAAACAGGTATAAAATTCCATGAAGTATTAAAATGCTATTTAAAACTCAATGTAAGTAATTTGAACATTTCTAAGAATACATTAACAGGAACAAAATTTGCATATCTATATGTTGAAAATTATATGGAAGCCAAACTTAAAATAGGAAACAGAAGAAAAAGCCCTCCCTTTTCTGCTGAGAATTTACCACACTGATTATGACACAATTAGAAGCTTATACATCAAGGCTTAAGATACAAATTTTTGTCTTTTACTTCTCTGCCCAGCCCTATTTCAATTTTTCTTAAAAAAAAAACAATTATTTCTTCTCTGGCTATATGACAATTTTAAACTATGAATTAATGAGGAAGAAAATGATTTTGAGTGAGTATTGGCTATTCTTAACAATAATTGTTTTGACTCCAAGGCAACCAAAATTCCTTATTATTTAGAACAGTTACTAAATTTGAATGCATGACTAGAATGGCCTTGATGGATTTCTGTACCTGAGAACCTCTGTTCTCCTCAAAGTATTAGCTTCCCACTATCTAATTTTATCGAAAATGTTCTACCTATAAAGGTTTTTTAAATTTATACATTTACTAATATAGAAATCAAATAATTTTGTTTGATATGCCACAATATACAAAACACAAAGATAATGGTTGAATATGAAGTTACTCCTTTAACTATGGAAATGCCTAATTTTCCTAATACATCACTAAAAATGTTGAAGAGTCCCCAGTGTTAAATTTGACTTCAAAAGCTTTAAGAATGATTTAAATGTCTGTGTAATACTGTGTCCTTGAGGTAGATTAAAGCCAGATATGAAGAATAAAGCTGATATTGTGAAATCAACAATATACCATTGCTTTTGATTAGTTATCACACATGCGCGCGCGCACACACACACACACACACACACATTTGCAGGAAGAAACTTTTTATGACCTGTTGTAGCACCATATCTATTTCTTGCTTCCATATGATTATGATGAGCCCAGCACCAAACTAGCACCAGAATAGAAGGAAACTTTAAAGGAACAAGTGTTCTCATCCATCAATTTTTCTTCTGTCTTATGGATTCAAAATTTCCAGAACAACAGAATAATGCATTTAAAATGTAATTAAATGGTATCAACAAAATTTGGGGTTTTTGTTTGTTTGTTTTAGCAAAAATCAGCTAAAAATAAGGACTTCACAACAAATAAATGACAGACACTGAAATGTTGTTGATTAGATAAAGTACTAAACTCAGATTGCTGGTATTAAATCCAGTTCATCAAAGAGAAATAATCAAAGATAAACTTACTTTGAATTAATGTAGGATTATTGCTGAGAAGAGAAGTACAACACGTCATTCAACTCATTTAATTCTTTTATTCAGTTATGAGTTAATTTTTTATATTTTATGTGAAATACTTAGTTTGCTTATGGTGAATTAATATATTCTATCAAGTGACGTTGATTTGCACACATCAGTAAGACATGACTGTATCTCTTCCCGTGTGTGTGTGTGTGTGTGTGTGTGTGTGTGTGTGTGTGTGTGTGTAACCAGTTAGGGAGTTGGGGGCTGTGTGAATTTCATGACATTAGAACATAGAGCTCAGTATTCACAGACGCAAAGATGAAGGATTTACCTCATGGGAGCAGTATCTTTCCCCAGTTGCCTATTCCTGTTTAGCATACAGAAAAAGAACTTTGAAAATTTATATTTTGCTCTCCTTCAGAATGTTAGATGTAACAGTTCTATGTGGTCTGGAAATCTACATTTCTTTATGTTTTTTCATGATGTAGTGTTGGGATGCTGGTCTGCTACTAAACTCTGATAACTAGTAACTAAGTATTTATAATTAAATCTCTGGATATATGATACATCATATAATATATTGCTACAACCACATCTATCATGTCTATAAAAACTGTCTTAAAACTTTGGAACCTTTAAACTTTTATGCTTTTTAAAATTTCTATTTCTATACTTTCACTTTTATAGGTATTAAGGAAGATTAAATTTTAACACCATTTTTGGAGAGTTCATGGAAAATCATTCCAATTTCCTTGCTTTCCTTCTGTTTACCCAAAAGCTTAGGGAAATTCATCCAAATTGATAGGTCCGTTTTCTAGTCTAACAAGTTTTAATCAGCTTCTGAAATGGTAGCATTGTTGTTAGTAAAGTACCCAATTCTCTTAGCTAAATTTATTTAAATGAAAATGGAAAAGGATATAAGTTAAATAAAACTGTGGAGAGCTTAGAAAACCCTGTGTCAATGTGTGAAGTGCAGATGAAGACCTGAGTGAAAGTGTGCTGTTGACATTGGTGGTCATGTCAAGGACCAACGCCATAGACCTGTGGGAATGGTGAAATGTTTCCCAGGGGTAAGACTCAAATCAATAGCAAAGCCTTTCTGTGGTCCACATGTGAATATTGACAGTATGTGCACTGTGAGTGCTGATGAATTATTGACCCTGCACATAAAGACTAACAAGTGCAGCTTTCTCCTCCCACGTGTTTACAGCTTGAGTCTGCTCCCCTACAGGGATCTCCTATGAAAACTAGCAGATCCCCCATCTGTGATATACATAATCAACGCTGAGGAGGTACCAGGCTGTTAGTTTGTCAGGGTAGCACCATCAGAGTGCACATGACCCATCAGACCCCAGCTTTCCAGAATGTGTGCCTTTTGTCTTTGTGGGGGGTCCTTTCTTTATTCCCCCACTACCCCATCAATGAAAACAAACAAGACTGTCAAACTTGAAAATCTAAGTATTAAAGTATTTAAACCACATTATATTATAATTATGTTAATTATATTACAATTATATTAATTATATTTAACTATAATGTTGAAATTAATATGTTGACTTATTTATTAGAGTTACATACTTTGTAGCATATTTTACATGTTTATTTAAGATAAAGTGTTAGCAGGAGGGCCTTATTTCAGTTTGGTATAGATTTTTTTTTTCCTACTTCTCAGATAGTTTGTAAACTTGACCTTGATTTGAAGTAAATGTACCTTTAGTGGTGTCTTAGTCAGTGTCCTATTGATATGAAGAGGCACCATGACCACAGCAACTTTTGTAAAAGAAAGCATTTAATAGGGGCTTACTTATAGTTTCAGAGGTTTAGGCCACTATCCATTATCATCATGGTATCACACAGGTAGACATGTTGCTGGAGAGGATATGAGACTTCTACATCAGGACCCACAGGCAGCAGGAAGACAGGGCCACTGGGCCTGGCTTGGGCTTTTGAAACCTCAAAGCTTACCTCCAGTGACACATTTTCTCCAACAAGGCCATACTTCCTAATCATTTCAAATAGTGCTACTCCCTAAGCATTTAAATACATGAACCTGTGGGGTGGGGAGCATTTGTACTCAAACCACCACAGGAGGCTAACGTCAAAACACAACTTAAAATCAACATTTTAACACAACCAATGTGGATAAAGAGATACATTTCTTCAGTTTGGTAGATTTTTTAAAAAATCTATCAGTCCACTCATCTAATGAGTGCGGGGTTTTGATTTTTTGTTTTTCTTTTCATGTTTTGGTGACTGGTTGTTTTTTTGTTTTGGTTTGGTTTTTGGTTGTGTGTGTGTGTGTGTGTGTGTGTGTGTGTGTGTGTGTGTGTGTGTGTGTGTACTCTACAAGCCAGTCAAAATAGTCAGCTATGTTCTCAAGTTTATTTTATAGCTTCGGTAGAAAAAGAAGTAACAAAGTTTGAACAGAGAGAATGACATTATATGTGTCCAGTAGTGATCCACTGAGTTCCACCTCACCCTACACATATTCTATAAACTACACAATTCACATTACTTTCCACCATGGTAGATAATTACTTTCAACTATGTTTCATGGACTCAGGACAATTTGTTGGCAACATTAGCTTAGTCTTAGAAGTTAGAATGGGCATCTGTGGTCCAAAGACTCCATTTTGTAACTACTACGCCTCAAAGACTGGAGGCAGAATGCCTCAATTGTTCCTGTCTACCGTGAAAGTAAGGGCAACGGAAATGATTAATGGCAAAGTGGAGTTAAGATGGTCAAAATATAGGGTCAGAAAGAACATCTTCATGATTTCCGTTCTTCCCATGCATCAGTTGCTAGGAGCAGCTGTTGAAATCTAACTCTGTGGCTCCAGACAATGGGCTGTAGACTGTCATTTTATCATCATTTCACTGAGTGAAAATTCCAAAATATTTATTGTCATGTTACATCTTAATTTCTCAATTACCCTTTTATGAATTTCTGGTTTGTTTCTTTAATTCGAATACACCATTTTTCATGCTTGAACATCACATTTTCTTTGTTATTTAATTTTAATTGTGTCTTCCCCAAAAAGAATCCAAAAATTTAGGGACTGATTTATCTGGAATGCTTTGAAAGAGCGTTTTGTTTTGTGCTTCTAGTTTTGCTTCTTTCATCTTTTTCACAGCATTTCTCTTAGATTGAGTTAATCGCCATTTTTATTTCCATCCACAGACTACACACATTATTTCCAATATTTTAATGGATATGTATACCCTTAGTTCATGAAATACATACTTAATTTTGGTTTCTCTATTCATCCTCATGAAATGGAGCATTTCAAATGCCAAATAATCAATGCCCAATAATTTTATTTTATTTTTTACATAAAATTTCTGTTTAGTGTTTCATTCAGCATTTCCTGGCTTGTAATGATTCATAATTTTATGTAATTTCCTAACCCAGGAGTCATTATTTCCTTACCATTTTTAAATAGGTGACACAGTACTAATACTGGTTTCATTCTATTAAATATTATGTCCTCCATATCCTTATCTGGGAGGGGCTCCTTCTGTGTAAACCATTCTGGCCTAGAGGTCATGATTCTCCTGATCAGCTTCCAAGTACTGAGATCACAACTGTGCAATACCACACCTGACCATACTATTAAATTTCTGCTGGGATATTTGGTAAATATTTCTTTTAATTTTAAAATTCACCAGTTCTAGCCAGGCAGTAGTGTTACACACCTTTAATCCCAACACTTGGGAGGCAGAGCCAGGTGGATCTCCATGAGTTTGAGGCCAGCCTGGTCTATAGAGCGAGTTCCAGGACAGGCACCAAAACTACACAGAGAAATCCTGTCTTGAAAAAACAAAACAAAACAAAAAAATTCACCGGTTCTATTCTGTTCCATTTTATGTATTGATTCTAATAGCTTTTACCAAATATCTTCAAACTTATCGAAAAATAATGGCAGTCAAGATATATCCCAGCCTGTAATTTTTAAGAACTGAAGTAAAATCAAATATCATGGAGAGTTTAAATTTTTCAAAACACAAATGTAACAGCTCACTTAACATTGCACTTTAAATTGCAATCATAAATCATTAAAATGAATAATAGTTGACAGAAAAGTGTTTATTTTGTGTTATGTTAGATTTCCCCTCAAATAGTTATGAAATATCCACATTTTGAGTAATTTTTAATAAAGTAAAAAATAGGACTTTTTAAAAAGCTCATTTGATTGAAACAAAAATATGGTAACAAGTTGCCCTTTACTGAGGTGACAGGCAAGGATTTAAATGGCTTTGGAAGAGAAGAAATGAAAGAAACATTCAAAACTGTAGAAGAGCCAATGAAAGAGATTTTCTAGAAGAATCAAGGGAAAATGTGGAAAATGCATTAATTTAAAAGATTCCTCAAATGCCTCACCTTGATATATATATATATATATATATAATTTTTATTTTTTTGTAACATAGACCAGGCTAGGCTGGCCTTGAACACCTGGAGCTCTGTCTGCTCTGCCTTCCAAGTATTCTTGGTAGAGTGAGAATTTTCTGTTGACAGGTTTTGTTAAATTCAAGACCATTGTTATTTGCAAGAAGGAATTTTAATGACTTAAGAGAAAATCCAAAGCAATATAATATTATTTTTCTAGAAATATTGCATCACATATGCTCCTGGTAATGTATTGTAATATTGTAAAAAAAAAATGTTAGAAATCAACAACCCCAAGAAGAAAAATAGTTTAACAGTTAATTTTGTATGTAAATAAATATTTAAGTATATATTAGTAATCAATTTATATTAAAAAATTTTTATTCCAAAAGGGTCTTCCAATAAATGCATAGCCTTACTTTCAAATTAACTTGTAAGTTTATACAAAATAATAAGTTTAATCATTGTATTTTCATAACTATTTTTTTATTTTTCCCTTTTCCATACTGCTCTATATCATTCTCTTGACTCTTTTGCCGGGGCCCAATCCTCTCACCACTATACCACTTCTGGGTGTGTGTGTGTGTGTGTATATATATCCATTACCAATCTTCCTTATGATTTCTCTTCCTCTCTCATCCATCCATTCTAGTTAAAACACACACTCTCTCTCTCTCTCTCACTCTCTCTCTCTTTTCTAGGTTTTGCTTATGATAGAGTACATGTGGTTTTTTTTTCATTCTGAATCTAGTGATTTTGCTTAACAATGATTTCCAGATCCATCTATTTTCTCACATATGCCATAATTCCATGTTTTCTATGGATGAAATAAATTACTTTGTGACTATGTATCACATTTTCTTTACCCAATCATTTATTTTTGGACTTGCATGCTACTGCACCTTCTAGTTGTTTTGAATAGTGAAGCAATAAATCTGAATGTCAAAGTATCTTTGAGGGAGAAGTTAGAGTCATATCCAAGGGTGGTATCCTTAGTTGGGCCATATGGTCTAAGTTTATTTTGATGGGAGGGGGAACTCAATACTGATTTCCATAGTTGGTATATTAGTTTACATGCCCACAGGCAGTAAATAAGTGCTCCCTGTTCTACACATCCTTTTTAGTATTTATTGTCTTTTGTTTCCTTTATGATAGATATTCTGTTTGTGGATAGATGAGACTCAAAATATTTTTAATTTTCCTTATGACAAAGAAATTGACTGATCACTTTTTAAAATTTTGATTGGCTATTATGTTTCTTTCTTCAGAACTTTCTATTTGCATTGTTACTCCATTTATTGATTTATAGATTGTTTAGGGGTTTAAATTTTGCAGTTGTTTATATATTCTAGATATTAACACTTTGCTTGATTAATAGTTTGCAATACAAATTCCCATTGTGTTGGCTTCTCTTCCCTGGTGATTGCTTCTTTTTTTCTGCAGAAGTGGCATCATTTAAGCAGTTTCTTCCTGTGCTGCTAAGAGTCCCTTTCAGAATGCTCTTCTCTTTGCCTGCATTTTGAATGGCTTTCTGATTTTGCTCAAGCATTTCCAAGATTTCAGGTCACATATGAAAGCTTTCAATCCATGCTTAATTGCTTCTATGTATAGTAAGAGGTAATCTGATATTTCTCCTATGTGGAAGATTTATGTTTACCAGTACCACTTAATAATGATGTAGCCTTTTGCTTATATATGATTGTGGCAGCTTTGTCAAAAATTGGGTTGCTATAGTTCCATGAATATATTTCTGGGTTATCTATTGTTTTCCTGAATTTCTTACAGGACTGTAATATTTTTGTTAGTATGATATTATACTGTAGGTGTGTGTGTGTGTGTGTGTGTGTGTGTGTAAGTGTGTGTTCATGTCTGTGGTGTCCATGTACGCCTGTGTACTTACTTGTATGTGGATGCACTTTTGTTTGAGCATCAAAGCGTTTCCGCCATCGTTCTGCATTTTATTTCCTGAGGCATGGTCTCTCAATGAAGCCAGAACTGAGTGTTTGGCTGATCTAGCTAGACAGCTTGTCCCCGAGATTCCTTGTCTCTGCCTCCGTTAGGCCGGGATTACAGGCTTGCTATCACACTTGCTCGGTTTTATGTGGGCTCTGGAATTCTGAACGCTGATCCTCACACATGTGCAGCAACTGCTTTATCCACTGAGCCATCTCCACAGCGAGGCAAGCATTGCTCTTTCTGCACAGGATTGCTTTGGCTATTTGGGGTCTTTTGTTGTCCTCTGTGAATTTTATGATTTTTTTCCCTAGATTTCTGAAGGATACTATTTGAATTTTGACAGAGGTTACATTCAATCTGTAGATTACTTCTCATAATATACATATTTTTACATTAATTATGTATTATATGAGCATGGAAGTTCTTTCCACTTTCTTAGTGTCTTTTTCATTTTCTTTCTTTGCTGTCATAACATTTTCATCATCAAAGTCCTTCATCTCTCTGGTGATATTTACTCCTATATTTTGAAACTATTGTGGATAGGGTCTGCAGAGGTGGCTCAGTGGTAACCCACATTGAGAAGCACAAAATTGCTTTTAAGTTCAACTGTAAGGGGATCTGGTACCTCTGGCCTCCAATAGGCACCTGCACTCATGTGTGCTTGATATAATACAATAGATCTTAAAAGTGTTGTGAATGAATTTTTCACCTATTTTTTTTCCGGTTTGGGTGTTTAAAATTTTGCTGCTTTGTGTACTGATTTCATATCCTCCTGCTTCACGTACAGTGTCTATCACTTGCTCGTGTAAAGCTGAGAATGGTGCCTGCTCCTATTACTCACTGCTGAGTGTTCTTGGACAATTACAGCTTCAGGTTTCCACACTGAGATCCTGCTTCAGTCTCCATAGTCTTCAGTCTCAGAGCAACTGTCGACCAAAGACACACCTAGCCCTTTGTTAGTCTTTCTTTACCTTTTTTTTATAGCTCTCTTTTGCTGTGAGATATTTTTCTGTATGCTGTGAATATGCATTGCTCCTATTGGCTAATAAATATATCTGGTTTTGCCTCTGGCAAGACAGCTTAGAGGCAGGTGGGAAATCTAATCAGAGATACAGGAAAGAGAAAGGTGAAGTCATTAAGGATGCCAGTCCACCACCCAAGGAGCAACAATATGGCAGCAGATCAATAATGCCACAAGCCATGTGACAACAAATGGATTAATAGGAATGGGTTGAGCTAGCTTACAAGAAACCTGGGCCATAAGCCATAGAGTTTGTAAGTATTATAAGCTTCTGTGTGTTTACTTGTGACCAAGTGGCTGCAAGACTGGATGGGACACAGGAAAACTTCCAACTACACTCTTTTTTTTTTTAAAGCTGATTGATTTATTATCCCTTGCCAGTTTCATGTATAAATGAATTTCATTATTTCTCTCCCTTATTACCCTGTCCCACTTCCTCCTCCCAATGAAACCCTCCCCAGTCTTTATCTTTTAAAGATGTATTTATTTGGTTTTTAATGTGTATGTCAGTATGTATAGGTATGGCTACCTGAGTCACTTTGTGCCATGTACATGCAAAAACCTGCTAAAGCCAGAAGATCGTGTCAGATGACCTGGAATTGAAGTTACAAGCAATTGTCATCCATTTGATGCCAGGGCTGAGAACCAAGCTGGGCCTCCTCAAGAGCAGTGAGAACTCTTATCTGCTGAGCCATGTCTTCAGCCCCTTTATGAGATTTTATTATTATGTACATTTCTTAAAGCAACAACATGGAAAAGAAAATGCTGCCTCTCTAGATATGCATTTGAAAATAAGAAATAATGAACAAGAAGCACATCCTCTCTAAACTTTGTAAGCATCACTATGTTTTACTCTAATTTGCAATATTGCTAAAAAGCTGTGTCATACTCTATTCAAAATTATACTACCTTATCATTTATCTTTTGAAGTTTTATTTTTCTTTTAAACATTTTTCATACAATATATGATTGTATTTTTCTCCTTCCCCAACTCATCCCTGATCCTCCTCTACTTCCTTGCCCATCAAACTTCATGTTCTTTCAAAAATTTCAAATTACCTCTTCCCACTTTCTTTCAAATCCATGGCATCTTGTTATTCTTTCTTTATGTCTGACTTCTCTATATACATGTTTCTATTTGCTTTGAATTTTCATTTCATTTTCAGATGTCTATGATCAGTGGTTCTCAATCTTTCTAGTTTAGGACCCTTTAATACAGATACGTATGTTGTAACAATCCCCAACCATAAAATTATTTTTATTTCTACTTCAAAACTGTAAAGTGCTACTATTTTGAATTGTAATGGAAATATCTTTGAAGATAGAGTTTTACCAAAGGGATCAGGACCAACAGATTGAGAACTGCTGTCTCTGATCATTGACAGTCATTACTGTTTAAGAAAAACTCCTTCAAACTCTAGCTTTGCTCTATAAGTTTGACAGAATTTGGTTGAATAGACATTGAACTTTATACAGTAGTGGTCAAAGATTCTTTTGAAAAGAAGAGGCTAATCTGCCTAATTTAAGATTGGCTGACAACAATATGGGAATGAACAAAGACTCCTCAGAGTATCTATATTTAGTAAAGAGATTTTCTTTAAATTTCTGTTCTCAGTGCCTCACATCTATCTGGCCTCAACCTTGGAAAGAGCTGAAGAATTTCTCCAAGAGTGACTTTCTTGTAACCTGGGGCGGGTGCTAAGTAATAATTTAATTGCTATTCTCAGTAGGAGCAGAGATCAGAGCCATTAACTGATACTAAAATAACCTTTAATTTACTCTCTTTCTTTAGCATTCTGTCTTATCTACATCATCTGTGCTATCGTGTAGCCCAAGTAAATTATAAGATCTTTGGGGTAGGTTATATGGTTTATTGCCAAGTTTACCATCATAGACATGTAGGAAATGTTCCATCAAAAATAAATGAATGAATAGAATTTATCAAGCATGGATGTTTGATAGCCAAGTACTTTAGAACTCTAATATGAAACACTTGCTAGAATCATAAATTGCTAGTCCTACAATGTCTGCATTTTATCTTTTTTAAAAAAAAAAGGTAGGGACAATCAAAGAAATGAGTGACACTAAAGTTTCATGTGAGAGAGAGAGGGACAGATAGACAGACAGACAGAATAAAAAATGAACACAACTGCATTTTTTACTGGATAAATAAAAGAAGTCCTGGTTGAGAAGGCATAATTTTGTGAACTCATAGCAAATGAGAAGCTGCATACACAGGTAATTCTGGAAACAGAAAGCCTGGGAAGCCATTGCAGTCAAGGATGGAAAGACAATGAGACCAGCCTTGTTAGGGTGAGCTTTAAAACATAAACTTCTCATAAGTCTGAGAAGTTATAGTGAAGAAGGCCCCAATTGTGTGAGAACTTTTTACAGAAAAACAACTTTGATTTTTCTGAACTGGAGCTGGATACCACTGGACAGCATTAAATATCGTATCATTTGACATCAGTGTGAGAATACACTATTGGTGGAAAGAATACTTATGAATCCACATTAGTCATTCCATATCAATGACAGACTCTTGGAGAGGATGATAGATACTGTTAGTGGGTATATACATCCGTTCTACATGAATTGACATATTTGATAGGAACTGGCATATTTTCCTGATGTGTTACTCAATAAATGGAAATGAAAGGCAACAGAAAATGAAATATTCACCCTACAGCTTGTATATGCAAACATGCACACTCATATACAGAATAGAGAGACAGATATATAAACTTGACAACTAAGGGCAAACTTACATGTCATATTTGTAAATTATTCATGTTATAAATGATATTTGTATGCAAGGCAATGTAATATTAGTAGAAATAGATTAGAATAAGATGAAGGACAGGGACTTTGGATTAATCTGAGATACACATACCCTCTGTAGTTGAGAAGAAAAAAAATCATTAAGTTAAACAAGCAACATTACCAAGAGATAACAGAAAAATGAAGATACTTTGGTATGAAGAATGTCAAGCAAGTGTAGACTGAGCAGCACTGAATGACAAACTTTCAAAGCTATTGAAAAGACTGTAAAGACGAGATTGGCTAACTGAAGTTGGTTATGCACTAATTATACTGACCAGAATCCTGAGTTGATGGGATGGACTTGAAATTACAATGAATTATACTTAAAAGATAGAAGAGGGAGTGAACTAAATGATTGCAGAAAGGTGTTCTGTGAAATTTACATTGACAGCTGCATTCAATGGAAGTAGGGAGAACTGAGTTAGAAGCAATGAGTCTGTTACTAGGGAGTAATAATCTCGGCACTGAGCACTGATGGGAATGGTCCAAAAGAGTAAATAGTTACCAACGGAATATGAGAGTGGTTTTTGTGACTGGAATCAAATTCCTTGAAAAAGCCAGAAGATTTGGGCTGCTGTGCAGCTACGAATGATGTCAACTACCAATTATGGGAGCTTGAAAAGTTAAATTCATTTAGATGAAACCATAGTACATTATGGTCTAACTTCAGGAGACAAGTTGATCATCTTGCTAAACTCTAATGAAAGTCATCAGTTTTTAGAGTGACTCAGGAAACAACACCAAAAACTGAACATGAGAATCAAACAGGGTGCTGGGGCCTGTGGGAAGAAAATGGGATTTGCCTAACAGCTATCCAGTAACTGATAAGGGTAGAAATCTACACAGAGTTAGAACACAGTTGATCACCAAAGCAATAAAAAGTATGACTGGATTATTCCTTATCCAATTTGAATATCAGAGCACCCGGCTCAGAATTCACTTTAAAATCTATTAACTGTCTTATGGGTATTTTTGACAATCTAAAGACTTGAAAGGGCAGTTACCTTAATTTCCCTTGTGTTCTTGGAATTGTTTCTCTCCTTTAGTCTCATGGAGTATAAACCTTTATGGGATCCCGGTCATAGATCTGTTTCCTGCCTGCCTCTAAGCTTGCCACAAGCCAAGGCAGCTTATTTATTAACCAATGGGAACAATACATATTCACAGCATACATAAAGACATTCCACAGCATGTCCCCTTTTCTGTCTAATCAAAAAGGAAGGCTTTAACTTTAATGTAGTAAAATTATATATAACAAAACAGTTATCAAACAAGAATTACAGTTATATCTAATCCATTTTTGTTTGGCAAAATTAAAGAAAATATTCTATCATCTATCCTATATTTGTTAGTCTAAAGTTTCATATCTAATTTACTTTTTATCATAACTAAGGAAAATTATAATTATAACTATCTAGTCTTCAACTCCATCAAAGACCCTAGAAGGATATAATATTACCTGAGTAAACAGGAAGTGCATTGTGAACACCTTCCAAAACTCTTGAAATGACAGAGATATCTGGCTGCCTTTACAGTCACCCAAAGTTCCTCGGCCATGTTGGGGCATCTATCTTCAGCCTACTGGCCTAGAGTCTGGCAGATATTTTAGTGAAGCAGGAAATTTGAAGGATTGTCTTGTCTATTGGCAAAGTTCATCAGTTGCTTCACCCTGTGTCCTGCAGAATGTCTAGCAGATTCTTCTGTGAAGTAGGACCCTGAAGGACCATCTCATCCTGTTTTGACAAAGTCCAGTGGTGATTTTCCTAGGGGCTCTGTATGTCTAGTTTATAAAACATACTGTCAAACAGTCCAGGCAAGAGCAGTTTTTTTTCCCCAAATGACCAGTTTTGCCAAGAAGATATACATCATATGGAGTATCTTCGATGCCCATCTTCCTCCTTGAAGTAAATTGGTGCTGCCAGGAGCAGACTTATCTCACTGTTCATAAAAGTTTTTAAAACATTTTAAATGCCATATTCTGTAGGACTTTGAAGTGTTTTAAGATTATCTACCTAACTGAAATATACCTATGTATACCTAGAAAACTTAACTAACATGATTATAAATTTGATTATCATAGATAATCATACATTAATCTGTATTTCTTAATGATACATCACAATTTTATATGAGTTGAATAAACAAAATACCTTAAACAAGAGTAGAAATATACATACAGTATAACAAAATTGATCTTAAATTTGTATTAATAAACAAAAATCCATACCAATGTAAAATATTTTGAGATTAACAGTTATTTTTTGGATTAAAGTAGATTCAATAATCTACCTTTTTCTCATCATTTCTATATCATATCTCCCTTTCTTGATTCAAAAAGAGATTGACTATGACCAATAACAATTTGTAACCAACCCCCTAAACATCCATAATACTTTTGTGGGGGGAATGTGGACATCGTTTTCCAGGCTACTTCCAGCTGATCAGGGGTGCTGGTAATCGTATGGGGGTCCTGAGAAAATTCAAGATAATGGTCAAATCCTGGGAAGACCAGCTACAACCTTTGTTGATAGATACCATCTGTCAAGGTTCAGGAGGTCTCACTTGATCAAATCTGATTCATTATAACCTGAAACAAATCCACAGCCTCTTGCTTCCTGTGGAAACAAAAGCAGAGCCTCCTTTTCCAAAGCAACATATCCTTTAAAGTGAAAATACCTTTGGAATATACATGTTGGTTTAACTTAGCAGCTTTTACCATCAAATGTCTTTCTGCAGTTAGCTCATTAACAGTCAAGAAATTTAAAGAAAATACAATAAACATAATCCAGGCTCTCTGCGTATTTTCCATTTTAGGTAGCTATTTCTTTTATATTACTTTTATTGTCTCTTTAAAGACTTTATTTCTTAAAACTATTTCTTTCTTTATATAACTGCCTATATTCATTTTCCTCTCTTTTCCAAGCCTACGTACATTTTTAGGCACATGTAAACCGTTTAGAGGTTTATTCCATCTGAATCTGTCTTATTGTGTCTTTATAATCCTTTTCTGGTCAAAAGAGATTTTAAACTGCTAAGCTGCACAGCGGCTTTGACTTTTGACTCCACCCTGTTCAGTTTCCTAACATGGCAGAAGTACTTTTACCGCCAGCTCTGGGAGCCCTGCTCACCGTCAACTCTGAGAAGCAGTGGGTCTATGCCTCCACCGAGCAGTGTGTAGCCCAGGAACCCTTTTTTTTTTTTGGTCTGTACTAGCAAAAGCTAAATCCCCCATGTAGTGTACAGTGTGTCTCAGAGACGCCTATGTACAGCGGTGGGAATCCACCATCCTGTGCTCAAGCTCAAATGCCAAAGCGTCTTTGTGCCCGCCACCCATATGAGAGACATAAACTAGGAAACTGCTCTTGGCTCCATTTTAGAACCTTTAGAACCCCTTTTTAAATCTTTCTCAGGTTTAAGATGGAAAATCTTGCCCCACGTTGGAATGCCAGATGTAGACGGAACATTTCTTGTCTCATGCCGGTATCACAGCCACGTATAAAATAATTACACAGAGGCTTATATTAATTACAAACTGTGTGGCCTATGGCTCAGACTTCTTGCTAGGTAGCTCTTAAAGGTTAACTCAACCAATTCCTTTTAATCTATGTGTTACAACATGGCCGTGGCGTTACCAGTCTCCTGGCATCTTGTTGCTCTTTGGGTGGTGGACTGGCATCTCTCCTGACTCTGCCTTTCTTCTTTTTGTCTCTCTGCTTGGATTCCCACCTGGCTCTGTTCTGCCTTTCCATAGGCCACAGCAGCTTCTTTACTAACCAGTGGGAACAACGTATATTCATAATGTACAAAAAGACATCCCACAGCAAGCAGTAACATGGAAATGACTGGCCCTGTGTACAATAAATAGTTGTTGAACTTCTACTTTGGATTGAATGTCTCTGACTTATCAAACTTTCTGAATGTTTAAAAATGAAGCAGAACACTCATACCTACCTAATTGACTTAATTGTCAGAAAAGCAGATGAACTCCTTTAAAAGAGATTACTTATCTATTAGTTTATTTACATGAGTGTTTGCCTGCATTTATGTATGTTAACCTCATACACGCCCACAGAGAACAGATGAGGGCATTAAACCATCTAGAATTGGACTAAAAGACCATTATGAGTGACCATGTGAGTGCTGGGAACCAAACCCGGGTCTTCAGCTCAAGCAGCAAATGTTCTTAACCACAAAACCATTTCTGTAACTCCTGTGTAGATGTAGATAGATGGGTTATTATAACAATTAGGAAAATGGAAACACAAAGGTATCCATTTTTCTTGTTACAGTATTAAATATTAAATGCTGAAAGGAGTCAACATTGGAACTAAAGTCTTAAGTTTCAGGTAATTCCTTTTCACTCCATCAGCCACCCAAGGTCTCTCTGTCCTTATTCATACTTACTGTATTGTTTTGGCTATACTTTACATTGGATTTCTGCCTGGTTCAGTGTTTTTCCCAGTATTGACTAATTTATTTGGAGTACTCTCTGCTTTTACCTGTTAAATTTTAGATCTCAAATTGCACCACATGATACCAGTTAGCGTCCCATCTTCAGTGGTGTCAATTATGTTATCCTATAACTCATTCTCAAATGATCCAATACTGCATCTTTATCATACTTTATAGGCAATTCCTTATGTGAATGAGTCTATGTTTTCACACTAGATTATAACTACCATGAGCTCCTTTGTTGTTTACTGTTATTACTTCCTAACCACTGAAGCTGGCCTGGTCCCTGTGGCACCATGTGCTCCTGTTACATATTTGTGAGATGAGAGGCAAGCATGCTTCGTTTCACTTACTCCTACAACTGAGGAAAATGCCAGAAGCGGCAAATTCTCAGGCATCATATGAAGTGCTGAAGAGAGGATTCTCTCCCTGTAAGTTCATTTAAACAAGATAACTTCAAAGCCCCTGCTAATCTAAGTATTTGAGTAGAGAGGTCTCAGCCTAATCATTTATCCCATCTGGGTTTTGTTTCAGGACTTTGAAGTAAAAGATCTTATGTCTTTATTGCTTGTGACGAAGATGATTCAGAGTTTTCTGATAGCATAGATATAAGTAAAAAATTAAAGACAACCTACATATGTTTGTGTCCCTAATGGAATGATTTGCCATTTGTTTCTTTTCATTCCATTCAAATCAATGTTTTTAGCCTGCTTTCTTATTAGAGAAATTGATTCTTAGTCAGTTTTAAAGGAGAAATTCCTATGACTCATTCACTGTACTTGAACTTTAACATATTAACTGCACAAAAACTCATAATTCAAATATCATGGAATATAAAATTTTAAAGTAGTAACATTAAAAACTTCAGTTTCATCAGAAATACAAGCCAAATGAAGTTTGCTCTGCATAAATATATTTTCATAGGCTACAAAGAGTTGTTAATATAACATACAATTTTATAATTAATTATCTAATAGACAATGACTGCCAAGTGATATTGGAAGATTTTGAATTTTATAATAAAAACACTTAAATTGAATGTGTTCTACAGAGAACAAAATCATCTTTTGAGTTTTATGTAATTTAGAATATTTTCTAAAATATGCCTTACAGGTCACACATAGACATCAGTGTCCTATAAACCTACAGACAGCGTGGTCTTCAGATCCTAGAAAATTACACATGGAGTCTAATAACAACGACATATCCCAATTTTTATTTTTAAAAATTTTTCCTTTATTTTCTTGGAAACTTTAATTGATGGTTTTAATTAACTACATCAAATATTTTAATCTTTAGTGGATTTAACCTTTCCATATTATATTTAATATTTTGTCATGGATTATGTATGTAAACTATGGAAATTTTACTAGTGTATTTCATTGTAGCTTTTTCAATATTTCAATTTCAAAGTAATTTGCCTTAGAATACTCTTCCATTTTGCATGAGGTAGGATGTATAAGAGGATCCTTTAAATGAATGGTTAAAAAGTACAATTGTCCAAACAAAGGAGGCACTGATCACACACACACACACACACACACACACACACACACACACACACCTTATTGTAATAGTCAGATGGAGTAAGGTATCATTCTTCTGGGCTCCACCTTCTGCTAACAACCTACACAAAGAACATGGAAGAAGGAAACTTGTACTCTCTTTGCCTGCTTGCTCTCACTCTCACTGGCAAGTCCATTCCTTCCCTAGCATTAAAACCTAATTCTTTGGGATCCCAGTATATACTGAGGACCAAATGAGACATCCAGCCTTGTGGTCTGAACAACAAGTGGATTCTTGGACCCTCTGTTGGTAGAAAGCCATTAATAGAGTAGCTGGACCACAGTCTGTAAGCCATTATAATAAATCTAACATGCATACACACACACACACACACACACACACACACACACACACATATACACACACACACTCACAAAACCTTGACGAATATACCTATTAATCTTCACATGTAATTTATTTATACTGATATTTTTATATATTCCACAATATTCTTATAATTTACGATGCAAAGAAAAGAATGTAATATCATTTTAAACATATATAAAATATCTCCAGTGTAATGATTTCTGACAGAGATCATTCTAATAGTAAAGGCTTGACGAGTCAAAGATTAACTTCATTTATCTATAAAACAATCCAAGAAACAGATGGAAAAGAAAATTAGAAAACTGCCATTTTTCATAGTAACAAAATAAGAAAATAATGATATTTTAAAATGTCATTTTAGTCAATTATTCCCATTAAAGATTCCAAGTTACCTTTTTTATCTTAATAGAAAGATGTATAATATATTGCCTATCATTATTAGTACTGAAATTTATTTACGTTAAAGAAAAGTTTTGAGTGTTTCTGTGTGTGTGTGTGTGTGTGTGTGTGTGTGTGTGTGTGTGTGTGTGTGTGTGTTAAATCTGCCTTTTGCCTTCTATCAAGGATAACTGTAGTATATTTTATGGTATTTCTAACCATGTTCTCTAAGACAGCAGTCCATTCTAGGCAGTACCTCCACTACTCTCATGTCTCTACTCAATGCACTATTCCAATTATGCTTTCCAAATGGGCCCTGACACTGACACTGGCACTTTCCATGATCAGCAGGTGAGTTATTTTACTTCAAAATGCCACAGTCAATTGGAGGAGAGCCTCTTGCACATAGAGAATAAGTGACTCTTTTCCTGGTGAAATGTGTTGCTGCATATCTTAAGAGCTTAAGTATAACTCAACGGCTTCTCTCTTGGTTGAATAAGCCTTGAATTTTCAGAGTTAGCTGTCAGTTATGTTTTCTAGTTGAATCTATTTGGAAGTTTAATATGCAGGGCACAGTAGAGAATAACTTCCATTGGGATCAACTCTATTAGAAGGCAGAGGGAGAATGCGAGATTGAGCAGAGGAACAAGCCCGAATGAAAAACAGACCTAACACATCCTTGATTGACTCCACTTAGCAGAGCTAGGGCCCTGTTACACACTAAGGATATCCCATAGAGCCAGCACTTTGTAGCACACATTGGGCACCTGTGTCCTTGAAGAACATCATGTTGCTAAAAGAGACAGCTCAGATGATCAGAAATAACAGCTGACCACCAAATCCTACTTTAAACCAGAAATAAACAGTGAACTGCTGCCCATCATAGCCTCCGGATATCAGTTCTGATGAGTGATGCATTTGAGTCATATAGAACCATTGCCTAGAAAATATTGCACTTATCAGTGTACCAGAATTAGGACATGCCACAGCCTATGAAAAATTAGGAAAAAGTAAATAATGAAAAAAAAATATCCTCTCAGAATGCTCATTCCAAGTTAGATTTAAAAATTATCTGTAGTAATTGCAATCTCATTTAATAAAAATGGGAGAAAAATGAAGGGCTTTATTTTTTTTTTCCTCATAATGAACCCAGTAACAAATTTTAGCAAAATCAAAGCATTAGCTCACATTCCCTAATCATTGCTACTCGTAACTTTAGTCCAGGACAATTTTAACATACTTGTAAATCAGAATATATTCCCTTTTGTAGGATGAAGCCTGAAGCTGGTCCCCCTGTTGTTGAAGAACTGGGGCCCACAAGGGCACTGTCCTAGCTGCTTCTCATTCTGTTTTCCCTGATGTGGGTACCCAGAGCTCATATACTTCTGACCACAGAAATAGAATGGCACTTGTGTTTCTCTTCTCTCCAGTCTAGATTTCCTCCAAATAGTCCACTTATGTTTCTTCTGGATGCATCTCACCCTCCCCACCCCACGTAGTGAGTGCTATGATTATTGCCCACTCGAGGCACACTGGTGTCTTCCCCAACACTGTTTTAATGACAGACTCATCAGAACTTAAGGGTAGCTTTTATATAACACCACTAAACAGGTTACATAACTTGAAACTTTTGAGTGGAAACTTCTAGAGCTTTAAAAGTATATTAACTTTCAAGTGAAGGGTATAAACATTTTTATATTTGGCAAAGTTAACTGTTGGATTGCCTATTAAAAATTACTAATCGGAACATTTGAGAAATTTCATTTTCTCTAAAACATTTATGAGAATTCTCACTTTGAGAAGCTGAAACTCAAAGACACAATACTAGCCTGAAGCACTCTCTGGAAGAAGGGCTGAAATAAGATTTTCTTCACAACTCAAGAACATTCTAAGCTTAAGAACTAATAATAGTAAGGAACTAGTTGCCAATGCATGCTGCTTGAATCAATTAAATTGATAATGCAACCAGACTGGGGTTTAAAAGTATGCTCATATTAAGTAAGTGAGTACATTTTAGTTTCAGATAAGTAAAAATATATAGGTCTTTAATAGAGTTCTATAAACAGACTGTGTCTAACAGGAATTACAACAGACTAGGGTCCAGTAGGTATTCTTCTAAAATATGGCTTTAATTCTTGGACACTCATTTATGGTTAGATAGTTCCATATCTCCCTGAATCTGAGGGGCCATAAATTTCCTCTGAACAAGAGAATAGTTAGAAATTAGTTTGAGATTTTAAAATTCTCAGGATATACATGTGTGTATGTGTGTTTGTGTGGTGATATTTTGTTTGTATGTTAATAAATAAAGTTTGCCTGGAGATCAGAGGAAATAGCAAGCTATTAACACAAAAGTCAGGCAGTGATAGCACATGCCCTTAATCCAATCACTTGGCAGGCAGGGTCTCTGTGTATTCAAGGTCACACTAGGGAACAGAGTCAAGCACAGTAACACATGCCTTTAATCCCAGTACCAATCATAGAGACCTGGAGGTCTGTACAGACAGGCAGTAACAAGGAAGTGACGTAGCTGGGCTAAGAGCCAATGAGAAGGCAGAAAAGCAAGGCAATAAAGGCACAGGTTAGACAGGAAGTAGCTCACATTTTGGAAGCTACAGAGCTGGTGAGGTAAGGTGATTGGTGGCTCTCACTATTTCCCTGATCTCTAAGATTTTACCCCTATATTTGGCTCTGTGTTCTTTATTTAATAAGACTGCTTAGAAATTTGTCTGCATGTGTGAAATATAATTATATGCATATACATGCAATAATAATTACAGAAGTTATGAACTTGAGAGGGAATGGGAGGACATAAGAGGAGCTGGGGGCAGACAAGAAGGGGTAGAAATGATGTAACTGTAATGCATGTATGTGTGAAATTCTTTAAAAATGAAAGCAGCTGGGCATGGAATGACCGTAATCAAAGTTTAGGGTAGGCAGAAACAACAGGATTCCAGGATCTAGTCTCATCAGTTCAGCGTAATCACTGATGTCCAAATTCACCGAGAGACTCTGTCTCAATAACGTAATTTGGAGAGCAATAGAAGACACCTGAAATCAACCTCTGGTTTCCACATATATATCCATGAGGACCCACCTGCATATGTCCACACACAAACACACACCAATAATAATGATGATGATGATGATAATGATGATAAATGTCCCAGTTAACTTTAGTTGTCAACCTGACACATCTTAGAGTTATTTGAGAGTCTCCAGACTGACCTATGTTCATGTTTTTGATAAATGTGTTTATTAATGATTGATTTGGGCAGCACCATCCCTGGGCTGGTAGTCCTGGACTATAAACCAAAGCTAACTAAGCATGAGCCAGAGAAGGTGCTGATTAACAGTGTTCCTCCATATTCTTTGCTTCAGTTCCTGCTTGAGGTCCAGCCCTAGATTCTCTCAATGAGGAAGTATAACCTGTATGATGAAATAAAGTCTTTCTTCCACAAATTGCTTCTGGTCATGCATGGTATTTATCACCACAGCATAAGTTATATTAGGACAAATAATAATCATGGTTATAATGTTAGATATGTTATGAATTACCCAAGGTCTGGGGAAACTGCTTCATCTTGCCAGGGTATCTAAGGGGAAAAAAATCTACGTACACTATGCTCTTATGTCTGTTAACTTTATTCCTCTAAGACAAAATTCTATCAATACATCTACAGCTCCATCAGGCATTCAGGGTTGGAATAAATCTAGATACACCAAGTTCTTTGTTGTCTACTTTATTTCTCTGGGATGAAATCCTGTCTACATAGCTTCAGTTCTGTCCTGATACTCAGTTTCTCTTTGTTCCCTCATTTACTGTTCCCTCAAAGTTCTGCTAACAACTAAGCCTTTGTGCTTCCAGTCTCATCTTCATCCTCTGTTTCTTCTCCCTCCATCTCTACTTGCTCTCTACTCCTGGCTCAAGAGTTCTGCCTGCCTTTCTTTCCCTGGCCACAAGGTTTGCTGCAACCTCAGGAATGTTGCTCTACTTTCCACCTTGATATGTAAAAACCTCTTTTGTTCTCAGTCAATTGCTCTGGAGAGCCACTGGGCAGAAACAAAGCTATATGTCTCAGGCCAGCTTCTTTGCCTACTTGACCTTATCCAAGTACTGGCTCCTGCAGGGAAGTTAGTTACCTAAAAGTTCAGCAGGTCTGAGCTGAACTGTTTGCCAATTGGTCTGAGAATATTTGGGTATGCAAGAATTTCATAGCAGAAGACAGCTGATTATTAAAAGCTGGATAACACCAAATATTCAAAATAAATGGCTTGCCTTTTGGCAGCCCCTTGGCAGGTCAAAGTAAAGCTTTAACACAGAGCTGAATCTCTATAATATATTCTTGTGGCCTCCCGCATTATGTTACGTTGTATTGCTCCTGTTAGCAAAGACAATCAGTAAAGCTATTTTCAGAATATGATATTAAACAGTGTTTTTTTCTCCTTCTAAATAATAATAGTTTTCCTATGTAGAAAAATACCTCCAAACATAGCATCCAAATCTAGGTGAATTGGACCTTTCAGTAAATTTTGACTGGAAGTTTCATGTCTTTACATACTAATGCATGATGTGCTACAACTGTTAGCCAGTTTAGCCTCTGATAACATATTTCTTCAAGAATTAGGCATACCATTGTGCATGCAGCTCACGTTATCACATTTAGTTTAAGCCACCTATTAAACACTGGAATTTACATGCCCTACTGACTGTGGAACAGCCTTTTAAAAAGAGTTGCTTTAGGTCTTTGTACTGGTAGAAGTTCCAAGGAAGTCACAAGTCAGCTCCTCTGTGGTTGGGAGCTTAGGTCATACTATATGAAGTCCACCTGGCATAAGAGGGTTCATTGCAACAAAACTGGAATCGTTGTTCTGCATTTTCCCACTGTTGTTAAGGTTGGGATCCAAAATTAGCAATTGTTAAACATAAATAAACCTGTGTGTCTGCACTCAAATATCTCTTTTAACAATGCTATCACACTGTGATCAGAGTCACTCAGTGCTTATTTGTTTGTTTTAACTTTTTCTGGGCTAGAGATTGAGCCTAGGGCCTGGTGCATGCTAAGAAAGTGTGTCTTTGCTGAGCTACATCCTGAACCCACTTAGATGTGTTCCTTTTTCAGTAGTTGACAACTTTTACTCTATTCTGTTGTAATAAAATTTCCTTTGTCAAATCTTATTACTGAGGGAAGGACATTGACCAGAAGGCCAGTTTTTACTAGTCTGTTTTATTTTCCTTCTTAAATCTTTAGGTTAGTAAAACTTTTAAGGAGAATCTTTGCGTGAAAATTGCAAGTAGCAGCAAAGCAAAAGTGTTCTATGATCCCATGAAGAGAGAATATAAAACAAGTCTGAAGGGACCCATTAGAAAATCTGAGGCAGAAAGCAAGCATGCATTCCTCTCTCAGGTCATTGATATTCTGCAGCTCAGGGCCTGTTCATGCTATACAGGAGTCCTTCATAGATTACAGGCTGTTGAGAGTGAATTCCTCAAAGACAGGGCCATGAACAGAGTTCATTATAGCCTCTAAGATTATATGTGGCAAGTCACAACAGCTTGAAGAACTGACTCAATATGGAAAAAGAGAGAGGGTATTCGAGAATTTGTCACAGGGTACCTGATTCAATATGCTATTAGCTTAAATGAAAGACACTGAAATAACACAAAACATGGATACATTGGTAGCTTGTATCAAAAGGGTTTTTACCATCATGGTGATGTCCATCTGTTGTTCTTTCCTATGAAAAGCTTGAGGTATTTAATAAGAGCTGGAACCCAATTCTTTATTCTAACACTGTATAGAAATGACTGATTTTTTGTAAGTGTTAAGGATTTAAAGGTAAGCTGTTATGAGATCTATGATGGAATGAGAGTTTTGATTGACAACTCCCAGCAAGTAAAATTTGGAAGTGCATCTTACTGCACTGTGTGAGCAAATCTAAAAGAAAATTGGGATTTTAAAAGATCATTGAAAAGTTTTTTAAATACATCCTATAACTTTATTTATAATATTTCAAAATGCAAGGTCTTTTCCTGAATTGAAAATGAATGTAATATTCTCTCAATACATTTTGATAGTACATAGAAATATGCACAAATATACTGAAATACATATCTATATATTGTCATCAGCATAAAATTATCTAATGCACAGGGCCTGTTAATTAATTTCAAAGTGTTAGTGTGCAGATCATGTACATGGTAAAAAACATTTTAGAAGAAAAGCACCCTGGCTACAGGTTTTACTAATTCAGTGATGAACAAAAATGAGAATTTACAATCTAGTAATGGGGAAAATCTTTAGATGAAACTTTAAAATATTAACCTATAAATAGGACACCATTTAAATTATGTTTCACCAAGAATGCTACCTACTAGAGGAGGTATAGAGTATAAAGAAGATCCAGTTTGGCAAGGATATGCAGTGAGTCCCAGTTCAAACGTTGATATTTGACCTGTGACGGCTTACGGAAGAATGCTTCCAAGAGTTAAAAGCACCTCCATGAAATGATTTAGCAGTGGTAGCCAGTCCAAGACACCAAGGCCGTCAGAGTGGATGAGTGTGAGCTAAAGAAGCAGAAGGAAGCCTGAGCAGATATGTGTCAAAACTGCTTAGTCATATAAGAATTGCGGCTGTGTGTTGAAACTGCTTAGTCATCAAAAACTCCCAGGCAAGGTTATTTCTTAGTAAGGAGGAGGAAACATTCTGAAAGAATCTGGCATCTAGGATAAAAGAGGAGCTGGGTAAATCAACTCTTACTTCAGTTTGAGACAGTACACCTTGCTATCTAATATGTGTGAGAACCTGAGTTCAGAGGTCAGTCCCCATACCAGCGCCAAACACACACACACACACACACACACACACACACACACACACACACACACACCACTACTCTGTCATGTAATTCATGTTATTTAAAAAGGCAAATAATATGAAAACAGTGTTGGGGAGCTATTTCAAAATACACCTTGTATATCTGATGAACTGCCAGGAGGCCAGTGTGCATGGGACAGGGAGGGAATGGGGAATGCCAGCACTGATGGACATGTGGTAATTTGCTTAAAAAACTCCAGTCCCTGAATTAGCTCTGAACTATAGGTTTATACTAGTACTGGATCCATGGGCTACCTTCATATTCAGTTAACAATTTTCTACCTTTCTGCACATGTATGTTTTCAGGCTTTTTGAGCCCTGAATTAGAGAGATAGGTAGAAGGCTTATCGTTAAGAAAGTCAAGGAAGAGTGATAACTGATAAGGAAAGGCAAATATGGGACTGGAGACAAGAATTTTGCTCATAGAGCCTTTCCCATGGTTGGCATGAAGCAGTCAGCCAATAAACAGCAGAAAAGAGCTCTGCCTCTTTCTGTCTGCATATCCTGTTAATTTTGTTTATGTTCGACTTTTTGAGGGGGCATGGCTTTTTTGCTTTCTTTTCTTGTTTTTCTTTTGTTTTATTTCTCTCATCCCATTATTTTTTTTCTTATGCAACTTTCCTTTTTTTTAGATAAGGTCTCACATAGCCCAGAATGGGCTCAAAGTCACTATACAGATGAAGATGACCTTGGATTTCCTATCTCTCTGGTCCACCTCCACTCCTGACTGCTGCAATTTGTATAAGAAGCTTGCAACATCATGCCAACTTCATCAGGTGCTGGGGATCAAACTCAGTGTTCCCTGCACTCTAGGTAAACATTCTGCCAATGAAAATACACACCCAGCCTGCATTACCTGTTCTTTACAACTTCTTACTTTGAATGATGCATTTCCTCTTGGAACTCAAATTGATAAAGGTATGGAAACATTAAAATTCTGAGACGACAAAAAGACCACCAACTTACACTCTCAATCCCAGAAAGGAGACTAATAGGAGCTAAAAATCTTTTCTAAAAAATTATATATATTAATAATGGCACTTTGTCAAATGTCAAGGATGTAAGCCCCCTCAAAAGAGAAATGATTTTTAATAGTTGAAACTTTAAGTATGAAGCGTGGGAATTGGCTATCCCCTCTTAAGCCTACAATTCTTGAGAAGCATGCTATGAGGAGATGTCCTCAGGAAGCAGCTGTAGCTAGAGTTTTCCTGCCTTGCCCACAGTCAGTTCAATTTGTCCACAGTCAGGACAAATCTTTGTCACCCGCCAGTCCCACAGCTGCTCAGACCCAACCAAGTAAACACAGAGACATATTGCTTACAAACTGTATGGCCATGGCAGGCTTCTTGCTAACTGTTCTTATAGCTTAAATTAATCCATTTCCATAGATCTATACCTTGCCACGTGGCTCGTGGCTTACGGGCATCTTCACATGCTGCTTGTCATGGCGCTGGCTGGCAGTGTCTCCTCCCACCTTCCTGTTCTCTCAGTTCTCCTCTCTGTTAGTCCCGCCTATACTTCCTACCTGGCCACTGGCCAATCAGTGTTTTATTTATTGACCAATCAGAGCATTTGACATACAGACCATCCCACAGCAGGCAGCCAAACTTGACTTACTGTTGAAAATGTCTAGAAAAACAACAGAAAAGTGACACACCAAAAGACATATGTCCTAGATTCCAGGCAAAGAATTGAAAGTGAAATAATATGTCCCTGCCATTCAAATCCAAGTTCCCTAAAGACTAAGAAGTTCAAAAGTCAAGGAAAAAGAAATGAATGCAAAAGATTATCTGATGGCTGGGCAGGAGCCCTGGAATTATAAATACAACTGCACTTTTTTTCCTTCTTTTATTTTTGGGTTTTTTGAGACAGGGTTTCTCTATGTAGCTTTGTGCCTTTCTTGGAACTCACTTGGTAGCCCAGGCTGGCCTCAAACTCACAGAGATCCACCTGGCTCTCAACTGCCCTTTTTTTTTAAGGTTACTTTAAATATAGAGAAAACTGGAGAGGTCTCTTTAAGCAGTACACACTATTTTAAGGTTTAAATAACAGTTCCTATTTAGGTGTAGCCCTAAAAATGCACCTATTTTTCAGAAAATCTTGGAAAAATAAAATTTCTGCTGTATTCTTTGTCAAATGGTACTTCTCATTCTTGTTGTTGTTTGTTTGTTTGTTTTTACATCCTGACCAAACTTTTCCCTTCCTCCTCACCTCACAATCCCTCCCTCTCCCTGCTGCACCACACCTCCCTTTTAGCCAGCCCCTTCCTCTCCTCCTCCACTGTAAATCTTCAATCATAGGGGCTGGAGAGATGGCTCAGAGGTTAAGAGCATTGACTATACTTACGGAGGTCTTGAGTTCAATTCCCAGCAACCACATGGTGGCTTAAAACCATCTATATTGAGATCTGGCGCCCTCTTCTGGCATGCAGGCAGAACACTGTATACATAATAAATAAATCTTAAAAAAAAAAAATCCAGCCATGGTGTATCCAGTTGCAGTGAGAATAAGCACTTCCTCTTCTATTAAGGCTGGATAAGGCAATTTGGTAGAAGGAATAGGGTCCCCCAAACAGGAGAGTCAGCCTGTGTTCCCACTGTTAGGAGTCCCACAAGAAGACCAAATTACACAACTGTAACACATATGCAAAGGGCCTAATCAGTCCTAGCAGGATTCCCCAAGCTCTCCCTCATGTTTGGCTGGGGAAATCTGCTTCTGTTTGCAGCAGTTGCTGGATGAAGCCTCTCTGATGGCAGTCAGGCTAGGCACCAATCTATGGGTATAGCAGAATATCTTTAGGAATCATTTCATT
The DNA here is from genome assembly GCF_049852395.1 of Peromyscus maniculatus bairdii. Classification (NCBI taxonomy): domain Eukaryota; kingdom Metazoa; phylum Chordata; class Mammalia; order Rodentia; family Cricetidae; genus Peromyscus; species Peromyscus maniculatus. Next base: position 9,918,928 of record NC_134870.1, read on the forward strand.
GACTTTTTCCCCCAGTCATATTTGGTTATTTCCTACATCTCTGGGCTATCCTGCCTCTGGTTACTAGCCCTCAGGGGTGAGTTCCCTCTCATAGTATGCGTCTCAAGCTGGACCAGTCATTGGTTGGTCATTCCCACAATTTCTGCACCACCTTCTCCCCAGCACATCTTGAAGGCAGGACACATTGTAAGTCAAAGGTTTAATGGCTGGGATGGTGTCCCAGTCCCTCCACTGGAAATCTTGCCTGGTTATAGAAGATGGCTGGTTCAGTCTCCGTATCTCCCATTGCTAGGAGTCTTAGCTAGGGTCACCCTCATAGGTTTCTGGGAGTTTTCATTGCACTAAGTTTCTAGCTCATTACAGAGATGCCCTTGATTCCAGTTGCCTTTTCCAGTACTCTCCCTCCATCCTCTTCCTACCTGTTTCCTCCTGTTCCCTCTCTACCTCTTCATCCAGACCCCTCCCTCATCCAACGGCAATGTCTATTCTACTTTCTCTTCACAGTGAGATTCATGTCTCCTCACTTGAGTCCTCCTTGTTAATTAGCTTCTCTGGGTCTGTAGTTTGTAACATGTGTACTTTATAGCTAATATCCATTTATGAGGTACATACCATGTTTGTCTTTCTGAGTCTTGGTTCCCTCACTCAGGATCTTTTCTAGTTTCATCCATTTGCCAACAAATTTCATGATGTCATTGTTTTTACCAGTCTGAGTAATAATCCACTGTATAAATGTACCACAATTTTTTTAAATCTATTCCTTGGTTGAGGGATATCTAGGTTGTTCCCAGTTTCTAGCTATAAACACAGTTGAGCAAGTATCCTTTTGGTATGGTGGAACATCCATTGGGTATATGCCAAGGAGTGGTATAGCTGGGTCTTGAGGTAAATTGATTCCCAATTTTCTGAGAAACTGCAATATTTAAAGTATAGGAAAGAGATTTCCAGCTTCCTTTAAAGGAAAGTGAATTTCCCTCTTCTCCCAGGGGTAGCAACATCCCACTAACCTAATTTCCATCTCCAGAACAAATAGACTTGTGCAACTAAGGTGTAAACAATATGTGTAAACAGATTCATTGACATTTATATTTTTATCCTTTAAATAATATTGTATACTTTTTAACATATATAGACATAGGTATAGAGTATAGATATATGTAATTAGATATATTTACATATATGGAAACTTGATGTGATGATAAATAAGTGTGTCAATATTCATTTTGCATGTTTGTATACAGATATCAATTTATATTATATTTATTTATATTATATCAATTTTATATTATAAAAAAGAGTTCCCATGCTCTTTTTTAATTTAATAGGTACATTGTATACATTCTACTGGTCACAGAAAGCATGCTGTCTACAAGACTTTTTGCAGTATATAATACTATATTTATGAATGTTAACTGGTAATTAACTGATAATAGTTAAATGGTAATTCCTGGTTTTAGGCTAATAGGAACAAAGATACATGTTTTAGAATACCTAGTTATATAGATACTGCTAAAGGTGCTTCCCTAAAAACAAATGAAGCAACTTGTACCCTGTTAGTGGTATCTGTTTCTATTTTGCTTTTATTACTGTTCTATTTTCTGTTGCTCATACATATGTATTGTCATTATTATTATTTGAAAGAGATGGTTTGCTTGCTATGGTCATTATATTATATAAAAATATCTGCATAGGCTTTTGTGGAAACCTGAAATTTTCCTAGATAAGAACAGAAGCTTCATGTTGTAGAAAAATATGAGCTAGCTAATAATGTAAGGTCCTGAAGATTCAATATTTGATGGTCCTTCAGAAATGCAAGACCAGTGAAGGATCTGACATAAGAACTTCCACTTTAATGAGACGACCAGATGTGTATAGAGATAGAATAGTTGGTTTCTTGGATTCCAGTATTGGATTTACTTCTAGTTCTTGCTGGATTCTCTTTGTGAAGCCATAAAGTTCATGGTTTATTGAGAATAAAAGAAATGTCGACAAAGAGAAATCAAGTACAGGACATCAAGTACTTCTTGGAGGAGATGAGAAAGAACATTGGCTAGTGAACACAGTTCAATTGAAATAACAGTGAGAACACTGATCAAACAGGTGACCACAGACGTGGCCTGTCACCACTTGGCTAGGGTGCAGATGACTCTTTCCAGTAGACATCTGTGTACGGACAAAAGAGACTCTAGGCAGCAGGATTTACTCAATGCCAGATGCTCACAAGGCAGGAAGAATAAAAAGACATGAGGTTAAGGTCATTTACAATTCTTCACAGAGAAAACCTAAAGTCAGGCACAAGGATACAGCAGGTAGACAGAAAAAAAGTTGTATTCTAAAATTTTAGAGAGTTTTAACAAACCTTCCACTTAGTGTTACGTATCATAACTTATAGCATAGAATGATTTGTGCTGTAAGAAAAAATAAGTTAATTTTTAAATTTACAAATTAAAAAGAATCTACTGATATAACAAGATGTTTTGAAATAAGAATACATTATGGAAATAGCTATATTCAGGAAATTAATATATAAATCACTTCACATCTATTTTATAGAACAGTGAAATCTATGTTTTATTAGCTCTAAAAATTCAACTTCTGACAGCAATATTGTATCCTTTGGCTAAAATCTTCTAAACTTCTTCCATTGTCTTTCCTTTTCTACTCCTCTCTACTGTGAGTCTGAGTTCTATGCCTCTGGGTTTCGTATACAAGTGTGCTCATGGTGTATGTCTTTCTTTGCCATACATATTTCACTTGGCATAATGCTGTCCAAGTACATCAGTCATTATGCAGTAACAATGAATTCTGACACTTGATTAAGAAACCTCATAGCTTATAATAAAAATCTTTCTTTCCACACAGCCCTTAAATATTCTACCAAATTTGTTTCTCTGTTTCTCCTTGTAGTCTTTTGTTGTGAAATATTATTTTAAGATGTGTTACATTTGTTTATGCTGTGTAATGTTTGTTTAATGATACAAAGATGTGTTGCATTATTTTATATTACATTTGTTTAACTCTGTAAAGCTGTGTTACTTTGCCTGTATAAAGCACCTGATTGGTCTAATAAAGAACTAAATTGACAATAGCAAGGATAGGCAGGGCTGGCAGGCAGAGAGAATAAATAGGAGGAGAGATCTAGGAGGACAAGGTCAAGGAAGGAACAAGAAAAGAAGGGAACAGCCACCTAGTTACATAGCCAGACATAGAAGAAGGAAAGAAAAGATATACAGAAATAGAGAAAGGTAAAAGCCCAGAGGCAAGAGATAGAATAATTTAAGAAAATCTGGCAAGAAACAAGTCAAGCTAAGTTCAGGCATTTATAAGTAATAATAAGTTTCCATGTGTATTTATTTGGGAGCTGAGTGGTACCCCCCACCCCCACACCCACCCACAGAACCAAAGAGTTAAAAAAAAAACAGTCCTTCAAGACTGCTGATCACTCTCAGGAAACATAAGAATGAATTTTCAGGAAACCCTTATTTTTAACTTACAATATTAACTAACAAATAATGAACTCTATTGATCATGATTTCTTTTCCTCAACAAGATGCAATATGAAGAGATTCTTTGCATCAATGTAGCAAGATGCTATTTATACATTTAGACATACAGCAGATGGAGGGAGAATGGGTGAAGTCAACAGGAAGTCCCCTATAGACTAATATTTTCAAAAGCCATTGATAATATCTGGGTCTGAACAAGAGTTAAATCTCACTAACTCTGCTGTAGAATCTTCAAAGAGCTCAACAATGCTGTTGGTCTTTCAACAGTGTCTCCATTACACTGAATGGATGTGGTGTTTGATGCTTTGGATTGTGAGGTACCTATGAATGACATGGTCAACAGTCAATCTGAGGCTTCTCCATTTTTAACAGGGGAAATGTTTCCTTTGCAGCTTTCTTCCTTCCTGGGTGTTGTCTTAGGCTGAAAGAAAGTCTTACAAATCCTTGATCCTACCAGTAATGAGGAATTAGGCCCTCTCTCTCTCTCCCCCCTCTCCCTCTCTTAATTGATGTTAGTTGGACTAAAGGAAATAGTCTCTTGTCTTCAGATTCCTAGACCTACATCAGATGCCAGGATGTCTGTAAAAATACAAACAACTATCTGTGAAGGATTTCTGTACTGCACAAAACCCAGCCTCTTACACAGGTTTAGCTTACTTTTATGTGTTGTTTATTATTAATTATTATTATTGTGTGTGTGTACAGGTGCCCACATGCTATAGCAAACGTGAATGTCTGAGGACAAGTTTCAGGAATTAGTTCTCACCTTCAACCTTACTAGAGCAGTGCCTCTTCCTTGTTTCTGATGGTGTACAGTGTATTCCTGCCCATCTGGCCAATGAGCCTCGCTGATTTATGAGCTCTGGAGAATTCTTCTGTTTCCAGCTTCCATCTCACTGCAGGAGTGCTGGGATTTTAGATGCACGCCAGCTACCACATCTGGCTTTTATATAGTGTTTCTAAACATCAATCTTAGATCACTAGGTTTGCAAGGAAAATGCTTTGCCTGTTGAGCCGTCTCATTAGCTCCAGCATATTCAATCCATCTATTTGAGCATATACGGTTGTGCCTTAAAGAATAATTCTTTATCTTAAAGAATACATTTTCTAACATACTTCTTTAAATTTTTCTTTCCTCTTACTTATTAATACTGAAAGTCACTCTTTTAGAGATTTATAAGGACTTCATCTATAAAATTTCTAATTAGCAAACAGTTACAGAAAAACTTAGGACCACATGTATAAGAAATCACCAGTAAAAGTGAACTAAGAATATATGTATTTATTTGTTAATTAGTCAGGACATCCTTTGAAGATTTCATCTTACATTGGCACTAGGTTTTCCTCTTTATGTCCTCATGTTCAAGAACCAGCTTTTAAAGCTATCATCCATTAGTTTGGTATCTTCCTTCCAGTGAAAAAGAGCCACTAACAATACATCTTATCCTTCTTTAAGTCTTTGGAAAGTGTTTGATGTCAAAACAGTATGCATATCCTTGTCTTTAATGTTGCCTAATACATTGTATATAATGTGATTACAGAACTATGCTTGGCACTTTTCAATGATCCTTCTGCCCATGGTTACTGGCTTCAAATATCTGTGACTTATTACCATATTTTTCAGGCCACTAGTGAATGCTAACAAAAGTAACAACCATTCCCAACAATCTCTTATTTTAAAGTCATTGCAACATAATCACCTCATACCAATTGTGATATCCTTGGCAGAAACAGGAAGAATTGATGCACTGGCATTGAGATCATCCTTCCTTATTCAAGCACAGTATAAGGCTGTCACTGGAAACAGAGACTCATTGCATTGATAAGAGAAGGAGAAGGAGGTTTTCAAAACAGAGTATATGGAAGGCATTTAAGAGACTGCCTTGGACACTGATGGTGGGAGATACATATGGTACTAGAGGTCCATTCTCGTTTGACAATGTCAGGACTGTAGACTCAATGCAGGACCAAGGTCAGAATGGCATGGATGAGCACCAATATATGGATTCACACGTACAGAGAAAGCCAAAAACTTATATTTGACTGAAAAAAAAATCACTTGCTTCAGTATAACTACCATTTTTGAAGCCTGATCTTAGGTATTTTCACACACACAAAAGAATATGGAATCAATCAAGGGCCAGAGATGGTAGGTGTGTAAAATCTAACTTAAGTCACCTTCCTCAAAGAGTAAGTTGATGCTATAGACTTGAATCCTTGAACTTTTTGGTGTACTCCCCATTCATTTGTTTGAACTGGAGGCTGCAGAGTCCAAATAGAAACAAAAGAATGGGAACCCAGAGGTATTTGGAAAGGCACTGATAGCCCTATCTTGACTAGACCTAGATTCTGAAGATTCAGAGTGTTGAGTTTCTGTACTATCTCTTGGGACTACTGTGTAAAACACCATAGACTAATGAGTCTAAAGTAGCAGGTATTTCTTGAACTTTAATGTTATAAACTAGAAGTATGAGACCTGAATTTTACTAGGCCCACATTCTTTTTGCAAGAACTGAGAAAGTGCTTTTTTCTTTGCCTTCTAACATCTGGTGATTTAAAGCCACTGCTGTCGTCATGTGACTTAGAGAAACCCCCCGCACTTCTGCTATGGTGTCATTCAACACTCTTCAGTTCCCTTTTCTTTTTAGAAAAGTCAGTCATACTAGATTTTGAGCTTTATAACCTAATTTACCTAATTACATATGCAAAGACACTTTGTGTAGAAGGTACCACATTTTAGGATTCTAGGCAGACATACACTTGTGAGAACTAGGCCTGAGATAGTCAGTTGAGTATGGTTCTAGCCTCACTACTGCAGCCAATCACCATACATGGCCATTATTGTTGGCAGATGAGTGAGAAAAGTTCATTTCCACTAAGAAATCTGACAATATTTATTTCATCCCTTTGAGATCATATTCACTTTGAAACTTGGGTGTCTGTTATACCACAATTCTCTCTACAAAACTTCCAGTCAAATCCCATTTTAAGCCTGTAGTCCCAACAAATAGCAAATGTGATCATAACAAAAAAGTAAGTCTATATAAAATGACAACCAAGTAAACACAAAAGTTATGGACTAAATAAGCTATTGCTAAAGAAATCTGTATAGAAACTATATTCATGACCCTGTGAATAGACTAAAAACTCATTGGGTTCTATGCATTTCATAATTAATTTACTCGTAGAATTTTATAAATCTGCTTTAACAGTTATGTAAAACTTTTCAGCTATGATGAGGTTGATTGAAGGTTATATTCCCTCTAGAACAAATCCACTTTGATATATAGTCCAAAGATTAAAAAGTGTAATTTAAAATTTTGTTTTAAAACATATATGTTCATGGATTTTAAAAATTATTTCTTTGAATTCTGACATGGATTTATATCAAATAAGTCCAAAATCAAATTGTAGTTAAGCTTCTCCAACATGAAGCATACATATATGTGTTTATGTACATTCGGCACATTTTACAGTAGAAAGTGAAGGCATTTGCCCCTTGAGATTATTAAAGTTATTTTAAGTCTTCACATGACTTAGACTGAATCCAACTGATAACTAATTCAGGATCCTTCAAACAGCAGAGAGCATTGCTATTGTAAAGCTGCAAGATTGCTACAGATCATCTAGTGAATAAAGAGATGCAGGCTAATGAAACTTAAGTCAAAGTAAACTGTTAGTAGCAGTACTTAGTACAGAAAAGATAAAAAGAGGCCTTCAGTCAGGAAAGGAAAGCACAAAAGAAGATTCAGTGTGGAAAACATGATGTGGTTGGCAGGTAGCCCTTGGGAATAAAATAAATATCATAACTTATTTCAATTTCACATTCTCAACATAAGTAAATGGTATATACTGAACTAACCAATAGTTGTTTTCCAGTGTTGATCTTGATAGTGGATGTTATATCTATAAAGGGTTAACAGCCATTGCTGCATCTTTTCATCCCTAGGAACATTGCAGAATTCAAGAGAGAATTACCATTTGGACTGTTTAAAAACATTTTCTGCCACGGAGGAGAGGGATTGAGATCAGTAGAGAAAAAGAATGAATATTTCAGGAAAAAAGAATGAAATGAATTTAAAATTGTTATACTATAGTACTTTTACTTACTACCATAGAGAAATATTAAAACAATAACAATTTAATATTAGATCAAGTGTTATGTTAGTTTGTACTATAACCTGTCAGCAAAGGCCTTTTGGCTGTAGTTAGCATCATAGAAGATGAATAAAGTTTTCATATTAGGTTTATATTTAAAATTTCATCATTATAACTCTCATCAGTTACAATAGTCTTACTTTACCAATTATAATTTGACTTACAGTAGTTTTATTTACAAGTATGTTCTTTGTTTCTTCTTTTTCTCATGTGGTCTTCATTTACCATGGTCTCATATTCCTTGTTCTCCCTCTCTTTATTTACAAGTATGATACAATAACTGCATATTGTGAACTTACATACCAGCTGTATGCATTACTCATCCCACCCTGGCCACATTGACATCAGCTTCCACATATCCTGTATGTATTTACTCTCTATGATCCTCACAGCAAGGACAATAAAGGAGGAAAAGCAGAGAATGAATAGAGGTGATTCCGCCAAAGACAGTACCAATGTATTTACAGACATTCACGGAAAACGTGCCCACACACTAAGTGGAACTAAATTTACTTTCTTGGCCACATGCTATATTTTTGCACTTTAAAAATTATTTTCTTTATTGTTTGAGAGTATAATCAAATTCCATCATTTCTCCCTTCCTCTCTCAAAACCATTCCATATACCCTTTCTTACACTCCGTCACAAATACAACACATAAATACAAATTATTCCGTCTCTATAATACTATTGATATGTATGTTTTCAGGGCTGACCACTTGGCATTGGATAATCAATTGGTGAACTGTTTCTTGGGGATGACTTTTTCTCTCTCTCTCCGCATTCCTTAGTTGTTAACAGGTTTTAACTGTGTGTGTGTGTGTGGTGTGTGTGGTATGTTTGCATGTATGTGTGTGCATGTGTGTGTGTAGTGTGTTTGCATGTATGTGTGTGTGATGTGTGTCTGCATATCTATGAGTGTGTGCATGTGTATATATGTGTGTGGGATGTATATGTGTATATATATACATATATATATGGAGGGTTGTGTGTATGTGTGCATGTGAGTGTATGTATATTGGTGTGTATGTGTATTTAGTGTATGTGTATCTATGTTTGTATATATGTGTTATGTTTTCATGAATGTGTGTGTATGTGTATGTGAGTGTGATGTGTTTGAGTCTTTAATGTGTGTATGTGTGCATATGAATACTGGTACCCACAAAGTTTATTGGTGCAGGATCTCCATGGAGCTGGAGTTATAAGCATGATTGAACCACACACAAAAAAAATGAGTACTGGGAAATAATTCAGTTCCTCTGCAAGAGATAGAATTGAGAGTAACTCCTGAGGAATCTTTCCAGTGCCTTATACTTTGAAATTTAATCTATACTTTTGCAGTAAGAAGGGATTTGACAGAAACTTGCCTTGATCCTAAATTCTTATTATTCTATTTTGAGACAAATACATTCACCTTTGTCCACAATAACATCAAAACTTGGTCGAGTTTAACCTTTTTTCTTAAAATACAGATGCAGTTCAGTCAAGTACAAAATACACCGTCCCTTTGTGTCATGTGTAGAGATTTGGCAGTTCTCAATACACAAAAATTCTTTCCTACAAGGCACATGTTAGCAAAATTTGTAAGCATGTGTATTCCTCATATTTCAAAGCAGGTCTTGTTTGAAGCTCCAAACATTAATGAGTGTGGCAGTCCCACAACACAGGTGAAGTTCCTGGGCATGGAGACAATATTCCAATTTAAAAATTTATGACATCCTTCTAGAAGAGTTCATAGGCCTCTCTGGGATACTGAACACATTTAAAAGGCTTGAGGTTAAAATAGGTTTTTCACAGAGGTCTAAAATTACACTTTTGCCAATTTGTGCCTATCTTAAGTCAAACAACATTTCTATCTCGTGTACTCCTCAGAAGAGAAGTTCTTCTCAGTATGTATAAATATTAATAGAGCATCTTAAACTATGCAGAGAGAAGCTATGTCAGTTTCCAATCATAGACACCTTTGTTCTCGTTCATTGTTAGGGACTATTTAACTTTACACTATATACCATAGCCGGATCTCCTAAGCATCCTAACTCTTTTTGAGGGCTAGGTTAAGGGGTCTCTTTCAGAAAAGTTAATAGATTTTGAAATCTAAATGAAAATTGATTTGCAGATATGATGTGGTGGCACTTATGTAACTACTTATGCATGAATTTAGGTCATATCAAAGACCCTATAGTCAAACATGAACAAAAACTGAATTAATTCATGATTTAATTTATTTATTGGTTGGTTAGTATACACTAGACATAGTCCGCTGTGCTTTGATAGAGTGCCACATTCGTCTCTTTTGCTCCTGAAAAGTGTCAGTGTTATCCTTAGTAAGCAAGTTGAAAAAGTGACTGCTCTGACCCTCTTAAACTAATAAGTTACACAACAATAAATGAACATAAAGACTCCATATCTTAGACACTTATGATGACAAATGCTAACTTTGACACTAAAATTACTACAGTTTTTATAATTTTTATAGCAGTTCCATGAACTAAAATTGTAGGTGAGAAGAGTTTTGTATCTGTCCTTCAGTGGACTAAGCTAGTAATATTGATGTGTGTATCAAGTTTTTTATGTATTTCTTTATTTGTTTGTTTGATTAGTTATGTTTTTGTTGCAAATAGATTCCTCTCTCATACAGTATGTCCCGACAACAATTCCCCCTCTTTCCACCCTGCCCAGCTCCCCCCAACTTCCCTTCTCCCCCAAATCCACTCCCACTCAGGTTCCTTTTCAGAAAAGAGCAAGCTTCCAAGAGAAGACAACCAAACAGGACAAAACAAGACAAGGCAGGAGCCTTCATACCAAGTCTACACAAGGCAACATGGAGGAAGAGTCCCAAGAGCAGGCAGAAGATCAGAGACACACATACTCCCATGTTAGGAATCCCACAAAACACCAAGCTAACAGCCATAACTTATGCAGGGAGGGAGAACATCAGAGGAACATGGTCCATTGAATCAACTAAGGAGGGACTCATATGGGTTCACAGAGACTGAAGGGACAAGCATGGGCCTGCATGGGTTCCCTCTCCCAACATGGTCTACAAAGTAAACCCAACATTGGTTGGCCACTTACACAAGTTCTGAGCCACCATTGCCCCAGCACATCTTACAGGCAGGACAAATGTAGGTAGAGGGTTTTGTGGCTGGGTTGGTGTCCAGGTTTTTCATTCATGTAGCCTACGGAGTGGCACCAAAGAGAGTAGAACTTAGGGATGAAGGCTCCATGCAGGTACCAGCTCAGCCTCTCTAAAGTTCACTGAGCTGTGTAGATGTTGTCCTCAGCAAAGGGCTCCCACTGTCAGTTTTCAGAGAATGAACTTCTGTCCTAGTATCAGCCTGGGTTTTTAAGCATCTCCATGGAACCCCCTTGGCCATCAGCTCAACCAAATGCAACCTAGTCTCACCACCCAAAGCCTTGCTTAGCTACAAAAGATGTCCAGTTAAGACTCCATATCATCCATTAGTTTCCACTGCACTAGGTTTCCAAAAGCCTCCCCCCACAAATGCCTATTAAAGTCCAGCTGTCTCTCCATTAGCTCTCTCCTCCCAACCCCAAACCTGGTCTCTCCTGCTCCCAACCACACCGTGCATCCCAGTCCACTAGCAAAATCTATTCTATTTACCCTCTCCAGGGAGATTCTTATGTCCTTCCTTAAATCTTCCTTATTACGTAGCCTCTCTGGGTCTGTGGACCGTGATTATCTTTTACTTGTACAGATAATATCCAGACCATGCTTGTTCTTCTGTGTCTGGGTTACCTCACTCAGGATGATTTTTTTTATATAGTTTTTCCATTTGCCTGCATATTTCATGATGTTATGTTTTTTTAACAGTTGAACAATACTCCGTTGTGTAAATGTGCCACATTTTCTTTTTCCATTCTTCAGTTGAAGGACATCCAGGTTGTTTCTAGTTTCTAGCTATTAAGAATAAAGCCACAATGAACATAATTGAACACATGTCCTTGTGGTAGGATAGAGCATCCTTTGGGTATATGTCCAAGAGTGGTATAGCTGGATCTTGAGGTATACCGATTCCTAATGTTTGAGTGGCTCCACATTAATTTCCATAGTGCCTGTACAAGTTTGCAAGGCTATGGCAATGGGGGAGTGTTCCACATCCTTGCCAGCATGAGCTGTGACTTCTATCATTGATCTTAGCCATTATGACAGGTATAGGATAGAATCTCAGAGTCATTTTGATTTGGATTTCCCCAGTAACTAAGGATGATGAATATTTCTTTAAGCATTTCTTAGTTATTTAAGATTCCTCTATTGTGAATTTTCTGTTTATATCTCTATCACAGTTTTAATTGGATTATTTGTTTTTTATATCTGATTTCTTGAGTTCTTTATATATTTTGGATAGCAGACATCTATTGGATGTGGAGTTGGTGAAAATCGTTTCCAATTCCATAGGCTAGCTCTTTGTCTGAATGATAGTGTGCTTTGCCTTACAGAACCTTTTCAATTTCATGAGGCCCCATTTATGAACTGTTGATCTTAGTGGTGTTCTGTTCATGAAGTTATCTCCTGTGCCAATGTATCCAAGGTTGTTTCCTACTTTCTCTTCTATCTGGTTCATGTGTCTGGTTTTATGTTGTAGTCTTTGGTCCTTTTAGACTTGAGTTTTGTGCAGGATAATAAATATGTATCTATTTGCATTATTCTACATGCAGACATTCAATTTGACCAGTATCATATGCTGAAGGTTCTTTCTTTTTTCCTAGTGTATATTTCTGCCTTCTTTATTAAAAACAAAAACAAAAACAAAAAAACAAAAAACAAAACAGATGTCCATGTGTGTGAATTTATGTCTGGGTCTTACATTCAATTCCAGAGGTGTCTATTTTTATGTCAAACCCATGTGATTTTTATTACCATAGCTCTGTAGGACAGCTTGAAATTGGGGATGGCAACACCTCCAACAATTCTTTTATTGTTCAGAATTGTCTTAGCAGCTATCCTGGGTTTTTTGTTTTTCCATATGACGTTAAGAAAATATTTGCATCTGTCCCTCAATGAGTGAAGATAATACTTACTCACACATAATATTGATGTGTGTCAAGTTTCAGTAAACAGGTTTCAATACCTGTTTAAGACTTTACCATACCTGCTTCCATTTCTACATAGGCACATGGTTTGAGATTCCCCAGCATAGTGGGCTTATAACCAAGTTCTAACAACTAAATAAATATAAATAGTAACAGCTGAGTCTATTCCCATACCTGGTTCTTGCCACATTCCCATGAAAAAAACTTCCAGATATTTTTCCCTTTCCAAAGTCTGATATTATGCATCACCAAATATGGAAAGACATCAAACACTGGCCAGATCTACAGTAGAGAATCTGTACACTGAATTACCTCTTAGAAAGAGGCTGCCATTACAAAGAACATCATTACCATCTATAACATGCTTTACATAGCTCGTCTTATTTGTTTATCAATTCCAAAATACACTTCATTTTTTTTATATTTGAAGTTGGTACTCATACACAATCAATGATATCTGAACCTTATCTTGTAGCACTTTTTCATCATTAAAAATAATGTTTATTATCTTAATAGTATGTTATATTTTGGGAAATATAACAATATTAAGTTGTTATATTTAAAGATCCATAATTCTAATCACTGTGAACACTATCCAGCATCTTTAGTAATGCACTAGATTATGTAAAGTAACTGTTTAGTTTATAATAAACTTTATTATCAAATTTCACTTCAGAAGAATAGGAATGGCTCAGCAGTTAAGAGCACTTCCTGCCCTTGCTGAAAACCTAGGTTTGGTTCCCAGCACGCACAGAGTGGCACACTGCCACCTCTAACTCCTGTTCCAGGAGATCATATGCCCACTTCTGACCTCTGCTGGGAAGCACGCACATAGAGCACAAATGGTCAACTGCACACACATTAAATAGCTAAATAAACATTTTAACATTCACTTCAGAATGTGCATTCTTTCCTGCTCAACAGTTTCCATGGAAAACCAGAAATATGATCACCAAATTATCAACATTCTAATTGCATTTCCATGATATGAGTCAGTGTTAGGCTATACTTTTTAGATTGAAAACTTGCATTATATTGCAAACAAGACTTGATATAAGGCAAACTTCATCTACCACAAATTATGATGTAATGCACATCATAGTAAAAAGCCACAAAATGGCAAAATGCACAACAAAATAAAATCAAATGATATTATAGTTACCCACTTCTACAATCCAGCAGCAGCAACCTATACAAGACGGCAGGACTATAATCACTGACATCTATCTCAGCCATGTATGACTATGTGGATCTGGACATATGTGTAAGCCCGTTGAATGTAATTTACTGACCTAAAAATTTCATGTAATACTTATTTAGTAAAATACTTGTGAAATTTTAATCTGCTATTTAAAGGAACAGTATCCCGAGAATGTTAAGATTCACTCACCTTTTTTCTTTAATATAAGGATTTTGAGTTGATCTTTTACATTTTTCTGATTTATGGCTTAAATAGGTGAATGAATATGCAAAGTGAGCTGTAATCCCCATTGCTTGCTTCAGCGAAATAGTGAAAGGAAAACTACACCTTTTTCCAGTGAGCCTCATTAGCTCAATAAAACCCAATTTTCGGTAATTTCCTTCTCGTCCTATGGGAAAGACCAAGAGATCATTGAAATTCATAGTCAGATTTCATAATCTCTTCATACCTCTGTGGACACATACTTTGTCAGACAGAGCCTGAGTCTGAGCCCTCTTTCAAACCACAGAGGTGAGAGGAAAGAGGGAACACTTTAGGGGAAATCACAGAAATGTCATTCACTCAATCATGAAATTTTCTCAGTCATTCCCGTTTCACAAAGGAGGTGCACACATTCTCTATCTATGGGCAAAAATATATAGGCCATTTCCAAAAGCACAGGCCATAACAATTCCTCTGGGTAAGTTGTACTTCTCTTAAGGAAGGAAAATGAATTACTGAGTTGAATGACAAAATATCTATGGGAATCCTGTTTATTATGAGTAGTATAGTGCTAATGTTTCCATGGTTTTGTCACTCAAGACACATATTGTAGTCCCCAGTGCGATGACACGAGGTGACAGGTAGACATCCATTCTAACTGTGTTTTATGTGTTCTAGTGAAAATTGATGGTAGAACCTTCATGAAGGGTATGCCTATAGCAAACATCATAGAGAACCCTCACATTCATTCTACCATATGAAAACCCACTGAGAAGGGAGTCTTCCATTTGTAAACCTGAAAGAAGTCTTTACCTGACACGTGGTATAAAGCCTTGATCTGGCACTCTGCAGCCTTGAGAAACTGCAGACTGTGAGAAATAAACTTCTTTTGTGTACAAGCTTTCCTATTTATGGCATTGGTTCTAGAAGCCTAAGTTGCCTAAAACAAATTAAAACTTAGCCACTCCAGTTTTAAAAATTGAAATAGTGCTGCCTTCCAGTATCACTAGCACTTGTTAGGTCTCAGATCCCAAAATACATCAGGATGTGAATATTATTTTTATAATTTATTAATGAAGTAAAAATTACAAAAATTCCCTACTCTTTGGCAGTATTTAGAGAAAAAGCAAGAGATGTGTGCTGTGTTTGCTGTAGGAAATGCAATGATTACAGCGAGCTCCTAGCAGAAAAAGTACTCCTCAGGAAAAGATGTAAGCAACCTCTAGAATGTGGCATATTATTGGGAGCAGAAACTATCAGATATACAGATGTAGATAGAATAATAATGGATTTATTAGCTGGCACTTGAGATAATTATCCTCTGTTTACAAACTGACGTGATACAGACTGATGAAAGGAAGTTTTGGCATATTAATTTTTAAGTAATTTTTTGAAACACACAGATGTCAAAATTAAGAATCACACACATTAATGAAATTTCACATCTGAGCAAACCAACAGGCAGTCAAAAAGTAATATATTACACCCTCAATAATTTCCTTCTGTGGTAGCATCACCTCCTAAAAGCACAACTGTGATTTTTATTGTTTACTAAAGGAGTCTGTTTAAGAAGTATTAGGGAAATTTATTAAGGAAAATTGAGGAAATACAGTCACAAATACAGAACAGTACAGACAGCTGAAGTTGTCCTCTAACCTGACTGGGAGCGAATCCACCTTGCAGGCAGGAGCAGGGACAAGGAGCATGTGACCCTTCCCCCTCTCCTTTTAAGAGGTCACATACAAAGGCAGGAAGCACCGCCTCCTTCAGGCCCTGTAGCCCAAGGTCATGGGTGGAACAAATACCACTACAGTTTATTGCTCTCGAGGTCGTGGAACCTGAGACAATGGAGCCTAAAAACTTAGCAAACTAAAGTCTCTTTCACTATCCAAATTTATTCAGAGCATGACACAGTTTATCCACTGAGGGTTAAGAGGAGTCACATGAGATAAGGTGTACAATCATAAGGGCAAGTTATACATTGTGGGCAACCTTCTTGTAGGATATAAACAAACAGTAGTAATGAATAATCTGAAGTAAACTCACTCCTATCTGCTATACTTGGGAGGTGCAGGAAATCACATTCCAAGAACATTTCCATGGTTTTGAAGAGACTGAGGTCATAAGACACTTGTCCTGTTTTCTTGGAGTTTTCTCACAGCACTTGGAATTCTCTTCACATGCCTATTATTGGGTCATGTTCCAATATGTATCACCATTTGTTTTTGCTAATTTTTTACTTCTGCTTAAGGCTATTCTAATACACTGTTTTGTAGCAGGTTCTGTTTGCTTACTATTTAATTTTGAGATTCATTCATGATACTATTGTTGGTTAAATGGCAGTGCTCGTGGCCATGCTGACAGAGAGTCCTAGATGTATTGGTGATGGAAGAGTCACGAGCCATGGTTACCTTTCTAGAGCTTTATTGGGGTGGGGTGGGGGGACCATGTGGAGGGGGGAAGAATATGGAAGTTGAGAGTGTGGAAAGAGAGAGGGCACAGAGGGCATGCCCACTTTTTAGGCTGGGATGCTGTTGCGGGCTAGTGACATAATTTAGGTCATAATCCTTACAACTATATATTAGTTTAATTCCTCACAAGGTTATATATTATGCTGTTCAGTGAACACATGATATAGTTTCTTAGTATATTGTTAATTTCCTATTGTACAATCAACATTAGGATATTTTTGAACTTGGGATCAAGATTACCACAAAGAATATTCTAAAATTGTTCAGCAAAAATATATGAAATATTGCTCAAGTGTTAATTGTCAAGTCATAATTTACACATGTGTTTAAAGAAACTATAACTTACCACAATACTTAGTTGTTTGTGCTTCGACTAGAATCACATTATTTATCCAGTTTTACCAATCACTAATACTATGATTTAAAACATTATCTAGTCAAGACCCTCTGCATAAGCAAGCCTGTGGTCACAGACAGGTCTCTGTGAGTTCAATACCACTCTTGACTACATGAGATTGATTCAGTCTAGGAGAGAAGCAGAGCCAGGCAGTGGTGGCACACACCTTTAACCTCAGTACTTGGGGGTCACATGTCTTTAATCTTAGCACTTGAGACCTCATGCCTTTCCTACCAGTATTTGGGAAGCACACATGCCATTAATCCCAGCACTATGAGGGAAGTGATATGGTTGGACAGAAAAAGGCACATAAGGTGTGAGGAGACAGGAACTAGAACCTTTTAAGCTAAGGACTCAGAGGCATTCAGTCAGAGAATTCATGGAGATAGGATCTCGCCTTCCATTCAGCCTGAGGATTCGGTAGTGGTGGGAAGTTTCTCTAGTAGATTGTTCCTTTATTTCCTCTGATCTTTTAACATTTATCCCAGTATCTGACTCAGGAATTTATTATAAGAAGTTTTATGATTTGTGCAATATGAAACAGTTGTATAGCTTGATCTACTTAAGGGGGCCCTGGCAATGGGATCAGGATCCATACCTGGTGGTGCATGAGCTGCGTTTTTGGAGTCCACTACCTATTGGGAGACACCTTGCACAGCCTTGATGCAGGGGGAGGGATTTGGACCTGCCTCACCTGAATGTATGAGGCTCTGCTGACTCCCCATTGGAGGACTTACCTTGTCTGAGGAGGGAATGGGGGAGATAAGGGGAAAGGCTGAAGGGTGGGAGGAGGGAAGGGGGGGGGAAACTGTGGTTGGTATGTAAAATGAATAAAAATTTCTTAATAAAACATGTTATCTAGTCAATGGAAATATATTTTATTATGTTTACTTTATATTTCCTCCACTATGGATGACGTTGAGCATCTTTACTGATATTTATTGGCTCTTTGTATTTAATCTTCTAAATGCCATTAATGACCTGTTCTAGCACTTATAATGGTCTTTTAAAGTTTTCCTAGGAAATTTTATTGATTCTGTGCTAAGGTTTTAGGTTAGTGGTAGACCACTTAGTTTAGACAAAACCACTAGGTTTAAGTCTCAGCATAGTAAAACAAAACAAAACAAACACCCTGTTGATTTCCATATAGAAATTTTTATATTCTCATTGTTTTCCTAGTTATTCATATTTTATATTTCTTTTGATTTTTAGAATGTTATACATGAGTACTGTATCTACACCATTTCCAGCCCATCCTCTATGGCTCCCAACTCCTCCTGTACCTGCCATTTCCTCCCAACTTCACGACCTTATCTTCTTTTATTATTATTTTATATATGTTATTATAATATCATAGATAAAATTTTGTATTTATTCTTTATTCTTGTGTTACCCATTGTCCTTATAGCCAAATAGCCTGTGAAATTGTCTGTAATTCTTCATAAGAAAATCATCATGGCATAACATAATTGTAACTGCCATTGTTTCTTCCTGTTCAACTTTTCTTCTCTTTTGTACATCTCTGATTTTATTTCTTTGCATAGAATACTTTATGAATGTTAAATAACAATGGAGGAAGTACATGGCTTTGATATACTGTTGTGCAACCTCAAAGAAGAGAATTCTCAGCTTTCACTGAAATTTCTATTAATTCATAATAGAGTATTAAGCCATTGTAATTGATTAAGAAACCCCCTTATAACTCTAGTAATACTTAAAAATTATAACTGGCATTACCATTTATCAGATATATTATCTTTGTAATAATTATATTTTTGTCATGCAGTTAATTGTGTTGCTTGTCTTTTATGACTCAATTTTTTTCTTTACTGTGGTATTTACAAATAACCTATCATAGTTACTGCCAATGAGATGCCTCAGAAGGTAAAATCATGTATTGCACATGCTGGACATACTGAGTCTGACCCTCAGAACCCATGAAAAAAGGGATTCTCCAAAGCTGTTCTCTGATCTCCACTAGAAAGCCACAGCATGTGTGCAAGTGCACAAACACTTACATATATGCATACACACATACCAACATTCATTTAATAATAATAATAATAATAATAAAATATTTTTAAATAATTAAAATTAAAAGTCATGAATCAGGAAAAGGTACTGGCAAGGTTGAGGACTGGTTGACAGAGATGTGAGAGAGATAAGAAAGAGTAAAGAAGAAGAGTAATTATAATATACTAGATGCAGCTATGAAATTGTCAAATTAATAACAAGGAAAAATTAAGATGAAATTTTTATTGGTTGTTTTTACTCTTTTGAGGGGCCTGCCACCCAGCCATCCAGCCAGTCCAGGAGTAAGAGAAAGATTTACAGAAATAATAGAATACAATGCCCAGAGGTATAAGGGTGACAGGATAATTTGTTAAGAAAAGCTGGCTAGAAACAAGTCAACCTAAGGCTGGGCATTTATAATTAAGAATAAGCCTCTGTGTGTGATTTATTTGGGAGCTGGGTGGTGGGCCCCCCAAAAGAGCAAAAACAATCAACAACATTTTAACATTCTAACATGGAACTGAATCTCCTCATAGGGTTGAAGAAAGCTGAAAAAAAAAAAAAGGAAATGGCTCCTTTAAGAGTTTCTGTAAGACAGTGAGCCTTTGAGCAGCTAGTATCTTAAGTGGGAACAGAAAACTAAGTAAAAATGCCTGCCACAGTGAAAGCATCAGCATTTTAAGGCTCTAGGAAGATTGAACACAAGCTTGGCTTGTATAAATGGAGAAGCAGGCAGAGTTAGCCACCAGCCATTAGGAGGACCTAGCTGTAGAAGTTTTGTTCATGCAGTCAAAAAAAGACTAGAGGTATGAAGTAAAAAGAGGTCCAGATGGAAAAAAAAACTCTAAAGAGATTCCAATGTGTTTTACAATGTGTGTAGGCTTAAGAAAAGAAAAAAGTATAATCATAGAAAAAATGAATAATTTAAAAATAATAAAGTCTTTAAGGAGAAAAGTAAAATAATAAAAAAGAATAAGCCAGGTAGATATGGAAAATATATGGAGTCCAGATCCTGCATGTTATTTTTTTGATTTTGAAATTTTTTGAATGTTGAGAAACAAACAACAGCCACAAAGAGACATGGAATTGAAAGGACTGACAAAATAATCCAACCTAGATGTTTTAGAAATGCCTTGACTTTAAAAAAAGTCAAAAATATATTTGTTAAATGGGAGTCAAAAATTCTCTGGAGTTTTGTTACCAAAGGAGACAAGAAGTTTTGGATTCCTTCAGGAATAACATGGATCAGGATTGATCAGGGACGACCTCTTGAACCTTGACAGGTAGTTATATCAGCAATGGCTACAGCTGGTCTTCCCAGGACTTGGTCATTATCTTAAACTTTCTCTCCAGGACCCTAAAGATGACTTCACCCACAGCCAGCAGGAAATGCTTTAGCGAAAACTATACCCACATTTCCAGGAGTTGGAGGTTATGGATGGTTTTTGGTTATTTTGTGGGTTATGGATATTTGTTATCATTTAGGGTGATATAGAATATTGACACAAATTTAAAATTATTTTTAAACTGCATATATGTCTCTACTTTTGTTTAAAGCATTTTTTGCATATTGATAAAACTTTAAGGTTATGCAGTTCATTTGGAAATGTAGGATGAAGTTCTAGTTTTTGAAAGCTATTGTTATAAACTATATAAGATAATCAGAAAACATAGGTTAGTGGCTAGCCATTTATAATGATCAAACTTGCAGTCATATTAGGTATGCTTTAGAGATCATATAGAGATATATTTTAGTTAGATAGATGGTCTTCAAACGTTTCAAAGACCTACAGAATATGGCATTTAAATTGTTTTGTTAACTTAGGGGTTTTCATGACAGTGAGATACATCTGCTCCTAGCAGCACCAATTTACTTCAGAGATGATGGGCATCGAAGAAACTCCTTATGGACTTTGCTTTCAATGTGGCAAGGCTAGCCTTTTGGGCAAGAAGCTACTCTTGCCTAGTCTGCTTGACAGTATGTTGTATAACTTGACATGAAGGACCTACAGGAAAGTGACTGCTGAACTTTGCCAAAACAAGGCAGGATGGCTCCTTTAGGGTTCCTGCTTCACAAAAGAAATGGCTAGACATTCTTCAGGACACAAAGGAAAGTGACTGACAAAATTTGTCAATATAGGTGAGACAGTCTTTCAAATTTCCTGCTTCACTGAAAAGTTTGCCAGATACTATGGTCTGGAGGCTGAAGATGGATGCTGCAATGTTGCAGAGGAACTTTGGGTAACTATACAGGCAGTCATATGTCTTTGTCATTTCTAGAGTTTTTAAAAGTTGTTTGCAATGCACTTTTTCTTTACTTAAATATCATTATATTCTTCTGGGGCCTTTGTTAAAGTTGAAGATTAGATAGTTATAGTTGCAATTTTCCTTAGATATGATAGAAAGCAAATTAGGTATGAAATTTTGGATTCACTAAAGAGTATTTTCTTTAAATTTACAAGACACAAATGAATTTGAATTCAGTAAATTGTGAATGTAATCTTTACTTGATAATTGTTTTATTATAAACAGTCTTACTATGTTAAAGTTAAAACCTTTCATTTCTTTTTTTTAGAAAAAAGGGGGAAATGTTGGGGAATATTATTTTAAGGTATGCTACTTTTGTTTATGTTGCATTTGTTTAACTTTGTGAAGCTATGTTACTGTGCCTGTCTAAAACACCTGTACAGCCAACAGCAAAGCAGGAGAAAGGATAAGTGGGGCTGCCATGCAGAGAGAATATATAGAAGGAGAATTCTGGGAAGAAGAAGAAAAAAAGAGCAGGAGAACAAGGAGAAGTTAGAGTCCAGTCACACAGCTACACAGCCAACCATGGAGTAAGAGTGAAAGTAAGATTACAGAAATAACAGAAATATAAAGGGGCTGATGTTAAAAGATAAACAGGATAATTGAAGAAAAGCTGGCAAGAAACAAGCCAAGCTAAGGCCGATCATGTTTAATTAAGAATAAGCTGTAAATTGCCTTTATTATGTTTAAGTTTGTTCCTTGTATTCTTGATCTCTCTAAGACCTTTATCATAAAGGGGTGTTGGATTTTGTTGAAGGCTAATGAGATGATTATGTGATTTTTTTCTGTTTGTTTATGTGGTAGATTACACTGACAGATTTTCATATGTTGAGCCATCCATGAATCTCTGAGATGAAGCCTACTAGATCATGGTGGATGATTTTTCTGATATATTCTTGGATTCGGTTTGCCAGTATTTTATTGAGTATTTTTGCATCCATGTTCATGAGGGAGATTGGTCTGTAGTTCTCTTTCTTTGTTACATCTTTGTGTGGTTTGAGTATCAGGGTAAATTTAGTCTCATAGAAGGAGTTTGTTAATGTTCCTCCTGTTCTATGTGTGGAACAATTTGAGGAGTATTGATTGATATTAGCTCTTCTTTTGAAATTCTGGTAGAATTCTGCACTGAAACCATCTGGTCCTGGGCTTTTTTCTGTTGGGAGACTCTTAATGACTGCTTTTATTTCCTTAGGGGTTATAGGTCTATTTAAATTATTTATCTGATCTTGATTTAATTTTGGTATGTGGCACCTATCCAGATAACTGTTCATTTCTTTAAGGTTTTCCAATTTTGTGGGGTACAGGTTTTTGAAGTTTGACTTGATGACCGACAGTTGTGGAGCCTGCATGGATGGAACTAGCCCCTCTGTATGTGGGAGACAGTAGTGTAGCTTGGTCTGCTTGAGGAACCTCTGACAGTGGGATTAGGATCCATCCCTGGTGCATGAGGCAGCTTTTTGGAGCCCATTCCCTATGGTGGGATGCCTTGCTCAGCCTTGATACAGGGAGGTACTTGGTCCTGCCTCAACTGAATGTACCAGGTTTTGTTGACTCCCCATGGAAGGCCTTACCCCTTTGGAGGAATGGATGGGGATCAGGTGAGGGGGGAGAGGAGGGGGTAAGTGGGAGGAAGGATTGTGGTCAGTATGTAAAATAAAAAATAAATAAATAAATAAAAGAGAAAAAAAGGAATAAGCCTCCTTGTGTGATTTATTTGTTGCTGGATGGTTGCCCCCCCCAAAAGAGCAAAAGCAAACAACAACAAGAAATGTTTCTATATGTACTAATGTACTAAATATTAATCTATTTAATTTGCTCACTTTTATGTTTATGGAAGCTTTGCCTCTAATTTTATTTCTTTCTAATTTTCTAACATGTTGTTATTTTAAGGTTAGTAAATCTTTTTTAAAATAAATCTCAGAGGTAACAAAGATATTAATTATTTTGCTTGCACTTATAAGGAGGTGAGCTTAAAAACAACAGCAACAACAAAACAAAACAAAACAAAACAAAAAGCTCAGGTGTAAATATCCAAAACGGTTTGTGTAGAAACCAAGCAACATAATTGTCAACATGACAAAATATTGCAAGTGATCACAATTACATCAGATATGTGTATATGTCTCTGTGTGTGTGCAGGCATATATATTCTTTTTCACTTCAAAAACATTGTGGTCGATCCATTCTGAATTGAATCAAAATTTTTTGAATGTTTTGGTGCAGTACTTTTTTGTTGTATAATCAAGTTTGGTAAACGTTGCTAGCAAAGGTGGAAGAAATGGGTGTAATTTTTAGTGGTCTGTGTATCTATGCACAAACACCTAAGAAATCAGCTGAAGGAAGAAAAGATTCATTTTAGATCATAGAGTCAGAGTCTTCAGTGCATTCCTCCATGGGAATAAAGAAGTAGGGCTGCCCCCATTATGGTGGCAAAGACCCAAGACTGACTCACACCAGGAAGGGACCAAGGATAGTTACAGCTCACAGTCACACCCTCAGTGACTTCCATTAAGTCAGGCTAGTAGCTCCACTACCAAAGTAGCTATGCAGATTCTGACTCCTGCAATGGATATGATCTGATCACCTCCAGAAAGTTCTCAAAGTCATGTGAGGAATCATGCCTTGATTCTCTGACATTTCTCACTCAACCAAGTTGAAAATCTTGATTAGCTATCTTGATACCTGGCTGTTCATTAGGCCTTACTTTTTAAAAATCACTTTTTATTATCTATGTCTTTGGTGATTTTTTTGTCTGTTCTATTACTAAGAGAGATGTGTGAACAGTAAATAGGTGATGGTGTTTCTATTTTATTTCATGTTAATTTCTATGAGGTTTTACTTCTCATAGTATGAATCTATGTTGATATATATATATATATATATACAAATTCACAATTGATCATCCTCCTGAAAGCATTGACCCTATTGTATATTGAAATATATATTTTTGTCATGATAACTCTTCTTACCTAAAACAATTGCTAATGTTAGCATTTCTACATCAACTCTCATATTTTATTTTTGATTTTCATATATTCCCATGTTTCTAGAATATAATTTCCTATGTTTATTAGTCAACTACAGATGATTCTTTCTTAGGTAGTCTATATTAACATTTTACTTCTTATTCAGAATGGCATTCTTTAATTTGATTGCTGATTCCCTTAGGAATTACTAAAATTATGAATTCATTTGCATTTATTTGTGTTTATTATTTTATACTGTGGTTTTTTGCTTATGTTGCTTTTTTGCATTGATTGATTCATAATTAATTTTATTTTTGTTTGTTTTAGAATCATTAGTTCTACAGTCTCTTACTCTTCTATCCTTAAAGGGTTCAAACATGAATGAATCTCACAAAAAATTAATTTTAAATGATTCCCTTTATTTCTACAGCTCAGATGTTAAAATTTTAAAATCCTATGATATTATTTGATCTCTTATCTCTCTTGTGGAATTACAACTCAGCATTTAATTGTATATATAATTCAAAGAGCATACATTTTTATTGATGTGGTCTATATTTAGCCTTTTCATTGTTCTTTGTTTTTCTGTTTGACTGTGATTCTCCTCAGCGTATTCAAGGGTAGAAATTCAACATAGGATATAAATCAAAGAAATTGGAGAGGAAAGGAAAAAGTATTAAAATCCATTGATTTACTGCCACATGCCAGGTAAGCCAGTACTGTGCTAATAATAATAAAACTTATTCTTTCTTGCTTGCTTTCTGTGAGCCAGATTTATTCTTTATCTTTATAACCAGTATATTAGTAAAGCTTTTGTAATTTGTTTTAAAACCAGGTATTTGGTACATATGAAAATGCACAAAGCTTAGCTTTTATCAACAACTGTGTATTGAGTCCCTAACTGTGTTTAAGGTAGTTTGGCTATAGTTTGAAGTCGTAATGATATAGCAATGAACTAAGCAGAAAAAAAAATTCATCTTGTTGCCTGCTTTTCATGTAATAACAACTGTGAATATGTGAATGTGGAGTCCTCAGCCACAAATGGTACATTTATATCACATACCTCCACCAAAGGCTCAGGGACCATCAGGAAGAGGGGAAAGAAAGAGTGTAAAAGCCAAAGACTGGGGAGGATCAAAGTGAACATGTCTTCTGGACATAGCAGGACCTCTGTACTCATAGACACACAGCAGCTCTGGTCACCAGCCCAAGATGTACACAGGAGCCAACCAGTCAACATTCAGGCATAGAAGGCAGAAGGGCTCGTGAGACCCCCAACCTCTACTAAGGATCTATTGACAGTTGATGGGTTCTAGGTGGGGGACAGTGGCTTCTGGTAGCTTGACCATGCTCCAGTGAATAGCCCAAACCCAGAAATAGATGGACAACACAAATTAGAGCCAATGGCTCCTTAAATTCATTTCTTGAAAACGATGCAAAATTGAGGGTGTGTGAAGAGGTGGAGGTATATCTTTGAGAGCTCAAGAAGAAGAATTGGGGTGAATATGATCAAAACACCTTGTATAGAATTTTCAAAATAATAAAGGTTTTTAAAAGTTCACGGTGAGTGTCCCTGTTGTTGCTTGTGATGATGATCTTTTAGAAAAAACAAATTGTGCATTGAATTTGCTCTTTTATTTGGTGTGGTGCTGACAGATGCCCTCAGTGGAAAAGGCTAATTGGAGAAAATTTCAAAAGGAAGTATCAGGATCCGAGAAGCAATTAGGGTTCAGAAAAGTTAAAACATACAAGAATCTATAAGACTTAGAAAATGAAGGGGCAGGGGCAGGCTGGAGAGATGCCTTCATAGCAGTGAAGAGCTCAAACTGCTCTTGCAGAAGACCTGCGTTTGGATTCCAGCATCCATGTTCAGTGCCTGAACCACCGGTAACTCTGGCTCCACCAGATCCCATTCTGTCTTCTGGATTCCAGACACACACACACACACACACACACACACACACACACACACACACACACACACACACACAAATACATACACACACAGATGCACAGACAGACAGGGGACTTTTAAAGCAAAAATAAATCTTTAGAAAAAAAAATCTAGGGTGAGATTCTTCATCATAAAGTTGATGTGATGTTTTGATCCATGGAGATAGAAATACTAGCAAGGGAAATACAACAGAAATATATCCTTGAATAAATTTTGTTTCAATTACTATCTGATATCATATCACACCTTGTTCCTTACTTTATCTAATCTGCTTCTATTATTTTCAGTAAAGAAAATGTGTTCTTAGTTTTCAAAATCAGTACATACAAGGATTATATAAACCATGATAAAGTTCAATGCACTCAAAGTAGATATGATAGGGAAATAGATAATGATAGATAGATAGATAGATAGATAGATAGATAGATAGATAGATAGATAGATAGATGAGAGACAGATGAGAGATATTTGATAGCTAGATCTGTATAGATAGATAAAATAGACACACAGATAGGTAATAAATAGATGATAAAATATATAGACGGATGTATGGTAAGTCTGTCTACTTGCACAAATTCTTTATTATATTGTATATGAGAAAACAATGTACTGTGGTTTGAATATGTAATGCCTTCTATAGGTTTATGTATTTGAGCATGCTTCTGCTTCTTTTTTCCCCAAAAGTTCACTAAAACTTAATTAATAAAAAAACTCACTGAGGTGAGACATAGGAGAGTATACTAATTAACAAGGAATACATTCTAAAAAAAGAGACGTCAAATATGGAGCAAATTGGATTGTTGGATAAAATGCAGAAGACTAGCTAAACAATTGAGGACAAACAACCAATGAATTGAAATGCTTCTGCTGCTGTGTGTGTTACTGTATGTGATAAATGTATGTGGGCGTATGAAAATATTCTTCACTTTTTGTTATTTTAACTTATTGAATGTTTCCATTAGGTAAATATGGCAAGCCTTTCAGTAAAATCACAAAATTATCCAGATATTGAACCAGTTCAACAGAAATGATTCAGTAAATGAGGAGAATGTTTCATGCTGTCAGCAAATTTTGTTGTTCAAATGGAGTAGATGAGCTGCTGGGAGCAGAAAAAAGGCACATATTGGACAAAGGACCCAAGGCATCAGGTCTATGGTTAGAAATTCTCAAAATGTGGGCTAATTTTACCAAAGAAGATTTTATATATATATATGATTACAATTATTTTTATTGGCGTGGTGAATGAGTTGTGATCTGGCATGGGTGGCATGAATATAAAAGCCAGAGAAGAAGCTGCACAAATCTGTTCTCCCATCTAAGCATCTAAGTCCTAGAAATTAAACTCAGGTTATCACGTAGTTAACAAGCCCCTTACTCACTGAGCCATCTCATTGACCCAAAGAAATGGAATAGAATTTTATTTTCTGAAATTACTTTTTTTTTCTTTTATTGAAAATATATTTTTCTCACATAGTATATCCTGATTACAGTTACCCACCTCTCTTCTCTTCCCAGTTTTTTCCCATCTCCCCCCCATCCATATCCACACCTTTCAGTCTCTCACTAGAAAACAAACAGGCTTCTAAGGGATTACAGTATAATATAATATAATTAATATAGTAAACATGATATAATTAATATAAAGATCAACAAAAACTAGCACACTGGACTAGGACAAAACAAACAGTAGGCAAAGAACTCAAGAAAAGACACAAGAAACATAAAGATGAAGAAACCCACTCATTGGCACACTTGGGAATTCCATAAAAGCACTAAACTGGAAGCCGTGGTATATATGCAAAGGATCTGTAGGGCAAAAAGAGAAATAAAATAAAAAATTAAAATTAATTTTTTTTTGAAAAGTGCCCTGACACAACACTATGAGACACGGAAACTCCAAAAACACCATTGAGTTTGTTTTCTGTTGGTCATCTACTGCTGGGCATGCAGCCTACCCTTAAGAGTAGTTTGTTTCCCCAGAAACTAATTACCTTGGAGAAAATGAAATTTTCCTGTGCGAATAATCATCAATTAGAGATAGATTCTGGGTTAGGGATGGAGGCATATGTCTACTTATCATTTCAACTCTAGGGCCTCATGAGGTGCAGACCTGTGCAGACCCTGTGCATGCTGCCTTAGTCTCTGTAAGTCCATGTGTTTTCATCCTGTTTATTTAGAGGGCCTTGTTTCCTTGATGTACTCCATGCCCTCTGGCTCTTACATTTGTTCTACTTCCTCTTTCCGAGGGTTCTGTGATCCCTGAGGGGAGAGATTTAACAGAGACATACTATTTAGGGATGAGTGTTCCAAGGTCTCTTGGAATTTTCTGCCTTTAAGTCCTGGTATTCGTTCACATTTGCTGTAGGAAGAAGCTTCTCTGATGATGACTGAGCAAAGGACTGATCTATGAGTATCACAGAAGGTCTTTAGTGGTCATTGTATTTCCATGTTTTGATTTGGTTTTTAGTAGTAGTATTTGGTTTTCCTCTAGATCTTTGAGCTATTAAGTCTTAGTTCTTGGTCATCCAAACTGTGCTGGGTATAGGCTCCATCTCATAGTGCGGGTCTTAAGTCAGTCAGGTTTCAATTGGTGACTCTCACAAACTTTGTGACACCATTGCACTAACATATCTTGCAGGCAGGACGACACCATTGTCAACTGAAGGGTTTGTGCCTGTGTTAGTATTTATGTTTCTCTGTTAATCAGATTTCCTGGTTTAATGAAATTATAGCTTTCTCTCCTCCCCTCCCCTCCCTTCCTCTTCTTCCTGCTCCCCTTCCTTCCTCTCCCCTCCCCCTCTCTCCCCTCCTCTCCTTTCTCCTCCTCCTCCTCTCTTATATTGATTATAGTCTTATGCCTGTGGGCCCAGTTTATGCCATTAGAGACTGAACCCAGGGCTTGCTGAACTCCAGACAGGCAGTTAACCCAGTGAGGTCATCCTCAGCCCTCTTTCTAGTTCATACATATAAAATGATAGACACTGGCTCCTTTCAGCTGCAAGTCTTTGAATGTAGATTCATTCCTAAGATTCCAAATTATTACAAGTGGATCATTTAGTAATTATTTATCTCTGTATTTACCTAATTCCTAATGTAATTTAATTACTCTTACCTGAAATATTAAGAAAACATCTCTTTTGCATTTATCAGTTAAGAAAGTTTAGTTTAAATAAATATACAAATATAAAACATGCATAAGTTATTGTAGGTGGAAAGCAAAAATATTTTCCTGTGAGAAAGCAATTTTTCATATTACTTTAAACCAATTTGTGCTAAGTGTCATGGACATGGGATCCAAATTAAATGTTTTATTTAACTATGGTAAAGGTGTAAGAATAGAGCTAAGAAACAAATTTCTCTGCAAAACTATAAATGTCCCTTCTTACCACACCTATAGTCCTATACACTGATAAAGATAAGCACTAAGTTATTTTATTTGCCAGCTTAATAAAATGTAGCTCTATTAGCTTACATTTCTTCACCTGTATCCACATTGTAGAAAACAACCAAGAAAGATGACATGAATTCATAATTATGATCATATCTTTACTTTTCTTTTGCAAATACCATAGTGGTTTTCTTGATATAAAGAAAGAGGCTCACGGGAGTGGGGTGACTGTAAGACTGGCCCATGAGTTCTGGGTGTTCAGACAAGAAAAGAAACAGAAAACAGACAATGATAAACAAAACAGCAAAACTGAAAGTGGGATTCCAGTCTCACAGTAGACTGTGGTTGCAACCTGCTTTGTCCCTGCAGAGATACGAGGGGAATCCAATCCCCTTCGGAGGAGTCTTGTGACCCACCTCTAGGATCCTGGGATGTTTCCCCCAGTTTCCCTGCCAATCATCCTCCAACTCGTCCACCTAGATCGTCTGCAGGCCGACAGAATGAGCTCAAATTTGGAACAGACTCGGGTTAGAAAGACAGTTACCTGATTGCCAGCTTACATACAGACTCCCTGGAAGGTGGTTGTGGTAGTGGGGATCCTGAATGAGCCTCTAAATGTTGTGCGCAAAGTTCAGAATCCCTGAAGACCAGCAAGAGACCCAAGAAGACCAAATGCAAATGCAAAAACAAGGAATCTTTATTGCAAGTTCAAACTCAGGTCCTCTATCTGTCCAACACAGCAGTGGAGTAGCAGGGAACCTGAGCAGGAGCAGGGCAGAATATTTATTGTGGTTGGCGCAGGGGGCTAGGGGTTTTTCAAATCCATATAGTTACAGGCTCAGGATTGGGTGGCTTAAACTTGGGCCAGGGATGCTTGGCTTAAGCTGATTGGAGGGTTGCAGCTGCAAGGAAAGTGCGCATCCTCTAACGGTTGTGGCATTCCATCTTTATCAGCCAGAAACCCGCATGCTCTGATGGTTATGGTATTTTATCTATATTAGCGGGGAACATCTGGAATTTGTTACACAGCTTCTGATTGGTTGGGTCTGGGGTAGAGGGACCCTTGCGGCTTTTCCTGGGATTGTTTGTACAAGGGCCTGCTGTCCCCTTTCTGACCTCTTTCTAAGATGCCTGGAGTCCTCTAAGATGGCCACAGTCCTGTCAAGGGCCCTTCAGCTGTAGCCTCTGACATCTGGTAGAAACATGGAAATGAGGGTAGAGCCTCGAGCTCTCCCTTCCACCGGCTGAGGTTTTTGTTGCTGCAGTTTTTTTCACTAGCCCAGCACAAGCCAGAACTCACTGGTACAGAAAACAAGGCCAGCTTCTCTGGGAACAAATCAGGAATGAAGGGATTGTAGAAAATATGGTAGGCAAACAAAAACATACAATAGCAGGTTCTCTTTTCCTCGATATATGTTTTTCCCTCCCTTAATGAGAATTTTTTGCCATTATATAAGCTTTTATCATGGGCCTTTAAGTAACAGAATAGATATGCTATAGATTTACTTAAAGTTTTAACCACAATTATTCATGTAATAGAGTGGAATAATCTTTACCATTTAATGGAATGAAATGAAATGGAAAAAGAAAAGAAAATCTAGCTTTTATCATCTTATTTCTGTAAATTCCAATTCCCTTCACCAATTTAATGCACCATTCTAACATCAGTTATCACCTAACTAGGTGGGAGCATTTACCAAGGAGAATGAGCTAGGGAGCATAAACATATGATGCAAACATGCAATGGATTAGCTGTACCTCTACCAGAAGCACCGTTCCTATGACAAGGCACTCAATGCATCAACTGTCAGTGTGTGCTCTCGTCCCACAACACAGAAGTAATACCATGAACTGGCACCATTTTCCTGACCCCAGCACTGAGCTAACTTCAGGGAGAATTGCACATGAAATCCCCTAGCCCTCATTAGGTCTGCCTATATATGCTCAACTCACATCTTGTGATCACCGGTGCTTTCATACAAAAATACAAAAGTGATGGAAAGGGTTTAGCATTTGATTAGAGCAGCCTACTCTCTAGTCCTTATCATCAGGATCTGAGCCTGCTCCTCACACTTCGATTCCTTCTCCTGCAGAAGCAGTCTTCCTTTGAAGCTGCTAGTGAGGAAGCCCAGCTTCCCAGGCATGCTCTGAATTGGCCTTAATGGCCTTTGATTTGTCATTTACTATGTGTCCTCTTTGAGGGACATCAAGAGTAACTAGCTGCCCTTGTAGTTATTACAATCTCTGTCATTTCCATAGCAACTATCTGCCTTAATCATTTGATCATTCTATGCCTTACATTTTACTGTCCATTATTCTACCTCTGCTGTGTGATTTAAATAGTTATAATGGCATGCATACCATGTATGACAGCATAATTTCTATGGTAAAGGCTGCTTTTCATGTACTCAATATTTGAGTACCTAGTCCAAGAGCTCAATGGAAATGATGTTTTCCAGGTCCACTGTTTTTCTATTTACCTAATTAATCCAAGTCTTCCCTGGAAACATTATATGTAAAAATGGAAAGACTAAGGATACCTTGATGAAGAGACCTTAGGATCTCTTTAAAGAGAATTGAAAACAGACATGACAGAGTTCCAACTATAAGAAGAAAATGAAGGCACAGGTAAACTGCCATGCGAAGCAAGGCTTGTGCAGAGGCAACCCTAACAATGCATCCTGCGGCATCAGGCTTACCTCTTCTTTTACTTCCTTGACATTGCTTTCTGTCTTCTGAACACAGTCATAATCAAGGGAACAAGCACCCAGAGACACAGAATGTCCTGGCAGGTATCTGCTGGAGAACAATGAGTATGACAGAACATAGGTTTTTGAACGGTAATCACAAAACATACAACTTTTGATGTTTTGTTTAGGTAACAACTAGCTAACCCACAAACACTAAGTGAGATATTGGTTTATGTACTATGTTAAAAGGCAAAGTAGAGATTATAATAGGTAATAGGAGAAGCCCATGGTGTCGTGGTTAATGACACCTGGAGAACCATGCCTTCTTACTTGTTAATAAATGCATTTTGTAACTTGGAGGTGGTGGCACACACCTTTAATTCCAGCATTCTGGAGACAGAGCCAGGTAGATCTCTGTGAGTTCAAGGCCAGCCTGGGCTACAGAGTGAGTTCCAGGAAAGGCACAAAGCTACACAGAGAAACCCTGTCTCGAAAAACCAAAAAAATAAAAATAAAAATAAATAAATAAATAAATAAATAAATAAATAAATAAATGCATTTTGTGTTTGGACATAATTTTTATGTATATAATTCATCACTTAATTTGTATTCTACCCAGCTATACAGAGCACAAACAAGTGAAGGGCTTAGAAAGTGTTGTTATGTTACTATTATTGTGAGAGCCCCAGGACTAATGCTTAGCTTCAAGATTAGAAAGAGGAACAATGAACAAGACTGGTTAAATGCAGATATCTAGCTGGTTCTGAGGTATCCAAGCTTAAGGAGTTTAATGTTGATTTAAAAATGAATATGTGAGTGTTGGGTAACATGTAATCTATTTCATATAGAACTATTTCAAAACATCATCAATCTCTCCACTACATATAAAGATCCATTTATAGACATGACAAAATTTGACATAAAAAATGAAGTGTCCCATTGGATAATAGATACTAGAAAATGAGACAGAGAGGCTAAGGCATGACTGAACCCCAAGCTCTTATTGAACTACAACAAACACAAGAAAATATGAAGACAGTTGTCTAAGATACAAAGATATTCATGGTACAAATTTATCTACAACAGAAACATTCTTTGAGTTCTCTTTGTTCCACTGGCCCATGATGGCTATTCTGTTACACCCAAAGGATTTTTTTAATTTTGAGATTATAACATAATTACATAGTTTTATCCTCTCCTTTCCTCCCTTCTATCCTATATACTCCCGTTGCTTTTTTTTTTTCTAATTCGTGGCCTGTTTTTACATCAAATGTTGTTACTTGGATATATATATGTGTGTGTGTGTGTGTGTGTGTGTGTGTGTGTGTACATGCATAAGTATTCCTAAATATAACTTGCACAGTTTGCATAACGTTTCTTGTATATATGATTTCAGGCTGAACATTTGGTATTAGATAACTATACCATCCCAGAAGACTATTCTTCCCACTCTCAGGACTTATTAGTTACTTACAGTTCTTTGGTAGGGTTGAGGCCTTGTAGGCTTTCCCCATCTACTTTGTCATATCTGGTTTTGTTTTGTTTTGTCCTCATTCACTTCATGTTTAGACAGTCATGTTGGTGAGATTTTATTGATATAGTTTCTGATATCATCAGGACCCACAATCTCATAGAAAACTCCCTGACTCTCTAGTTATTACAATCATTCTGCTGCTCTTCAGCAACAATCTGTGAGCTTTAGGTACAGAAGTTGTTTTGCAGATATATCTAATAGAACTGGGCTTTACAAAGCTGCATTTCAATTTGATTTTCTGTAGTGGTCTCCTGTTGAAAAGAGAAACTTTCCTGATAAGGGGTGAGTACTAAACTTATCTGTGGGTATAAGGACAAATATTAGGAATTATACTGACTTAATAAGTTGGTGGTTGTAGGTTCTCCTCCAACATGCATGACTTCACTAGCACTGAAGAATTAATTAGGTTTCGATTACTAGGCATGGTTTCCTTCTTGTTGAGTGGATCTTAAGATCAATTAGAGAGCTGTTGGTTACACCCAAGTTATGTGTATCACTATTATACCCTTAGGGTTATCATGCCAACATAGCCATTATTGTGTATGGGAGTCTATGGAAATCGAGCTCCGACCTGCTCCCATTTTTTGAAGTGTTCTGGCGGGGAGGAGAGCAGAATGAGGAAATATTAGGTAGAAAGAGATGATAAGAAAGAAAGAGACATGGGAGCCATGCATTTGTTCACCACAGAAAGCTGTGCCACTTTGGTTGCTGGCTCCATTCCTATTCAGCTTTGTAAGTCCCAGTCTGTCTGTGCCTCACTTGACCAGCCACCAGCCTAGGGACTCCTGTGTCCTGAGGCCCTCAGCCACCTTCCACCACAGGAGCTCCAGGGAGGAAACCCAGCCGCTATGAGCTGTGGCTTCCAAGGGTCCCAGGATCTGCTCTACTTGTGGCGCTGTTCTCAGCACCGCGGGTCCCAGAAGCCTCGTGCACCGCCCTGCCTCAGGGCAACCACATGGCTCCAGCCACACCCCACTGCTGGGAGCTCGGGCTGCTCCTGGCTTCCAGTGTGTCTCTAGTCTTCAGCCTGGAGTGTGGCTCTGCCTCACTCAACTGTTGACCTTTCCCTTGGTGTCTCTGCTAGGCTTGCCAAGGTTGAGCATAGCCTCCAGCCATGTTCTCCCCACCAGGGCTCCTTCGTGGCAGAAAGGCTCTTTTACATCAGAAAGCATGCAGAACCCTGCTGCTTGTGCTGTCTCTCACTATCTATGATACCCCGTGGGTCTCAGCTGCCCAAGCTTGGCTGGGGCAGCAGCTTTTGCTGTTGCTGCTTCTGCCTCTTTCTGAAGCTGGCAGTCTCTCTGAAGCAGCTTCTCTTTCTTGGACTGCTAAGTCCTCAGTGGCTGCTCAGTCCCAGACACTGCTTTCTGCATCCCAGGTCCCAAGCTGGGGAAAACCTACTCTATTCTAAGTTTCCATTAAACCTTCACCATATCTCCAGACCTAAAACCTATAATCGCCAAACTTCACCAAAACTTGATTACAACTTTAAACCTAACTTAGTAAATAGAGAGAGAGAGAGAAAGAGAAACAGAGATAGAGATACTTGCTGCAGCCTAACTTGAACTACTCTGCTTTATATTTACAATTTTACTCCTGAAGAAAAGAATTTCACCACACTCCAATTAATTAATTCCAAGCATGCTCCCTTAACCTGCGGTGTTCCTGCTCTTTTATCCTCCATACCTAAGTGTCACATTCTGGTCCATATGTGGGAGTCAAGCTCTGACCTGCTCCCATCTTTTGAAGGATTCTTGAGGGGAGGAGAGCACAATGAGGAAATATTAGGTAGAAAGATACAAAAAGATGATAAGAAAGACAGAGACACAGGATAGCTTTGGGAGGTCCCCGGGTGAATACCCAGCTGCCCAGAGCTTTATTCAAAAGGACTTTTTATAATATGCCAAGGGGAGAGGCAAAAGACCTCCCCCTTGCAAGATCAAAGCACACCATACAGCCAAGTGTAGACCCTTCCAAACACCTGGTAACCTTGCGCCTGGCCAAATCATCCTATTATGCAGCCCTGCTGGGTAAAGCAAGCTCAGATTCTCTGACCCTGAATAAGATCTCACTAGATTGCCTCTGTAGACCTCCATAGCTGTGGTTCATAGGCATCATAGCTGGGTCAGACTATTGGCTGTTCCCCTCCTTTAGAAGCTTATATGTCCTCTTCTAATATCAAGAAAAGCTAGTCCTCATGGAGGAGGCATGCAGGTAAGTTTCAGGTCAGGGCCCTGTGGACCCTATGTCTGAAATGCATGATATATTAAAAAATGGACTTACCTTCATTGTAAAGCAATGAAGGTCAACAACAATATGCTGTATGTTTTGAGAGTCTCTTGGACAATCCTGACCTTTACCTTAAAAAAGGGCTTCTCATACCTGATATTGGATTTTTGTTAAGTGGCCTTTGATTCTTGGAATTTACTTTTTTTATTTTACTTGTATATGTGTATGGTTATGTACACCGTATACATGCAGAATCCTGTTGAGGCCAGAAATGGGTGTCAGATTCCCTTTAACTGTACTAACTAGTTGTTTTGAGACAGCATGTTGGTGCTAGGAACTGAACCTGAGATCTCTGCAAAAACAGTAAGTGCTGTTAGGGGCTGAGTCATCTCTGTAGTCCCAAGTTAATGTGGCCATGAAAAAATTGATAAGGCATAGTCTGGCATCTAGCTCCATCTAATTAAGGAATTAAAATCTAATAAATGATTGATGTAAGTAGATGACAATGAATTAAATTGGAAAACTAAATAACTTCAAGGTTTAAACAAAAGAGTTCCCAGGTGTGGTAGACAAGATACTCAATACATGTGATGTCTTTTGAATAAATCAGAATTTTTATAGTCAAGTACAAATATAGGGAGATTTTTAAAATGATAGGCTAAGAGATAGCTCTGTTATTTAAAATAGTTTAGATACTTTAAATTGGACTGTGTGGGATGAGAAATATAGAAATGTAACTGCCAAAGCTTACAAAGACAGTATGGAATTCACAATGTGTTATTAGTGTGTGTGTGTGTGTGTGTGTGTGTGTGTGTGTGTGTGTGTGTGTGTAAGTATTTTGCTGTGGTTATGGTTGTTATGGTTGCCTTTTCCATGTGTCAACATTTCAATAACAAATAAAATACTTATTTACTGTGAGTTTTTTTGAACAAATTTGTATGCATGGTCACTGTGCTACATAATGGATGTGTGTCATGTAAATAAAGCATTAACTAGAGTTACCATTTTCAAGAAGTAATGAGAAATAGAGAGTAAATTCTAAAATGTTGAAAAAATACTGCATGTCAGATCTATATAGAGAGAGAAAGTTGGAGACCATTTTCCTCCGGGTGTAAATATGGTATATTAAAGGATGCAGATGGACATTTCCCTGTCCTGACCACCCAGTACCAAACAACTAACTGAGAGACTTAATATTATTCATAAATGCTTGACTGATAGTTCAGACTTGTTACTAACTAACTCTTATACTTAAATTAACCTATATTTCTATTTATGCTTTGCCATGTGGCTCATGGCTTGTTACCTCAATTTTATACACCCTGCTTACTTGGTGGCTGGCTGGCATCTCTCCTGATTCCACCTTCCTTCTTCCCATCATTCTCAGTTTCGCTTTCTCACCTAACTTCCTGCCCAGCTATGGGCCTATAAGCTTTTTATTAACCAATGAGAGTAATACACATTCATAGTATAGAATTGCTGCCAGGAGCAAACATGTCTCACTGTCATGAAAAGCCTTAGGTTATTAGACTTAATAAGTCCATATTCAGCAGGCCTTTGAAGTATTTGAAGATTACCTATATATCTGAAATATAACTCTGTATGACCTTGAAAACATAACTAACATGACTATAAGTTTGACTATTTTAGATGACTAACAATCTGTATTTTTAAATGAGTGCTATATCCCAAACAGTAGAAACATACATACAACATAACAGAAATAACTTTAGATTTGTATCAATAAATTAAAATCCATACCAATGTAAAATATCCTGAGATAAATAGCTGTTTTTTGGATTAAAGTAAATCTAATAATCTATTCTTTTATCTTATCATTTCTATATCCTATCTCCCCCTTTTACTTTAGAAAGAGATCTTTGAATTTAACTCTTTTGTTTAGCTTTTTTTTTCTATGACCAATAACAGTTTGTAACCAAATCCCTTTATAATAAATATCCAAAACCCATTTTTTGGGGGATGTGGGCATAGTTTTCTAGGCTACTCCCTGTTAATTGGTGGCACTGGTAATCTTTAGAGGACCCTGAGAAAATTTAGAATTATGGTCAAGTCATGACTGGAGTATTTTGTGAGGCTGGATCATCTCAGCCAGTTACCTTGAAGCTGTTCTGGTTGTAGAACTCAGAGAAAACTACGACAGAGGTGCTCTGAGATGTTGGATCAGAATCTGGGCCATTTACTCACATCATAGATTTTTCAGGGGATCTTCCATGATCAAACCTGATTTTGCTTAACCTAGAATGAATCCTAGAATGAAGCTTCTCATTTCCTGTGAAAACAAAAGCATAAACTCTCTCTCTCAAGGTAATATATTTTTTACTTAAGTTTTAAAGTCAATATAATTTTTAAATATATAGGTTGGCCTATTACAGCAGTTTTCATAATCCAAGGTCTCTTAGCAGCCAAAAATTTTAAAGACAACACAATATATATAATCCAGACTCTGTGTATTTCCCATGTTTACGTGGATTATTATATTTTTTATTACTCTATTTCTTTTTTAAGGACTTCCTCTATCCTTTTTTCCCTCTCCTAAGCCTACATATATGTTTAAACACACTGTAATCTGTTTAGAGGTGGGTTTTTTGTTTGTTTGGTTGTTATTTGTTTTTGTCTGAATCTGTATTTACTGCATATCTCTATCTTTGGCTGACCACATGAGTCTTTAAACTGCTAAGTGGCATAGTGGACCAAAGCATGCCCATTCCTTGATTCTTTGAGAAGCTAGTTTCATGGCAGAGTTAGGCTTACTGCAAGCTCTGGGAGCCATGGTTACCACTTCAACTCTGGGAAGTTTCTTGGTCCATGCCACTACTGAATAGTATGCCACTAGCTACTCATAGATTCCATTAAAGTGTTTGGTAGCAGGGCCTCTTTAAAGTGCCATGTAGTTTTTGTCCATAAACATGAGTCAGGAAGCCATCTCTTAAAGGAGCCACACCTCTGTGGTGATATTTTAATTGTGCTGAAATGTGATTTTATTTGTATGTTAATAAATAAAATTTGTCTGGAGATCAGAGGTCATTATCAAGCCAGGAACAGAAATCAGGTGGTGGTAGCCCACACCCTTAATCTGATCACATGGCAGGCAGAGTCTCTGTGTGGTCAAGGGCACAGCCAAGCGTGATGAATCAAACCTTTAATCCCAGTACCAACCATAGAGACCTGGAGGTCTATATAGACAGGCAGTGACAAGGAAGTCATGAGGTTGGGTTTAGAACCAATAAGAAGGCAGAACAGAAAGACAATAAAAAGACAAGTTACACAGGAAGAAGGTCTCTCTGGGGAAGCGACAGTGGCAAGGTGGTAAGATAAGGTGGTCTTGACTCTTCCATAGTGTTCTGATCTCTTGGGCTTTTAACTCTATATTTGGCTCTGTGTTTCTTATTTAATAAGACCATTTAGAATTTCATCTACACATCTCTCCTCCCCACCAGGAAACAGAGCCCACTTGAGGAAAAGCAGTTCCCAAGAAGTCAAGTTTGACTCTGTTTTTGTGTGTTTTGAATCCCTTTTTAAGCTTTGTTGGGTCTTGTGTGGAAATTCCAGCCAAACTTTGGGTACCATTATGTAGATGGACATTTCTCTGTGCCAACCACCCAGTCCCAAGTAAGTGACTCAGAGGCTTAATATTACTTATAAATGCTTGACTGATAGCTCAGACTTGTTACTGGATGGCTCTTAAACTTAAATTAACACATATTTCTATTTATGCTTTGCCACATGGATCATGGCTTGTTACCTCATTTTCTACATGTCCTGCTTGCTTGGTGGCTGGTTGGTATCTCTCCTTCTTCCCATCATTCTCAGTTTGGTTTTTTCACCTAACTTCCTGCCCAGCGTCCAGTCTGTCAGCTTTTTATTAATCAGTGAGAATAATACATGTTCATAGTGTAGAAAAGGATTGTTCCACAGCAAAAGGACTCTCTGAATTTTAGTGTAGGGATGGAACAATGAAAGCCTAATGAGCCTCACACATCCTCAGGGTTAGGGTTAGGGTTAGGGTTAGGGTTAGGGTTAGGGTTAGGGACACATGGGTGGGGAAGACAGAGAGTAAGAGGAATAGGGGTAGTCAATGTTGTACATTCACAGTAAGAGGCAATGATGGGGAAGTGACTGTGACTTTAGAGACCTGGGTCATGGCACAGAACAGAGTTCTGACCAGGGTGAGGAATAAGGAATGAAAGAAGAGCCA
This sequence comes from Peromyscus maniculatus bairdii, assembly GCF_049852395.1. Classification (NCBI taxonomy): domain Eukaryota; kingdom Metazoa; phylum Chordata; class Mammalia; order Rodentia; family Cricetidae; genus Peromyscus; species Peromyscus maniculatus. The sequence continues at coordinate 9,959,214 of NC_134870.1, forward strand.
TGTCTGCCTCCTGACATTTCTTCATTATCAAGCTGGGGTGTTTGACTTTGTTCTCTAGCCACAAGAAAGCATTTAACAGATGGGAAAATAATAAGACTCACCTTTTTGAAAGACTCTCTGCATCCATGTAAACACAAGGTTGCAAAGAATGAAAATAAGGAGAATGGAAACTTTTTACAATGTTATTAAAGCCAAAATAAAAATTAAAAAAATAAAAATTACAGAGGCCCAAATGGAGGATAACACTGAGGTCAAATGATAGAAAGTGGTTGAGCCTAGGTGGCAAGCTCTTGAGGTTTTTTTGTTTGTTTTCTTGCTTGTTTTTCTTCACTCTTTTGACTCTTTTACTCTTTGAGGGCCCACCACTCAGCTCCCAAATAAATACACACATGGAGGCTTACACTTTCTTATGAATGCCCAGCCTTAGCTTGTCTTGTTTTTTTGCCAGCTTTCCTTAACTTAAATTATTCTTGTCTGTCTTTTGCCTCTAGGTTTTATGGTGATATTTTATTTGTACTGAAATGTGATTTTATTTGTATGTTAATAAATAAAGTTGCCTGGGGGTCAGAGCTAATAGCAAGCCATAGCAGAAGCCAGGTGGTGGTGGTGCATACCTTTAATCCAGATCACATGACAGACAGATCTCTGTATTCAAGGATACAGCCAGCATGGAGACACATGCCCTTAATCTCAATACCAACCATAAAAGACCTGGAGGTCTGTATAGAAAGGCAGTGACGAGTAGGTCATGTGGTTGGGTTTACAACCAATGAGAAGGCAGGACAGAAAGTCAATAAAAAGACAGATACACAGGAAGTAGGTCTCTTGCTGAAGGGAAGGACAGCAGCAACAGGAATGGTAAGAAGGTGGTTTTAAGTCTCAGTTCTCAGCTCCTGCTCTGACCTCTTGGGCTTTTAACTCTGCATTTGGCTCTGTGTTTCTTATTTAATAAGACTGTTCACCTACAGGGCTTTTACCTTTTTCTAGTTTTGTATATCTTTTCTTTTCTTCTTACTCTATGGCTTGCTGTGTAGCTGCAAAGTTGGCCCCTGGTATCTTCTTTTCTTCTCTTCTCAAACCTCAATCTCTTCCTCCCACATTTCTCCTCCTATTTAGTCTTTCTGGCTGCCAGCCCCACCTATCCTTTCTCCTGCCTTGCTATTAGCCATTCAGCTCTTTATTAGACCAATTAATGTGCTTTAGATAGGCAAAGTAACACAGCTTCAAAGAGTTAAACAAACACAACATAAAAGAATACAACACATCTTTGCATCATTAAACAAATGTTCCACAGCATAAACAAATGTAACACATCTTAAAATAATATTTTACAACAGCAAGAAGTGGAGATGAGCACTTCTGGAGAGAAAAAAACAGGTTATCATTACTGAGACTGAATATAAAGAGCAATTCTAGACATTGCACAAAATAAATACCATAAAATTTGATTTGTATTAATTTAATTAAAGTATATGGAAATATATGTATTACTAAGTGTGTTTGTTGGCTGATACATATTTGCTGCTTATCATTTACAAAATTTAATATTTTGCTCTTGTAATCTGAAGGAGTAGAATGATTTGAAATTCTAGAAAAGCAGTATCTATGGGATGGGCTGCATTTGATTTGAAATAGATTTCAGAGTAGTTTTTGGTTTTTGTTTGTTTTTTATATTCATTATTTTACTTAATTAGTAAAGACTGTTGTAATTTAAAGAAATCAGTCAGAGTATCCTGACACTTTTCATGGTATTTCACTGTTAGTAATATATTGGATTCATGTAGTAACTGTATCATTCTTCCAAGTGGAAGTTACTGCTAAATAAGGCCATTGCTGTATGAAAAGATGCCGAGAAAGGACTTTTGTGACATCAGAACTGCATTTTGTCCATGGTATTATAAGAGACAGGGCTGATTCCACCAAATTGAGCATCACCCACCATTCTCCAATGCTGACCTGAATATAGGAAGACACAGACCAATGGCATAATTGGCGTTGTCTTCTGACAAATGTCAATAAACATTATGTCAGTTATCATCAATAGAGCTTTCCAAGCTTCACAAAGAATTAATGATTTAATGGAAAAATGTCATTCCTACTTCATTTCATCAACAATTAATTCATTTTTATTCTACTCCATAAATATTTAATAACATAAATATCTTAAATTCCCTGTCAAAAATTGTGCATTCTGAAACAAACATGAAAGTTTGGGCCCAAGTACCCAAGTTTATGTTAATAATTTATTCAAGAGTCACTGAAACTTGACAATAGAATAAAAATATATTTATATAAAATATTTACGGAATAATTTATTGGATAATCTGGAATACGAAATGCATTTGAGGAAAAGAAGAAAGTTAGCTAGGAAGCAGGCAGGCATCTTGTGCATAAATCATGTTATGATTTAAGTTGACATGTAATTAATCAAAGGTGAATTCAGTGGACTTTTGTTAACTGCATTACAGTTTGGAATGGATAGCTTGGAAAAGAAATATTAGATGATCTTGGAAGGGCATCAGAAACTGTTTAAAAAGCATGAAGATTGCAGACATAAGTATTGCCAGGCAGCGGTGATGCATGCCTTTAATCTCAGCACTCGAGAGGCAGAGCCAGGTGGATCTCTGTGAGTTCAAGGCTAGCCTGGTCTACACAGTGAGATCCAGATCCAGCGCAGGCTCCAAAACTACAGAGAGAAACCCTGTCTCAGAGGAAAAAAAAAAAAACATGAATATTGTTCAATAGGTATTGAGAAATATCTGACTAGTTTTATTAAGAAGAAAGCATTGTTTTAAAAGCCTTGGAGTGACATTCTGTAGGGTTAATGATGAAAAGTAAATCAAGAAAGAGTACAGAAGAGTGTGCTTTGGCTCATCATAATGCTTTAGATGTCTGAAAGAACCAGGCCTGAAAGTAGCCTTCATAAGAGAGAAGTGGAGAGAATAATTCAGAAAGAGTGGCCAAAAGATGCTAGGATTATTTATTGGGAACAAAAGAATGTAGAGTTAGATATTATTTTGAAGTGTTACAGAGCTCAGTGTGGTGGCACACTGCTGTAATCCCAGCACGTGTGAGGCTGAGCAAGGAGTAATATAGCAATTTCAAAGACTACCAGGTTATCCCTGGGATTCTATGCCAGTTAGCACTACATAGCAAAACTATGTCTTGATGAATGAATAAGTTAATTAACAATTAATTAAAGGAATGAATGAATGAATAAAAGTTTAACATTTGAAATTCTGTAATGGTCAGTTTTGAATAAGTCTAGGTAATAAAATATTGTATAAACATGTTCGAGTTTATTATTGACATGATATAGAAGTTAAATTTTTCTCTGCTTCATCAATCAAAGCAATTTTAATTGCTTTAAAACTAACAATACACTGTTAAATTATTCTTAATATATTGCTAAATATGAGTCTGATAGTATACTAGGTCTTATCAACAGGAATATATTTTTCTTCATACACACACACAAGCCAAGTCTCATCTCTGCCTCTAGAGTCATCCTTTTACTATGTTCTATAAATCCATCTCACATTCAAAGCAGTCACTGAAATTCATCTCCAAGACTTGAAGAGAACACTCTACCTTTCAAGAGTCCTGAGATCAGATTTTGTCCACATGGATAGACTTATGAAATGTAATTAGAAACTTAATTACATCTGCAACGTATCCTTTGGCATAAAACAGTCTAATTAGCCTCTGAGACTTTAGAGAGATCATAGAGACTCTGCCTATCACAAAAAGATCATATGTGTCTATATTTTTAAAATTTCTAATAGATTTGGAGCATATTAATATTTTTCTTCAAATATGCTACTTGCAGTGATTCTATTGCCCTTACTAATGCTGTTTTACAGGTGTTTATTCTTGTTAAGTTTTTTTTTCCCACTTCCATAACATTTGGCCATAACAGGTATTTTCTGTATGTTTACTTTTGTCTTTAACAATAACCATTCAACAGCCAAGGGACAGTTTTGATAGATGAGGATCTCATCTTCTAGATGTTGGTGAGCTCCCCTTTAGAGTGGCTACCAATCTTTGGGACCACTTCTCTGTGACTCGTTCCAACCTTCCCACTCATTGGCTTATGTATGGTGGGAGTGGTTTCTCAGCAGGGGTGGATCTGTGATTGCAATGCTACCCTTGTGCTATGTAAGTTCTGTCATTGGTCTTGATCATTACCAGATTACCAGTCTTTGGACATATTTTTAGATAACTCCAAAAAAGAATATAGCTTCATTACAACTTTTATATGTTAAAGACACTTGACACATACAATATCTGCTTCAACCTAATGTCACTGTATATGTGATAATCAATCCATAGTTCTTTTGATAATGATGTATATTGAATAAACTTTATATACATATGTGTATGTGTACAAGAATGTCAAGTAAAGTTTTATTTCTGCACTGAAATTGAGCTGTACTTAGTCAATACTAAGTTCCTGTTTTATGTTTTATAAGGGGAAAGTAGCCAAAAATGACATCTATTTCTTCTCAGTCTTCTTTACATTATTTTATTTACATCATTATCCTTTTACATCTTTAAATCATTCATACGGAGAGGTAATAACAGACGGCCACTGAAACAATGGTGTATAAATTAACACATGTGATCAGTTTGTGTCCCCACATGCTAATGAAATAAAATTCCCAAAGATGAGAAGAATGACCATTTCTTTTATCTTTATTCTTAAAGGCCGAAGGAAGCTATCGTTGGACAGTCCAAGAGCCTGGCAACACTACAGGCAGAAGTCAGACGGGCAATCTCTTCATTACAATTTGCGTCCTGTGATGCCCATTAACGTTACACTGGGACAAAACCACGGAAAAGCCGGGCGGTGGTGGCGCACGCCTTTAATCCCAGCACTCGGGAGGCAGAGCCAGGCGGATCTCTGTGAGTTCGAGGCCAGCCTGGGCTATCAAGTGAGATCCAGGAAAGGCGCAAAGCTACACAAGAGAAACCCTGTCTCGGAAAACCAAAAAAAGAAAAAAGAAAAAAAAAAAAAAAAAAAAAACCACGGAAGACTTTTAGTGACCATTCAGTAAAAACACCTCCAATTCAAGACACACTGGGCACTGAGCTTCTGCTTTAAGATTTCTATGATGCATCTGTGTGTGTGTGTCTCTGTGTGGCTGTAGGAGTTTATGGACACAAGTGCCCACAAAGGTCAGAAGAGGATGCCATACCTTGAAGCTGAACTTATGACCTTCTGCACGGCACCTGCTGCAGGTGCTGGTTTCTGAATACCAGTTCCCATGACTGTCACAAGTATTCTTAACTTCCCAGTTATCTCTCCAGGCCTCTAGATAGTAAGTTGTCCATAGCAATCAATTTCATGTATCACTTACTGAAGAATATTACTTTGGCCCTGTTGTATGACAATTATACATGCAGAATCAATTTAGTGAAAACTATTTTCAGGTATCTTTCTGAATGAAAAAATTGTAAGTAAAACCTTCACATCTTCAATTTTGTTTTTTTGTTTTTTGTTTTTTTTTTTTTTTGGTTTGTTTGTTTGTTTTATAAGACAGGGTTTCTCTACATAGCCCTGGCTGTACTGAAGCTTACTTTGTAGACCAGGCTGGCATTGAACTCACAGAAATCCACCTGCCTCTGTCTCCCAAGTACTGGGATTAAAGGTGTGTGCCACTACAACCCAGCTCAGAAATTGTTCTAGCACATACACACAAAGTCCTGTCTGTTGCTTAAAATTATATTTTAGAATATAGTAAGAAATTATGCTTGTATAGCAAAGTGGCATTGATTTCCTTATTTTATTCTTTTTTTAATTTTTGAAATAATTGAATTATATTTTCCCTTTTCTTTCCTCTCTCCAAACACTCCCATGTATCTCTCCCTGCTTTCCTTCAAATTCATAACCTCTTCTTTATTAGCTAATTGTTATCGAATGCATACATATAGACATATATTCCGAACTATAACCTGTTCAGTCAATACAATGCTGCGTGTGTGTGTGTGTGTGTGTGTGTGTGTGTGTGTGTGTATGTGTGTGTGTGTGTGTGTGTGTGTGTGTGTGTGTGTGTGTGTGTGTGTGTGTGTTTTCAGGGCCGACTACTTGGCACTGGACTAAAAATTGGTGTGCTTTTCCCTGAGGAAGACAACCTCTCTCACTTCCATCCTTCCATAGTTGCTCATAGATCCTTGTGTAGCCTTGAGGTACAGTGGGATTCTGTCTGTCCTGTTTGGCATGTTCATTGATGTCATCCTCATTTAGCTCACATTGGAGCAGTCATGCTAGCGAGACTTGATGGGCATTGCTTCTGACATTACTAGGAGACATAATCTCATAGAAAACTTCCTGATCTTTTGGCTCTTACAATCTTTCTGTCCCCCTCATCTATGACACACCACGAGTCTTAGGTGTGGGAGAACATTGTTGATGTATCTGTAGAGACTGGGCTCTGTGACTCTGAAATTTCTTTGGTTGTGATTCTCTATATTAATATCACTGTGTTTCCAAGGAGAAATTTCCTTGATGTGGAATGAATACTATATTTATCTGTAGGTATAAGAATAAATGTTTGTAGAGTGTTGTTAGGTATTACGTTGGTTTAGTAAGTTAGTGGTTATAGATTATCCTCCAATAACCATGATTTCACTAGCACTGAGTGGTTAACTAGGTTTTCAATACCAGGCATGGTCTCTCTCTCTTGTTAAGTGGATTTTAAGCCTGGTGAGAGAGCTGTTCTTTTAGCACCAAGGTATGTGTGCAACTACTGAACTACTGAACTCTTAGGGTTACTGGGCCATGCTGGCTAACATTGTGGTTCATAGGTATCTTCACTGGGTAGGACTACTGGTTGCCTCCCTCCTTTGGGAGAGTGCATGGACCCTTCTGGCACCATGAAAGCTAATGAAGGGCCATCCATGTCAGTTTCAGCTCAGGCGTCTCTGGCATCTGTTTCTGGAATGCAGGGTGTTTTCAGCAAAGACTTGCCTTCCACCTCTGGGGGGACAAACAAAGTCAATACCAATATGTTTGGGGAGTCTCTTAAGCTTTATTGACCAACAACTCAAAACGACTTTTCTTGTCTTATTTTGGGGTTCCTGTGAGGTGGTTCTCAGAAGGAGAATTGCTAGTCCAGATGAAAAATGTTCATTCAAACTACATATGTAAATACATACATATATAAATACATATATGGAGTTACATGAATTACGGGATTTGGGGAGGTAGTCAATATTATGATTCCTTGGGGAATTTTCAAATGTCTTTATTGTCATGTTTATCGACCTTCTTCCCTCTTCTGCATTTACCTTCTCTCTTCCCTGAAGAGCACCTTTTACTTATTTCCTCTATCAGATCACTTGTATCCTGCTATTCCCCTTACCCTCCTCCTACCTTCTCCTGTGTTTACCTTACTCACCCTCCCCTTTCAAGTCACCTGTCTCCTGCTAATCGCCTCTCTATTGATCCATGATACCACTGTCTTGGCAATGTTCCCATCTTACTTTCCTGGCTCCTATAGTTAGTTCTGATACTCACATATGAAGATTTGGAGCTATGAGCTTCTAATAAGGGAGTGTTGTTAAGTATTATGCTGGTTTATTAAGTTAGTGGTTATAGATTATCCTCCAATAACCATGATTTCACTAGCGCTGAGTAGTTAACTAGGTTTTAACTAGATATGATGTTTGTCTTTCTGGGTCTGAGTTACCTCATCAGTATGATCCTCTCTAATTCAATCTGTATACCTGAGAAGTGCATGGTTTCACTTTTCTTTACAGCTGCATAGTATTACATATTGCGTGTACACCACACTTTCCTTATCCATTATCCCTGTCAGTTGAAGAAAATTTAGGACATTTCTACTCCATAGCTATCATGAATAGAACAGTGATAAACATGGATAAGCAAATATCTGTTCAGTGGGATGTCAAATCTTTTGGTCATATGCTCAGGAGTGGTTTAGCTGGGTTATATGGCAGATTTGTTTTTAGCTTTTTGGGAATTCTCCCCACTGGTTTACATGGTGACTGCACCAGTTTGCAATCCCACCAACAGTGAATGAGGGTAGTCTTTCTGTTTCCCATCCAACATTTTTTTTTTTTGTTGGTTGTTCCAATTGATCTTTGTAATTCCTACTGGGTAATATAGAATCTCAAAGATGTTTTGGCATGCATTTCCCTAATTATGAGGGATGATTAACATCTTTTGATATATTTCTTAGCATTTGGTTTTATCTTCTTTCAAGAACTCTTTTCAGATTCGAGGCCCATTGTTTAAAGGATTTTTGGGTTTTTTTTGGACGTTTTATTTCTGAGTTCCTTGTGTATTTTGAATAGTAATCCTCTGTCAGATGTGTAGCAGGCCAAGATTCTCTGACATTCTTCAGGCTTCCTTTTCACCTGGTTAATTGTTCTTTAGCTTTACAGAAGCCTTTTGGTTTCATAAAGTCTCATGTATCCATTGTTGGCATTAGTTCTTGGGCAAAAGGACTCCTATTCAGAAAGTATTTTCCCACATCAATATCATTTAAGGTACTGCCCGTGCTTTCTGTTAGCAGTTTCAGTATCTTGGGTTTCAGGCTTAGGTCTTTGGTCCATATGAAATTTTTGTGCAAGGTGATAGATACAGGTCTAATTTCTTTCTTCTACATGTTGATATCCAGTTTTCAGAGCAACATTTGTTAAAGATGCTTTCTTTTTTTTTTTTTCTTCCAGCATATGTTTTGTCATCTTTGTCAAATGTTAGGTGGCTGAAATTACATGTGCTCATGTTTGGGTTTTCAATTTTGTTACATTGTCCTTTTTGTGCCAATATCATATTGTTTTTACTACTATGGTCCTATAATATAGCTTGAGGCCTGGAATTATCTTTTTGCTCAGGGTTATTGGCTAACTGTGGTCTTGGTGTTTCCATATGAATTATAGGGCTGTTTATTTGTTCTGTTTCTGCAAAGAAAGAAATGGAAATTTTGGTTGAGATTGTATTGAACCTGTAAATATATTTTAGTAGGATTTTTTCATAATGTTAATTCTACTGATCCATAAGCTTGGCATATCTTTTGATTTTCCAGTGTCTTCTCTAAGTCTTTCTTCAGTGATGTAATGTTTACATTGTACAAATACTTTACTTATTTGGTTTACTCCTGAGTATTTTCTTTAAGGCTATTGTAAATGGGAGTGTGTCCATGATCTTATATTTGTTTTCACTAAATAGAAAAACCATTGATTTGTGAACATTTATTATTTATCCTGCCACATTGCTGAATTGGTTTATCATTTCTAGAAGTTTTCTGATATGATTTCTGGGATCCCTAACGTATAATATCATATCATCTACAAATAGGGATAGTTTGATGTCTCCATTCACTATAAATATCCCTGTAATTCCCTTCTCTTGCCTTATTGCTATAGCTTGTACTTTGAGTACAATGTTAAAAGTGCTTGTGTATTAGGGAAGTTCTCATAGAATTCTATAGCTGGTTTGTTTCTGGAATCTTAGCATCTGTCTTCTGTGATTGTTACTTTTTGTGTCTGGTACCTTCTGTTTAAAGTATGTAAATCTTATCTGAGAGTTTCCTAAAGGTTCAAAGCCTATGTAAAACTTGATTGTGGGAGAACTCAACCAAGATGTCTCTTAATTGAGAATTTGCATTGGCATTGTCTCTTTGGGGAGCTTAGACAAGAGGTTTTGTTATACGGAAATTGACTTGCTGAAGGCGTGAATTGGACAACAATAAAAAGGCCCTTTGCTAAACTATAGTGAGTCAGTTCACCAGATGCTGACCCTCCTGCAGCTAAAAAGGCTAAAAATTCATCCTTAGAATGCCTCAGTGACTTTTTCCATGGACTGTGTGAAGCCACACCTGATACAACAATTGTGGATCCTGTCTTGTTCTCTGTGGGACTCTTCAAGCTTTTCTCTATTTAAGGTGATTTTGGTTGTATGCTGAGGTATTCTTTACATTCTCTAGGACTTTCTTCATGAAAGCCGCTGTTGTACATTTAGGGATATTTTGCCATACTGGTCTGAGGTACCGAGGTGTCATAGCTGGATATAACTATCAATTGCTTCCCTCTCTTTGCAGCTTGTATAACACCTTTTGGTACTATGAAAGCTGGTCTTCAGGGAAGGAGGTTTTCAGGTTAGATCCAGCTTGAATCATCCAAGTCCCGTATCCTAAGTGTGCATGCAGTGTCTCTAGCAAAAGGAACTTTCTTCAACCGCTGAGGAGTAACCACTGGCAACAGTAATATACTGTATTATTTTAGGACTCTCTTGGATTTCTCTAACCAAAAATTTGAATGGAGGCTTCCCATACTTGGTTTTTTGCTTGCTTTGGTTTAGAACATGGCAATACACATGATTGAACAGGTTTTCATTTCAGCAAACAAAGGGCATGATTTTTCTTTCCTAAAATAATTGAAAAGTTCCAAATTACTTTTCCTTTTCACAATCCAGAAACAATTGAAGAAGTGTAACTTTGAGTTACCTAATGCTTTGGTTAGGTTTATTTCATCGTGCTGCCTTTCATCGGTCCCAAGCCATTCCAGTGTCCCCATTACTTTACCTCATATGCCATTGTTTCACCACATACGTAAGGTGGGTATTTTCTCCTTGTTTCTGTTTTGATTTTTTCTTTTCTTTTGAGACAAAGTCTCATGATGTAGCCCTGGCCCTGCTGGAACTAATGACAGTCTTTCTGCCTCTGCCTCCCTGATGTGGCGCTATAGGCATCCACACCTGACTGTGCCAGCACTTCAACAATAATGGAGCTTGGTGTCTGTAGCGGTCACACCAACATCTACTCCATTAGGGGATTGTTTTTTCCAATGGCTCCTGTCCTCAACATCTACTCCATTAGGGGAATGTTTTTTCCAATGGCCCCTGTCCTCAGGTATGCTCTGGTAAGCAATAATCCACCACCCACCTCGCCACCATAAAGTGAACTGTGCCTTGAAGCCATTCTTCTTTCTAAGATCCAATAAATAACCAGTTGTTGCTTTGCAAGAAAAGAAGACATTACAGCCGTTCATCTAATGATGAATTTGTTGCACAAATATCAAATTCGCCTTCCATTGATCCATTTTCATGCTTCCCTACACAATAACTTTTCATTTAATGTCAGATTATGTTGCAGTTATTTCTAGTTATTTGAAATTGCAATTAAGCATAGCAATTTGTAATAACAACTGCATTATTCTATTAAAAGGAAAAAAGAATGTATGTTTATGGACAATAAGCAATGCTGTTCTCTTACCAGCTTCATGCACTATTTTTAGAGAGCAGAGGGAGGGGGAGGGAGGAAAAAAAGAATCTGAACTTTTACAAAATAAAATTATGCTGGAGAAAGTTCCATTCTTTTCTTTGGGCTTGTTTCTTGTCTTTTGTGATTAATTCTGGTTCTTGTTTCCTATATTGGTTAGGTGCTCAAAGAATAGCGCTCTCAAATCTCAGATTTGTCATAATTTCATTAAGCACTAAAGAAGAAAACACTGTAAATTTCCTTAGGCATTGGAAGCTATTGCTTGGCTGATTATTGGGTTTTATTTGGTTTTGGTAGAGAATATAAAGCATTATTTTAGATGAGTCTGATGAATGAAAATGTACACAATTCAAATAGTAAAGGACATCACATAAAAGTCACAGAATCAAAAATATATTTTAAAAAGCCTATAAAATTAATTTGTATAGAGAAGAGATGCATAACAATATTTGCTGTACAGTTAGATGGGGCGTTGCACACTCCTCTATGATGTACGTGATTTGGGGAAGTGGGATCTAGATATCAGACTGGGACCTTAGAGCTTTCTATGCATGAGCTCTGGTGCTGACCCACACTGACAGGCATGTGAACACTTTCAATGTCCTCAAATTCTGCCTAACTCACATTATGTGCATAGAGAGTAACTGCAATCGTTTTCCTCACGAAAGTTTCTCGGCTTACAAAAGCAGTAAAGGTGAGAGTTGACATGGTCTCTCACGTGTTTATGATAAAGATCTGACTCAGAGCATTTACTTACTAGAATCAGGTGATGCACTCAGGCTTACTCAGACTGGACCTCAAAATTGCTGTTTTCTGCTCAGTGAAGGAAGTCATGTCAGAGTCTGCCCTACTGTAGCACCTATTCTGAACTTCCAACACAGGGACCTATACCTTAGAGAGAGAAAGGGAGGAATGGTGTGGGTGGAGCAGGATTGATTTTTTTTTTTTTTGACAGTCAGGATGGGTGGGGATGATGAGATATCTAGAGTAATGAGTACCCCACAGGAGGAGGCACCATCAGGAACTAAGGAGAGCCCTGTCTCACAAAGACCACATTTTTCTTCTAGCTAATTAGTCTTGAGACCACACCTTCTGATGGCCTTTACAGAGATGGGAGAGAAATTGTCATTCAGGTCCATCACAACTTCCTTTGATTAATCAATGTAAACTATTAGACATCACCACTTTATTAATTGTCAAATATCAACTGTGCTACAAGAAAGCACTCAGCTGAGTTAGAGAGATTCCTGCAGGGATACAGTGTGCCTAAGACTCAGAATTCAATTCTGTGTCAGTTTTCTGCAGCCGCTGTAAGAGAATATTATAGACGAAATAGTTTAAAAGCACAATTTTATTATATTACTGTTCATGAGCTCAGGAGTTTCAGTGGACTAATATCAAGATATCTGAAAGTTCGGGGGAAGTGTGTGTTTAATTGTTGATGTTTTCTGGTTTTGTTTCATGTTGTTTTTTTGAGTTTTGAGGGGCTATCTGTATCCTGGGGCATGTGGCTCCTCACTCTTGCATTTGCTTATGTCCTCGGAGTCACCACTCTGTCTCCAGGGCCACCGTCTTCTCATCACCATCTCTCTGAGTTTGGCCTTTGTATTACAAGAATCTGGGAAATTACTCTGGACCCACCCAGAGAAACAATAACATCCCTTAACCTCGGCATCCTGAACCAAAATGGCATCTCCAAATGCAGTTGCCTTTGTTCATAAGATAACAGACTGACAGACTCTTAAGATTAAGACATGCATTTTTTCTTAGTAAGTAATTATTCTATTTTCCAAGAAAGTGTATAGTCACACTGAACTCCCCCACAAAATACTAACATAAAGAGGAAAAAATTTACCCACTGTATAATCAAACCAGCAATATAAAAAAAAAAAATTCCTCGTGTCTTTCCATTAGAGTTGTAAGTATATGTCCATGCCCAAAATTCACAAAGCTGAAAATGATCAAGCTATATTTCTTTTATGAGTTTAAATGAAAATAATAAAAAAACATCATTATAAAATGCTAATTCATGATTCTCACATGGACTGCATTCCTCAGCTTCACCTGAACTGTTAAGATGGTCAAATCAAGCCATAGACAGTATGTCCTCAGTTAGTAGTTCTCCTGAAACGCGTATGCAACACTCTGACACACCATCTCCCTTAGGGAACTCCACCCCATATATGTCTTTGGGAGTGGAAAGTCAATTTTAAAGAGGTGTAATTGGTATGTTGCAAAATTTCCCCATTTTAAGCAATACTTATTGCAATAGCAATAAACAAGTAGTAAAAGTAAACATCACTTTTGACTTTCTGGTTTTATTCTTAGACATCAAAGATATCATATATTCTTGGAAAGGGACCTCACAGGCTATTGTATTTTATCTTTTTGAGTATTTATAGGATTCTCTCTGAAAGCAATGTAGCATCTTCAGTGTATTTGTGTTTGTGAGGGATCCTTATATAAGATTTTGTTATATGTGTCCATATACATGACAAATAAGTGTTTGCTCATTATAAAGACTATAACTGCCTAAGAGGACGCAAGAGCTTAATCTTTATTGAAGATAAACAGCAGGAGTATTCCTGGATTTGAATATTCAGAAAAAATAAGAAAGAAAGATCCTTGTAGAAACATATCTTCCTCTTCCCTCATAGTCTGCAATCTGGTGAGACTATTAATTACAATGTTCAATTATTCATCATGAAAATAAAATGATAAAGAAACTATTATGGCAGGCATTTGAAATTTTTAAATTTTATTCTAATTGTCAAATAGTCATTTTATATATTTATGGGGCACAATATCAAGCTATGGTAAATTGTGGAATAATTTAAATAGGGATAATTAATCTATCTTTGATGTTGCATTGTTTCTTGTAGTATCTATAATACAGCCTACTTTTTAGCTACTTTAAAATATACATTACTATTAACATGTTCCCCACACTGTATGATTCATCGCTGGAACCTTATTCAACTGCTCCCTTAAAATGAGCCCTTTGAGCGACTACCTTGCACAAAGTTCCATATTAGAGAAGCTATTTGAAGGGATTTCCATCAGCTCCCCATTGCCTTCTCTATTTCTAGCTTGTGCACTGTCAGGTGACTTAGTTGTTGCTATGCTTATGTTATTACTCTGAAGGTATTTTTAGTGAATGCTTAAAGATCTCTATAAATAGAAGCCATTTACTTCACCTCCTGATTGACTTTGCATGTTAAGGATGTTTTAAATTTTGTGCTGAAACTTGACCATTGTGGTAAGGTATTGATCTTACCTTTGCCTCCATAGACTATAAAAGGGTATCTAAATTTCCATCTACATTGCCATTCAACTTATCAAGCCCGTTGTCTTTTCTATTGGCTTTATATTGGTGCACCATGTTCTATAGTATCAGCATTCCTTTGCAGTGATGCCAGACTAACCTTCTTACTCTAACAGTGAAGTGGATAGAAGAGAGTAGGGGCCGGGTGTGGCCAGTTATGTGTGGTTAAAAATGGCACATTAAATCACCCACATCTCTTTTTTTTCCCAGAGCTGAGGACCGAACCCAGGGCCTTGCGCTTGCTAGGCAAGCGCTCTACCACTGAGCTAAATCCCCAACTCCCACCCACATCTCAAGTGATATTGTCCTGTGTGTGAATAGAACTGTAACATTTGATAATTCTTTTCACCACAGTAACAGTATTTCCGAGTTGCTAGAGATAAGTGAAATAACTTTTCCACTCTACAGTGTTTTGTCCTATGTTGGAATTTAGCCAGATAATAAAAAAAAAAGAACAAAAGAGGTGGAAAAACAATTATAACAGGTGGTTAAATGAACATGTCAATGAAAGGAATTAGATAATTCCTATGATTTGTTTTTCAGGGTGGCCCTAAAGGTATCCCAAACATTACAGGCTAGTTGCCCTCAAAAACTTGGTATAATCCTATTGCTGAAGGTATCACATAATTTGGCTCTAGAACATAGAGAAACAAAGTTGTGACGGAGATGGAAGATTGGGCCCTGATTGGTGCTTTCATAGTGAGAGAAAATGCTGTGGAGGCTGTAAAGGCTAACATGCTGATGCCTACTGTGATACCTCAGTAACCCCCCACCCCAACACACTTTATCCCCTACAGACAAAGAGAAGCTTAAACCAGGATTCTTAAGTGTAGATAAGAACTTAGACCCCTTTTTCCCAGGTGGCTGTATCTGCTACAGGGACTTTGGAAAACACAGTCAGGATATTCTATTCGACCAAAAGACTAAAAAAGGGTGGCAGGTTGAAATGAATTATATGGTCTGTGCCTTTAATAATTAGCCTCACAAAGAGGTGAGAGATTTTTTTATTAGACTACACATTGCTTTTGCATTCTGTACCTAAAGTCTCCAGTGATGGCTTTGGGGACGCAATCTGGGCATAACACAGGCCAGTTTGGGCTATAGAGATCCTGTCTCAAAACCAAATGGGATGGAAATATGGTGGCACATGCCTTTAATCTCAGCACTGGAGATAAAAGACCCAGACACAGTTTTCCCCAGAAACCCAAAAGAGCTGAGAAAAGAGATATCTTAAAAATGAGTCAGTTCCCCCTTCCTGAAGAGGGTAAAGACAGGTGTTTTCAAAAGAACAAAGTCAGGATGTCTGATGGTAACCAATTAACCATGAGATGCCCCTCTCCAGAGATAACATGACCAGCCCCCGGAGAGGAGTTGTAAAACTCCTGACAGGGCAAACAGATAAGCTGGAATAAGACAAAGTCCAGGCCCGGGAAAAACTGGACCAATCAAGGATGGACCCGTACTAACCCCCTCCCCTCTAAGAAATTTTATGGGTTTTGCCTATAAAAACTAACTTCCCCAAGAAAAAGGAACTCCTCCCTGCCTCACTGCCCGTGAGTGCTTGAGATGAGTTCCCTGTCATGACTTGCAGCAGAAGTAAACCTTGCTTTTGCATTCTGGTATGCTCGTCCTCTGGTGGTCTCTCTGGGGGTTACGATCTGGGCCCAACACCTACCTTTATATTTAACAGTGTAAAATCGCCATGCTTAAGAGAACTTTTATAGTGCTGGCCCCAGTATCTGAATAAGAGCCTCTTCTTTATTAACTGTATTAAAAGGCTGCTAGGTAGTTAAAGTCTCCTTTCTTCAGTAGCATAGTCCCCATGCTCCAGGAAGTAGGTAGGGCTGCATCCCATACTTATGTGAGGACTTCTAACTAAACTCAGTAGGCTGAGAAAAAAATAGACAGACACGCAGAGGGAATACATAGTAAGGGGAATGATATGCTCAAAATATATTATATACATATGTGAGGTTATCAAACAATAAATTTTAAACTAAGGTATGTTCAATGCAATATACAAAAAAGGAATAAGTAAATAAGTCATACTCATCGTAAAAGTCAACAGAGGAATTAATGCTATATATTCATAATTTTTATAGAGAAATTTCAAAATAAATCTAGTTAATCTCTAGAAAAATCAAAATCTCATCTAGTTGATGAGAAATTCCTCAAAACAGTGGATAAAAATCATAATATACTCATAATGACATTAATTATGAAGAGAGTAGACATTTTAATCAAAAGACTGAGATTGTAAGACTGGACAAAGAATGACTCTCTTAAATGCTTTCTATAAAATCACACTGCATGTCCAAAGGGAAAAAAACAGCTGTACTGTTGGGAAAGCATATTATTATACTAGAACTCTCAATGAGGTACCAGAATTTGTATGTTACTATCATTGAAAATAAAGTTTAGTAAAATAAATATTCATAGAAATTGGGAGAATTTCATAAGTATAAGGTTATTCTGTCAAATTGCAATGAGCATATCCATGTATGCATTTAGCTCAATGCTAAGAGAACAGAACAAACAATACAAGATTACTCTCTACAGTCCCCAATGGATTATAGGTATGTGCCCTCTGAAATATTCCTTCCATAAACTGATGCAGTCTTTTTGTGATTAAACAATAAGACAGCAAAGTATTTCTTTTATTAGTCTCTGAAAATTATGATTACACAATTTATTATCTGAGAAGAAGAAAGATGTAGTTACAGATTGGAATTTTGTCCTTTATAAGAAGGGATAGATAATTTATTCTTGATAGATTTGGAAATTATGGTATACCTAATTTGCTTATATAATATATGAAGCAATCTAGGAAAGTTCATAGACATTTTGATTCATAAATGCCTTTAACATTTTCAAGTGTTGGTAGAATTCACTTTGCTGAGGCTAAGGCTGAACACGCCTGATCATTACCATGTTGGATTTCCATAATACACTCCAGCGGTCTCTGCTGAATTTTTAAGGAACTTATTTGAGAATTTGCTTTCATTTATAAAAACCAGTATTAAGAGTTAGTTGTAAATGCTGCTATTTCAAGCTCTCCTTCGCTAGATAAAAGCATATAGTTATCTGATGTTTAACATCAAGCCTTTTCATAAAAGCTTCTGTTCTTAATTTTCTCTCCTAGCTAATTGTGGATATTATTATTTGAAGAAGTAAGAATGTTTTTTTTTTCTCTTTTGGAGTTAAGCAGAGCACAACAAACTGTCAGAAGTCTTGCTTAAGACCGCAGAGAGTAATCTTGTGTTGTTTGTTCTGTTCTTCTGGTATTGAGCTAATTTTCTCAATAATAGCAGCAATGGAAATAACAAATATAAAAGCTTCATTTCCCCATCCTTCAAAAAGCCTTTTAGCCTACTTTGAAATCCCCAAAGACTATCTAGAAAAAATACCTATCAACAGAGAAATGTCAAAGCTAATGCCCTGGTTCAAAATTAAAGCAGCGAGAAACAGCCTGAACTACAGCAGAGAACTCTGCCTTCCCCAGGGCGATCCTCTTGGTGATAATTCATAGACTCCCAGGGGCTCATTCTGCGGAGGCCACTAGTAGTTTGCTTCCACTTCCACACATGGCATCTCCTTTCTTGTAATGGGGCAATAATCCAGGAATTGAGTGGGTGAAATACATAGATACTCTGCCCTATTTCCCTTGAATAAATAAAACTGCAGAAGTTGCCTTGGTAAATACCAAAGCATTTTATTTCACAAAAGAGTCATATGTAGAAAAAGAATTAAAGGTATAAAGCATGCACACATAGGAAGTGACCCTGAAATTCCAGAACTCTGAAGCACAAAGTAACCATCTGGATTTTACAACCACAAACACTCACTGTCACAGTGTCAAAGGTGTTCTACCAGGAGGAGTTGAATCTTCTACTTGCAGCTCTCAGTAACATGGGTGATTCATGGGCCAGAGGACTTAAAGGAAGAGATAAAGGTAAGCATTCTAGAATTCTACATTCTAGGACAAGCTCCAACCAGCACGTCCAGCCTGCCACCTAATACAAATTTGTATATTTAAAACACAAGTTGCTTTATTTATGTGTGCACTTATTTTAGGAGTGAACTGCTTTGTAACTCAGCTGCATTGACATCAAGTATGAACTTTTCAAATGATTTTATTCTGCAGTGTCAAGAGTTTGGACATGACTGCCTGATTAGCTGCAGCCCTCTTTTTTGTCACTGTTTTGAGCAATATTGGTAGCCTGCCTAGAAAGCTTGGATAGATGATAGATAGACAGATAGATAGATAGATAGATAGATAGATAGATAGATAGATAGATAGATAGATAGATAGACAGCAGACATATAAATAGATAGACAGACAAATAGATTAGTTGAAGCAGTCTATTGAAGAAGAATCTCATTTCTTGTGTTTGAGATGGAAGTTGTCTGTGACTCCTCCCTTAAATCACAGATAGTATTTGTGTTGTAGACAGACTACCTATTTTATTTGTGTGGTTCACTTAGGAAAGGGAGGGAGCCATATTCTGTGCTTTTATCCCCAAATTTAGGGAGCTCAGTTATTTTTCAGAGAATTCCCCTTAGACCACAATATCCCCTTGGTCTGCCTTGTACAGAAGTTGGGAAGCCTGTAGGAGTTGATACTTCTCATTCTGAGGTGAGCACAGATTTGAGGTACAGAGGGCATTCAGGAAACACTTGATAGATCCAGATAAATTCACCCTTGCCAAGACTACCAAGGCTCCACATATACAAGCTTTTCCATTTCACCCCATTTTCTATCTAGGCTTACCTGATCCTTTCCATTTTCTATAGGACACTCTCTTAATGCACCTCTTGCTTGTGAATGCATGACTTAGAAGCTGCTTCTGAGACTTCACACCTATGATATGAGTTTTCACTTTCTGATTGGGCCACCATGCCAAAGCATAAATGGCGATGGAGAAGGATATTTCCAGCAGGTAAAGAAAAGCAATGGTGCCAGACTTTCTTTACTACACCACATCTTATCTTTACCACCCAGAGTTTTATACCATCCTGTCTGTTCAAGGCCATTGTGCCTCTAACCTTCAGGTGGAGTCGCTTTGGGCTAATGGCACGTCTTGCGGACTGCACATGTCTTTCCAAAGGTAAAGTTGTTAAAATCTAAGCGTTCAAATGAGAGATGAGGCCTGTAGAATGTGATTATGTCACAGGATTATGTCACACTCTTTTACATGTGACTAGTGCCCTCCCAAAGAGTTTGAAGATAAGTTACCTTCATCTCCTATGAAGGAACCAGGAAGGGTCCTCCTTCTGTGGAGCAGAGCTTGTGTTCGCCAGACACACAATTTGCTGGTACCTTGGTCTTGGGCTTCACAAACTGACACAGAGAATGAGAAAGGAGGTGGGTTCTGCAGCACTGCAGATGGCCGGGAGGGAAATGATGTGATGTTCTCTTGATACTGGGATACTGTTCCTGTGGAACACCACCTACAGGTGGGGCAGCTGCAGACACGAGCATCAAACAACACGAAGATATGAACCCTAGGGCCGCAAAAGGTCCACACAGTTGGCAATGTTGGTTTGGGTAAGAAATAATGGGGCTACGTAAGAAGATAAATCCATTCATTTATTCAAACATTAATTCAGTCTCTAAAATTAATTGTGTGTCTAATACATGCCAGGCTAGGTACTGGGTTATAACATCATAAAACAAAAAAGAAAGTAAACATTTAGTGAAAAGAAATGTTCCTTCCTCTAGGGGCATATTTTTGTGGGGAGGTAGGTCATGAAGGAAACAGCGGGCACAGTAACAGCACAAATCATCGGTTTTAGCACACAGTCACAAGGCTGACTGTAATGTTTCCTCCTTTGTATAATGCTTGACTCAAATGTGCTTGCGAAGAAGGAAAGATAAAGCAGTCTCTAGTTGGTGTGATGTCTGAGTGGAAGAGGGGTCTTCAAGGGTGACAGAACAATCCACAGTGACACTTGCAGAGCCCTGAGGAAGGTGCCATTTGCATATCAGCATGTGAGGCTGAGAGGCACACTGTCATTTCTGGGGCAATAAAGGTACTGATGCAAGAATGTGTGATGAGCCCTCTTCCCTCCCCTTGGGGACAGCAGCGCAGAGCTGATTTGCTGTTTTAAAGAGTTTTTGCTTTATTTTTAGAATGAAAATAAGGCTTATGGCATTTCACATCTAGATGCTTAAAGTTTTTTAAATTATCAATTACAGAGCTCAGATTCTGAACTTAATGGACTGTTACTCTAGGTTCACCAGAGTAGGACTAATTTTCGCTATATTATAATCTATGTCTCTAATTTCAGAATGACAGAAACTCCTGGAAGGTGCTATTGGACTTTTAAAACATCATCTGCTACTGAAATATGTGCTTCTGATTCAGAGTCTCTGTGACCATGAAGGCAGTCTGGCTTCCCTCTCCACCATTAACTGGCATGTGTTGATTAAACACTAATGTGACCCCAAGGCAATTTCACTCAAGGTTTCTCTTTCTTTCTATAGATTTCATCCTTCCAAGCCATTAGTTACGCTTCTCTATTCTTCTGCTAATTATCTGAAGCATTATGATTTGAAACCTAAAACTCATAGAAGTCCTTCAAGAAGTTCTACAGCTGCAATGGAGATGAAGTTAAAATATGATTAAGAGTTTGAGAGGTTCTCATGGCTAATCTCGAGATTTCTAGACCTGAAAACACATCACTCTATCCTTTGCCTGATTTTCCTTCTTTCTTAATTAGTTAATAAATGGTGAAGTCACAGAAAAGATTGGGGAATACAAACCATGCCCTTTCTGAACAGAAATGGAACAGTGGAATGGGGGGGGGGGTAGAGGGTAGGTGAGAGGAGGGAATAGGAGGAGAAGGAGGGGAAAATCGCTGTCTGAAGCTGTGTTTTTAAAAATTATTTGATTTTTAAATGACTATGCTGCCTGCTATTAACAGTCTGGAGGAGGTTTCCCCACCTTTCCCTTAAGCCTCTGAAACTGAGTGGCAGCTACAGAGTAAGTCAGCAAGGTGGCCCTGATGTGAGCTACCACTATCAATTTCAGGAATATAGAGTAAGTGATAGACACAAAATCTATCCTCCTATTTAGTGAGGAGATGAGGCCTTCAAAGAGTTAAAGAGTCCTCTTAGAACAGAAAACAAAACAAAACAAAACAAAACAAAAACATTAATGCGAGAAATCCATGGAATCTGCTTATAGGGCAAAGAAATTAATTACCGGAGAAAAATTCACTGTACATACCAGAATTGTCACAGGTTCTAGAATGCTGGGGCACAGTTGCATGCAATTCCAGAAGTCTGAGTCAGTTCCCACATCCAAGCATAAGAAGGGAAGAAGAGAGATGCCTACGTGCATCTCAGGTCTTAAGGGTAGCTCAGAGGCCACACCCCAGGGGCATGTACTTCAAGCTCATAGGCAGGTAGAGTAGTTACCTGCTACATCTCTAGGGCTGCACTTCAGGGTCATAGAACAGATATCCACTACATCTCCCCCTTTTGTCTAAATAAGAAATTTCTAATCCAGTATAAAAATATATAAAATAGAAGTGATTTTCATGAATTGTCCAGAAGAGAGGAAAGGTAATAATCCAAACAAAAAACAGAAATGCTACCAGCAAATCAACATAAAACAAGAGACACACACTAAAATCCAGAAATGCCCAGAACATAGGTAAATGTTGTACTACAGAGATTACTCCAATAGCTGTCCTATTCTAAAAAATCTAACTTTAGTATCTAAAAAATGGTCTTAGCTAAGATATGAGATGATTATAACTGTAACTATCTACTTAGTCTTCAACCTAATAAAAGACCTGATAAAGAACATAATAATACCTGGGAAAACAGGAGATACAAGCAAGCAAATTCCAAAAAAATTGTGAGAATAGACAGAGACAGCTGGCAGCCTGGAGAGTCACCTAAAATTTCTCAGCACCATTGGGGCATCCATTTTGGCTACAGGTCTAGAATATCTGACATACTATTTTCAGAAGCAGGAATTTTGAGTGACCATCTTACCCTGTCTTGGCAAGATTCCGTAGTCACTCTACCCTGTGTCCTGCTCACCTGGAAAGGACAACATGCACACTGTCAGCAGTCAAGGCAAGGACAGTTCTTTGCCCAACAGGCCATTTTGTGCAAAGAAGAAGACAAACTTCTAAACAAAGTGTCTTAGAGACCCAATATTCTCTCAGGAGTAGATTGGTGTTGCCAGGAGCAATCGTGTTTCACGTCAACAGAATTCTAAGTTATTTAAATGCCATATTCTCTAGGTCTATGGAGTGTTTGAAGATTACCTATCCATCTGACATATGTTTCTGTAAACCTGGAAAACCGTTCTACAGCTAACATAACTGTAGAATGGCAAGCATAAATGACTATTAATCCATAAGTCTTATCTACCTAAATAATCTAAGGACTAAGGCTTCACATTAACAAGGTAAACAGTCTGTAAACAGATGTACAGTATAAGAACAATGACCTCAAAATTGTGACAATACACAAAATATTTTAAACGGAGGTAGAAATGTATAGTGAAATATGATCACAATATCCTTAATATGTATATCAATATACAAAATACCCTAAACAGAAGTAGAACATACATACAGTATGACAAAATATAATTTTACATTTGTATCAATATACAAACTATTTCAAATAAGAGTAGGAACATGTGTACAATATGACAATTATAGTTTTGAATTTGTATCAATGTACAAATTGTCTTAATTAGGAATATGAAAATTATTTACATTTGTGTCAATATATAAGAATCCATATCAGTGTAAATTATCTAAGGCTGATAGTTTGCTAAATCTACTTTAATATTCTACACCTATCTATTCCATTTCTTCTCTTTTCCAAACATGAATTCTGAGTCTAATTTTTATTGTTCCTCCCTCAACCCTATAATAACTTATCCATAAACCCTAAGAAAATAAAAACTTTTGGGAGAGGAGGTATGATTTTCTTAAAATTGCTTCCTGCTGTTTAGTGGGTGATGATAACTCTGTGGGATCCTGTAAGAAAGCTAAATGGTTAAGTGTCAATATGACAAGCTGTAATGTTTGTAGCTAGTCTCAGAATAATGGGTAAAGTTTTCTGAGGTTCTGGCTAGAAGTATAATATGATGGACCCTCTCATCTTGGAACTGTCCTGAAGAGTTTGCAGTCCAAAGCTGATCACTGAGTAATGTTCTTAGGCACAATGGCATCATTCCAGACCAGGTAGAATCATGTTGTGGGGCCCCATCTTCCTTCTGGAAACTTTAGAGGCTGCTATTAGAAACACTTATTTTTCACTGTGGAAAACATGAACACTATTAATATTAAAATGGAAAGTTTGGATTGAGGATGATTCAAGGAAAGATCCCCAGAAATCAAGGATAAGCATAGAAAGAAATAGAATTTTGATTACAATGGTCCCTAGATTATTGGTTTTCTTCTCTCTTACACCAGTTGGCTTTTCTGACATGAGACAGAATCTCCTGGTTTTTCTTTTAGCAACATGCTTGGGTTTAGAGGAGAGAGCCACATTCCAGCTCCAAAGCCAGCTTGATTATAATTAAATCAGGACCACAACTATTCTAGAGTTAAAGAAATGTTGATGTTATGCAGTGAGTCAGACTTAGGGGGGTAGTTAGTTGTTGCCCCATGCAGAGAGGGAAAAAAAAACATAGAGACAGACAAAGACAGATAAAACACAAAAAGGACAGACACAGTCTGTACAGTGGTCGATTCAGCGACAAACTGAAAACAGAATTTCAAATGAGAAAGGCTGCAAACAGCCTCGCTCCCCCGTGGGAAGGAGAGACACTAGGTCCATTTCCTTCCTCCAGATCACTCCGGAGGAGACCTCCAGAGTGGGGACCCAGGGACGTCTGAGCACATCTGCTCCCCTCACAGGTCCCTGATACAGGTCCTGCGCAGGCACAGAATACAAATGCCAAATCGACCAGACAAAGGACAAGAACATAATAACATAAAACATAGATCGAGCTCATTTTTACCTCCAACTGGCAGAGTGGGGGTCCAGAGGCACCCCCAAATCTCTGTGGAACCTCCAAATGATAGACCCCAGACCCAGGGTACTACCTTCTCAAGTGGGCGCCCCAAGAACCCAGACTCCGGTCCAGTTGATGCAAACAGCAGGAAGTTTATTGATGCGGCTGTACAGTTGGGCCACTCTTGTCCTGAGAGCAAGAGTTGCATCCTACTGCAGCCACATGGGTACTTTTAAAGGAAAAACCCCCCAAAAACACAAGATTACAATTCCCATACAATTTCGTTTGGATTGATTTATGTCTAGAGGTTAATTTCTCAAGATCATGGTCTGATCAAGAGGGGGTACAGTCACATCCGCATGTACATTCTTGAAACCTCAAGGTGGGTATAAGGGTGGGAGTGAAAGTTACACAAAGGTTACAATGGTCTTTCCTGGAACACTTGCAATTATCCCAGTCACAGTTGAGTGCATCTCTTAACAGAAATCTCTTTACATTGTTACATTGTGGCATGGGGTAGTTGAGTAATGGTTTAGTCAGTTTGTTCTTGGAGCTAGATTTTTAGTTCCTGATTTTCCTGACAGTTCATAGCCCTAATATTAATCAATATAATTCTGAAAAGCTATTAATCTTGTTCTGACAGAGTAGTAAACACTATACTCTGCCCCTATATTATCATAGCCGCAAGTTCAGGATTTAAAATTCCCTTTGGTTGTTTTCTAACTATAGACTTAAAAGATGTTTCCAAAGGGGATCTTAGCACATGCATACAAAGGCTTGCACAACCACACAGTGCATGTACATAGGTTATGTAATGATGTATGGTCATAAGACCCCGGGCTCACAGCGCATGCACAGCCATTGGACCCTGGGTACTGGCTAGACATTTTCCTGAGATGCTAACATTCCACCTTTTTGTATTTTTTTAAATAAAAACTGAGGAGTTATGGGTGGAGTTAAGTTACTGGGTTCTCAAAACTGCTTCCTGCTGACTTGGTGGGCATCGGTCATCTTTGGGAGACTTGAGAAAACTAGGGTGCTGTATACATCCTGGGGTAGCAGGTTGTTTCACTGCTGTCCAGGCTCTGTGGAGCCACCTGGGGTTGCTTGGGCCTGATGAGATAGCCTGAACAGCAATGAAACTACCAACTACTCCAGGACATGGACGGCACCCAAGTTTTCTCAAGATCTCCAAAGATGACCAACACCCCTCAAGTCAACAGGAAGCAATCTGGAGAACTTAGTGTCCTCATTCCGCCCCATCTGCCAACCCTAACTCTTCATCTTTTTTATAATAAACAAAAGGGAGGAATGTTAGCGTTTAGACATTACCTAGCCCACCCCTTGGGGACCTGACAGGATGCACTTGCTAACATTCAGGTAAATACCTAGACAGCCCAGGTCCTAAGTCATAGTCTAAGCACACATGCGCTGAGTGGATGCCTAGTTTCTACATGCATGCGCTAAATCCCCTTATTAAAGGAAAACCCCTCCTCATCTCTCTCCCTCTTTCCACAAGGCTGCATCTGTACCTCCTCTCTTGCCCCTGCCCTGTCTCTTCTTCTTTTCCTTTCTCTTCCTCTTTTATTCCTCCTCTCCTCAGCCCTTATCTCCAGAGGTGCACTCTGCGTCCCTTTCTCCCCTCCCCCAGTAAATTCCCCACTTGAGTTCTGTTGTGTGGCATGGCTTTCTAGGGCCCCTTGGCTCTAACCTACCAAGGTTGCCTTCTGATGTTTTTATAACATTAATAACTCAACATTCATTGAAAGATAAAGACTAAAGCAGGCTGCTTATTTTGAAGCAGAAGACTGCCCCTTGTAATGACTTTACCTTAATCCTCTTACTTTCCTCATTTGTGACATGAATGAAATAAGAATACTTAGGGGTTTTTGTTGTTGTTGTTGTTGTTGTTGTTGATTTGTTTTGTTACAACCACTCAGAACTCAAAATAAAATTTGATGCATTTTTGAAGAAATTAAGTGTATAGACAGATGGGGCATCTCTAGATTTTATAGATTTATGAGGAAACTGATGTCTGCTAAGACACCAAAGCTTTATTATTTTATCATGGCAATCTTAGAAAACAAACATGTCACATCTAAAATATCACATTAATACATGCTTCTACTCACACCTCTCTGTGCCTTAGCCAGAATTGTCATATCCTCCATGTCTGGTTTTAAAATATATTACAACTACAAACAGCAATATCTTCTTCACTCTGGTTCTTCTTCCCCAGCAACTATCAATTTCAATTATTAAAGTTATCTTCTTTTAGATTTTCTTATTATTTCTAAAGCACATGTATATATCCTCATTCTATGACATTATCTCTTTTGAAAATTCAGAGTATTCCAATGCTGTCCTAGAAAATGAAGGTCTACTTTGCTTTCATCTCCTGTTTAGAGAATACAGATTTCATACTGTTGTTGAATATGCCGTGTTAACATAACTATGGCTATGTTGTGGCAGACTAGCACATGAAACATTAGTCCCAAGATACCACCTTCCCATGAGAATCAGCAGCCTTCGATGCCTGGTAAGATTATTTCCATAATCACATCTCCAGAGATTGCTAGCTACCTTCGTGCTGAAATTCATCCTCTATGTTGTCATTTGCTTTCAATTTGTACTGGCTCCCAGCCTATAATGTTGGTCACATATCTGCATATTTTAGGAAAAAGGGTTAAAGTTAAAACAGAGGGGTATGAATAATAATAGAAAGTCTTGCTAAATTACATTGGTATAAATGGAGAATGTAGTTTTATGTTGCTAAATCAGAGAATGAGTTGATAAATGCAGGTTAGATTCACTTACTTCAAATGGAGTGCAGTCAGTGGGCTAAGTAGCCACACTCCAGATTCTTCTACTTAAAGTGTGCTGCTTAATTGATTTATAGATTATTTTAACTTACTGTTGATAGACACTCACAGAAGCTTTGGGGTGTGTTGACTTTCAAAGTCTATAAACACAGAGGTGTGGCTGGTGGAATGATTGCTTCTCCACTCATTGGTGCATCCTTCTAAAAGAGATCAGGGGGCTGTAGAGGTAGCACAGAGGCTAATAACACACACTGCTTCCCTAAAGGATCTCAGTTCAGTACAGCACTCATGCAAGGTGGCTTACCACCACATGTAACTAGCTCCAAGGGATGATATTGAACTCCATCTTCTGACCTCTATGGGCATCTGCACTCATGTGCACACAAACTCTCTCTCTCTCTCTCTCTCTCTCTCTCTCTCTCTCTCTCTCTCTCTCACACACACACACACACACACACACACACACACACAAATAAATTATTTAATTTAAAAATCAACATACCAGATGAGTTGTACAACATAGAGAAAAAATTCCCAAGTATCAGGTGGGCAGACGTATTGTTGCAGATAAGGATACTTGCACACACACAATGTGTCTGGTGAGAATATTCATAGAAACTCTCCATGTCCTAGATTTCAGAAATATGTTGATAAGTATAGATACTGAATATCTGGAATGTGTTGTAAAGACTGATTTCTACAGGTCACTAGACAGTAGCAGAGTCTGCTAATGAAATGAGTATTCTCAATAGCCATTCAAATTCAGAAGAAGATGTAGTTACTTCACTTGGTACCAAGATGTTCTGAACTAGATAAATCTTCAGTGGTTACTTATTGATCAGAGTGTCTGTAGCAATAATTTTATGGTTACCTAGAATGTCCCCACACAATTTGTGAATCAAGAGTTATTTTATGTGTGCCATGGGGAGATCAGATTTAAGTCATCACAATACCTGTAGTCAGATAGTCAATTGCAAACAGATCAAAAACGCACTTGTGGGAAACAGAAGTGACTTTATCATGAGTGTATTTATTTTTGGTTGTGAGCCTAGCCTTTAACGGCTGAGCCATCTCTCCAGGCCATGAATATATATATATATATATATATATATATATATATATATATATATATATATATTCCCTTCTTAACCTTTCCCCAGTGCTGTTTTTTGATGTTACTGTTCAGTAGGTGAAAAAAATGCCTACAATGGTGATTCTGCCACCTCTTTAATACCCACAAGGTCACAATCACAAGTGTGGTCTGACTGTGTAGATGCCTACCATAAACGGATGGAATCAAAAATTTCCAGAACTCTATCAGTTCTTTGTGTAGTGGAGGGATCTTAGGACAGAGAGTCCTTTAGAGATCTTGAAATGTTTTTTCTGTCCACAATAATAACTTAAAATAAATAACATTTGCTATTGAGAACCACAGAATGTAAAAGTGGCTTCAGTGTTTTGAGAAATGACAAGAGGTTAATCCTGTCACATACACCCACTTAATTTACCTACTAAGACTGTGAGGGAGGCAGATTTACCTTGGAGAATGAGATTTTGATGTTGGGAGCATAAATAAAAGGTCAGTGCAGCAAGTACTACAGGCTTCACATGGTTTTGAAGGATTGGTGTCCAGAATGAGGATACTGACTCTTGGCCAAGTTCCAATGAGGGCTCTCTTCTGGCCTTCGGACCAACACTATTCTCTATATTCCTCATGTGGTGGCAAGATGGCTCTTTGAGTCTCTTTAAAGGTGTTAATCCTATTGATAAGGGCTTACACCAATACCCGAAATTAACTCCTGGAAGCCGGTCTGTAAATGTAATTATATTGGGAATAGCATTTGTATATTTGACATTTTTTCCCCGAGGTGATAGAAACAGTCAATGTTCAGCATGTCCCTTTTCTTATTGTACTTTTGCTAAATAAAACCAGAAAATGCATCTTTGTCTGTTACATTTTTCTACCACCATAAAGGAAAGAGCACCGGAAGCAACTGTCAGTTAACAAAGGTTGCTTTGAGTTTCTATGCTCTTCTTTTAATCCCTTGCTGAATTCATTTCCTTGGTCTTTGTCACTGTTCCATCCTATAGACATGATCATTCTAGAAGATAAGATCCTAGTGGGATAAACAAATTATGACTCATCAGTCAAGATCAACATGTTTATGATTTTGACTTTGTATAGAAAATGGTGTGTCAAGGGTTCTAAGCAAGCCCCTCACATACACATACACACACACACTTGGTGTGTATGGGTGTTATCTGCCACAAATTCAATTCAGCCTACAAAATGCAGAGTACTCATGATAAGGAGCTGAAGAAAGAAAATCTGCCAAGCCCCTGTTTGCTGAATTCCTAACTTCAGAGAATCTAGCAAGCAAGTAACATTTGGGAAATGCTGCTACAACTCTTTGCCATAAATATTGATAAAAAATTCAGAAACAAATGAGTCTGGAATCTTTTTAAATTTTCACTGTGTGTCATATTTGAAAAACATCACCTCTAAAGTGAAACACATTCACAAGAACTAAGAGCAATGTCAAATGATGTATTGGGTTCTTGAGGGTTTGGGAGAAAACATGACTCTAATTTACTGGCTTTGAGCAGCCAAAGTAAGAGAAAGCTTTTAATGTATACAGTTTACTTCCATCAGTTCAGCACTTGGCCCTCATGAAACAGGAAGTCCGAAGTTATTTAAAGTCTGTGGAAGACTGGAATATGATGTGAAATCAGTGAAAACTCCTCACAAGGGCGGTGGTCAATGAACTACAACCTGAAGGTCACTTTCCTGCTCTTGTGGTATTAGAAGAAATACAGGCATTCGTGCTCTCTTGCACACTGTGTTTAGCTGTTTTCTTGATGCAATGGACAAAGACAGCAGTGTGTCTGGGAACATCATAGCCCTTCTAGCTGACATGCTGCTAACCCACACAAGTGGATCACATTTCAGGAAATGCATTTGCCAGTTACTACTCTGCTTTAAGTAACAGGTTTCAGCGTATTTCTGCTTCATAATAGAAACCAGTGATTGAGTAACAGAGAGATGAGCAATTAACTTTTGAAGCCTAATCACTTTAAGCTGGTGTTAAGATGGGCCCAAATATACAGATGTGACTTTAGAGAGTTAAAACCAAGACAAAAGCATTTTATAATTACAGGGTATTTGTCACAATGGTATATTTTATGCTCTGAAAAGGCTACCAATGCTATTGGCAAACTAAGTATTGATTAGGTACCTACCATTTGCAGGTTACTGAATATCCATATTGTTGATGCTTTGCAAAGGAGGGATAGAATTCACAGGGACTGTATTTTATGAGTTAAATAATAAACAAAATTAATTTGCCAAAAAGTGACTCTATGAGCTTCACATAGCTTTGAGTGTGTTTGAATGAACACATTAGAGTGACTTGTCAGGGGAAGGTATCAATATATTTGTACCAAATTTATCCCCATACCTACAAACCCGAGTTCTACTTTCTTAGCATTTGGACATAAAAAATACAATTGCTTTCATCAAAAGTTAAATGCTAAGGTTATATGTGTTTTTTTGTTTGTTTTATCTGACTTGTAGGTTAATAAGTTATTTTGAACAGTTTAATAGATACAGGCAGAAGAGTCCTTAGGTCAGAAGAAAACAATTCAATTATTTTCAGCACAGCAAAAAGCACAAATGTAATGGTTGTGACATTCCACCAATTCAAGTCTCCGTTATCCCGAGTCGATGCTGCATTAGTGAGTTTGCATTATAGTTATCAGTGGTTGAAAGTTTGTGTTTCCCAATATTACTATATTGAAGCTTTCACCATCAGTGTGGTGTATTTGGACATGAGCATTCGGAAAGAAGTAATAAAGCATCAGTGAGGCTCAAGGAGGCAATTCTGAGTACACACATTTGGAAGACACTGGACAGTCTCAGCCTTCTCCCTGGCTCTCATTCCATTCTTACCCGAGTTCATTCGAGAAGAAAGCCTATGTGATCAAACAAAGAGTGACAGCTGCCTATCAACTAAAAGAAGAGCACAGAATGAACCCTCCCTGTTCAAGGCTTATTCCTGGACTTCTGGGCCCCAGAACAATAAGCAAATACATCTCTTTAGTTCTGAAGACATTAGAGAAGAAATAAGCTCTTTGCTACTGTCAGACTGAGGTGCAAAAATGCAAAGACCTTGAAGAACTCTCTCCCAACTAGTGACATAAGAAAGCTCACAGGCAGTCCAAAATGTGTCTTCATTTTCACAATCCCAAGCTTTTCATGTCACCAGATGAGTAACTTAAAGAAGGTTTTGATGTCAGCCACAGGGACTGATATAGATTATTAAGAAAAACTACTGCCCCTAAAAAATGGATTGCAAAGATGTTTGAAGCCTGTTGGGGTACACTGGTGAAACTTTTAGTCTTGCTGCATGCCCTGATGAAGATAATAAGATAATATAGTGAGTATGAGCAAGGTTATCACAGACATGGACTCAAAAAAAAAAGTAGGAATAAAGAAAAGTATTTCAGGTAAAAATCCCAAGTCTGGTCAGCAGAACAATGGCAGATAGAAAGCGAAGAAGCCCGGAGAGAGGCAGTTTCACGCACATCAATGATAGGCGGAGGGATGGGTTGAACGCTGCTGATTGATGGGCTTGCCACTGCTGGGGCAGTTGTCCCTGGTCTCTCTGCCTGCACTGTTCTGCACCTGCTTCCCCTCCTCTTCAGGCTACTACTCTAGAAAGGTGTGGGCTTTCCTACCTGCACCTCGCACTTTGAAACCCTACTATGAGGCCCATCTAGGCCATCTGGCAGGCTTGTCCTTTCGGATTGGCATCCGTTACCACATAGATGGTGGCAGTACAGTCTAGTGCTAATGGCAAAGACTCTCACACAGGATTATTAGGATTCAAACGTGAGTCTGCTATGATTTCATCAGGAAGTTGTGACATCTTGGGAGAATGGCCTTTCCTGTGTCCTGAAACTCCCAATTCTGTAAAAAAGGGGCAATAACATTACCAAGTCATAAAGTTAAAATGAGATTTAAAGTAAAAGAATTGATGTATGTATTAGAAGTTCTGAAAGGGTGCATTCATAGGACATCACACATACAATCTAAGTATTTATTAGTATTAGCTGTTAGTGTTGAAATGTGTATGTTTGTGTTCCCTCTCCTCTCTTCTCCTCTTCTCTTCTCTTTTTCTCTTTCTCCCTTCCACCTCTCTCTTCCTCAGAAAGAAAGTTACCATAAAGCCAGACATTTAAACATGTCAAATATTTGTGCACACATGAATGCACACCTCTACGGCCTGTTACTATCTATCCATATTCAGCAATCTATATTTACTTAATCCTATCTATCTCTCATCCCTCTAGCCAGCTAGTTATCATTTATCATCTTAAATAGACCCTCTTTAATCTCTTCCCATGCATCTACCTTCATTAGTAATAAATTAAAATAATTTATAATATTTCAGTTCCACCATCTTCGAACAGATTTAATCTAACACTCTTTTTCAGAATATTTCAAGTCCTTCCTTCATTTCTTAAGTTACCCTCTGACCACACATTCAACCAGTGGGGTGTATCTAATGTTAGTGCTACTAAAACTAACAACATAAGTAAAAAGAGCTATATAGTGATTGCTTTCTATATGTCAGGCATGCTACTAAAATGATATGCACATTATTTCTTCAGACATCACTACTCTGGGATGGAATATGAACTGTATGGAAACACTGATAACACCCCCCCCCATTTCTTCCTATTTCCATATCCAATAAACAGCACAGAGCCTGCTCCATGCTTTTACTGGATTAAATGTGTGATTAGGGAATGCCATGAATACCATTTAAAGACAGAAAAATAGAGACACTAACACATTATATAACTTAATGAGGTCCTGTGGTAACTGAATTCAAGACAAAATATTCCCTATTCTCTATTGTGCTCTTGAATAACATACATATTTCCTTTAATCTATCTTCTTTGCTAAATATTTGATAAGTCTTTGATCTATATTATTTCAAGTATATGACCTCATTAGTTTAATAATTCTTTATTGAAATCCTGTCTTTAAAAATTATCTACTTCATTTTGTTAGAATAAATAAAAATGAAAAGATATATGTGTCACTCAGTAAAAATGCACACATTTGATGCCATATTATTAAAAAGATGTTTTTAGAGGAAAAACAATATATCTTAAAAGAATTTTTCTGTTCGTACTGTGTAAAAACACAGCAAGAAAATAGACTTACGTCATAGATATTGGTGGTCTTGACATCAAGTGGATAATCTTTTAGTTAATTCTCAATTAATTATTATGTTTATTGCTTTAAGTACATCAAAGTTGAGACATATACAAAACATGATGACAAATGGGCAGGCCAAGAGAGAGAATATGGCATGGTACATGACTGTAGGAATAACTCAGAGAATGTGCAAATTGTATTTTTAATAGTGTTACAATTGTTCTTGCATAGCAGGAAAATTGAGGAAACTCAGGTGTTTTGACATAGAAGACATGATATTCAGTGGAGACTTAATAAGATTTTGTCAGTCCCCTGGTAAACTGGGTGGGACTGATTTAATCAGTCAATAGACTCAAGCTTTCCCTGCAGAGAAGTAACTGTACCCCAGCACTACAACTTCTTCAGTACAGTATTCAAATATTCTGATCCCTCCTTCTGAATGCCAGATTTCAAGCCACCTTGATAGCCCCCAGATTATGTGAGTTTATTTGCCATAATAAATATTTTTAAATATGAAACATCTCTAGGCTCATGTGGTTGGTCCCTTATTTCCTGGAGGTGGCATTTTTTCAGGTTATAGAATGGTTGCAGCTGTGTCCTAACTAACAGAGTGAGCTGCTATAAGCTTTCTGCTTCCAGACCTTCCAAGATGTGGTCAAGCTATTCCATAGGCAGCCACCACTACTGACACTATTCACCATGTCTTACCTACCCAAATGGACTGTTATGACACAAAATAGGCACTTCCTTCCTGAAATTGCTTCTGATTCATGCTCTGTCACAATCATGAGAATATAGCACAGACATATATGAATATATCCCCAAGTATTAAGATTAATTTGCCCTGGGACAGAAAGACAAAGACACAGAAAGAGAGACAGAGAACTTAATTGCATTGCTTCTGTTTCTCTGCCTCCATGATGCCTGATAAAATGTCACATGCTATTATGATTAAGAAAAGAGTGGCATGCGTGGACCTTTTTTTATTCCTACAGATAACACTCATCATCCCATAAAACTGTTAACAAAGTGTGTCTCTTTTGTGGAACACAAGGCTGAGCTATAAGCTAAAGTAAATATAAATTTAATCTTCTTATCTCCACAATACATACAAGATGTGAGTCCTGTCAATATTCCAGTGGGGCCTTTTGAACACTTATCAGTCAGCATTGGCAGTTTTGACAGGATAACTACTTACTGAACACCAAGGGCAGAAGCTCTAAGCCATCGTTTTTAGACATTTATTACATTGAAATGATTATTATTTAAGATAACTTTTCTCCTCATAACTTCCCTCAGACTCTCCACCATCTCATTATGAAGTGTTTTGATGTAAATTTTATCTGTGCACAGTAAATGCAATATTGATGCTTTTAATAAGCAGATCTTTGCATTCAAAGGTTTTTTCATGATTTTAATATATCATAGTTTGAGATATGCTACAGCCTGTTTATCATGGTGTCATATTAATACTGTAATATGCCAAATGGAAGCTTCCATAAGATTTGATGATTACTTTGGTCTGAAATCTACTTCATAATTTATTTCTCCAAGATTCATTTCAAGCTTTATTATGGGCAAATTTCAAATGAAACCAGGATTTTTCAGTAATCAGGGAGTACATAACTTTTTATCTTCATGCATTTTTTTTTATATAATTATAAAAAGATTACTGAAAATTTTATTCAAAATGAGAATATAGGAAAAAGAATTGAAGACAGGCATACATACAAAGAATGGAGCTATCTCTAGATCGTTATATACGCATAGGTTTGAATCATCTGTATTATTTATGAGTTGGTATTCTTAAGCAAAAGATGAGAATAAACTCATCAGCTAAGAAAGAGTGTATTTGCATGATACACAATCCTATAACTCATTAGAGTTTTCCTAATCAGCTCATCTGAATAAGAGATGATGATGATGATGACGAAAATCAAAAGGTATAAGCGAGCAATAACTACTTTTGCACAGTAAGACTTGGCTATAAAAATAAAGACCAATTAAATGTAATGGAAACATTTATCCCACATGATTTGTTTATCAACACAACTGCATTATGGGGATGGAAGACAAGGATGCTGTTGTATTGTTTGTTCCTCATTCTGAATGACGTGAAATTCAAAGTTGATTTACTCACAAGGCAGATCTGGGATGAAATACACTCAAGGACAATGTATGAAATCCTAGGGTTTTCTACATTTAACACAGGCCTGAGTTTATTTATGAATCAGCATCAATTAAGATCTCACTGGGAACTTTGATAAAAGATGTATGATAATAATATCATAATGAAAATATGTGAGATAATACAAGTCCTTAACAAAATTATTGCAAATTATGAAACATAAAATATGTCTGCGTGAAAACATGTATATATATTTTATAGAGATGTTTATTTAAATCACTATTAGTGGCTGTATTTTACATTAGGAATCTACTACATGCAAAGAATGCCAAGTAGAGTTTGCCAACATCTAACAATTCCTCCATTCTAAGAATATGACTTGCTACATTTTATAATACAATGTTTAAACAAGAACTGGATATTATGGAAACATCTAACATTTTAAAGCATAGACATTTACACAATCATCCAATCTATCTCCTTCACACACATAAATGTGCATTGCATTCACACACACACACACACACACACACACACACACAACACTAACAGGGCTGGCAGTGAAGTTAGCAGTTCAATGATAGACTATGAAAGCATGGCGAAACAATGACAAATGAGAACAGTTTATGTAGGCTGCCAATTCTAAATAGATGATGAGCTGAGTAGTAAATATGATGATTCATTCAGAAAAGTCACTGAGGTCTCTACTCCACTAACAACTTCTGTTCCATGCTAGTATTAACACAAGAAAAAAAAGAACCATGAGCTTCACCTGAGCTCAGGTATTTACGGTCAGTCAGACACAATGGATAAGCACTATCTCTTGAAAAAAGAAATACTTAGAGTCTGAGAGAAAACCCCTGATTTCTGGCCAAAGGCAGGCAAGTTGTTCATTAAATCACAGTAGAAAGTTTCCCCAACTCCCAAAACAGTGCAGTACAACAGTGAGTTGGATCGTAAAAGCCTCTCATGGACCAAATAGGAATTCTGCTTCACTCACAAATAAACAGCCTGTGTGTAAAAGGCATTTGTGACATACAAAAAAATTATCATGTCAAATTTAAAGAATTAAGGTTGATGGTCATTAAGCCTGTACAGGCCCTGTGTGACCTGAGGCAGGACAAAGTCCAATCTGACTTGCAGCTCTGTCCAGTAACAAATGGCAAGCAGCTAACCAGATATAATCACACCCATTTATCATAGAGTGAGCTTCTCTGAGTGGACCAAATAATAATGACTATTATTTTTTCTTCTAGCAGAAAAAAATAATAGTCATTAGAAAGCACATCAAATTCTGCTATTCAACCCAAAAAGAATTCTGTACTCAGCTAATATCATCATGTAAGTTCCAGCTTTAATGTACTCTTCCTCAAATGTCATGTCTATAATCACCACCCATTTTACAGATGAAAAGAGAAATAAAAATTAAATTCTTAAGAAGTCCTAACATGCAGATATTTATTTGTATGTATTTGTAGAATGCACACAGCAAAATTATGAACCATGAAATAGTTACCCTTGTTATTGGCTCTAAAAGCATGTTCCTGTGAAATATTCCATATGAAATATGCCACACAGACATACATATATGCAAATGTTTTCAGATATAATAATGAAGCAAATACTCATATGCCCAATATTCCATCTAAATATGGGAACCTTATCCATACCCAAGTTAACAAATGATATGACAAATATTCTAAGTTATGTTCTGATTGCTAAATAACAAAATCTTTGGGTTTTTTTTTGTTATTTGAGAATCAAATTATCATATCTTAGTAAGCTTAGTAAGTAAACTCAATTAAAAACAAATTGGCATAAAAATGCTACATTTACACTATTCTGTAGAAGATACAGAGGTCCCTGTGCTCACAGATAAGCACTAAGGGAACCAGGAGTGTTAAACACACAGGGTTCTTCCTTCAAAGAGAAGTACATAACCTATTTTCTTCCTAGAAGACTGGAGGTAGACATACTTAATAGCCTAGTGACTTTACACTGGATCCACTGGATCCTCTCTCACACTCTTATTGTGAACTGCTCAATCTATAGAACCCATCTTTATGGAAAATGTCACACGTAGTCAGTCTACAGAACCCATCATTATGGAGGATGTCACATGTACTTTACAAAGAGTTTTCATGTAGTCTTGTCTTAAGCTTTATTTGTGCACATGGGATTGAGTTTTTATCACTGGGCAATTTTTCGCCAAATTGTGCTGTGCTTAAATATGCCTACAATAAACTACTCAGGTTCAGACTCCCAGAGTTTGAGCCAATACCAGCTACTGAGTTATGTTGAACTAAACCACCTTATTGCTTCCCACAGATGTTACTTCGCTGGCCATGGTGATCTCAGAGACCCCTGCACTGTTCCAATGAAGCATGTATTGAATTGTAATCCTCACTGTGAGGTTTTAAGAGGTGAATCTAGCCACAATGGAGGGGACACATTGGCTATTACAGTACTCTAGAGGCTGTGTCAGGGGGCTTGTAGCTGATTCTAGCTGAGAGAGTCTGAGAGTCTAACAGGGTGAAGGAAAAAGGAGAAAAAGGAGAAAGGAAAGATGAGAGGGGAGGTGAGAAGAGAGGAGAGGGGATGAAAGATGAGAAGAGGAGAGAAGAAGATTAATGGAATCCTTAAGAAGTATAGTCATGTAGGTTCTGCCTCTATGGTGGAGAGATCCATTCTTGAATTGATAGACCGTTTATCTGCAGAATGAATGTGTTATAAAATCTATCTGTCTCTTCTATGATTGTGCCATGCTTACATTCTACAGAATCTTCATCAGTGTGAGCTCTGCTTGACAGGACAAGCAGAACCATGGGTGTGTGTCCTTCCTAACACATTGACACACTTGGTGGCACAGCAAGCCATGCAAAAAGTATTCACCATGAAGGTGATTGCTCTTTATCATGAGCTTCTTTTTGTGCCTCCCTGCTCTCGTTTTTTTTTTTTTTTTCATTCTGACATTATCTCTTCAACTTGACTGACTTTCACTAGAGAACCTGGAGAATTTTGTTTCCTCGTTTAGCTGAAGCTTTGGAGCTTCAAACCACATAAAACTGTTTCACTCTATGATTTATGAAAGTTACTCTGATAAACTTTACTGGAGCCACACATCATATGAATGACAAGAAACGGGGAGAGGGCAAATTGCAGATACAATACAGGATACACAGCTAAACCTGGCATTCACATAAACAACATACAAATTTTTTAACGTATGTTCCAAATATTTTCTAAAACATGCCCATGGGGGAGGGGGAGTTCTCTATTTCTTGAATTTAAAGTTAAATTCATTTCTCTGTCTTGCAGCTGTTAAATCTGGGAGCCAGAAAAATATATAGGTTGTGGGAATGCTTTCATTTATACCCAGGTTTTCAAAACAGAAGATTAACTTACAATTAGCATACTAGGCTTAGATATTGCTGAGTCTAGAGTGTAGAAGAACAGTCTTGTTAAATAAGAAACACAGAGCCAATGCGGAGTTGAAAGCCCAAGAGGTCAGAGCTAAGAGCCTTACCCTTCACTGCTGCTGCTGTCCCCTTCAGCAAGAGAGCTACTTCCCCTCTGTTTGTCTTTTATATAGACTTTCTATTCTGCCTTCTCATTGGTTGTAAACCCAACCACATGACCGCCTCATCACTGCCTGTCTGTACAGACCTCCAGGTGTTCTATGGTTGGTATTGAGATTAAAGGCATGCGTCTCCATGCTGGCTATATCCTTGAACACACAGAGATCCACCTAGCTCTGCCTCCCAAGAGCTGGGATTAACGGCATGCATCACCACCGCCCAGCTTCTGCTCTGGCTTGCTATTAGCTCTGACCCCAGGCAACTTTATTTATTAACATGCAAATAAAATCACATTTCAGTACAAATAAAATATCACCATAGTTCTTTAGTGTGCATAAGGACCTCTGTTGAATTTTCAATATCACTAAATAATAAAGAAGCAAATAAATAAAATAACACATTTAAATATTATGGTACTGGATAGCTAATTTTTCCTTTTCTCCCCACCCTTGCCTAAAATCTTTAATTATCTTTTCTTAACAGTGATAGTAAAAAGTAGTAACACTGTGGAAACCACAGTGGTAATGATGCTGGGAGCAGCAATCAGGGTAAAGGGGTCTGTTTATAAAGTTCCTTCATGCATGCCATTGCATTTGATTTTATGATATATTTTCTTTACAGACATTAGAAAAAGAAAAAGAAAAAGAAAAAAACACCTATATATGTATATATGTGTATAACACATACAAATATAGACATACCAACCCAACTCTTTCAAA
Organism: Peromyscus maniculatus bairdii; assembly: GCF_049852395.1. Lineage (NCBI taxonomy): Eukaryota > Metazoa > Chordata > Mammalia > Rodentia > Cricetidae > Peromyscus > Peromyscus maniculatus. The sequence goes on from NC_134870.1 coordinate 9,999,256, forward strand.
AGATGATCTCATTATAAGAATATATCTAAAAGAGAAACGATGATAATATATTTATATATTATAAAAATGAAAAGGAGAAAAATACCAGTATATATACACACATATACATATACACACATATGTATATATGGAGAAACACTATATATGTCCATATATACATATGTGTGTATGTGTATATGTGTGTATATATATATATATATATACATATATATATACTGGTATTTTTCTCCTTTTCATTCTATAATATACAATATATGATATCATCGTTTCTCTGTTTAGATATATTATTATAATGAGATCATCTTTTTATAAGAGTTGGGTCAGTAAAATTATGTCGCGATATAATCCAGATTAATTCAGAGCCTGATGCTTTCTACTAATAACTGCAGCTTTACTGGGGTTGCATTTTTTAGATGAGTTGCTTTATTGATTTTGTTCATTGAATAAAATGATTTTAATTAAATGAATTCACCCTGACAAATATGAGTAAAAATTAAGCAGACCATATGAGGATAATTCTGTATTAATGAACTGAAGTAGAAAATTGAGCAGATGTTATACTGTGAGACAATTTTTTACTTCTTGGTCTCTGTAATTTCTCTACAACATAGGTCAGAGTATACATAGACCTTGTATAATCAAGCATTCCATCATATTATACTCTTCTTTTGTAGTAGAATACTTTTCAGCATTTAGTCTTAAGCATAGTTTTAGAATATGGAAATTTTAACAAGTAATTTGAAGTAATATCTGAAACACAGTTTAGTGAATATTGTGCTATACTGGGAATGCAATTATTAAAAAGCAGTTAAGGGACTGGTGATGTGGTTCAGTATTGGTGAAATTATTAAGGCCACTTCACGTAGTTAAAAGGGAGGTTTATTTTGTGGGGTAACTTACAAGTGAAGGGATAGGTTACAGGGTCTGGGAAAGGTGTGGTGCAGTCTAGCCGTGTTCTCTGGAGAACTCTGCTCCGTCTACCTCCAGCGTCCAGGGTCCAGGAACCAAGAGGGCTAGCACATCTGGATCTTGGGTCTTCAGGGTCCTCCCTTGGCCATACCTTGTAGGCATGACAGTTACTGAAGCCTCAATGGGGGTTGGAACTTCTAGATCAAAGCTGGAATGGCTATCCACTACATATCCCCCCTTTGTCTAAATAAGAAGTTTCTAACCTAATACAAGACTATATACCAAGGAATGGTTATCAAATATTGTCCAGGAGTAATGAGGGATAATGACCTAGATAAGATGGAACTACAACCAATGAGAACAATATCAAGCAAGAAACACATACTAAAATCCAGAGAAGTCTAGAGTGTAGGTAAATGGCATGTTACAAAGATCATTTCAAAAGGTGTCCTACTCTAAAGAACATGAATCTAATACTTAATATGTTCTCAGATTATATATATATATATATATATATATATATATATATATATATATATATATATATATATATATATATATATATATATGAAGTTGTAACTATAACTGCTAGTCTTTAATCCTATCAAAGACCTGAGAAAGAATATAATGCTACCTGAGAAATGGAAGATGAATGTAAGCAACGTTTGAGAATCTTGCAAGAGTAGACAGAGACAGCTTTTATATTTTGTGGGGTAACTTACAAGTGAAGGGATAGGCTACAGGGTCTGGGAAAGGTGTGGCGCAGTCTGGCGGTGTTCTCTGGAGAACTCTGCTCCGTCTACCTCCAGCGTCCAGGGTCCAGGAACCAAGAGCGCTGGCACATCTGGATTTCAGGTCTTCAGCGTCCTCTCTCAGCCCCACCTTGTAGGCATGACCGTTACTGAAGCCTCAATGGGGGTTGGAACTTCCAGGTCAAAGCTGGAATGGCTACCCACTACAGCTCAGCAGTTAAAAGAGTTTGTACTGCTCATCCACAGAACCCAAGCTCAGTTCCAAGCACACATGTCAGGTTGCTCATAATTATTTAATTCCAGCTCTACTGGATTGCATGCTTTGCTCCACCCTCCATGGGTTCCTGAATTCAAATGCTCATACTCATGCAAACAAATGCGCTTATGGATAGGATATCATGTCCACTTCTCCATCTCGGCACTGGGACTCTCTCCGACTTGCAACTGTGCCGGTCTTGTGCATGCTGCCACAGTTCCTGTGAGTTCCCATTTGCATCAGTCCTATTGTATCTGGAAGACAAGGTTTTCTTGCTGTCATCCATCCCTTCTCACCCTTACAATCTTTACAACCCTTCTTCCACATGGCTCCCTGAGCCCTGAAGGGAGGGGTTTAATGAAGACATGCCGTGTAGAACTGAGTGTTCCAAGGTCCCAGACTCTCGGCTTTGTGCAGTTTGTAGGCCTCTGTCTTAGTTCCTACCTACTACAAGAGGGAGCTTCTCTGATGATGGTTAAATGAGACACTGATCTACAAATGACATTTATTTGTGAGGCCAGGTTTTATTTTTGTATATTTTTGTATTTAGTATTGCTTTTTAGATAGTTTCTCACTATGTAGCACAAGCTGGACTTGAATCCTCAGAGATCAGGTCACATCTACCTCCCAAGTGCTGGGATTATATATGTATTCTATTATAACCTCCAAAGACAGTTTTTTTTTTTTTACTTTTGCTGAGAAAAAATGGATATGAAATACTCTCCACATATTTATAGGAAAATTTGATAGCTTTTGTAATATTTAAACACCTATTGGAGAAATGATCACTATAATCAATGTGCAAATCATCACACCTGAAACATGTCCCTTTTAAAGTTCATCATTCTCATGCTGTCCTAACACCCTTCTTCCTAGTAACCAAGTAAAATTTACACTATGTTACTAAATATTAGTTTTCATTTATTAGCATTTTTAATAGATGGCTGTATACAATTTGCCGGTTTTCTTTCATTGCCTCCTTTACCATCAAAATTTTGAGATACATTAGCATGCCTGTCTATATCACATGCTCTTTTCCTTAAATGCTAAGAAGCATTCCTCCAAAAAGGTTATATTACAAGTGTTTATCTAGAATGGCTGCAGAATGCCTGTGTTGTTTCTGCTTTGGGACCAGGTTAAATAAAGCTTTTATGGGCATTGATAAGTAAATCTTTAGTGAGCATTGCTTTCAGCTCTCTAATGCGAACATATAGGAGTGGAATGTGTAGTCACAGATTAAGATTCTTGCAATGTTTTAAAAGAAATGTTAAGCTTTTGTTCAAGATGCCCTGCTTTGCACTGAATCTTCACCAGTACTTGAATGGTCTGATTTAAGGTATTCATTTGGCTAAATATTCAGTCATACAGAATTATCAAGTCTGGTATGTGTGGTTAAGTTAAAATCCCCATAGAAGGCAGGAACCCAGTAAAGGGTCACTGAGTGGTGGATTTCAAGGCTGAGAGAAAGAACACAGCTGCTTTGATGAGGAGAGGGGGAATAATGGAGCAGGAAGGGTTAAGTTGGCAAGGGACAGAGAGGGCATGGGAGAGAATACAGTCTGGGGAAGAATTCCTAACAACAAAGACCTTTGAAAATCTATACGTGAACCTAAGGCTACAGAAGCTTCCTAAGATATGTACATATACTTAACAAAAGGAGTTAAAATGGAGTTATCTGTAGATGAATTTCTAAGTGGTCTTATTTAATAAAAAACATGGAGCCAAATATAGGGGTGAAAGCCTTAGAGATCAGGGAAATAGGAATAGCCATGAGCTACCTTAACTCACCCGCTCTGCAACTTCCAAAAGTGAGCTACTTCCTGTCTACCCACGCCTTTATTGCCTTGCTGTTCTGCCCTCTCATTGGCTCTTAGCCCAGCTACCTCACTTCCTTGTCACTGCCTATCTGTACAGACCTCCAGGTCTCTATGGTTGACACTGGGATTAAAGGCATGTGCCACCACACTTGCCTCTGTTCCTTAGTGTGACCTTGAACACACAGAGACCCTGCCTGCCAAGTGATGGAATTAAGGGCATGTGCTCCTCCTACCTGACCTGTGTTAATGGCTTGCTATTTGTTCTGATCTCCAGGCAAACTTTATTTATTAATATACAAATAAAATATCACCACATTTCAGCACAAATAAAATATCACCACAGTTATCCCCTAACAGAGAGACGATGCCTTTTCCAGAACCCATTGACTATCCAATAAATACTCCAGTGCCAGATAAGGGTTACTTCTGTTTGATTCTTGGTCAATAGAGTTCATAGACCTTCAGAAACACTGAGGATTATAGGCACTGCACTTGTTTATGCTCCAGATCTAATACTAAGACCCTATTGCTACAGAAAACAAATTTTTTAGTTACAGAAATTAGATATAGCAAGCTGGTTCTGATGGAGAATCTTAATTGCTACAGAATAGCTTTCATAATGCTGTGCTATTCTATCAGAGGAAAAATTAATCACCAACCCTACACAGCTGAAAACTCTATGAGCTAAACCAGTAACTGGCCTGACAAGATATGTCCTCTTGTGCAATTGGGGCATGAGTGTTACAGCAGTAACCAACAGTAACCAACCGAATATTCTGATCGGATTAAACCCCAATCCACAAAGACAGATCTCAATATGCCTGAGAAAGTGAACTGGGTCCCAAACCCAGGAATGACTGCAAAATGAGGCCCAGTGAAGAACCTAATGCTATTTTTGTACTAACTTTACATGGCAATAATATATACCATAAATGTTTATCATTAACCTGTAAATTAATGTACATCTCAATCCTCATGAAAGGAGCTTAATTTTAGAGTAGATCCTCATTAATACAGAGACCATCAACTGAGGGGAGACAGAAAGATTGTAAGAAGATGTAGGTGACATCTGAAGAGAAATCATATTTGCTCACATGGCAGGGCTGTCACACATGAACTTACAGAAGCTGTGACTACATGTATAAAACCTGCACAATATCAAGACAGTCAAAACTGAAGCATGCATGGGGGGTTGTTTTATGAATTCCCTCTCTTTGCTCAGGAGTATTGGTGATTGAGGACTGCTGGGAGAAGGACAAAGGTTGTCCATGCTTCAGTGGATGGCCCTAAACACATGCACATACATACAGCATTAAGTGGACACAGTGAGTTAAACAACGTCATGAAAGTGGGAAGAAAAAGTGGCAGTGGGCAGAATTAGACTTGAAGAAAAAAGAAGGGAGTGGATTTGCTCAAAATATATTATGTGGGTAGGAAATTCTCAAATATTTATAAAAGAAAAAAATCATTACTCATTTACAATGTTGAATGAGCATCCTTTTATATGTGTGATCTACATAATTATATTGGTCAAACAGAGTGTCTTTGAGCTACACTCATCTTTACAGCATAGGTTATTATTTTTAAAGCATTCTTTTTATGTTGTCCTTAGAACAATTTTATAAAACATGTCATTTGCAAATAGAAGCTTAAGGCTTCCTTTTTACCATTATCATCATTATCGCCACCATCATTATCGTTATTAGTTTATAACAGTTGTGCAAAGTGATAGGCTTCATTATGCATTTATATAAACCTATAATATACTTTGATCATGTACATCTCCTCTTTTTTTCCCTTTTACCATTAATTCCCCTCTACTTTGCCCTTTCACTCCCCCACTAACTTTGTTTACTTTAAGTTAATTTCCCCATTTACATATCTGAGGGAAAATATACAATACCTGTCTCTGTATTTACACATCATCCTGTTAGTTTTTGCTGGAAACCAGCTGCCTTAACAACCCACAACTAGATGCAGGAAGAGCAGGGCTCTGTCTGGTTCAGAATTTTTTATAACACAAAAGCCATGAAAATTCCTCTAACAGTAAGGCAGGCAATCATAACCATTCTGAGCTGTTCTCCCTATGTTGGGGTCTAATATTCATTGCATGATGGGAGAATCTTGAAAGTTACTGACTTGCAAATGTTTACCCTGATTTCTTGGTGTTGGGACAAATGGACCAAATGTGCTCCTGGTGACTCACACTTGGGTAGAAATAAAAGTGTTTCTGAAACATCTCTTAAATCTTTATGTTCATATCAGCATTATTCGTAATAGCAAGAACGTGGAAATAACCTAGAAGCCCCTCAACTGAAGAATGGATAAAGAAAATGTGGCACATATATTCAATGGAATACTACTCAGCAGTAAAAAACAATGATATCATGAAATTTGCAGGCAAATGGGTGGAACTAGAAAATATTATCCTGAGTGAGGTAACCCAGACTCAGAAGGACAAACATAGTATGTACTCACTCATAAGTGGATACTAGATGTAAGGGAAGGGATGGCCAGACTGCAACCCACAGCCCCAGAGAGGCTAGCTAACATGGAAAGACCCTAGGGGGGACACATGGATGATCCAGTGAAGGAGAACTGGATGAGATCTACATGAGTGGACTGGGTGTAAGGGGTGGCAGAGGGCGAGGAGTGGGGGATGAGAACTTAGGGAAATGGAAGGGTCAAGCTGGAACAGGGACAGAGTGGGAGGGCAGGGAGGGTAGGACATCATGGGAATAGGAAGAGGCACGGTGCTGGGGTGGCTCTCAGGAATCCACAAGGATGACCCCACCTTGGAGTGCTGGCAGTGGTCTAGAGGGTGCTTGGACTGGTCTACTCTGGTGACTGGTCTAGTGAATACCCTAACTGTCATCATAGAGCCTTTGTCCAGTGACTGAGGGAGACAGATGCAGCGATCCATGGCCAGGTAACAGGCTGAGCTCTGGGAATCCAATTGGTGAGAGAGAGGAGAGATTCTGCAGATGAGGGATATTGAGATCATGATGGGAGGATGTGCAGAGATGACCGGCCACACCAGTGGAAGTCCATGAACTGTGGACTGGTAGCTGTGGAGCCCCCATGGGACTGGACCAGGCCTTCTGGATATGGAAGATGGTTGTTTGGCTTAAACTGTTTGGGGGGCACCCAGGCAGGGGGAATCAGCATCTGTCCCTGGTCTATGGGCAGGCTTCTGGAATCTGGTGCCTGTGGTGTGACACCTTGCACAGCCTTGGTGCAGTGGGAAGGGGCCTGGACCTGCTTAGGCTCAGTGTGCCAGGCTCTGCTGACTCCTGATGGGAGACCCTGATTTGGAGGACATGGGATGTGGGGTGGCTTGGGGGGAGGGATGGGGGCTGGGAGGAGGGAGGAGGGAGGATCTGTGGGTGGTATGTAGAGTGAGTAGAAAATTTCTTAATAAAGAAAAATGGGGGGAGGAGTAGATGCTTAAGTTATCTGCAAATAAATGATTAAAAATATGTAGCATAAAAAAAACAACTTTATGTAGCAATCTTTTAAGGTACCTATAACAGACAATAAGTGGTAGGGTCCTTGCGTTCCCTCCTCATCCATAGTTAACCTTTGGGTGGGCATGATTTTTATCAGCTCAGTGCCAGGATGAAAAGCTGCCCTGAGTTCATGATTGTAGCATGCTTAGAAGACAGCATTACACCAACCTTCTTGTTATCTTCTTTCTCTTAAATTCTTTCTGCCCTCCTCTTACCCAATGGTTCCTGTGCCTTCAGAGTGTGGTCTGAATATCTTGTTTAGAATTGAGCCCTTAAAGTTGCAATAGATTCCAGGAGGGGAGGGGCATAGCATCTAGTCATCTATTCACTAGTGAGCACATCAAGCTCTAATTGATAGAACCAAACCCAGTATCACACAAGAGGACACTAGTTAAACTCTATGGGGATACAAATTAAAAATTAGTGAACACGGGAAAAAAAGATGTGGAAGGAAGAAGGCATGGATGGGAGAGAATTAATAGAAGGTAGAGGAGAGCATCCGGAGGACAGTGGATATACAAAAGAAAGCACATCATTGTCTTATGAAAAGCAAACCAATTAAAATAATTTATTTTAGTAGTTATTTTTAATACTTATTTTTGTGTGTTATTGTGTTTTAACTTTAATGAAAAATCTTACAATTTATTTTTCTGTTTGCAAGACTTATTTTGTTTCTTACCTGTCATATTAAAAGAGAAAAAAAAAACAAAGAAAATTATTTTTTCTTATGACTTTAACCCCCTGTGTTACATGTCTATAGTCACTCTGTGTGATGAAAAGAGATTTATGGATTCTAGGATTGCCTCAAACATTGTATCTTAATTGAAGGGAAATATGGTCCATCCATTTATCAAGACATTTTAGAAAATGGAATTCTGTTCATTTTAACATTACTTAGCGTAAGCTATGCTATAATTTAGGACCTGAAACTTTACTGCCCACAATAACAGATATCTAACAGGGATTCACTGCAACAATAATCCCTATGTTTTTTTTTTTTTGATAGGCAGACTGGAAAATTAAAATAACTGTATAATTCAAATTTGAAACAATTAAAGACAACAAAACCATTATTTAAAATCCTTCAAAAATACAACAAGGGATTAATTGTTCAGGCAATTCTCTCCTCAAAATCGATTCATGCATACTGTGGGGTAATGTCCATACTTTATTTGGCTTACATCCACACATGTTCTGAGGGCATAAGGGAATTTAGACCAGTATCTGGACAATTCAGAAAAGAATTACAGGTCATGTTAACATATTTTTTATCTAAATTTGCACATGGCATTTATCAGGCAGAGGGCCTAAAGTAGAAACAGAGAGAAATTTTGTCATTTGGCTCATACTGAACACTGTTTCCATTGTTACCTATTCCCTTACAGAAATGGCTGTGTTTAAAGTTAGCAAAGGGAAAGTTCTTTCATTTATTTATTCATTTATTCTTCTTCATGTGTTACATCCCAAACACAGTTTCTCCTCCCTTCTCTCCTCACAGGCCCTCCCCCACCACCTCTCCTCTCTCCCAGATCCTCTCTTCCTTGGCCCTTCTGAAAAGAGCAGGCCTCCCAGGGATATCAACCTAATACTGTATAGCAAGTTACAATAAAACTATGTGGTGGTATTGTGTTCCCCAAAATATTGAGCACTCTAATAAACTTATCTGGGGTCAGAGAATAGAACAGCCACAATATTAAACATAGAGGTTAGGCAGTGGTAGCACACATCTTTAATCTTAGCATTCCAGAGGCAGAAATCCCTCTGGATCTCTGTGAGTTCAAGGCCACATTGGAAACAGCCAGGCATGGTGACTTACACCTTTAATCCCAGAAAGTGAGCCTTTAACCCCAGGGAGTGATGGCAGAAAGCAGAAAGGTATATAAGGTATGAAGACCAGAAACTAGAAGCTTTTGGCTGGTTAAGCTTTTAGGCTTTTGAGCAGTAGTTGAGCTGAGATTCATTTGGATAACGACTCAGAGGCTTCCAGTCTGAGGAAACTGAGGAATTGGCAAGATGAAGTGGCTGTGGCTTGTTCTGCTTCTCTGACGATCCAGCATTCACCCTAATACCTGGCCCCAGGTTTGTTTTTATTAACAAGACCTTCTAACAATTCCTGCGACAAGACTAGACATATACCCTCACATCAAGGCTGGTTGAAGCAACCCAGTAGGAGGAAAAGGAGCCCAAGAGAAGGCAAAAAAAAGTCAAAGCTAACAATCCCACTCCCACTGTTAGGAGTCCCACAAGAATACCAAACTACACAAGTATAACATATATGCAGAGAACCCAGCTCAGACACATATGGACTCCTTGATTGTCAGTTCAGTCTCTGTGAGCCCCCATGAGCCCTGCTTATTTGATTATGTAGATCTTGTTCTTGTGGTACCCTCTGGCTCTTACAATCCTTCCTCCCCCTTTTCAAAAGGGTTCCCAAAGCTCTGCTTAATGTATGGCTGTTGGTCTCTTCATCTGCTCCCATTAGTTGCTGGATGAAGCCTCTCTTATGGTGATTGGGCTAGGCTCCAGTCTGAATATAAGCAGAATATCTTTAGGAATTATTTCATTTACTTTTTTGTGTGCCAGTTTTGTTTGGTTCTACCCTAAGGCTCTGGGCTATCTAGCCTCTGGTTCCTGGCCATCCAGGCATTGTCAGGCATGGACTCCCTCTTGTGGCATGGGCCTCAAGTTACACCGGTTATTAACTGGCCACTTCCACAGTTCTGTGCCACCATTACGCCAGGACATCTTGCAGGCAGGACAAATAGTGGGTTGAAGGTTTTGTGGCTGGGTTGATGGCCCAATCCCTCCACTGGGAGCCTTGCTTGTTTATGGAAGATGGCTGGTTTAGGCTCTGACTCTCATTCTTAAGAGACTTTGCTAGGGTCACACTCATAGATTCCTAAGAGTTTCCATTGCATTAGATTTCTTGTTCCCAAGATACTCTCCAATTCAGTTGTCTAATATTCTCTCTCTCCATCCTCCCCTTTTGTTCAAAATCTAAATGGTCTTATAATAAAAACCCAGAGCCAGATATTGGGGTAAATACTGAAAGATCAGAGAGACAAAGGAACAAGCCACTAGATAAACTTCTCACCACTACTGAATCCTTCAGCCAAAACGGAGGCAAGATCCTGTCTCCATGAATCCTCAGACTGTAAACCTCTGAGTCCTCAGAGGAAAAAGCCTTAGTTCCTCTCTCCTCATGCCTTATATACCTCTCTCTGCCCAGCCATATCACTTTCTTCTTAGTGCTGAGATTAAAGGCATGAGATCTCAAGTGCTGGGATTAAAGGCATGTGACTCCCAAGAAATGGGATTAAAAGTATGTGCCACCACTGCCTGGCTCTGTTTCCTCTCCTAGACTGAATCAATCTCACATAGTCCAGGGTGGCTTTGAACTCACAGAGCTCCAAACAGATCTCTGCCTCCCTGGTGCTAGGATTAAAGGTGTGTGCCACCACTGCCTGGCCTCTATGTTTAATCTAGTCCTCTGATCCTCTGGCAAGCTTTATTTGATACACAATATATCACCACACTCCCCCAACCTGATTACACACACACACACACACACACACACACCTCCACCCTCCATGTCTATTCTATTTCCCCTTCACAGTGAGATTTTTTTCAACCCCTCCCCTTGAGCCCTCTTTGTTACATAGCTTCTCTAGGTCTGTGGATTGTACCATGTTTCTCCTTTACTTTACAGCTGATATCCACTTAATGAGTGAGTACATACTATGTTTGTCTTTTTTGGTCTATATTACCTCATTCGTGATAATTTTTGCTAGTTCTCTCCACTTACCTGCAAATTTCATGACGTCATTGTGTTTAGCAGCGATCTAATATGCCATTGCATAAATGTACCATATTTTCTTTTTCCATTCCTCTGTTGAGGAAAATCAAGGTTGTTTCCAGTTTCTGCTTATTACAAACAAAGCTGCTATGAATAGAGTTCAGCAACTGTCCTTGAGGTATGCTGGAGCATCCTTTGGGTACATGCTTAGGAACAATGTAGTTAGGTATTAAAGTAGATCAGTTACCAATTTTCTCAGAAACCAATCATATTGATTTCCAAAATTGCTGTACAACTTTGTGCTCCCACCAGCAATGAAGAAGTGTTCCCCTTGCTCCACATCCTTGCCAGCATGAGCTATCATTTGCGATTTTGATTTTATCCATTCTGACAGGTATTAAGATAGAATCTCAGAGTCATTTCATTTGCATTTCCCTGATAGCTAAGGATTTTGAACATTTAAGTATTTTTCTGCCATTTGAGGTTCCTCTTTTGAGAATTCTGTCTAGATATGTACCCCATTTTTTAATTGGATTATTTGCTCTGTGGATTTCTAGTTCCTTGAGTTCTTTATGTATTTTGGAAGTTAGCCCTCAGTCAGATGTGGGGTTGGTGAAAATCATTACCCCTTTTGTAGCCTGGTATTTTTTCCCATTGGTACTTCCTTTGCCTTACAGAGGATTTTCAGTTTCATGAAGTCCATTTATTAGTTGTAGATCTTAGTGCTTGGGGTATTGGTGTTCTGTTCGGGAAGCTTTCTCCTGTGACAATGTATTCAGGGCTATTTCCACATTTTCTTCTACCAGGTTCAGTGTACCTCATTCTATGTTGAGGTCTTTGATTCACTTGGACTTGAATTTTGTACATGGTGATGGATATGGATCTATTTGAATTCTTCTGCATGCCGGCATCCAGTTAGACCAGCACCATTTGTTTGAGATGCTTTCTTTCTTCCAATGTATATTTCTAGGTTCTGTTTCAAAAAAAAAAAAGATGTCCATAGGCATGTGGATTTACATATGTCTTTTCAGTTCGATTCTGTTGATCCACCTGTCTGTTTTTATGTCAATGCCATGACATGCTTTTTATTACCACAGGTCTGTAGTAGAGCTTGAATCTGGGGTTGTGCTATCTCCAGAAGATCTTTCATTGTACGGTATTGTTTTAGCTTTCCTGGGTTTTTGTTTTTTATACGAAGTTGAGTATTGTTCTTTCAAGGTCTGTAAAGAATTGTGTTGGAATTTTGATGGGGAGTGGGTTGAACTGTATAGCACTTTTGGTAAAATTGCTATTTTCACTATGTTAATCCTACCCATCCATGAGCATGAGAGATTAAGGAGGTATTGGAAAAAGAATGGAAACCCAACACATGGGTGCAATCAGCTAGAATAATTTCCCTCATAATCCTGAGTGCAGCATTCCCCTTTTTAAGAACTAGCTTGACACACCTATGGAGAGTAAGTGTAGAACTCTCCCAGCAATGACTGCTACCACAGAAATCACAAGACAACTCAGTCTCTCTCAGGTAAAAGTAATCAGTGTATTCTTCAACTCATGCCTTTAGTCTCAGTATGGAAGAGGCCAAGGCAGGAGGATCTCTGTGAGTTCTAGGCCAGCTTAGTCTACAAAGTGAGTCCCAGGAGATCCAGGGCTACACAGAGAAACCCTGTCTTGAAATTAAAAAAAAAAAAATACTATCACCCAGGGTTAATTAAAGCATGGAATCAGTATTCTGGAATTTAAACTGTGTCCCAAAAGCTTAAGTCTCCAAGGGTGATTATATGTGGAGACTGTGGAAGCTTTTAAAGAGATGATCCAATGAGATTCTTTAGGTCCTGTCATGTATGAGACCATCTCTCATCCTCTCTGCTTTTCTATGAAGTGAGTGAGTCTGCTTTTTTTTTCTTATAACAGTTGGTTCCAAAGACATGTTTTCATAAATGTCCTACAAATTAGCATCTACTTTATAATCTGGGTCCAAGAGTATCCAATAGGATATAATGATATAATGGAGAAAGTTCACAAGTTGCAGTTACACAATGAACTTTAAATCTACTAATCCATAAATGAAAGCATGAATGTGATAGCATACACAATTCATTCAGACTCATATTAAAATAAATAACTTTTAGGTAGTGTTAATGTTCAGGTACAAGATGGAAGATGGGAGCTTTATATATCAAGTATTGATGAGTTATGCTTTTCAAACTAAGTTTTTTTTTCCCCAGAGGTTAACAGCCAAAGGCTAGCATTATCTTTTATCTAAAGTAATTGTCTTGCATTATTCACAAACTGGTAGTTCCAGGGAGTAATAATCCTTTAAAGGACTTTCTTTTTTTAAGAATTAATTTCCTTTGAACTACAGCTCCAATGTCTTTCTCACTCCCCTGTTGAATAATCAAGTAATGTAAGTTGCTAGCATCTGCTATTTATTTTCTTGAATTTTAGTGGGTCTTTAAATTGTCATATATTTAGTTTCTTATCTTCCTTACAAAATTCCAAATATGGGCAAGGGTCAATGACTAAAATGATAGCAGCCCAAGAAGGAGGAACTGACTATAGATTATCAGCACCTACATAAAGCTGTGTGTGGTAGCATCCAGCAGTAACCCAATACATGGAGCTGAGGGAAAGTCATATTCAGGGCCTTGCTGCCCTTATGATTTAACCAAAACATTGAGTCTCCATTCAATGAAAGACCCTGTCTCAAAGATAAGAATACCAATAATAATAACAGAGTGATAGAATATGACATCTGGTTTCCACACATATGCATATAGCTCTCTCTCTCTCTCTTTCTCTCTCTCTCTCTCTCTCTCTCGCGCACACACACACACACACACACATTAAAAGCAAATGCATAATTTACACTGCATTGGCTTTACCATATAAATTTATTGCCATACATACTTTTTTTATTATCTACTTTATTTTCAACCAATCTTGGCCAAACTTGGTTGAAAGATCAATCAAAAACTACAAGTAAAAAGAATCACATGTAATTCATTGGATTTCCAATTATACAGGTAATGAAGTATCTATATTCTCCAAATAGAAATAGTAAAACCATCTTTTGAACAAGTTTATATTTCAAATGCTCATGTTATTATTATAATTCTTTGGCAACACAATTGAGAGGACATCTGTATGTGAGAAATTAATATGAAAATTAAATGCTGAACAGAAAACTATTATCAATGCCATCAGTAACATGTGAAATTTAACAAATATTGAAAATTTAAAACTCTACAAATATTAAAAAAAATGTGTTGGCTGTAAATGCCCTTATTAAGAAGAGAGCTTGGCAAATTTTCCATTTTTTTTCTAACAACTAAAACATATGGTACCCCCGGAGGCCAAATCAAATAAAATAGACATCCAGATGGACAGCAGTAATAATCAATAGATGAACAATAGTAAATTATTCGTATATTAATACAAGTGATTGAATCTTTACCTTTAAGGTAACAATTCAGTTTTGGTTTCCTTTATAAAAATTATCTTTCCATGTGAAAAATATAGCTTTTTTGTTAAATAAAAGGTAACAATGCAAGCAAACTGATCTTTGAAAAATGAAAACAATTCTGATTATGCCTTTGGTACAATTGTCAATTTAAAGAGTTGATTTGAAAACCATCTCCTATTTTTAGCAATTCCAGATATGAACTATTCTGTTGAAGCTATTAGCATAGAGTATTTGTAAGTGAATGAGAACATGCTTTCTGATACTCTCTATTTACATTTTTATTATTGAAAACATAGGTTTCTGCTGTCGCTTTTCGTGTTCATTTTCTCTCTAATGGCTCACGTTGAATATGTTTCAGTGTTAAAACACTAGCAATCACATCAGTATATGGAACATAATTCGGTAGGTGGTGGGGAAAAAATAAATCATGGAAATGAACAAAATATAGCTATTACCTCGAAAGCAAAGGTACCTTCTTGACATAAAGGATGACTACTGCTGCTTTGCATCATTGCCTGTTACAGGCAACAAACTGGAAGTAGGATATTTGGGAAGAGAACTTCTATTTTATTGGAAGTTATTACATTACCTCAAGAACTATAAAGGATGTGATAGAGGAGAAAGGAAGCTCATTCTTATGTAAAATGTGGACATGGGCACACTGATGAGGTGTACATACACTGAAGCATTTAGGAGATATAGTTATGGTGAACTGTCTTCAAAAGTTGTCTCTGTAAGAAAAAAAGTCATGACATTACTGTAACCATTTTACATTCAGGTTCACACAGATGAGATCTCATAAAGAATACATTGAAAATTCACTGTGAATAGAGTTGAGTTATTGCAATCATGGAAAAGAGAGTTTCTCCCTTCCAGAACACACAGATCCCCTTTAGAAGATGTGTCATTATTTAATGTGCAGAGGGCAGAGTTAAAACACTATCACTCAAAAGCAAGCTAATGGAAAACGAAAAAGAAGATCAGAATACACAATCAGCAAGGAACCAAACAGAATATATGGAAAGAAAGGGGTAGTCCTAACAGATACAAAACAATCCAATCACCAAATAAAGACAGGCATTACAGCATTAACATTTCAAACCTAAAGATACATGACTTTATTTAGAAACTTAGGTATTAAACCAATAGACATGACAAAGTGGATTTGAAAAAGCCCACGAGGCCTCAACCCTACACAAAGAACTCCAGGCAACTCAGGAAAGTTGAGAGCAAAAAAAAATAATCTTCCCCAGGGAATATGACATCAATTGATTGTCAAATACCAAATGGTCAGCCCTGAAAACATACACATAACCAACATTATATAAACTGAACAGGCTAAACTTTATATATATATATTCCTACAATTACAATAATACAATAACAATTAATTTAAAAAAGAGACCATGCTTTGAAAGAGAATGATAAATGTGGGAAGGTTTGTAGGTAATAAAAGGAAGGTAAATATGCTATAATCATAGTATAACCTCAAAATAAAAAAGCAGAAATATTAAAAATAACATTTTTAGAAAATTACATGAGGACAAAAAAGATGTAAAATTATGCTAATTGTAATGTATGAAATGGGCTTTGGAATGCTATAATAATATGTAGTGGGAAAACTCTTTACCAGAGAGTTAGGACACTCTGAAACTTGGGAGTATATGAGTCTACCCTCAATTATTGAAGACAAAAATTGAACAGAAAGACAGATAAATGCAGCATGATTAAAGAAAAACTTTAACAAATCTCTTCTAACTGATAATTGAAAAAGAAACAATGAGTTTATAAAAGGACTGGGCACCTGGTTTTTAAAAAGCAGGTATATGGTTTGGCTGGACGGTTCAGTGGATAAGAGCACTGGCTGCTGTTCCAGAGAACCCACATCTGGTTCTCAGCACTCATATGTTGACTGACAACCATCTGTGACTCCAGTTCCAGGTGTTTAGACACCGTCCAGCCTTCACAAGTTCCAAGTACACATATGGTGCACATGTATGCAAACACATAAAAAGGTAAAGCAGATTCATATATATGTATAATCTAGCACTTCTATAATCCATATTTTTTAAAGTAGCAAACTATTGAAAAGTAAAACAGTCTCTAGAACTTAAAACTAGTCTGAGAAATCCTTAAAAAATCCACTGTAATGCCCATATTCTGTTACTTCACTGTAATTTTTCTTAACAAAAAAATGTGCACTACATAGAATAGGAGGCTTGACCCTGACAGATGATGTTTATCACTACAGCCTCTTTATTAGCTAAAGACATAGAATATGCTATGTAAAATTCAAAATTTCCCCTTTACCCAAGTTATTGTATATCTGTCTATATTAATTGCTAAGAGTGTATAGACTTGGGTGCATCTTAGCTTACTCAGTTGACCAGCCTGAGTTGCCCACCACCATGATACAGAAGATGTGAGTGTTACAACTTTGGGAGGAGAGGTCTCCTAGCAGTTGGGAGCCAAGGAATATCACAAAGTCACATGGCACAACAATTCTCACACAAGATATTTACTAAGGGGGAAAAACCCAGGACGGATACCACCTCTTCAGCTTCAGGAGGCAGAGAACTGAACAGAAGGCAGGTTTTATACAAGATTTCTGGTTGGGTGGGGCTTTTCAGGGTGAAGTTTTTCAGGGTAGTGATTGGTAAGATTTCAAGTTCTGAGCTTGGGCTTTTTACTCTGTAGAGTGGGGGCTTGATTCAGCCATTACAACAGTAGAGTGTTCTGTGGGTGGAACATGGCAGTTGGAGGTCCTCAGGGAAGGGGCCTGGCCTTTGGTGCACCTTGGGGGGCTTACATTTCCCCCTTTTTGTTTATTATTGATAAACAGTCAGGGTTTAGGAAGGAGGGGTGATATTATTATTAGGCTACTTTCTGCTGAATGAGGCCATGAAAGTCCTTGGGATGAACTTGACCTTTACCATCAGGGTATAATCAGGAGTCCCAGGCCTCTAGATTGGTAGCTGGAGGTTAGTAATCCTGTAAGATCAACTGACTAAAATCTGGTTAGAAATCTTTTTGATTTGTTGTTGAAAACACCTAGACAAGAAGTTTGTGAGGAGGGTATGATTAGTAGCATTAAGAAAAGGAGGAGAGGGGGGATTAAAAAGGGTAGTATCCAGATCTATAGTGGACTGCCAATGATCCACTGGCCAGAGGCATCAAGCTGTTTCTTATATTTTTTAGAGATCTATCTGGAGTTGTTGGATCTCGTCTTTTATTATACCTGACCAACTGACATAGCAGCAACATTCTTCCCTGAGGATGAGACAAAGACCATCTCTGTCTCTGCTGTTAGTAAATCTAACCCTCACCAATTTTGTAGCACTCTGGTGGCTAGCTTTAAAGGTAAGAATGGTCTGAGCCACTCCTTGGAGATCCTGGATGAACTTGCATGAAAACTGATGGTAAATAGCTAGGGAGGTAGTTAGTGCTGCTGTGCCAGTGGTGATGCCAATGGTTATACCCATGACTTCAATAAAGGGTAGAATCTGACTAGCAAATTTATTTGCCAGGTACCACAGCTAACTTTGGAAAAAAGGAACACCAGAGCACAAGTCTCAGACCACCCAGTGGGTAGACAACAGTAACCTGATTGCCCCAGAGGACTGAGGGGTTGTGAGCATTCAGACATAAGGGCCATGTGGCAGTGCTCAGAGTCAAAGTATTATTACAGTCTGAAGGATTCAGTGTGCCCATAAAGTGTGATGCTGAGGAGTTAAAACGGTCTACCATACCAAAGAGAGGTATATGGGAGAGACAAGGGGTGGGAGTGGTATTTGTCTCAGAGCAGTTAATGAGAGGTGAGGTGGGAGCATCTAAGAAGAGAATGGGCAAGGCCACAAAAGGTAGTCTTGAGTATGACCCAGGAGGGTCACACAACCAACATTCTATAGGTGGCCTGAGCTAGCACTCCCTTTTGTATATGTGTAAGATGAGGTAATAACTCTTTCCGTGTCTCAACGCACAAGTGAGATGGAGAGTATTCTGGGATGCGTCAGGGGAGAAGCTTTGAAATGTTAAGAGGTGAGCATGGCTAGAAGGTAAATTTAGTATCCTCTATCAACGCTACCTGAAGAGAGAAAACTCAGGAAGGGGATAGTTTTTGGAGGCTTTTGTGTGTTCGACAGAATAAATTCTGCTGTGGCCAGAGGTACATTCTTGTATATGAATGCGTGGAGGTATAACTTTCATACCTATTGAATACACATTGTTTTTAAATCTTGTATTTCATAAGCTGAATCCAGTGACCAGAAAGCCCAGAGATAAATTCCAAGCTCTGGAAGCTCTGGCCCATCAAAGCAGCCATAACAAGTGGCGTTACCAGTGGTGGCTGGAGGCTGGCAGCAGCAGAGAAAGCAAAAATGAAACCAATAAACACAGAACACAGAAAGCTCACATACTCAAAGAAGACCAGTCGGAAACAAAACATGCAGTGTCCATCATCATCCATGCATTCAGCTCAGTCTGACTGA
This sequence comes from Peromyscus maniculatus bairdii, assembly GCF_049852395.1. Lineage (NCBI taxonomy): Eukaryota > Metazoa > Chordata > Mammalia > Rodentia > Cricetidae > Peromyscus > Peromyscus maniculatus. The sequence continues at coordinate 10,018,248 of NC_134870.1, forward strand.
TGTCTGCCTCAACTCCCAAGTTTACAATGAAACTTACAGATACACCAGAAAAGAAGCCCACCTGCACAAAGAAGACAGACAAAACTTTCCAAACAACCGGAATCAGGCATGCAGGCTGTCTTGCTTTTTGCCCTAGATGGGAGTGAAAGGGTCTTGTAATTGGATGAGAGGGGGGTGATGTGCATCTATAGGGGTGTTTGGGGTGTTCCATACCCAAGAATCCACCTGAGAAGGTGGTAAGGCAAAGGGTGTGTCTGATTGTGTGGTTTGAAGGAGATGGAGGAAGGGGACACTGGCTATCCTGGTGTCAAGCTAATGGGGGTGGGAGAGATATAGAAGCTCCTACTTTAGCTAGGAGGCCACTTCCAAGCAAGGGGACTAGACAGGTTGGTACCACTAGGAAGAAGATGGTAAGGAAATATTCCTAAAAAATAAAGCTAAGGGGTTGAATTTGGCAAGTCCGGTAAGGTTGTCCCCTTACTCTGACAGTAGAGGAATGAGAAGGAGAGATGGGTGTACAAAACTCCCTTCAGGTCCCAAAAAGTGGCCTTGGTGCCCAGAAGGAAAGAGATAAATTGACCTGATACTGGAATGGCACCCCAAGGCTCCCTGTCTGAGATGGCGGTGGTCCGGCCAAGGTAGCCTAGGCCTCCTCAGGTATCCATGGCCAGACTTAGGAAGTCAGCTTGAGGGTGACCTGGGCTTGATGTCCTCAAGCCAAGAAAGACATGAGGACAGTCAGTAGCCCAGTGTCCCTCTTGTTGGCACTTGGGCATGGCTGGAACAGTTTGTGAGGGTTTGGACAGTCCCAGGCCCAATGGCCATCGTGACCACATTTGAAGCAGGGACCAAAAGGTTCTTGGGTTTTGGGAGCCTGGGCAGCTGCTACGGCCAGCTGAAAGACCTCATTCAGCATCAGGAACTTTTGTTTGGGGGATTTTTCATCTCTCTAGTGGTATATCTTGAAGGCAATGGCTAAGACTGCATGTTGAGTCAGAGGTCCTTTCTTTTAGATGTTTAAATTTGGTCCTAACATCAGAAAAACTCTGGGAGAAGAAGTAGGTCATAAAGAGTTGTTTTGCATCTGGAGACTCAGGATCCACATTGGCATATTGCAAGAGGGCCTTTGTAAGGTGCTCTAGGAATTGAAACAGGTTTTTGTGTTTGTCTTGGGTGACCTCTTGGATTTTTCATAATTTACCACTTTAAGGGTGGCCTTGATAAGACCATCCAAAAGGAAAGTTATAAATTGATCCCTAGCAAGAATGCCTGCTGGGATATTGCAGTTCTATTCAGGGTCCTGGTCAGGGACTGACTCAGCCCTGGCTGAGTGGCTGGCATTAGTTGGGTGGATTTGGTCTGCATTCATTCTAGCCCAGTCAGTCACATATTCACCTAGACTCCTTGGGGAGAAGATTGTTGTGAGAATCATATAAACAATGTGGAAGGTGAGGTTGTAAGATTGGATAATATACTGGAATTCTTTAACACAGGTGGAAGAATTAAACAGTGTAGGACCTCAATCTCTTTTCTAGTTGAGAAAGTTATCTTAATAAGGAGATGTGTATCTTGACCAGGCCAACTATCCCAGCTACATCCCACAAAGGGAGAATTGTGACTAGTTTAAGGCCAAGTAGGAGGAGGTAAAGGGGATTCCATAGCAGAGCTGGAGAGAGTAGTCTCAGAACTAAGGATGGCAGTAGGATTAAAATGGGCACCAGAGAGGATTGATTTGGTTGACCTGTCACTGGGGAGGGAGAATGGAAGACCAAGTAATATGGGGATTTATCAAGGCAACTCCACATAGTTAAAAAGGAGGTTTATTTTGGGGTAACTTACAGCCAGTAAAGGGGTTGGTTACAGGATCCAGGAGAGATGAGGGGCAATCCAGTAGGGTTCTCTGGAGAACTCTGGCTTGGTCCGTTTTCTAGCATCCAGGATCACCAGGAACCAAGAGCTGCCACATCCAGATTTTGGATCTTAAGGGCTCCCATCTTGGCCCTGCCCCAGGGAGGCATCATAGCATCATAGGTAGGTATGGCAGTTACCAGAAGCCTCACTAGGGGTAGTACTTCCAGGTCAAAGTTGAAACAGCTACCCACTACAACAACCAAGAGGCTGGAGAGGGAAAGAAAGGACTGTGGGTTGAGGCTGATAATGGGAGGCTTGTTAGCTTCATCTAAAACAGTGGAGGAATCATTTGGTTTGGGCTTCAGAGTTAGGAAGAGTTTGTTTTTTCCTTGTTGGCTTATGCTATATAGTTAATTTGAATCAAGATTCAAGCGAAGTCACATGGCAAAATCCATCCTTTCTAACCCTAGCAAAGATGGCTGTCAGCCAAGTGGCTGCCTCCATCTTGACAGAACAGAAGCTAAGATGGAAGGAAGCCATGTTTCCTTTAAGACTACCTAGGTATAGATTTTTAACTCTCAATCTGGTATGAGTTTTAAGTTAACCCTTTTGTTATAGGTTTTATAGATTTTTAATCATACCCAACATATTTACAAATCTTGAAGTAAGACTTATACTTTAGCAAAAGTTTCAGAAAGTTAAACCAAAACCAAAAGAGTATGAGCTGAGTAGCAATAGTCTCCACTGAGAATGGTCTGTCCTTTTGTTTTGTTTTAATCTTCTTTGCTCATCACATAGTCAGGTACACATGCACTAAGATGCTCAATTTACATGGGTTTGAGAGATTTGAACTCATATACTAGCATTGTGCCAATGATGCCACTACCGACCCAGCTCCCCAACCTATTAACCTATTAACATTTTATTAGTTCAGTAATAAGCGAGTAAAGTACCACTCTATCCCTCCCTTACAAACTCTTTATAGACCACATAATATTATTATAAAATTATTATAGACTTCAAAAATATTGAAAATCAAAGTAAAAACTTATAGTCTCCATGGAAACTATTAATTAAAATGCTGTGAAATATAAGAATAATTATGTGTGGACATCATGACTATTTACAATGCTGTAGATTAAATAGCCTAGGGCACTAAAAGCAGTTTTTCTGACCACTGATGCATAATGTATTATCATAATTTAAATGTATTCATTAAAAATTAAGAAGTGACTGAATTTCACAGATATCATTATAACTTTGAAAATTTGCATCTTAAATATGTGTCAAAAATAATAAGAAAATATATAAATAGTTATCACTTCTTCCTAACCAGCATGCATTACTGTGATGATATTCTTTGTGAATGAGGGATTGTGGTTATTCAAATGATTACTGAAAAATGTATGATACAAAGCTATTCCTCATTTTACCTTAAGTGAGTGTGCAAGATTGGAACTTTTAAAATTAAAGATCAATTAGAGTTCATTTACATGATATGCAACAGACAAGGAACTTCAAGAAATTTTGGTTTTAATAAGAATGTGGTAGACACAGAAGTTTGGGTGCCCACAAGTTTTTCATTTAATAGTATAGTAGAGTATAGCTATGACTAAAGTGACCAGATCCTAGAGATTGACTGAAGATTAATGAAGTGACAACAGCATTGTAAAATGTATGCCTAGTGTGCTTTGACCAACTCGGACTGTTAATCTATATTCAATTCATCTGAATATAATTAAAGACAAACTACCTGAAACAACACATTGTACAAACACATTCTACATCTTTTACATAGGTGCTCTATAAGGACAGTTGCCCAGCCTCACCTCCGCTACCCTCACTCTTAAACTAAACACTTCCAGGTATACAGTAATATTTAATAAAAAATGAGAGACCTTTGCCTTCATGGAGATTAAATCCAATTAATACCTTTGAATTTGTATGCTTGTTATTGGTGTAATATCTGCTCATTGTAATAAACTGAAGTATAAATGCTTCATCTGGTTCAATTGAAAAGCATGATCTGAAAATATACATGAATAGTATAGCATTGACCTGTCAGTTAGACAACTGAGATACAAATGTTAATCCAGTGGTCACCAAAGAGTACCTAATTAACTTTGATAAAGCAAAGCCCCCCCATAATTAATTAATAATACAGTAGTTTCTAACCATGCCTCAGACTAGCTTTTGACTACAGTGCAAAATAGCTATTTAGAATGCAGTTTGATGTGGTGTCAATTACTTAAAGACAGTAGTAAGTTCCTCCCTTGGGCCTGTGGCTTTCCCAGGCATGGATGGTTGACTGGGATTACAGTGCTGGGCATAGGTTCCCTCCTGTGAAGAGGACCTCAAATCACATTATCAGGCAGTTAGTGTGGATGGATAGCTCCAAACCCACGATCACATAGGTGGCTCTGGTTAAACTCAGTGGGTCACAGAACAACAACAAAAAAGATAGAAAGGAATATGAGAAAGAAATTTGTAGGGAATGGTGTGAGGTTGAGTAAGCAGAGCTGTGCAGAGATAGAGGATGGAAGATGACAGAAATCAGTGTATGTATACACCTACACAAAATTTTCAAAGAACAAATTAATAATAAAATCTTAGAAACTTCTTTCTTAGCCCTCTAAAATATCCAACAGCAAGTTATCATTACCCAATTCTAAAGTCAAGCCAAGATTCTTAAACATTAATTGTATCATTTGGATGTTGGAAAAACTAGGTGCCACATCAAGGTTATTTTATTATTTTTCCTTATTCAAAGAGTTATGAGGGAAAAAAATCTGGCTTTGAATGGGGACTTCATTTCTAGAAATAATCTAACAAGCTTTGAGTATTTCAAACATTTCAATAATAATCCATGTAAATCACAAGAGTGCATTGATATATGGAGATGTAATATGAAATGTGCAATAAATCTGCAAAAATATAAAAGTAAAATGGATATCACTTTCCATCTAAAGAAGCTAAATGCCCCAGTGCTTGCCTCTCAGGGGCTACTCACTCTCTCTGTTTTCTTCTTCCATAAAGATCCCTGCCACCTTAAAGTTTTACTTATTGTTTTCTTGAGTTTCTTTATTGCTTTATTATTTTACTATAAATGAGTTGATATGTATAATACCATGGGGTTTTAACATTTTACAATTGGTATTATGCTACTTTTATCATTGGAAGTAATTTTTTGAAAGTCATCTATGTTGGCTTATGAAATTTTGATTAATCATTTAATTTTATGTCCTTGTGTTTAAAAGATGTCAAAAACTAAAAGCTTCTAAATTAGAATTTTCAGATATTTTGCTATAAATATATATAAGTATATACTTGTTTATATCGATTTAAGAAGGTATCATGAACTCTAATTTTTTCCTAAGTAAATCATCAAATTCCAAGGACTGTGCTCTAGCCATACTCTCAAAACTGTCAGCAAAAAATTATACTGATGAGTCTGTTAAGAGAATTGTCATTCTTCAGAATGCACGTTCTAAAATACTTCACTTCTTTAGAAATTCCTCACTGCTGAGTCTTTGGAAGGCAGCAAGCCCAACAATGACAAGCAGAATGGAATGTGACAACTAACCATGGCTGCTACAGAGGGCACTTCTGAAAACCCAATGTCAGTACAGAGTTTGTGTATTTGGGGATTACTAGGATCATTCATTAAGAAATGTTTCCACTGAATCTAGAATCCTTATTTTCTGCCTGGAAGATAATTTTATATTACTTAAAGATACTATGATGTGAAACAAACAACATAAAATGTTAAAGTTTTTATACAACTAATATATTTCAATCGAGATTAGATGAATAGTAAGTCAAGGAAACAAAGAGACTGCACAACAAAGGTCATAGACTATGAAATGATGGGTTTGATTGGCAGTTCTTCTGTTAGAAGAATGTTTATTGAAGAGAAACATTAGAGGTCAAGATTTTGAACACAGACTGTGGTCAGGTAAATTTCTGATATAAGTCAGTGAAGCATTACTTTAAATACAAGCAAAAGAAGGTCACAAATCCCATCAATATTTTCTTTATAGGACAGATAGAATTATAGGTACATACCATAGTATCTGACCTTTATAGCAAAACATGACACATCTCTGTGACAATTGATGATACCAAGATAATTTATTTTCCTGACCCAGACAAGACAGACCCAGAGCCACACAATTATGAGGAGGGGAGCAAACTCATGCCCAGCTGAATGAGGAAAATACTTCACAGCTCAAAAGAGACATCTCCTTAGTCCACACGCACCCATGCTTTGAGCAGATTTATGTAACAGGGTTTAGGTTTATTATGGATTATTTTTTAGACTTTACCAATTCAGGCAAGAGACTCTGATAAATGCTTGCCAGTCAATTTCTCCTGCACCCAGGAGGTGACACTGAGTCAGCTGTGTGGCTCTCCCTGGGGAGATAGGAACACGTGTCTATTCAGGCCCTGACAAGAGAACAAAGATTGTGTTCCACAAAAGTCAACCTTGACTAAACAATGAGTTTGTAGAGTGGCTTGCAAGATGGCTGACTTGAAGGCAGCCGCATCACTGGAAAGGAAGATGCAACCAAGGGACTAACTAAGGAATATGCAATCCTGGGTAAGTTGCAGACCTTGCAGCTAGTTCACTGGAGAGGTCAGTATGAAAGTAATCTCTCTCCTCAGTCAATCTTACTCTTTATATATCCCTGAGGACAGAGAAGCTTGGAAATTTTGTAGCGTCTAGGGATTTCCAGAAGTGTTTAATTCCTGAGTCTTTAAGGGCCTCCCACTAGCATGGAATGTTTGAGTAGACATTCCTGAAGCTTAAGGAACCTTCGTCTCAGGTAGAAATATTTCAGTTCTGACAAGTTAAGATGAAGGTCATGTGATCAGATCCATCTATAGCTCATTCATGTTAAATTGGTTGTAGAGCACAAATACAAATTATTGAGCACTCCACCAACAACAGACTGTTACAGTTGATATTAGTCAGTGAACAGCAGCTCAGGCTTCTGCTTTTATTAGTGTTGCTTTTGGGGGGAAAATAACTTTTATTATCAGAAAGCAAAACAAAAATGGATTCTGGCATTTCTCATAGAGATGGCTGCATGAACAAGACCAGAACAATGCCATTATCAATGGCCATGTTAACGTGGAAAGGGAAATTTCTCAGGGACTCAGCCTTAGACAGTGAAATGTTGGCAACTATTGTCTTGTGGGAGAAGGAGGATTAGACTCTCAGAGGGAGGTGCCCTGTTAATGGTTATTCAGTGCAGAGTGGTGAGCCTTGAAATCATTTACACACAAAGAACAAAAAAGGATGCAATAGGTTCTATATATTATGTATATTAATGTATATACGTGTGTGTGCATGCGTGCTTGTGTGTGTGTGTGTGTGTGTGTGTGTGTGTGTGTGTGTGTGTGTAACAAATGTAATAATACATAAAGAAGTTATCAGCTTGAGGTTGACATGGAAGGCTTTAAGGGAGGATGACTGGAGGAGCTAGAGGATGAAAGAGAGGGGAGAAGTGATGAATTCTATTTCAATAAAGACATTAAACATTTTTAAAAAGAAAGAAAAGTGGATTCTATGGATTAGGATTTGCATGCATTTATAAGTAAAATATTTTAATATTTTCTATTATGCTTTTGGGGGGAGTGTTGTGCTGTTATTTGAGAGCTAATCTCATGTATCTCAGGATGGCAACAAACTAACTATACATCCCTTGATATTACAGGTATGTGACACAGCATCAGGTTTACTTAGTGAGAGGTATGATATTCTGTTCTCTCTACATGCTATGTATGCAAGCCTGCTATCAAGTGCTAATGCATTTGTTCAAGCATGTGACCACCTTTCCACCTAGATGCAGCTGTTAAAGATAACCCAATAAAACATTATAGATGAAAATATACGAAATGCCTGATGCACACTATGATTCCATTTGTTTCTTTTGCTGTGTATCTACCAAGGATGTCATCAGTGCATGTATTTCTCAACAATATAGCTGAGAAAATTCTGCCTTAGTTGTGATTAGAATTCATGTTTTAGAGAACTAAAAAGAAAAACGGCTTTTCTAGCTTTTATATAGATTTATTTAATATAATTTTCTTACTTTTTTAATAATAAGTTGGTATCTTTCATGTTTGTTAACAGTGTTCCTAACTTACCTACACATTGACAACCACATCCATCTGGTAACGAGTTAAGATCCAATTGAAATCTATTAAAGGCAGGAGGCTCTCTGTGAGTTTGAGGCCAATCCTGTCTACAGAGTGAGTTCAGGACTGCCAGGGAGACACAAAGAAAACCTGTCCCAAAAAACCTAAAAAAAGAAAGAAAGAAAAAGCGAAAGAAAAGAAACCTATTAACAGTGCATAAATTATACAATCAATTGGTTTTTTGAGAATAGAGCATAATTGCTTTAAACTTTGAATCTACAAATCAAGATTTAGGAAAAAATAGTAACCATTATATAGTTACAATCAGAGTTTGTGAAATATGAGTGAGAAATGTTTTTACCACATGCAGAAATATGCCTCACTATTGCACCCTATACAAAGGAAAGATCAGTTTGCTTCAGAAGCCCATAATAACACAAATACGCCAGATAAAAACAAAATTTCTAGGCTGAGATAATGTAAGTATAATGTAAATCTTGTGGTTTTGGAATTTTCCATGTGTAAGTCATAAGTAAGAGCTTTCAGGGGAAAAACGTGCTTTCTGTATGGTCACTTTTCTTTTAATTGGAGAAAAATGAAAATGAAAAGACTACAGATGCTAGAAGCCATCTTCACATTTTCCCCCCTATTTTGGTCTATGTTGCTACTTTCTAAAACAATGCCATGTTCTTCTTTCTTGAAAGCTACAGTAATATTTTCCCCACTTTGATTCATTTTGATCTTCCCAGAACACTGGAATGGGTGTTGTTATAGGGGCTTCAAGTAGTTAATTTAAGCTTAGGTCATCATATGGCATCCCCTAGTGCTGATCAGCATCCGTGTGTGAAAGTGCACACTGATTGTGGGTAAGCAACCAGAAATAAAAGACACCCCTCTTGTGATATCTCAGTGTACTTAAGATCTACCTGATAAACATGAGAGGAGATTTTCTAAGGACAGCTTACAGATTTTGTGAGGCCAAAAATTATTCAGGAATTTATTAGCTGCACATTTCCTTATTAAAAACACAGAATAATTTATAAGCAAGTATTATATAAGTCCATCATTTAGCAAGGATTCAAGAATCTAGGACAATGTCATATTTGTTTTCTTTTATTATAATAAATGTAAAATATGTCATTTCTTGCCCTGGAGATCTAGATGAATTTTTTGCTTTGAAAAAGTAGGAACTTTTACTTAGAATTTTTTTTACAACAGGATTTAAAGAAAATTTATACCATATTAGTAAATATAACAGAAAAATTGGTGATGATTAGAGTTGTTAAAGCTATAGAATTTTCCATGGAGAAATACATCCTAAGCTTGTTTTCATAATAATGGTAAAAAAAAGTCAACTAAAGGTAAGTTTACCAATAAGCACTTTAGAATGTTCAAGATATGGAGGAGAGGGGAGAAAACAGATCAAGAAAACAGGAGTAACGATTATGTCCTCATTACATCATCAGCCTGCAACAGCGAGCCCTCCCACGGGCTCTCTTTCCTTATTCTCTCTCTCTCTCTCTCTCTCTCTCTCTCTCTCTCTCTCTCTCTCTCTCTCTCTCTCTCTCTCTCTCTCTCCTTCCTCCTAATAAAGCTCTAGAAAGGTAACCATAGCTCACGATTCTTCTGTCACTTCAGCATCCAGCGCTCTCTTCTGCCAACTCAACCCCCATGGGCAGCGGCCATCCAGCCACAGAGCACAGCCAGACGCTTAATTCCTTCTACAGGCGTGCACATAGATGCTCACCTGACTACAACATGTGATCCGGGTTATTTAAGGAATATTGAGACAATAAAATGAACTCATCAAGTGTGTATTTCTTGAAAGACTCATCTGGCATCTTGAAAGCTACACTCAAACACAAAAAAGTAACTCAGTAATCCAAATGTGACTTTCTTTGTAGGCAACAAGAAAGTAAGAAAGTTCAAAGAAATTCAGTTGTGCTCATTTCTTAATACAGCTAAGTAGTCAAGAACAATAAATACTTGGACATACTCTGTCAAGATGGTTTACTGATGATCATTTAAGAACACTAATAAATCCATCTTTTCTCATGTTTGCCTTAGTTTTTATTCTGTTAACTTCCTTCATATATTTCTATCTTGAGCACAGAAGATTTGTTTTGTTTGGGGGTCATTTAATACTGCAGGCAATACTTTACTTCAATTATTTTGCTTTCTGTTGTGGAAATTGACTTTTTTCAGTAACAATGATTTTCTCAGATGTAAAACACCCCAGATGCTGTGATGATAAACGTCATTTAAATACCTGAATAAACAAACTTATCCGAAGGCGATCAATTTTTCTTTTTGAAGCTCCTGCAAATGTTTATGTTTTCCCCTTTGTTAACAACTTCATTGTGTTTCTAATTAATGTGTCTCCTTTGAAGCCAAAGCAATAAAAATAAAAAAAGTAAAAAAAATACAGTACTAAGTAGATTTACTGAGAGGAAAGAAGAGATGATTCTGAGCTGCCTTTCTCAAAGAAGAGGTGTCAAAAGTCAGAACCATGACCTATGCACTTTTGAGTTTGCATCATATTCACCACGCTAGTGGACCCTGGCTTGAGGGCTGACATACTGCATACCTATAACATTGAATTTTGGTAGTCTGTTTCTGTGGTGTGTGAGACTTCTTGAACATTTGAAACCTTCTCCTTTAATCTAGAATCTTGTTTTGAGTTTCTGTTAACTTGATTCTTCACATCTGCCATGCATGTCTATCCTTGGATGGCACTGATTTTGGACAACCCTATCACAGACCCAGATTTCCTTACCATGGCCTTCTACTTCCCCCATGAATTTTAGGAATTCTGCTTTTCAAAGCAAACCACACACTCTGTAATCTACTCCTGCAGTCAGCAGCTATACCTAGCTTTGGCATTGTGGTTTACACTCTATCTGCCTCAAATATTCATTCAAGGAAATGCTGACTCCAGAGCCTGTAAACTGGTTCTTTGTTTAGCAGACATTTGCATTGGATTGCCTGGCTTGAGCAGTAGGATCAAGGAGACCAACAATTTACTAACATGTACAATTCATGAATCCAGAGCAATTAAGGGCCAAGAAGCATACAGAAGTGTAAAACGTTATGAATAGACGTAAACAAAGCCAAGGTATACAAAAAAATGAAGCAAAAAAAAAAAGAATGAAAAAAGGGGGAAGAAGAGATAGAAATATAGATTTATATAAGGTGGTTTTAGTGTATACTAGTTTGAAAAAAATCTTAAACATTTGTACTTTTTTCACCAACCACACACCAAGGTGTCAAATTTATTTTCATACCACACCCCAATTGTTAGAATTTGAATGCAACAATGACCTTCAGAATTAAGTCCACAGTCTATAACTTAACTGCTGCTGCACTTCAGCAATCTGACTACTGCGTAAGTCTCAGTTCAGCTGACATCAGTCCCTGACTTTATTCTCTTTCTCTAAAAACATCCTATTCTTAGGACTTCATGACTGCGTTCCTTGCCTTGAGACTTTGTAATCTCCTTCCCTCTACATCCTGCTATTCCCTAATTGCTCTCATGGATATGTTCCACTCCCAGTTTAAGACTAACTTCAGCCATTAGTTCCTCTAAGTAGACCAGATACTCCACGAGCTCATGCTCTACTTTTGTAGGTTTACAAATTTTTTTCTCAATTTGTCCATTGTTCCAAAATCATTTCTGGTCTTATCATTTGCATAGCACATCCATCACTGAACAATAGTATCTTGCATTGTTGGAGCCTATCACAACCCCAGAATTATGTAGATATATAGTAAATATTCCTTCAGGAGAACTACATCAGTTGCCTAAATACTTACTGTTAGAAACATGGAAGATTCCACATCTCTTTCCTCAGCTCCCTTGGTACAAAATAGATTAATTAGTATGAAGAGTTCAACTAGAAAATCTCACTTTGAATATGTGGCAGATTCATAACCAATAAATAATCTCTCATAACTGTGGTCCAAAGGCAATTGACAGAGGTAATTTGTTGATTGTTGCTGTCTATTCAGTGTGTCCCTTATGCCCTGGGTACGGTGGGTAAGGAGACTTGGAGGCAACAACACAGGTTCCAGGAGAATGCAAGCAAACTCATTTATTTTTAGGAAAGGGTAAGCCTTATATACCCTCCACCCCATCCTGAGGAAAGATCCGCCTTAGTACTTGTTGCTAAGTTGGTGCTTTCTGATAGGCTCTGGAATCTGCTGGCCATTGCTGGCCTCAAGCCCCCCTCCCCCTGCCCTACCCCCATCCCCACTCCACTTTGGGCTATTTTTGCAGGATGCCTAGTCATTGTGGGAGCAGTATAGCACATGCTCTAACTTATCTGAAATGGGCAGCAGTTTGATGACCACTCACAGCGTAAGACAGTTTCCAGGTTCACTTCTACATCATGTGCACAGCGTTACATTCACTCCATCAGCTCCGTTTAAAAGAAGATCCTGTTTTTGTCTTCTCACTTCTGTATTTAGAATTTTCTTCTCTTTGTAATCCTGGTATAAGACAGACTTGTTGTGTCAGGAACAAATCTGAAGTTTTGTTTAAACTCTCTATGCTACCTGCCATTTTAGCTGTCAGAACCCGAGATTACTCCAATTTATCCCCCATCAAGGCATGGGCCTCCTTCTAGATTTAATGATATCATTAAAAAAAAATACCTACAATACCTCAACATAATAGTGCCAGGCTAAGAGAAAGCCAATTTGGAGGTCAGGTTTCATGATGATTCTATCTGTCTTGAACAAATTTGTCCCTTTAGCCAAATGGCAACATATACTGAGTCCTGTCCATCCCTAATACTTTGTGCTTAATGCATAAGATGCTGAATTCTCCCTGTACACCTGATATAAGAAAAAGAGTGAGGATAATGCAACTCATCTCATCAAGAGCAAGTGGGGAATGGTGTCTCCCTCATTCTTACTTGAGCTATACTTTACAAGTAAATTATCTTTTATATGCAATATAATGCTATTTTATTATCTTTCTTATTTATGAATTTTATTGTGCTGAAAAGTGTTAACACAAGATCCACTTCTTGATAAATTTGAAGTTTTTTAAAATTTGAAGTAATTTGGTGCTGTACTACTTACTGATGCTAAATGTGGCTGTTTAGGGCAGATCTCTAAGCCCACATAAAGGAAATGGATAAAGAAATGTTAAATGCTTTTTTTTTTTCTTTGCTTGCTTGGCTTTCACTCTTACTGGGAATTTCATCTACTGTTGGTGTTGCTCTGCTACATTGCTGACACTACACCCAGCTTCTTCAGTCTTCCAACATAGACAGATGAATCCCCCAGACCCTCAGGTCCAGATTGGGAATACTGAGTCTCTTGGTCCCAGGGACTGAGTGAATACCAGTTTCTTGGGCTCTTTTATATAAATCAACCATTTTTGAACTATTTATAGTACTTCTTATAAGCCAATCCAATAAATCCCCCTTTAATATATATTCATTCTGTCAGTTCCATTGCCTAGCAAACCCTGCCCAACATGTTGTAAAAATTGCATGATTATCTTCTTTGTACTGTGTATAGTATTGTACCTGTCTGGACACTGTATTCCTGTCCTTCTCTCGATGGACATAGAATTTGTTTCTAGTTCTTGGCAATTGCAGCTAATGCAGTGAACATGGGTACGCAGACATCTACTTGAGATTTAAATTTAAATTCTTCTGCGTTAGAGGTGAGAACAAAGGTTCTTAGCAAAGACAATGTGAAGTCACCAATGAAATAGAAGAAAACCAGGAATAGAATGCTCAAAGTGAAAAAGTTTTCACACACAAAAAGAAATCAGTCAATACACTAGCAAAACATAATGCATTTTAGGACAGAGTAGGAAATGACTAATGAATGAATTTAGAAACATGTGGACATCTAGATCTTTTGATAAGAGTAATCTCTATTCAGCAAGAAACAAACACTAACTGAAGTGAACACAAGAAAAATAGTAGTTCCCATTAATAACAATGCTTTCAGGGAGTTTTGCTGAAAAGGGGTGCAGTAGCTGCAAGTTTTATTGCTATGAGGTTTCAATTTGTTTGTCTGTTTGCAAAAGGATAGTCAGGGTGTCCACATGTGGGTGGGACTGATGGAGCAGAAAGGCAGATACTCAACAAAAGATGGCGTCATCGTGGAGACCAAGAACAGAGGTAGAAGATAGGACGACATCAGTGGGAAAGTGAGGAAGGCAGCCTCAGTAGAAGACAAATATCACCCATCGTGACAGAGGGAAAACTGTCCCCAGAGGTACAAATGCAGGTGTGTTGTCAGGTTTTTGATGAGAAAATGCAGAAATTCACTTTGCATTGCTTCTCTTTTCATTTTTCCCCCCAACAAGATAAGGAGAAAATAATTCAGGCCAAAATTGGGCAGAGTGAACAGAAACTTGATAACGTGAATAAAAAAGAAATATGTTAAGATGGGGGGCATAGCTGAAGCCCTTTCTAGAGACCAAACATCACAAATCGATGAGGGGACACTCAGTTGATGTTACTGTACCGGCTGTCACAGTATAATTCCCCTATTCAAGACACAAAATAGGAACAGGAGAAAAAAGAATACAAGAATATAACAAGGCAATAAAAATGTGTGAGACTCAATAAGTTTAATTTTCAAACATTTTCTATTTTTTTAGTTGCCATAGCCACAGTTTCACCTTCTGACACCAATTAGCTAGATTGGCAAAGGCTAAAACGGATCAGAGATGATGTTCTGCTCTGTCTCAGTGCTGTGAAAACTTATGTAATGCCTGAGAAGATAATGCAGCAAGGAATTTACTGTTAGACTTATAAGTTCATCTTCTAGTGAAAGATGTCTTCTGGAAAAACATTGTGTCCTCATCTGAAAAGACAAGGCCTGCTCCTCTACACAGTTCACATTTTCCCAGCAACACAAATGAAGTGGGAAGTGGCATTACATCATTCTGATATTGGCAATAGTGAAGTAAACTCTCAAAAATGAACAATATGAACACAGTTCCTGTCTTAGTCTTCATGTCTTTTCCTATGGGTTAATAGACACACAGAAGCACATGAGTGAAAGAGAGACACAAAGATACACATACATGTACACATTTTCTTTAGTGAAAAAAGCAAGCGTTCTTTATGTAACTTACAAATGAATTCACTTCCCATGATTTCAAAAACGATTGAGCTTTTGTAGATGCTTTTGAGGAAGTAGAATGCACAGTTTTGAAGTGTGTGATATTTATCGTTCATTGTTGAGACATAGTTTGTCCCGGGATTCTCCCTGAAGGAGTTAAATTTGCAAATAACTTGTCTTCCTTCTCACACAGTTTTCCTTTGAAATGACTGGCTGCACATGGCCAACTGTCTCTGTTTCATTCTAGAGTTTCTTAAAGCCCCTGGGTAGAAACCATCTGGTCCTGGTGATTAATCTGCATTTACTTTGTCAATTTTGCAGAAACATCTGAGTATTGACCACTATTTGATCTTGTATATCCAACCTGCTCACTTCCTGCAACAATCTGGATGTGAGACTCTTCGAAAAGTCTTCATAATTAAAGTCAAAGGCAAACACTTAATGTATTCTACCAGACTTCGCAATTCCATCCTTGAGTACACACTTGAGGTACGTTGGTCACTAAAAGACTCCTAAAGTGACATGTACACGAAGCTACACAGTGGACTTCTGTGTTAACTGGTCCTGGAAAACATTTTATTGTTGTTGTGTTTTTTCCACTTAGTCTTGATGAAATCGTTACTGAAATTACCATTCGCTCACGTTCGAACACCTTTCTCTACGTTCTACCCATCTTTGCTGTTTTAGTACATTTTTTTAGGAAACACGGTTTTTACAAGTATATGTTATTTTTGACAATTGACATGTTTTTAGGCCCATAATAGGAGACATCATATGAAAACATCATAGGAAAAAATATAATTTTGTATATATGGTCTGAGAAAGACTCATTTGATCTTTGCAAATAAATTTGTCATGCTTTTCTCTTCAGATGGTGAATTGATTTTTTTAAATAAGTATTATTTGATGGTTGTTAGGCTTTATTTTCATTTTTTTTCTAAATGTTTTAACATTCCTGCCATTGGCAAATGTTTCTTTAGACACCCTCTGGAGACCATCAGAAGAGTGATTTGGGCTTTACTGAACAACATTATAGTAATAACTAACAAAAGAATGATTATGGCCAAAAGGCCTTGAATACAGTAGATAAAATAAAAATATGATTAAAAATAAATATAAAATTCAGTATGACAGGATATCTTTATCAATTTTCCAGGCACAGAATTCATCAAAATATGTTGTACTTATTTCCCTCTGAAAAACTCAAAAGCAGAGATGTATGGTATGGAGATCCATGACAGAACATTTGCCTAACTGGTACAGGATCCTAGATTCCATTCCTAGCACAACACACACACACACACACACACACACACACACACACACGATTTTAACATCAGCACTTTGAATCAACTAGCTGTTGCATATGAGCAGAGCAGCAAGCAACATGGCAGTCTGGTCAAACTGACCACACTGACGGACCCTACCTACAGCTGTCATTATTCTGTTGACAGACAAATATACCCACATGTTTCACATGATGCCACAAAATATCCAGTGCAGTTACAACCCACCTAAGTTCTTCACCGGTGAAAAGACATTCCAAGGTCATTTTACTCTCAGCCATAGGCAATCAAACATTTATAAATAAAGCACAAATAAAACTTCAGTAATTAAGCAATTTCCATTCAGTATTCATCTGCTCAGAAATTATTGCTCGTGGTGAGTTAACAACCAGATCTAATAAGTAAATGAAATTGGAGACATTAGTGATCACAAAGGAAGTATTAACTGTGGAGGAGACAAGGGAAAGTGAGATTTGCCAGGGCATTCATTTCAGGCAGGTAAATAACTGCTTATTTCACTCCCCCTAAGGGATCAATTAAAAAAGGAGTCTCAAGTGATAAAACCTGTTTTCAGTGCTGGTGACAGGCCATTCTATCATTAATCCTTTTATGTCTGCATATATTCAACAATAATTAGAATTGTGATATTTTACAATATTGTATATGTAAGAACTAAAGATAAATGTAGAAATATACAAATTGCACACTCATTCCCAAAACCTCTGGTACGTGTCCACTTTGAAATTGCCAGGCGGATTTTCACTTTGGGTCTGTTGCTGACATGCTGTCCAAATGTAGGAAATTAGTGTGTGAACTTTACAATGTTTTGGAAGCAATGTATTTAATCTACTTGACATCAATGTTTTTTTATTTGGTTACTAAATTATATTTTTTTATTCAAGTTGATATTGAACATGTTCATCTAGGAGAACAATGTGGTCCATTTTATATGCAGCAGAGATGGTGGTTTTTCTTTTTTAAGGGTTTTTCTTTTTCTTTTTTTATTTCCTTATTTTTGAAATACAGTCTCATGTAGCCCCAGCTGTTCTGAAACCTGGTACAAAGCTGACACTGGCCTCACATTTTCTGGCCATCTCCCTCCATCTCCCACGCATTATGACTAGAGTTGTCTGGAACTATGCAAGGTTTAAAATACACATTTTTCTTTGTTCTTGGGGTTTTTTTCCACTTCATTGAACCATTTCTGTTTATTCAAATCTGCTTTCTTTTTTTTGAAGCTAGCTTCATGTTTCTTCCCAGTTGTTGCCCACTTTGGCTGTCTTATTGCAACCCAAAGACTACAAATTCCTAGGTTATTGTTGTTTTGTTTTGTTTTTGTGGTTGTTGTTCCTACCACTTTTCTCAATGACTTTTGAATTTACATAAATAATGTACTCTGCCACCCACCACATGAGAATTGGAGTTTGTTTTCTGAAGAGGCTATCTTACAATCTAATTCTCGGGAACTCTCTTGGTTCTCATCCATCCTGCTTTCCCACAACTCACAACACATTTCTGCCTGCCTCCAGTGCATTCTACTTTTCTTGAAATGCACTGCTTTTTGGTCACATGAGCTTTTTCTGTTCACTCCTCCAGTTATATAAATTTTTTTTTAAGATTTATTTATTTATTATGTATACAGCATGTTTGCCTACAGGCCAGAAGAGGGCGCCAGATCTCATTACAGATGGTTGTGAGCCATGTGGTTGCTGGGAATTGAACTCAGGACCTCTGGAAGAGCAGTCAGTGCTCTTAACCAATGAGCCATCTCTCCAGCCCCCATAAAAAAATTTTAATTGTGATGTAAATAATTTATGAGATCAAGTCTTTCTCTTACCTCCTTTAGACTGATTTATGGGCTGTGTGTTATTCATATGCATATCTAGCTAGGCAGCTAGAACAGCACTTTATCATTAACACATAGTAAATGAACTTATGAAATATTATCAAGTAAGGAAATATGGAGCATTGTAAAAAAAATTTCCATCTGTGATGATAAATACACATTCTTGTGTATCATCTTTATGATATCTCCTTACAGCAATTGTTTTAGTTTAGAGATTAACATACAGCAACAATGAAAGTAAGAAAGGGATCCTCCAGCTGATGAGAAAATTTAAATATTTCCTAAGAAAGGAATGGAGGGTTTTGAGATTTATTTTTAATGTGTATATGTGTATCTGCATGTAGTATATCTGTCCACCCACACTTGGAGATTTTCTCTTTGCAAGAGAAGCAAGAGCCATCTCTTGAGCTCTAGAAAACAGTTTCCAAATAATACTGGAAATAGGTCAAAGAAATTAGAATCCCAAAGCAAATGTTGAGAGAACTTCTTCACAGTGGAAGATCTTCCTAGTGGATCATCCCTAAACCTAAACTATAGTGATCATAATTACACACAAAAGTTCTATTAAACAAAACACAAGGAATAAAGCAAGAATGCATACAAAATATGATCATAGTTAAAATATATGCAATCTCAATTTTAAAAAAATATACTTTAAATATGAGTAAGAAAAGAATATGATTTAATTCTGGATGTGAGTTGAAGGAAGTTATAATTATCCTACAATTCTTAATGTTTCACTTTTCAAAAATGAGTATGAATTTGGCAAATATAGTTAGTCTCCTAATATTTTTCTCTCCTGGTCTGCTGATAAAATCCCATGAACAGCTATGTTGATAAATCCCTATCTCTTCTGCTCTTCACATCTCCAGTCTTTCTATGGCAGCTACAATTTGATCCCACAGCTCATCACTAGCCCATGGTATGCAGTGGAAAGTTTGCTGATCAAGGGCCTGCAATGTTTGGTTTTGATAGGAATACCAAATGTGATTACAGTTTGAGGTAACAGATTTATTCTGGGAGTTGTCAACACCATGAATAGGCAGGATGCTGGGGTTTCTGAGTTGACAAAGAAGGACCCCTGTTTTAGGTTTCAGAAAGAAGAGTGAGGTCTTATTCCACGGAGTTAATGAGAATCCCATAGTCTGTGCTTGCTGCCAACTTGTCCCCAAATCTGAAATGACAGTGGGAAGGGAAAAGATTTGGCCCTTTAATTACTATGTGTCCATCATATGGGATGTGCCACCAATGGCTCCTGGTTACTTAGGGTCTCGTTGCCTGGACAACTTGACAAACTTCTTCTAGATAAACAAGAACTACAGACTCAGAGAAGTCACAACAAAATGCCTTTCATTTCTTTGATAGCCACTGTGAGGGGAGAGAGAGAACAAAGGCCATGCACTTGTGCATGGCTGGAGTTGCCTGAAACTTAACACAGCCCTAGTGACCTTCATGCTGCTTTTCAGTGTAGGCATGGTACCAGAAGCTAGAGCAATTTTGAGTTCAAAATGATGTAGCTGTTGATGGGGCATTTAAAAGAATAATATCTATGACAAAAAATGACTGATGGTAGCATTTTTATCTTAGGACAATAGGGAAGTCTAAAATGTTTCACTTCTATTGCTTAAAACCATGATTTTTCCGGTTACTTTTTAAATTTCTTTCTTGCTACTACCTATAGTGCTTTATAGAAATAAATGCAGCATTCTGTAGTCGCTCAATTTTAAAGTATAATGGGAAATATAAATAAACAACAATTAAAGTAGTTTGCAGAGATGTACAAAATAATATGAAATCAATTTGATCTGACTTACAAAGTAAGATAGATTGAGTAATTTTCGTGTTAACTTACTGTGAATATTATGCTTTTCAAAAATCTCAACTTCAACAAGACTTTCTACTGAGATTTTGCCAAGCCTGACGTCATCCTGCCAAGCCATCTACTGAAATCATGCTTTCACCCCCCAAATTTTCTCAGATTTCAAAGACCGGCAGCCGTTTATTCAGTTACCCCAGAAAACCCAGTTGTGTGTGAGTCCTCCAAAGCGACAGAAGCGCCTAAGTCAATTGGCGCTGTCACGCTGTACAACACCGCACTGCTGTGACTTGGGTCTGCTCCTCTGTTGATAAATGCTGGCACTATCAAAAACCTGTCATTTCTCTTAGATGTGTAATTTACAGGGACTCATTTTTTTTCACATGGCTTAATTAGATTTTGTAGCAAATAAGTGCCTAAAACATATGGGGATGGTGCTCATTAGATCTAAGGCAACTCTTCGTCTTTAGAACTGTCAAAGTTGAAATTTTAAAGAGATAAAAATCTGATTTTTTTCTTCATTAATTGCTTTTGTCTATGCTTAAGCACATATGTTAGGGCTAAAGACAGAATGTGCACTAACATCTACAATTGTTTGACAATTCATTAGAGAGTGTCACGTTTACTATTTGTGAGGAAACTTATATCTTATTTGCTTATGATCAGCTATGTTTTGGCTTTAAAAATGTATAAAAGCTCCACTGACCATTCATGGGTTTGTGTATCAAGTTCACACACAGCCTTTTGTATATACATATGTGGGTGTGTAACATATATATGTATGTTTTATTATGTATATATATATATATAATATGTATATATAATTTCTCTTTCCAAATAGAGCTTTAACCAACAAAAGCAATTGTGCCTTGAATTTATTTTTATCTAATATCATGTACTTATTCTCTCTCTCTCTCTGTCTAGTTTCTCATGTGCACACATGTATGCAAATGTATACATGCACACACACACACAGAATCAATAAGTCATCACAGAACATAGAATGGGAACTCTCAGGCAGATACTGAATCATGCCTAAACAAATAAATTTATGCCATTAGCAAACATATCCAAAGGAGAAATAAATAATCCAAGTGAAATGAGTACCGGCATTGATATTTTAGCAATTTTCACGGGGAATTTATGATAACAAAGACTTGGAAGCAAACACAAGAACTTTCGTTTTCTGTTTTCGTTTTCATCATTTCTTTTCTTTCCTTCCTTTTTCCCTCCCTCCTTCTTTGCCTCCCTTTCTTCCTTCCTTCTCTTCTCTCTCCCTACCCTTACTCCCTCCCTTGCTCCCTTCCTTTATTTCTTCCCCTCTTTCTTCTTTCCTTCTCCCCTCTTTTATATTTTGAGACCAGGTCTCATGCAGCTAGTTGCCTGAACTTGCTAATAGCCAAGAATGCACTTGAACTTCTGATCTTCCTGCCGCCACTTCCTAAGTGCTGATATTTTAGGCATGTGTCAAGATGTCTTTTTTTTTATGACTAGGACTCAAACCCAGGATCTCCTACATGGTAATCAATTGATCTATACTATTGCCATTTGGTCTTTTATTTTTACTGGGATATCACCAGTATAAAATTAGACATGCAAATTCTTCTGAGTTTGAGTCACAGAGAAGATGCTGCAGCCTCAGTAGTGATTGAATGATGAACAAGCCAGGTCCTCTAGACGATTTTCATGGGGCTTTGATCTCCACATAGCTCTATTCAAGTACCCCTGATGGTGTATGGCAATCCTGCTGTAGGAGAGAAGGATAACCCCGGACAAACATGAAACACACAACACTGCACTTAGGAGAGAATCTTTCTCTTGTAATTATCACCCTCACCTTTTCCAGCATCTATATAAATAAAGCCTTCCTGTCCTAACCAAGCTTAATGTTAGGTAAATCTCCTGTCCCTAGAGTGAATTCAGTAGTTCTAGGATTTGGCCTGATTCTTCAACCTAGGTTTTTTGTTTACCTTTCTTAGATTCTTATTATGTCACATTAGCTAGATGATGCCACTTTATGGGTCTTAGATTCTCTGTAATATGATTAAATGTAGATAGCGTATACATGACACTACAGTGCTTTGCATTCGTCTGTCTCTCATGGCATAGAGTATGTATTTTTACTTCAAATGCTGAAAACAATTCTACGAAAATGAAAACTATGCTTGATCTTAGGCCCAACGATATCAGGAGTTCACATCAGAGGGATATCAATACTTCTTAGATTAAAATTCAAGGAAACTTAGTAACAACACACCTTGGTGATTATGTATGTCTTTCTGTCCTTTAACCAAAGTCAAATAAGCAGAATCCTAAAGTTTATTGCCACACACTCATCCTTAAACAAACAAAATGATCTTTTAAGAGAATGGATAAGTTATCAATCAAACTACCCAGTGCTAACTACAGATGTGATAATAAAATAAAACTATGATAAGCAGATATTTGGGGTTGCCTACTATATTCCTTTGGAACTGCAAGTTTGACTTCTCTTACTGGGTCATAAGCAAATCCATCTACGTGTGTGACTGTGCTTTCTGTGTATAAATAATGAATGGAAACATTCACTGTGCCTGGCTCGATGTCAGGTCAGTGATTGATTCTAACATCAGACCTCAGAAATCAACATGGCTGTTGGATAAGCTTCAACTCATTGATTTTCTCTAATGACATGCGTGGAATTCATTCGTTAGTTCTCTTTGCTTTTTGTGAGAATTGAACACAAATCTGCTTTTGCCACTCTTTTTCCTGAGCCAACCAAGCATGTTCACAGGAAAATGAAGTCATTATGGAAGGCAGCATTGGTCAAAATGATGTCAAGGAAATCTGGTGAGAACATTAGAAAGGTAGAAGAAAATGTGAAGAATAAAGTATTTTATAACTTCTCTTGAAAACAGTATGCAGTTTAAAAAAATATAAAATAAAAAACGGCAAAGGACCCAGGAGCAGGTACACAGGACAATCACTTTAATCCGTTACTAATTCATACAGCTCCAGCTCACAGCAGAAACTGAGATATGAAGCTCACTGGCCTTAGGTGTATAAAAAACATCAAATGTGAAAAAGGTCACATCAAGTTTACAAAATGCTTGATCTTTCTATTAAAAAATGAAAAAGCTTAATCTTTCTTTAGCTTAGTGTAAGATGAAAGAATTCCAGACAGATCACAAATGTTAAGAAAATGCTTTCAAATCAGAAATAGCACTTTTGAAAACAGGAACCTAAGTATAAGGAAATAAAATCACTTGGGGCACCAAGGAATGTATGATATTACTCCAGTAAATTATTACCTGTTTTTACAACATCATTAGTATTTTCCAGAAAAAAAAAACAAGTACATATAAGTACTTATGCTATGACTAAAGTACTTTAATTTATGTAAATAATTTTGCCTCAGTTTAATCAATTAGAGTCTTACATAAATTTTCTTTTTTAATAGGATACAATCATCTTATATAAGATACTTAAATGAAAACTTGAACTATGATCAAATAATAAATTTATGATCATTGAAAAATGAATGAGTGATTATTGACAAAAATCAAAGTCTCCCTTAATAGAAGCTAGCTTACTACAGATCTCAAATGTAATTACTACTTATCATAGTCATGTGACTCATGACATTGTGATTTGGGTAGGAAGGGACATAGTTGTTAAGACAGCTAATAATAGCAATAACTAATGCATAACCCTTCAGTGATCTGAAAGATTGCAAAGTCATTTAGAAAGAAGGTTCATGAAATATGCAGAAAGAAACAATGTGAGTTTGGGGGTTAGTTCATTTAAATTTGTTCAACCTGACCATATTTTTTAAAAAAGTAACTAGTAGCAGTCATTGATGAAGTGGAATTGATAGTCAGAGACGACTCAGATTTGATTTTTGTGGCAGTTATTCTCAAATTCATCTGACACCCACCCGGTTTACTTGGTAAGAAACTAAATTTGACACCAGAATGATAGCTCAGTTGTTAAGAGAGTGTACCCTTGCTCAGGACCTGAGACTCATTCCCAGCGTCTGACTGTAATTTCAGCTCCAGGGAGATCTGATGTGCCTAGCCTCACTGAACACCTGCACTCCTGTACACATACCCACATACAGACACATGCAATTACAGAAAATTAAAAATAATGAAAAGAAATAACATTTTAGAAAAAGAATCAAGCCCAGTTGCATGACTTTTCCTGGGGAACCTAAATAAATGTCTGCTTACCCCAGATAGGAATTTATGACAGACAGGCCCAAAAAGCAATTCCAGGCAAGCCTATCTTGAGATAACTCACAGGAACGTGGACGACTTAAAATCTGCTGTTATCCTCTTACAGCCCACTTCAGAATGGCTTGACAACTCAGAAAACCTGCCTCACTGGAACAACTGCCCAACATGCAAGCAGGCCTATTGGAAAGAGTCTCCTGTGTACCATAAACTGTGTTGATAACTTGGCAAGTAGCCTCGTGAATTGCATGACTTTTTGAATTTTCTGAGCATGGTAAATTTGATGAGCTTCCTGAGTTTGTGAGTTCCTTTAGTCTGAGTTCCTGAACTTCCCTCCTCCCTGTAAGAGCAACTTTCAGTTGGAAAGGAAGAGCTACACAACGTGCCCTAAAGAAACGGTTCCAGTGCGTCAGCTGGGAGCCCATAGCTGCAATTTTAACAAGTTTTCCAGGAGGTAAAGTTACAGTGGCTATTGGCCACACTCTAAGAAACAAAATCTAGAGCTGAAGTGAGACTGTAATGTCCATATTCCCACTTTGGAGTAATGGGGGAAAGTCCTTGCAATTTTGCAATCTGAAGGAAATACTATTGCAATCATAGTTTCGGAAGCACCATGGGAGGAAAGCTGTATGTGCAAAAGGCTCTTCTTTTTCATGTTGAAGGTAGTCAGCACTTGCACACACATATGCATGGAATTAAGATCTCACCAAAATAATGTATACATAAGTGGAACAGCCTATTCTTCTCAGTGCATTTAAGGAAAAGGCCACAATTCTATACTACTCCCCAACTTCATCTGTCTTCCACGATGATTATCAGAAAACACTAAGCCATACTTTCAAGTTGGAAGAACTGACATCAGCCATCCACAAATGACTGACACTTGCTGATATGATGTAGAGAGCTGCCATTCTAAGATGGCACTGACTTCCTGGTAGCCTAGCTGTAAACAACTCCATATTTGGCTATGCTCCTAGGACTACGTGTCCTAAGGTCCGCACATGCGCGAGTATGGTAATTGACTCCATGTCCTCAGCCTATCCCGTGGCTCCCCGTGCTTGCATTCTGGCGGGATCCAATCACGGACTGACTCGTTTGCTTGAATCCTCATATAGGCAGCTGCATTTCAGTCCTCGGAGCCCCTCACCTTCAGCTCTCCCTTAATCAAGAGGCGCTCCAATAAAGTGTGATCTGAGAAGAATCCTCGAGTGGCGGTCGTTCTTCCTCGCTGGCCGAGGAGCTCGCCGCATTATAGGTCACTCATTAGCCTTGAAGCATTTAGTAGAAGAACATAAACTTGAGTACTAAAACCTTAAACACTCTGTATCACTCATTAGTTGTATTGTTCTAAGATGTTCAGAACAAGTGCTTCTGTAAAGTACTTTGTAATAATTCAATGCAGTTAATTTTATTCAATTGTTCTTATTGGTCAAGAACTGAAATATTACTTTTAAATTTCTTTGAATTTTATTTGTATAGATATTTTATCTTCATGTATGTCTGTGTGCCTAGTGGAAGCTCAATGCACAAAAAATGTCAGAAGAGGACACCTGGTTCTTTGAAACTGGAGTTACAAATGTTTGTGAACTGCTATGTGAGAACTGAGAATTGAACCTCAGTCCTCTGGAAGAATAGCTAATGTTCTTAACTACTGAGCATTCTCTCTAGCAGCATGAATATTACAATTGTCTGTGTAGTTAAGGCTAGCCTTAGACTCTCTATGTTCCCAAGGATGATCTTGACACTTGATCCCCCTGCCTCAGCCTCCCAAGTACTAGAGTTTCACGTGTATGTCAGTGGCTTAAGCCATTAATTTCACATTGTTTTATTTCATTGTTCAAACAATTTTGTGCTATGATTTTATTTTTCCTCATCTAGTAAGACGATGGAGGCAGGAAGAGATCACATTCCTGACTCTAGGGACTGTGGAAACTACTACAATGAAATAATTGTTCACTTTGTAACAAGAAATGATGTGACACTCAAGAGGCCCTATAGTCAATTCTACTGATCCTAGCAGAGTTCCACTGGGAAGACTCAAAAGGGTCCCTTGAGCTTACAGACCATTAAGACTCCTGAGCCTCTCAAGAATGCAGAGCAGCTAAATGACTTTTCTCCCAGAACCAGTCTCTAAATGTCACTTCGGAACTTGAAATTCCTGGGTCCTAACACATGCTGAGTGTTCAGTCTTTCACAAACTATATACAGAACAAAGTGGAAACACATACAGATCAACCATCTGACAGAGCAATGAGTTGGTTAGCCTTTAAAAGAAAAAATGTTTAGAATTAGAATGCACAGATTTTATACAATGAAAACTGACTGCTCTGAGACAGAGAAGAAGAGGAAGCTCAGTGGCAGCTCTTCCAGGTATTCTTATGTGGAAATGCTGGGTAGTGCATGGGACTCTGGGCTCAGAAAGCTGTGTTTGGGGATGGGCAACTATGTGATGGGCATTGGACTATGACAATGATTGAAGAGCATTGATGGAATTGGTAGAAAGCAGTTGCAACTGGGAGTTGCAATATTTATTTTTCTGATACATAGAGGAATCACCTTTGCTCCAACTGAGGGTTTTTTATTTTATGTGCTTAAGATGGGTTCCAATACTTGTTCTACGAATGCGTGACAAACTCATCATTAAGAGCAGAGCAAATTAGCATGCTCTCCACCACATACTTCCTTTTCCTTTTTCCTTTCATTCTTCCTTCTCCTTTGGTGTTATATCTTCCATAGAAATAAAATTCTGCTTGAAGATATGCAATTTGATACTTTTTTAAAAAGTCTTAGAGAAAACATGGCTTTCAGAATTACTATGGTCTGAACAGTGAGATGGGTTGTTGGATTGTCTCCTACCAGCACTTCACATTCCTGGCCTCAGCTGTGTCTGGCTGCTCTCTCATCTGCCACTGAATTCATGCTGGTATCATGAACTGGAAAGAATTTCTGCCATTGACAGACCATTACCAAGGCACTTCCACAGTCCTTCTGATGGTCAAAAGACTCCATCTGTAGATGGCTTCACCAAGGATCTCCCGGGTGCCTTTCAGATCTGTAGTCTGGTATATTTTAGCCCTCAGAATTTAACCTTTGCCTTCTTCTCTCACAGCTGTCAGAGCATTGTATTCGGATGGCAGTCCCTGCCTTTGTTTGTTTCTGCATCTTAATGATTTTTATTCAAATAGAATTACATCACTCCCTGCTTCCTCCTCCTTCAAGCACTACCCAGCTACCCAGTGACCTTCCCTCAAGCCTCTACCATGCATCCTGCTCTCAGCATAACATTCCTTTCTTTGTTTCTCCTTTATGCTTCATAGTCATTTTTCTAGCACATTTCCTGAGTGTATAATACTGTTTTTGCACCTGCCTCTTAGGGCATATGAACTGAAACACTAACAGTGATTATCAAGCAGACAGTAACTTGGATAACCTTTGTCTATCAGTTTTTATAAAAAGTCCTCCATCCAATATTATTTACTTATTCAGCAGATATATCGCTAAATATGGAGAATCACTGAGGAGGTTTTAAAGATGCATTAAACAAGCATTTAGTGTTTGTTTCAGTATTCATTAATCTCAGTTAACCACCAGTGGGTTTAGTTAGAGACTTCACAAACTAGCTAAAAACTGTTACTACTGATAGCCATGATTAATGTAGCCTATTGAATGGTAGATACATTTCTTAAACTGTGAAAAGATAATAAGGGCGTAATAAATAATTCATTGTAAAGTGGTCCTTGGATGTTTTTATTTCTAATGGAGATTGTTTCAGTTAATCATATAAAACTTAAACTAAACTAAAATGTTATGAAATGATTACTCTTGTTCTTAATGTCTATTTGAAATGACAAATGATGTCTTTGCAAGGATGAGAAAAGTAAACAGAGTATCAAGAAATGTAACTAATCATATTAAAAAATCGCTTGCAAATAAAACGCTTATATTTGCTGCAGTTATTAAAAAATAAGTTCATAAACACAAAAATGAAAGATATTTCTCCTGTTTATGTGTTCCTTAAAAGATAAAATACTTAAATATAAAAAATCTGTATGAACATGTAATATCAGTTTGGATGATTAATACATTTGAAGTGGATATGAAATGTATTATCCAATAATTCAGACAGAGTTAATTTACAAATGATTTTGAAACAGAGCATTATTTAATGCACCCAACTATGATAGATTTTAGACAGAATTAAAACTTGCATATCTACTTCTTGGAAGGAAACTAATTTAGTATCATAATGTTTTCAATTTAAACAGGTGTCTTTGTGAAGTAGCATTGTAACCAAAGGGCTTAGAGCCAATTACAAATACACAAGAAAGAAATGAAAGGCTTATCAATTGTTTAACAATGGGAGATCTAAATTGTATTAAATTAGTGGGGACACAGAAATGCAAAGATCTCATTGAAATTATATAATAAAGATGATTTAATTAAATATGCATAATATTCTAAAAAATGTCCACAAAATGATTTTTATGTAGAGACTTTTTTGCTTGTTTTCCATGCTGACTCTCCTAAGTTTAACCTCTATATTCTAAAGCACCTGGACTTTGTCCTTTGTCTCTTGTTAGGTGTCCTAGTTCTTTCTGGCCTCTAAGAAGTCACATAAACTGAATCATTTCCTCAGTGTGGATGTGTAGGTAGAGGTTTGTCTCAGAGATTTCTGCTGCTTCTTGGTTTAGCAGCTCCTTACTGGTGCTAGGAAGTGAGGACCACACTGAACCATGCCATGTGTCCTTAACTGAGCCTTAACACTTACCTGAGATGCTCATCTGTACAATGAATGTAAGAAGCAAACTCGAATGTGTTTAAGCCATTATGCTCAAATCTTTGTTGTAGCAACTTGCCATATTTCTTAACAAATGTGAATAAGAATATCCAATTGGAGTTCTGTAAACCTTTGGTAAACCCTATAAACACAAGGAATTAATTTGAATTATCCTGTCTAGTCTATGTTGTTGGCAATACTTTCTTCATTTCCATAGTCTAATTCCCCTTAACATTGGCCTACGTCAAGAAAAATTATATCTTTATTTCTGTTATCTGGTACATAAACAAAAGAATAAAATCTGTCTCATTTATTGAATACTCCTATTATTTATTGTTTTCTAATTCCATGTTGGATAGAGACAGCTTCTGATATTTTCTTCACTTTTACCTTTCTTAAACCAACACATGAGCTATGAAACAGTTCTAGTATCTTCCATTACATTTTCTTATTTAGTCATACTCGAGGATTTTATATTAAAATGCCACATTGTATTTCAGATTTTATATTTGCTTTTACATCATAGGGATTATATATAATTTTTAAGATATTTTAGTTAGCCTATACTTTTTAATTTTGTGATTATAATAAGAGTATTTCTGATAACTTATATATAGTAATATGTGTATTTAAAATTATTGTCTAATAAAAGTAAGTATTAGATTTGAAAACTTTTAGTGAGCATCTTTTTTTAATTGTGTGCATATTGCCACTGAGTGCCCATTTAGACTAGAAGACAACATCAATTCCTTGGAGCTGGAGTTACAGGCAGCTGTGAGCTACCATAATTGGATGCTGCAGACCAAACTGAGGTCCTTCTGCAAGAGCAGTGTTTACTCTCAGCATTGATAATCTCTCCAGGCTTAAAATTTGGAAATCCAGGAACTACTGCATCTGCATGCCAAAGTATCTTTCAAGAACACTTCACAAATACAATTATTACTATCTCTCTCTCTGTATGTACTATGTATGATAAATGCAATATTCCAAGCCAAAATATTGGTGTCCTATTGATTAGAACCTCACTAAGAGGGTTCAAGCTGGCCTTAAGTTATGCAATACTGGTGGAGTTACAACGATGAAAAAGTTTCAAGCGGTGTTTTCAGGAAAGCTAGGCTTTAGTTCAGGTAATGTGAAAAGAGTGCTAGTGGATGACGTCATGGTGAAGTGTCATCATGTGCCCCCATAAAGCAGAGGTGCCACAAAAGCAGAGAAGCATGACTGCTCAGACAGGAAGAAGGAAGTCTGCAGACTCATCAATAATAGTTAAAAGGACTTGGGAAAAAAACTGAGTCAACAAAAAAAGAAAATAAATCAGCTGGAGAACAGAACCAGAGAAGAGAATTTTACACGTTTGTCCCATTAACACATCTGTGTATAGTCTACAAGGTTTGGAATAATCACAGCAAATATAAATGGAATGGCTACTGATTCTAGTAAATCTCATAGCCTAAGACTAGAAGCATGAACTACATGGATATTAAGATGGTAAGTAGCTGCTATATATCAGAAAATATTAAATAATTAGCAGTAGACTACACAGTTAAACATTATTTTATTTATTCCTTATGAAGAATTTATCGGTGTTCTATTATTATAGGAAAGAACGATGGCCTGGAGATAGAGTCACACATTAAAACTGCAACCCTTGGTTGCTCTGATTCAAATATATTGCAACTTTCAAAGCCAAGGCACCTTAGAACTGATCTGACTCTAGTTGCTGCAAGCACCTACTGTGTGCCTGTAAGAACTGGCACTGTGTCAATTGTCACCAGAGAAGAAGCAAGGAAAGTGATGAAGATTACTGCATTTGTACTAACTGCAGAATCCATTGCCTCTTGGAGCTTCACAAAGAGAACCTTGCCATTTGATTTTGGAGATTATTTTCCTCATCTAAGGAATGAAAATCAACATTTTTTTTAATCTTACATTATGTGTCAGCTCCTCAGAAATGTTATGAAGGCTTATGAGGCATGCTTAAGTCACAAAAATAGGAAGAGACTAGTTCAATAGCCATCTTCTTTTTATTTTAAGCTTCTATCTTTCA
Source organism: Peromyscus maniculatus bairdii (assembly GCF_049852395.1). Taxonomy (NCBI): domain Eukaryota; kingdom Metazoa; phylum Chordata; class Mammalia; order Rodentia; family Cricetidae; genus Peromyscus; species Peromyscus maniculatus. The sequence continues at coordinate 10,049,324 of NC_134870.1, forward strand.
GCACCTCTTCAAATATGTGTGATACTGACTTCACAACCTGGAGACAAAGTGACTTCTTAAGGACTTGGTCCCTAGCTTGAAAAATAATTTCAGAAGCTACAGGATATTGAATAGAGGAAGCACAACATTTTAAAAACAATACACATGCACATTCACATGTATGTGTAGAGGAATCTTTATATACTAATGATACGTGAGAGTTGAGAATCTGTGTACTTGGAAATTCATTACCATGTCCTACTTGTTCTAGAACTCTGAAGGGGATGACTAATATTTGTCCAACTTATCACCTAACTACTTCACTATTTCCCAACACTCTACCTTTCAGATTACTTCAAGATGGCTGGAAAATCTGAAACCCTAATTGGAATACATAGCCCATATTATGGTACTTTCCTATGACCAATTTTCAGGAAGACTTGACCAACTTTGATCAGCATATTTTTGGATAAATTTTAAGGGTAAGTTATCAAGGGAAAATTAATTTATCAGTGGCTCAAGAGTAATAAAATAGCATACCATAAGAGACTAACAGTAAAAAATTATGTTGAATTAAACCATAGTTCACATGGGTTTTCTTTAGTTTCTGAATAATGCATCTGTTTACAACTTTAACTAATTTAACTGTAGCTAATTAAACAATTTTATTTACTACTACCACCTCAGTCTTTTTTGTTACCATTTTTTAAAAGACACCCAGAGATGAGTAATTTATGCAGATTTGAATGGAAAAATGAAAACAATTGGTTCCTTATGAAGGGATATCTGTACCTATTTCAAGCCCCAGGTTCATACTTGAACACTTACCAAAGGGGTATCAAATACATTGCATATACTCTTACCTATTATTCTAGAAAATGAAAAGTTCAGAAGGTTGAGTCCTGATGGAGGATTGCTACTATGTTCAGACATGTGGAGATCATTGGAGGTTCAGGAAAATGTTTTATCATACAGTCGTGACCATAGAACATTGTGTATTTATTAATATTCATGGTAATATTAACACTTAATGTTACATCTGAGAGACACAGATTTTCATTCACTTGGTAGATATGGTGCAGTAGCTATAAACCTAATGGTTTAAATCATAAAGAAAATATGATGTTTGCTTGGGAAGAACAGGTCCCAAGTGAGTGTGATACAGGTAGATTCCTTGTGCTTTCTGGTAGCTAGAAGCTGTCCCTACAGAGTCCATTCAGTGTCATGAACACTAATTTTGATTCTATTCCCTCTAGACTTAGTTTGCATATGTTTGTTATTTTACCCTGCATTGAATCAAATCAGAGTAATTACTATAAACAAACATACAGGAAAAGCAATGTTTGGACAGTGAGGATCAACTTAGAGTGTCACCACACCAGGTGATTTGGAATTTCATTAAAACCATAAGTAGAAGTCCTTGTGGAAGAAAATCTAAAGATGAATAGACTTGACTCTTAATGTGGTATTGACAGGTGCATAATTATCATGGCAGAGAAGGGATACAATTCTGATGCACACAAAGCTTTCTTTGTCCATGTAAAAATTTCTCTCTGGGGAAGAAAGAAATTAATGTTGAATTTATATATGATTTGAAAAGTATTACTGGTACATTACTTGGCATCAAAGAATTATCATTAAAATAACATAACCACAATCTAAAATGTAATATAGTAAAATCAATTTTTTCTGTGATGATGTAAGACTAAAAGTTATTCCTGAAACAAGTGATATTTGACACATTTTATGGATGTGCATTTACATCAAAGGATGATGTTAATAATAAACATTTATTGTGTGTGTGTTGTAAGTACCATGTTAGTAAGGATTTTATTCATTTTCAGAAACTGAAATGCACCAAATTTCTCAGTTTAGCATGGCTGTGCCTACCTGTACTAGTACCACATAGGAGGATTCAGTGAGAGAATTTGGATTTCACACAATCCTGAGCAATGCAATGATTTTCATAACAGCTTGAGATGCCAAAAAAATAAATAAATAATTGTACAAAGGTAGTCTTTAAGAAAAATTAACTTAAGAATTACATAGACTAAGAAACATAATTTTTTTTCTGTAATGGTCTCCATCTGCTGCAAAGAGAAATTTCCTTGCTGATGGGTGAGGATTATACTTATCTGTGAGTATAAAAACAAATATTTAGAGTATATTTAGGGATTATGTTGGTTTAGTAAACTGGTTTAGTAAAGCAGTTGTAGGTTTTTTTCCAAGATCCATGACTTCACCAGCCTTAACTATTTGACTAGGTTTCCAGTATTGAGCATGATTCCTTCTTTGTGGGCTGGTCTTATTCCCAGTTAAAGAGCCATTGGTTACACCATGGTACGTGTGCCACTGTTACACACTTACAGATGTCAGCCCTTCTGGTCATCGTTGAGCTTCGTAGGCATCACAGGACTGTTGGTTGCTTCCCAGTCCCAATGATACATCTATAATGCATTTAAGGGTCACAGATCATTTAAGAAGCATGAGGAGAGGTTCTAAAGCCAGAGGATCGGGGAGTTTGCTACGAGATTGTGTCTTCTAGTAATGTTAGAAGCTACACCCATAAAATCTCCTCATTATGACTGCATAAACAGGAGATGAAAAAGGACAACATAAAAAGACATTCCAAAGTAGATGGGGAAAGAAAGACCAGAAGACCCCAATCCCCCCCCCCCACACACACATATGCACACAAACAAACACACAAAACCTGCAGACAACTAAGGTATTCTAAGAGTGGAAGAAGTAGTCTTCATGGAAGAACATGTTATACATGGAAGAATTAGTTATACAATACTAACTGGTCAGTCATGAAAACATACACACAAGTAATATTTTGTAGCATGAGCACTTTGGATTTAGTTAAGAATATGTATGTATGTTTTTGTAACATCAGTGAATGAAAAAAGAGGCTATGAATTAGAGAAAGAGAGATAATACATGGGCTACGTGGGATTGTTTAGAGGGAGTAAATGGAAGGGGGAATGATGTAATTATTTCTTATCTCAAAAATAAAACAAATAATTCAAAATAAATAAAATCCTTGAAAAATGAACAAAAAACACTCAAGTTCACAATTTAATTATGCACTCATATTTCTAAGTGTGTACTTAGTTTATGCCCAAATAAATTCATCATAAGTAGAAAATAATACAAGTGAAGAAGGAGTACAATGTGTATGATACACACGATGTACTAAGCATCAGTATAGCTTCAAAGCACAGTACATCCTAGAGTGTGGATAGCTGGAAGCTGTGGCTCACTGCCCTGGGCATCATGAGAGGATAATCCACACCACAGTTAACCACAGGAGATAACCAGTGTTCCAAATTTGAAGTAGAGAAGTGTATGCAAGAGACAGTTGTGCATTATAAAGTTAAAAGCAAAATAAACAAAGACAAATATCAAACAAAAAACAAAGAATTTTTTAAGTGGAGAATGGAGCATAACTTCTTCATGATTGCAGTTATATAAGCTAAACAAATATGCATCAAATGCTTGTTAGTCTCAAATTTGATGAGACACTATAGTAATTGAAATAGATCATTAGCTACTCCTCAACCAATAACCATTACAAATTCAATATTTTAACTTAACATGTTTACATATATTTGTTTCTGAGTGATGGTGTTATACACATACCAAGGAGCGCATGTGGAGGTCAGAGGACAGCTTGCAAGAGTCAGTTGTTTCCTTTCCTTATGTGAGTTCCTCGATTTGAACTCAGGCTGGTAGGTTAGCATAATGTGCCTTTACCCACCAAGCAGAAATATTGTCATAATAAATTTTACAAATTTGAAATTGGAGCCTCTTTTCTGATAATCTCTTTATTGATGATTCCCCCTTGTACTTTATAAGCTCATGGAAAAATGGGTGAATCCATTTGATTGACACTCTATCCAGCAAATAATGTAGTAATGAGTTCATAATAAATATGTCTCAACAAATAAGTAGAAAAAATGTAATTTACCTATAAACTTAATGATAATGTTGAAATTGGTAGATGATAAATTATAAACTTTAAAAATACTTGGTGACATTTTATTTATTTCATAGTGGTTTCTAAATTCAACCGCCTTAAAATCTTAATAGGGTGGACAAGTGTTTAAGGAAATGATCCCATCAAAGCACCTGGGGTCTCCAATAGGGTGTCAGAATTTGGGGATATCTGGACCTTGGTGAATTACCACTGCATAGAAAGGAGATAATTTGTTTGATTATTTTTCTTTTTGGCTAAAATAACATTTTCAATGATCACCCAGAAATCACAAACATTCTTCCTTTCCCCCCTCTATTGTAATTTGATATCATTGTCAATTTTAAACCTACTACATGATTGGCATATGGTAATAGATACTCAATAAATTTGCAAATTTTGAATAAATTACAGATTGAAAACTACTCCAAATTCTGAACAATACTACAAGTTGTTCATCAGAATAAATCAGTACTGATTTTAGTCAAATGCTCCTTGATTAAACCAGGACAAGTTCTCTGTTGGATGTCAGCAGTGTTACATTATGTGGCTGTTTATTGACATATGGGATGACACTGAGTATCATAATTATCCAGTCACCATTTCAACACTTCAATTTGGTTCGCTGCTTGAGTGACAGTAATAGAATGTTGGAAGAGTATAAAGGAGAAAAATTATACTGAAAACTGCAACAAACTCAAAATACTGAAATCCAATCAATATAGCACAGTACGTATGATACTATGTGATAGCTACTTTTAACATTGACATAAAAGAGGAATTACAGTATCCTATCATAAGTCAGGAATAAAAAGTGTAGCATTGCTTGTATTTCCAATGACAATTGAAGCATAAAGCAATTATGAAAAGTGTATTTTAAAATGAACACGAATAATTGGTTCGATTCAGTATTCATTGTATTTACAGTATTCCCTCACTATTTCCTTTAAATAAATGATAATGTCTTCTTGATCTTCACCTTTTCCATACACCTCATTTTCACAATATTTTCAAGGATTGTACTATATAGTTGGCTAGCAGTCCACTAAATTTTCCTGGTGAATATAAGTATTAAAGAAAAGTAAAATATTTTAGAGGTCAAATCATTTTAAAATATCATATGATGATCAGTGCCTAATCTGGAGTAGCATTGCCAGTAAAAACAAAACAAAGCAAAATGCCCACTGCCACTCCCATGACCAACTCCTTGCAACAACATGGACACAAAGCTAAAGAACCCCAATTCAGCTAAGAGACTCAGATTTTCTTAATTGCAAACACAATCCCATCAGTAAACACACTGCCCATCCCTTGCTCCCTTCTTCCTGTAAAATCTATGGCTAGTAAAAGCTGGAAAGACTACTAGAGTGATAGACAAGATGCATACTTCTGCCCATGGTTTCCCACTCCTGACATCAGAAGACAAAGAGAAAAAAAGAAAGTATGGGAATGTGAGAAACTTTATTACAAAGTGGAAGTGAAGGTCCGTTCTGTGGAGAGCAGGGGAGCTTCTCAAAGACACTCATGGCCATAGGTTGGACCGCATGTATTGTGGTGGTTAATTTTGAATAAAAGTAGGGAAATTCTTGAATGACTTTATGTGGGGCCTTTGTATGTGCTATGGCAACAAATGAATGATGGGAACACTCAAATCTGGAGAAGTCACTATAGTTTTATAATGAAGAGAAAGGCAGGGCATCATCTTCTCAGTGAACCTATTAGCAAATCCAGGAACCGGAGCTTGAATCTCCTGGGGGGAATCAGCATAAATGTCCTCCTTTGTCTTACACCTACCAAAGGAACGGACACAGGGACGAAGATCTCTTCCAGACCTGGAATGGGAGATGTTACATACACATCCCATAAAAGCTCTGATATACTTTTGTTTTCAAATATGGAGGAAGGAATCTTTAAAATAAAAGGCCTACACCATTTTCTCAGGACCAGACTCAGAAGACAAACAAAGGACCTAAACAAACAAATAAAATCATTAAAAACAAACAAACGAACAAAAAAAACAACCCTGTCTCTCAACAGAAAATGGAGTACTGGAGGCAACTGGGGCCTCCTAAACCTAGAAAAGGGCCAGTTATTCTGTCTCACAGCTAAATCTACGTATTGTCTAGCCATTGTCTCATGATTTTTCTGTAAAATAGCAAGATACACACTGACATTCTAGAAAGGAAATAGACTTCTCCCCACGACCTACTCCATCCCCTGTGTGATCAAACTGTAAAGCAACTTGCTTTCCTTAGTCATTTCTGTTTTCTAGTTTTTTGTTTGTTTACTTTGTTTGGGGGGGTTGTTTTGTTTTGTTTCTCTATTTCAAGAGCCTAAAATCAATCCCCTCTTCATTTCTGACAAAATGTTTTTTAATTATTTATTAACTAAATATTGACTGAGCACTTAGTATATGTGAAACTCATATATACAATAAAAAATGTCTTGTATACTTGGAATTCAATAGTCCATAAAAAGAATAATTTATTACTTATTATTATATATTGGTTATCTGTACTAGTTAAAGTACAGATAAAAATTTGGAAATAGATGATTTAGATTATAAACAATATGTTTATAAATTATATATTTTGACATATAAGTAATATAGGTGGTTTGAATGATAAGTAGCATGAATAATTGCTCGTATATAATGTATATAAATAAGATAATTCCAAATGGATCAATTTTTATAAATATGGGTAGAGAGAGGTGATAGAACTGTAGGAGGTTTATAGATGGACTTAAACTAACAGCCTTCTCAACCTCCTGAGTGCTGATCTTACAGTATACCACCACGTCTATCTTCAGAGGTTTATATTCTTGGTTGAAGTGAGAGAAGACAACAAAAATGGAAACAAATACATCTCGTGTCAGTCAGTGTATTATGTTTAAATGTTCTAAAGTTTATGGGTGGGTAATATGGCAGAATGAGGAGTTCTAAGCAAGCACAGCACAAGTTTAGAGGATGGTGAGAGGGCCCAGAAGACTGGACAGCCTGACATCTTGTGGCTACCTGAGAAAATGCATCCCAGACAGAAAGGAAGGGAAGTGAAGAGAGGCACTTGTTTACTTCAGAAGGAAGGAGTTAACTGGAGCTACAAGAGTGAAGAGGTGACTTAGAAACAAGAGAAAGCAGCTGAAACATGTTATCTGTGCTATTAATCCAATAACAACAATAGTAATAGTAATAATAATAACATTATTATTATTATACAATAATAATATAATATAATATTATTATTACAGTATGTAATAATACATTCCTATTAACTTTCACATCAGGACAGAAATGCAACTATAATATAAAGTCATCTGTAAGTCTACTGAGAGGTTATAATTCCCATAGAGAGCTAGATCCTTTTAATTCTCCATGTCCAAAGTATTTGTCATGGTAGATAGTTTCTGCATCTCATAAGAATCTACAGAAGAACAATTCATTTGATTTCTTTCACATTTGTTGAAACAAAAATTGGTGAGACCTTGCAGTGCCCTGACGGGCAAGCTCTATGTTACTCTGAGTATTCCATGATCTCAATACCAGCCTAGAGTCTGTATAGTTTTGTAGTGCTTGAGGTGGAGATTTATCTTTATTTTTATAAAGCAAGATACAATTGTCTGTGTAAAGACATGAAACAAAGGAATCACATCATGAAATCATCTCCTTCAGCCACAAAATACAGAAAGTGAATCCATTAAGACTGTTGACATTCTATCCCTTGACAAGCCTGCACAAGCCAGAGCATATGCACACATTAGCTTGTCCAACAGAAGAACGCTGTCAGAAACTGAATGGTGTCGGAGATGGCAACTAGAGAGAGAAATTTAAGAAAGGAGGTGTGATCAACTCTGTCAAGGTTGCATAAGGGAAAAATTACAAATTAAAAATGGCTAAGAGTCTACAAAAGTCAAATCTTATTGTATTGACAGCATGACAGTGACTTGGAAGTCTTAGTTTAGGAAATAATAGAATGTAATATGGACCAATATGAATGACTACATAATATTTCACGGAGAACAGACCTGGTCTATAAATAGCAGGCGAATCAGGAAAACCTTTTTCTGTTATGTCTCAATTATAGCAGATATGTCTATGAGGTATACTTATGGTTTAATTACATTTAATTGCCACAAAGACATGTGTCATGTACATACATGTACATGTACTTGTGAAAAATAAGTATAGATTGTGCATATATGATCCATCTAGTGACATATTTTTGCATTGCTTTATTTATCATTTGCAAATTTACTGTTTAAAAAATTATGTAATACTGAATTACTGATGGACAATATCCCAAATCAAGAGCCTAGATGTACCTCAAAAAGAAATCATTGGTGATAACATTAGCTTGTTACAGGAATGTCGACCATAAGTTCAACACTGGTACATCAAGTTTTGTACATCCAGAAATAGGGGAAGTTATAGTCTCTAACAGAATTGCACCCAGTCCCACTCAAGTAGTATCCATGGGACATGAAGTCCCATAAAGTAACTGGAAAAATGGCTAAGTATATTGGTTTAGATGGTGATTCTGTCAGAGAGGCTTCTTTCAGCAACTGATGGAAACAGATGTAGAGAACCTCAGTCAAACTTTAGGTGGAGCTCTGAGATTCCTGCAGAAGTGGGGAGAGAAGGATTGTAGGATCCAGTGGTGTCAAGGGCAACACAAGAAAACTCATAGAACCAACTAACCTGGGCTCATAGGGATGCACAGAGACTGATAACCAGGGAGCCTGCATGGGACAGACATGTCCCATAGCATGTATATGACAATTGTTTAGCTTGATCTTCTGGTGAGACTCCTAACAGTGGAAACAGGGGTTATTTGCTGGCTTTTGAATTCTACTCCTCATACTGTGTTGCCTCATCCAGTCTTTAACTTGATATGTCATGTTTGGTTGATAACCATGGGAGACCTGACCTTTTTTGAATATAAACAGGGGAGGAGAGAATGGGTGAGACAAAGGGCAGATAAAGGGAGGGACTTGGAGGAGCAGTAGGAAGGCAAAGAGTGGTCAGATTGTAAAAAAAAATGAATAAAATAAAAAAATATATAAATGATGCTTCTGAGTATTTCTTGCTATGGTGAAAAAAAAAAAGGAACCACCAATGCATCACATTACCCAGAGTCAAGAAAATGTTGAACACATTTCAGTGTGTACCCTTTGGCTCCCACAATCCCAAAGATCTAGTTTGAAAATGCTAAGCTTGAAGCAAGATCAGGAGGCTCTAGACATTTATTCTTCATAGCTGTATTCTGTTACTGTAGACTCCGGGACCAATACACACATGTGCATGTGTGTCTACATACATTTATACACATGTATATACTCCTTGTAATGTTCTAGCACATTTGAACTCCAGACAGTAATTGACAGGCAATGAATTACTGAAGAAAGAAAGCTTGTTAGTTGATAAGGGGTTAACATCAGAAGCACAGACAGGTGTAACACCATTAGACTATTGTAGTCAGTCCAGTGTGATGTAAGACAAACAAAATACAAAAACCCTCAGACCTACTGGAACACATATAAATGTAGACAAATGCATCTAGACCTTCCTCAAATCCTCCGTGAATCAACAATTTACTAAGGAGCCGAGAGTCAAGAGAGAAGACTAGGTTGCAGAGCTTTGAGGGAGGAGTGGTAGATGAGAGAGAGTTTAGTAAGAGAGCAAATTCACCAAGGACATTGAAAGCAGGTTTGCCTTGGCAGGACAGCAGTCCCTTTGGGGTCTGTAAGCATGAATTTTAAACTAGTTCAGTCGGCATTTGAATGGCTTTCTCAATCCATTTACATTAGCCATGTTGAAGTTTTACTAAAAGGAAGGCGATTAATGCTGTGATTTAAATATATTTTTAGAATTTTAAAACTGGAAGAAACTTTGCAAGTGCTTTATTATCTTTGGGAAAAAAATTCAGAACATGGATTTTGTAAGTGGATGAACTTGCTTTCAAATGCCAGATACATTTATTTTTACTCATTGTAGATTGCTTTTCTTCAAGAGTAAATTGGAAACAATTATATATTCCTTCAAAATATCTTAAAGACTGAAATAAGACAAAAAGAAAAAGTTTTAGAAATCATTCGAGTCCGAGACATATCATTGGCTTTCAGGAAATGTTATTTTCTTCTGCCTTTGTCTGCTTGCACCAGTACTGGTAACATCTACAAAGACTTTTACGGTTTCTAAAATATTTACAGATTTTTCTCACTAGTGCATTTAAAATTCTTTAGTGGCCAAAAAAAGAAGAAATTTAAGTAGACAAACTACTTTTTATTTCACTAGAATTAGTCTTGTATAAAGATGATAAGTAAGAAAACTCCTGAGAATAATTCCTATTTAGTAGTCTTATTGTGTTTTGTTCGATTTTATGAACTAGCTAGGGAACTAGCAAGTCATGGAAAGGATAAAGAGAGTATGAGGAGTTGGGAGAAAATCTTTATTGTGCATTCTATAAAAATATGTAATGGCATAGTGTAACCCAATAAACTAAAATAAAAATATTTCATAAGCACAAAAAAAAACTTTCTCCATTAAAAAAAATGTCACCAACACAGAAAGATGGAGACTGAGAAGCTCTTTGTGAGGAGTAAGAATCTCAGAAGAGTGTTACTTCCTCCCACAGTTCCTATCTCAGTATACAGTTTAGGAAAAGGTTTTGGCTTACTTAATAGATTCTCTTTTGATGATCCCAGTTAAGTACTCATGGTGTCAAATGCAGACACAGCTCTGTTGTCAATTCCATAGGTCAGAAATTCAAATCTTGGTGTTTCAAACTGTTTCCCTTCAATGTTCCTGTGGTGATCACACACAACCTTGGTTTCTATTTGGTACCATAACTCGGTTCCTTGTATTAACTTTTCCTGTATTCAGGACTCTGCCAAGGCATCTCTAGCCTTCTCCCTTCTTAGCCCACGTCTAGGGGATGTACTTTTAGTCAGTCAGTGCCTAAGAGGCAGCTATCCAGTTCCTTCACTCTTATCTAACACCCAGCACAGTGTCTTTGGTTCTGTTAATTCAGGGATCACTTGGTGCAGGCAAGTCACAAAGTAAGCACTCTTTCTGCCTCGTGTGTTAATTCTACACCATAGAGTCATGAATACTTTGCAAACCTTAACACTGACAACAAAGTCCAACAGTCCCTGTCTCTTTCAAGCTGCATTCTGGAGGTGCTGATAATCCAATGAAAGAGAGGAACTGCTAGGGATTGGTAAGAGTACAGCTGACAGAGCAGTGATCAATGCAACAAAGGATGCTGTAAACATGTGAGAAAGAGTCACACTAAATCCCTCCTCTGTGTAGAGTGAAAGGCTTGCTGGACTGGGATACATGAGACTCTGCCTCAAAATCTTAAAAAAGAAAAACACAAGTATCAGAAAGTGCTCAAGACATCAGTAGGGTAAACCAACTCCTTATGTCTGGTATGCCACAAGTACTGAAGGGACAGAAAACAAAATGCCATTTAGAAGTCCTAAGTTACTTAAAACCCACTTTATTTCAATCCAGAAAACTCCTCAGGTCATTTCCTAATGTAGGCATCTCTCTCCGAAGATCTTGTACATTTAAAGGGGCAATCATGAAACTTACTAGTTCTCCATACAATCAGTTCTCTGCTTCAGCCACTCCTCAATGGAATGATGCGATACTATCCCCACAATAAAAACCATTAGAACACTTTCTTAGGTTGACTTATAGATGTCTTAGTCATTGTCCTATTGCTGGAAGAGACCCCATGACCATGGCAACCCTTATAAAGGAAAGCATTTAATTGGGGCTGGCTTACAGTTCAGAGGTTCAGTCCATTATCAGCATGGCAGTGAACATAGTAGGAAGCATGGTAGCATGCAGGCAGACATGGGGCTGGAGAAGGAGCTGAGAGTTCTACATCTGGAATCAGAGGCAGTTCTACACTGGGCCTGACTTGAGCACTGGTCACCTCATCACCCCCAGCGACACACTTCCTCCAACAAGGCCACACCTACTCCAAGGCCACACCTCCTAATCATACTGCTCCCTGATGGCCAAGCATTCAAACCTATGAGTCTATGGAGGCCATTTTATTCAACCCCTCGTATTCCACTCCCTGGCTCTTATATTCTTGTAGCAATATCATAATGCAAAAATGCTTTCAGTCCAATCTCAAAAGTCCCCCTAGTCGGTAAGCATCCTAACACTGTTTAAAGTCCTAAAGCTGAAAGTCTCTTCTAAGGATCATGGCATTCTCTTAATCGCAACCCTCTGTAAAGTTAAAATAAAAAAACATACCATATGCTTCCAACATACAAGGGCAAGGGATGTGTATTACCATTCAAAAGGGGAAGAAAGGGAGCACAGTGAGAAAATACTGGACCAAAGCAAGACCAAAAACAGCCTGGGCAAACTCCAAACTCTGCATCTCCATGCCTGGTGTAAAAGTGCTTTTCAGATCTCCAACTCCTTTCACCTTTGTTGACTGCAACACACCTCTCTCTTTTTGGCTGGTTCTATTCCCTGTTAGCAGCTCTCCTTGGCACTTAGCCCAGAACTCTGGTATCTACAACATCTTGGTGTCTCCAAGGCAATTCAGGGTTTACTTTCACAGCTTCATGCAATGGACTCTTTGGGCCTCCATGCAGGGACACCTGACACATGCCTGGCCTTGACAGCTTTCTTAGCCAAAGAGGGAGATTCCATAACCTCTTTCTTCTATCCTTGACTCTAAAACCAAAGTCACATGCCCAAAGCTTCCAAGTTCTGCTGCTTTCTGGGATGTAGCATGGCCTCCTCATTCAAATCTATTTTCACTAGCTTCCTTTTTTCAGTGGTTTCCTTCACTCCCTAAGCTTAGCTGACCTGGAACATGATCTGTAGACCAGCCTATCCTCCAATTTAGAGATCTACCTGCCTCTGCTTCCTGAGTGCTGGGATTAATGGCATGTGCCACTATACTCAGCCCTAAACTTTTCTTTAATTCCTTTTCACAAGTTGGAAGCTAGGTGGGGTCTTGCCATGAAGACACTGTTACCTTTATTCCATTTAGTAGCAGGTTTTCTTTAAACCTTTTTAACTCCTTGAGTACTGGACTTGATTTCATTATATTTCCTGGTGCTTCTTCATTCTCAAACTGTATATTCTATAGTTTTCATTACTCAGCTTTTTATTACAGATCTACATAGCAGCAACAATGAATAACCAAGTGACACAGTCACAACCAGGCTGTCTGGAAATGTCCTCTGACTAATCTGTTAATCCACAGCTCTTCAATTTAGCCTCAGGTAGATTTTTTGTACCAGAGCAGAAAGCAGATACATTCTTCACCAGAATATCACAAGAATAGTCTCTAGGTCACATACTAATATTCTTCTCTGAAACCTCTTGAACCAGTCCCCCATAGTTCAAGTCACCCTCACCCCCACTGTCTTTCATGCTCTTACTTGTATGGTCCATTAAGCCTCACTTAAAGCATTCAACTTCTTTCCTAATCAAAGTCCAAAATCCTCCAAGTAAAAGCACCAACTGGTCTATCACAGCAATACAACAGGCCCTGGTACCAATTTCTGTCTTAGTCAATGTCCTATTGCTATGAAGAGACACAATGACAACAGTAACTCTTATAAAGTGGGGACTAGCTTACAGGTTCAGAGGTTTAGTCCATTATCCACATGGCAGGTAGCATGGCAGCATGCAGGCAGACCTGGTGCTGGAGAGGCAGCTGAGAGTTCTCCATCTGGATCCACAGGAAGCAGAAAGAGAGAGAGACAGGGCCTGGCTTGAGCATTTGATACTCAAAGCCCATCCCCAGTGACACCCTTCCTTTAACAAGGCCACACATACTCCAACAAGGTCATACCTCCTAATAGTGCCATTCTCTGATAACCAAGCATTAAAATCTATAAGCCTATAGAGATCATTCTTACTCAAAACACCACAGTAGGTCTTTTCATTTGCCTCTCCACCCATTTCTATAATGGTCGCAGTTTCTTCTACATCTAACTAAAAGCAAAGATGCAAAATTCAAGGCATTCAAAATGTTTCCTCTTTCTTTTTTGACTAAAGTCACATTCTGATTCACCGTAGAAACATGAGACAGGTGAGTCCATTTTCTTATGTTGTCACACATCAGGGAATAGATGTAAGCAGAAGAGGAACATGAAATAAGTATAATTAGAAACCTGGGTGTGGTTTGAGAGCACAGATAGGACCCATGAAGTTATAAGGTATTGTGTAAAAGGTACTTGGCATTTATGCAGTACAAAAGAAACAAATGGAAGCACCATTACAGCATGTTTCCCAGTTACTCTCTGAAAAATAAAATGATTTCTTCCTTTCATAGAAAAGGATTTAGTTTCCTTTAAGATAGAGACAGCAGTCTTATCACATAGACTATTAGGGTTCAAATGCTGTGTCTTCTTTTTAGTATCCTATAGTGAAAAATTCCTTCTGGAAGATTTGGTGAATAGCTTTCATTTTGAAAGTTGCCTCGGGTTAATAGGTTATAGCCATCGAGAGATATTTGAAAAATCAAAGTTTATGATATGATTATTCAGTGTTTGTTTGTGTTTTTCCTTCTCTCTCTCTCTCTCTCTCTCTCTCTCTCTCTCTCTCTCTCTCTCTCTTTCTCTCTCTCTCTCTCTTTCTTTCTTCCTTTCTCTTTTCTCTTTATCTTTTTCTTTCTTTCTTTCTTTCTTTCTTTCTTTCTTTCTTTCTTTCTTTCTTTCTTTCTTTCTTTCTTTCTTTCTTTCTTTCTTTCTTTCTTCTTTCTTTCCGTGTCTTGTGTAAAGACTTATAGTCATACCTTATTTTCAGGTCGAAGTTTCCTAAACCTTCTTTCATGCATGATACTACTGATGTGGCTAAATCTCAATTATTTTCACCAAAAGTGAAAAGTTTAATTTGAAGCACATTGCTGTCCTTTTTGAGAAGCTGGGTTTGTGTGTCATTGAAGGAAGTGAGTTTTATCTGTGTGCCATTGTTTTTATCTACAGAGAAATAGCATTAAAATTCTATGGTCCAAGGAACTAAAAGTAAGTAGCTATAAAAAATACTTATTTTTGAGGCTCAAGAATACACTTAATGTCTGCCAACTTACCTTGTTCTCCACTAAAATGAAGTATATAGAGGAACTAAGCAAGAAAGCCATCTAACTAAACAATCATCGATAAAACTCTAAATAAAGGATTTTAATATATTTATCTCCAACTTTACTTTCATATGTGATTAAGTCAATGGAAACCAAATTTATGTTGAATTTTTATGTCCAACATTAAATCACCAATTTCAGATAAGGAAATGAAGCTAAGTTTAAAAAAATAAGACCATTTCAGCATTTGTAAAAGACCTTGTACAAACTTTTAAAAATTCTGTGTTCGTGTAGGAGTTGACAAACTGACTCAAAATGAAAGAAAAATTTTCTTTGTAGTAAGACATTGGACAAAAACCATGACTGCCATTTAAAAGAAACATTGAACCAAATTATTAGGAAATACTGCTTTTTAAGTTAGCTGTGAAACAATAAATTTATAGAACAAAGAATATTAGTAAAAACCTTAAGTTAAAATAACCGAGTTACATAAAATTAGGCCTATTCAAATAACATCTGATATTTCAATGGAGTCTCTGAAACCCAGAAGGGCTGGGATAGATATTCGACAAGCTCTGAGATACTATAGAGGGCAGCCTAAACTACTGTACCTCATAAAACTATCAATTGCAGTTGACAGAGAAAGGAAAATATTTCACAATCAAAACAAATTAAGGTAATTCTTGTCCATCAATAAATATTTAGAATTGAAATATGCTCAGTGGAGTTTTCATTTAATGAAGATGTAGTATCCTTGTCTATTTTTTTTTGTGATTTTTTTTGTTTTGGTTTAATGTCATTTTATTTTATATTAAAATAATGATGCCTCCTTACTTCTAAGTTTTACTTCCTTAGAATGCCCCTTTCAATCTCCTTACCCTAAAACGATGGCTGTCTTTGATGTTTTTTTATTTATATTTTATTATACACCCAAGAGAATACAAGGAATAAATAATCCCAGAACTGTTTGTTAAAAGAAGGTAAGGAAATCCACAACATAACAACAAAATAGCAAAAATAAATAAACACTTCTCATTAATAATTCTTAGTATTCATGATCTTACTTCCCCAATGAAAAGACACAGACTAACAGATTAGGTTAGAAAACAAATCAATCTTTCTGGTCTATCAAAAAAAAATAATAAAAAAAAAAAACATCAAAGACAGCCATCGTTTTAGGGTAAGGAGATTGAAAGGGGCATTCTAAGGAAGTAAAACTTAGAAGTAAGGAGGCATCATTATTTTAATATAAAATAAAAAGACATTAAACCAAAACAAAAAAAATCACAAAAAAAATAGACAAGGACACTACATCTTCATTAAATGAAAACTCCACTGAGCATATTTCAATTCTAAATATTTATTCATCAAATACAAAGACTCCCAAGTTTATAAAAGAATGACTACCCCAGCTAAAATCACATATTAACTTCCTACAATGATGGTGGGTGACTTTAGTACCTCACTCTCGTCAAGTAGACAAGTCATCCAATATAAAATATGAACAGAGAAGCACTGGAGGTAAGTAATATCATAAAATCAAGTGAAATTAACTGATGTCTATAAGGCATTGCAGTCAGACACTAAAGAATATACCTGTTCTCAGCAGCTCAGGGAACTTGCTTCAAAACTGAGCACACATTAGGACACAACAATGGTATGAAAATTCAAATAACATGCTGAATCCTATCTGAAGGTAATGAGTTAGAGTCTTATATCAACAGCAATAGAAATGGCAAAATGTATAGTTGGAAGCTGAACAACTCACTACTGAATGAAAACTAGGTCAAGGAGGAAATCAAGGAGGTAAATAAAAACTTTTAAAAAACTGAATAAAAATAAAACACAACTGTCAAATTTATAGAATATAATGCGGACAGTTCTAAGAGGCAAGGTCATAATACTAAATATCTACCAAAGAAACAGAAAAACGAATGAAAAAGCAAGCTTGAGAGATCTCATATTAGTTAACTTGATGACACACTCAAAATCTATTTAAAAAAACAATAATAAATACTATTCAGAAAGAGTAGATGGGAAGAAAAAAACTCAGGGCTAAAGCAATAAAATAGAAAGCAAAAATACAAAGGATGAATGAAATGGAGAATTGGTTCTTTAAAAAATTGACAAGTTCACAAAACTTTAGCCAAATTAGCCAAAAAAAAAAAAATAGAACAGAGGAAAAGATCTAAACTTATAAAAATTACATTAGCGGTTACAACAGACACTGAAGAAATTCAGAGAATCATAAGGACATACTTTTAAAATATGTATGTCCCCAAACTGGAAACATTAAAGGAAATGGAGAAATATCTCTCTATATAAAACATACTAAAGTTAAATCAAGATAAAGTAAGCAAGTTGAACATACCTGAAACCTTAGAGAAATAGAAGCAGTAACCAAAAATTCTCCTAACCAAAAAAATAAAAAAATAAAAAATAAATAAAAAAATCCCAGGTCTAGGTGGATTCAATGCAGAATTCTGCCAGACCATCAAAGAACTGATACCAATGCTTCTTAAACTTTTCCAAAAAATTAAAAACTGGAGGGAAATTTCATAAATATTTTAATTAAGTCACTATTACCCTAATGTGAAAAATTATACAAAGATCCAATGAAGAAAGTTATAGACCAATATCCTTTATGAACATAGATGCAAAAAATTCTTAACAAAATTCATGCAAACCAAATTCAAGAACACATAAAAAATTGGCTACCATAATCAAGCTGTTTTCATGTGAGAAATGTAGCCACTGTTCAATATATATATATATATATATATATATATATATATATATATATATATATATATATATAAAAACAAAATCCACCAAATAACCAAAATGAAAGATAAAAACCACTTGATCATCTTATGAGATGCAGAATAGGCCTTTGACAAAAATCTAATAATGCAAAGTCAATGCAATCACCACCAAAACAGGCAGTCACATAGAAACACACACACACACACACACACACACACACACACACACACACACACACACCAAAACAGAAAGCCCAAGACAGCTAAATAATCCTAAATAATTAAAAAACTGCTGGAAGTTCATCATCCCTGATTTTAAGCTGTATTATAGAGCTATGGTAATACAAACAGCATAACATTGTCAAACATAGAGACACATTGATTGATCAATGAAATAGAATTGAAGGCCCTGATACAACTCATCACAAATACAGATACATGATTTTGGCAAAACAGCCAAAACTATACACTGAAGAAAAGACAGCATCTTCAACAAATGGTGCTGGTCAAAATAGATTGCTACATTCAAAAGAATAAAGATAGATAGGTTTTTGTCTTTCACCCATTACAAAACAATCAATTCCAAAAGATCAAGGACCTCAAGATGAGATATCATGAATCTTATAGAAGAGAAAATGGGCAATAAGCTTGAATTCATTGGCACAGGAAAGGATTTCCTCAACAGGACACCAAATAGCACTGGCAGTAAGACCATCGTGGTAAATGCCACCTCATGGAGCTGAGATCTATCTTTATCCTTTTGAATGTAGCAATCTATTTTGACCAGCACCATTTGTTGAAAATGCTGTCTTTTCTTCAGTGTATAGTTTTGGCTGTTTGGCCAAAATCATGTATCTGTATGTATGATGAGTTGTATCAGGGCCTTTAATTCTATTTCATTGATCAATCAATGTGTCTGTTTCTATATAGCAAAGGACACCATCATTTGAGCAAAATAACCTCCCACAGAATAAAAAATATATCTTCATCAATACATCTGATAGAGAATTAATATCTAGAATGTAGAAATTTCCAAGAGACAGACACAGAGACAGAGACAGACACAAAGAGAACCTCAAACATCAAGAAAAAATAACACAATTAACAAATAGGTTATGAAGCAGAAATAAGCAGAACTATAGTTAGGGTGTTCTTAAATGATGAAATACAATTGGCTCAGAATCACTTAAATGGTCAACAACCTTATTTATCAAGGAAATGAAAGTAAAACTACTTTGAGATTCATGTTGCCCAGTCAGAATGATCATTATCAATCAAACAATGGCAGTGCCTGGTGACAAAGATATAAAGGAAGAGGATCAGATATCTGTTATTGGTAGGGATACACACTTGTATAGTCATTACAGAAATCAATGGAGAACTCAGAAAACTAAAAATCAATCTTATAAAATATCCATGTATACCACTCTTGGACATATACACAAATAATTCTATATCTTACTGTGGTGATATTTTATTTGTGCTGAAATGTGATGATATTTTACTTGTGCTTTGATAAACAAAGCTTGCCTGGAGGTCAGGGGGAAAAGCCAACCATTTTAAGTAAACAAAGTCAGGCAGCACACAACCTTAATCTGATCATTTAGCAGGCAGGGTCTCTGTGTGTTCAGGGCCATACTAGGGAACAGAGCCAAGCATGGTGACACACGCCTTTAATCCCAGTACCAACCATAGAGACCTAGAGGTTTGTACAGACAGACAGAAAGTGACAGAGCTGTGTAGGAAGAGGAAGTGAGGTGGCTGGACTAAGAGCCAATGAGAGGGCAGAAAAACAAGGCACATAAGGGCATGGGTAGACAGCAAGTGGGTCGCATTT
Source organism: Peromyscus maniculatus bairdii (assembly GCF_049852395.1). Lineage (NCBI taxonomy): Eukaryota > Metazoa > Chordata > Mammalia > Rodentia > Cricetidae > Peromyscus > Peromyscus maniculatus. The sequence goes on from NC_134870.1 coordinate 10,068,950, forward strand.
GGAAGCTGCAGAGTTGGTGAGGTAAGGTTGGCTGGTGGTTTTCCCTATTTCCCTGGTTTCTCTAAGGCTTTCACCCCTATATTTGGCTTTGTGTTTTTTATTTAATAAGATCATTTAGAAATTCATCTACATCTTACTACAGAGATACTTGTTCATCCATGTCCATTGTTTTTCTGTTCACAATAATCAGACATTTGAAACAACCTTGATCTTCATCAACTGATGTGTACATAATGAAAATGTGATATATTTACACAATGAAGTATTATTAATCTGTTAAGAAATATGAAAGCATAGAATTTGCAGATAAATGGGTGGAGCTAGAAACAATTATCCTGAATGAGGTAAACCAAGACCTCCAAAGACAAATATTGCATTTTTTCTTATATGTAGATGTTAACTTTTAAATTTTAGACATTTATGTTTCCATCTATATAATCACCAAGATTAGGGAGGTAGTAGGTGGCTCTTCTAAGGGAGAATAAATAAAATGCAGTATTATAAAGAGAAAAAGCAGAAACTAGAATAAGAGGATCGAATGGGGAAAGGATAGAAGGCATGGTAAAGAAGGATTAAAGTGAGATCGCAGGGATAACTAACTTTAATGGCCTTTTGAAATGCCATATAAAATATAGAAAAATTAATATGAAAGTAATTTAATTGGAGTCACCATATAATGGTGACTATCCTAACTACACAGTTTATATCCCCAAATAAACTCTTGTGCCAGGAATGGGTTGCATCTTGTTGACTCATTGGCTGAAGAGAACATATAGCCTTCTTACACAGTGTTGCTGGGTACTTACTTTTAAGGCTTTTGGTTACCTTCTACAGTTTGATGGTAAGACCTTATTGCTGGAGACAGCAGGCACTTATGTCACTGAACTTGGAGAGTTGAGCTGGCACCCAACAAGAAGCTTTACCCACTTTGACCATCATTCATGGTGCTGGGAGTTATTCTTCACATTACTGGAGGAGGAAGGTACTCATGGATATCACTCAGCTACAAACCCTACAACAGTGGCATAATATTGTGGGAGTACCCAATTGCTGTGGAATGTTGTTCTGTATGCTGTGAATGTGTGTTGATAAATAAAATGCTGATTGGCCAGTAGCCAGACAGGAAGTATAGGCAGGATAAGCAGACAAGGATAATTCTGGGAAGAGGAAGGCTGAGTCAGGAGTCGCCAGCCAGACACAGAGGAAGCAAGATGACAAGGTAGAACTGAGAAAAGGTACCAAGCCATGTGGCTAAACATAAATAAGAATTATGGGTTAATTTAAGTGTAAGAGCTAGTCAGTAATAAGCCTGAGCTAATAGCCATACAGTTTATAAGCCTCTGTGTGTTTACTTGGGTCTGAGTGGCTACAACCAAACACTTTTTGAAATTGGATTTAAGGTCCATTCCATGAAATAAAACTTATACCTGACACTACTAAAGTGACCTGAGGCTAGATAGGTCATGGGTGTAGGGAAAAACATACTACTATTACTCTACTAAAGCATAATAGTAAAATTACCCCAAATGACATGCTGCTGTACCTATAGATAGGTGGATCACTCAACCCTCATCAGGGAAGCTTCTACTTAGTGTATATGGGATTTAACACAGAAGCTCACAACTGGAAAATGTGTAGAGAATGAGAGACTTGAGAGCCTTCAACCTAAATGGAGGTCTTTATCAAATTTCTCCACTCAAGGCAAAGGGATCTATGCAGAAGAGGAGGCAGAAAGACTGTAAGAACCAGAGGAGTGGATGGCATCAAGGAAACTGTTGTCTAGCCCCAACAGATGCATCTAGGACGGATGTACTTATGACTACACAGAGACTATGACGGTATATACACACCTGTGCTGATTCAAAACAGACAAAATCCCATCACCGTGAAGAGGAAAGGGACACAAAATCTCACCCCTAATCAAGAAGCTATCTACAATTGATAAAGCTTGGAGAGATAAAATCTGTTTTGTTTCCCTAAAGGAATATCACTGGATTTATCAACCACATTCCAGGGCAAGCTTTATGCCTCTGAGTAGCTGTCCAACACAAAATGGACTCCTTGTTTCTTTGTGTGCTGTTTGTTTTGTTTTGATATTTTTGTTTTTATTTGTTGTAGATTCACTCACACACACACAGTATGAAGCTGGGATAGGAAGGTGGGGATGGTCTAGGAGGAATTGGGAAAGGAAAAAAAATAAAATTAATGTCTGTCATAAAAATTTAAGCAAATAAAAATTTTGTTTAAAAGTAAGGAAGCTGTGGATAAATCTTCAAAATACTGGCCAAATGCAGTAGAAATTCCTTAAGTGGAAGTGCAACAACTTACCATTGTGGTGTATTGTATGGGACTTTCACTAGAATCCAGTGTATCGTTTCTATTTTTTTTCTTTTCCCATTTTTATTTCTTTATTTATTTTTCTATTATCAGCTTGATACAGTATAAATTCTTATCCTAGTAGTGAAATGTTTCATTGAGGCTTGCCCAGTAATTGAGTAAAACCAAAACTTATTATAAGCCACAGTCATCCTAGGGTCCCCCCTGCTATATATCCTCCCTGGTTCTGTGGGTTGCAGTCTGATTGCTCTTTGCTTTATAGCTAGAATCCACTTATGAGTGAGTACATACCATGTTTGTCCTTCTGGGTTTGGGTTACCTCACTCAGGATGACATTTTCTAGTTCCATCCATTTGCCTGCAAATTTCATGCTGTCATTGTTTTTCTCTCCTGAGTCGTACTCTATCGTGTATATGTATCACATTTTCGTAATCCATTCTTTAGTTGACGGGCATCTAGGTTCTTTCCAGGTTCTGGCTATTACAAATAGTGTTGCTATGAACATAGTTGAGCATGTATCTTTGTGGTATGATTGAGCATTCCTTGGGTGTATCATTTCTTAGGTTGCCTCATGAATCCCTCAGACTCCTAAGGAGAAAGAAGCAATGCCCTTATTCAACGATGGATAAACCTAATCCCACAGAACTGTGAGGACTTCTTTGCTATCAAAATGAACGTTTACAGAATCTCAGATGTTTTCTGTTTAATAATTGGAATGACTACTTTACAATGTTCCCTGGCCTTGGATACATTTTTTACACAATACCAAAATAAATTGTTCAAGTGTTCTCTCACGTCTTCCCTGAAGAGCTTATGAGCAACTACTTCTCATAACCCCGTCTAAAATGTGGAAGAGCAGTCTCTGTTTCTTAGGACTGAATCTGGCTATCTCAAAGTAGGTCAACAAACAGTACGTAATTCACCAATATGAGAGGTATTTCACAGCACCCATAATGGACTTGAGCTTTGAATTCTGGAATAACACATTTACATTGGCCTAGTTCAATTTTATTTTCTCAAACTGCTACAAAGGTCATTGTTCAAATTTGGATTTGTGAGTAGCCAAGAGACAGAAAGCCTATATCAAACAAAACAAATTCTTAAAATCTGATTGTTCAGGTATCACATAACTTTTAAAATGGTGGTTATATGGTGTGTATTGCATCATAATAGGAATAAAAGACATGGAGCTTGTGTTAATGAAAATTAGATAATCAGTGAATCTTAGGACTGAAGGGATGTTAAAGATCATCTATATCAACATTACCCCCAAGTCTAGTTTACAATATAAGCAACCAGGGAGAACTCAAATGTATCAGTTCAGAGTCTTGCCCTATAACAACTTCATTTTGCCTGTGTTAATGGAACCATATTAGTTCCTTTTAAAAACAGATTCTCAGGCAACAGAACATCCAGTAAGGTATGTAATCAACATATCAGTAATAAGTCTGCACAGTTAATAGGAACAATAAAAGAACAGTTTGATTTCCACAGATGAAGACCATACCGAAAAAGGATGTATGGATGGTACAACAAGCTGCCACTCCTAAATGAAGAAAAAAAATGTATAGGACCACCAGATTCCTTTCTCAACTCTTTAATTGTGTGTTTAAAAACCTGAAAAGTGTACTTAAAATGAAAGTGTCTGTTTTTCAGACAAGAAATATTTCTGATGTGCTTTTAACAAAATTTCAGAACAATGCAAAATAAACATAAGTTTGTGAAACAGTCTTGAGATGAGTACACAGAATATGCAATTTTTGAACATTGCTATGAATTACTGGATGCACAAAACAATACAAAGTAATATTTATCCTAAATGATGCAGATTACTGAATATAGAATTATGGCTGGATGAGCATATATGCAGATACATGCAAGTAACATTTTGTTTTGTCAGAGGAGAGGTCCAAAAATCAATGACACTGTAGTTGCCACAGACATATCTGGCCCCATACCTTGTCTCCTAATTCTGTTCTTCTTTAAAAGGGCCCAGAGGTCAGGTACTATGATGCACAACTTTGATGTCAGCACTCTGGGGGTGGAGGCAGGTAGATATCTGTGAGTTTGAGGCCAACCTAGTCTACATAATAAATTGCATACAAGCCAGCCAGGGCTGCATAGCCTTATTTCTAAATAAATAGATAGATGATAGATAGATAGATAGATAGATAGATAGATAGATAGATAGATAGATAGATAGATAAACAGGCCCAGAACCATTTCGGAAATAGTTGGTTCTAGAACTAATGAAGGAAGTATACAAGGTGAGTCTGGATCCTCTTGCAGCACCAATGTATGTGAAAATCAAATAAAGAACAACATAAAACAATTACCGAGTATGTAAAAGCCAACTAACAGAATTAATGAAGTTAGCCAGGGCTAAACTGATTTAAAAGATAACCAGAAGTAAAATTGCATTGAATTATAATCTGACATACAAATGTGATATCCATGAGCTATCTAATTAAGTGAAATGAAGGACAAAAGAAAATACCCAGTGCAAAGGAATTTCAAACTGATATGGATGCTTCTGTAAGGAGGACAGACATACCCTTTACCCTTGAATGGGGGAAAGCACACTGTGACTTTGTATGAGAACATGATAGAGTTGGGAGCAGGAATTTATCTCAGATCACAAGGTGAGCATCTTGCTCAACATTGGGAGGTCACATCAACAGCAAATACCCTTTGTTAATATGAAGAAAATTACTTTGTTACCCATGAGTTCTTTCTCATATTCAGTTCCAAATCCCAGTTAAATAAAGTACCTGACCGGTGTTCCACGGGTTGCCAAGGTTTGGCAAATCAGGGAGCTGAGAAAATGCTATAAAGGAAGACAGGAGGCTATGGAGACACAGCACATCAATAAAATGTAATGTCCTGCATGATCAGTGAAAAAAATGTCAGACAAAGAAATCAACTGTATTATGTTTATACTTGCCAAAAATGAGTGTGGGGTTCCTGGGAAATTTGCACTGTTTTCACAAATCAAAAGCTACTCTAATTTTCAAAGTTTATTTAAAGACAGCCTTTGTTCCCTTAAGAAAGACTAGATTAATACTCAGCCTACCCTTCGTTACTTCACAGTCATGACTGTTTCATATTAATCATAGAAAGAAAAGGCTGCTACGGGTCTAATTTTAAGATGCCTTGATATCATCAATGATTTTACAAACTAATCATGGAGAAATAGTTTTATGTTATATATGAAGCTATCTATTATGAAGATTACCTATTGCATAATAGCTGCACATTATTGGGGACTATGCTACAGTCTATGCAGAGCACAATTTATGTTTTCAGGACAGGGCATCCATGTGAAAAATACAACATTTTTCTCCTGCTGGTAATGAAGCCTATATTTTGTCATGGACACTAAACTCTGCCAAGCTATTTTTCCTTTGGATATTCTCATGTATTTTTTTCCAGCGGTGGCTGCTGTTCAAACTTACATAATAGAATTGTCACACTTTATAAACTGTGTTGAATATTCTGATCCCTTTCATTTGAAGAGGTCCTCTATTTCATGCCCAACTAGCTTTGAGGGCCTTCCGAGATAATCAAGTAGTCATTGGCACCTTGCATGTAATAGCCGCTGCTGCATGAAGAGTCCATAAATTCAATTCTCTGTGCAAAAGCCATGGAAAACAGAACCTTCTAGACTAAATCACTTGCAAGATTCTCTATTAGATTTCCGAGACTAGCCCTGATAAACAAAAATTTGGGGGATATTTTCTATTACAGATTGAACAATATCTGGAGGCTCAAATATCTCATTGACTAATATTTTATTCCGGTGTCTTGTCTACTTTTCATGATATTGATACTATTTTGGTGGGTCAGCTACTTCTGTGATTTGTGGTCCCAGTTCCCTGCAGCCTCAGACGGACCATTGTCATGATTCAGCTGGAGAATATGAGCTACCCTGAGAATTTAGCCCACGCTATTATCCCTGCAACATATCAGCTGGAGAGGCAACTAGGGCACATACTAAACTAGTTACAAGTTGCCGGGCGGTGGTGGCGCACGCCTTTAATCCCAGCACTCGGGAGGCAGAGCCAGGAGGATCTCTGTGAGTTCGAGGCCAGCCTGGGCTACCAAGTGAGTTCAAGGAAAGGCGCAAAGCTACACAGAGAAACCCTGTCTCGAAAAACCAAAAAAAAAAAAAAAAAAAAAAAAAAACTAGTTACAAGTCAGAACTCTGTCTAACCAGTACAGATTGCTATTTATTTATGGCTAGCCTGAAGCCATTTCAGACACAGGTGACCATCTTTAACTGGATCAAATTGAACTCTCCTGGTGTTCTTCTCGAACAAAGCATTACTGACTCCAGATCTCCGGTTACTGGGAGCATTATCTGCAAATGTTACCCTAAGGCTGTGACAGTCCTGCAAAGTGCTTCAGTTAGAAATATCCTTTTTTAAATGTGTGTCTTTACCTTATCACATCCACACATCTTCCCATATCAGCATCAAAGAAGAAGAGAAAAAAAGCCATCCTCACTCTCAGCATTTCTTTTGGAATGAGAAAGATAAGATATCACTAACTTAAACAAATAATAAAAAATGCAATCACGCTGAAAACACAAAGTATCTAAGAAGTAAGTGAGAACACAAGTCACCACCACACCACACACACACACACACACACACACACACACACACACACACACACTTCTTTATCTCTAATAAAGGTACACATATTTGTGAACAGGAATTCAGAGTGATCACATAGAAAAACACCATTGTCACCGCATCCATTGTTACCAACAATGATGCATTTAAAGAATGAATACAAGACTCCAAACTGAGAAGAAAATGGTTCATCAACTGATTCAGTCTTCTTTACCATCAAGAACTATTGGTTTTAACTTGGTCACCAAAAGAATTATTAATTAACATCTTAAAATACTTTCTATTCCAAGATCAAATTTAGTCCTGTTACTACTACAAAATGTGTAAATTTTAAAAGTAGTCCCTTAGTCTCAGTTGAGACAACATTTTAACTTCTGTATATATTCAATATCATTTTATAATTAAGTAAGAACACCCAATTTTAGTTTGAAATATCCCCTTTATCCATTTAAAATATTTTCAGCACATATATCTTATGACAGTGAAAATTCTCTCCATTTTTAATGTAAGAAAATGTGGCTTAAACATCAGGCTTTTCCTGTGCTGGCTGCAGAGGTAAAATAAGTTGATTTTTTTAATTTAAAACTCATTTTTGACCGGGTGGTGGTGGCGCACACCTTTAATCCCAGCACTCAGGAGGCAGAGCCAGGCAGATCTCTGTGAGTTCGAGGCCAGCCTGGTCTCCAAAGCGAGTTCCAGGAAAGGCGCAAAGCTACACAGAGAAACTCTGTCTTGAAAAACAAAAACAAAAAACAAACAAAAAAAACCCCTCATTTTTATTTGTAAAATAAAAACAAAATTGTTAGATATTATTTAAAGGAATAATTAAAGTAATTTCAGAATGCTGCCCATATGCCTGATCTCTAAGAAAAAGATACATGTGCCGCTTATTATTCCCTTTACTGGTCACGGTGCAAAGGAGAAAGCTTTAGACCTTTCAACTTCTTATTGCTTCTCTGATTTGACATATAAAATCCAGTCACCTGGACTCGGCCAGGTACCATGTGAGACTGTACTGTCAGACAAAAGAAAATGCAAATTGTGTCTTGATGGAGCTTCCACGGGAGCAGAATATCTGTCTCATCCATGTGTCTTTGTATGTTTCTGGATGTTATTTTGCTTTCATATATCCATCTGCTAATGAGAAACAATAGCCTGACCACCACAAAGTTGAAATCAAGCAAGACCTCAAATAAACAGCAACATACTAATTATGAACACTTTCACTTATTACATATTATGCATTAATTTATATATTTTATTGTTTGAGAAGGAAAAATATTTTAGATGTTTTACTTGTGTGCCAGAAATTGCTGCTTATAGTTAGCAAACTGAAAGTATCTTAAGCACAGGAGCTGGGCCTATTTCACGCCCTTGATAGCCTAGTCTTCGTCTCCATGCATGGCACTGTCAGTCATTGAGCTGCTCATTCTGGAATGAAGGCAAATCCACCCGTCTTTACATCCTGCTCCCAAACAGAGCTATTTTAACAGCAAATTTTTAAACACATCAAAAGCAAAAATGTAAGAGAACACTTAAGCTCATTCCTTTAAAGGTCCAGAAAAAAATCAAGTAAAAATCATGTAAAAAAAAAATCAAGTTGCCATAACTTTGATCCACTTTTGTCTGTGGATCCATGATTGTTTTTCAACTCAACAGTTGCTGCAGATGGAACCTTAGAATGAGATTCCTGAGTGGCCCAAATTATAAGGGAATGTGTACTTAAGAGCATTGTCTCTCATATCTTTGTAAATACAGAGCAGCACTGGTTTATGAAGGTGTTCATGATCACCCTATGAAACAAAAAGATTCATATAGACCAGTAGTTCTCAACCTTCCTAATTCTGGAGCTCTTTAATATAGTTTAGTGACTCGATTTTTGGTGACTGCCAACCATAACATTACATTCCTTGCTATTTCACAACTGCAATTTTGTTACCGTTGTGAATTCTAAGTTTAAATTTTCATTCTAGTAATGCTCTTTCAAACTAAACTGAGTAGAATCACACAGTCATAATGTTAGCAATGAATGACTTTATATTGCACGATGGAGTCTCACAGCCAGAAAGATGGCTCATCAATTAATAGTACTTGCTACTCTCACCAGGGATCAGCTCCAAACACCCATATGGGCAACTTACAATCACCTTCAATTCCAGCTCCAGGAGATCCTATGCTCCCTTCTGGCATCTGTTGACACCTATAAACACATGTGCATACACACTTGCTCGAGCGTGCGCGCGCGCGTACACACACACACACACACACACACACACACACACACACACACACCATGTAAATAGATGATAGACAGACAGGCAGACAGATAGATAGGTAGATTTAGTCTCACAACAGACTGAGCTTTAAATGCTGTATTAACATCTGTGTATATGCCAAAATCATAGTCAAGAAATCATAGTGATTGTAGGGCAAGGAACCATGCACATCTTAAAGAATCAAGGCTGAGCAAGGTATCCCACCCTAGGGACTATATTCCAGAAAACCATTTCATGCACCTAGGATAAGTCCTGGTCCCACTGCCAGAGGCTCCCCAAACATCTAGCCACATAACTGTCACCCACATTCAGAGGGCCTAGTTTGGTCCCATGCATGTTCCCAGCTGACAGACCAGAGTCTATGAGCTCCCACCAACTTGAGTCAGCTGTCTCTGTGGTTTTCCCCATCATGATCTTGACCTCACTTGCTCTTGTGTTCCCTCCTCCTTTTCTTCAATTGAAGTCTAGGAGCTCAGCCCAAAGCTTGGTTGTGGATCACTGCATCTGCTTCCATCAGTTACGGGATATAGGTTCTATGATGACAATTAGGGTAGTCATTAATCTAATTTTAGGGAAAGTTCAGGTACCATGTCCATTATTGCTAGGAGTCTTAGTTGGTGTCATCCCTGTGGATTCCTGAGGATTTCCCTAGCACCTGATTTCTCCCTAATGCCCTAATCCGACAAGGTGGAAGGGTTTGGTCCTGCCTCAATTTAGTATGCCAGACTTTGTTGAGGGAGGCCCTTATCCTCTCTAAGGAGTGGGGTGGGATTGGGGGAGGTGGGGGTGGGCAGGAGAAGGGATGGAGAGGGAACTGGGATTGGTATATAAAATGAAAAAAAAACTTAAAAACTTAATTAATTGTAATATAAAATGAACAAAAATTTCTTAACAAAAATGTTTTCTGAGCCATTGAACTGGGAATCATCTCCATCCTATATTCCTATTAGTATTAGATTTGGTCTTTTCATTTTTATTTATTTATTTTTTCTTTATTAAGAAATTTTCTACTCACTCCACATGCTATCTACAGACCCCCCTCCTCCCTCCTTCTACCCTCCAGGCTTTTTCCCAAGCCACCCCACATTCCCCAAATCGAGGTCTCCCATGGGGAGTCAGCAAAGCCCAGCACACTGAGCCTAGGCAGGTCCAAGCCCCTTCCCACTGAACCAAGGCTGTACAAGGTGTCACACCACAGGCACTGGATTCCAGAAGCCTGCCCATAGACCATGGACAGATCCTGATCCCCCTGCCTGGGTGCCCCCCAAACAGTTCGAGCCAATCAACCGTCTTCTGTATCCAGAGGGCCTAGTCCAGTCCCATGTGGGCTCCACAGCCACCAGTCCACAGTTCATAGGCTTCCACTAGTGTGGCCGGTCATCTCTGCACATCCTCCCATCATGATCTCGACGTCCCTCGCCTGTAGTATCTCTCCTCTCTCTCATCAATTGGATTCCCGGAGCTCAGCCTGGTGCCTTGCCACAGATCTCTGTATCTGCCTTCATCAGTCACTAGACAAAGGCTCTATGATAACAGCTAGGTTATTTGCTAGGCTGGTCCAGTCCCCTCCTTCCTACACCAAGGCTAAGCAAAATGTCTCAGCATAGGTCCTAGGTTCCAGAAAGCCAGCTAATGCACTAAGGACAGGTCTCAGTCGCACTATCTGGGGGGCTCCTAAATAGTTCAAGCTAAGAATCTATTTTCAATGCAGAAAAATAAAAAGAGCTGTCAACATAGTCACGGTCTGGGATGCTGGGATGCTGGGATGCTGGGATGCTGGTGCTGGGATGCTTCAAACACAGGTAGAATGCTGCTTACAAAAATTGTCCTATAAAATAAGCTCTATTTTTTTAAACAAAAAATTAATTAAAAAAATCAAAGGACTCATTCATATGAGAGTCTGATTATCATTGGCCTTCCTTATAATTTAATGAAACAATGTTTTGTTCATCTGCCCTGTTGTAAATATATCACTTAGATCTGCAGATTTTTTGGTATCTTACTTAGATTTTAAATATAAGGATCAATAGGCATTGTGCTCTTGTTGCATTCCTGTAAGAATCAACAATCCTGTGCAGTTTAAGTACTATTATTTTTACAAATTTTTATAAAAAATAATTTAAAACTTTTCAAGGACAAGCTGCCTGCTTTAGGCCATTACTATACATTTGAAATAAAGTTAAACTAATTTAATCTTCCCTTATTTAACAGTAAGACAATAGAACAAGAGCATCTTCCATTAACAGAATTCATATTTAATAGGTATTATCTCCTGGAATAAGATATCATAAACTTGAAAATTGAGAGTCTTCTATGATGCTTCAAAGTAATTTAAGAAATTAGGAGAGAATTAGAAAAGGAATGCTTAGTTTACATGAGACAATATCCTGTTGATTGACAATTTATGTTTTTCTGTATTACTTGAGAACTGTAGCCTTGATCAAGATACATTCATAAGATGCAATTTAAATGGATAAGAATTAATTGACAAAGAAGAGAAGTCACTTCAATTATGTAGAATAATTTTACTTCAGCATTTAAATGATGTAGTGTACACATGGAACAGAAATTGAGACAAATAGGTAGTGGAGGAATAATTGAACACTTAGGTACAGCCAATATGCATTTTCACCCCTCAATTTCATCCTCAATTTAGGAGAAAATCACAGTCTAATGTTTGTCTGTTGTGGGGATCCCTAATACATAAGATGGAGCATAGTTCTAAGATAATAAATAATCAATTATAAGGAAAATTATAGACATCTGAGACCTAGAAATTGTATAACTAAAGACAACATATAAAAATGACATACAGTCATTTTTAACTGAACAAATGGAGCAGTCAGATAAGACTTTACGATACAGATGAGCTTCTTTTGAAAAATAAATACTATATTAGAAAAACGAGGAAGACTAAGCTTCTAAAGAAACTAAGGATGTCAATCACAGAAGAATCCCACAGAAAGATAGGACTCAGAAATAATATTTTAAAGAAGCAATGAACAATACCTGAAGAATAATGATAAAGAGAATAAGGAAGTTTTTCACAGAGGGAAAAATGGAAGAATTATGTAAAAAAGAAAGAAGTGTGAAGATACATGGAAAAAGATAAGACTGTACTGACTAGTTGTAAGTCAACTTGACAGAAGCTAGAGTCATCTGAGAAAAGGAAGCCTCAGTTTAGAAAATGCCTCCATAAGATCTGACTGTACAAAAGCATTTAGGACATTGTATTAAATAGTGATTGATGGGAGAGGGCCCAGTCCATTGTGAGTAGTCCATCCCTGGGCTGCCAGTCCTGGGTTCTATAAGAAAGTAGGCTGAGCAAGACAGGGGGAGCAAACAAGTGAGAAGTATTGCTCCCTGAACTCTATCTACATCAGCTCCTGCCTCCTAGTTCCTGCCCTTCTGGAGCTCCTGTCTTCAGTGCTTTTGATGACAAACTGTTATAGGGAACTGTGAATGAATAATTGAATAAATAAATAAATAAATAAATAAATAATGACCTTTCCTCCCAAAGTTGCTTTTGGTCATGGTGTTTCATCACAGCAATAGTAACCCTAAATAACACACTGATGGGTATGGACAACAAGATAAAATATTAACTTTAGCTGAAAAACTGTTATCAACAGGAGTGGTAAAATAAATTTATCATTGTCATTCAAACATAAAATATTGCTCATCACTTCACTGAAAATCTAGAGTACAGGAATTCATGAGAAGTGGATTTATTAGTTTTAAGCAGAACTACAGAAAGAAAAACTTGCAGTCTCTTTTTGGAGAGAGAGAGAGAGAGAGAGAGAGAGAGAGAGAGAGAGAGAGAGAGAGAGAGAGAGAGAGAGAGAGAGAGAGAGAGATATCAGGAAATAAGCATGTGTGTATTTCCCTGTGAGTCCAAGTTATCAATACTGAAGTGTAAATCTTTTGCCCTTGGAGAAGAGCCACAATACCTGTGGATAGCCTGTCCTCACATGGAAAACTCCTAATACTGTGGCCTCGGAACACTGAAATTTTCAGTCACTAAAGATATACAAGGAGCCAGGTGGTGGTGATGCAAACCTTTAATCCTAGCACTCGGGAGGTAGAGACAGGCAGATCTCTGTGAGTTCGAGGCCAGCCTGGTCTACAGATCGAGTTCTAGGACAGGCTCCAAAGCTACAGAGAAACTCTGTCTCAAAAAACCATATAAATTTAAAAAAAATTAAAATACATAGAAGAAAAAAAACATATAATTCACAAAAAAATAATGAAATTCGCACCAGAACCTTCAGCAACAATACTGGATTTATGAAATAGTAGAAGAATAATTTATTCAAAACTATAAAGGAATAGAACTATTATACATTCAATTTTATTTATAATATTACTTACATTTGAAGGCGATGTAAAGATAATTTCCAAATAAAAAAAAAATTCTTGAAAAGACATTTATAAAAATATAATCAGAGGTCCAATAAGAAGGCTCAGTGGGTAAATGTGCTTGTGCCTAAGTTTGATGGCATCAGATCTTGTCTTTGGGGCCTCCATGGTAGAAGGAGGGCAGCAACCCGTGCAACTTGTTTTCTGACTTCCACACCCATGCTATGGCATTCAGGTGCCCACATAACCATACCGACAACTGATAAATAAATTTAATAAAAATATAGTCAAGGAAGAAGGAAACATAAGACAAATATTCTAAAACAAATAATTTGCTTATGTAAAAGTAATACTGGTTTTGTTAAAGTAAGTATTGATAAAAATCAAAAGATAAATAAACGTATATTGATGAGAACCAGCGACCGTTACTCAATAGTATTCCAAATGGTGGCTGGTTCAGGGAAGGAGCCAAGCACAGAGGCCAACATACTGTCTCCGGTGTTTGCCAGTGGAGGGGCAAATGGATTAAGATGGTTGGGATTAGGGTGGAATACACATTACCGAACAAACCCTCTGGTTCATCACAGATGTTAACTGTACCAAGTTATAAAAAAAAAAAAAAAAAAAAAAAAAAAACAGTCTCTTGGAGAGACTGGGGAACGGCCAAAACCTGGAGGCCAATGACACTTGAGAGAAGAGGATGACACTTAATGAGACCAGTTTCCACCTGAGAGAACACTGGCGGGTTGAGTGAACCAGGGAGAGATCTCAAACGGTAAATAACAGTTCCACTGTCTTGAGGAGCCTGAGGCAGTCACCACTTGATTTTGCAGAAAGGAGCTGGGACACCCCTAAAAGAAGGGAGTGAAGAGGTCTCCAAAGGTCCCTAAAAACTTTGGTTGAATCCTGAACAGGAAGCAAGAGCCAGAAGTATGAGATAACTTGAGAAATGCAACCCATCCTGCAAGCATCACACCTTATTAAAATTTCCACATTTCTCATATCCCATGGAAAATGAGCAATACCCCTGAACTAAAGCAGAACCAAAAAAAGTCATCATGAAAAATCTAAAAAAAGTCTTTAAGGAAACCAGCTGTAAAGGAATTTTAAGAGCCTGTAATACAGACGAAGCACAAAAAATAAGAACATCTAGAATGTTCTTTCACTGTACAACATTTAACTCCATGTAATTATAAAAATAACTGCACATTCAGAAAAGCAAAAGAAAGACATGAAACAAGAAGTTTCTGGGAACAGCCATGTTTACAACATTCTTGTACTACGGAAGAGGGATTATAGTAGCTTTTACAATTATCTTAAAGAATTTACAGAGAGAGATAGAGAAAGAGAGAGAGCAGTCACACTAATAAATATGTAGAAATTCAGAAAACTATTAAGATGATATTCTGAAGATAGAAAATTAAGAGGAATTGTCACCAGTTCCTCTTCCTGTGAAACACCCACACAGGCAGCAACTTCTTTTAGATAGCACAGAAATATGCACCAGAAACAGGAAGATAAGTGGTGCATCCCTACATCTCTGCATTTTCTGTGTGGCAACCATTTCTACAGGAATGTTCCACTGAAGGCTCCTATCTGAAAAAGAAAAAATGATTTTGAAGAAAAGATGGCTGATAACTATAAAACAAAAAAATTGATACTGTTTCAAGTTGTATATTGAAAATTTAAGAATTCATTGTATAAACAAAAACCAAACATGAACAATAAATAAATAAAAATATTTTCTAACTGTTCAGTATTGGAGATAAAAGGAGCATTAATAAATGCATGTTAGTCCATTGATCTAACTTTCCTGGGTTTTATCATAGTCCTTTGGCATTTTCCACCTGAGACTCTCTTTCCAGTAGTTAATTGAACTCCAAGAATAACCCAAATAATCATTGAATATTTTTATCATAAGTAACTTAAAAACAAACAAAACAACAAGATCACCCCAAGATGCATTCGCCCTTAACAGAGCAGTCAACCAAATATTTGGAACTGAGGGAGCACCACAGAGCAAGACCCATCTCTTATGAGGAACAGAAGACTCCCTACAATGACCAAAATAATAACCATTTCCCCAGAAAAATTTTGAAGAGCCAGGTTTGAAAAAATGCTGAATCAGGACCATTGACTATTCACGATGATTTGCTTCTTTGTCTACACAGATGCCCCACTCTGTAAACCTCCAACCTTTACTTTGTTTCCCTTTCCTATGAAATTTCCATGTCCCTGTCAAACTCTTAAGCACAAATATGAGATTATTAAGCCACTACAAATGTGCACACACCCAAATATATGCATACATAATACATATATATACACACACACATACATACATACATATGCACACTAACCATGCATCCCATAATTACACACAAGAAGAAATTGAGTCCATAAACTAAAATTTTATCAAACAAAAAAGGATGATACTCATGCTTCTCTGTTTACCAGACTTTTAAGGAAAATAGTGTAGCAGTTCTCTGCATTGTCTTCCAGGAAATAGAAGCTGGGAAATAGGTCCCTACTCATCTCATTAAGTCAGCATTCTACGGCTAAGCCTCTGTGATGATGATTGACATAGGGGAATTAAGCACACCTTGAATTTCTCCTACTAGGTTCGTCTTGAGTAGTACCTTTAATTTGTGGATTTGCTATTTGTTAATCCTATTTTATAGAATAAGCTATCTTGCCTTTTTTTTTAAATGCTTCTTTATCTGCAAAAAAATTGAAAAAATGAATTTATTTGGGGCATTAAATGAGATCCTGCATATAAAATCATTTGCAAAACGATTTAAAATCCTAAATTCATTATTTATTCACTGCCATTCATTATGCAAAGTTCAGGAATTCTTAAATGTGATATGATTATCAGTATTCTACATATCAGAATACCAAAGGTCAATGTTCTGTCTCACTTTAAATCCCAGTATTGCAGAAATCATCATTTATAATGCTAGGCATATTACTAAGCCAAAATTCAGAAGTTTTATCCCAGATTTCTCACTCCAATTGTCCTCCTATGTAGCACACGCTAACAGGAAAATTCCATGAACTGTTCTCCTAGTGCATGTTTGAAATTTCAAACAGACTCGCGCTGCCATCTGCTCCTTCTGATAAGAGACTCATCTGTCTGCTGAGAAGGTAGGGAAAAGGCTCGCTGAGAAAGAATAATGCTTTCCTGCCACCCTGCAGCCTGGCTGGGTGGCTCGCGGACATGCACCAGATAATTAAGGGTCAAACCAACATTTCCAGGCTGTATTTGGATGGGATTTGAATTCATTGTGGCTGCACTCTACACAGCACTACGTAGAGCGACTGGTGTAATTTGGACGATGCGCTCAGCATCTGCTGCCTTTCAGCAGCAAAGCAGAGAAGAGCAGCGTGATTAAGGGAATTCACCCAGCAGCTTTTCTGATTTTAAAGAGCTGAAATGAGACTAGTTCCTACAGAGTCACGGGAATACGTAGGTGTGTTTCTGCAGATGATGGAAGGGTAATTGTAACCACGATGCTTTGTAGTAGAAATACAAGCTTAAAAATGAAGCTTATCCAAAGCAATCCAAATAAAAATTTCTTTTCAGAAAACAAATATCAAACAAGCCTTACTCAATTTAAAAAATTAGTAGGACCTTTGGTATTCCCATGACTATCCACATAAGTCACCTACACATTATGTACAACAGTAACACAGGATAGATCGCAGGGAAGGTAATTGAAGGTATTTCTTCATTCAGGTAGGCACAGAAAAATCTTGGAGTTAGAGACAAAAATTGCTAATAATGCATACCTTTAGGGAATAGAATAAAATTTAAGTTAGTAGGGGAAATGGGACAAGAGGGATTTTAACATACATTTTACTTTTTTATATAAATTATCATCCTGCATTCTTTAAAATTCTCAACATATATTGTTTTATATAATTAAAGAGCATTTATCTTAGCAAAAAATGGATTTTAACTTTTTAATCTAATCAATTGAGGATCCTTTTGATCTGGGAATCAGGGAATCAAATCGGGGTTCTCTTTCTGACTGACAGGACAGCAGGCAGCATTGAGTGAACTAACTTAAATTAGCTTCCTTCCCCATCAATGAAATTGGAACAACATAAACAGCCTTTTCCACCTTTGAAAGGGAGGCTATGCACAAAAAGATGACCATTAATACACTGGGTTATTAGTGTTATTACACTAGTAAACTGTACCTAGATCCCCAATTGTCAGGAAAGTTTTGTGCATGTCCCTATGAAATTTTCCATATTTTGAATAATTCATGAAATACTACAAAAATTGGAATTAATTCAAAATATGAAACCAATATTTTCAACAATAGCTGTCCACTGACAACGTTGCATGATGTGCATACTTTGCAATAACTGACGTTTTAGCCTAAGAAAGGACAGAAAGTTACTGTAAATTTACTAACATTATTCAAAAATCTCATAGTTGACATTTCTCCTGGTTAGTTCTTTTAAATTTATTGGAAAATTCTATGAAAGAATAAGGATAAGCATGTGCATGAAATTTTTATTTTTCCATTTTCAATGTGGGCTTTTCTTATAGGAGAAAGAAGCTATCAGTTCTTGGCCTGTGAAAGATGCACAAGATGGCTTCCAAAATTCAACAGTCGTAGGCCATAAAAGAAGGCTATACATAGTTACCTCCCCCCCTTTTCTTCCTCCTTAATTCTTTTCTCTAACTAATTTTAAACCCTAAAGGAGTAGATGGATAAATCAGAATCAACAGACTCTGTGATAACTTTGGCTTCATGGTTTAAGCTACAGACATGAAATGAGAAGGGACATGTATTTGGTACAAGCTAGAGATAGCTAGAAAGCAAATGTAATAGACAAGAAAATCCTCACGAAGCATTCGGAGTCTGTGATCTTTGAGTGTCTAAATCCTATCAATTGCGTGACAGCTATGCTTTGGCTGCAGCAGATGGTAGACTGAACTGTATGTGTGGGTATGGATGTTGTTGCCTGTATGTATACACACATATTTATGTATAATTTCTTGAAATCTATGTGACTTTATGTTATGGGGCTTAATTGGGATTGTGTATTGCTAGCAGACTGTACATATGCTGTGGCGGGGTTTTTCTTTGCCTCAGTAGAAAGTGTCAAAATGAAGTAATGGTAACAATGATTGTAAAAATGTCCCATGCAGTAAGAAGTTCCTCTTCTTTATACAAGATTTTAGGGTCATAGAGGAACATTCAATATTTCCTTTCCAATAGAACATTCTTTACCTCCAGCTAACGACAATGCAGTAACAGTATAATTCATGATATAGTTCAAATACCTACCCCTCCCCAAATGAGACAAAAGCATTTTGATGATATTTTGTCATAAATCTGGACACTACTATGAGTTTGGTGGAATTTTGCATTGCTACACTCACTTTATTTATCAGCATTGCAGAATCAAGGCACAAAGAGGGAATATATAAGGTAAGAAAACATTTTGTTATACTTTATTTGATGAAATCTGATTTTCCCATGGTAGTTGGGTTATGTGCTTTTATATAATTACCATATTGACTACTCTAAAGTCCTGGGGCCTGTGGACCAACAGACTCAAGATCATCTGAAAATCTATAAGAAATCCCTCTTTTCACTAGGTCTGGTAAGTCATAATGAGATGGACAAAAGATGTAGCCTTTCATTGGAGTCTGAGGAAAAAGTCTGTGAGAACCCAAAACAAGCTCTTCAGTCATCTGTGTGCCAGATACTGGGGAATAATTTGCAAAATTTTATGTATTTCTTAACACACTGAGAGACTGTACTTTTCCTGTGCAGTTAGGTGTGACCTTGTGATTATGTGTGGCCCAGTAATGATGGGAAGAAGTTCTAAATGTTCCTTTCAGTTTCAGCCCAACTGTTACTTGGCACTTGCTTTTGTCTCAGTTTCCAGACTTCCTGGGGACATGATGCAGTGATATCAACAGTCATCACACAGGGTACATGCCTATGTGACTTGTGCAGTAGCATTCTTTTCCTCAACTCCCCTTGCCAGTAGACTTGAAGTGTGTATAAATCTGTGCAAAAGTCCTCAGTATTAGATCAGTGAGTTTCAGAATTTCTCTGTTACTATAACCTCCTAGAGATTTCAATAGGCACCACCACATTTTAAATGTAGGGCTTCAGCTTGTTAAAGTTAGGAGAATGATCAATAGATGACGTGGCTAGCTTTAGACCACTTTCCTGACTGAGGAGAGGCCATCTTAACTCCTTTGGTCTCATTCCATGTCCTATTTCTCCTTCTTCATAACTCCCTCATTCATCTTTCTATTATTAAGATGTATTATTCATAACATCTTATGTTATGAATGTTTTATTTATGTTGCTTAATTATTTTCATTTTGGAACTCACAAACAACTTAGAAAAAGATCTATGGTTCAAGATATTTAGATGTATCATGACCTCTGATTTATTATATTACTTATGAATGACATGAGGGGACATGTCCATTGCTAAACATAAAGCATCTCTTAATCGTTTATTGTATCATAAAATATTTATTAATTTAAAAATGTTTTTATTTGGTCTTTATTAGAGTAATCCTTTCCCACTTGAGGAATCCCTGCTAGTGAAAATTTTTCTTTTTTTTCTGACAGAATTTGAATAAATTATTTATATTTAGGGCTTTGTATTCTTACTGTGATTATTATTATTATTATTCCCATCTAGCCACACTTAGCGTTAAAGATAATAAACACAGCTCTAATTTCTAAGAAAACTGTATTCATGTGGATAAAATGGTTGGCAATGAATCATCAGGACACACCTTCTTACAAATACGTCTCTGAGTCATGAAAACATTATGTAAGCTGTGTCTGTGATCCAGTCAACTCCAGTCATTGGCTATTCATCCAGTGGCTATACATTTTATTTAATAATTAAGGGACAGAGTACAAAAAAGAAAAGTGAGAGACTTTAGCTCATATGGAAGTATTCTTTGTCTGGCAGTGAGATTCTCATTTAATACCCATGTTTCCTAGAAGCAGTATTATCTACCAATATATGCATGGTACTTCTGCTCAAACTCTTTTACACACACACACACACACACACACACACACACACACACAAAATTAAACTAATTTATTTTTTAATTATATGTATACCTGTGTGACTGAGCATGTGTTGTGTCCATTGGTATGTTTGCCATTATAGCCAAAACATAGCATCAGATGCCCTGCAGCTGGAATTACAGGCGACTGTGAGTCACTTAATGTGAGTGAACTGAACTCTGGTCCTCTGGAGGAGTAGTATGTGCTTTTATAAGCTAAGTCATCTTTCTAGCCCTATCTAATATTTTTAATTAGCTTACAAACTATGTGTTTCTTGAATCGTCTTTGGATATCCTTAGTTTTGCTAACACATCCCCTACCCTCTCCTTGTTCTAATGGTTCTCTCCCCTACTTCATCCTGTAGCTCTTCGAGAATCATCACTTCTCTTTTCTTGTCATCTGTGATAGGGGTTCTCACCCTTAGCAGAGGAAATACACTCTCCTTTTAGAATATGACCCTTTGCAGGTTGTCTGTCCTCAAGAGGATGGTCCCACATACATAAATATAGAAGCCACACTAATTAGATGTAGGGAGTTTCTAATAACAACGAAGAGTATGTGGGCCAATCATGGTGGCCCATGCTTTAAATTCCAGCACTCAGGAAGCAAAGGCAGTTGGATCTCTGGGAACCTCATGCCATTCTTCTCTACATTGATAGACAAAAGGATACTCTGTCTCAAACAAAACAAACAAACACAAAAGGCAGATGTGCAGTAGGAAGATGCAGCAGGAAAGGCCTGAGGATCATGAGCAGGAATTGGAAGAAGGTAGTTGTGGATGGATACAATCAAATTAATTGGGTGAGTGTATTGAATTTTCAAAGAATAAATTAAAAATACTGTTTAAAAAAATATTTCAATAGAGAAAGTAAAAGTTTCCAAAAAAAAAACAGAGTAGTTCTTTTGGTTTGTTTTTGTTACATTTTGTTTTAAAGGAGGAAAAATCATCAAATGCTAGATTTCTTCTTTTACTTTTACTAATAAAGTATTCAGAAATTAAAACATATAAAACAACTAGCATATTATTAACAGCCATAATTAGCATAAAGTGATTTGCTTATGCTACTTTAGCTAACTTAATTTGAGAGTAATAAGAAAATGAATATTTTCTAGATTTTGAGGTGAATTTTTAATGTTATGTGGGCTCCCTCAGAACAACCAGAGTTTTCTTTCTTGAATTTTATACCTGTTTTTAATATATGTTCAAAGATTTTAATTTTATGTGTCACTTGATTCTCTCTCTCTCTCTCTCTCTCTCTCACACACACACACACACACACACACACACACACACACAACTACACACATGGCAGGGGATAAGGAGTAGGCAGGACACACAAAGCATATACCTTAGAATTATAAATGAGAAAATTATATGATATCAACTGGAGGTCATAATATTCCCTTAAAAATATTTTCCAGATTTGTTCACATATATGATGTCTCCTCTCCAGTACTCAAGAAATAAGTCAGTAGGGTCATAGATTTGAGGTTAGCCTAGGTTATATAATAAATTCCATTAGGACCTGGTTCACAGAGACCCTGCCTCTCCTACCAAAGAAAAGATATCTTATTGGTCAGTCAGAATGGAAGGCTTCTCAGAAAGCTTTGTGACATTCAATTTACTTCTATATAAGGAGGCAGGCACTCCATAGCTCACACCCCTCATGTAAAAACTAAACTTGTAACTAATCACCCATTTCAGATATTTGCTGTAATAATTAATTTATTGAATATGGTCTTATTTGGAATTCAGAGTCTGAGTGACATGGAGTAAGGTTTGATAACTTTGAGGTTTTGCTATTTCCCCAGTTTCTAATCAGTACCTAAGAAGAAGGAAAATGTCCAGGATTTTTTTTTAATTGTTAAAAAATAAAGGGCTGATGTTTGCAACTGATCAAATTTTTCACTTGAATCTCTCCATTTGTTCTGCTTATGTCTTAGGAAGTCCCATTTCCAGATCCTGGGCTGGGATCCTGGCTCCCCCTGTGGCCCTTGCTGGTGCTTGCAGACTCTCCCAGGTGGCAGAGAGTCTAGTCTGGGCAAACTTGGTACACATGGATGAGGTCCCACCCTGGACCTACCCACTCATCCCTGCCCATGTGTATTGATTTAATTATTTTCAAACATCATTTGGTTTTGTGTTCTGTTGTTTTTGTTTTCTTCATTTTGGGAAACTTTTTGATTGCCCTTCCATTAGAAAACTTAAAATGTTGAACAACGATGCAATTTGATTTACAGTTTCATCTGATCTACAGAGTAAGGTGTTTTCATTGAACTCTGGCTGTAACTCTTTCTTGAACTGATTTGATCTGATTGCTTGATTAAGTCTTGCTTTTTAGCTTCCTTGCTGGGTTATGATGAACACAGCTTGCATTGCCTTCCTGCATTACATGCACTCAAAAGACTAGCTAAGGCTTGGACCATGCCACCCCAAGATCATACAAAGTAGGGCTTATTTCCACCTCCATGTTCCACAATAGATAGCCAGATTGTCTACCTAACATAACTCCATGAAGCTAATCAGACTAAACTACTCTTGTGATGGAAGCCTTAGCATTTGACCCAATAAGATTGGGTCAAAGTCTCATGTGATATTTCCTAGGGAGCTTTTTTCCCCTTCAAGTAGAGGGAAGCCATGTTAAAAATATACACTTTAAAAGTTACTATAATTCTGCCTAGACTATATCTGTCTTTCAATATCTTAGAACAGAATATTCTGCTTGGGAGGAAATGTAAGAAAATTGGAAATAAATTTGGGACTTAAATCTGAGGTTTCCATAGTTACTGATGAGGTCCTACTGAATGTGACTGTGGTGTTTTCCTCCTTCAGGGAAACATTGTAACCAGACTACATCATTCATGCTGAAAAATGGAGATACGTTAGAGTAAAAAAAAAATAAAGAGGAAAGCACTATTCATTTCTTCTCTGAAAATCTGAATGGACATTTGTATTTGTAATGTAGGAGATTTGGTTAGAGTTATATATGGTTATATGAACATGATGTGAGAAAAAATATTTGTGACTCTCTAAATGTTATTCATCTGTAGTGGAAAAATACACTTGTCAGAGAAATGAAACTATTAGGAAATGGAAAACATTCTTTAATGATTAAAAGTGAAAGAAAGAAAACATTAGGTATTTGAAAAAGAGATTTGAAAGCAAGATGAACAGCACAGAAGTCTAAATTTAGTGAGATTTCCAAGTTCTATTCATACACAGCCTGTAGGCTTCCTGTACAAGCAGGAAGCAGTTGAGGGAGCGACAGCCATCTTGAGAAGCACCTCTGAAGAGTCTCCCCTGGAAGACCACATGGACTGAGCAGGACGCATGGAGGTTTAGAACATTCCCGAACATTTCCTTTCAGAATTGTCACCAGTCAACCATCTTATGATCACGTTAGGATAATCCCAGAAAATACTATTCCACTGTTTGAGACCTAGCGGGCTCCTCGAAACAAAAGTGACTAAGGGAAGTATCATATCCAATATCTAAAATGCACAGACAGGACTCAATAAATTAATGCATCTTACATAACAACTACAAGGAAAGACTATATCAGTTATATATGCTATGTTTAGAGTAATATCCTAGAGTAAGGTTACCTTGGTTTCTTTTACTGTTGGTTGCTGTGATCAAAGCAACTTAAGAGAGACTATTTCACATTATTGCCCATCATGGCAGGAGCATCAACACTTCAGGAGCTCAAAATCGCTGGTAACTTTGTACCAACAATCCAGAACAGGCGGCAAAGAATGTATGCACACTGTCACTCAATTCCTATTCTCCATTTCATAGTCCAGGATCCCCTGATCAGGGTTTTCCTACAAAAAAATTAGCACTATCAAGATAACCCTCTACAAGTCTGTCCAGAATATTATTTCCAAGGTGAATCTAAATAGATAAACGTAGTCTTTACCCTCTATCAAGGAAACGTCTCTTGAAACAGTCAGAGGACACTATAGAAAGCTACAACCAGTCAAAATGCAGAGTTGTGGAGCCCAGTCTCAATGGATGCATCTACAAAGCACTCTCACACCTAAGACTCAGGGAACACCGAGGAAGAGGGGCAGAAATAGTGTAAGAGCCAGAGGATCGGGGAGTTTGCAATGAGACTGTGTGTCCTATAATATCAGATGCTACACCCATAAACTCTGAACAGCATGATGGCCCAAATGTGAGCTGAAAAAGAACAACACCAAAGGACATGCAAAGTCAATGGGGAAAAGCCTATAAGACCTCAGCCCTTGACAAGGAACTACAGGCAACTGAGGAAAGATCAGAATAGGAGAGGTGGTCATCTCTAGGGAAGAGGACACCAATTGGCGGTCCAACGTCAAATAGTTAGCCCTGGTAACATACATACAAGTAACATGATATGGACTGAATAGCTTATATTTAGAAATATGCATATATATACATCAATGACAATTAGTGAAAAAAGAAGCCAAAGTTTGAAGGAGAGCAGGGAGGGCTATACGGAAAAGTTTGGAGAGGTGAAAAGGAAGGGAGAAATGTTTTAATTACACGATAATTTCAAAAAATAAAATGAAAATAAATAAATGAACAAATACTAATCAGCACAAATGATTGCTTTTGTTTCCAATTAAACAAATATATAGACTGAGAACAGTGGATTAGGCTGTGCTGTGTTTCATGGGCATGTACTAGATCTAAGCAGGCATTGTACTACTGAGATAAACTCCTAGCTTTTTATTTCTAATTCTAACAGTGATTCTGAGAGAGGTATTATTAGCCTTGTCGGTACTTCAGAAACTTGGGATTTGTAAGGTTAATTAATTTGCTCAAGGTCAAACAGCTATTAAGCTAAGGAGCTGTGATTTAAATCAGAGAGCATGTCAAATTCATACTTTCACAAAGCCATGTTAACTCCTCATCTTTGGAGAAGAAGCCACTCAAGTTGTTAAAGATGAGATCATCATTTTTGATGTTGCACTCGATTTGATTACTATTATTCTTGCTACTGACCAAAAAGAAGAAGCTAAGCCACCATTCCCTCCCTCAGCTCAGCAGGCTACTTGCAGAAATATAATGACTCTTCATCTCATTTTTAGGAATATGGCTGTTTGTTATCACCACTCCTTGCAAAGATTCCTAAAAATTTTAAAATAAAACATATGTTACCATCTCATTAAAGGAAATGTCACTTTAGTGAGCCTGTGAGGAGTGGCTTCTGGTGATTTCCAAATTCCAAATATTTAATATTAAATCTTCTTTAATATTAATCCAGTCTCTCTGCCAACTGTTAAGGCCAAGGACAAATATTGCTCCAATATCCCCTTTTATCAGTGCAGTAGAACAAGGATCACCAGCTGACGAGCAATTATTCAAGCTGGTCATCAACAAGACCAGCACTAATGGCATTTAAAGCATGTAAACTTTCAAAATTGGAGGCACCATTTTTAAAATCAGAAATGGAAGCTACTTCCTCAGGATGAAAACTTCTCTTTCCGGAAAAACAATATGTCATTTTCATCACATTTTGCTCATAAAACTCACAAGTTATCAGTCTGCTGATTGCCGGGATATTTTCAAGGGGAATAATATCCCCCTCCAATTGCTGCTTCTTTTTCTCTTCTTCCTGTTGAAGTTAGCTTGTCTATGAGACCATGTACTCTCTTGCAGTCCCATTTATAATTTGTGTCTCTTTTACAAAACAGCAGTCTTATGAGCCAGCAGTACTATTTCATATTTTAAATAACAGTCCCAAGCTGCTGGGTGCTACTCTGCAGATTAGAATTAAATCAGCACATAGATTAGGCCAGTGATATTGCAGTTCATAAGAATTGCTATACTAGCTGGTCCCGTTGGTTATATATATGGTTAAAGCTCTTTTTCATTCCTTCTAACTATTCAAAAAATACACCTCACCTCTCCAACTATTTTAGTCCCACACACATCACTTTTCAGAGATGAGATGGTGAATATCAACTGTCAACTGGAGAGAACTGTGAATTGCTGAAAAAGCAAGCCACTGGGCAGACCTGTGAGAGATTTTCTAGATTAAATTAATGGAGGTAGAAAGACCCACTTCAAATGTGGGCATCACTTTTCCATGAGCTGGAGTCCTGGACAACAGAAAAAGAAAAAGTTAACTGCAAATAAGCAGTCATCCACCTCATCTCCTCAGGTTTGGCTGCCATGTCTCCCCTGCCTTGAGGGAACTACATGTTTAAGCTATGAGCTGAAGTAAGTACTGTTTTCTAAGGTTTGTGTGCTTAGTACTGTGTTACACTCACAAGGAAAACAACCAATAAAGCAGAAGACTTTAGAATTCTAGTCTATGTTTTTCCATTTTAACTAAAACCTTACCATCCTTACCCCTGCTCCCATACTGAATATATAAGAGCCATTTAATCTGCTTCCAACTCACAAGGTTCATTCCCCAGCCTTTGATAGCAAAATCTCCCACATTTCCCTGAGAGCTTTATTCGATCAGTTCTGTACTCTCCAGCTTTTCCTTTGCAACAGTAAAACACTGAAATATCTCTTTTATCTTAAAAATATCTTTCTATTACCCACGTTCCCTTTTCATGAAATGAGGCAACCTTTAGATTACTCATTCAAGTGTCTAATACGTGCAAGCACATTTGCAGCATCCAGCCTCTCACCTCATTCTCATTCTCTCCAGCTGCTCAGTTCTTGTCCCTGCCAGATTCCCTGAACAGAACTTTCTAAGGTCACTAGAGATGCCCTGATCCACTAGCTGACAAAAGCATTCATTCTACTTGACTTTGTCAAGGCGTCTGCTCCTGAGTCGCTACTTCTAAAAATCCTCCACGTGGTTCACGTCAGTGGTGCTTTACTCTTCTGTGTCCCCTGCACTTTTCTCATAAGCATCCTGTCACTTAAAACAACAATCAATTACATTCTTACCATGTTATCTGTATAAATCTCACCCCGTTCACTCGTCCCACGCTCATCAGCTTTGCTTGTTGTATTTACATTTCTTTTCCTTTTCTCGTGATTTTTCTATTTAAAAGTTTGTTGTTTTTTTTTTTCATTTTACCTATCAACCACAGTTCACCCTCCCTCCCTTTCTCCCTCTTCCCCCGCCCCCAGACTTCTTAACCACCCCACCCTTTATCCACTCCTCAGAGAGGGTATGGAGCCCCTGGAAGTGGGACCAGGATTTATCCCTAGTGCATGAACTGGTTTTTTGGAGCCCATTCCCTATGGAGGGATACCTTGCTCAGCCTTGATACAGGGGAGAGCGGCTTGGTCCTGTCTTAACTTGATATGCCAGACTTTCTCACGATTTAACACCAATCTATGTTGGCTCCCAAAGTATATTCTGCAAGCAATTTTTGTTAGTTAATTGGCCGCGCTGTGCTCTTACCCTGCAAGAAAATGTCACGAAACACGACAGAATCTGCTAATAAGAGTTTTATTAAAGATAAAGGGACAGAGAGTGCACAGGCCTGTGGGAGAGACAAGTATGTGAAGAAGGAGAAGGTGCTGGATTTTAAAGGCTGGGCATGCCCAGGTCACGTCACTACTCCACAGCATATGCGTAGATCACATGGCCATGTTGCACGCCTACGTAGCTATGCAACGCCTGGTCACGTGAGACGCCTTGACTCGGAAATGGCTATCTTGACCTGGAACTGGCTAGGCGGAAGTGTCCGCTGGGCATATGCAAACAGGCCCAACCGTGGGGGGTGTTGTGAACCCTTCAACTTTACCCTATCATTAGATTTATAGTAGAAGCATTTTAACGCACTACACTGTTCATTCATACCATGTAGGTTCACATTCTCTTTCCACAATTTATTAACTCCGTGATTCTCAGGCAATTACTATGCGTTCTTCCCCCATGTGTTTCCTCTTGTTTGCAAGGGAAGTAGCAGTATTATCTTCTGATCTTTAGCGTATTCACATCAAGGAAACCTGTGGCACAATGACTAGTGTGCAGGATTCTTTATGTGGCTTTAGTTGGGACCAGCTTTTCCTCTTTGGAGCTTCTACTTCAAGAACAAAGTTGGGGAGCATTGGGGCACAACATGCTGAAATGGGGAGAGACTGGCCCAAACAGCCCATGCTTTGTGTTTATTTCTTTCTTAGAGACACAGCTCTTGTCACCCCACTGAGGTGAATAGTCTGGGACCAACCACCTTCCTGGGTCCCCCTGCTGTGTAGAAGTGAGACCTGCAGAGTCAACACTCAAAACCTGCTGAGTGACTTTCCTGAGCCTTTCAAGATTTGCCCACAAGGAGCCTGGGCTTCCATTGTCCCTTGGTGATTATGTGGTAAGAGATAAACCCATTTTGTGTGACTCGTGTGCAAAGTTTTCTTTCACTGAAAACATTGGCAAACAGTGCACAAGTCACCATGCTTCATGTCTTGCACAGTAAAAAGATTCTGTGGGAGCATTTCTAGAGGCATATGCTTAAATGCCTCATAGTTACCTCAAATTCCTAATGTTCAAAACTCACTCCTTTCCTTAATATGCTAGCCATCATCTTCCCATTTATGGAAACTAGGAAACGAGAAGTCACGCTTTTTCCTTTCTGAAGCTTAATTCAATTTTAACCAGCTTTTAATCCACTGTTCCTATCTCATATATAAGGTTTTTTGTTTGTTTGTTTGTTTGTTTTGTTTTTTATTCTCTATGGACACCTTGTTTCTCTGACTTTTTTACATTTATTTTTGAAAACCCAGCATTGTTTCCTTCATCATCAAAATTAGAATTGCTCCAGAACTGCCCTTGGCAACATTCTTTTCTTGTTTTGTACACAATTTTTTTCTGGAAATACAGCTATAATCAGTTTCTTCATGTGGAAAAATTCCTCATTTATTTCTCTTTTCTGTGCCTTCTACGCTTATGATCAACAGATTTATATGTCCACCTACCTGCATGGCATGGTGACTTAGATATCTTCCAGGCATCTCAAGTTCTATATTAAATATGGTTCTTTCTCCAGTTGCCCTGTCAATGACTGACACAAACATTCATCAAGCTCCAGAAGATGAATACTTGTGCACCGTTCTGGAAATATCATTCTTTAACTATTATGTCCTCCTGGATATCTAATCCATTACCAAGTGCCTCATTTTGCCTACTACATACTATCTCCTGAATGTAATTATCTCCAGCTCCATCCCTGTCAGTACAGACTGAACTCCAGCTTCTCTCAACCAGAGCACTTAGATAATTGTCTAAAAGTCTTCTTCTGTTCCCCACTTCCATTTTTCTCATCTGTTCCTCTCAATACGCCACTTATAGCCAAATTTCCTGGAGTCAGGGGTTAAAGCTAATTGTGACTCTTCAAAGTCTTTTTTTTCATAGTTTTTCCCACTTTGAGATCTAAGGATACAGAACAATGTTCTTGATATGCATGATCCCTTCCAATTTGAAGGGATCTTTAATCAATGAACAAACATGCCTTTGGGTGAATCTCTAAAGAGAATTCAACAAAGCATTGACTGAATTAGGGAGATACACCCTCACAGCGGGCAGCATCTGCCAACAGATGGCCCAGATACAGAGGGGTGCGAGGATGGAACATGCTTCTTGCCTGCATGACTCTGCTTCTTTTTGATGCCGCTTCTGCACCTCCTGTTTGAATATATCTGAGGAAAATTCCGAGATGAATTCCATGAGGTGAGGACACAGTCACACGCATGCCTCAAACAAACAGCGATGATAACACATACTTGTCGTTTGCTCTTATCACTCACTCAGTCCCTTGCTTCTGCTCCCTAGAATCCCTGACTAAATAAAAGAACTCTGCAAGCATCTCATTCAGGTTTCCCTTGAGAGTAACCCTAAGATACATATATTATCCCTTACGCTTGGAGCCCTTCTTCCATCAACTTTGATTGCTAACATTCAGAAATTTATGAATGCTTTCAATAATGTCTCCATGTTCCAATACTACTATAAAGCAAAAGTAGAGTAGATTTTAGACCTATTGAAATTAAGAATCAAAAACTAGTTTCCTAAAATAATAATAATAATAATAAACAGAGCCCAAGTCTACTGCCTTACAGTTATGGAGGTAAAAAAAAAGAGCCAAAATTCCAGTGCCCTCAGGGCAATGCTCTCTCTAAGAAGGAGCGAAGAGCCTACCTGCTTCTTCTAGCTTCTAGTGTTGGGCAGAAATCATCACTATTCCTCAGATTATAGATCCATTACTTTAGACACAGTGAAATCTTCCTCCTGCTATCAGGGCAAGGGCTTACTAGAAAAGGCACATTCTAGTGGACTCAGATGACCTCTATCAATATCACATATTCAAATGTCAGTCCTTCTGGGAGGACATGAAA
Organism: Peromyscus maniculatus bairdii; assembly: GCF_049852395.1. Lineage (NCBI taxonomy): Eukaryota > Metazoa > Chordata > Mammalia > Rodentia > Cricetidae > Peromyscus > Peromyscus maniculatus. The sequence continues at coordinate 10,099,926 of NC_134870.1, forward strand.
TGATGTATGCCAAAGCCACAGGCCACAGTTAGCCAGATAAGGAAAATCAAGCACACTCTCTATGCTTCTGATCCTTATTTTAGAGTGATGGAGATAGAGTTTAACAAAATAATCATGTAAGTCAGTGTTTAGTAAAGTCAAGTCACCTGACACAAAGTAAATGTTCAATAACTTTGCATCTAAGCAGCACAATTCATTGTAAAATAAACTCACATTAGGTTAGTACTGAAGTGCTCTTAATGCTCTCCTTGTCTCCATTCTATTTTCTCCAAAATCCCCCTCCAGGTCACACATAAAATTGCCTTTCTAGAAGTATAATTTCACAATTCTCTTCCTTATAAATTCTTTAACTAAATTGTTATTCCTGTGGATATAATCTAAGATTCTTAAAGTTGCATATGAAGTTCTCCTTTTTATGACAGTGTGCTGATCATCCTAAAGTCAGTCTCTGTGTTTTTCTGATTGTCATTTGGTGATGTTACCAAACAAGAGTAAGGACTGAGCTCGGTGAAACATGACAAACTGCATTCTACATCCAATTATGTACTTCAGTTTTATCATTTAAGTTGCCTTCTAGACCCGGAAGTCTTGGTCTCCCTCTTTTGTCAAGTTGTCAGTTAACACTAAAAAGACAACCCAAGAGGCTATCCTTAGTTTTTCGAAACCAAGCTATGTATTTACCTTTAGTGCATGAATAGATACTTAAGGATTCACTAACACTGCCACTATACATGTGTTTCTCTTTTTGTCTCCACTTAGCGGACTGCATTCTTACTTGATATATATTAGGGAAGAGAAATTGTTTCCCATTTTTTATAGTTCTTGACATATAATACACATATTTAGAAAATATTCCTAAATAATTGAATAAGCTAATGAGTGAAGGAAGAGTATTGATTTTGTCTGTAATCCTTTCAGGCTTTCCCAAACCACATACCATTCATCTAATGAGGAGAAGCAGTATTGTAATAAAAGATCCTCCCTGATGTTCTTCCTGGCAGGTGTCCAAAACCAATCCTGTGTCAAATATCTTTTACATGACTGTCCAACAGGGAAAATCTAATGAAGTAACTTACCAAATTTCTAGACACATCAAGGCAAAAGCAACAAGGCAAATCAGAGGGTAACTAGCAAAACACTAGTCTTTTGGTGTCCTTAATTGGGCACTATCTCTACACTTGGTAGTGCTTGTAACCTGCTAAGATAATTCTCTTGGTCTATTCTCTAGAGGAACAGATATAAAGAACACTGAGACAATGGGCAAATGGCATTTAAGGAGTTTGTAAATCCTGCCAAAATTGATTTTCATATTATTGAAAACAAAAATCAAAGACTCTCTAAAAACTAACACAAAACATCAAAATTAGATAGTTTAATTAATAGGAAATCATAAGTAAGAAAAATATGAATATTTGGAAGGCAGTTTGACAGTGTGACTATTTTGGCAAGTATTTATAGCAGGTTCTACCCTGAAGCCTATGATTTCTGTAACTACGGACTTTTGACCATGATTATAGTTCCAGGTACAACATTCCCTCCAGGAAATCAGGCCTCAAATTCAATCAGAAAACAGTTACACCCTAACAGTTCTTCCACTATTATACCAGTAGGCATATCTTGACTGGTAGGTCAGTATTGCAGTGAACAGTCTAGTCCTGGGTTATACCATTGATGTCTTTTCTCCCAAGGAATTTTGCATAGTACTTTCCAACATTATACAAGCTATCCAGCAGGGAAGCAGTTTCTCAGTCAATTTGAGATTACTAACCCCGTGTCCTTCAGCACAAGTGTGTGGTATCTTCAACCATAGAGCTTTACCATGTAGTAACTATAGTGGTTAATCAGTGGTAATCTCCTAGCTGTGTGGAGAGTTCGGGAGCCTCCTATACCAGTAACTCCTAGGGATGTATCTCATGTCTTGTACTGAGATTTTTATTTAATATCTTATGTCTTCTGGGAGCAACATTGTCTGTCTGTGTTAATTCATTCAATCTCTCTCTCTCTCTCTCTCTCTCTCTCTCTCTCTCTCTCTCTCTCTCTCTCTCTCTCGTTGTATTTTGAAACCAGCTTACTGACTATGGGGTCCATAGGACTTTTACCTATCTCCTTGGTTTTGGTGAGTCTACCCACTACTGCTACTCTCACATTCTCCCTGCCCCCATCTCTACTTAATAGTTGAATCCTCAGTACTTTTACTCCTTTTATTCTTTTTTTCATGTCTTTTACTATCCCACAACTTATTCATTTTTTAAGATTAGTTGTGAGAAAATAGATTTCCACTTGGATTTTCATACTACCTTTCTTTGGGTTAACCTACCCCTCATGTCCTGACTTGTACTCTCACACCAGTCTCTGTTTAAGCCTGTCTGCCTCTTATGTCCCACACCATTACTTTTGTTTGGCCTATAATCTGCTAAACTCCCTCAAAAGATCCATTTCTGCTTTCCTGACTTCTGTCTTTGCTCCTGGTAAAATACACAAAAACAAGTCAACTTGAAGGTAGGGTCCTTATATGAGATAGAGGACAGAATATTTTTTCCTTCTGGTCTTGAATTACTTCACTCAGCATAATTTGTTTTCAGGTCCACCAGTTTACTTGCAAATTGTAGTTGAATAATATTCAATTTTGTTTAGGTGTCACAGTTTTCTTAATAATCCATCTGCTGATTGACATGGATCCTATTTCCTAACTATGGTGAATAGAGGATCAGTGAACTTAGATATGTAAGTGTCTCTTTACTGGTATGTAAAGCTCGGTGGGTACAAGGCCAGGAATGGTGTAGTTGATCCATATGGCAGTTTTATTTTAGTTTATGAGAAGCCTCCAGGCTGATTTCAAAAGTGGTTGTACTGGTTTACACTTTTAGCAGCAGTGCATAGGTAACTTCCTTTTGTAACATCCACACACCAGCGTTTGCTGTCACTTGTTTTCCTGCCCTTCTGACTGGGGTGAGGAGAAATCTAAATGTAGTTTTAATTTGCATTTTCCTGATGGCTAAGGATGTCCACCTTTTGGAGAGTTTCCTGAGCATTTCCATTCCTTCTTTTGAGAAATTTCCATTCAGTTCACACCTCACTTTTTACTTGGGTTGCTTATCATCTAAATGTGTAGTTTGCATCCTTCTTGTTACAATATACATTCTCATCCTCTGCTGAGACCTCTGGCAAAAGTCTCATTCTTTCTGTGGGCCACCCATTTGTTTCACTCTATTTACTTTGTGGTGGAGTAGACTTATTTTCATAAGATCATATTTGTTGAGTGTTGATCTTGGTTCCTGTGTTATTAGAATTCTGTTCAGAAAGCCTCTATTGTGCCTAACTGAGGGCTGTTTCCTATTTCTTTCTCCAGCAGTTTCAAGGTATTCAATCTTACGTTGAGCTCCTTGATCCAGTTGGAGCTAAGTTTGTGCAAGGTGAGAGATAAGGTTCTAGTTTTATTTTTCTGCATGTTAAAATCCAGTTTTGCCAACACTGATAATTGAGGGTGCTATCTTTTTTTCCAATGCATATTTTTTTGCTTCTTTGTCAAATATTAGTCAACTATAATTGCTTAGATCTATATATAGATCTTCAAGTCTATTCCACTTTCCATATACCCATTTTTGTAACAGAATTGAGAAGTTTGTACTACTATGGCTGTGCAGTATAATTTGAAATAAAGTATGGTTATATCTCCCACAGTATTCTTTTTTTAAATCAGGATTTACTTGACTATTCTTGGTCTTTTGTACCTCTATCTAAATTTTTTGGTCTTCTTTTCTATGTCTATGAAGAATGATAATACAATTTTGATTGGAAAAAAAAACATTTTATGCCGGGCGGTGGTGGCGCACGCCTTTAATCCCAGCACTCGGGAGGCAGAGGCAGGCGGATCTCTGTGAGTTCGAGGCCAGCCTGGGCTACCAAGTGAGCTCCAGGAAAGGCGCAAAGCTACACAGAGAAACCCTGTCTCGAAAAACCAAAAAAAAAAAAAAACCATTTTATTTGTGGATAGCTTCTGGTGGAGCAATTATTTTCACAATATTATCTCTTCCAATCCGTAATTATGAGATGTTTGTCTATCTTCTATTGTCTTTTTCAGCTTTTTTTCTTCACTGTCTTAAAATTTTCATCATAGAAGTCTTGCATTTCCTTTATCTTGACATCTATTTTGATGCCCACAACTAAGGCTCAGAGAATATCACAGAAAAGGAAGAGGAAAAAATGTAACATCTAGAGGACAGGGAAAATTGCTGTGAAATACTGATGTCTAGGTACAGCATGGCTATGACAATTATGAGCTCACAGTAGCTGGGGATACCTACACAAGACCTACAAAAGATCAAACCATACAAAATCATGGCATACACTGATGTGGTATTAATGGCGGACAGTTGCTGGAGAGAAAGAGCCGTTCTTTATTAAAGATAATGACATTGGTAGTTTTTAATGTTCTGGTAGATAGTCCTGCCTTCAGGTGCAATTAGGCTGTGCTAATGTGACATAGTATGTATCTTAATTTACCATTGCTGTAACAAAACATTATGACCCCAATAGCTTATCATCAAAGATAACTTTCATATGGTGGAGTAAGTGCATGGCAGTAGGATCATCTGTTAGCTCACATCCTCATCTACTAGTATGAGACAGGACAAGAACGCACAGAGAACGACATGAGTGCTTTGAAACCTCAAAGCCCACCCCCAGTGACACACCTCCTCCAACCAGGCCACACCTCCTAATCCTTCCCAAATAGTTCTACCAATTGAGGATCAAGTGTTGAAATGCATGAGCTTATGGGGGGGCAATATATTTCAAAACAAAATTTTTAAATAGGCTTGAACTTAAGAGAAGGTGTCTTAGGAGAATATGGAGGGTGTTAGAAAGGAGAAATAAGGATTTAGCATAAACATATTTCATTTGTTCTTTATGAATAGGAATATAATGACATTATATATAGGGACAGCTGATGTTTTAAAGATTATAGAAAGATCAATTGCTAAGTATTATCTGTGTGTTAACCATCATCTTGAATAAGTACTTTTGTTCAGAGCCAGATAAAAACAAAATCACAAAGGAGATTCAGTGTTCTATAGTGCAGAAGAAATATGCTGAAAAAGCTCATTTTTACAGTCAGAATATGGTCTTAAAAAGAATGCAAAAGAAAATATCCTCTGAGAGAAAAAAATCTGTTAGAGAAAAGTGTGCCACTGAAATGTAAATGCATTTTATTTAATGAATAAAATTATTTTTAAAAGATAAAGGGAAAAGACCCTAAAGTAACCTCTGCTTTTAATTTTTTATTTGTTTCAATAATAGGGATGGAAGATCATAAGCTATAACTAAATACTCTGTTCCGTCCTAAACATATAAAAATAATATAAAAAGGAGGCTTTAACCAAATAATTTCATTTTAGTTATTTGACTATTTCTACAAAGGAAATTCATACTTTTTGTTTCTTTCTTTTTAATTGCATGAATATTAATACATTCTTTATGGTTCAATGGGATGAACTTAGAGCCACAGATAAAAAATTAAACAATGACAAAGTTTAGCACATTTATCTGGGTTATTCTAACCTAAATCAGAGGGTAGGTTGTGAAGAAAATGAGGTGATTTGAATAACCTATGAGTTGTTATACAGGATTAGCTTAAAATGTTTTAATTATTCATTTGTGTATTCATGAGAATTAATGTGGGTTTAGTTATATGTGGCCATAGTGAGACATGGGTCTCAGAGGACAGTGAGCAAGAGTCATTCTCTCTCTACTGTGTGGGACCCGGGGGCAGAACTCATAAGCAGGATTGGTGGCAAGTGTCTTCACACACTGATCATCTCATTTATCTTATATTCAATAATTCTTTATGTGGCTATTTTATAATTTATAATTAGATTTCTTATACCATGTATTTTGATTGTGGTTTCCCTCCCCCAACTGCCTACAGATCCTCCCCACAGCCCCATCCACTCAAATCCATACCTTTCTTTCCCTGTCATTAGAATATAAACAAGTGTCTAATAATAACAATATAAAATAAAAACAAACCAGAATAAGAACAAAATAAAGAAAGAAAGAAGGAAGAAAAAAGAGCCTACCAAAAAGCACAAGAAATACAACCAGATGCAGAGAAGCATACAGAAATCCCATAGAAAACAAACTATAATATATAGACAAAGGGCCTGTAAGGGGGGGAAAGGCCTTGACAATCATTATGAAGCAAAGCATTATTAGACAAAGAATCTCCTTAGATGCCATTAAGTATGCTTTGTGTTGGCCATCTACACCTAAGGAAGGGGTCTGCCTTTAAGAGTGTATACCCAATGAGACTCCATTGGAAAAAACTAATTTTTCATTTGCAAGTGGTTATCAGTTGGAGATAGGTTTTTGGTTAGGAATGGGAGCATGTGTCCACTTCCCCTCTCAGCACAGGGATGCCCTCTGTCCCAGACCCATGGAAGCCCTGTGCATGCTACCCCATCTCTGTGAGCTCATATGTGTGTTGGTCCTGCTGTATATAGAAGGCCTTGTTTCATTGGTGCCCTCCATCCCTTCTGGCTCTAACACTGTTTCTGTCTCCTTTTCTGCAAGGTTCTCTGAGCCCTGAGGGGTTGGGGAAATTTGATGAAGACACCTCATTTAGGACTTAGTGTCCACAGTCTCTCATTCTCTGTACATTATCTGACTATGGGTCTCTGTATTTAGTCTCATATGCTGCAGGAGGAAACTTCTCTGATAATGCCAAGCAAGGCACTAACTTATGATAATAGCAGAATGACATTAGGAGTCATTTTATTGTTACATTCCTTTACCAGAACAGGATTATTTGGTTTTACCCTAGGCCCCTGGACTATCTAGTCTCAGGTTCTTGGCCACTCAAGAGCGTTAGGGATGGATTCCATCTCACAGAGTAGGCCTTAAATCCAATCAGAAATTTGTCAAGAGGAACCCTCTCAAATTGATAGGATTAAATAAGATCATACAGGTACATCAGAGTGTACTTCAAACATAATAGCAAATCAATGAGTGATTTTCATCATCCCTACAACTCATAGACACAACAGGAATAAAAAACAACTTAAACAAGAAATTCTATGATTAACACACTGACTAAAGAGTGAATTTATTTTAAGCATTGTGAAGTCATCTGAACATGGTGAACAGATAGGATCCTTTTTCCATTTACTGTCATGGCAGCTTTTGAAGAAATTGCTCAGTTTTTATTTAACTTATCTGTCTGCTTAAAATTTGCAGTTTTTATAACCTTGAAATGGATATATTAAACTTGAGTAATTATTTATGATAGTACATAGTCATAAATCATGAAATTAGTGAAAGAAACTGATTTATTCAATCATAATTGGAAGCAAGTGCAGCTATAAAGCACTTCACATTCCTGACATAGGACTTCAGGAATGTCTTAGCAGATTGTGTTTCAGAGTTTTCATTCTTGGGCTGGAAACTGAATTTTTGACTGGATATACATGGTATGTCAGACTCTGTTAGACTGAGACTGTAGAGGATAAAAGTTGAAAATGTTTTCTAGTTTATTCTGACACATATGCTTTTCCTCTGCTAGGTAATGAGAAAAATTATCTAAACACTAAAAATCTCAGAAAAATTTACATACTCTCTAGAGACAGACTCAAGAACTAAATGCATTAGCATTTCAGACATGTGAAATTGTAATTCAGGCAAACTAAACATTTTGTTTTTAAGATTCATATCTTTATGAATTCCTTTCTTCTGATTCTTTGGCAGTTGGGGAAAATCCAACATTGACTAATTAATAGTCTGTATCATGTACAATAATAAAACTGTTCTCCAAAGGTAACCAGAGCAGTGTTGAAAACAAATTTCATTCCTGGGGAGAAGGGTGGCAATCCCCCTGTTGTAAAGACACATATTACAAATCTCAGATTAATTTACTCTCCCTGGGTTATGTACCTGATACATGGCATGGTAGACTTGGTATTCAACCTTAATTCTGCTTAACTGTGTCACCTATCTAACTAACTAGCTGATATACATTCAAAAACAGTTGTACATTTTTAAAAGTTCACAGAGATCATAAAATCAGAACTGCTCAACAAAACTCATTGATACCACTGTACTACTCCAAATTCTTCTAAAAGAATTAAAACATTTGTTAAGTTAGCCTTTTTATAGTAAATTACCATTGGTAAATGTTTTCTCATATTTTTTATTTATCAAAAAAGATTGCTATAGACTAAGTAACTGGATGCCATGTCAGATCAAGCAAGAACTAAGCAAAGACAAATAATCATAAACAAACATCAATATTGTCACAGGTTCTCACTCTAGGTATAACAATCTTAATCCAAAGGAAGGAGTAATTAGTGGACAGGATGTCATTAAATGACTGCAGTGTCGGGATGTTGGAACTGGGCATTGATCACTGTTAGCTTTCCTGGTATTGCCTTTGCCTAGGATTTCTGACACCGCATTTATCACTCTCTCTATTTTTAGAGCTTTAATGAGCTGATCACCAAGGCTTACCTCATTAACTTAGGTTCTGAGAAAACATTATTTACAGAGATAATAGTAGGTTAAAAGAGTCACTACTCTCAAATTTGCTAGGAAATAATGCTTGCACACCAAGCTAACATATTTCCTCTGTAAAGGATAAGTTTGACCTTGATTAACAACTAAGGTTCTGTTCACATTTGTTTTTTTTTTTTCAGAATTAATCCACCTTAAGTAGTTTAGAATACATTTTTCAAGGACAAATGAAATATATATTTACTTATATTGCTCCAGTGGCTTACAAAAATGTATTAATTAAAATAATTTAGTATTTTTCAAATTAATAAATATTGCTTTTCCTAAGGTTTGCAGTATTTCAAACACATTTGAAATAATGTCTAGCCTTACTATGATTAGCTGTACTAATTGAAATAATAAGTACAGTAATTTTTTGTAAACTTTGCAGATATAAAACCCTTAACACAAGATTTTTTTATGATTAACTATGGTATGTTATAAACATGTAGCATTTCCACATGCTCTTTAAAGGTAGTTCTTAAAATTTCAAAATAGTGGGAAGGCCAAGAGGAACAAAAGTAGGAAGCATGGAAGGACTTTATTGTCTTTAACGTTGGACCACAGGTGGACAATATTGGCATCGGATGGGCAGGCCAGTGGACAGCAGAAGAGGAGATGTGTGGGGAGAATCAGTGTGGTCACCTGCACAGAGACACTGGAAGCCAGGGCACTGGGTGTGTAGGACAGTGTACCCAAGAATCAAAGAGTTAAGATGTGTCCAGTATAAAGGAGACTGTGGGTTCCAACCTTAGCACTAGAAAAAGTATAACTACAGTGAGGCAAACTCATAGAAAACAAAAATTAATGAAGGGAACTAGGGGAAAAAAGATGAAAAAGATAAAACAATAAAAGAGTTAGAAGGAAAAAATAATCTACTTGACAAATTTACAAACCCATTGAAGAAGTTGAAGTGTGGTCCAAGAAATTCTTTTGTAAAATAACATAAAAATATTGAAAACTGAAGGATCCATCTATACTTTCTAGAACATTAAAACAGGGGTCTGCACAGGGAGAAAATGGAAATTATCAATGCAATAATGAAAAAAACTATTAGTTTGGAATAGCTTCATTTCTAGATAGTTCCAATCAATTAAGTGTTCTATGTAATAAGTAAATTCATTGAAAATCTTATATCATGAAATTTTCTAATTTTGAAACACAAATAAGAGGTAAAATATTTTTTAAAAAAAGGTGAAGTTTTAAGATTGGAGCTCAGGATGCCTTTATATTCTGTAATAATGAAAGAAATCTGGGTAGAAACTAGGAAAGCAGCACTTTCAAATTTGGTCTCATAAATCTAGACTCTTGTTAATGGAAAACAAAATTCTTAAGATGTTCCTAGATGGTTTGCTTTACTGCCATGAAAATGATATAGTGGGACCCAAGAGAAAGAGTCTCCAAAGGGCAAAACTGAGGTCTCTGAACAGAGTGTCTCTGCACTGCTTGACTTGTAGAGGGAAAGCCCCTCAAAATTTGGTGCATTTAAATGTTGTATTCTCTCTCAGATGGTCTCATCAGCTGAGCAGTTATGCATGGGGGGACTAGGCAACCTTGGCAAGACCTGTCCAGGCATGCATTCAGCTGGTGGCTGTCAGGAGCTGACTGCTGTGCTGATCCTGCTTGGACAACTCTTCTTCATTTTACTCTTATTCCTCAGGGACACTGTAGCCCAGGCATAGTCTCGTGATGGAAGCAGAAATTCATAGGGGCTTATTTAAACTTTTCTTTTGTACTGGGTTTGATATTCTTCAGATTGTTAATGCAAGATGTGGCAAAGTCCAGAGGTGGAGAGGACATTGTGGTTACAGGGGTTAGATACATGGAGGTGTGGAAAACTGGGCCAGTACCTATAATACAATATCTATGTGAAAATGGTTAAAAAAGAATGAAAATGATAGCCTTTTGAAATCAATGTTTTTGGATAAATTTTGCAGTCCAGTGTGAAAGTTCAGGGACTAGATAGTTATAGACAGAAAGAATATCATGTGTGCAAATATATGTAGCAATTATGAAAAATAGGAAAAATATCAGAGGTGAAATTCAATCACTGCATTTTATTTTCCCAACTGCGGATAGTATTTACAAAGTCAGATTAATATAATAGCTGAAAATTGATCTAGAGGAATCTGTGAACCTATTAAGAGGGTAGATGAAATAAAGTTGTGTGAGTAAAGTAACTTGCCTAAGGGATGGGAAAATCACCAGTTCTAATAATAGAAAATCTATAATAATGTCAACTCTTGACAAAAATCAAGAACTAATATAGGCATGTAATTAAAAATCTCAGGAAAAAAACACCCTCTAGGGAATGAAGATATAAATAGGAGATTATTGAGCCATTTGCCAGCCTTGCACTGTCATTTGGAGTTTTTAAACTATATACTTATATTTCTTTGATTAAAAATAAAACCTCACATGCAGCAAAAAGAAATTAAATGAGCAAGAATATACTGTTCATAAGGAGCTCTTTATGACCTGGAACTTGATGACCTTGTCCTTCCTTTTTGCAATTTATTTGTAAGAATAAAAAGAGACATTAATCATCTGTTATTATTTCTTTTGTCTTAAAAAATCAAAAACTCCTGGCACGTAAGTCTAACCAGTCTTGTCAGTAGTAATTATTAGATGTCCTGTGTCTTCAATTAGACGTTTACAGTAATTTAGTGTCTCATCACATAACGTTTTCTTGCTTTTATTGAAGCATTCTGTCTGCTTGCCCTGTATCAATTGCATCCATATTCTGCTGCTAAGGTAGTCACTGCTCACTTAAGAGAACCTTTGTCCCTCTCCCTGACTGGGAGAGCTAAAATTACTCCATTTATTTCTGGAACTAAAATAGAGTTTCAAAAGGATGAGAGAGTGCTGTAAGTACCTCGGGCAGGAAGGTAATTTAGAGCGCCTTCAGACTTCAGATGTGCTTTTCAAGACTGCTTCAACAACTCTATAGTAAAGTATGGCCAGCCAGAAACATTTTGTTTTTCTATAGTTTTACCTAAGGGCATTATCTACTATAGGAAGCAAAAGACTCTTCTACATTTTGACAATGATTCGAGAAGTTATATGTGGATATGCAAACCGGTATCATTTGTGGCTTGTTTTAATGATTTTTCACACTTCTTACAGATTGATTCACCAAACAGCTCTGTGATTGCCCACCAAATCTAGAGCTCTGACCTCAAATATCACTGCACATCAGCATATCCATGAAAAGCAACAAGCATCAGGGTGCTTTCTTATCTTTGCCATGGCCTCAGTTTTCCCTGTACAGTGCTTAGTTGGCTTTTTAGATGGATCATCATTATTAGTCCTTTTTTTTTTTATTCTGGAGTAATGAAACACATAATACTAGCATGATTGCAGACTATTTTCACAATGCAGAAACCATGCATTTCCGATCTAATTGGCTACCTTTTCTTCCTTATCCAATTACATTTATTCCATGTTTAAATGCCACAGGCTATTTTTTTTCTGACAGAATTAGAGGAAAAGGAAAAGGATGATGAGTAATAAAGAATGGGGGTTAAAGGCTCCCATGGGAAGATTCTATCCCTCTGCATTAAAAGATGGGAATGTGGACATCCAAAGATCCCAGTGTCGGGATGCAGAAAAAGAGCAGCTGTACAGGAATCTATATTTTTGTTTTTGCTTTGTTTTGCTTTTGCAATGTCAGGGTCAAAAACAAGGACTTGTGTTTCCCTGTGCCACTGAGCGTCAGCTATTTATTCACAAAAGGGATGTTTCCTTAGGCCACGAGAGTCTGCAGCGTGGGGCATGCCCGAAAACAGAGACACGAACAAAGCAACAGAAGAGTTGTTTCATCCAGGATATATGTAGAGAGAAGGACAATGCTGTTTAGTTATTTGTAACCTTGCTCACATGTGCTTTCCCTGAATCCTGTTATGCTCCAGAACTAAGTCCCAGAAATGAACACCGTCCCAGTGGGTACAGATCTCTTCTTGCCTGTGTTTCCTGATGTCTCCATAGTAACCAGCCTCAGAGCTAGGTGGGTGAGAAAAGACCAATCAGTCAGCTTCTGCTGCACTTTGTCATCAAGACTGTATTCATCAGCTGTTCCTGAGAGACAACTTCAAGGACAGACTTTACTCAGGGTTTCAGTCCATAGTAGCTTGACTCTACTTTGTGGATCTGTAGCGAGCCAGAACAGGACCACTCAGTGGAAGAAGCCTCTTATCATAACATAACTGAAAAGCAGAGACAGAAATAGGACAGAGCCACAGATAAGATAATTTCGCTTGTCACGACCCCTGTGACTCTACCTCAAATCGGAATTCATCTCATATTTGCTACCACTGCCCAGGATCACTGTTGTATGGGTCCACTGAGAGATTAATCTGTGATTTTGTAGGCAAAGCCCAGAGAATACATAATCCAAAGATCAAGTCTTCAACACACGAGGCTCCTCAGAGAGACGTTTCCTACTCCGGCCAGAGTGAGGGCCCTTGACTGCTTTGCTTACATATAGCTGCCACAGGTTCTCCTCTAATTTTCTCTCCTTTTGGTATATACACCAGAAAGAAGGACGCTGGGGAATTCAGCCTACTAGAAACAGGAAAAACATCACTGTTAGTTACCCTCTCTTCAGTTATCCAAATAACAATGACAACAGTAATAATAGTAATAGTAACCTTGATCAAGAACCATCAAAGAAAACAATGAGAACATATGGTTGGTGTGAGAGTTATCCCCTTGGGATCATATGGAACATATCTTCTCTTATGGTCAAATCCTTGATCACATCTATGCTTGAAGGCCACAGGTGAACAAGAATGAAAACTCTAAAATAAGCTTTTTGTTTAGGGAGAGACATCTAACTGAATTATTTCATGGTCCCTTGTTCCTATTTGTTCTTAAGCTAATGACATCATTGTGATGAGTCTCAGTTTTCCAGCATGCAATCGAATTAGCCTCAAGAATTACTTAAATTGGACGACTTCCCTTCTGGACCAGAGGTGAGTGCCTGGGTCCAGCCAGGACCCCATCCCTGGCCACCAGCCACTCCTGAGAGGCCTGCCCAACTTGGCACCAGGTTCTGGCCACCGGGCAGCTCCCCTTCTAGCCCCACCGGGAGGGATCCCCATTTCCAAGCCCCCGGCAGCCCCTGCAGTCTCCGCGCCCTGCCCCCACGCCCATCTGCCCAAGACCCCACCCACTTCCTGAGACTTAGAGACCGGCCCCCAGCTCCCAGCCTGTCCCCGACTGCCATTCTGGACCAGAGCTTGCCCCTGACTTCCCTTCTGGACCAAAGAGTTGGACAAGAGAACTCCCTTTTGGACAAGAGAGAGAGTCTTCCTGAGTCTGTCAGCTCTTTGTGAAACAAGTCCACTGATAAGACCAAGAAGGAATCACAAGGAGATGGGCAGACGTCAAAGCAGAAGTACATACAGCAAAATGAAGAGCAATACAGCATCACCAGAACCTAGCTCGCCTCCAACATCTAGACCTGAACACCAAAAATTGGAAGAAGCAGAAGAAAGTAGCCTTATGAGTAACTTCATGAAGAAGGTAGAGGCTTGTGTAGAGGAAAAGACAAGAAAATTGGAAGAACGCTGTAAACAACTAGAGGAAAGGGCAAACAAATTAGAAGAAAACAATAAAGCCCTCCAAGAAAACAATAAAGTCCTGGAAGAAAACATTAAAATCCTGGAAGAAAACAATAAAGCACTGAAAGAAAATCATGAAAAAGCAATGAAACAAACAAAGGAAACAGTCCAAGATCTGAAAAGGGAATTTGAAAAAATGAAAAAGACACAAACAGAGGGAATGCTGGAAATAGAAAACCTGAGTAAAAGATCAGGAACTTCGGATGCAAGTATAACCAACAGAATGCAAGAGATGGAAGAGAGGATTTCTGGCATTGAAGATACAGTAGAAGAAATAGTTCCATCAGTCGAAGGAAACACTAAAGCCAACAAAGTCATGAACCAAAATGTCCAAGAAATCTGGGACACCATAAAAAGACCAAACTTACGAATTATAGGGATAGAAGAAGGTGAAGAATACCAACTCAAAGGCACAGAAAATATATTCAACAAAATTATAGAAGAAAACTTTCCCAACTTAAAGAAGGAAATGCCTATGAAGATACAAGAAGCCTATAGAACACCAAACAGACTAGACCCCCAAAAAAAGTCCCCTCGACACATAATAATTAAACAACTAAATGTACAGAATAAAGAAAGAATATTAAGAGCAGCCAAGGAAAAAGGCCAAGTGACCTATAAAGGTAAACCCATCAGAATAACACCCGATTTCTCAATGGAGACTTTGAAAGCCAGAAGGACCTGGACAGATGTAATGCAGACACTAAGAGACCATGGATGTCAGCCAAGACTAATATACCCAGCAAAACTTTCAATCATCATAGACGGAAGGAACAAGACATTCGAAGACAAAGCCAGATTTAAACAATACCTATCCACAAACCCAGCCCTACAGAAAGCACTAGAAGGAAAATTCCAACCGAGGGAAGTCAGATACACACTTGAAAACACAGGCAATAGATAAAGCCACAACAGTAAACCCCAAAGAAGAGAAGTACACACACACTACCACCAAAAATAACAGAGATGAAGAATCACTGGTCATTAATATCCCTTAATATCAACGGACTTAATTCACCTATAAAAAGACATAGACTTACAGAATGGATACGAAAGCAGGACCCATCCTTCTGCTGCATACAAGAAACACATCTCAAATTCAAAGATAGACACTACCTAAGAATAAAAGGCTGGGAAAAGTCTTTTCAATCAAATGGTCTTAAGAAACAAGCAGGGGTAGCCATCCTGATATCCAACAAAATAGACTTCAAACTAAAATCAATCAAAAGAGATCAAGAAGGACATTACATCCTCGTCACAGGAAAGATCGACCAAGATGAAGTTTCAATTCTGAACATATATGCCCCAAACATAAGGGCACCCACATATGTAAAAGAAACATTACTAAAGCTTAAACCACATATAAAACCCCACACATTAATAGTGGGAGATCTCAACACCCCACTTTCACCACTGGACAGATCTCCCAAATCGAAACTTAACAGAGAAATAAAGGACTTAACCGATGTCATGACCCAATTGGACCTAATAGATATCTACAGAACATTCCATCCTAACAAGAAAGAATATACTTTCTTCTCAGCACCCCATGGAACTTTCTCTAAAATCGACCACATACTTGGCCACAAAGCAAATCTCAACAGATACAAAACAATCAGAATAACCTCCTGTGTTCTATCAGATCACCATGGTTTAAAGCTAGATTTCAACAACAACAAAAACTACAGAAAACCTACAGCCTCATGGAAACTGAATAATGCTCAACTGAATCACCAATGGGTTAAGGAAGAAATAAAGAAAGAAATTAAAGACTTCCTAGAGATCAATGAAAATGAAGACACCACATACCCAAACTTATGGGACACTATGAAAGCAGTGCTAAGAGGGAAATTCATAGCACTAAATGCCCACATAAAGAAGTTGGAGAAATCGCACACTAGTGAATTAACAGCACATCTGAAAGCTCTAGAACAAGAAGAAGCAAAGTCTCCCAGGAAGAATAGACGCCAGGAAATTATCAAAGTGAGAGGTGAAATTAATAAATTAGAAACTAAGAGAATAATACAAAAAATTAATGAAACAAAGAGTTGGTTCTTTGAGAAAATCAACAAGATAGACAAGCCCTTATCCAAACTAACCAAAAGACAGAGAGAGAGAATCCAAATCAACAAAATCAGAAATGAAAAGGGGGACATAACAACAGACATTGAGGAAATCCAGAGAATTATAAGGTCATATTTCAAAAACCTCTACTCCACAAAACTGGAAAACCTAAAAGAAATGGACATTTTTCTGGATAGATACCACATACCTAAGTTTAATCAAGACCAGATAAACTATTTAAATAGTCCAATAACCCCTAAGGAAATAGAAACAGTCATTAAAGGTCTCCCAACCAAAAAAAGCCCAGGACCAGATGGTTTCAGCGCAGAATTCTACCAGATCTTCAAAGAAGAGTTAATACCAATACTCTCTAAATTGTTCCACATAATAGAAACAGAAGGAACATTACCCAACTCCTTCTATGAGGCTACAATTACCCTGATTCCTAAACCAAACAAGGATGCAACAAAGAAAGAGAACTACAGACCGATCTCCCTCATGAACATTGATGCAAAAATACTCAATAAAATACTGGCAAACAGACTCCAAGAACACATCAGAACAATTATCCACCATGATCAAGTAGGCTTCATCCCAGGGATGCAAGGGTGGTTCAACATACGAAAGTCCATCAATGTAATACACCATATAAACAAACTCAAAGAAAAAAACCACATGATCGTCTCACTAGATGCAGAAAAGGCATTTGACAAAATCCAACACCCCTTCATGATAAAAGTCTTGGAGCGATCAGGAATACAGGGAACATACCTAAACATAATAAAGGCAATATATAGCAAACCAACAGCCAACATCAAATTAAATGGAGAGAAACTCAAAGCAATTCCACTAAAATCAGGAACGAGACAAGGCTGTCCACTCTCCCCATACTTATTCAATATAGTACTTGAAGTTCTAGCCAGAGCAATAAGACAACATAAGGAGATTAAGGGGATTCAAATTGGAAAGGAAGAAGTCAAGCTTTCCCTATTTGCAGACGACATGATAGTATACTTGAGTGACCCCAAAGATTCCACCCAGGAATTGATAAAGCTTATAAACACCTTCAGCAACATAGCAGGATACAAGATCAACTCAAAAAAATCAGTAGCCCTCCTATATACAATGGACAAAGAAGCTGAGAAGGCAATTAGAGATACATCACCCTTTACAATAGCCAAAAATGACATAAAATACCTTGGGGTAACACTAACCAAGCAAGTGAAGGACCTATATGACAAGAACTTTAAGTCCCTGAAAAAAGAAATTGAAGAAGATCTCAGAAAATGGAAAGATCTTCCATGCTCATGGATAGGCAGGGTTAACATAGTAAAAATGGCAATCTTACCAAAAGCAATTTACAGATTCAATGCAATCCCCATCAAAATACCAACACATTTCTTCACAGATCTGGAAAGAACAATACTCAACTTCATATGGAAAAACAAAAAACCCAGGATAGCTAAAAGAAACCTGTACAATAAAACAACTTCTGGAGGCATCACAATCCCCGACTTCAAGCTCTACTATAGAGCTACAGTAATAAAAACAGCCTGGTATTGGCATAAAAACCGACATGTGGACCAATGGAATCGAATTGAAGACCCTGACATTAACCCACACACCTATGGACATATAATTTTTGACAAAGAAGCCAAAAGTGTACAATGGAAAAAAGAAAGCATCTTCAACAAATGGTGCTGGCATAACTGGATATCAGCGTGTAGAAGGCTGCAAATAGATCCATATCTGTCACCGTGCACAAAACTTAAGTCCAAGTGGATCAAAGACCTCAACATAAATCCAGCTACTCTGAACCTGCTAGAAGAAAAAGTAGGAAATAGTCTTGAACGCCTTGGCATAGGAGATCACTTCCTAAATATAACACCAGTAGCGCAGACACTGAGACAAACAATCAATCAATGGGACCTCTTGAAACTGAGAAGCTTTTGTAGAGCAAAGGATACGGTCAACAAGGCAAAGCGACAGCTTACAGAATGGGAAAAGATCTTCACCAACCCCACATCTGACAGAGGACTGATATCCAGAATATATAAGGAACTCAAGAAATTAGACATCAAAAGGACCAACAGTCCAATTGAGAAATGGGCTTTAGAACTAAACAGAGAATTCTCAACAGAGGAATTCCAAATGGCTGAAAGACATTTAAGGAATTGCTCGACTTCCCTAATCATCAGGGAAATGCAAATCAAGACAACTCTGAGATACCACCTTACACCTGTCAGAGTGGCTAAGATCAAAAACACTGAAGACACTTTATGCTGGAGAGGATGTGGAACTAGGGGAACTCTCCTCCACTGCTGGTGGGAATGCAAGCTTGTACAACCACTTTGGAAATCAATATGGCGCTTTCTTAGAAAATTGGGAATCAATCTCCCCCAAGATCCAGCTATACCACTCCTGGGCATATACCCAAGAAATGCTCAATCATACCACAAGAGCACTTGCTCAGCTATGTTCATATCAGCATTGTTTGTAATAGCCAAAACCTGGAAACAACCTAGATGCCCTTCAACTGAAGAATGGATAAATAAATTGTGGCACATATACACAATGGAATACTACTCAGCAGAGAAAAACAACGACATCACACGGTTTGCAGGCAAATGGATGGATCTAGAAAAAATCATCCTGAGTGAGGTAACCCAGACTCAGAAAGACAAATATGGTATGTACTCACTCATAGGAAGATGCTAGATGTGGAACAAGGATGACTAGACTGCTACTCACATCACCAGTGAGGCTACCTGGAAAATGGGACCCCAAAAAAAGACACGGAGAAATGGACAAGATCTACATGAATAGCCTGGTCATGAGTGGGAACAATGAAGGGCGACAGTCGAGGGAAAGAGTGGGAGATCCTAGCTGGATCAAGAAAAGAGAGGGAGAACAAGGAATAGGAGACCATGGTAAAAGAAGACCACATGAGAAGGTGAGAAGGGGAGGAAGCAGAGAGCTAGGGAGGCCCACGAAGATCCACAAAGATACCCCCTCAAAAGACTGCTGGCAATGGTCGCGAGACGGCAGGAACTGACCTACTCTGGTGATGGGATGGCCAGGCACCCAAATAGTGGTGCCATAAACCCCATCCAAGGACTGAGGAATCTGAAGGCAGACATCCACGGCTGGTCCCCTGGTGGAGCACTGGGAGTCTAATTAGTGAGTAAGAAGAGGATTTATATGAGCGAGAATTGTTGAAGCCAAGGTTGGATAAAGCACCGGGACAAATAACCAAATGAATGGAAGCACAGGATCTATGAACCAAAGGCTGAGGGGCCCCCAACTGGATCAGGCCACCTGAACGGGTGAGACAGTCATTTGGCTTGATCTGTTTGGGAGGCAGCTGTGCATTGGTGCCAGGTCCTGGGCTCGTTGCATGAGTTGGCTGTTTGAATCCTGGGACTTATGCAGGGACACTTGGCTCGGTCTGGGAGGGGGGAATGGACCTGCCTGGACCGAGTCTACCAGGTCAACCCTGGTCCTCGGGGGAGACCTTGATCTGGAGGAGGTGGGAATGGGGGGTGGGCTGGGGGGAGGGGTGGGCGAGAGGGGGAGAACAGGGGTTTCTGTGGCTATTATGTTGAACTGAATGGTGTTATAAAATAATAAAAAAAAAAAAAAAAAAAAAAATTACTTAAATTGCTAAGAGGTAAAGCAATCCCTAAAAATAAACAAATAAATAAATAAATAAATAAATAAAAACAAAAACAAAGCAAGCCAACTTCCAATGCACTTAAACACTGAAAAGGTAGCTCTCCTAAGCAAAGCTGTGGAGATTAAACAATTAAGTAAGTTATAACCCTGATCCTAATGAAATTAGTCATCTACTAGTAACAGAAGCAACTAGCAACTGAGAATAAAATCAAATTAAGAACACAGAAATTACATTATTTTACTATGTTAAAACAAATACATTCAAGCGGTACTGAAATGGTTTTGACATTTTTTTTTAAACAACAGCAATTATGTGTGTAGATTTAAACCTTGCGGGAGTTGTAAAATAGAGCACTAGGTGGTGAGAAATTGTGACTGGTGGTAGTTAAGGTTACACTCTCTTGAAAAAAAAAAAAGTTGGTCAAAGACTCAGTCTCTAGATAGACTGTAGGGAGAGACCCTCACAGTCCAGCAGAGATAAGGGAGGAATATGCCTAGCAACTGATTTTGCCCAATCAAATGCCCATTCAGAGAATGGAGATGGGTTCAAAGGTGAATAAATAGCACATGCTGCCCTTCAAAAGAATGAGTTCAGTTCCCAGAACACCAGCTCACACAATATCTTATAACCCAGCTTCAGGCGACCCAATGACCATTTCTGGTCTCCAAAAACATTTGCACATGTGTAGCATACAATCATTCAGACACACACATGTGTACATAAATAAACATGAAATAAATCTTTAATGACAGCAACAAATAAGGTCAGTTCACTTATGAGACAGATGTGTCTGCAGCACACCTTGAAGGTTCAGGCACGGTCTCTTCTGAGACTTGATAAACAATGACCTCTCCATTTCTTTTCAGAGCCCTAAAAGAGATACCCCATTTTTTATCTTTTTCCCTTAATAAATGCATATTCAAACACATGAAGAAATGTCACTGGTGTCATACAGAGGATAGAAAGTACTAGAAAGCAGCTCAGAGAATACAAATGTATATAAACAGAGATGGGAACAAGAATTTTGGAGCAACAATGGCTAGGAAGAGGGACATGAAGCACTACACCGATGTAAACCTCACAAGGGGAAGCATCCCTTACTTGGCAACCTGTAAATACAGAGAAACAATAAGCATAGTTTAAAAAACATTTCTATGTGGAGAGAAAATATTTGCAAATATCTGCCAATAATATTTTAATTCAAAGTCTGTTTAATAAATATTAAGGATCATTATCATTAAAGTTGAAGATGATGAAAAAGTGAGAGTACTGAAAGAAATCCTGATGAAATGTCTGAAGTAATGGCTGTATGAATTGGCCTGGTGTTCTGTCCACCCTGCCTCCCTTCTAAGCAACTAAAGTTTAAATAGCTTTCAGAGATAAACTTGCCTTGCCTACTTGAAGAAAACTTTGTCCTCTTTGTACCTGTCCTTTCTTTGTTATGTTTTTATATAGTCTTACTTTTTATATTCTGTGATGATAAAACAGAACAATGCTGTATGCAAGTATGGTGTTTTTTTTTCCTAAATATTTTGTGGATAAATCTCTGCTATAAATACTATGAACTTCTCAAGTCTAGAGATCTATCTTATGTACATCTTTCTGAGGTCACAGACATTAGAAATTGCCCCCCCCAGGCCCCCATGTATGACTTATGTAAAGACTTAAAGAAAGGTTGCAAGAGATAAAAAGCAAATATTATGCGCCTCATATTATTCTGGTAAAATTGGAATAAGCTTAAGTGTATTAGTCAGTTATAGTGTGTACTGTCTACATGTGTCTGTATGCATGCAAGTCTATAGATCAAAATGAAAAAATTATGGAATTTTCTATCATTAGTTTGTAAGGAATACAACTATAACTAAACAGTGAAAAGAATACTATAAATGCTCTGTAACAGAGAAGGGGCCAAGTCTAACCAGATTGCTAATGTCAAAGCCAAGTGGCCCATTATATAACAATGTCAGATCCCCTATCCCTTAACGAACATCTTCACTACAGATCCACAATGGTAGAAGGTAGAAAGTGAAACTCATGCACATCAAGAGCAGAGGACAGTGACATGGTCTTCTTTTTTTGAAACCACCAGCAGAGAGATGAACGAGTACATGGATTTAGACAGAAACATTTAGAAGACACTTTAACTACCTGTTTACCTAGCAAGACATGAGTAGAAGATCCTCCCTGGAGCCCTTTTCTCCCTCCAAGGCCCAGGGAACACTGTGGAAGATGGTTTGGAAAACTGTGAGAGCACATAGAGCATTGCTATAAATACTGTTTTCTAGATATAACATGGTCAGTTTAGTCATGAGCACCCAGAAACTGTGACCATCTGCCCAAGACTGTCTCAAAAGATAAGGGGGTTGGAGCTGGAGAAATAGGCACATGGATTGTTCCTCTAAATGACCTGACTTTGATTCCCAGCATAGTCTCCTGCCATTTCCAGCTCAAGGATGATCTGAAGCCTCTGGCCACTGATGCCATCTGCACTCATGTGCACATTAAATGATAGGAGAAATAAATTGTTAGAAAAATAATGTGGAGAGCATCTAAGACAGATGCTCAATGTTGACTTGTGGCATACTCTTGCATGCATATGTATAGTACACACAAAACAAAAATCTCTGTCAAGTACAGATATAAGTTTGAATGTGCACAAACAAGTTGAAACTATTCTACTCTGAGTGGTTTATTATGCTATTTCCATCTAGCCTGGAACTCTATGTAGACCAGCCTGCCTACCAACTCATAGTGATCCACCTGCTTTCTAAGTGCTGGGATTAAAGGTGTGAACCATCAAATAGAACTTGATTCCTGCTCTCTTAAGGGACATTTCAACTAATGGAAAGTCTGTTAGACTACTGTCTATAAAAACATCAACAGGCGGGCGGTGGTGGCGCACACCTTTAATCCCAGCATTCGGGAGGCAGAGGCAGGCGGATCTTTGTGAGTTCAAGGCCAGCCTGGGCTACCAAGTAAGTTCCAGGAAAGGCGCAAAGCTACACAGAGAAACCCTGTCTCGAAAAACCAAAAAAAAAAAAAAAATCAACAATAAAACCCCCACTGAAATTAAAATAAAAAAGTATTACACAACTGAAATGCATTCTATTATCATTAGCATTTAATGAGCACCTAATGTGTGCCAGGTGTTGCGCTGAGTATGTCAGGTACAAAAATGAATAGGTCATAGTCCTCTTTTAGAAAGTCAGATAGCTATAGGATGGCTGTGGTGTGGTCTATGTAGGAACCATGATGGGCCTGAAGTAAAACAGAAAATATAAGGTGTGCTTGAAAATATTTCCAGGATGATGGCTTGGGGCTTGGTAGTTAATGCAGGAGAAGGTTTTCTGATGATGCTTGAGTTTCCCTCTTGAGTGTGTGGTTAGAAAGTAAAACAAAAAGCACACCTTCCCCTCAGTGCTGAGCCCTCCATGGGAGAATAAGTTTTCAAATTCTCTTCCACTGATATTTGATGGTGTGGCAGCCTCAGTAGAGGATTTTCCATATGAACCTACTTTTCCAGAAAGAGCACACAAGAAATGGACAATATGGCACACTATTTAGGTTATGGTCACTTTTTCTACCTTGATACTGCTGTTACTATCATCGTCATCATCATGTTTATTCTTGACACTTTTCAGTAAGCTATTGATTGATACATGTTTTTAATCCTACAACTGAGCATACACAAAGGCTATAAAAATATCACACAATGCTCATGGTAAATAAAAAATAGAAAAGTGTTAACAAATGGCAAATCACACCTTCAGAGTAAATATTTGCTTCAAAACAAATTACCCATATTATTGATATGAGCATGAGGTAAATTTTATACCTCATTGGTAAAGGGAAGCAGATATGTGGGCAAATTGTGAAATTATCCTTCTAATTGATTAGTTTTATGCTTCCTACATATGTTCAAATTTAGAAAGATTGCCTCCCAGAAAATTCATGCCTAAGCAACTTTAATGTAATTTAGTGTTTCTGTCAAGTGAATTCAACAATGAAAATATTAGGACAGTCCCAATTAATATTGTAGCCTGGCAAGAAGAGCCGCTAGCTGCACGCTGCTTTCACCTCTGGATGCTGCCTTCAATTAAAATTTCTATCAAGTGAAAGAATTGATTAGTCTCTTCAAGCAAGAAGCCTTGCTTCTACAAGTAAACAGGTTTGTTTCCATTAAACCTTTCAGTGGCTTTAAGAGGTTGTCATCCTCGGCTGGGGAAACAGTTCATGGCATCCCAGAAGCTGCTTTCATTATAGACACTTACTTGCCAAACAGTGGCACACTGCAAGTTCAGGGGCATTATCTGAAAAGGTTAAAGTTGGACTGCAGGAAAAGAATCATCCTTAAAGGTCACCCAGCTACTCTGAAGTTTATGATGTGTTTCTATGCTTTCATATGTAGTGGTATACACACAATCTAATTAGTGTTGGCTCCAGCTTTCTAATGAAACAATCCATTTTCTTACTTGATATCTAATTGTCTCATTTGTGACATCTTTGATTAAAAATAACACACCACACCATCTTGTTGATTGCAGCAAGGATTGTGCTCATTATTACATTATTAAGGCAATACACTGGGTGATAAAATGAATTTTGTCAGTAAAAAAAATCACACTTAAAATAATTACATTGAAGTGGTTTTAATGGAGATAATCACACATTAATTTAAGAACGTGCAAGTTTCTAGGTAGAGTTGAGCTGAAAGATATTGGATTTTCAATTTCCAAAATGATGTGAAAACTAATAAAATAAACTTTGCATTATCTGTTCCACATCACACCTAAATATGATTTCGTTTATGCCTTAGTCATTCATGTATCCTGCTTGTCAGTTACTTTTCAGTGACCAGAAGAACTTAGCTTGTTGGTAATCAGGGTGCTGATTCATTACTTTCTTCTATTTGTTCTGGGTGCTCTTCCTGAGGTGTGAATGTTCACATCTACATAGGCATTTAACCACAGTGTGGAAGACTCGGGCTTATATAACTTACAGTAAGCATTGTCACAGCCTCTTTGAAACCTTAATTGTAAAGAACAGTGCACTCCCAAGATTTTCATCTTGTGCTATTTGTGTATCATTTCTAAGAATCACACTTTTATATAGTCTAGTCCCCGAGATACTGAGACAATCAGAAGGTTAGTAGGGGCATGAGAAGGCGATTCAGTAGATAAAACATGTGCTGTACAAATGTGAGGAACTGAGTCTCAATACTTAGAACTCACATTGAAACATGGCATAAGCCAAAATGCTCCTATGCAGAGATGGGAGGAGCCGACAGGAGGAGTCCCAGAGCTCATTGCCCAGCTACCCTAGCATATGCAATGATGAACAACAAAAAAGACCTTGCCGGGCGGTAGTGGCGCACGCCTTTAATCCCAGCACTCGGGAGGCAGAGCCAGGCGGATCTCTGTGAGTTCGAGGCCAGCCTGGGCTACCAAGTGAGTCCCAGGAAAGGCACAAAGGTACACAGAGAAACCCTGTCTCGAAAAACCAAAAAAAAAAAAAAAAAAAAAGACCTTATCTCAAACAAAGTGAAAGAGGAAAACTAAAACCAAAGAATGACTTCTGTCTGACCTGCATGTTTAGTTGTGGCATTTACTCATCCGCACATACAAATGTAAGAATGTTTACACACACACACACACACACACACACAAACACACACACACACACACACACACGCTGCTACTAATATATTGGCTTCTTTTATTTAAGAGGGGTTTTACTTACAACTTCCATGTCTATTCAAAAGGACAGCAATAATAGATAAAGAATGTGGGTATGTGTATAAATATATGCTGTATATTCTTAATATCTTGCATAAAATATAAAGAAATAGGGTGTCTGGACTTTAGGGATTCACACAGTCATTGAGTGTGGTTACCAAGATGAGTTCATACACACTGCCCTATGTATGTAATTTATGCTTTGACTTGTGCTCACAGATGCAATTCTTATGTAAGCCTGAAACTACCAGAAGAACTGAAAATGGTGATATGAGTTGAGTATGAAATACAGGCAGTCATTGCAAAAATAACTGCTTTGATTTTATTCTTGTTGTGTGTTCATTCTCATGACTTTGCCAGTGTTGTGTGTTGCTTTAAAGATGCTTTGATAAAGAGGCCCTGTCAGGTGATTTTCTGTGTGTCCTTGCTTCTAGAACAAATGCATATCTTGGCTCTTTGATCCATAAAACATCCATGCTTTCCTTTTATTTTAAAATCAATACATCATTAAAGAAAATTTGTCAGCAGATCAATGTTGGAGAAAAGTCACTGTAACCATAGCACCAAACTATAGCTATTATCAAGAGTTTATTGTGTTCCTAGGGAGGTTGTTTTTCTAAAAGGAACATGTTTTCATTTATAGTCAGTTACATACTGCATATGTGACCGACATGTCCTGCTTCCGCACTCCCAATATCACACAGACATTTCACAAATCCCATTTCAAAAGTCTTTCCTCCCTGTTTTGATTCTAAATTCTTTGGCCTAAGTGACTGTGTTCGGACTACATTTAAGGAAAGGAGGACATGTCTTGAGACTAGAGAGAATCACGAAGCTGCCTTTCTTCCCTCATTTATCCACACATGTCTTACATATGCTAGCATGGACTAGTGGGCACGTGCGTGTACTTTGGTTTGCAGCCACAACTGCTCCACTTGGTTTGTAGCTCATTCTGTTCTATATCTGACTCATCAGAGCTCCTTGGTTTGCTCTTTCATCCCTTTGAATACACCTATTAGTGTAATGATTGTTTTACTCTTTCCTATTTCCCAGCAGAATGAATCACCCTTCCATATGCTAGTCTTTCTCAACATTTGCTTAAAGTGGTATTTGATTCATCATATTGCAATAGCTGGAAGATCTCTGAAGTTGTGACAAATGTTAGTAAAATATTCACTTGGCCTGAGGTTGACATCAGGATATCTTTCTCAATTCCCTCCTCTTCCTTTTTGGGGGAGACAGTGCCTCTCACCACTGCAATGGCCTTGCGTCAAGGCTGGCTGGACCACAAGCTTCAGGAAGCCACCTAATTCTCCCTGCAGCACTGGAGTCACAGACATGTCTCATCATACTCTGATGCTATGTTCATACTGGGGATCTGAACTCAGGTCCTCCTTGAGCAATGAGCACTTTACCCACTGAGCCTTCTCCACAGCCTTCTCAAGTGTTGTTTTCTTCAGAATCCCTCACATGTTGATTCAAAAACCACCCCAGTAAAATTTCTAAATATTAATTTCTTCCTTGAGGACCACATCTCAGACTCTCTCTCACCCCATAACACCTGGGACCAATCCACATCCCAGATGTCCTCACCCTGTGACACTTGCCCACCAATATCATCTTGCATTACTCAAGTTTCTAATTGAAATATTAAGGAAGATGAACTGGCTATGTGAATCCCATCCACAGATCCACACCTACAGTTGAGAAGGCAGAGCTGGAGCTAGAAGACACTGGGGAGGCCCAAAGCTTTGCAAGTAGCCTCCATTCCCTAGGTCTATGCCTTGGTCCTACATGGGTCAGAAACCCATATAGCAGTCCTTCACTGTCTTTGGTAACACTGATATTGTATATTTTATCTTCTCTGGGTTTCTTTTTGTTCTCCAACATGTAGTTATATATGCCATGTGTGAGATCATTTTTCCCTTTCCAATAAATCATACAGTCTTTGTTTGTCAAGAAACCCAAAGTAGAGAAATGTGAATTGAGAAAAGTTCAGCTGACTGAGTTCCATTAATTTTCAAGAATGGCAAGTGAAGGTCAGTCAAGGAAGAATGAAAAATATCACAGGTTTTTTTTTTTAATGGAGAAAAACTAAGCTTTAGGACCATGTTGACCTTAGTCCTTTTGAAAATATTTTATAGCCTATAAATAAGATTTATCAGTTTATAAAACAAAGCCCACAAACTCAATACAGCACAGAAGTAAAATGCCTGACAATTTGACATATTTTGTCTGTATTTAACATCATTCAAAAGAATACCGTGGTAGTCTCTTCATAAAATGTAAATCTTCTTTAAAGTCATTTATGCTAAATAAACTTTTGGATTTGTTTGAATATCCAGATGTTTGATATCATTTAAAATCATTAGGTTAATAATATACTTTATATAATATTCTTAGATTCATTTTTTTATTTTATGTCCAATAGTTTGCCTGAATATAAATACACCAAATATGTGCAGTACCTTCAGAGGCCAGAAGAGGGAGAGGGTTCCTTAGAACTGGTTCTAGATGGCTATGAGTTAACATGTGAGTGCTAGGAACCAAATACAGGTCTTCTGCAAGAATGGTAAGTGCTGAACCACCTCTCCAGCTACATTAACCCAGTGGCTTTAGCATTGCATAAATATATACATTCAGGAACAAACCTAGAGGTAACTAAAGACTGAAGTTCCCCCCTAAGTTTTGAATGCCATTGCCAGCAAGTTTGTTAATTTGCCTGCTTTTCAGCTTGTCATACACAACAGTGAAGTCTAAACTAGGCTTATAACCTCCTCCAAATACAATCTCCTTGGAAATTGACATTTCTGGTATGCTTAAAACATTAATTTCAATGTTAAATCAGTTGGTTACAAGTGTTATCTGAACAGGTCACTATAATGTTTTCTCAAATGACTACCCAAGACCCCATACTAACTTTGCAGCTGTCTCTATGTCCTTCTAAAATTGATTTTCTGAACGGCAGGCAATAATGTTTTCAAAATTAAGGATTAGACTTAACATTCTCTACAAAGATTCTCATCACACTTAGAAATAAAATATTTCCATCAAGGTCTAGAGGCCTTCACATGGACAATCTCCTTCCCTTCACCCTCCCTTCTCTCTCTCTCTCTCTCTCTCTCTCTCTCTCTCTCTCTCTCTCTCTCTCTCTCTCTCCTCCCTCTACCTCTACCTCTACCTCTACCTCTTTCTCTTTAACATTCTTTCAATTCATTTTACAAATACTAAACTCCTAGTTACTTGGCACTGTTATATAATCACAAGCATAATTTTGTTCTTTAATGAACTGTGGTGATAGATTATGAACTATTAGTCTTTAACTCTCTTGTAGATTTCCTTGCTTCTAATTCAACATGACTGCCTCCTTTCAGAATTCTAAATGTTACCTTCAGTCTTACATCTCAGAAAGACCCTTCATGATCATGGAGTCTAAAGCACTATCCTGCCTTCCCAGCATTCTTTATCACACCATCAATTTTCTTCATTAGCACTATCTAATATTATTTATTTTGTTTCTTGTTTTCCCTCCCTAAATAAAGATATATAAAGGTAGAGAATTTAGCTGTATTCTTGACAACTAAAATAACACCTCAGTGTAACAGAAGTCAATCTATCTTCTGGTTTATTTGATCAAAAATAAAAGACTTACAGGATGTGTCACTCAGGAGGCCCAGGAAGGACAATGACAAGTCCCAGCAACCCTGAAGTGCACAGTGAGTTTCACATCAACTTGGTTAAATAGGAAAAACCATCTTCCCCTAGAAGAACAAATAAAGGAAATCTTTGCACCATAAACTGTAGCTAGAGTTTTCCGGCCTTGCCCACAGTCAGGACAAATCTCTGTCACCCGCCAGTCCCACAGCCGCTCAGACCCAACCAAGTAAACAGAGAGACTTATATTGCTTACAAACTGTATGGCCGTGGCAGGCTTCTTGTTAACTGTTCTTATATCTTAAAGTAACACATTTCTACAAATCTATACCTTGCCACGAGGCTCGTGGCTTACCAGCGTCTTTACATGCTCTTTGTCCTGGCAGTGGCTGGCAGCGTCTCCTTCTGCCTTCCTGTTCTTTTATTTCTCCTCTGTTAGTCCCGCCTATACTTCCTGCCTAGCCACGACCAATCAGGTTTTATTTATTGACCAATCAGAGCAACTTGACATACAGACCATCCCCCAGTACAGCCAAGTGCAGACCATCTCAAACACCTACACTCAGGCCCATGGTCCTAATCATCCTCTATGCAAACCTGCTGGGCAACGCCACAAGGAACCCAAGAAGGGCTCCCACAGGACATACATTAACATCCCACAGCACTTCCCCTTTTCTTTTTTTTTTTAAAAGGAAGGTTTTAACTTTTACACATCTCCAAAGCCAGCTTGGTATATTTGGGAATTTGGGCGTAGCTTCTCTTAACTACTTCCTGCTGGAGGGGGGCGCTGTATCTTATGGGGACACAAAGAATATTTAAGGATCATGGAGTAGTCCGTGAGGCTGTATCGTCTGAGCCAGTTGCCTTGAAACAATTCTGGATGTTGAATCATCTGGGCCATGGTGTCATCAGAGACCTTTCAGGTGGTCTTGGCTGGTCAAACCTGATGTATCTTAATCTGGAACAAATCCATAGCCTCTGGCTTTCTGTAGAAACAAAAGTAGAGTCTCCTTTCCAAAGCAAAACATCCTTAGACATAAATTTCAAAATTGAAATACCTTTAAAATATACACATTGATTTAGCTGAGCAGTCTTTACAATCAAATGTCTTTCTGCAGTTAAAAATCCCAAAGACAATATAATCCAGACTCTCTGTGTGATATCCATCTTTACATGGCTTATTTTTTATATTACTTTTACTTTCTCTTTAAAGACTTTATTATTTTAAAACTTTCTATTTCTTTATATAACTGTCTATGTTCTTTTTCCTCTCTCTTCCAAGCCTATGTACATTTTTACACACATTGTAAAGCATTTAAAGTCTTGTTCCATCTGAATCTGTCTTATTGTGAATCTATTGCTTTAAACTGCAGCATTTGTAAGACTGAAACAGCGCTATGGCTGCTGGCTCCGCCCACCTCAGCTTCCCAACATGGCGGTGGTACGTTTACCGCCAGCTCTGGGAGCTATCATGAGTCTATGCTTTTATCCAAGCAGCGTGTAGCCCAGAAACCTTTTTTGTTTTGTAACTAGCAAAGGCTAAATCCACCACGCAGCTTAATGTGCCACTTGCAGAGGCCTCATTTCCACCTTACTGCAGGTTAAGCGCACATGCCAGGAACCCGCCAGTAACTCAAACCGGCAGCTGCCGCTCATTTGAGAGAGACAATTAGGAACTGTTTTTAGCTCTGTTTTAGAATCTTTTTTCTCAGGTTTTAGGTGGAAACTCTTGCCCCAGGTTGGGCGCCAAATGTAGCTAGAGTTTTCCGGCCTTGCCCACAGTCAGGACAAATCTCTGTCACCCGCCAGTCCCACAGCCGCTCAGACCCAACCAAGCAAACACAGAGACTTATATTGCTTACAAACTGTATGGCCGTGGCAGGCTTCTTGTTAACTGTTCTTATATCTTAAAGTAACGCATTTCTACAAATCTATACCTTGCCACGAGGCTCGTGGCTTACCAGCGTCTTTACATGCTGTTTGTCCTGGCAGTGGCTGGCGGCATCTCCTTCTGCCTTCCTGTTCTTTTATTTCTCCTCTGTTAGTCCCGCCTATACTTCCTGCCTAGCCATGACCAATCAGGTTTTATTTATTGACCAATCAGAGCAACTTGACATACAGACCATCCCCCAGTACAGCCAAGTGCAGACCATCTCAAACACCTGCACTCAGGCCCATGGTCCTAATCATCCTCTATGCAAACCTGCTGGGCAATGCCACAAGGAACCCAAGAAGGGCTCCCACAGGACATACATTAACATCCCACAGCAATAAACTTTCAACAATTGGCTAATGGGTCATCAAAGGAAGGAGACAGAATAATTGATTATTATAAACTGTATTTTAACCAATTATCAAGTACAATACAATATTGCCAATACTCGTCTATCACATATTTTTTTCCTATTCTTCATAATCAGTTTTTCCATTGATAAATAAAACATACAGAAAGCTCTTTATAAGGATAATTAAGTAATGCGGGTGCTTTATTATTGTCTTTATACAAACATACATAGAAGGTACAAAGAAGCAGATTGACACACGTAATAAAAACTACAGTTCTGTAACTCAATTTATGGAAAAATTTGTATTCAACTTTTCACTTTTACTTTCTTTGTGTTGAGTAATTAGTGTTGTGGAATATTTAACTATGCAGAGATGTCTTGCATTTGTTTAACTTTGTAAAGATGTGTTGCACTTGTTTATGTTGCAGAATAATTGCTTAATTATGTAAAAATATGTTGCTATTTTTACCTTTCCTCCCTAAGGCATCTGATTGGTCTAATAAAAAACTGAACAGCCATATTGAGGGAGAAGGTATAGATGGAACTTCTGGGCAGAGAGAGTAAGTAGGAGGAGGAATTTAGGCTGGGTGGAGAAAAGAGTTACATTTGTCAAATGGAAGATATCTTTGCATAGTTAAATAAATATTCCACAACACTAATTTCTCAACACAAATGAAGGAGAGAACAGGGATTTGACAGGAGACAGACAGACAGACATGGAGAAAGCAGAGAAAGCAGGAAAGCAGGGCATACAGAATGAAAGAAAGATAAAAAGCCCTGAGACAAAAACGTAGATGAATAGAAACAAGTTAAGTTAAAAGACCTAGTGAGACAAGTGTAAGCTAAGATAGAGCATTCATAATTAATAATAGGTATCCATGTCTTTATTTGGGAACTGGTTGGCAACCCAAATAAAATTCCAACTCAAAATTAGAAATTTGGAATTTTCATCTACAGGCTTGAAAATGAATTAAATGCTTTCAATAAAATTTGTAAGATAAGAAAATAGTGATTGAAGGAGGTTTTGCAGCATAACACAGAAATTCAATAAAGGTATTGGATTATTGCTGAGATAGTGAGGCAATAAATGAAAGGTTTTAAAGATCATTGACAAGCTCTAAAGCAGTTAGACTTTTCTGAATAAAAGAAGAAATCTAAATTAGTATATAAATTGATGAACTCATAAGTTGCTAATATATTAAGATATTCTGTATTAATAAGCTTCCCATACATAAGATAATGAGCTACATTCAGTAGCTAAACATGAAACAAACTAAAACAATAAGAAACAAGGAAACTTACTTTTATAAGAGTTTCAATTTTAAACTTAGTCGAAGTTGGCATATAAAAGGAACAGACATAGAATTTAGAGATGAAAGTGTGTTTGGATCTGGAAGACAAGTGACTGGTGTAAGAGTTTCAATCTTAAACTTAGCTGAAGTTGGCATATAAAAGGAACACACATAGAATTTAGTGATGAAAATGTGTTTGGAACTGGAAGACAAGTGACTGGTGTGAGTTGGAGAAGAGACTTTCATCCCAGTCTTATCTGACATCTTCTGGAGAGGAGGGCATGACAGTGGATCCGAGGATTACCCAGAGAACTGCAGACCCAGGGTCACTTTAACACTAATTGTCTGAATCCCTTTATAAAGAAGAGGAGCATATTCCCTCACAGGTTTTGAGGCTAGGATGGGCCAAGCATAGGCAGCAACAGGTCTGATATCTACTGAGGGCTCCTCTCTGCTTCTAAGGAAATGTCCTTGATGTTCCATCTGCCAGCGCAGAAGACACTGTCCTCACAAGGTGGAGGGCAGAGATGCACAGAAAGAAAGCTGAGGTTTCAGCCCCGCCCTCCAGCCTCTGCAGAAAGAAGTGAATCTCCCTGTAAGGTTGCATGCCTCCTGCTGTTAACTCCTGCTTTGGAACCAATGAGTAGAGAGAGTACTTTAGATAGCTCATGTAAATTGCCTCACACTCTGCTCTTCCTTCTGTAATGGGCTTATTTAACTTGGCACAGTATTTTTCAAGGCTCATTTGTGTCTTATAGGTGACAGGATTTCTGTTTTTTTAAACATTTTTTTCTTTTGTTTATATATGTGTGCCCACATGTGTGTGCGCGTGTGTGTGT
Organism: Peromyscus maniculatus bairdii; assembly: GCF_049852395.1. Classification (NCBI taxonomy): domain Eukaryota; kingdom Metazoa; phylum Chordata; class Mammalia; order Rodentia; family Cricetidae; genus Peromyscus; species Peromyscus maniculatus. The sequence goes on from NC_134870.1 coordinate 10,133,636, forward strand.
GTGTGTGTGTGTGTGTGTGTGTGTGTGTGTATGTTGTAATTAGTTTATTTGTGTGTGTGCATGTGTGTGGTATTCATGTGTTTACTTAGATGTGTGCAAACCCATGTGTATGTTCAGGTTTGCATGCAACTGCATACATAAAGAGGCCTAAAGCTGACATCAGGTGTCTTCTTCTGTCACTCAGAGTTACACTTACGGAGGCAAGGTCTCCTGTTGAACTCCAGCTAGTCCAGCTTCCCAGCTAGCCTTGAGGACCCCTGGTATCTGCTTCAGAGACAAGGTCTCCTGTTGAACTCGAGCTAGTCCAGCTTCCCAGCTAGCCTTGAGGACCCCTGGTATCTGCTTCAGGAGCATTAGAATAACTGGGCTACCATGCCTTCCTGGCTTTTTGTGGGCTCTAGGGACAACAGGTCCTCACGCTTGGCTGACAAGCACTTGATCCATTAAGCCATCTCCCAGGCCATGATCTCTTCCCAGCTTACGTTTTTATTGCATTTATTTATTTGTTTATTGGAGACTGTGACATGACACATATAGAGGTCAGAGGCCAACTCAGAGGAGTCATTTCTCCTTTCCATCATGTGGGTCATACGGATCAAATTCAGGTTGTCACGCTTGGCTGCAAGTGCCTTCAGCTACTGAAAATGTTTGCATTGTCTCTGCTTCTGCCAGGTTCCCTGACTCTGAACTCACATTTACTTCTCCAGATTGAGACTTCCAACCATGCAAAATGGGCAGGTTCTACCAGGCCTTTCGACTGATGGGCTAGAAGCTTCTCCTGGGGGCAGCATTCAGAAATGTCAGAACACTTAGGCATACATTCAACCTCTTGTTCCCACTCAGGGAAAAGCCAGGAGCTGGGAGGCTCTTCCTGGCAAATGGCACTTCACTGATAGATGGGAATAAGAGACTGGACACCACAGAATTGCTAATTTTGATGCATCTGTTTTGTGCTGTTTTATTGTTTTGCCCAGAGTTCTGAAGAAGACAATTATAATGGCCCAAGTAGAGCTGAATAAGTCTTTTCAGAGGAAGAGAGGTCTGGGGTTCCCTTCTGTCCCTTTGAAGAAATCACTCCCTTCATTCACTATATATTATAGATCCTCTCAAAATTTCTTAAGTCAGAAGTTTCTGTGTTCTTTGAAATACTTATATTTTCCCTTTGCCAAAGTTTGATTATTCAGGATTTACCTTGTTTTAATCACACAAAGACTTACAGTAGCTCTGGAAATTTTCAAGTAAAATGGCTGTGTTTCCTGTGTTATGAGACAGCGGGAATCTGATGGAATTAGCAGAATGCAATTCCAACTTCTACCTCAAATTAAAATTGTTTCTAGCATAAAGTGTTAATTCTACAGTGAGGTTTGAATTGCTATCTTCAACACTCCATGTACCTGCACTCTTGTCCCTTATTATGAATGTGTTTCTGCTAAAGTATGCACTAAGAATTATTCTCAGGATACATGCAAAATCTGAATAGTAACTTTCTCCCAAATAGGATTACCTTCAACTTACGATTTTTGAGGGCTTTCCTTCTCATAATGATTAATATCTTACCTTCAAGTAAGACTTAGGTCATTGGGCAATGTAGCCACTATACTTGAGAAGTCAGACAGTGAAAAACAATTATATGCTATGAAAATTCTCTGACATGATTAATGAGTATTTTTTGTTGTATAGGATGAAGATGTAGGCAATTATCTACAAGAAGTTAATCTTGAAAAATAAACACACATGCACACATACACACACACACACAGAGAGAGAGAAACAGAGAGGAGAGAGAGAGAGAGAGAGAGAGAGAGAGAGAGAGAGAGAGAGAGAGAGAGAGAGAGAGAGAGAGAGAAACATGTATATACAGGCATACTTACACACATGCATGCACACATTTATACACATGCATGAATACATATGAACACACATGAACACAGCATTCTGAAGTAAAGGCAATTTCAGAAGATAGAGTGCCAATGAAAAAGCGTGAACTCATTAATTGGATACATTTGGACTAATGGAAGTTTCAGGAGAGGAGAGTGTGGAGACCCACAGAGGTTTCCTAGTGAGAACTTACTCAGGGTCCAAGAATCAGAGCTTGCTTCACCCAGCAGGGCTGCATAAGGGGATGATTTGACCACCGGCATGGTTACCAGGTGTTTTGAAGGGTCTATACTTGGCTATGCGGTGTGCTTTGATCTAGCAAGGGGGAGGTCTTTTGCCCCACCCCTTGGCATTGTTATAAAAAGCCCTTTTGAATAAATGGAAAAGGACATTGGGTAGTGATCCAGGCCCTCCAGAAACTATCCTGGTTTTCTGTCTTTCTTCTCATCAACTAGGTTTCTCTTTCTATCTAATATTTTCTTATCTCTCTCTCAAAAGAACCCTTCAAAAGGTGGGAGCAGGACTCCTACAGTAGAGTGAATATTCTTTCACTGAGAAGGCCAATGGGTAAAACAGAACTATGCAACTATGAACTTGAAAGTCTTAGATCAAGACCAGTCTGTCTTAAGCATAGTCACTAGCTTTGGGTAGAAAGGCCTTAATTTCAACAAAGAGGCATGTTACCAACTAGAGGCTTCTTTTAAAAACCTAGAAGCTGCTCCAGGATATGTATTTAACAACCACTGATGAAAAAGTACACTATGGGTTTCAAAGATAACAAGGGTATATGGGAGGCTTTAGAGGGAGAAAAGGGAGCGGGGAAATGATGCAATTTCAAAAAAAATCAAAGAAATAATTTCTAAAAACCCAAAAGAATAAATGACTGTAAGCTGGGAAATCAACTCCATGAAGCCAATACTTTGTGTAATTTATAGAAAGCAGGTACTATACAAAGAACTGTTTCTGTTGGATTTTTTTCATATTTTTAATTTGTTCTTTTAATCTATTTACTTGTCTACACATTTTAATACTATCCCCCAAATAGGATATTTGGATAGTCTATTTTGTTTTTGAAACTGAAATTCTTTCCTTTTAATTTTCAGTCTAATCTCTAGAATTCATATCTGTATACAATTATATATGGTCATTTCACCATTTCACCCCTTCAGTTCCTCTATATCCCTCCAACAGCCCTCTCCCAACTTCCTGCCTTTTTTAAATATCACATGGAGTAAACTTAATGTTACGCATTGTTTGCTTTTTTTTTTTAATATCACATGGAGTAAATTTAGTGTTACCCATTGTTGGGTATATAGTAGGAAATGTGTTCCCGCATGATGTATGTGTGTTTGCATATGTGTCATGAAACATGTGGAAGCCAGAGGACAACTATGTGGAGACGGCTGTCTCCTTCCACTCTTCCGTTGGTTCTGAGAATCAAACCCAGGTGGCCAGGCTGGAACGGCAAGTACCTTTACCCTCTGAACCATCACCCCCAAGCACACCAATCTCCTGTTGCCCATTTCTTTCTGAGCCAATATCTTCTTGTACCTGACATTTAATAGACTTGCATTTAAATTCTGGTATTCTGGAGACAAACGTGTTCAAAACCATTTCATACACTCAAAAAAGACATCCTCAGGGAACAGAACCAACATCTGAGTAGGGGAGTCCAGTGAAAATATTATTCGGTATACAGAGGATAGAGAAAGGCAATGTCCAATCAAGCCATGGAGGAAGCATTAGGCCTCAGACCTGACATACCCTTTGAGCTGCATTTACAATATCAGATGTCTTTTCTGCTACAATATCAGATGCCTTTTCTGTTCAATATCAGATGCCTTTTCTGCAATATGGTCAAGTAAAGTTCTGTCCACCAAAACCTCATCAGGCTGATAGTTTATTTTAATTTTGGGCTTTGTTTATTATGACAACAAGGATACAGGTATGGAGGGAAGAGTGCCAGTAAGGAAGCCCATAGCAAGACAGGAACTTGATTGTGTCAGCTGCCTCTCCTTAGAATGGGCTTGGACTGTGCCCAATAACCCACCGAGGTTTTGTGGAGAAAGTCAAGGTATCCATCCTTTCTTCCCTTCCCCAAAAACTAACTATGAAAAACATGTGCTTCACAAAAAGGAATACAGGTTTTAAAAATAGGAAAGGAACTGTTTTTTATTTATGGCTGCACATATGTGTTTGGCCTAGAAAAAAATTAATAGATGGACTTTTAAAAATAATACAAAATATGACAGAAAACACAGTAGTGTGACAAAAGCAAATCTGTAACATTAACAAGTGTGATAGTCTCACTTCAGTATCAATGTTTAAACTTTAGCAATTGTTAAATTCTCAAAAGCTGGATTCGTCTAAATGAACATCCATTCATTTTATTTTTTTTGCAATATGCGTCATAAATCCTATATTACTAAAATTAAATTGTTAGCATTTTCTTGGCTATTTAGAACCTATCGGGATTGCTATTTGTTTGCAAGTTAAAACCTTATTCCTAAAGAAAACTCTGAATTTACTAATAGAGCAGATGCAAAGGTTTTCTACACCTTCAGACATTAATTTCTAAGAAGCGTGATAAGGGTTGTGTTTAATAAATATTTATTTATTAGAATAATAACTTTTTTATAAATGGAAGATGTGTGAAACAAATGTTTTTGAGGAGAAGGCCTGAATCCTATAATACTGAAAGATTAATTTTCATTGTTGATAACTGATGAAACTATACAGTGTTGCATCAACTGCTACCTGTCAATAGAATGTGAAGCAAATAATTTTGAGTGAGATCCACAAAATGTGGATATCAGCACGAACTAGACCGGCCACCTTCTTGTCCAATTTATTCAATCCATTTGGTCTTGATGATGTGAGACACTCAAGCTGGCAGCTGGCAATGTTTTGAGCACGTCCCAGGTCTGCAGCTCAATCAGGTGCTATTTAGAATCCTGTTGTTCTCGATCTATGTGGGAGAAGAGTGCTGCCACTTTCAATGTCTGTGTAGAAAGGAGCAAAATCACTGGGTTTCTTGCAAAACTTATTTTATGACTTTCTCAGGACAGGTTTTGAATAGTTAATTGTCTTCTACTACTCATTAGCAGAAGTGATGTCTTAGGTCAATGTGACTCGGCTCACCATTACAGTATTTGTTCCTACAGGAGACATCTACAATGCATGGGATGATCACAGCAGAGAAATTAGCTGTTATTCAGGCTACTGTTAGTTGCCAAGAGTTGAGAGTAAATAAGTACCTTAGCTGTCATTCAAATGGGTTTTTAAATTTTTAATTTGTGATTTTCAAGAGAAGGAATTAGAGAGCATTGTGGAATTGTTATCTACAATGTGTTCTAAGAGATTTCTGCATGGAATTGTATCCTTAGATTTATGTTAAAGCTTTGTGGACTCCATGTAAGGCAAGGCTAGAAAATTTGTTCATTTTAGTGACGTTATTTTCCAAAATGATATTTCCATGTGAAATTCATTCATCACAATTAGAAAAACTTCATTTGGACCTTAGTTACTCCAAACTTACCTCAAAATATATTTTCATCAAATGAAGAATAAGTGTTATAATTCAACTGAATGGCTTTGGCTATTTCTGCATGCCATGACACAACATGGATATGGGGAGAGTCATATCTCCAGGTGTCTAAATAATGAAATATGAATAACATCGCTGGCTTTGTTAAAAAGTATTAACAACAAACCTGATTTTTTTTTTCATGAAAAAATGAAGACTGTCAACTAACTTCAGAGAGCCTGGAATGTGTAGAGCAAATGCTCAGTAATCAGCATAGCAAACAAGCACTGGGTCTTAATGAGTTCCTAGGCTAGAGATGGGAATAACAGCTCAGGACCCAATCAAAATGCTTAGTGCTCTATCAGAAAAGCACAGGATGCTATGATAAGAACATGAGGTCAGGAAGCTATTAAGAAGGGGAACTCCTTAAATACACCTTGGGGGATGCGGGAGGGAGAAAAAACAAGGGAGGGAAAAGTTAGAGTAGGTAACAGACTCTGCGGATGAACTTGGCCCAATGCAAGCAAGAGGCAGAGAAGCTTGGGCATTTTGGTTGGGAAGATAAAGAGAAGCATTGAACAATGTTAATTAGGATCTCCTCATAGATAAGAAAACAGCATGAGATCTTTACTATAATTACAACTTTATTTCATTATTCATAATTACTATAATATGGCTTAAACATTTACCCCACATTTACAACTCCAGTGTGGAAAATATTTATACACATGCTTACAGATATTTCTCTTTATTTTTAGCAAGTTTCTTTACATTAAAATATTAATTTATTAGCATAACTATGCTGAGCCTCAATACTATTCACTTCACATAAATTAGTCTTTTTTCCTCTTTATCCAATAAGCTTCCTAAGAATGCTTCCAAACAGGAACACAGATCTGTCAGTAACGCATGACCTAAGTATGCTTTGCCTTACAAGACCATTTAATTTGCTCAAGGATTTTCCCCAGAAAGTATTTTGTTCCTTCAGTTAACCTTTATGTGTATCATTCTCATAAGCCATAAATCATAATCAATTTGTGTCTTAAGTCTTCTTCCCTAAGTGAATAAGCTAGAAAGCTTTAAATCCTTCCTAACAGGAAAGTTTTCAGATGATGTATCATTTTAGCCCAGATATCTGTGTGTCAACTTTCTCTAAATCAACAGAACCAAGAGTTCCTATCATATCTATCTATCTATCTATCTATCTATCTATCTATCTATCTATCTATCTATCTATCATCTATTTATCTTCCCATTATGGTCATTGAGGAAGACATAATGAATTTTATATATACATATTAATAAAACATACAAAAAGAAAAATATACTTATCATTGATCCTCTTTTGCTGGAAAATTTATACATACACACACATTAACTGTAAGATATAGGATAATTATTATGTATAATGAAAAACTCTCTCAACCACTAGATGCAACATGGAAATTCAAGAAAGTCCATTCAGACCTGGGAACTAGAGGACTGATACTGCTGTGTAGTCATGGGAACCAGGAGTACCAAGGACAGGATACAATGGATGTCCACATTCATTTAGTCCAACAGAGGAAAAGAAAATCTAGCCCTTGTCCACCCCAGTATTGAATTCAGGATAGTGCTGGTCTGATGCTCACTCACACTGGAAATGACAATTTCCTTTATTTATTCCCATAACTCAAATAATTGTCTCTTCCAGAAACATCACAAGACACACCCAGAAATGTTTTATCATATATCCTAGCATCTCACAATCTGGTTATGTGAACCTGAGCAATTTGCCATCAAAATATGTCATAGAGGTAGATAGTATTAATGACTCAGATCCTGTGATGCAAAGGATGCTGAAACTTCAGAGATGACTAAGCATATCCAGCCTTCCTGTAACAGAGTTCACTATAGCATTTCATTAAAATGGAGGGCAGCATCTTTAAATGCTATGCTGTAGTATAGCAAAAACAAAGAAGAAATTCTGTTTATTGTGCTCACTGTCCCCCATATGATGTCTCCAAAATAACCTAGATTTCACAGTTTACTCCAGTTAAAATCTTACTAAAAATCTTGTTTTCAAATCAGAAAAGTTCTCATTAATAGATTCCTGTAAATTTGCCCTTTCTAATTTCAGGTAACAATAGAATGATCTAACTCAACATTAACACACAAAGGTAATTTGATACAAGTTATGTACAAGTATAAATACACACATTGTACTGGCTGTTTTTGTGTGACAATTTGACACAAGCTAGAGTCATCAGAGGAAGCTACCTCAGTAGGACATACCTCAATGAGATCCAGCTGTAAGGCATTTTCTCATTTAGCAACCAATTAGGGAGGACCCAGTCCATTGTGGGTTTGCCATCCCGGGACTGCCTATTCTAGTGTTCTATAAGAAGGTGGGCTGAGCAAACCATGGAAAACTAGCCAGTAAGCAGCTCCCCTCCATGGCCTCTGCTTCAACTCTTGCCTCCAGGATCCTACTTTGTTTGAGTTCCTGTCCTGATTACCTTCAGTGATGAACAGCAATGCTGAAGTGTAAGCCTATAAACCCTTTACTTCCCAACTTGCATTTTGGTCATAGTGTTTCATCACAGCAATGGAAACCCTAATAAGACATACATCTACACAAGCCCCCAAAATGTATGTGCCAGTTCCTTATTAAATCAATGTAAGCTGACAGCATTTCTTACTTTTTATTGAGGTAAGCATAAATACACAGGTATTATGGTCTCCTGTCAATGTGATTTTATATAGAATGCCTCTAGCAATATAGATGCCATTTTTATAATTCCTTCTAAGTGTCTATCAGATTCGATGACAATTTGGCATGATCTTTTAGTGAGGGCTTGTCTGGATACTTTTGTGCTAACTTTTCACAAGCTAAAGTCATCTGAGAGGAGGGAGCCTCAATTATGGAAATGCTTCCATAAGATTGGACTGTACAAAAGCCTGTAGGACATTTTCCTAATCAGTGATTGATGGGGAGGGCCCAGCCCATTGTGGGTGGTGCCATCCATGGGATGGTGGTACTGGATAATATAAGAAAGAAGTCTGAGCAAGCCATGAGGAGCAAGCCAGTAAATAGCACCCCTCCATGGCCTCTGCATCAGCTCCTGCCTCCAGGTTCCTGTCCTAACTGAGTTTCTGTCCTAACTTCCTTCAATAATGAACAATAATGTGGAACTGTAAGCCAAATCAATGCTTTCCTTCTCAGTTTGCTTTTGGTCATGATGGTTCATCAAAAGAATAACCTAATTAAGACAGGGGGTATCTCTGAACTCCTCTTTTAGGCTAATTGTTTTCACAGTGACATGCTCAACATCCCTCCTTACAATGCAAGTATTATGACTCTTCCTCTGCCCTGGGGTCTGCCCTGCATTGAACTCTAATTAGGTACCCAATAAGTCTCAACATATATGTGTGCCCTTTGTTCATTGTTTTACAAAAACATTTTATTTATTTATTCTTTGAAAATTGTACAGTGTATTCTGATCACACCTACCCTCAACTCCCTCTCTCACTCTGCCCTAGATATCTCCTGATATCTTCCTTGTCACCTTCATTTTGTCTCTTTCTTATTTCAACTGATTAAACACATTTCATCCAATTAGTGCTGCCAGCTGGAATGTTAACTGATCTTGTTGGTTTCATCTTGTGCAGGTAAGCATAGAGCCCTGAGCTAATGTCATGTAAGAGGACAGTACTAGGAATGATTTTTTTAATCATAATAAACCTGCATGCATAAAATCTGGACAACATTTATTTCTCAAGAGATCATTGCTTTAGAAATAACTTAAATTGAAAAAAATGAACTATTTTATCAAATTAATGAACACATTATGTCACAAATCTGAAACAATAATAAACGTGAACTGAATTATTTGATCATTATTTATAATTTTCAGCACATTGTTGCTTACCTTCTTGATAAAAGTAAACCCCAAAATTACATGAAAACTTATGACTTACTTTGGAATATACACTTAGTCTTTTAGAACAATGTCATTAGTCTGATTCAATGCAATATAACATTAAGAGAGAGAATGAGATTATTGTAACTTTTAAAATAATCTAAGCATTTGTTCTGACATTTTTGTTGCTGAGAAGTTTCCATCAGTCTCACTTTTGATCCCCATTACAGATCCATTTGGACCATATTGTATTTGGATCAAGTGAACCTGGATGAATTATTACTGCCTTTGAAAAACAGAAAGGCAGAAACTTTATATTTTGATTGAAAAATCTCTGGTAAATTTTTGGGGATTATACCATGATGCACGCACAACATAGGAAATTGCTGTGAAAAATAATATTTACAGTATATCATTGAACCTATAGATAACTTTTTCCAAAGAATTTCATGGCATATGTCTTTGTGATGAACAGTGAAACTGAAGTGTTACTCAAAGATTTGAGTGTGCAAAGCCTGGTACTCAACCTGGTCCACAAAGGAAGTAGCAACCTACAAGAAACAGTCTCTAGGAGGCAGACCTCCAACCCTGGAAGCATACCCCTGAGGGATGGGGGACTCCCAATCCTTTCCTTTTTGCTTTCCAGCTATCATGAGGTAAGTGACCATACTGTGTCGGATATTACCGCAGGCCCAAAGCAGCAGGACCAACAGGTCATAACAGAAACCTCTTCAAACATGAGCCAAAATAAACCTTTGCTCCTTCAAGTTAATTTATCTGAAGTGATTGTCACAGTGATGAGAGTCAGTTAATACGTATATCAAACTAAGAAATACCACCTGCAAAGAAATAATTTTAGAAATATATACTACAGGATATAATTATTTTTGTGAGCTAAGTACATAAAAGTAACTTTTAATTAATACTTCTAATTAGTTATAGTATGTATATCTTGTATATAACAAATGATGCATCCTGTATTTGAAAAAAATATTCATGATTTAAGAAATAGTTTGCCAGGTGGTGGTGGCACATGCCTTTAATCCCAGCACTTGGGAGACAGAGGCTGGCGGATCTCTGTGAGTTCAAGGCCAGCCTGGTCTACAAAGTGAGTTCCAGGAAAGGTGCAAAACTACACAGAGAAACCCTGTCTTGAAAAACCAAAAAAAAAAAAAAAAATAGTTCTTGATCAGAGAAAGGAAAAATAAAAATTCATGATATCAACAATATTTTGTGTAATATGATATTCATGAAATATCTCACTTTACTCATTTCATTTATGTTATTTTCCTAGTCCCAAATCTAAGATGTTCATAAAGATTGCACATACATTATATATATATATATATATATAATGAACAATAGAAAGATATTTATAAATAAATGTCCTTTTAAAAAGATGGACCTGAACAGAGAGTTCTCAAAAGGAAATAAATGCCTAAGAAGTCTCTTAAGATATTTTGATAGAGGGAGACATTATGGAGTAAGGGAGAAACCTGGTGCTGGGGAAATTCCCAGGAATCCACAAGGATGACCCCAGATTAGACTACTAGCAACAGTGGGTAGGGTATCTGAACTGGCCTACCCTGGTAGTCAGATTGAATACCCACCTGTCATCATAGAACCTTCATCCAGTAACTTATGGAAGCAGATGCAGAGATCCACAGCCAAGCACCAGGTCAAACTCTGGGAGTCCAGTCCAAGAGAGGAAAGAGGGATTATATGGGTGGCAAGGGCGAGGTGGGGGGTGGGGGGGGAGGCGGGGGGGGGGGGGCTTGTCAAGATCACTATGGGGAAATCTACAGAGACAACTGAACCAAACTATCCTAGGAACTTACACACTTTAGACCAACAACTGTGAAACCTGCAGGGGACTGGACTAAGCCCTCTGCATTTGGGAGACAGTTGTGTGGCGTGATCTGTTTGAAGGGCTCCCCAGGCAGTGGGATCGGGATCTATCCCTGGTGCATGAGCTGGCTTTCTGGATCCCATTACCTATGGCAGGATGCCTTGCTCAGCCTAGATGCAGTGGAGAGGGGCTTAATCCTGCCTCAACTGAATGTACCAGGCTTTGCTGGCTCCCCATTGGAGCAGGGGATGAGGGCTATGTCAGGTTGGGGGAGGCTGGAGGAAGCAGGAGGAGAAATGAGAGGAGGATCTGTGGTTGGTATGTAAAATGAATGAAAAAAAGGTTAAAAAATGTCTCTTAAAAATGTTTATCATCCTAGCAATTAGGAATGTGTACATTAAAACAATTTTAATATTTTATCTTACCCCAGTCAACATGTCAAACATTAAGAAAACAGCCTACAACAAATGTTGAAGAAGGAAAGGGGAAAGGGAATCATCACTCACTGTTGATGAAGATGGCTTGTAAACTGGTGCAGCCACTATGGAAATCAGTGTAGAGAGTGCTCAAAAACTAAAATTAAATATACCACATGACCCAGCTCTACCACTCCTTGGCATATGAAAGGGCTGGACATCCTGCCCCAGACACTTGCCCCGTCATGTTTATTGATTCACAATAGTTAGCAAATGGAAACAAACTAAATGCCCTTTAACTGATGAATGGATACTGAGAATGTCATAAATATACACAATGGGATACTATTCAGCTGTGGAGAGAAATGCATCTGACATTTCCAGGAGATGCAATCTCAGAGCTAACTCCATGGTCCTCTGGTTTTCACAGTCTTTCCACTCCCTCTTCCCCAGTGTTGCTGTGCCTCAGATGTCATAAAGTCTCACCGACATGACTGCCTAAACATGAGCCTACGGTGGACGGAGGAAAGCCAAGGAGTCCTCAGTCCTAACACAAAGCCCAACAAGCAGCTAAGGAATTCTGAGAGTGGGACAAAGTCTTCCCCAATAAGAGCATACCAATCGATTATCCAATACCAAATCGTTAGCACTGAAAGCATACGTGAAACTAACATTCAGACCGAGCAGATTGTATTTAGGAATACATATACTTCTGTAACAACAATTAATGAACAAAGGGACCATGAATTTGAAAGAGAGCAAGGAAGGGGATATGGAAGGGTTTGGAAGGAGGGAAGGGAGGGGCGAATGATTTGATTATATTATGATTCCAAAAGGTAAAAGAAGCAGTAGGAGAAAAGATGGCTGCCCAACCACTTATACAATCTCCTTGAGAATTTGACAATGTGCTCCTTAGAAAACTGAGCTCTGAAACCCTATACTATGAGTGTGGACTATTGAAGAATGAATCTCCAAGGCCAACATACTGACCTGATGAATACTAAGTGTGATTACAAAGCATGTTACCAACTAAACGGGTAAATTTTTAACTGGAATTTAGTTGTTCTCCAGCTCACTAATAGATCAGTTAGGTGGAAGAAAGTCACACAGTAGGATTGTACCAATGCATAACCCCATGCGGCAATACTGGGTTACGACCCAACCACATTAGTCCAATCGTTTTAGCATTCTGTGAGCTCTAGAAATAATAAAGAGAAGCAGGTCACAGGATGAGTGCCAAAGCACTAAATATTTTATTCCACTTCCCTTTGAATAACATATTTCAAGCAGCATAGGTTAAACTCCCCATTACTTCACCACTTTAATTCTGAGGCCCAAATAGGCCAAGAGAGGGGCCATTGCTAGCAGTGAAAGATCAAGAAAGGCGAGGAAGAATGTGGTACCAAGCAAGGCTTTCTTTTTTCCATTGCCTTCTTCTGGTTGTCATATTTGTACCTGAATGATAGCTCTTTTAACAGGAAAATAAAAAGTTCTGAAAGATATTTTGATCTGCTTTTGGTCTTGCATTTAGAAACAAGAGGAAGAAGAAAAGGGGGAGTGGGTACCAAATGACAGGCTCAGGGAAGGCGCCGTCATGAGTCTGTCTGTACAGATCCCTGTCCAAACAATGCCATCTCACTGGGCTCTCAGAAAACCTAAAGTTACATCAGCTGAGGAGAGAAAATTCTATATGCAGGAAACTGAAAAGGCTTTTCTAACACAGTCAACTTTTTAAAAATAATGTGCTTTTATTATGGATGAAGGGGCAGTTATTTTACCCTGTACCTGGTAAACCTAAAAGATAACTTGTGACATACTTTCTACTTAACCATTTTTATCATGTGAAGTGAAGTATATAAGTTGTATAAAATAATGGGTTTCATTTCCATACTGTATCAAGTGCATTTGTATTTTTTAACCCTTTCTAGTACCCTGGGCTCTCTCCCCTGCCTTTGTATATTTTCCTTTTTCCAAATATTCTTCTCCTTTCTTTTAAACAATATTTATTTTATTCTTTGACAGTTTTATTTAACTATATAAAGAATTTTACTTCTTTTCACCTACATTACCCTGTCTCATCCTCCATTGTCCAACTAAACCATTCTTCACTTATTTTAATCTTTTAATGTTTGTTTTTCATCTGTGAAACCATCTAGTATATCCTCTAACTACTTAAAAAGTGAAAAAAATCACATAAGTAATTATTTCCAAGTTTAAGGTCTTAATTATTTTTTGTGACATATTTATTTTTTTAAGATTAGGAGAACTTGACTCCTGGAGCTTGGCCTGGTGTTTGGCTGTGAATCTCTGCATTCTGCTGATTCCCCATGGGAGGCTTTGTCTTGGAAGAGGTGGGAATGCGGGGTGGGGGGGTGGGAGAGTGGGGGGGTGGGGGGTGTTGGGGATTAAGGCTGGGGGCAGGAGGAGGGAGGAGAGGAGGATCTGTGGTTGGTATGTAAAACGAATAGAAAATTTCTTAATAATAAAAAACATATTGGAGAACTTGCTGAGCAAGCAAGAGGATGGGGGTTCACTAGTGCTTGATGGCTGCCCGCCTAACAGACTCAGCAAGAGACTCTGGTTCAAGTGAATAAGCTGGAGAGTAACACAGCAGGACATCTGATGCACACCTCCGGCCTCTATATACGTGCACAGGTGTACGCACCCACAAGCACATGCATGAGTACAGCACTTACACATATACTCATAACTAAATAAATAATGACAGAAAGTCATAGCTCTTTAATGTCAACAAATGTTCCCCACAGAACTCCCGCAGGTACGTTCTCATTAATTTATTTTCTCTCCAAAAGTAGAAACCTAGTCACCCTGTGATAATTTCTGTAACTTATCCTGACCTCCCAAATCTCTATTTAATAATTTTTCTCTACAAAGGTTTTCCATGTTATTTTTAGTTTGTTTTTTGTTTCTGTACAAAACAAATCATGCCATTGTTGCATGCACTACTTTAACCTTTAATATACATTTCTATGATAATATCTAATGCATTATAATAACGTAATTTGACTGAAATTCTGAGTAGAATGCGCAAGTTTATTCATTCTGCTGAAAACTTTCTAAGAAAAATGGAATAAATTGGTTTATGACTATTTCCTAATTTGACAAGTTTTATTAAAATATCTATCTCATGAGTATTTGGTAACAATAAAATAAGATCCTCTGTTTATAGTAAAAAGCACAGTGCTTGAGGCAGAGTGGAAAATACTGCTACCTTTTAACAGTACTTGTCTACACTACTAACCATGTTGGACAGCAAGCTACTCCAAGAAATATGTATAATACAAATGATATATTTTATTGTATGTTAAAAAGAAACATACATTTTATTATTATATCACAAATTCCTGATCATATCATGTTTAGTAGATTCAAATCAATTTTCCAGTAAGACCAAATTAATTTAAAATGCAAAAGTGGAATGTATAGTTATATACCACTTCATTTTGTCTTATCACATATTGATATATAACATTTTTTATTAAACTGAACATATTATTTCACCAATATGAATCAATGATAGTCCTAAATTCCCAAAGATAATATAAGAAACTGTTATGTAAACAAAAATAAAATAAGTTCTTTCTTCCTGCTCCCTCCTTCTGCTCAACTTGAGCAATTTTGGGATCCATGAATTTAGTCAACTAAGAAACAGAGGGAGAAATCACCTCTTTACAAAGCAAAACTGATGTCATTGCTGGAGATGTGGAGGAATGATGTGACACTTTGTAAAATCATGTGCTTGGGGTTTAATCTCCAATTCTCAGGCAGATTATCAATTTCCGAAGCCCAGTGGCAAGATACATTTCAGTTTATTAATGCCCTATGTGGAATATTATTCTTTTCATTTATTTACATTATCCATGCTCCATTTAATACGTTCCCTTTGCTCAGAAACTCACACTTGTCACTTACAAAAGTTCAAAATGATTTTTTTTTCATAAAGAGAGTAGAAAACAGTTGGGAAAGTTAGAATTGATGGCATGATAGGTATTGAGGTAGATATACTTAGCATAAAATGTGTAGCTGTATTAAAGTCTGTTCATCAATTAAGTGCATAGATAGCAATGCCCACTTTCCTTACCTCAGGACTAGAGAACTAGGAAAAGTCAGGAATGGGAGATGAGTTATAAAGTGCATACATATGTATTCAAGAACCAACATGGCAAGATGACACTGTGTCAACCCAATAAGAGATTTTAGGTGAAATATTGGAGCTCAACACATGGATACAGTGAAAGGTAAGAGCACTCAACTACATTGAAATTCAAATGTGTTTTTGAACAGGTGAGACCACTAGGCTTATCACAACTAAATCATAGGTTATAAATGAGAAAATGAAGACCCAGAGAGACACTGAGCTTCTGGGTTTGAGTCTGGATGGTTTAGGCATAGTTTAGGACCAGGTCTTTATGTCACCAGACTCATTATTTTCATCATTGTGTCTTCTCAGGTTGCATATTAGGTTCACACTTTCTCACTTTGTAAAGTAAGTGTCATTCTTTATGCAGAAAGGTCAGATGCTAACATTATCCTGAGTAATAAAAGTTAAATATGACCAATATATTCTTTGGTGCATCTTCACCCACATTCAGACTACGAGGAGAAAAGTGGTAAGTGCTCCAAAAAGTGGCAGGAAACAGCACCGGGCAGCAGCAGAGTTTGTCAGCATGTAGTTAAGATTATTTCAGAGTGCTTTTCCCCAGAGACCCAAGAGGACTTTGAAAGATGGCTGCATTCTGAGCTTTCTGCTGCATCCCATGCTAAGGAAGCTCAAGTGAGCTCTCACTCCGTTCCTGGCCATGGCTGTCAATCACATCTCAGTAGATTTTAGGTATGCCTGCTTAGGACCTGAAGAAATAGCATCCCCCCGCCCCCCGAATTATGGGGCTCTTCCTAATTATTACATTTAGCTATACTTAAGAGGGGAAGATCGATAAGAAAACATTTTAATTCGTTTTATTGTGTTCCTAATTGTTACTTAAACTGGGATTTCTTATGTATCTCTGTCAATTCTTCTTGACAATTCATCTGTTCTTCTGTGGCAAGTGTAGTCTCCTACTCGTGTTCATTCAACACACATTTATTCATTATACCATGGCAGACAATAAATGAATGAAGAATGAATGAATGAATGAATGAATGAATGAATGAATGCTGTTTTTTGAGCTCTACGGGACATAATTGAAGATTATAATCAGAAATGTGACAACATTATTTTAGTATCGTACGTAACTTCATTGACTATAAAGCCCAAGCTAACATGCTTGTATCAGTGGTATTTAAGTATTATGATCACTATACACTCTTGAGAGATATTTCATCTTTACTTTTGTAATACCTAATTATCACATGACAATTTTTATGTTGGGTTTTGTGCTACTGTTTTTGAAAATGTTCTGTTGTTACAGTCTGGTAAAGTTGAGTGTGTGTGTGTGTGTGTGTGTGTGTGTGTGTGTGTGTGTGTGTGTTTTGTAACATTTGTGAACATGAGTACATGTAAGTGCTCTGCAGGCCAATGTTGACATTGTATGTCTTCCTTGATCACTTGCAACCTTAGTACTTATTAGGGCATGAAGTCTCACATGAAACTCAAAAATGGACTAGACTAGCTTGACAACCAGCTCCGGGCATCTATCTGTTTCTGTCCCCAACCCCCAACACTGGGATGACAGGTGCACATAGCCTCATCGGGCTTTTTTGTGAGTGCTGGGACTACAAACTGAGGTCTTGATGCTTGCTCAGCAAACACTTCTCTGGCTGAGCCATCTCCCAAGTCCTTTTCCTTCTTTAATCTTGGTTCATAACTAGCATAAAGAAAAATTACCAACTCCCCAAATCCAGTAAAAGCTCTGTAAAATAATCATAAAACTAAGTATGCAGGCAATAACATACCTTTGAGAGATACTTTATTATTCATAGAACTCATTTCCAAGCTGGTCTTATTTGATCTTTGGAACTGTTCTTTGCACTGCAGAAATCAAGGAAACGTAAATGATCCTTCATTGCTTATTTCAAAAAAGGGAAAAAAAAATCTATGAAAACTGTACTTTTTCTGACATAGTACAAAATCTGTTGTCAAAATCATTTAAAGGAAAAACTATTCTAGATTTTTATGAGGCCGTTTATAGATCCTACTTTTTATATATTTCTATATATACTTTTTGGATGTGTATAATATTACTGAAACTGTTTCAATCTTCCCAGGCTTATAAAGAGTCTCTCTCTCTCTCTCTCTCTCTCTCTCTCTCTCTGTATGTGTGTGTACTGTGTTTCAATATGAGGTATTTTCTTATACTATGATTGATATGAAATAACATGGCAAATAAACACTATGTCATTTTCCCAAATTTGATTTGAAATGCAACTGGATTTTCAGATTTCAGGTAATTATTTGCGAAATTTTGTGAACAGGACCTGTGTAAGGAGGGCACTAGTTGGTAGCAGTCTACATGGGCAGAGAATTCAAATCCATGTGATGAGTTTGATTGACAAAGCCGTTTGGTTTCTACTTTGCATTCTATTCAACCTTTCGCAAGCACACACACACACACACAGAGAGAGGCATGTACTCATGTACTTTACATTCTATTCCACATTTTACACACACACACACACACACACACACACACACGACAGAGAGATTTAGGCATCACCATTAACTAATGTGAGGGGAATTTTCATTAATTACCATACTTCTGTCATTTTCTTGGTCTAGGATTTCACAGTGGATTTCTTTGTTTTGTCTTCTCCAGTTCCTCAGTCTCCTTTGTCATGCATGACCTTGATAGTTCAGAAGAATATGTAGGTGTTTTGTAAGATGTCTTTCAATTTAGATTTGTTTTAGATGGAGTTTTGAAATTAATTTAAAATTATTTTTGCTTCGGTGGATACCTCAAGGCATCACAATGAAATTATGTTTACTATTGGTGGTGCTAACTGTGCACACAGAAGTCACCTCATACTGGATGTGCTCATTTCTCTCTGTAATTGAAAATTATCTTACTGAGTGATGCTTGAGCTTTATGTAAATAACACTCTTGTGCCACATACTACTTCAATACTTAAAACACTGGGACCTTTAGTCTTCTGGTGCTCCCCTAATGCTGATTTCCTATTCCCAATATTTCTTATTTCTGAGATTTCTCCTACACATTGGACAAAAGCTTTCATTCCTAACCCGGAAGCTATCTCCAAGTGTCAACTGCTCACAAAGGAAAAATTAGCTCTCTCTGATGGCGTTTCACTGAGTAGACAAACCACACTTAGGGCAGCCCCCATGCCCAGCAGTAGATAGCCAACATGAAATGAGGGAGAGGAAACCATAATCAGAATATATTGTATGAAGACAAAATTACTTTTTAATTAATAATTAAATCTCATCATTTTCTAACATGTCCAGAAAAATACTTCAACCCAGGACAGCTACTTGTACCAGATAATATATATGGAAATTTCCTTTAAAATCAAATTTCTGTATGTGCAATCAAAACACTTGGGGCCACAAAAAAGAAAGTCAGAACAGTTTGTTGACTGACAGTAGCCATACATGTGTTGTTTGTGGGTGTTCTTGGGTGCTGTATGTAAAATTATAGTAAATGGAAGAAATTTGGTGGATTTTTCTTATCCGCTGTCTTTTCCCAGGTGGTTGCTTCAGGGAACAAGAGCTGTAATAACAAATAATCCCTCTAAAGTTCAGGCAAGTAAACAATGCTACTCTGTATTGCTTCCACCTTGTTATCCACATTACTTATTTTACTCTTCAATCTAGCTTACTGGATATAAGCTGTGGAATAAAGCACTAAGTCTTAACTAGTCTCTCTGGGGCTCTTTTTAGAATAAAGCACTAATATTTAATATTAAAGTGAAAAATACGTAACTGTAGAAAGAGGTTGTTTTAAAGTAAGTTTATATATGTTTATAAATTAAATATACTAGATTGGATATACTGTGTTTTTCATTTAAATGCTTTAATTTTATTTCCAAATAAAATCTAAAATGTATTAGAAACTTAACCTACATCTTCTTTTAATATATTCTATTTTTATGGCACTAGGGAGAGTCTACTAAAATAAAGCTTCAGAAAGATATTTCTCTCCTTCCTATATCTACAAAAAATATTTTTACAGTAATGTATTCAGATCTACAAAATGACAGTTTGGGTCAATCAATTCAAAATATTGCATTTTTTAAGGCAAAGGAAAAATTAGACATAATCATTTTCCTACCCTTAGTCCTTGAAAGTCTAGACAAGGGAAGAAATAATGATACATTGTATACATTTCTAATGTAAGCAGAGTCACGGCATCTGAACACAACCACAGTTTCTAAGATCATAACAGAGTTGAGGTAAGACAGTTAAAATCCCTAATGTCAGTTCGATTTGTACAGAAAAATCTTGATGTGCTGTGCCTCCATAATTTTACACTGATTATAATCTTTGTTTTTGTCCAAGCATGATTAAACAGTTAATAATGAAGTAAACATTTCTCTATTATTGTAAGTATGATTATACTGATGAAATTTATTTTACCATGAGATCTCTACTTTGCTCCTACAGCCTTTAATATATAGCTGCTTGAAATATTGTAAGTGAATGCTCTCCGGTACTGTAGAAAAATTATAAAAACATAAACTAAACATGACAGAAAACTTAATAGAATATAATCTACTGCAAGCTCACAATTGTAAATTGTTGTTCACAATGAGGGCAATATATTAAAGCCAGGAAAGCCAATAGAATTATAAAAATGCAAAACAGAAATGATGAGCTTCTAACAGAGAATACAATTACTCAATGTCTGGCCCCGTAGTGGCAGTTAAACATTTTAACTGAATATTCCTATCATGGAGATCTTAACAAATATATATAGTGGTGGCACACACGCCTTTAATCCTATCACTCAGGAGGCAGAGATCCATCTGGATCTCTGTGAGTTCAAGGCCACAATGAGAACAGAGCCAGGCGTGGTGGCACATGCCTTTAAACCCAGCACTTGAGATCTCAGGTCTTTGCTTGGGAAGGACACACGCCTTTAATCCCAGGAAGTGATGGCAGGAAGCAGAAAGATATACAAGGTATGAGGACCAGTAACTAGAGGCTTTTTAGCAGCAGTTCAGCTAAGACCCTTTTGGGTGAGGACTATGGTTTTCAGTCTGAGGAAACAGGATTGGCTTAAGAGTTGGCGCAGTGAGGTTGGCTGTGGCTTATTCTGTCTCTCTGATCTGTTAGTATTCACCCCAATATCTGGCTCTTGTTTTTTTATTAATAAGACCATTTTATATTTGAGTTACAATATATATATATATATAATATATATATATATATTATATATATATGAACATAGTACATTAATTTCTACTTGGTGTTAAACTTGTAATAAGGGAACTCTGGTCCCTTTTATACCAAGACAATATTGGCAGATACACTCTGATAATGATGAAAGCGCCTCTCACCTGTGTGCCATCCAACCCATGGGACCACTGTCTGCTTCTGAGCTCTGATGCGAATTATTTCCACTAGGAATGAGAATAAAACCTAAGCCTGGTCTATATGGGACTTACATTTAAACTCCATATATAACATTTTTCTGACTTGACTCAGTGAACTCTTTATGAAATGTTAAATTCAGCACACTACTCATATTTGCTTTTCTAAATGACTATGTCACAGATCAGGTTGGCAGTCACAGGACATTAAAATATTCTTTTCAGAAGTTAAGTTTCCACATGAAGTTGCTGTACTCAGATGGTGAAGTTGGTGCTAATTACCGTGTGTCTTTCTAAATATTATTTCTTGTTTGTAAAGATGGTCACATCCTCTGGCATTGAATGCTGGGTTAAATTAGGCAGCACTTGTAGAGTCTGGTTGCTGTGAGCAGCTCTAAATACCCCTTGTCTCATTGGAAGGAGATTGCATTCATCAGTGAGTCAGAACGACATGCAAACTATCTCAGCTGTGCTACCCAGAAGGGCAGGGCTGAAAGCTAAAAGCCAAAATCAAACCCTCCACTATTTCAAAATGAATTTGGATCTTCCAGTGAAAATCCTCAGAATTGAGGATATTTGCAAAGTGATTTTTTCCTTAGCAAATATTACAAATAGTGTTTTTTATTAATTCTTTGAGATTTTCATATAGTGTACTTTGATCAAATTCATCTTCCTCTTCAACTCCTCCCAAATCACCTCACCTCCCTACCCAATCTACTCTCTACCCACCCTACTTTACTCTCTCTCTCTCTCTCTCTCTCTCTCTCTCTCTCTCTCTCTCTCTCTCTCTCTCTCTCTCTCTCTCTCTCCCATCAAATCCATTTCACATTGGTTACAGATTCCTGGGAATAGGGGCCTGATCTGGGCTATGGTCAATATACCAAGTGTCACACTACTGAAGAAATAGACTCTTCTCTCAGCAACAACCACGTGGTAATTCCTCAGCTAGGGGACTTGATGCCCAGCTCCTCTTCTCCATGTTGGGATCGCATCTGGTTTGAGCTTATGCAGATCTTATCACATTGTCACAGTCACTGAGAGTCCATATGTGCATCTACCATGTTGAGTCTGGAAAACAGTTTTCTTGAAGTCATCTACCACTTCTAGCTCTGACAATATTTCAGCTCTCTCTTCCATAGAGATTCCTGAGCCTTTCGTGGGTGGAGTGTGATATGGGAAATACATTTAGGGCTGAGCACTCCCAAGTCTTACTCTGTATGTGTTGTCCAGTTGAGGGTCTGTATATTAATTGTCATTAACTCCAAGAGCATCTCTGATGAAGGTTGGGCAATACACTGAACTACGGATAGAGCAATAAGTCACTAGGAGTCATATTGTTGCTATGTCCACTTAGCAAAGTGAAAGTACTAACTATTCCCCTAGTGCTGATGACCTCCTTAGCCCTAAGTGTGGGGCCTATTTGAAAGTGTCAGGTATAAATCCAATTTCTATATTCTGTTTCCCCTTATTTGAAAGATTCTCTCCTTTCAGAAACTTTTATTGAATTTTTTATTATTTCCATCAACTATATAATGTATATGTGTGTGTATGTACACATGAGTGCATTTCATGGGGAGGGCAGAAGAAGGTGTCAGATCTCCTTGGAGCTGGAGTTACAAGAGATTGTGAACCTCCCAACATAGGTGTTGTCAATGGAGCACAGGTACCTTATAAACTTTCCTTCCAAAGAAAACCAAAGTTGTGTACATCACACCTAAGTCAGTTTCCTCCCTCTTTTTCTAAGCATGATTCAACTACCTTAAGCTAATGGCATATTGATACCAAGCTTTCAGTCTTCCATCATACATGGTGATTTTTTTATGTGTAATATATTGCCCAAGACTTCCTTAAGATTACAGCTTCTGATATTATAGTAATGGTGAAGAATTATGCTATAGTAATATTTATTCAATAAGATAATGCCTGAGTATTACTTGCCTTAAAAATGAAAGCCTTCTTTAAAAATGTCTTTGCAGAGAAGAATAAAGGCCTGGTGGCTTTATTAAGTCACTGGATCATTATGATGTGTTTTAAATTTTGTATGCCCTGGCTTTGTTTCATAGATTCTGTTTTAATGTTTTGCTAAAGGGGATCTAAACTGAACTATAGCCACATTAGGAAAAAAAAAAAGGATTCTTAAGAAAGGTTGAGTGGCCTTGCCTTAGAGGTTTAACAAAAGTAATTTAATTATGAATGAGTAAGAGTAAGCCAGACCTCAAAGGACTCCCAGGTTGAGAGAGCAGTGAATTCCTCTTGGCAAGAATTTTCAGGGTCTTGGAAGTGATGACTTTGTCTAGCCATGCTCTTTCTTTGGGCTTCTCTTTTGAGTTTTTATAAATCAGGAAGAAAAAGGTCCTCAAACACAAAGGTAGTACTCTTGGCATTTGGAGAAGGACTAGACACTTGGGAGGAAGGCATCTCTACTTAGAGGTAAAATATCCCAGATAAAGTTGCTGTTTGTGAGCAGGTGCTAAGAAAGTGGGTTGAACATTTGAATAGCCCCTGAAAAGACTGACTCTACCTCACCAAGTAGACTTTTGTCTTAGACAGCTGTTTCAGGACAGATGTTTATAAAAGATCCAAAGGTATGAAGAATAGAGAGTTTCAGAAAAGGATAAAGAGCTTCAGAGAGTAGGACAATTCTATTTTTCATATGACCTAAATTCTGTTTTCTCCTTCATAAATCTTTTCTAAATTCTACATTATTCACTAGTGCTTTGCAAAATAAGTTTTTTATGTCATAAAAAAAACGTTATTTCAGTGTTAGAGTAAAAATAGACAGTGCCTCCAGAACTACAACCATGGCTGAGTTAAATGTAGCACAAAATACTGAAGTTGATAAAATGCAGCAAAGATGAATCGTGAGAATAAAACTCCGGGTATGTGGAAGAGCTGTGAGCTGGAAGCTCTCTTAGCCTGCACATGATATTAGAAGCTTTTCCTAATAATTCTCAACGGCACAGTGTAGGGTGTCACCAAAACTGCTGATAGCTGTCCTGAGAAGACTGCAGATAGGTCAAGGAACAGAAGGGTAACAGCACAAGATAGCTACACTGGTCCCTTCAGCCTCACTATACACTACACAGCAGACAGGTTTCTGTAACTGTAGACACCTAACCTCTTTTGCTCTCAGAGCATTTTCTTCAGAAAATTCCTAGTTATAAATTCTCTGACTCTTTAAACTTATTTACAGACCATAAAATGTCTTTAGTAGAGCCTTACAAACATCTCTTTGATATGTGAATATCAATAGATACAGCGCCCTCATCTCTCACAATCTGTGTGGAGTAGGAAACTAACTTGAATGGGTATCAATTAGCAAACACTTGGCCTAATCCCAGGGAAACACATGTGCACACTAGAATTAATATGCTCTGCAAATTCCACTGATCACCTTCATTCCCAGTCTTGTCTAGTCCTTTCCAACTGATACCGGGCATACTGAGATCTCTTCCTCCAGGTTTCAGTTGCACTGAGTATCCAGACTTCATCTACCTTCCTTCTCCTGACACGTCCAATGATATGAGCACAAAATCACCATGCCTACTCATCTCTTCCAGTTCTTTTCTATAATAATGGGCAATTAACTCTAAAAGAAAACCACAAGCTGACTTTGGGGAAATGTGCCTAAATAACCATTTACCACCAAATTTTTTGTTTTAAATACTTGCTGTGATATAATCTGGATAGTAGACTGTGTCTAGGGGTTAAGAACTATTTGATTTCCTAAAGAACTCTAATTCTGTAGGACATGAATGTATTTCTGGTTACTTAATAATGAGTAGTAATTTATTGGCTCACAAGTTTGAAGGCTAGGAAGTTCAAGATAAAGGGACCGTTGATGGTATCATCTCAAAGCAAGAACAGAAGGAGGTGGGGAGGAGTGGTGGGAACCCTAAAATTCCCCTTTGTAAGAAGCAGTCTATTGATAGATTTACTCTCTTAATCTATCCTTGAAGGCCATTCATACATTCAGAAATCCTAGTAGGCTACAAGTGGTAACCCTTGTATTCACAACTTACTCAAATCAAACCTCATGCAGACGTACTTACTGTGTTGTGTCTATGTGGTTTCAAAAACCACTAATTGTGTGATATCCTAGCCAGACACAGTGAATTCACATCTTAGTGATCAACAAACCCCAAAGCACAAGCAGAAGATGAATAGATTAACAAACCTCCCTGCAGCAAGTAAGGAAAGTTACATGGTTATTTCCAAACCATGTTCTCGCTAAGAAAAGACACACGTGTTAGTTAATTCTAGAAGCCTATGCATAATCATACAGAAAAGCAAGTTAGGGTTGGGCACATTTCTTAGCACACTCAGTTGAAGGCGTTCATTTCCAAGCACACTAAATTGAAGGTGATCACTTCTGAGTATGCTCATAGTTCAGAAAGAAAGAAGGTGGTCCATTTGGGGATATGCCCAGTCCAACATCATAGAGCAAATGTTGAAAAGGATATGCAGACAACATGGTCTCTCCTGGACATGCTCTGTTCAGCATCATGATGAGTTAAGTTTATTTTGATTTCATAAATGAGTGAAGCTATGAATCAGCCACTTTGGCTACAAATTCTTCAAAAATTCTCCAAAGAGTTTTCACTGAAACAAAGAGGACAATTTTAAGGGTACAGTGACAGGCTTTTTATTTAAGCAGTAGCTTTCTCCCCTGAAATGTAGATGTTTGAACCTAAAAGTACAGACCTCACTTAGCAGCTGTATTATTTGTTTGTTCAAGAATGTGGTTTTCATGAGGCTACTTGGCCAAACCCAACTCAAAAGACTTCAAGTGTTTCCTCCATCACCCTTCTCCCACTGCCCACACCCTGGGATGCTCATATATATGAATGAAGGGCCAGTTATCAAACTTACTCAAGCCCTTCCCTCTTAGAAGTTGGGAACAGTCAGTCACTCTCTAGAGAGCTCTTCTTGAATTTGCAGAAACCTCATCTGTACATAAAAGTGAGGTCTTATTAAGAGAACTCTTTTTTCTCAATGACACAAGGGAAGCAGCTCCTGGAAAATATACTTCTTGATAATTTTCAAGATTCCTCACACATGCCTACAATGCATCATTAGAACTACAACTACCTCCTTCTGGACACAGCTGTGTCTTTCCAGTGTGCTACCAAGCAATGTTCTAGCTACTTAAGGACCTTGGAGAAGAGCATAAAATGAGATGGAGAACAGTAATGCTTTCCTGTTCCCTGCTCTATGCAGGAGGTCTCATTGTATTATTGCTCCCACCTCACAGGCAATGGCTGAGTGCCAGGCAAATAACCCAGTACCCAGTATAGAGATGGAAAGGTGTGTTCTCAGATGGCTTCTTGCCTCTGGTTGAGTGGGTTTTCCCTTGAGACTCCTCATTCTTCACATAGTTACTATCCTGGGAAAATACCAGAGTCTGTCCTCCTTTTGATCAGATGCACCTGATTCTTATTTGGTCTTCAGATGGGACTCTGACATCCCAACTCATACTACATGGAACATTTCTATCAGACACATTGGATACAAAACACCAGTCCCCTTATTTCCAACTTTCTTCCATCTTACTATTTGCTCTGTTACTTTTCACTATCTCAGCTATTGTTCTTTCTTAGTAATCATTTTTTAATTCACTGTTCAACTTATTTTAACTTCAATTTAAAATATTTGAATTTTAGACTGACACCTGTGGCGCTTGTATGGGACCAGACTAGGCCTTCTGCATACAAGAGACAATTGTGCGGCTTGGTCTATTTGAGGGGCCCAGGCAGTGGGATCAGGATCTATCCCTGGTGTATGGACTGGCTTTCTGGACCCCGTTACCTATGGTCTGATGCCTTGCTCACCCTTGATATGGGAGTGGGGGGGGGGGCCTTGGTTCTGCCTCAACTGAATGTACCAAGCTTTACTGATACATGCTTTACCCTTTTGAGGAGGGCATGTGGGCGGTGGCAGAGTTGGGGGAAAGGCTGGAGGGGAGTGGGAGGAGGGATGAGATGAAGAATCTGTGGTTGGTATGTGAAATGAATAAAAAACATTTCTTAAAAAATTAAAATTAAGCCGGGCGGTGGTGGCGCACGCCTTTAATTCCAGCACTCGGGAGGCAGAGGCAGGCGGATCTCTGTGAGTTCGAGGCCAGCCTGGACTACCAAGTGAGTCCCAGGAAAGGCGCAAAGCTACACAGAGAAACCCTGTCTTGAAAAACCAAAAAAAAAAATTAAAATTAAAGAAAACGCAGTAAAAAATAATAAAACAAAATATTGTTTAACTCTTGAATGACAATGAGACACAAAAATGCAAGTATTAGAACTCACAGATTGCCAAATAATAATAACATGATAGTAAAATGAAGAACTTTTCAAAAAACAAAAATATTCCTGGAACAATCTTTTGTTAAGATGATCTTTGTTTAATTTTGTGAAGGGCTGTGAAAGAATACATGGATATATTTGCCATTTGAAAAAATAACCTTTAATATTTTAAAATACATATTTGATCAGCCTGACTTTTGACCAGAACATTCTTCATATCAGTATGCATGATAAGTGATTATACTCTTGGCTTTTATACCTGTGACAGATGTTTCTAGAAAATAAATGAGTAAAAGTAAAATTTACAGCTTTCAAAAACTAGCTTTGCTGCCTAAATTTCATCTTGAAAATATGTTTTGCTGTGATAAGTAGAAAGGCATCCCTGTTTTCACCAGAAAACAGAATGTTTCTGGGACCCTACTACATGTGTATAATGGCAACTGATATACCACATACTGTTTTCAAGTTTCAGAGAGAGAGAGTGCTAAAAGAAACAATATTGAATTGCCAACCATAGCTTATCACTATCTGCCTGCCAGGTAAAATCAGGTTTTTGGACTATTGTCCTATTAAATAGAACTCTCTAAATAATGACATATTGTCTACAAAACCATCTTTCAATAAATGAAAATGAAATATATCAAGAAGTAAGCATGTTTTCACCTTTTTACTTTATAACAGGTGTGTCTGCAAAACCTATTTCCAGTTTTAAATAAATCTCAGAGACATCAATGGATACCAATTTATTTGTTTGTACTCAGGAGGGTGAACTTAAAAATAAATAAATCAATAAATTTGCATGTAAACATCTACCTAAAAGAGCACATGTGGAAAAGACTGAAAATTAAAGGAAGTAAATCCAGAAATATTATCCTAAATCCTGAGTAAGCAAAATATAAAATACTAGGTCTTGGGGAGGTTTTGAAATGGTTTTAGCCCATGGACATTTCCTTGTAGCTGGAAAGTTTCTTTCCAGGTCCCACCAAGTTCCCACAGTCCTACAGCATACTTATAAAATAATCACTCAGAAGCTTATATTAATTAAAATTGCTCAGCCACTAGCTCAGGCTTATTATTGACTAGCTCTTACACTTAAATTAACCCATAATTCTTATTTATGTTTAGCCACATGGCTTGGTACCTTTTCTCAGTTCTGTCTTTACATCTTGCTTCCTCTGTGTCTGGTTGGTGACTCCTGACTCAGTCTTCCTCTTCCCAGAATTCTCCTTGTCTGTTTATCACACCTATACTTCCTGACTGGCTACTGGCCAATCAGCATTTTATTTATCAACCAATGGGAACAACACATTCACAGCATGCAGAGCACCATAACCCATCATTTCCTAAGTGTCACTCCGGCCTGCTTTTGTTTAATAGTTACACTGCACTCATTTCAGAACTTTATTTAATCCCCACAGCAAGGCATGGAGGTAGACAGAATTATACACTAATGTGGG
Organism: Peromyscus maniculatus bairdii; assembly: GCF_049852395.1. Lineage (NCBI taxonomy): Eukaryota > Metazoa > Chordata > Mammalia > Rodentia > Cricetidae > Peromyscus > Peromyscus maniculatus. Next base: position 10,162,467 of record NC_134870.1, read on the forward strand.
GATTTATCAAGGCAACTCCACGTAGTTCAAAAGGAGGTTTATTTTGGGGTAACTTACAGCCATTAAAGGGGTTGGTTACAGGCTCTGGGAGAGGTGAGGTGCAGTCCAGCAGGGTTCACTAGAGAACTCTGACTCGGTGTGCTGTCCAGCATCCAGGATCATCAGGAACCAAGAGGCCCAGTACATCCAGATCTCTGGTCTTAAGGGCTCCCATCTTAGCGCCACATCAGGGGCAGGTCATAGGTAGGTGTGGCAGTTACCAGAAGCCTCACTAGGGGTAGTAATTCCAGGTCAAAGCTGGAACAGCTACCCACTACCACACACAAAGTAGCACATGTCAAAGCTGGAACAGAACTGGACTCTGATTTCAATGTCACTATTCTTGCCACTATGTGTCAAGGGTGAGAATTTATTCTCATCTTTCTCAGGGACAAAGACCATAATTCATTTATAAAAGCTATCATATGATTACATACCATCCTTCCAACAATACACAAATTCAGGCATGAAGAAAGGGTAACTCTGCCTGAGAGCTTTTGCTGAAGCCTGACTGCTGAAACAACACCTAAGGTCATTGATAATAAATACAATACTTCAAATGAAGAGTCTGATGAAATGTGCATCTGACACCCTGACCCAACTCTAATATAGCTTTTGTTATTTCATTTTGTCTTTCCTACAGTTGTTCTACAGGGGGGGGGGGAAAGTAAATACTATTGAATAGGAATTCTTCCATTTTAAAATTCTATACTTTGTTATTAAACCATTTTTCCTATGGTAGAGATTTATAGGATGCCTAGTTTTAAAGCAACAGCACCTAACCTATTGTATTCTGCAGCTCATTTGAGACCTTCCATTCCATTTTCCACAATAGTAGAAGTGTAACTCCAGTTCCCATAGAAGACACATTGCCTGTGTTTTGAGAATAAGAGAAGGTAAAATCCCTTGGACTGAAATGAAGAGAACATTTTGATGTTTGTCTCCTTTCCTCCCTGGTACTACAGAAGTAGAAGCAGTTTGAATAATATTTAATAAAAAGCAAATGATAATTTTAAATAAGGAATTTAATTCTCCCACAACAAGTTAGTTTTGTCTCTACTTTTCCTTTTTTTTTTTAAATCTAAGAAAGAGTATCATCATCTAATCTGTCTCTTTGAAAAAAAATAAATTGTTTTCAAAATCTAAATGAGGCTTTTGCCAGCTTATGACCCAAGGATGTCTTCTCATATACCTAGAAGTTATACCTTTGAATTGCCGGCCTATAGAAAGCAAACTTTCTATATGACCCCTGTCTCCAAGTTTTTGTGGGAGAGCAAGAACTTACTTCTTTGGGCATTGAAGAACTCTCTATTGTCATAAGATGCACATAGTGTACATTTTCTTTATATTTCCTTGTAGCTATTAAGAAACACAGGTAGTCACTGCAATCCCAGGTGAGTTTTAGATAAATTAGCTGTAATAAATGATATCGTTGAATTCTCCTACTTAAGAATCATTTATTACTTGAGAATATGCATAAATGGGTGTGTCTTGTTTGCTGACAGATATCTCCCTGTCTTTACAACCCCATTCAATTTTCCATGATGCAATGATTTAATATTTGTTCAGTGGTGAACTTTTCTTACTTGGCTTGAAGACTTTGCAGAGAGGTTTTGCTGGATTGTAGGAGGGTTTTGTTGTTGGTTGGTTTGTTTGTTTGTTTGTTTGTTTGTTTGTTTGTTTTATTGGTTTGGTCTCTTCAGCACTTACCACATTGCCACTTAAGATAAAGTAAAAAAGTGTGTCATGTTTACTCTACACACAAGCTAAATAGTGAGTTCCCTACAGTTCAGCATTTTCTTTGCTGGATGACTTCATAGCTTCTGGCAAGTTAGTGAAGTCACCTAATAAAATTCAGAGTGAGCCTTTACTCAAGCTTTGCTTCATGGAGAAGTGAAATTAATGGCAATGAACATGTGGCTAGCCAAGCCTTCTTTTAGACTGTTATTATTCCCATTAAAATATATGTCCTTTACCACTATGCTGATTGTGATAATAAAGTAAGGACACAACTGATAGCAACAAATTTGACCACACTTTCTCTAAATTTAAATGTTTTGCTTTAAAAAAGAAGCTAAAATTTTGTTCTAAAAAGGGAAGGAAATTATATAATCTGTAAGTCCAGCAATTAGACAAATTGCTAAAAAGATTTTTTAAAGAAAAACATATTCCTCTCTCTATTTCTTTCTTCTTCCCTTCTTCCCTTCTTCCCTCCCCCCTACTTTCCTTCTTCCTATATATACATGTATATGTAAATAGAGAGAATGTATTTTATGAAGCATATTGGAAAAATTATATAAAAGCAAGAGAAAAGGAAGTTAAGTGAGTGAGAGTAGGGTTGGAACTGTCAGGTTAGAGTACTCCCCTTAGCTTTCTCCTTTGTCAGTATTACACTGAAGTTATATTACAGGTCTTTAACCCTAGCCATTGAGGATCCCATGTTCAAGGCTAATGTGGGCATACCAGGGAGACCCTGTCTTAAAATAAAAAGTAAGAGGGGAGATGATAGTTTGTTCAATGGTTGATCACTTCCCTAGCATGTGTGAGGCTCTAGGTTCAATCTTGTGTGTGTGTGTGTGTGTGTGTGTGTGTGTGTGTGTGTGTGTGTGTGTGTGTGTGAGAGAGAGAGAGAGAGAGAGAGAGAGAGAGAGAGAGAGAATCTACTTTTATAAAATATTCTTGGTTTTAAAAATTATTTATAGACTTTTGTGCATATATTTATTTCATTTTTATTCACTGAAGTTAATTACAGTTTTAGCAATTTTAATATTAGCATGGTCTCACTCTGTTTATCTGCTTATCAGAGTGCATTTTTAACCAATAAAGTGAAACAAGTATTTGAATACGTAGAGATGGATTTTCTCATTTTCTTACACTCAGTTTTTAAAAGGTCCACATATTGCTGAATGCCAGGATTTTAGAGAAAGGCATGGAGAAAGATTTCTAAGATCTGGGGCTACCTAGTAAAGACCTGTTCTCCAACACCCCCCCCCCCCCCCCCCCGCCACACACACACACAAAACTGGGATAAGAACCTGATAGGTAGTGCTGGCCAACCCTTCTTTCTCAGGTTGATTTCTAGAATCCTAAGTGTTGTGTGCTTTTCCCGTGTTGAAATATGAATAACACTAACTCGGGAGCAGCACCAGCTCCATCTGGACCTGCTTTTGAATGTCACAATTGTGATTCTTTAGAGTCCTTGAGCAAATCATCCCCTGATCTCACACTTTAAAAACCAGAGGACATTTCATATTACACTTCTTAAGAAACTATGCTTTACTTTCTTCTAAATGACTCAGAACAGTAAACTTTAGTCTTGTGACACTGTGATATAACTATTCAATTCTGGTTTTTATTTCTCTTTCAGAATTAATAGAACAAATATGGATATAAGAACTATTTATTCACAAAGTAATCTATATTTCCTGTGTGCTTTCCAAAATACAAGCTGAAGCAAAGGTCCAACTTTTAAACATACAGAAATACATGAAACACAGTAACTTTATAAATCTAAACAATGTTTCAGTAGACATAGTAAAAAAAAATCACATCCAAATGAGAGCATTTCCGAGAATAAATGGATAGATTAAGTACCATATGTCTATCAGCCCTCCAAGTGAGGAAAAGTAATTTTCTGAAAAGAGCTGTCTACTGTAGGAGAAAATGCAGCCGAGGAGTTATTTTCTTAACTAACATTATTTCTGCAGTTAAGACTTCTTTGCCAAGAAGCCAATTTTAGAAAACTCAAACTTCAACCAAACAAAATGTCTTTAGTTTACTTATTTCAGACTGTATCTCAGTGATGGGGATTATACATTTCTCTGGGCTTTCACTGCACTTAGTAGAGTTTTATTTTAAATAACACCAAGATAGACTTATCCAGGAGATAACACCAATTTTTTTATCCAGTACCAAATGGTCAGCCCTGAAATTGCACATACAAGTAACATTGTACTGAGAAGATTGTACTTACATATTTAGGAATATATGTATGTATTATATATAAAACAATGCATGGAGATAATAACCATTAATTGAAAAAGAGGCCATGAATGTGAAAAAACAGCAAGGGGGTATATGGGAGGGTTTGGAGGGAAGAAAGGAATGGGGAAATGATATGATGATACTTTAATCTCAAAAATGAAAAAAATAATTTTTAAAAGTGAAGGGCATAACAATCCCAACAAAATATGATTGTAGAGGTATATATTCTTAGAACACAAGTTTTCTATAGATGAATGCTGACATGGGTTAGTGGTGTCCATAAAATGCTTAGAATGCTAGCATAGAATACAGAAACAGGTGTCTCTTTTGTTAATTTTTAGCTACAGAAAAAATATAGAAGACATGCATTTGTTATGGGTAACAAAATCAATACTATAAAACATGATCAAAACTCACATTTTATCTTTCAAGATAGTTTATGATATATGGGAACTGCATTTTTCTTAATTGTGGGAGAATCATTTCTCAATATAACTAGCTGTGTTGGCTGGGTCAAATTTGTGGCATTATGTTGACTGTTATGGATATGTTCTCTCTTGTGGGTTGGTCACAAACTCATATATGGACACACTGACCATATGTCTATCAACTTTGCTCAGGGATCGAGGTGTAGCCTCAATGGCTTATGGCTTTATTCCTAAATCTCTAGCATATTCTTTGTCTAATCCAGATTGCTGAAAATAGTCCCTTTGGAATAAACACATTGGCCAATGATTGTTTTCTTGTTCTAAAGGTAAAAGGATGAAATTTTCAACAATATTAACTAAGAAAAACTGCCTGCCTCAAAACTTAAACAGGATTGATAAAAATTTAAGTAGTTCAAAAGTTCATGAGCAAAAGCAGAATGTTTGAAAAGTTTTTCTTCAATATAAACACCATGTAGAAAAGGAGAAATGGACCTTGAATGGCCAGAAAAATTCAGAAATGGTAAAATGTTTCTTACCAGAAGCTTAATTTCACACTTTTCTGATACTCTAAGTTCATAAGAAAATGTCTGTGATCTTCATCCTAAAACTGCAATCAAATACAGAAGGCTTGAGAGTTTATAACTCCATCTCTATACTGTGGCAAGAAAACAATAAATTCATAATTAAATCATAGTCTCAGCAGAGATTAGATTAGCCTATACAGAGCCTCAAAAACCTGATCCCCTCCTGACCTGACATAATAATGAGGACAGGGTGGTACATTAAAGTTTTCATAACAGTGTTCCACCCTAGGGAAATCCAAGATCCAAAAGAAGAGCCTTGGACTCAACTGCTGGGTCTCATTTTCAAAACCTTCAGGCAAGTAACTGTGAAAAATTCAAAACCTTGGATAATGAACTGTACCACCTACACTTGCCATGATTTGGAAAAGAAAGAGAGAGGGTGACCTTCACTCATTTAACAATTATTTTCTTAGTTTTATTAGCATAGAAATAGCACTTTATAGCATACCATAGTGCTTCCATATAAATCTTGCATGTAAAGCTTATAAGATTTTCACTTTGCTCAGTTTTTAATATTTATGACCATAATTTCTCTGATTACACACCAAAAATTTCCATCTAGGTTGAAATGGAATTTTATAATTATAATTTACAGCTAACACCAATTTGAAAAACAAGAAGTAATAAATCCTTAGAGATGATATTTTCCTGAGGCCAAAGAGCACAGAAGTTGTAGATACACAGATTTCCCCAGAACCTAGTACAAGGGAAAAACTAGGAGTCATGGAAACAATACTGGCCTACCAAAGTTTCTCCCTTGTAAGCATCATGTGAAGTCAGAGAAGGCAAAAGCCCATGACCATCTGATTGTTTAACCATAAGCTGATGTCACATACCTTGGAGAAATACAGACTATGAAATAAATCCCTTTATTGTGATGACCAAACAAGAGGGTTCTTCTTCTCAGCCCCCAGTTTCCCACAAGCTCTCATTTGTTTAGACACACAAGTCTCACAACATGAGGAGTTAGTGATTTTAAGGGAGCTACAGCTGGCAGTCATGTTTTGCATAGCTGTGGGTGTTCTTTGTCACACATGCACAACCTGAACAATCCAGAAAAGGTTGGGGGGTCACAAAGGGTCAATTCCAGAAGAGTGACAGCAGCATTATTTATTTCAAACAACTCATGGTTTTCCTTATCCACATAAGTTAAAACAGAACAAATTTCAGCACTGCCAGAATCAAGGCTAGTGATGAACTTGGGCATTCAAAACCCAACCAAAATCCAGTTCTATTATTGGAGTTGGAGAGTTAAGCTCTTCAAAATCTAAAAACAACAGCATATATGAGAAGTTAAAATTGGAACATTTCGAGTTTGGCTACAGTTTGTGATATTTTTGATTTCTAAATCTTAGCACAGTGTATAAATCATAAAAGATAAACTCTATGTACATATTTCTGTTTTTATATTAAAATACTCTAACATTTAGTGACTTAAAGCAACGTTTCTGCAGACAGTTTCTCAGGTTCTCCTTGATCACCATAATGAAAAGTAAATCACCACTATAGTCCAATTTGAAAGCTTTAGCAAGACTGAGTCCACAAAAGTGGTTTCCAACTGAGTTCAGGGCTCTGCTGTTATTGCTGTTGTTGCTGATGTTGTTTTGAGATAGGGTCTTTCTACATAAACCCAGAAGGCTCTAACACACCCAAATCAGGAATTTTGTCATTAAATTTTTTATTTCTAATTTAATCTTTTTTATGAAAAAATCCATGCAATACATTTTTATCATTTCCCTCCTGTAATTCCTTCTAGTTCCATCCACCAACTTCCCTACCCAATTTAATGTCCTTTCTCTCTCTTTCAGAAAAAAAAGCAAAAATCAAATAACAAGAAACAAAAACAACAACAAAAATATGAAACAAGCAAAAAAAAACAAACACAAAAACAAAAATAGGCAAAAGACCAATGTGGGGTGGGGGGTGAAGGCAAAACAAAGCAAAAGGCCAAACTTTCACCACTGAGTTCAGGTTTTGTTGGCTGAGGGATATCTGGCTGTGACATTGGTCACCTCATTCATCAGCAGGATGATTTAGCTGATTTGGCTGGTTAGGCTGGTATCCTCTTCCTCCTCTGTGTTTTAGGTATACTGGTCCAGAAGCTGCTTGTGTGAGGTTGAACGGGACCACCTTCCCTGAAACAGGACAGACAGCTAAGGGTATAGGAGTAACTGTGCTCCCCTGCCAAAACTTCCAGACAAGCTCCCAAGGCTGAACTTTCTCATGGAAGAATCTCTGTTTTGGTTCCTTGGCTTGTGGCTTGCTACCCAATGCAGCTCACAGTAAGTTCATGATCCACCCCCAACTATATGAGAGCTTATCTCCAAATAGAAAAATAGATAAAACTTCCCAAATTTAATCTTGGAAATTACATCATGCACTTATGCCATTTCCCATGATAAATCACCTATGAAAGAATGGGAACATGAATGCAAACACACAGGTATCATGAGCCTATCAGACAATGGAAAAGCAAAACTTTTGTTGAACAACTCACTTTTAAATTGTGCATGACAATCTTAGTATGTCATCATCTTCATCATTTTACAATGGTGCCTATTGTGCCTACACAGACTTATGACTTGGGCTGTTTCAACAAGTGCATTCGTGATGGGCATCACTGGATACATAAATGGTAATATCTCCTGGTTCAATTTCCCATCAGTACCATACCTCTACAGAAGAAAAAAAATGATGTCTCAATGATGCTGCAGGTGACACTGAGCCTTTATCTAGAAATATATACATACATATTTTGCTATACATATGTGTATATATGTATTACAAATTTTGTAGTGCAACATAGTATAGCATAGATTTAAATAAAGCCCAGAGCTAGAAAGATTAGCACAGTGAGTAGAGGTACTAGTGTACAGACCTCACAACCTGAAGATATTTTTATTATTTTTTTATTATTACACAGGGTAATAATAGAGGAAACTGTCTCCTGAAACTATCCTCTGACTTCACATTCACACCACAGCATACGTGCCTGCACTCACACATATAAACACACTCAAAATAAATAATACTTTTTAAAAGATTAAACTCATTAAAAGAAATCAACTAGGTTTGTGATCCAAGCAACAGGGCTACTTGTATCATAGATTGGGGCTATTTAAGATTCTTATGAAAACATGTCACCCTTCCATTTCATAGAGTAACTTGGGTAGAGAAATATTTTCAAGCATAGAACATATTATGTTTGGAGCTTAGACAAACCTAAGAGAGTCTACGGTTGATCCCTAGAGTAGGCATGAATGACACTCCTCTGCTCACAGATACATATTTCTTCCACCTGCAAAATATATTCACTACTACCACATCCAAAACTTTCCGATCTTATCTAATCATAGTATCAGGCACAGCCTGGATTATGTGTTTTATATAAAGCATGGCAATATATCTTCTTATCTAGGGAACTCTGCATTTAAATAGAGACAGATAGAGGGACATGAAGATGAGGGGGACTGAGAGAGTACACACATTTTTGCCTTATACATATATCAAATAGCTGTGGAATAGGTACATGATAATATCCATTGAAAAAGCAAAATTTTTCTGGCATCATTATTTCCCAATCAGTGGAATTTCAGATTCCTGATACATTTGTCTTATTGTATCTTCAATTGGAAAATTCAGGATGCTCCTTGATTGGGCCTTAGTTCCTCTTTTGAACTCCAGTTCTTCTTCCTGAAAATGGTTTCCATTTTCCATAGCTATTATCTCAATTCTCTGGGGGGGAATTTCTCATTTTTATGAACTTGTCCAATTCTCAAGAAAATTTTAGAGAATATACCATCAGTGGTAACTAAGAAGCTTTCTAATGAAAATTCTACCTGCAAAAATCAAGGATGAAGAAGTTATTTTATATATTAAACAACCTCAATAGCTTTGTTCTTCCCCCACCCCCGAAATACTCCTGAGTTGTGTGCTTGATTACAGTTGAGCATATTTATAGAAGTTATTAAGATTTTAGTTTTATTGTTTATTTTATTCTCATCAACTACTGTAGATATATGAAAGTCACAGATTTGAGGGAGTTTGCAAAGACTGACTTGACTGAACAAGGTTCTGATGAGAACACACTTCCTATAAGTCCCATGATCCTCTGCGAGGATGTAGGAAGAGCCACATGGATTCTTTCAGACTTGTGGACAAAGTAGAGCAAGACTGTGCTCTGATCTGCTCCACATCTCTAAGTTATATTTTATAGGTCTTGGACTCTGTCTTTGTCATTTCTGCAAGGCCATATCTTAATTTGATAATGTTTCCAGAATGGAAAGCTTAGAGAGGCAGAATAATATTTTTAAAAGAAAATCTCATACAAGAGCACATCTTGAATGCCTCCTATTGCTTCTTCATTCTTCTTACTAAGTCGGTAGTTCCCTTCTGACCTCACCTCTTTTATTACTTTATTCAATCCAGCTAAATGGAGTTCGATCCCTGCCTCTGTACTCTTCCTGGAATACCTCTTACCTAATCCACAGGTTAATTAAATTCTATGACCACCCTTGGGGTAACCACATGTGACTAAACAGATTTCATGACTACATTGTATGGGCTACCATTTTATAACCTTCCTGTATTAGCCCTAATTTATCTAAAAGTAATGCTTCAGATTTAAGGGATTCTTTTCATTATTGATATTCTACTTCAATGCAGTATTTATATCAAATGAATTTTGCTATATAACCACAAAAAATGAATGGTATGTCAAAATAAGGACTTTCTTCTCAAAAAATCATACTCAGAGATGGGATGCCTCGGCATTTGTCAGCGAGGCTCATGCACACATTTCTGGTCCTATTGAGTTCATAATAGCTCTCAAGCATCTCTATGTAGTAAGTCTCAAAACATCCTGAGAACAGCAAGCTGAACAAGGCATGGCCTGTTCTCTTCAATAGCAAAGTTGCAAACTACACACTCATCCCATCCATACTGGCACATTTCAGTCCTTATTTGCTAAAACTGGGTTTTACTTTTAACATTTTTCTTATGAGATGTGGGTCTTAGCTTATATCCCATAATAAACTTATAATGCTTGACTTTCCTGCCTCAGTCTCAAAAGTGCTGTGATTACAGGCATATGTCCAGAAATGCTTTTTTCCGATAGTATCCCTTCAGCTAAATCACAAAATTTCATTGTACACAGCCAGAGTGTCAAGATATTGAAAGGTAATATGTGTGTTGTGGAGGAAAATTCAAATTTACCTGGAGAAAGTTGTCAGTTGGGAAAGAAGAGAGATTTCTTTGCTCTCCTATCTAAATGTGGTGCATCATATATTCTGAATGTCTGCTAGTATCACTAGGGTGTGCAGAAGGAAACTGATGTCAATGTTTTTGTCATGTTATAGCTTAATAAAGAGATTTGTGTGACACTGGTACATGGGTATAACTTTTTTCAGTGCATATAACATGGAGAGAGCAAAAAAGGGTAGTGTTTTGTCAAACATATTGGTCTGACAAATATTTGAAAAGCAAATTGCAGAAAATAAGTCACCTGAGGCAGCTAATCAGACCTTTTACATAAAACAAAGTCTAAAATATTTTGGCATGTTTCCAAGTGAGAAAATAAAGCTGAGAAAGGACACAGTGACAGAATTACAGAAGGGTCAATAAGGCTGAAACCTAAAACTAGATCATTATAGTGTATAGTTAAGGGTTCATATTTCCACGTTAGGTGTACATGAAGCAACTCCAACGTTTGTCCATGGTTTGCTGGTATCTAAACACAGATCATGGATCATTGCTTCTGCCAGAGTTGACTTCCCTGACATCAATTTATTCAACCTAAGACTTTGGCTATGTTGTTCCAGTGGGTTAATTAAATGCTAAAATTCTTGTATTTTTATATCTAAGAAGTTCTTAAAACTGGATGCATTTGGAAAGAGAGTAATCTAAATTACAGAGGAAGAAGAAAAACTGATCTGGAAATGCTTTTACAGCCTATTTTATTTACAGAATAGATAACAAAAATGTTATTAGAACAAAGCACATTAAAAAAATAATTCCCAAGTCTACTCCAACAGCTATGATTCTATAGGCCAGAAGTTATAGGAGAAGGGAAACAGAAAGTAACTTGAAATACTAGCTGTTGCCTTGTCCTGCACATGGTCTTTGAATCTGGCTGGGGCTACCTGAGAATGAAGAAATATCAGACACTAAGCAAACAGCAGATATATATATATATATATATATATATATATATATATATATATATATATACATATATATATATAAAAGCTGGGATGGGGTGGGCGCTTTGCCTGTTAATATGGAAGAGGCCTACAATACAACCTGGAAAAGCAGCGTATTTATTATGACAGCACAAGAAGTGGGGGTTAGCCGGTCTCAGGAGAAGATCTCTGTAGGGGAGCAGTCTCAGGTTGCACTCATCCAGAAGGCAGAAACTGTTATTGCAAGTGTTTGCTTATACCATCGATATCAGCACACAGACCAGAGGAAGGCTTTGCCACTTTCTGGGAATCTGAGCCATTGGGGTCCTTGGCATGGCTCGATTCATGTCATCAATACATGTACACCCAGGACATCATCTGTTCCTACACAAGCTGCTCCCCACAGAAGAGAGTCCAAAGATGCATTAGAATTGTATAAATAGAAGAGCTACAACTAGAGTCTAGCCTACTAAAAAAAATTGGCTTCTTTCCCACAAATCTAGTAATAGTCAGATGGACTAAGTACTGTGTAAATTCTACACATTAGAGTTTACCTAACATTGTTTATTATTTTATTTTTATATTATACCATTTTCCTTTTTGACAATTTTAATTAAAATATAATTGCAATTTTCCCCTTCCCTTCCTTCCTTCCAGCCCCTCCCAAGTTTCTTCTCTTCAACCCTCTCATGTCCCCCAACTTTCAAGCTGATAGCCTCCTTTTCTTTGATTATTATTGTTCCACATGTATATGCATATAAAATCAAATGCATCTAGCTACCTGTACATGATTTTGGGTTTTAGTCTCTATCAATTTTCTGCAGTGAACCATGGCCACACCTAACAGTGACCTTTGAATTTTCCAGAAGGATGATGGGGCCACACAATGATGATTTCACATGGACTATGACATCATTAAGCTCACAAACACCACCTAAAGATTGGCTTTGAACTACAAACTACTCAGGACAATTTTGAGATGGCTAGTTGAGGTGATCCGCCCTCATAGACTACTCTAGGCATAACTTGAGGCAAGCCCTGTACTTTCCCATTAAGCAGAGACTGGACAACAAATGATACAGCTACCTCTCCCAGGACTTGACAATTAACCCCAAATTTTTCTTTTCAGGTACCCCTAAAGATGCCTTTACCCCCAGATAACAGGAAGTAAATTTAAGAATGTGACACCCACATTCCCAAGATGGGGGTGGGTGGTTTTTGGTAATTCAATGAATTGCACATACATTGTTTTGGTGGTTGATTACAAATTTTTATTGGCAATGGTCAAGAAAAAAGCTAAACAAAGGAGATTAGATTTAGAAAGAGAAAAAAAGATATAAATATGATAAGACAAAAGTTAGATTATTGAATCTACTATGGAAAAGATATAGAAATGATAGGATAAAAAGGTAGATTATTGATTCTACTCTGAAAAGGAAAAGGGAATATAGATATAAGATAAAAAGGTAGATTACTGAATCCACTTTTAAAACGTAACTACTAATTTTAGTTATTTTACATTGGATTGGATTTTTGTATATTGTATACAAATTGTGTACATTGATACAAAATTGAGATTATTTTTGTTAGAATATACCATGCATTTATTTTTAATCTTGTTCAAGGTATTGTACCTATATAGTTCACTTAACAATGTAGCAAATTGCTAGTCCTTGAATGTTATTACAAACTAATTAGGATATAAAGAAATGAAAGTTAGTAGTTACTCATTACAATCAAACTTGTAGTCATGTTAGGTATGTTTTCAAGATCAGAAATATATTTTAGATAAACATGCCATCTTCAAACACTTCAGAGATTTGCAAAATATGGCATTTAAGATGCTTTAATAACATAGATTTTTTTTTTATGACAATGAAGCATGTCTGCTCCTGGGAGCACCAATCCACTTCAGAGAAGATGATGGACATGGAAGAAACTCCTTTTTGAGTTTACTTTTTGTGGCAAAAGTTAGCCACTGGACAAGAAAGTGCCCTTACCTTGACTGCTGACAGTATGCTGTCCAAATGGACAAGTAGGTCACAAAAGAAAGAACAGCTGAACCTTGCCAAGACAAGGTAGGACAGCCCTTCTGGGTTGCTTCACAGATAAGCCTGTCAGATATTCCAGACCTGTAGAATGAAGATGGATCCCCCAATGTTGCAGAGGAACCTTGGGTGACTGTCCAGGCAGCCAGCTGTTTCTGTCATTTCTCACATTATTTTGGAAGTCCCTTGTTTGCAACTCCTGTTTATAGGTAATATTAATTCCTTCTTGGGTTTCTGGTGAAGTCGAAGACTAGCTAGTGATAGTATTCCTTGTTAAAAAATTCAGAAATAAACTCACTTAGGAGATGTAAAGTGTATAAGTTTGAAAGACATCAAAAGATAGTTTTTGGTTGGTAATACAAGTTAAATAGAAAGTGAATTAGTACCACATTTTGGACTCACCAAAATAGGATAAATAATGGAGTATTTTGTCTGAATTTATCAAGTGTTTATGGACTGGACATTGTTAATTTAATTATTGACTGCATAGTTATTGTACTTATTGTATACAGTTTTTCTTATATTAATTATAACCTTTTACTATTTTAGACAGAAAAGGGGAAATATGGTGATATATTGTTTGTAATGTACCAAATAAAGCTTGCCTGAAGAGTAGAGGACAGAGCTAGCCACAGAGTTAGCCATAGAGGTCAGGCAGTGGTAGCAAACACCTTCAATCCTAGCACTCAGGAGCCAGAGGCAGAAAGCCTTCTGGATTTCTGTGATTTCAAGACCACATTGGGCTACATGAAATTAATCCAGTCTAAAAGAGAAACATAGCCAGGCAGTGGTGGCACACATCTTTAATCCCAGCACTTGGGATCACACACCTCTAGTTCTAGCATGAGGAAGGTTGAAACAGGAAGTGATATGGCTGCCAGAGAAAGGAATACAAGGCAGAAAAACTCACACTCTTTCAGGCTCAGGAGTTGGTGAGGTAAGAGATGGTGGCTGTGGCTATTCTGCCCTTCTGATCTTTCAGCTTTCACCCTGATATCTGGCTCCAGGTTTTTTTTTTATAAGACCATTTAGGATTTGTACAACACATGTGAAGACAGTGATAGATTTATGTGTCTTCAGCCAATATACATCAAAGTGTAGCATCAACCTGAGTCTAGGAAAGGGAAGGAATGATTCTCCTTCATCTGTACAAAATGCATAATCCTGCCATTATCTTTACTTCAACCTCCAATACTGTGGGAAGACAAAGATGTGTTTTTAACCACCTGGCTTACAGCCCTATGATAGAGCAACCAAATGTAAGGGTTAAACCTTGACCAAAGGTGAGCAACTTCAATACAGACTGGCATCTTATGGGCAATGGTAAATCTGCAGTTTCAACTTAATCAGATTTAGAAAAGCAGACACTTTGTGAGTATATCTGTGATGGTATTTCTAGAGAGATCTGAGAGGAGAATATTCATCCTGGATATGGGTTGTGCCATCTCAGGGGGTAGGAGCTGGATTATAGAACTTAAAGAAAGCACAGTGTTGTTCTCTGCCATCCTGATCACAAGCACAATGTAAAGAACTGACCATGCTCCTGCCACTATGTCCTCCATGATGGGTTATACCAGCAAACCATGCCCAAAATTAACTCTTCCTCCCTTAAATTGCTTTTATCAATTACTTTATCAAGCAATTAAAGTAAATACACCATGAAGAATTTTGTGAAGCACCTACTTTACAAAATGATAACTACTCAGACATGAAGTGATAATGAGTCATGAAAACTGATGGAAATTCAACAAGTAAAGCTATAGACTGGAAATTGTCTGAAATGAATTAACAATCTATCCTCCTAGAATCAGTACCAATTCTTAACAAGACGGGCTGTCTCATTGATTAAATAGACAAAAACCCCTCCACTAGCTGCTGCTTAGATTTCAAGCAACTAACTAGAAGTCTCTGAATTCCATTTCCCCATCTGTAAAATTAAGCTTATAATAATTTCCCCTATAAAATTCTCCCAAAAGAATGTGACCTTTCAAATATGGCAGCACAAGAATGAGAGCTTGTAAATTAGCTATTGGCACTGTTGTCTAGTCATCTGTAATCCGTGTGTCTTTTAAAAACTTGTTCTCAAAAAGAAAACTTGTTCTCATTATCACAAATTTCAAATTTCATTTTCTTTTGTCTTTCCTTCAGCACAGACATTTGACAACATTCTTTTGTCAACTGAGTCTTCTAAGATGACTGTTCTGGCAGGCATGGAGGCAGGCAATTGGGAGAAAGGCAGATTCTCGAATAGGCAACTTAAATTTTTCAAATGGTAAGGTTTCAGTAAGCAATCCTTAATTGCTCATTGTGGCTCACTTGCAAATCAGCAGAGTTGGGATTAAAGAGGGTAAGAGCAGGTGAGCATGATCATAAGGCTCTATGTATGTATGAGATCATTCTAGTGTTAAATTCCCAGCACAAGTTAGTGTATGCATTGCTCTGCTATAATATAGGTTCATGTACTCAACACTAACAATTTCATTTACTTTAAACCCTTCATTCAAATTTTCAAAAGCTTTCTTTACTTTATTTTTGAGACTTTAGTTTAATTAACATTTCTTGCTTCCCTTTTTTTCCTCCAAGCCCTCCTTCAAATTCATGTTCTCCTTTTTCATGTATTGTTATCACATGCATACATATGTATATATATTTTCATATCCATATATCTTCTTAAATATAATCCATTGAGTCCATATAATCTTACTTGTTTATATGTTTTAACAGCTGACCATTTGGCACTGGTCTAGCAATTGGTTTATACTTCCTTGGCGAGGACCACATTTTCTGTCCCCAGCTTTACTCAGTTCATTGTGTAGGACTGAGGTTCCATGTGCATTCCCCAAAGCAGATTGTTGTGTTCCTTGGTGTCCTCATGTTTGAGCAGTTATGTTGGTGAAACTTTATGGGAATAGCTTCTGATGTTAGTAAGAGACACCATCTCACAGAAAACACCCTGATTCTCTGACTCTTACAATATTTTCACTACCAGGCCCCTTTTACAATATGCCCCGAGTCTTAGATGTGGGAATGTTTTGTACATGCATCCACTGGGAGAGGCTTCCACAAGTCTGAATTATGATTTGTTAAGGTTTTCTGTAGCGTTCTCTGTTACTTGCAATGAGGAGGTCTTTTTTTTAATTAGGGATGAAAACTACATTTATCTATGGATATAAGGACAAATGCTTATGGATTTTTTTTGCTAAAGATTATGATGGCTTTATAAAGTAATGGTTGTAGATACTTTTCCAAAAACCATGATTTTACTAGCACTGAGTAGTTAACCAGGTTCCCAGTACCAAGCATGATGTCCTTCTTGTTGAGCTGGTCTTATGTCCAATTAGACAGAGAACTATTGGTTACCACCCAGGTATGTGTGCCACTACGCACCCATAGGGTTACCATGCAATTATGGTCATTGATGTGATAGGCATCGTAGCTAGGTAGAAATGCTATTAGTCTCCCTCCTTTAGAAGCTTTTCATGGTACCATGAAAGCTAGTCCTTGGTGGCGGCAGGGGAGGGGGTGTTGTAGTCAGTTCTAGCTCAGAAGCCTCTCAGCTGTTTCTTGTGGCTTTTCTACCCATTTATATTGTTGTTTTATGTATCTACTTCCCTCTCCTATATTTACCTCTCCTTTCCCTAGAGAGCCCCCCATTTTTTACATTCCCTCATTATAACATTGTATTCTGCTGTTCCCCTTTGCCCTTCTCCCACCATCATCTGTATTAACCTCCCATCTTACTGTGGTGGACACTGACCTGCTCTTTCTAGTTTTCCATTAGAGTAGAACTGGCATCAGCTTCAGAGTACTAAAAACAGACAGTTCCCCATTGTCAAAGGGATCAAAAATAATCTCACTTTCAGGTAGCAACTTTCCCAAAGGCTTTATCCTTTCCCAGGGTTTCCCACATCCAATGGCTCATCAGTGCGATGGGATAATGCTGTTGTACACTGGTTTAACAAAACACTGATTGGCCAGTAGCCAGGCAGGAAGTATAGGTGGGGCAAGCAGACTAAAGGAATGCTGGGAAGTGGAAGGGGCTGAGTCAGGAGATGCCAGCCAGCTGTCTAGGGAACAGCATGTAATGGCACACAGGTAAAGCCACAGAACATGTGGCCACATATAGATCAACAGAAATGGGCCGACTTTAAGTGTAAGAGCTAGTCAGTGGTATGCCTGAGTTAATGGCCAAGCTGTTTTAATTAATATAAGCTTCTGAGTGATTATTTTATAAGCAGCTATGGAACCGCAGGCTGGGTGGGACTGGAGAGAAACTTTCTGGCTACACATGGGAATGACTCATTGGTGAATGAAGGTGGATGAAAACCTGGACCACATGTTCTATAGTACACAAATGTCATTCTAGCTCCAGAGCTCAACCTGAGGATGACTGAAACCATGACTTTGGTTGCATTCTCAATTCTATTTCTGTCTACTACTGTTTTATCCCTTAATTTCATAAATATTGATCTTATCATCTTTCTTTAATAAGTATCTTATTTAGTAACTTCTCCGTTTGTTTTCCTAGCAAATTGAACCATCACTTAGTCCCATTATTTTCCATAGAGGTGGCCACCATCTGCTGAACCTCAATGTGTTTATATATAGTCCCAGCTACTAGGGAAGATGTAAGATGATCTGAAGTCCAAGGCACAGTTGGACTGCAAGACAAGCCTGAGAAATTTAGAGGGACTCTCAAAACCAAAAGTAAAAAGAGTTTTGGGGGCAGAGTTCAGTGGTAGGCTATTTGCCTAATATGCACGGAGTCCTAGTTTCAATCTCCAATAATAAAATCATTTATGACCACTATAAATATTTGTTTTGGTAAGATTTTGATTACTCTGTAACAATATAATCATACTTTAGCAATCCTTCATTCATTCATTCATTCTTTCATTCATTTTTTAAAGGTGGGGAAGTAGTATATGGAAAGTTTGGAAAAGGGAAGAGATTGGAGAAATGTGATTATATTGTAATCTCAAGAATTAAAGAACAATAAAATAAAATTTAAGAAGGAATTGGCATGAAGTCTAAACAAATGTACATGAGGAACTAGAAATGTCTTTTTCTATGCTAAATCATGGGTAATTCTACAGTCCCATTATCTTCCATCTATGTGTTAAGCCTAGGTCTATATTGGTGACAAGTCAAAATTTACCTTTTGTAAGGACCATCTCTCAGTAAGTCGCCTCCATTTATTTACACAAATTTCACTTGACAATGGTAAGATTTCCCTAGTTAGAATGTTATTAGTTTTACTTTCAATCCAAGGTATGTGCCTATAATAGATAAAACCTGAAGTACAAAGTTTCACAGAATTAATTGAAAGAATGAGGTGTCTAAGTTAAGGACTGAATTCTCTACTTGTCAGCATATAGAACTCTGGAATGTACAGAAGCAGCAACAAGAGGTTCTGAGATAAAACACACAGGTCCCCTTAGGACATGTTCATTATTTTCCAATGATAAAACAGCATTGACTTCTGAAGCTCTGCAGAATGCTTCCTTTCCACATCTCTAGATGAAGTTAGAGAAGTCAAAGAAGGGAGAAAATGACCAAAGTTAACCTTCACTTTACTTGAAAAACGCCTTAGATCACCCCATTACCAAATTCTGCTATTTTAATACAATAAAGAGATCTTTTTACCCAGAATGTGTGGCACAAACAAGAACATAAATATGAAAATAATAAGCTACTTAATGAATAAACAGAAAATCACCTTCGTTTCTTACCCATTAGAAATCTCAAATTGTGCTCTCTAAATACCATGCTTACAGGTATGTACTGTCAATAGGATGTAGTGTAAAATTTTGCCTCTGAACTTTTAGAGTTAATTTTTTTAAAGGAGAGGTGAAAAAAATAAGACCAGATAAACAAACAAGAAGCTGCACCTTCTAATTTTGTGGAATTGTTGCCACTTTCCAGTACATTCCAGCATCCATGGCGATATCTGTAGAACTGCTCTGCACCTTCTTCCATGGCTGCTACAGTTCCAGAAATTACATACTTAACGTTGCTCTGCACTATTGTTTTTAGAGAAGCCCAGTGATAATCTTACTAGCAGTCACATCTAAATCATCAGTTCTGTAAAGCATTGCGCTAAACAAATGCTGCATTCAACAACTGTGCCTATGTTTCCTGACAGCATCTCAACTACTTAAAAAGAAGAGTTGGAGAAAATGATAGACATTCAGTTTCTGGTGAGCCCACCAACCACTGACCTTTTCCAAATATTTCAATATAACCTCAAATAAGCAAAAAAAAAATCTATATTTTTATTATAGGTATAAGCACCATTAATAGCTTTGAAATATAAAATTACAGTGACAGGTCTACTCCTCCACCATTAGGAGAGTGAAGACTCTAAGAAAGAGTAACCCAAGACTTCACCTCATGTGCATTTCAATGGCACTGAGATTCATACTAATTGCCCAAGACCTTTAGCAAAACACTGATATCATAATACCGTATTCGAGCTCTGCAGGATTCTGGAATGGAAGGAGACATTAGAGCTGACACAGCACAGCAGGATTTGGTATAAAGGAATATAGCAAAAGAATGATTTAAATGTAATTCTAACATTTAAATTCAAAAGTGATCTTGTCCTAATATCCTTAGCAGTTTACTACTTACAGTTAATTTAACCTGGAAAATTAGTCATTGCATGAAGCCATGGAAAGGTGCATTCCTACAGATTCTGGATGAATTGACAGTGATCTATTTTGTCTAAATCATCCTTTTTAATTTACATTGCACCTATCTTCCTTTGGAGGTTTATACACTGAGGTCAAAAACAATATTGCCAAGAGAATCTTTAGGAGACAAGGTTGCAAATTGAGTGCAAATATTTAATCTTCCAGAACTTAATTCCGAGGAAACTGAAAGCATTATGATGAAAATGGATAGATAAAGTTAAGAAGGTGAAGGAAATATTCTTTTTGAGGAGACTCAGTAATTCAGTTCTACTGTATTCTTTCAGGTCTAGAGCTGGAACACCATGCCCCACTCTGTGGCTAAGACTTCTGTCCCTTTCACTTACAGACAAATGAAGTCTGCAGGATATGGTTTACAAAATGACAATAAATATGAGAGAAACAGGAAGTCACTATGAATTCATTATTAATTTTTTTTAACCCTGAGAATGTGTGCAAAGCACATTGGACTTTGCGAACTCTGAATATGATGCACAGAAAGGGTTTCCTGTAGCCCAAGCTGGACTCTAATTCCCTACATAGCTGAGGATGCCACTGAGATTTTTATTCTCCTTCTTCACCTCCTAAAGGCTGAGGCTCAAATTCAGAGCTTCGTTAGTACTAAGCAAGGACTTCCATCCCAAATCCAAATTCTTGATATTTGTCAACACTTCACAGTGAAATGTTTTATATAACAGTTATTTTTCTGTGATTAAAAAAATAAACATAAGATATTTTGAATTACAGTATTATGTAATTCAAATTTGCAATATAGAACATATAGTAGTTATATATATATATATATATGAGAAAATAGTGGAAAGGGTTTCAGAGGACAAACAGAAAAATATAACTGTATGGCACATTATGTTATTTTCAGTAGTTGCTATTGCAAATTAAGAGGAAAATTAAGATTTATCTTTTTTAAAATTTTATAAATTTTAAGAGGTTAACCTTTTGTAAAGTTTATGTGCTAAGAGAATCTATCTTCAAAGTATTAAGAGCCTAGCTCTTGATGAGAATCCAGGTAGAAGAACAAGTAGTTGATCATCCAAAGTTTCTAAAGTTTACAAAGACTTTTGTGGATTGAGAAGACAGGAGAGAAAACAAAATATTAGAGGAATGGACAGAACAATGATCTCTGATCAACCTTGACCAGCCAATGTGCTCTCCAGATGATGCACACACTTCAGTGTGATTGATGCACAAGGTTGTTTAAGAATATTTCTTTCTTCTATGTAAAGAAGTGGCCCAATGCAGGCATGACTCTCATAAGCTCTGATATAACACAAGGAAACCATGTCTCTTGGCTAAGAGTATCAAAGATATGAGCCCTGTCTTGGTAGGAATAGCAGTGAATGTCAATGACTATATAAAGATATCTTTCAGGGCTGGAAACACAGTTTAGCAATTAAGTACATGTGGTTCCAAGAGACCTGAATTTTATTCCTAGCGTCCATTTCTGGATGCTCACAATTACCTGTACCTCCAATTCCAAGAGAGCTGACTTCCCTAGCCTCTAAAATCACCTACACACACACACACACACACACACACACACACACACACACACACACACTTAAAAATAATAAATAAATAAATCTTCAAGAGCTATCTTGGTGGAGTGGAGCGACCCACACAACTGGATACTGATTTTAGAGGAAGAACTCTGAGCGCAAGGTAAGGGGAAAAGATGTCAGTGTTAGAATCCTCCATATCCCCCTGAATAAAAGAATCTACAAGAAGCTCAAAGGAAAAATGTTTCTGAAGAGATGCATCATTCGCATGAAATCTCAATTCATTTTCCCACTTTTTTCCTTTCTTGAATCTAAACTAAATCTAAAATTGAGTTTACATGAATTTACTAAATAAGATCACACTTTTCTCCCAAGAAGTTTTAAAGAAGTTCTACTGAAAAACAAACCATTACTGTTTAGGCCACCAGAGGCACACCTTGTCTGGGTTCTTACTATCCAACCTCTCTTTGTGTTCTGTTAACCATTTCCTTATGTTAACTTTGGAGGAACTCTCAGGCTTATGTCTTCAAGCCTCCACCTGTTCAATTCTTCCACCCTATTTTTGCTTACAAAGCCTTGAATCATGCCTGTGACACTGAGAAATCTATTGACTATTCTACATGATAATGATCTTTCTACAGTATGAATAAATAAAATATGTTTCAAACCCCAGCCTTACCAGTTAAGTTACTTAACACTAAAAGGCTCATTTCCTTACATATAAAATGAAGAAAATTGTATCTCTCTTGGTGAAGTACAATAGAAATTTAGATAATGCTTTTACAGTGTTTAGTGGAGTATAAAAAACAAAGTCAGTCCTCACTGTTAGATGGCATTAATATTGATGGTAATAGTGTTCACTTTATACCTCATCACTAACTCCTTATTATTTTCTAATTACTTCAAATTCATTTATTCTCTAGCCTGACATGGTATGCCAGGAACATGTTAATCTTGTCACAGAATTAAACATAGTATCTACAGGAACCCTTTAAATTATATACTACAATTATTCCCATCTTACAAATAAGAGCAGAAGAACAGAGAAACCAAATACCCTGATCTAAACACTGATGAGGGGCAGAACCAGCCCTGAAACTCAGATACTATATTACCCTGTCATTCTTCATCAGAATGTAAAGAAACTGCTCACCTCACCATTATCATCTCTTTCCTAACAGCTTTCAGATTTGTTTCAAACAAATACCTTACTTGATGTCCGTTGTTAAATATGTCTTGATTCTCAGGAAGGGCATATAAAAGTGAAGAGCAGCACCAAAAACTAGAAGGAAGCCCATACACACAAGTTAATTGAAAATATCATGTAATTCTTCTCCCCCCCTCTCTCTTTGTCTGTGTGTGTGTGTGTGTGTGTGTGTGTGTGTGTGCGCGCACACACACACACAAGTGCATGCGCGCTGGTGTGGGTATACTGTGGCCCACTTGTGGAGTCAAGAATACAATTTGCAGGAATTGGTTCTATCATTCCATAACTTTGGTACTGGGGATTAAATTCAGGTTATCAGGTGCTATGGGATGGTCTGTATGTCAAATGTGTTGCTCTGATTGGTCAATAAATAAAACACTGATTGGCCAGTGGCCAGGCAGGAAGTATAGGTGGGACTAACAGAGAGGAGAAAGGAGAGAACAGGAAGGCAGAGGGAGAGACACTGCCAGCCACCACCATGACAAGCAGCATGCAAAGATGCCAGTAAGCCACGAGCCATGTGGCAAGGTATAGATTTATGGAAATGGATTAATTTAAGCTATAAGAACAGTTAGCAAGAAGCCTGCCATGGCCATACAGTTTGTAAGCAATATAAGTCTGTGTTTACTTGTTTGGGTCTGAGCGGCTGTGGGACTGGCAGGTGACAAAGATTTGTCCTGACTGTGGACTAGGCAGAAAAACTCTAGCTACAAATGGCGCCCAACATGGGGCAAGAGTTTCCACCTAAAACCTGAGAAAAAAGATTCTAAAACAGAGCTAAAAACAGTTCCTAGTTGTTTCTCTCAAGTTAGTGGCAGCTTGCGCGTTTGACCTACTATCTACTATGGCGGGTTTCTGGCGTGTGCGCTCAACCTGCGGTTTGGCAGGAATGAGGCCTCTGCAAATGGCACATTAAGCTGCATGGTGGATTTAGCCTTTGCTAGTACAAAACAAAAAGAGGTTTCTGGGCTACACGGTGCTTTGATAGAAGCATAGACCCACTATTTCTGAGAGTTGATGGCTCCCAGAGCTGGCAGAAAACGTACCACCGCCATGTTGGGAAGCTGAAGTGGGCAGAGCCAGCAGCCACAGTGCTGTTTCAGTCTTAAAATGCTGCAGTTTAAAGCAGTAGGTTCAAGGTAATATAAAAAATAAGCCACGTAAAGATGGCTACCACACAGAGAATCTGGATTATGTTCTCTTTGATATTCTTTTTTTTTTTTTTTAATTTTCACAGAGATCCTTTATTAAGCAGGAAAAAAAATAACTGCTTTCTGACTCAGGGAGAAAACAGTGAACGACCTTGCAGATGTAATTTAAGAGAAGGGGAGGTCTGTGTTAGAGTGGACTATGATGGTGTGGGGATAGGGACTGGGACGAGGAAGAAGGGGAAAGGATAAAGGAAAGGAGGCAGAGGCATTTGTCCCAGGGGACAAAAGACTGCCTCTGGATAGAGGACACAGATGTAGCACATAGGAAAACAGCAGTTTATAAAGGTGCAAGGGGAAACTCCATATTAGCATGAGGTTTAATTTCAATTGGGCATGTTAATTAGGTGAACTAAAGGGCATTTTTGATAGCTGGACTTTGGTAGTCAGCCTCAGGAGGAGGTGGCCAAATAAGAGAATAGATCATGGGGGCTAGCTTTAGTAATACGATTTAATGGTTTTAGCAAGGCAGAGGGAATGGGGAGAAGGGCAAAGCCTGCCAAAGCCACATGTCCCTTCAGTCTCCACTACCTCCAATGCTGGGTTTACAGGACACCCAGATTGTTATGTGGATACTGGGATCCAAACTCATTTTCATGGTTGCCCAGCAAGTGCTCCTATCGTGAGCAGGAAAGCTTTAGCTAAGTCATTTTAATAAAGAACACGGCAGTGAAGGTACCTTCAACCTTCAAGCTAAAAAAAGCACAATACTGTGTGTGGAGCACACCTTGAGGCCCCTGCACTCAGGAAGTAGAGGCAGGGGGAGCTCTGACTTCCCAGGTACATGGTGGCACAAGCACACTTATGCACACACACAAAAATGTAGACTTTCAAGACAGGGTTTCTGTCTAACAGCCCTGGCTGTCCCGGAACTCTTTCTAGACCAGGCTGGCCTCAAACTCAAGAAATCCACCTGCCTCTGCCTCCCTAGTGCTGGGATTAATGGCGTGCGACACCACTGCCCAGCAAATGTATACTCGTTAAAAAACTAAAAATGGGTCAGGTGTGGTGGAATATAACTTTAATCTCAGCACTTAGGAGGCAGATGAGTTTCTAAGCCAGCCTGATCTACTGATCTACATTGTGACTTGCAGAACACACACACTCTCCTTAAAGTTATATTTTTTCTCTATACCTCAGGCGTAACATTTACCCCTAAATACCTGGTTTTATTTATTTGACACATATAGATGTTTGGCCTATAGAGGCCAGAGGAGCAGATCAGATCTGCCTAACTAGAATTAGTTGTGAATCACCAGATGGCGACTGGGAACCAAAACAGGGTCCTCTACTGTGCTCTTAACTGCTAAGCCCTTTCTTGTCCCTTTTTAAAAATCAAGAGACGGTCTTACTGTATCACCCTTGTCAGTCTGAAACAGCCATGTAGACCAGTTTGCTTCTGCATTATCTGCCTGCCCCCTGCTTCAAGTGCTAGGGGCTAAAGGTGTGTGCCACCACATCTGACCTTCCCGTGTAAGGCTTGGTTTGGTTTTTGTCTTTCCTTTTTCTTTTCTTTCTTTCTTTTCTTTTCTTTTTTTTTTTTGAGACAGGGTCTCTCTATCTAGCTGTGGCTATTATAGGACTTGTTATGTAGACCTCCCTCCCTAGTGCTTAGATTAAGGGTGTGTGAGACAACACACTTGGCATTAAACATCTTTTCTATTTATGATTCCTCAGAATAAAAAGAACAGCTCATTTTAAACAAGAAGTTTATTTAAACAACAAGATGCTTGACTTGAAGGGAAAACTATCTAGGATCATTTTGTTCAAGAGTAATTTACCCCTACTTAAAGACAGATCGCCCTACATGTAACAGCTACATACAAAAAAGTTATAAAATTGTCCTTGGTTTTACAATGATAAATGAAAAACATTAAAATTCTCCAATCAAACAAGGTATGCAAGGATTTTGTTGTTGGGTTCTTTTGTTAAAACTTTGAGAGCAAAATAACTTACTGGAATATAAAGATAAGAGCTGAATGAGCATGCCACTAATGGAGAAAGGGAGATATTTTCACAGAACCAGTACTTTCCCCCGGAACATCTCCATCTGATGTCAATCAAAACAGAACATTGGCCATTTAGTTTAAAAAAGAAAAAAAAAGCGCAAATGCTTGTGCACATACACCAGTTACTTTATGTACAATAAAGAAATGGGGACAGGAAAATGAAAGAATAGAGAAAACTATACTGTAGTAGTCAGGATGTGGTGGAACCAAATTGTGGCTTTCTAATTGCAAATGTATTCTTGGTCTATAACAAAATTCTGGAGTAAAGTAGTAGGTTCCCTTTTTAGTAGACACCTCCTGTCTGCTGCTGGAACACATCAATCATATCTTCATCCTCCATTTCCAACTGTGCAGGTGTATCTGTTTCATTGATTGGTTGCCCATCAAACCGGAATCTGATCTGCCTCATTGACAAACCCTGTCGTTCACAATAGGCTTTCATTAGTTTACTAAGTGGTGTATGCCTCTTAATCTTAAACTGCACCACAGAACCATCCTGCCCCGTCACCTTCAAATTAATATGATCGTTGTTCTCAGTCTTGACTCCTTCCTTGGGTTTCTCGTAGGCCATGGCGAGCGCCGGGGTCTCCTCAGCTGCCGCTTCACAAAAGAGGTACCAGGTCCACACTGGAGGGGCACACAAGCAGCACCAGCAGCGGCAGAAGAAGGAGGCGGCAGCGGTGGACGAGGCAGAGGGCGCGCGCACATCGTGCGCCTGATATTCTTAACTGATAAAAAAAACATGTGATTACAAAAGCTGTTGAGTTATGTCAAAATGTATATTTTAAAGGTACCTTGACTTCAAAATTTGGATGTAAGGATATGTGGCTTTGGAAAGGAGGCTCTGCTTTTGTTTCCACAGAAAGCCAGAGGCTATGGATGTGCTCCAGATTAAGATACATCAGGTTTGACCAGCCAAGATCCCTTGAAAGGTCTCTGATGACACCATGGCCCAGATGATCCAACATTGAAAGTGGTTTGAAGGCAACTGGCTCAGACAATACAGCCTCATAGACTACTCCATATTCCTAAAATTTTCTTTGTGTCCCCATAAGATACAGCACCCCCTCCAGCAGGAAGTAGTAAGAGAAGTAACACCCAAATTCCCAAATTATATGTAATTTTACTATGTTAAGGTTAAAACCTTCCTTTAAAAAAAAAGAAAAGAAAAGAAAAGGAGAAGTGCTATGGGATGGTCTGTATGTCAAATGTGTTGCTCTGATTGGTCAATAAATAAAACACTGATTGGCCAGTGGCCAGGCAGGAAGTATAGGCGGGACTAACAGAGAGGAGAACTGAGAGAACAGGAAGGCGGAGGGAGAGACACTGCCAGCTGCCGCCATGACAAGCAGCACGTAAAGATGCCAGTAAGCCATGAGCCACATGGCAAGGTATATATTTACAGAAATGGATTAATTTAAGCTATAAGAACAGTTAGCAAGAAGCCTGCCATGGCCATATAGTTTGTATACAATATAAGTCTCTGTGTTTACTTGGTTGGATATGAACAGCTGTGGGACTGGCTGGTGACAAAGATTTATCCTAACTTTGGGCAAGGCAGAAAAACTCTAGCTACAATCAGGCTTTACAGAAATCTCCTTTGCCTGCTCTTAATTAATAATTAAACTAATATTCCTTTAAGGTAAGAGCAAGTCATATGAGCAAGAATGTTCTGGTGGCTTGAATAGGAATGGCTCTCATAGACTCATATGCTTGAATGCTTGGACACAGAGGGTGGCACTATTAGGAGGTGTGACCTTGTTGGAGTAGGTATGGCCTTCACTTCAGCTGTCTTCAGATCAAGATGTGGGACTCTCAGCAACTTCTCCAGCACCATATCTGCCTACATGCTAAGAGTAGACTAAACCTCTGAAACTGTAAGCCAGCCCCAATTAAATGTTTTCCATTATAAGCATTGTTGTGTTCATGGTGTCTCTTCACAGCAATAGAAACCCTAACCAAAAAAGAAGTTGGTAACAGTGACTGAAGTATTACTGTGATAGGCCTGACCATGCTTTTGTTTGAAGGAATGTGGACTTTGGTACTTTGGATTAGAAAAGCAATTAAGTGCTTTAAGTGAGGATTAATGGATCATCCTGGTAGGAACATGGAAGGATGTAGTGCTGATGTTGATTTGAACTGTGGAGAGGTGGGGGTGCTGGTTCAAGAAGTTTCATAGGAGAAAAATGTTAGTATGTGATCTAGAGACTGTTCTTGTGATATTTTGGTGAAGAACATGGCTGCTTTCTGCCCTTGTCTGAATAGTCTGCAAGACTATTTTGAAGAGTTTTGGATTAATTGCATTGACAGAAAAAATCTCAAAACAGCCCAGTATTGATTTTGTCCTGTGGTTATTAGTGCTCACTCTTATGCAGATCTATAAAGAAAAGGAGTAAGCTGATTGTGGGAAAATACAAAATGTACAATTTGAGGAGAATAGGGGCACCAGGATGTAGAATGGTATGCTAAGTCCTGTGTTCAAGGAGATAAGCAGATTAAAGAAAAGCCTGATATTAAATGGAATAAAAGGAGTGGTGACCTCAAGGCAAGACCTCTCCCAGCTAACCTTCCAGGTTGTGAAAAGGAATTAAAGAAAAGCTTAGAGCCAGGTGCAGTGTTCCATGCATTTAATCCCAGCACTCCAGAGGCAGGGGTCATTTGAGGCCACCATGGTCAACAGACTCAGCTTCAGGACAGTCAAGCTTAGTAGTGAAGGAAATCATCAAAAACATAAAGCTAATGAAGATGTAATTAAATGATGGGGCCATGATCCAACCCCAGCAAACAGCAGATATTGACAATTTTGGCCATGTGGCTTCAAAGTCAAAGATATAAGAAAGAGGTTATGAAGTCACCCTCCACAACTACGCAGAGCTCCTGAGGCCAGATGTGTGGCAGGAGTGTCCTTGCATGAAGGCATAGAGAGGCCATAGAGTGAGGCTATGAAGGTGAAGCCTCGATAGTGTTGAAGACCCCAAGATGTTGGAGAGGCCAGACTTATAGGATACCTGTCAAGGAAAGCTGCTAACAGGAACTGGAACCAGCCAGGAGTGAAAAGTGTGTTTCAATCAATGAGCTGAAAGGAGTTAAAGATCTGAAGAGCACTTTGATACCAGTAATGGAGATGCAGAGTTTAGAGTTTTCACAGTTGGTTATAGCTGTAGTTATCCCGTTCCTGCCCGGCTCCTGCAGTCCTCAGACCCAAATAAACACACAAAGACTTATATTATTTGCAAACTGTTTGGTCTAAAGCTTAGGCTTCTTGCTACCTGTTCTTATATCTAAAATTAACCCATTTCTATTAATCTATACCTTACCACATGGTTCGTGGCTTACCTGTAACTTATGTCTTGCTACTCATCACAGAGGCTGGCAGCTCTCTCTGCC
The DNA here is from genome assembly GCF_049852395.1 of Peromyscus maniculatus bairdii. Classification (NCBI taxonomy): domain Eukaryota; kingdom Metazoa; phylum Chordata; class Mammalia; order Rodentia; family Cricetidae; genus Peromyscus; species Peromyscus maniculatus. The sequence continues at coordinate 10,191,749 of NC_134870.1, forward strand.
TCAGCCTTCCACGTCCCAGAATTCTCTTCCTTCTTTGTCCCTCCTGTACTTCCTGCCTGGCTACTGGCCAATCAATGTTTTATTTATCAATCAATCATAGCAACATATATTCACAGCATACAGGATTCCCACAGCTGTTGGTTTTTGGTCTTGCTTTGGTACATTTCCTCACTATGTTTCCTTCCCTATGTTTTGGAATGGCAGTGCATATTCTGTGCCATTATATGTTGGAAGTATGTGATCTGCCTTTTTGTTTTTATTTTATAGGAATTACAGTTAAGAGATTACATGAATCTCAGAAGAGACTTTGAACTTTGGACGTTTAAACAAGTTTGCGACTGCTACGGACTATGGGGACTTTTGAAGCTGGACTGAATGTATTTCTGCATTACGTTATGGCTAAAAGCCTATGGGGGTTTGAAAGTGGAATGTGATGGTTAATAGGAATGGCCCCCATAGACTCATATGTTTGAATGCTTGGCCATAGGGAATGGCACTACTAGGAGATGTGGTCGCTGAAATAGGTGAGGCATTTACTTCTGCTGCCTATAGATCAAGATGTGGAACTCTCAGCTACCTCTTCAGCACCATGTCTGCCTTCACCCCGCCATGCTTCCAGCCATGTCAACAGTGGACCAAAACTCTGAAACTATAAGCTAGCTCCAATTAAGTGTTTCCCTTCCTAAGAGTTTCATGGTCATGATGCCTCTTCTCAGTAATACAAATCCTAACTAAGAAAAAATGTCAAATAAAGTAAAAACAAAACAAAAATAACTTTGTGAGTTAGTTCATGCCTCACAAAAATATCAATAAAACATCAATAACACTTTTTTCAAAATTTTCTGCAAAAATATGATAAAAGGAAAAACATTTCACAAAAATGCAATGTTGGTGATGCTGTGATATAAGGGGGATAAGCCACAAAACATTGGTTTTGATCAAAATAATTTCACTTTTAGGAATAATAAAAACAGCTGGAAAAGTATTATCTAAAAAACTTGTTTGGGTATTTTAAGAAGTTAATACCAAAAACTAGGAGGCAGAACTGTTGAATCACTACCAAGGAGAGGTACCCATATGTTGGGGAATGGAATATTTTAACTGAAAAGATGTGTTGCACTTATTTGTGTTGCAGAATATTTGTTTAACTGTATAAAGATGTGTTATATCTGTTTGCGTTGCAGAATAATTTTTTAACTATGTAACGATGTGTGGCTGTTTCACCTTGTCTACCTAAGGTACCTGATTGGTCTAATAAAAAGCTGAACAGCCAATAGCTAGGCAGAGGAGGGGTAAGCAGGGCTGGCAGGCAGAGAGAAAAGGGAACCAGCCAGTCAGTAGCCATCCAGCCAGGTACCAGACAGACATACATGGAAGAAGCAGGAAAACAGTATGGACAGTACGTAAATGAGGTAAACAAAACTTGGGCAGCACATAGATTAATAAAAATGGGTTTATTTAAGTTTAAAAAAATAGCTAGAAACAAGCCTAAGCTAAGGCCAAGCACTCATCATTAATAATAAGTGTCATGTTGGAGGTCCAAGAAAGCCTGCTACACAGATGGTTGATATAGGTGATATAAAGCTGTATATTATCCATGATTGATGAACATAAAATACAATAAAGGTCAAATAATAGAATTCACATTAATAAAGACTCTATGGAATGCAGTGTGTTACTCAAGAAAACACGTTCTATCAAAGCTGCTAACAGAAAAAGGGTGAGTAATTAGAAAGACTGAAATTTGTTATTGTTTTTCCTTGTGTAATATGTTTCTTGCCTGCTTCGTTGTACTGGTATGGTATACACTGAAGATCTGCTTTTTAATGGACTATTCAATCTTCATATTATATATTCACATGTAAGAGTCTAGTAATAGTGAAATGTAAGTCTTTATTTGACATGATCAAATTTCTATTTCTGTACTTATCCAAACATGAAAAGCTATAATCAAATGGCTTTAATAATCAAAACAAAAAATACAATGTGTTACACTGATGTTTTATAGCTTTTTATCTTAATATTCCTTATGCTGCAAGACAGTAATTGTAAAAGTATTGTGTGTCATAGGTACAAAGTAATTGTTAGCACTTGGGTAGTAATAGTGGCATTTATGATACCTAACATCTTTTAGCTGCCTGAAATGATAATATGCATCATTATCTCATTTGAGCCTCATAATTATGCCCTAAATTATGGATGAATACAATACAATTTTAATGAAAATTACACCCCAAATCCCATATTAGAGAAATACAAATATTTTAGACACAAACAAAATGTTGTATTTAAAAACATACTGGAAATATAAGCTGAAAAGAATTTAAACAATGAATTCATCAAAAAATTTACCTCACAGTTGCTTAGAAGAAAGTGTTCCTTAAAAGTAGCACATGCTCCATGTGGCAGCCAGTTCTGCATGTTTAAGGCAAGTGCTTAGCATTACCATCCTGTATCAATTAAGTCCAGTTTGCTCAGTGTGCTCTAAATTTGTATAAATAAAACAGATTCCTTTCCTCCATTGCAGCAGTAGGTGAACGTACTCCGAGCCACAGCGGCCAGCAGAAAGGTCACACAGCGGGGCTCATATGTTGCATCTAGAATGAGTGCATGCTTTCCTTCTGCTAGCACTGCAGAGCTGTCCGTGGGTGTCTTTGTCACCTCCTCCATCAGAGCACATAACTCCCTGTCCATGTCTGACTCTACCAAGGTCCCCAGTTGTATTATTTCCTCCAGTGCATCCAAACTCATCCCAGGAACAGCTATGTTCAGGCAAAATGACTGAAATCCCAAACTTCATTAAGCTTTCAAGACCTTCTGTCCCTGACTCGCTCTCTTCTTGTCTTGGCTTGACTCAAGGCAGAAACATGACAGGAAGAGAAAGCTGGCTGTCTGGCTGACGCCACTCATCGTTCCTCCAGCTCCTGATGCTTCTGGAGGCATGGAGGGTAGAGGGGGCACGGGAGCGAAGTGCACTCTCACTTACTTCATCAAACATTTCTGGGAAGATAATAAGCTTTGTAGAAGATTTACCCCTCTGCTAGGCTTTCATGTGCCATTGGAAGGGATGTGTGTATTTGCTTTAAATTTTCAATTCAAAACATTGTCAAGATAACTGGCGTTTAGGTGTTGGACAAGGTTGATAGGACCATGGGCAAGGAAGGGTGCTGCCTAAATGCTTCCCAGTTGCTAAGAGGGGAAAGGGAATTTTTCTACCTCGTGTTCCTACTGCATTGGACTGCCTTACTACAGATCTGAAACACATTGGGGGACTGAGGTGTGACTTAGTGGATGAAACACTTTCTGAACAAACAGGAGTACACATGACCAGGGCTCATACAAACCCTCCCCCGAGACATGGCAATCTGCCTGTAATCCCAAGGATGAGCTTCTGGAAACATCCCTGCACACACACACACACACACACACACACACACACACACACACACACACACACGCACGCGCACACACACAATTTCTAAGTAACAAAACACATCAGGCCAAGCACTGATGATTAAAACCTCCAGAACAATAAACTAAAGTACAGGTTTTTAGTTGATAAGATGGTTATCTGAGGTGTTTGTTACAGTCATAGAAAAATTTCTTATACAGATGGTTTGTGAGAAACTCCTGAAAATTTTCGAGCTCAGAAAGGTGCAAAAATAAATTACTGTGGTGTCATTACATCTGTATTCATAAATTTAGCATCTCAAAACCATGATGAAATAGCAACTTGCAAAAGAAGCAATTCGTCAAGTGAGAATTTTTCAAATCAAAGTCAGTCGATATTGTCTTTTATATTGAAATGCCTGTGAAATGTGCTGTTTCACATCAAAGAAATTTGGCTCTCATATAATGTAATGCTTATTTTCTGCAAATGTAGAAACCACCCAGCTCGATGTTATCTAATCAGCAAATTCACCATCCACCTGCTACAATCAAACTCTGTTTGAGGTTTATATATATCCTACTGTAGGGAAAACATGAGTAGCCTAAACTTGACTTAATACCTCAGGAAAATAAACTGTACACTTCTTCTACAACCTTAAAGTCTCTGAACATTCATAAATACCTGAACGTGGGGTATCTATATTTGATTAAACAAGATGTCCAGCTGATATTTGTCTGACAGCCAGCAGGAAATGATGCTCTTGTTATCCTGTGTGTGTCACTATCATTGAGTTATGTCACAAGTTGTGTATCCTCTGCAGGTGGCTCCTTGCAAAGTCAAACTGTTCCAAGACCCCAGATGCACTATGTGATTAGAATGTGGAATTATTCCATCTTCATCACATTCTTTAAAATATCATGTTTATCTGTTCTTGCTTTCAGAGAGAAAATGATTTGATAAATTCCAATATTCTGCAAAATTGTACGATATGCCAGCTTCATTCTGCTTCTCTATTCACTCTTTATGATAAAAATATAGAATAAAATAAGTTCCTGCCTTCATGACTTCCAGAATGGAAACAGGCATCCTAACCAAAAAGGATAAGGCAACATGTTGTTGCAATGATGAAGTTACATACCTGATGCGGATGGAACTTAAGGCAAGTTGCTATCAGTTACCTAGGAGAATCCAAGAGTTACCTACAGAGCAGAGGAGCCCGGAGCTAATACTGACAGAATGCATAGACACTTGGGTGACAATCAGTAGCAAGCCTGACAGATAAAAGGGATGTGTCAAGTGTAAGAGCATGAGGGAGTCTGACAAGGTCTGGCAACTCTGAGCAGTTCAGAAAGGGAAAATGGGACAGAGTCAGATGAGGTACAATCATGTAAGCTTCATAATGAGAAGACTCTGTTATATAGCAGACTTCATATTTTATTCCCAGGTTGATTTGCAAAATGAAATTTACATTTTGTACTAGGTCTGAAATCTGTGTTAGAGTGATTATTCTAGAAAATACACTGAGAATGGATTAGAGCAAGGTATATTGAGAAGGAGAAGTAACGGAAGAATTGGAGTGACAAGGCAGAAGAGAGGGAGTTGAGGGCCGTGACAGAGAGACTGAGCTACTTAGGATGACAGGGACATGTGGGGTTGTCGTCATGGAGTGAGGAGGAGGGGAAGCCTGTGCAGAGGTTCCTGTGCTCTGGACTGGGCAGGCGAGGGGATGCTGCTAGTGAGATAAAGAATAAGAGAAGTAAGCATGGGCTGGTTTATTTAGACACCAAGGAAAGAAAAGTTCTCTTTGAGCAACTTGAAATTGGTAGTTCGTATCAAAACCCTATGCATTTCTCTGATGCAGAATAAAAGAATTCAAAATTGGAGCTGGCCAGATGGCTTAAAAGATTAAGGTTGCAGCTAAGCCAGCCCAAGGACCTGAGTCACACCTGGGGCACACAGTAGAAGAAGAGAGCCAGCTCCATCCACAAGATGTCCTCTGACCTTCCTGCATATGCTGGGACACTTCCTCCTTTACATTCAATAGATACATGTAAAAGATATTTTATTCATTTACATTCAAAGTCAATGTTTTGAAATCACTACAGATGGTTCAATGTTGGTATCTCCTTTTTGATATTTGTACCACTGATCTGAAGGTAATTAGGCCAAAAGCACTCTTAAAAATGAACAATTCAAAGCAAGTCTAACTTAGTGGCAGTTCTGTGTCTAGTTGATGCTAGGCCATCTTCTGTCATTTCTTACCTGTCTGGTATTTTGGAGCATGATTTCCCTAATATGGTCATCCACCCTGTCCTTGGAGTGGAAGGAAAAGGGAGAGAATTCCACGACTGCTATGGTTACCTCCTTCAGCTGAAGTAGAGCAGGGCCACGTGGAAGCTGAAATGGACACTGGTACACAGTAAGACTGATAGCCTTCTACCCACCAAACTCATCTCCAATAGCATATTGGATATGGTTGGATGGAAGATGCTGAGAAATCATGTGGGGTCAGGGTGGAGGTTAATAAGAATCCCACAAACCAATCTTGAATAGCATACGATTGCTCAAGGGGCTTCCAAGAAATGTGGCTCTGTTATATCCTAGGCCTTTCTAGAGAGGATCATTTGATATCTCAGTCAGAACTGATTTGTTAACTATAGTTTAAAAAAAAGATCTAACCGCCTCCATGTTGTCCTTCCTGCCTTGATTTCAGCTGCTTCTCCTTGAAAAATTATCACTTTGAAAAGATGGCAAATTAATTGCCCTACCAGAAACACTTAATCATTAATGATCTCACTGTACCCTTGAATTTATTCCAAATAATCTAAAAATATTTACTTGAAGTATTTTTTCATTGTCTTAAAGGTACTTGATGAACTAACTTCTCTTTCTTCTCATTGTTTTACATCTAAATTCTGCTAGCATCAGCTGTGTGCTTGTATGTAAAATATCTCTTTTAGGGCCACTATGTTTTATATTGGCATGTTTACCTCTCATGCCCCAACTTGAACAGGTTTATGATTATGAAAAAGAGCCAATAAGCCAGGCATATTAGTATATAAATCACTGTCAGAAAACCAATCTCGTGTTTCAAAGCAGCAAAAACCTTTTAAGGTGTTGATGGAGGTCCAGCCATAAGGGCATGGGGAATTTTCTTTTTGTCCTAACCAGGGAATCTCATGAAGAGGTGTCATCCTTGCTTATCAAAGATTCAGCTTATTAAGCTTTTCTATAAATAAACTCATTTAAGAGACATCAATTAAGGCAAAGCTGTCAAGAGAAAGTTCTTTTTTTATGATCTGTCATATCTTTTTTGTTGTTCTTTCAGTTAGCAATGTAAAGTCTTCTTTTAGAACTAGGCCACTTAAGCAAAACAATGACTGAAGCATTTTTCTAAAATAGCAGAAGCACAGACAATCACTCTAATTCGTGGGAAGACTTCAGAAGAGGACTAAAGACTCACTGTGCAAATTGGACACATCCTCATGTAAAAATTACACTGAGATCTTCAAACAGTGTATATTTTTATATTTATTCAAAAAGAAAAAATCATTTGGAGCAGGCAAGATGGCGAAGTGGGCAAAAGGGCTCTTTTCTAAACTTGGTGACCTGAGTCCATTCCCCAAGACGCACACATGGAAAGGAGAGGAATGATTCTTAAAGGTTGTGCTATGAACTCGACAGCTTTCCAGTGTCATACACACACACACACACACACACACACACACACACACACACACTGAGTTGTAATAAAAATTATAATTAAAAAATCTTTAATGAAGTCTTTTATTTAGTCTATACCATTGCCCCTGACGTTATGCATTAAATTATCTAAGCAAAGTAATACAAGTTGATGTAAATAACGAAGTTGAACAGAATTTTCAGACTACAATATTCATCTCATTATCAGACATTTTTACCTCTTCTCCTTGTGTTGGACAAGCTAAAGAGAACAGCCCCAAGTGAGAAGAGAGAGAAACATTTTAAATGGTAACTAAATGCAAAATTTAAAAGTTGCTATTAGCAATGTGCACAGAGGTAGATTTCCCAAGGCCCCACCCCAAGAGGAAGAGCTGCAGGGAATCAGTGGCTGCTGAGAGGGAGAGACAAATGTCTCCTGGGACAAGCCCCGTGATAGACTCTCCAATCCCCAAAGTGATCAGTCTCAGACAGATGTATATAAGTACAGACTAGTAATTCTAAATGGTTTACATAAGTTGTGTGTGCGTGGGTTGTTAGTTGTTTCTTACTCTTTGGAGGCCCACTGCTCAGCTCCCAAATAAATCATGTAGAGGCTTATTCTTTTTTAATGAATGCCTACCCTTAGCTTGGCTTGTTTCAAGCCAGCTTTTCTTAACGTAAGTTATCCCATATCTCCCTTTGGCCTCTGGACTTTTATCTTTCTCTCTTTTTGTATACTTTTCTTTACTTCTTTTTCTTTTGCTTGCTGTGTAGCTGGGTAGCTGGCCACTGGAGTCTTTTTCCGCCTCTTTCTTGCTCCTCCATCTTTTCTCCCCAGATTTATCTTCCTATTTATTTTCTCTGTTTGCCAGCCCTGACTATCCCTCTCCTGCCTCGCTATTGACCATTCAGCTCTTTATTAGACCATCAGGTGTCTTAGACAGGCACAGTAACACAGCTTCAGAGTTAAACAAATGCAACATAAAAGAATACAACACATTTTTGCATCATTAAACAAATATTCCACAGTATAAAGAAATGTAACACATCTTAAAATAATGTTCTACAGTATGTGTGTTTACACACACACACACACACACACACACACACACACACACACACACACACAGTGGTTATTAAAAAGGAGTAGAGATTGGGAATTTGGGAGGGAGAGTGGAGGAACATGGAAGGTGTTGGAGGGAAGAGAAAGAGATTATAATAACTGATGTCAATACAGTACTCTTACAAGGAATTCTCTAGTTTTAAATTTAAAATGGAAAATTAAAGCTATTAATCTTAAATAAATTAATGTTAGATTTGAAACTCAGTTTTACTTCTGGTTGTTTGCATCATTGCTTTGAATAAGTTTTAAAGATTTAGAGTTCAGCTTTTCCCAAGTATGAAAGAGTGAAATAGCAAAACCATTTATAAGTATTCACCATATTCAATGCTCTACAGTTCTATGACAAAAATATGTTTCAACAGTAAAATTGTAGTTGTATTTATTTTCTGATACCATATATTCTGAAACAGATCTTTAAACTTTCTAGGTTGAAGAATATAAATAAACTTAAGTTATTATCATAAAAGAGTATTTCTTTTTATACAAAAATTCATTATTTTATATAATACATGTATTAAATACATCAGCAATAAAATTCATTTTGAAATAAGGCACCACAGTTATTTTTGTGAAAATAAAGTATGAGAAAATAATTCACATCAAAGAAGGAAATAAAAGAGGTAAAGATAGAGGCAAAGAATTATCAATACAAGACTCAGGTTTAAATCACAGGGCCATACACATTATATATAGGCCCAATAACCAGTAAATTGCTTATCTTTAAATTTTTTATTTTTTATTTATGTGTAGGTGTGTGTTCATGTGTGTGAGTGCATGTGTCTGTGTGTGTGTGCATGTATATGCCATCTCTCTAGCTCCTAAATTTCCAATCCCTTGAGTCTATATTGTTTCCTAATCTCAGTAAGGACATAACTAAAATCACAGCTGGAATCTGTTGCAAACTGACTTAGAGTTGTTTTACTAGAAACCTTAGGCATACCTGAGCAAACTAGCTATAGTTTACTATTCTGGGAGTAAGTATGAAAGATGTTCCATATGTTTATAGCTTGTCTTTGGTACTGGTGACCAATTATGCAGCAGCATCTCCAGAGAACTCATGAAGCAAAGAAGAGTGACAGGGAGCATGTTTCTCCATCTGTAGGATTCTTACCTGCAAGTGAGATAAATCCCCCAGGTAACCATGAAAGAGTGGAGAAAATTGTACCTTCCTCTGGAATGAAAACAGCTGTTTTCACATGTGTCTTTTACCATTAAAACTATTTTATAATTTAATTTTCTACCACTCTTTTTTTTAAGTTTTTAAAGCAGAAGGGAAAATGCATCCAATTAGGGGTTTCCATTTAATAGCTTTTACTTATTGTGTGAAATGATGCTCAAGTGTTATGGAAAGCATCCCAGGGTGTCTTCAGTGGTGCACTGTGAACTGGAATGGCTTGGAGAGTCAGTCTAGAAATGAGTGTGGAAGACAAATCAGGAGGGCATCCAAGGAAGCATCACTTTTGGAAAGCATCTTTGCATTCTGTTAGGTTTAATTTTACAGACATATCTTGTTATCTCTGCAATGCCATCCTATCCATGAGCCTCCCCAGAACAATTTGTTTGAAGTCCCTAATTTGCATGTTATGTTCCCCTGGAACCTCTCACATAATACTCCATGAGGAATCATATCAACTTTAAAGAACTGTTCAAAACTGGGCTGGGATATAGCTCAGTTGGAAAAGTGCTTTCCTTCCCCATGCAGGAAGTCCTGAATTTGATGCTCGGTGCCTGAAAAGCTGGGCATGGTGGTGCACAACTTCAGAGCTGATTCATGATGCATCCTAGTGGGTAGAAAATGAAGATATTGGGGACCAGAAGTTCAATGTTACTCTCCACAAATAGCCAATAGTTGTCTTTTCAAAAATGAAACCAATGTACGAATAAAATTATTTCTGGCATTAAACTATCATCAAGAACATATCTAAAAAGAACTTAAATTCCACCAAAATGAGACTCTAGTTATTGCTCTCTTTATGTGTGTGCGTGTGTGTTTTGTGTGTGTGTGCGTGTGTGTGTGTGCGTGTGTGTGTGTGTGTGTGTGTGTGTGTGTGTGTGTGTGTGTGTGTGTGTACATGTATGCTGTCTGTGTCTGTGTGTCTTCTATGGCTATTTCCTCAAGTTTGATGTCTGGACATTGCGCATGCTAAGGATACTGTTTTGGTTTGAATGAGGTGTCTCTCATAATCTTGGCATTAAAACTCTTGGTTCCCATTTGGTGGGGACATTTGTATTGCATATTGCAGGAAGGAATCTCCATGTAGATGCTGTTAATAGCTTACCACAGACACATGGACATGCCTTTATAATATTATTATTGTTGTTGTTGTTGTTGAATTAACTCTACAGCTCAGATAGCACCCAGAGCATCATAAGGCTGGTACTACAGACACTAACCAGGCTTTGTTCCAAGAATCAACTGTCCTAGACCCAGAAGTCCAGACATAGGACAATGAGAGAGCCAGACAAAGGCTGACAGGAACCAAAGAAACACAGACTTCAAGAACTGTGGTGATATTTTATTTGTGCTGAAATGTGGTGATATTTTATTTGTTCTTTAATAAATAAAGCTTGCCTAGATATCAGAGGAAAAAGCCAACCACAACACAGAAGTCATGCAATGTTAGCACATGCCTTCAACCCTAACACTTGGGAATAGGGGGAGAGTTGAAAGGGAAGGCTGGAGGGGCAGGAGGAAGGAAGAGAGGGGGATCTATGGTTGGTATCTAAAATGAATAGAAAATTTCTTAATAATAAAAAATAAAAATAATCATAATAAAAAAAGGAGTAGTACGTCTGAAGCCCTAAACTGAATGTGAGCATAAGCCTTGTGAAAACCAGCAAGGCCTGGTTGCTGGCTACAGTAGGGAATGGGAGAAAGGAGGGTGTGGTTAAGCGGGCTTAGGCTGTAAAATGTGGATTGGGGCAGGCAGGGAAATGGATGTCCTTGCAGCCCTGAATCTTCTGAAGGTTAACATAGGCCAGCACCATGGTGTAACTGGCATTTTAAAAAGTTCACTCTGTCTTATGTAGAGATAATGGATTATGGGATGAAGAGAACAGAAGCAGAAAGACCATGAGGTTGCTGTTGCAGTCCCGGTGAGGGGGTGACACAGCACAGAGGTGACAGGATGCACTGAAGGGTTATATGCAGGGGTGACAGACATAGAAGAACCAAGTGTCTGGAGGTTTCAGCATGTCAGAGGATGCAAGTTCCACTTACTGAGAACATTTGGAAAGGTCAAGATCAATTGAACTTGTACGTGTTCAGCACTTGACACAAAGTGTGGAAAACGTTTAATATTAACTTGTATAACCCAAGGAAATGGCACAGCTCTTACTGCTTAAAATAAATCCTTCTGTGCTTTGAAGCCTTGCCGTTTCAAGTCCATAATTCATCAATGATCGTGAAGAGCACATTTGGGCATCTTCCTTAGGACAAGGTAGATTCAGTGGCAGGGATCGCGACTTCCTTGTGCATTATAACAAAATGTCCCAAGTGTTCAAAAAGCACGAGGGCATCTTGGAGGCTTAAGATCAGGAGAGCACAAAGAAGAGAGGAGGGGCCTCACCCCTAGTTAAGGAGCAGTTGATGGTTGCTGGGAGAGAAGAGTTACTTTTCTTTGTGGTATGACTACGGATCAGGTACCTGTGATGGCCACACTAATGAACATAGCAGTAGCACTAATTGGACTTAAAATTGGAAAGAGGATATGAATCTGGGAAGGATGTAGGTTGGGAGGAGGGAATTGGAGGTAGAGAGTGGGGTGGATATGATCACATGTATTGTATACAGGTTTAAATTGTCAAAGAATAAACAACAGACAGAACTCATTCAGGAGCCAGAGATCAGCAGCTCACATCTATTAGTGTCATGATCCATCACACCTGAATAGGAACCTAGAAAGGAAAACTGCATTAAAGCAAGGTTAAAGTTTCATGTCTGGTTATAAGCAAAATGGGCGGAGAAGAGTCAGGGAGAAGAAAAATACTGTTTAGAGGATAAATAATGAGTTGTCATGATTTGAAACGCACATATACAGGCACATATATTATAAACATGTTATTAATTAAACTCCAGCAATAAACATAGAACTTGGTTATTACCAACATAAGCAAAAAGGAAGGAGAATTTTTATCATTAAGAACATTAGAATTCCTGATATAAGATAATAATAAAAATAACAGTTTTGAATTGGCCTTATTATTTTTAAATTGTCTATAGTGAATTTCTATACCAGGGGCAGGCCCCACTTGTTATCTAATGCCAGGTGTGCACCAGCATTAAAAGATATTATGTGGACAAGTTTGCGCTGCTCAAAATACTTTATGGCATATATACTTGTAGTATTAAGGCAACTCCACGTAGTTAAAAGGGAGGTTTATTTTGGGGGGTAACTTAACTTACAAGTGAAGCAATAGGTTACAGGGTCCGGGAAAGGTGTTGCACAGTCCAGCGGTGTTCTCTGGCAAACTCTGCTCGGTCTACCTCCAGCATCCAGTATCCAGGAACCAAGAGAGCTAGCACATCTGGATCTCGGGTCTTAAGGGCTCCTGCCTCAGCTCTGCCTTGTGGATGTGACAGTTACCAAAGCCTCAATGGAGGTAGTACTTCCAAGTCAAAGCTGGAACAGCTACCCACTGCATCTCCCCCTTTTGTCTAAATAAGAAGGTTCTAACCTAATACAAGACTATATATAATAGGAATGATTATCAAATATTGTCCAGGAGTAATAAGGGATAATGATCTAGATAAGATGGAACTACAACCAACATGAACATTATCAAACATGAGACACATACTAAAATCTAAAGAAGTCTGGAGCATAGGTAAAAGGCATGTTACAAAGATCATTCCAAAAGATGTCCTATCCTAAAGAACCTAAATCTAATACTTAATATGTTCTAAGATATTATACATATATAAGTTGTAACTACTTATAGAACTAGTTATAAAACTGCTAGTCTTCAATCCCATCAAAGACCTAAGAAGAAATATAATGATACCTGAGAAATGGAAGATGGATGCAAGCAACTTTTGGGAATCTTGCAAGAGTAGACAGAGACAGCTGGCAGCCTGGACAGTCACCTAATGTTTCTCAGCATTGTTGGTGCATTCAAATTAGCTACAGGCCTAGAGTATCTGATAGACCATTTTCAGAAGCAGGAATTATGAAAGACCATCTTACCCTGTCTTGGCAGAGTTCAGTAGTCACTTTTCCTTGTGTCCTGCGTGTCCAAAAAGGACAGCATTTGTACTGTCAGCAGTTGAGGCAAGGGCAGTTCTTTGCCCAGTAGGCCATTTTGTGCCAAGAAGACAAACTTCCAAATGGAAATGTCTTAGAAACCCAACATTCTCTCAGGATCAAATTGGTGCTGCCAGGAGCAATTGTGTCTCATGTCAACAGAATTCTAAGTTATTTAAATGCCATATTCTCTAGGTCTATGAAGTGTTTGAAGATTACCTGTCCATCTGACCTATGTATCTATAAATCTGGACAACCTAACTAACATAACTATAGAGATGACAAGCATAGGTGACTATAAATCTATAAGTCTTATCTACCTAAATAACCTAAGGACTAAGGTTTCACATAAACAAGGTAAACAGTCTGTAAGCAAATGATTTCTTCAAAATTGGGACAATACACAAAATATCTTTAACAGAGGTAGGAATGTATAGTGCAATATGCAATATGACAATAATCCTAAATATATATCAACATAAAAAATATCCTAAACAGAGGTAGAACATACATACAGTATGACAGATACAAATTTACATTTGTATCAATATACAAAATATTGCAAATAAGAGTAGAAATATATGTACATTACAACAAATATAGTTCTGTAGTTGTATCAATATACAAATTATCTTAAACAGGAATATAAAAATAGTTTACATTTGTATCAATATACAAGAATCTATAACTGCAAATTATCTAAGGCTGCTATTTTACTAAATTTGTTTACTAGTATATACAGTAATCTACCAGAATATCTTATATCTATCCATTTCACTTTTTCTTTTCTCTTATTTCTTTGTTTTTTGTTTTTTGAGACACTTTTTCTTTTCTTAAGCAGAATACTGAGTCTAATATTTTCTTCCACCCCCAACCCTATAACCATCATCCATAACCCTGAGAAACATGAAACCTTTGGGAGAAAGGCCATCGTTTTCTTAGAATTGCTTCCTGCTGTTTAGGGGGTGATTTTATCTCTGTTGGGTTCTGTAAGAAAGCTCAGATAGTTAAGTCTCAGTTAGACTAACTGTAGATTCTGCAGCCAGTCACAGAGTAATGGGTAAGATTGTCTGAAATTCTGGCTAGAAGTGTAGTATGATGAAGAGTACCATGGCATCATTCTGTACTGGGTAGAGTTGTTGTTGTTGGGGCCCCATCTTCCTTCTGGAGACTCAGATAATTCCTTTGCTATTGGAAAAACTTATTTTTTACCATGGAAAACTTGAACATTATTAATATATCAAAATGGAAAGTTTGGATTTAAAGATGACATGACATGTAAGAAAGGATTCTGAGAAATCAAGAGTAAGCATGAAGAGAATTAGGATCTTGAAGACAATGGTCCCTTTTTACTGGTTTCCTTCTGTCCCACACCAGAGGGCTCTTCTGATATGGGACTGAAAAATCTCTCAACCTTTTCTTTTAGCAATATGATTGGGTTTAGAGAAGGAGTGAGCCAATTCCATCACCAAAGCTAGCTTGGTTTATAATTGAATTGGAACCACAACTTTTCTATATTGAAAGAGATGTAGATGTTAGGCAGTGAGATTTTACCCTGTTTAGATTAATACCAATAGATTCTTTCTTTCTGCTGTAGACATCTGGATATCCAAGGCCTTATGATTTCTGGAAGATGGGTATTTCCATTATCCTGGAAAGACAAAAACAGAACCCTACCCTAACCCTTGTTTGTTAAATTTTTCTTACAACTTGTAGAGATGTCACATTGGTGGATGAGCTTTTCTCCTTATCAAGAGGTTTCTCCTGTTCGAATCAAATTTTTATTAATTTTGTTGGTATCCATAGTTTTTCTTCTCCTGAAGAAACAGGAGCAAAACCCCTTCTCCAATGTAGGACATATGCAGGTTTTCATTCTGAGGTCAGCACATCTTTGAAATAAACCAGTTGGTTTAGCTCAAGAGTTTTGTCTTTCGTTCAATGTCTCTCCACATCTGTTATCCCTTTCTCATCAGCATTGAGAAAATTCAAGGTTAATAAAGCACTATTTCTAGGAGTCATTGTCACCTGTTGCTGTTTATTTAGCATATCCTTTAAAGTTCGATTGGATCTTTCTTTGACTGCTTGGCCTGTGGAATTGTGTGTTATACCTGTAACATGCTTTATATTGTTTTTTTCCTTTTATTTTATTTTACAATACCATTCAGTTCTACATATCAGCCACAGATTCCCTTGCTCTCCCCCCTCCTGCCCCTCTCCCCCTCCCCCCAGCCCACCCCCATTCCCACCTCCTCCAGGGCAAAGCCTCCCCCAAGGACTGAGATCGACCTGGTAGACTCAGTCCAGGCAGGTCCAGTCCCCTCCTCCCAGACTGAGCCAAGCGTCCCAGCATAAGCCCCAGGTTTCAAACAGCCAACTCATGCAATGAGCACAAGACCTGGTACCACTGCCTAGATGCCTCCCAAACAGATCAAGCCAATCAACTGTCTCACCTATTCAGAGGGCCTGATCCAGTTGGGGGCCCCTCAGCCTTTGGTTCATAGTTCATGTGTTTCCATTCATTTGGCTATTTGTCCCTGTGCTTTATCCAATCTTGGTTTCAACAATTCTCGCTCATATAAACCCTCCTCTTTCTAGCCAATTAGACTCCTGGAGCTCCACCCTGGGCCCAGCCATGGATCTCTGCATCCAGATCCCTCAGTCATTGGACGGGGTTTCTAGCACGACTATTTGGGTGTTTGGCCATTCCATCACCAGAGTAGGTCATTTCCAGCTGTCTCTCAACCATTGCCAGCAGTCAATTGTGGGGGTATCTTTGTGGATTTCTGTGGGCCTCTCTAGCACTTTGTTTCTTCCTTTTCTCATGTGGTCTTCATTTACCATGGTATCCTATTCCTTGTTCTCCCTATCTGTTCTTGATCCAGCTGCCTTATATTGTAATAAGCAAAGAACTGTCTCATTTTAATGGAGACATATGCTGGGGCATTGTCTGTCTTAATTTGTCTTACTTTGTACAGGTATTCCCATGATGGCCATAACTTCTAAGAGGTGTGTAATCACAGAATCAGCCTTTTCAGAACTCATAGGAGTTGCCCACTGAAATCCTGAATAGGTGTCAATGGTATAGTGTATATACTTTAATCTTCCAAATTCTGCAAAATGCAACATATCCATCTGCCAAATTTCATTTCTTTGTATAGCTTTTGGATTGCTCCCTACAGGTAATGGAGTTTTGTTATAGAAAGAAGAAGTAGGACACTTTTTTTTTTTTTACAATATCCTTAGCTTGTTGCCAAGTGATGGAGAAATCCTTCTTCAAACCTTTGCTATTTACATAGTGTTTCTTATGAAATTCTGAGGCTTCTAGCACATTACCAATTAGTAACTGATCAAATCATTACTTTGTGCTAGAGGTCCTGGTAGAACTGTATGTGTTATATATATATAGGATGTTCCCTATTTCTGATGATTTCTTGCAATTGTATGAATAATGAAGTTAATTCTGTACTATCTTAGGCAGCTTTTCTTAGGCTCTGAGGTTAATTCTTCTGTTTCTTCTCTCCTTAACTCTAAAGTCAAAACCGCATGGCTGAAACTGCCAAGTTTTGCTGCTCACTGGGCCTGGAACAGGAACATGCCCCCCCATTCAATTACATTTTCACCAGCTTTCTGTTTTCAATTGTTACCTTCATTGCCTAAACTTGGCTGTCCCTGAACTTACTCAGTAGGCTTCAAACTCAGAGACCTGCCAAGCTCTGCCTTCCAAGTGCTGGGATTAAAGGCATGCACCACCACACCTGGCTCTAAGATTTTCATTAATTCCTTTTACAAGGTGGACACTTAGCTAGGCGGGATCTTTCCCTGAGTTCACACTCCCTTTACTCCATTTCTTTCTCTGTTTATCTCTTGAACATAGGAGTTAGTTCCATTTTACTTCCCAGTGCTCTTTTTCTCCTCAGCCTTCTCCTTTTCATTATATATCTTTATAAGCATGAGCACTAGTAACCACATGACAGAGTCTATTTTAGGCTGTTTTGAGATTTCCTCTGCCAAAGGAATTAATCCAAATCTCTTCACTTTAGCCTTAGGCAGACTCTTAAGACAAGGGCAAAAAGCAGCCCCTTTCTTCACCAAAATATCACAAGAAAGATCTCTAGGCAATATACTAAAATACTTCTCCTCTGAAACCTCTTGTGCCAGCCTCCCTACAGTTAAAATCATTCTTAGCACCAATGTCTTCCATGCTCCTACTAGTATGGCCCATTAAGCAGCACTTAAAATATTCAACTGTTTTCCTAACCAAAAGTATCAAAGTCCAAATTCCTCCAAACAGAAGCATGGTCAGGTCTATCACAGCAATATCCTAGTCCCTGGTACTAACTTCTATTTTAGGTAGGATTTCTATTGCTATGAAGAAACAACATGACCACGGCAACTCCTATAAAGGAAAACATTTAATTGGGTGCCTTATAGTTTCAGAGGTTTAGTCCATTATTATATGGTAGGGTGTGACAGCATGAAGGCAGATATTATGCTGAAGGAGCTGAGAGTGGAGAAGGAGCTACATCTTGATACTGAGGGGAACAGGAAGTAGCTTGAACATGGGAGACCTCAAATTTCACACCCATGGTGATACATTTCCTCCAACAAGGACATACATCCTTATAGCTCCGATAAACAGTACTCAGCAAATATGATTGTATCAGACCCTATAAGAATGTTAATGTCAATGAAATAAAATTAAGACTGAAATCTAAATGTCTCCTTCTACTTTGAAGCCAGTTCTATAACCTTTCACATCATTTACCTCGGGCATTATTATTTACTCCTCCTATACCTTAGTGTCCAGAATTGTATCACACATTCATAGTAAATACTATGAATCCGTTTGTTTTGAAGATGATCCACTAAAGTCCAGGCTCTATTAGTAAGGAGACAGGGAGAAATCAGCAATGAGTAGGAAACTACTGGTTTTGTTATTAGTGTTTACAGTAAGATCACTTGCCAGTTTGGTTAGGATGTAGAAAAGGGAGAGTTCTAGAATATGTAAGGTTCTGGTTTCAATATCTTGGAAGGAAAAATAACAAAAAAATTGTTGATGTATCTTATTCTAGCCACATGATCTTGATAAAAGAACTCATAAAATGTTTGATATAAATTATAAGAGCTGGAGCTATTATCAGGAGGACCGGGTGGAAAGATATATTCTCATCCAAACAGAATGTGAGCTACAAACTCTGACGACCTGAAGGGAGGTGGATTATGAGAGCCTTGGAGGGTGAAGAGAATATGAGGAAGCATAGACAGATAAGACATACTTTATTCACACCTTCACTCTGGACAAAAGCCACCACACAGACTGCTGGGCAGACTTATTTGATGTAGGAAGACTAAGACACCTGTAGGCATCATGAAATTCTGGGCAGAAGGTTCTGGGCTGTGATAGAAGGCGTGCTAAATATGAGAGAGTAAGCTAGAGTGCCACCAGAGAACAGTATTTCCCCACAGTTTCTGCTCCAGGTTCCTGCCTTGACTTTCTTGTGACCTCGAAGTGTAAGGTAAATGAATTCTTACCTCAGAGTACTTTATCAGAGCAATAAAAAGGATTCTAGAACACTGTGCCTCCTGATCAGGGGAGTATGACAAGACTATGTTTGAAAACATTTTTTTATATATTTCCTAAGGTCAACAATACTAGTTTGGTTGGCTGAGCAGTAGAGTAATTGCCTGATATCCTTCCTTATTGCTTGCCTTCCTTATCAGTCAGTATAAAGTTAGGTACTCATGGAACAATGTGTCCTAACACTTCACTAGTTGTAAATGCTCTACGTTCAGATGTAGTTGCTTTCAAACAAAAATTATCTTCTCTAATACTTTCCCAAACACTGCTTTGTAGCATTTGAGCCAATTCTACACTTCTTAGATTGTGTATCTTGATGCTGACAGCTAATATATTCTGAAATGCACCATATTTTAAATCACAACAATATTGTCTACCAATAATACTGTCCAAACAATAACAAGATTTCGGTGTCAAACAAATGGAGGTTGCAGTTCTACACAGAAGTTAAATTATTGCAAATACACATGGTCTTTACATCTATGCAGTGCTTTAGACCACTTAGACCCCTCCTCAACTAACATTGCTCCATCAACCATATGTTTTCTATACTGAAAGCATGTATCATTTCATATATTTGAATATGAACACTTAAAATAAAAGCAAACATGTTTTTAAAAATAAGTAATTTTACTTATTCCAGAAGAAAATCATAATTGTCATCTTACTGTCTTCACATTCCAAGGCACTAACCAATCAGAATTTAGAAGATTATTTGACACTATTCGTTCTTGATGATAATGTTCTCTGTATTCTATATGTGATATTATTCAAATTACTTATTTATAAGAAAGTGAGTTGTTACTTGGAATGAGAGAAGCAATACATTGATTATCTACAAGATTGTGATGGGCAGTTTAATTTTGATTTTAGAATTTATGTTTTCAGAGGATTTGTTCTCATGATTATATTTTTTCTCAGTAAATTTAAACTTCATTTGCATTTCTTTAATAGGGAGGCAGGAGATGATGAAAATTCTGAGTATAGAGAGAACAGAGTCTGAAAGTATAAACAATATATCATCACAGGAAAGACACAGTTTTTAGATTCACTGGTCATTGAGAGCTGACTGAATAACATACATGCTTCTGTTCTTTCCATTTCTCCATTATCTTCAGAGTCCTGTAGCAAAAGCACAAATTGGAAATGAATGAATGCAATAAAAACTAAAGAGAAATGCATCATCTTAGTATGAATATAGTCCACAATTTTGCCAGAAAGTTTGGTGGTAGACCTTATATTGATAAGCTAATATGATTTTTATTGTGTTTTATACACTTTTCTTATATATGAACATATTTTTGCCTATGTGTAGGTGTATGGATAAGGTAGGGGACACAGAATTTGGAGGAAAGAGTTGAAGTCAAAGAATGAATTTTAAAATTAAAGGAAAATTTTAATTTTCAGTATCACAAAAAGAGCTTCTAAGAGTGACAGATATTAAATACTCTTAAGTAATGTTTCAAAAATGGAAACCAATCTGAGAGTTGAACTCAAAGAATGTAGCAGAAAATTCACTATTTTTATTTGATTGAAAGTAGGATATGCATTAGCTGTCACCTAGCTGAGATCATTTATTACCTATTAATGATTTCATATGCATTTTAATCAAGAAGAAAGCACATAACTATTGCATAATTCTCTTTTTCTCCAGAAACTGAGCATTATTTAATTAAGCAGTGTTTATGGTCTGACATACCACATTTGCTTTTTCATTCTGATGCTGCATTTGAATAAACACATATTTAATTTACCATCTCATCTATTTTTAACCTAGGCATATGCAGATCATTAGGTTTTTTTATAATGGCATATTTGTTTAAATTTTTTAACTTACAGATAAGAGTTTCACTTCCTTTTCTTTGAAAATAATGTTGTTGATAAACATGAGACAAAAATATTCTGTACAATTTTGGTGACCTAGTTGAGAGATCCCATTTCTTAAGTAATTGCATTTTGCACTGTATACTGTGTGATATTTCCAATTACCTTTCCACACAAGCTTGACTTCCAAACTGCATGTCCCCTATTAAGAGTACATAAGTCTTTAATCATGTTCTAAAAAGTCTATAAACTCCTTAATAAAATGTATGCAACATTTAAAGAGCATTATTGAAATGAAAGAAACTGATATAGCATATGAATTTATAGACTTTGATAAATATCTTTAATTATATGAAGAATTGTTCTTTAGAAAAACCTAAGTAGAAACAGAAGCATGGAATTAGAAAAGTTAAAATTAATTTGAATATTAAAGACACAGCATGAGAATCTTTGAACTCTATGACAATCTCTGAGGAAAGATAAAAAAAAACAACTTTGCATAAAATAGTTATCTGTGTTTTAAGAGAACATGCAAGCAAAATGTCAGGGGAAAATTCTGTATCTATTTCTCCATGTGCAACTGTATATCTATCCATCTCTATTCTACATTTTAAAAGAAAGCTGAGATCTCACCAATACATCACCAGGTTACCTGTGTCTCCCCAGCATTAGATTCAAATTGTCTCTTCACAGTCATGGCAATCTACCCCATGCTTAACTCCCCAATGATCAAGCAAACTTAAGCAGTATCAGGGTGCCAGGAATCAGAGATTTAGCAAAGTTTGGGTGTCAGAGAGTTAGATCAGAGCACAAGGCTGAGAGGAAGAAAAGCAAAGAATAGAGCTATAGAGTGAAAAGCAACAGCATTACAAGCCAGAAATGGCCTGACCATGAGACCCTATCACTAAATCACCATAGGAAGAGGAGTAGGGTAAAGAAGTGACCCTCAGATGTAGGTGGTACTGTATTGGTTGTATAGGCCAACTACTTACTGTCAGAAGCAGATACAAATAAATACCTAAAACAGAAAATGTGGGGGATGGTTCAGGTTCAGAGTCAAACAGCAAAGACAGAGGTGCTTAGCACAGATAGTTGGAATTGCAGATATAAGGACAGGACAGAACACTAAAGCAGCATTGTTCAAAATACTAACAATAGAGAGTGGTCCAGGTGTACAAAGTTAAATCTTCAAATACAATGCATCACATTTAAGAAGAATTTTTAAAACCTATGACAAATCATACTATTATAAAATGGAAGACATATTATATTAAACAAGGTTCCTGAATAGAAAGGAAAGATTATCTACAATGTAATGACTGCTAGACAGTCAAAAGAACATTTAGCATCCAGAAGTGTTACAGGGTATGAGAAATGTCATCATTAAAGGACTGAGAGACAATTGCCAATACAACAAAGCAGAAATACTTAGATAGTATTATATTGTGCTAATATCATTTCTTTCTCTCTCTTGTTCTTTTTTTTTCTTCCTTTCTTTCTGTGTGCTTCCAGATAAATCCCATTGAAGGTAAAACAACAAAATCAAGCAGGTATGAACTAAGATGACAATATGGCATAAACCAAGAACAGTTTCAAATAAAATCCCTAAGAAAAACTCCAACAATGTGATAATTTTTGGTAGAATAGATAACCCAAAAAAGCTATAGTTTCTGAATTACCATCTAACTGATAATAATCACTAAAAGGTTACAAAACAAATATAGCAACTGCATTTATGACTATACTATGTGAATAGTCTTCTTTAGCACCAATTGCTTTTCTTCCCTCAGGGTTGTAATGGAAAGCCAGCCACAAAATCATTTCTTAGCATCATGGACTTTGAATCTCTTTTTTATTACACATGGCCAAACACCTATCATCAAAATATATAGTTATTAATCTGCTTGTAATGGTTCTACAAGGCTATAAAGGAATAAGAGATGGTCTTTGGCCCAGCAACTAAGGATCCTGTAAGTTACTGCTTTGCCCCAACAGCTGAAAACTTGAACAAACTGAAAGATCAACAGCTCATTTGATCCCCAAGGAAAGAGAGGTCATTGGGAAACTTCCTCCAAAGTGCTAACATTTACTGGTGAAAACAGACTATAACAACTTAGCAAGGTAGAAATCTGAGTGTCTAGATAGGAACACTTGAGAATCCACTGAAGGCCAAATATGACCAAATCTAGGAGATGAAAACTTCAGAGGATCCAGATTTTAGGAGAACCCACATTGTGCAAGTTTTGTCTCCTGGGCTCTACTGGGCTTTCACGCTGAATATGAGAAAAAAAAATTGCTACTCTGGCAAAGGAAGGGAAGAAATATGCCTGAGAATTTTCTCATTAAGGACTGTGTATACAGAGTCCTCTAACCAGAATCTAACTGTACTGGCTAGTTTTATGTCAACTTGACACAAGCTAGAGTTATCTAAGACGAGAGAAACTCAATAAAATGCCTCCATAAGATCTAAGATTGGGAAGAATAGAGAGAAACGAAGCCACAATCAGGATATATTACATGAAAAAAGAATCTATTTTCAGTAAAAGGGTATTTTAAAAAATCTATGATTGGGCTGTAGGCAAACCTGTATGGTATTTTCTTAATTAGTGATTAATGGGGGAGGGCTCATCCATTGTGCATGGTGCCATCCCTGGGCTAGTGGACCTGGGTTCTATAAAAAAGCAGACTGAGGAAGCCATGAGGAGCAAGCTAGAAAGCATCAGTCCTGCATGACCTCTGTATCAGCTCCTACCACCAGGTTCCTCCCTTGCTTGAGTTCCTTTCCTAACTTTTTTGAATGGTTAACAGTGATGTCAAGATTAAGGAAAATAAACCCTTTCCTTCACAAGTTTCTTTCATTATGGTGTTTTATCACAGCATTGATAACCCTAACTAAGACATTAACACTCTTGGTATTTATCAAGAGCCAGGTGAACTTGGAGCCAGCAAATATAAACCACACCTCTTTGTAGTTTTCCACACAAAAGCAGGCAAACAACCAAATCTATGCCACTCTACCCTTCTGTAAAATTCAGGAGCAGGTAAACAGTGAGAAACATGTGAAGATCACAATTTAAAAGCATATGCTTATGAAAAGACTGAGACCTAAGTACAAGGTGAATTATTTGCTTTCCCAGCATCTGATAACACATTACTGAAGACCAGAGTGTAGCAATGCTTGCCACCCAATTAGTGATTTGTGGCTAGGAATAAAAATTATAAGACATACTAAAAAACTAAAAGTACAATGTGAATAGACAGAGCAGGCATGAGAGCCATGCTTACATAAAACAAGTGTCAGAATCATCAGATGACTAATAGGCTAAAGGTCTAACAGAAAATCATGTGCATCATTAGTGGATAGATGAGGAGTCTGTATTCAGACAACTTCGTTTGTCACTATATGAGTTCTTTCCAACTTCATTTGTAGACTCAATGAAGTTGCAATCATAAGACCAGCAAGTTAGCTTGTGAATATTGACAAAAGGCAGAATAGTTATCCAGCTGAGAGACAAATGGGCCAGAATATAATACAATATTGAGGAACAATGTTGGAAGATTGACAATTGCTCATTTTGAGACTCACTTCAAAGCTACAGTAACAATGACTGATATTCAGCAAAGAATAACATATGGCTCAATGGAACATAATAACAATGAGAAATTAAACTTACTTGAATGTAGTTGCTAGCCTTGACAAAGAAGCAAAGGTAAATCAACGGGGGAAAAAAACAAATTTATAAATAAAAGGTACTAGGAAAATAAAATATCCGCATGTGAGTAAATGAATCCAGGTCCCTGAATGTTAGCCAGCACTGAAAACTTATATCTGCATAAAACAATGCATGTAGATGCATGTAGCAGTCTTCTTTGAAACTGCTGAAACACTGAAACACCCCAATCCCCTTCATTTACTGTATGATCATTGGTCATTACTGTATGTACAATTGGTTCTATCCAGATGATGGAATATTATTGGGTGCTATAGCATAACTGAGCGCTTATGGCATTAATATGCATACAGAACACCAAAATGTACATTTACAAGTTAAATGAGATGATCTGGAAGACTATGGACCATATGATTCAAGAAATGTGGCATTCGTAAAATTATTGGAACAATAAAAAACAATAGTTGCTACTTTGGAGGGAGACAAGTGGATGAAAAGGCAGAGTACAGGGCATGTTTAAAGTAATTAGGTATCCTGCATGATACTACATACAATACACTTGCTAGGCTTATAGCAAAGACAGCACCAGGCCTTTGTAGAAATACATAATAGGAATAAATTAATTTTGAGTTATGGTGGTATGCCAGTGCATAATTGGCTTGTCACCAATAGCTGAAATGTTTGGATGGATTCAGTACTTCCTCAGTGGTGATGGGGCTATCCTTCTGTAGGGGTAGACCCTATGTAGGAACTCTCCATGCATTCTGCTCAATTTTCTCATGAACTTAAAACTGATTCAAAGACTAAAGTACATTAAATAGCAAAAGAAACAAAGGAAGTGTATGAGTACGAAGGTATATCTTTTGTATGCTGCTTTCATTCCCTTGGGTACATACACATATACACACACACACACACAAACATACACAGAGAGATAGATAGATAGATAGATAGATAGATAGATAGATAGATAGATAGATAGATAGATAGATGATAGATAGATAGATAGATAGATAGATAGATAGATAGATAGATAGATAGATAGATAGATAGATAGATAGAAGAGTCAGTTGGTTCATACAGTATGCCTATCATTAGTTTCATAAGAAGGAAGCTCTGTACTATTGTCTCTATGGCTACACTAACTCACATTTCCATACAGGCGTTTCTTTTCTCCACAAGCCCATTGACATTTATGTTTTGCTTTTTGGAATGCAGCTGTTAAAACTGGGCAACAACATTATCTCATTGTTGTTTACATTACCATTTCTAACAATGGTGAGTGTTTTATAAAGCAGATGCACAAAGGCAAACACTACATGTTTTTATCATAAGAGGAATCTAAAAGCTTTCAAAGTACGTAGAAAAAGAATAATGATCAGCAGAGGTTGGGGAAAGAGTGAAGGTAGATGAGGGGTATGGAAATTGAGAGGGGGGATTACAAATTCTAAGCACAGTTAGAAGGCAGAAAATGTGTTCACATTCACAGCATCATGGATGGAGGTAATTCACCAAGATGGCAGGAGCTTAAAGAAACAATGAGGGGGAGAACTGCTGTAATCAGTCATTGAATTAGAGTACTGACCCCTCCTGATATGTACATTTAATATATGTTCATTGTAAATTTAAATAAAAATAAAAAACAAGCAAGGTTGAAGTGCTACATTAAATATGTAAGACATATTTGAATGACGATGTGAAAATAACCGAAGTAGCTGTTTTATTTTACCAAAATTTGAAGTGTCATTATCTGATACCTCTTGAAGTATGATAGCACCAAGCTCTGCCTTAGCCAGGATTGCTGCTATCAACATGGAGCATTGGCCTTTTGGAGTTACACAGAAAAGACTAATTTGGATCGCATATACTGATTACATGATCAATGGACACATCATAAAAATAAAGACATGAAGATAAATTCAGCCAAGCATAGAAAGTAAACTTTTGACCAAAATTTGCTTTGAATAAACAAACACGATTTCATCTGTATAGCTGAAATATTGTATACCCAAAGTTCCTTCTTACTCCTTCTTTACAGCCCTGGGTAAACCCTTGTCTTTTCTTTGCTTCTATAGATTTAACACATAAATACATTAGAATTTGCAGTATTCATCCTACTTGACTAATTTTAGCCTTCTTATAGTGTACTGTAGGATTATTGTGCACTGCAATATCGACTTAGACTATTGATTCAGTAGGTAGGCACTGTATAGGTATATACACTACACAATTTCACTATCCATTCAACTGTGAATACATATTGGATTATTTCTATATCTTGATTGTTAATGAATACTGCAGCATTTAACATGGAAGTAATAATATAATTTGAGATTTCAAATTCAGTTCCTGTGAATAAATAAACAGAAGGGAGATTGCTAGAATATGTGGCAGTTAGTTGTTTTGAATTGTTTTCTTCATCCTGTTCCCATAGGGTGTACAATTTTGGATCCCCCTCCCTTTACTGAAAATAGACTATTTTTCCATACAGTATATCCTGATTACAGTTTCCCCTTCATACGCTCCTCCAAGTTCCACCCCACCTCCTCTCCCATCTTGATTCACTCCTTTTCTGTCTCTTGGTAGAAAAGAACAGGCTTCTAAAAGGTAACAACAGAACCTAACAAAATTAAATATAATAAGACAAAATTAACAGCATCCCTTAAAAATTAGACAAGACAAGCAAACAGAAGGGAAAGAACCCAAAAGAAGGCACCAGAATCAGAGACCTGCTTGTTCCTACACTCTGAAGTCCCATAGCTGTAATGTATATGAAGAGGACCTGGTGCAGACCATGCAGACCCGGCGCTTGCTGAGTTGTCAACCTCTGTGAGGTCAGATGAGCTTTGCTCAGTTGATTTAGAGTTGTTCTGCTGATGTCCTGCATCCACTCTGATCCTTACACTCTTTTAACCTCCTCTTACAGGGGGTCCCTGTGTGGGAGGCCAGCTCCCACCTTTTCTAGGGTTCCTATAAGGAGGAGAGAGGGATAAGAAACTTTTAGATAGAAAGATAGCGAAGAGGAGAAAGACAGAAACACAGTATAGCTTTGGGAGGACCTGGATCAAAACCCAACAGTCCCTTCTGCCTCTTCAAAAGGGCTTTTTATAACAATGCCAAGGGACGGGGCAAAAGACCTCCCCCTTGCTAGATCAAAGCACACTTCTGAGCCAAGTAGACCCTTGCAAACACCTGGTAACTCCACCCATGGTCAAATCATCCCCTTATTCAGCCCTGCTGGGTAAAGCAAGCTCACATTCTCAGACCCTGAGTAAGTTCTCACTAGGAAACCTCTGTGGGTCTCTACATCCCTGTATCAGGCTTTCTCTTTTGGACTACCAACCAGCTCCCAAATCATGATGTGGAGACTTACCATTAGTCTTGAATGCTCAGCCTAGCTTAGGCTCACTTCTGGCTAGCTCTTTTAACATAAATTAACCTGTTTCTCATTATCTACCTTTTTGCCTCAGAGCTTTTACCTTTTCTTTCACTCTGTATATACTACTTCTTGTGTCTGGCTGCCTGGCTTCTTGCCTGGGGCATATCCTCCTCTTTATCCCTGGTTCTCTTCTTCTCAGCCTGGATTTCTCCTCCTGTTTATTCTCTCTGTCTGCCAGCCTCACGTATCCCTTTTCTGCCTAATTAGACCAATCGGGTACCTTAGGCAGGTAAGGTGAAACAAATGCAACATATTTTTACATAATTAAGCACACATTAACAAAGGCAGCAGAAACAAACGTAACAACACATCTTTGCTCAGTTAAAATAATATTCTACAATAGTTTCCCTGAGCTCTGAGGGTAGGGATTTGATAGAGACATCACATTTACAGCTGTGTGTTCCAAGGTCTCTGTCTCTGTCTCTGTCTCTGTCTCTGTCTCTCTCTCTCTCTCTCTCTCTCTCTCTCTCTCTCTCTCTCTCTCCATGATGGCTGGATAAGCCACTGATTTATGAATATAGCAGAATATCATTGAGTTATTTTATCACTACATTTTTTTTTAAGATCAGAGGTATTTGGTTCTACCCTAGGTATCTGGGCTAACTAGGTTCTGGTTCTTGGTCACTCAAGCAAAGTCTCAAGTATGGATTCCATCTAGTGGAGTCAATCTTAAATCAAGTCAGATGTTGATTGGTTACCTGCACCAGCTTTTTTTTTAAAATTGTTTACCCTGAGGGGAATGAACTTTAAATATCACTGGATAAATATGCATTCAGGGATATCAGCTGTGTTTATTTTTGTTTTATTTAATTTTATTTTTCTTTATTAAGAAATTTTCTACTCACTCCTCATGCTATCCACAGACCCCCCTCCTTCCTTCTCCCACCCCCCAGCCCTATTTCCCAAGCCACCCCGCACCCCCACATCCCCCAAATCGAGGTCTCCCATGGGGAGTCAGCCGAGCCCAGCTCACTGAGCCTAGGCATGTCCAAGCCCCTTCCCACTGCACCAAGGCTGTGCAAGGTGTCACACCACAGGCACCGGATTCCCAGAAGCCTGTCCATGCACCAGGGACAGGTCCTGATCCCTGTGCCTGTGTACCCCTCCCAAACAGTTCGAATGTCCAGTGACAGATGGAGGCAGATACAGAGATCCACGGCCAGGCACCAGGCTGAGCTCCAGGAATCCAATTGATGAGAGAGAGGAGAGATACTGCAGGCAAGGGACGTTGAGCTCATCATGGGAGGACGTGCAGAGATGACATACCCACACCAGCTTTGTGCCACCATTGCTCTAGCATATTTTTCAGGAAGGACAGCATTGTACATAAAAAGTTTTGTGGCTGGGTTAGTGTTTACATTTCTCTTGTGGTAGCCTTGTTGTATATTTAACAGTTAATATCTACTTGTAAGTGAGTACATACCATGTTTGCCTTTCTGGGTCTGAGTTGCCTCACTCAGGATGATTTTTTTTTTCTAGTTCCATTCATTTGCCGCAAAATTTTACATTATTTATGACAGCTGCATAATTTACTACATTGTGTAAATGTACCACACTTTCTTTATCTCTTCTTCTGTTGAGAGATACCTAGGTTGTTTCCAGCTTCTGGCTATTGTGAATAGAGCAGCAGTGAACATGGTTGATCAAGTGTCCTTGTAGTAGAATGTCTTTTGAATATATGCTCAAGAGTGGCATGGATGGATCTTGAGGTAGATTGATTCCCAATTTTCTGAGCAACCACCATAGTGCCATGGTGAATTTCCTAGTGGCTGTGGAAGTTTACCCTTCCACCAGCAGTGGAGGAATGTTCTCCTTGCTTCACATCCTCTCCAGCATGAGTTGTCATGTGTGTTATTGATCTTAGCCATTCTGATAGGTAAAACATAGAATCTCAAAGTAGTTTTGATTTGCATTTCCCTCATGCATAAGAATGTTAAACATTTCTTTGAGTATTTCACAGCTATTTGATATTCCTCTATTAAGAATTCTCTGTGTGGTGATATTTTGTTTGTGATCTAAATAAATAAATAAATAAATAAATAAATAAATAAATAAAGCTTTCCTGAAGATCAGAGTAAGAAGCTAAACTACTAGTTAGCTATAGAGACCAGGCAGTGGTGGCACACGCCTTTAATCCTAGCACTTGGGAGGCAGAAGCAGATGGATCTCTGTGAGTTCAAGGACACCCTGAGATACACAAGATTGATCCAATCTAAAAGAGAAACAGAGCCAGGAAGTAGTGGCACACACCTTTGATCCCAGCACTTGGGATCTCATGCCTTTAATCCCAGCACTAGGGAGGTAGTGACAGGAAGTGATATGGCTGGGTAGAGAAAGGAATATAAGGTGGGAAGAGATGAGAGCTCCGTCTCTTTCAGGCTGAGGAGTTGGCGAGGTAAGAGGTGGTGACTGTGGCTTGTTCTTTTGTCTCTCTGATCTTTCAGCATTTACCCCTATATCTGACTCTGGGTTTTTATTTTTAAAACCAATTAGGATTTATACTATATCTCTATTTAGAGCTATACCCCATTTTTAATTCGATTATTTAGCTTTTTGATATCTGGCTTCTTGAGTTCTTTATTTTTTGGAGATTGATCCTTTTTACCAACAGTGGGTTCCCAAGTAAACTTCCAACACTAATCTTTGTCAACATTCCTTGATATTGTTTTATAGTAATAGTCAAGGTAATTGATGAGAAATAAAATCTAACAGAGGCTTTATTTGCATTTCCTTGAAAACTAGGGTTGTTCAATACACTTTCATATATCAGTTGGTACTCTTTGTATGTTTTCTCTGTAGATTTAGACTTTGTGCTATTTTTATCTTACTTTCTTTGCCACCAAGGTTTAGGGGGAAAGTGCTGTTGAGACATTTCTTATTTATTAATGTAAGCATTTATGGCTTTTAACTTTTCTCTCCAAACTTTAACTGCAATTTAGAAGTATTGCTAGCCATGTTTCTGTATTAAGTATGAAGAAATGTTTTAATGTTCCTGTTTATTAGTTTATTGGATCTTTCCCATTGTGCATTTTTCTCACTTAAATTTTGACATTGATTCCTAGTTTTGTTCCACTGTAGTCAGAAAATATACTTGTTATGATATCACTGGTTTTATATGTTGACCATTTAAAGCTTAATAAACAATCTGTTCTGAAGAATATTTCATGTGCTTTTGAGATATATGATATACCTTTGCCAGGTTATTCTGTTTGTTAGGTCCATTTGCTCTTTGGTATTACTCAGGTTCACAATATTCAGATTTACCTATCCACTGTTAAAAGCGAGATATTGAAGTCTGTATCATGAGATAGCTGAATATGCCCCTCCTTGTGAAGGTTACTTGATTCTTTTATCATCACTGGTGCTGGATAAATACAAGCTTACCCTTGATTTATCCTCATCATGGATTGATCCTCTTATCATGGCAGTTTTTCTTTTCCTTATTTGATACATTTTAAACTTAATGTTTATTTTATGCAAATAAACCTAGGCAATATACCTATTCTTGACTCTTTTTACTTTTTGGTTTGAAAGAGGGGGCATTTACACTAAAGACAGTTCTTGACTGATTTACTATTGACATCGTAACTATTTTCTGCTTGTCTTGTTTTTTGGCTTCAATATTTCCTCTTTTACCTTGACACATTTTGATTTTCTATTTTCCTCAAAAACTGAGCATCACCCACATTCAAAGCTCTTCCCTTAGCCTCCTCTCACAACGTAAGGTTATTTATGTCACTAATTACATCTGCAGCTATAGTGTATTAACTAAGAGGAATTTAAATATAATTTAATACATTTGTCTTCTCACTTCTATACTAGAGTCAAAGTTTATCTGCTGGCTACTGTTGTGATATTGTGGTATCCTGTACTCTTCGAATATTGATCATCACCAGTGAGTTTCACACTTCCTTATGCTATCCAGTGCTGTGTAACAAGTTTTCATTTCAATGTGAAGAACTATTGTGATTCTTTTTACATTAGGTGTATCTAGTGGCAATGGATCCCATCATCATTTTCATCTTATTTTTGTCTATAAACATCTTTATCTCTTGAGATTTGAAGAGTGTCTGAGATGTAAATGGTTCTTTGTTCATTTTTTTCTTTATTTATTTTACCTGCTGTATTTTCAGACTGAATGTGGTATTTTTTCTCATAAGCATTATCAGAGTCCTATGTTACATTCTTATATTTTCTACGTGGTGTCTGCATTCAATTGATATCTTCACATGCAAGAATATAAGTATATATGAAATATTAATAGTAACCTCTATTGTATTAGAAAATCTTGAAGATTGTAACTGAATAACTATGTTCCTAGTAAACAAATTTACAAATTCTTTTAAGAAGCAGTATGACATAATATAGAAAAAACTTCAGTAATATTTAATAATAACTGCTGACAAATTAGACTACAGATAAATTCAGCAAAGCTCAAACAAACACATGTTAATGATGTTGCTTCCAGATGCTCCTATTATATGTCATTAAAAGTTTCAGAGTAGCAGCCAATTTTTGTAGCATTATAAACATTTGAATCACTCGATAGAAACATTAGGGAAATAAAATACACAGGGATGAATAAGTGTAATGCATAAAGCAGGGTTTTTTTTTCATTGTGAGAGTGCATGTAGCTGAAGTTCAAACCAGCATTTTACTATTCTTCTTTCATATATACATTTAAATTTTCAAGTATCACTGATTTAAGGGTGACTGTTTATTTAGTATAATAAGTTAGATGATCTCTAAGGAATCTAAAAGGGAATGTAGTGTGTTTGGAGTAGCATGTAGTATTTGAGCTGTAAAATTATCACTTTAAGTTAAATACCATAGTCTCTGCTGACATAGGTGTCTAAGAAGGAATTGGCTCTGAACCCTGTCTGATTTTTCATTTGGTGACCTCAGGTAACTAACTATCAAAAAATTAAGAATTTGATGAGCCCAGAGTCAAGTTTTAAAATATATAGTTAGCATTTAGGCAGAATAGCTGTCATTTGGCAATAACTGGATGGTCATTATGCCCATTAGCTTACTTTGAAACACAGCATAGAATAAGTAGAAAATAAATATCAACCGACTGCTGACAACCTGAACAGTCAATGAGCTTAACCACATTAGGAATTTAGTCTGATAAAACTTAATTTACCAGAGTCATTCTGTCATTTCCTTTTCCATATAACTCAATAAAGAAATTTGATGGCTCTGAGGAAATGGAGTCTGTTTCTTAGGAAGCATTTGTTTTGGTCTCACAATGGGAAGAGGGAAGGCAGAAACGAGCCTAGAAAGTGAAATTGGACAGCACAAGTTCAATGGGACAAACAGAATTTCTGTGCTAGGAATGATTTTTAGAAAATGACAGCAAGATATCTAATACCATATTTCCATATTCTTCCTCGAAAAACGTGAGCTACAAAATTCCTAGCTTACAGCCTTCCTGGTTGACTGGGTTATAACTCTGAGCAACTATATAGCTAAACTTAAATAAATCCACATGATTTGATGCTCTAAATTCAAGTTTTAGAATATTAATCTAAGGGAACAACAGACAGTCATTCTTTCCAAATGTGCTATTGGCCTCTTAGAAGTATGCAGCACAATTCTCTGGTGGATGATTGAGGATCTTATATTACCTTCTTGTCAATGTAAGTTCCATGAAAGGCAGTAACTCCTTAATGGTTATTTGTTCACCTGTCTCATCGATTCCAATAAAAAGCTGAAATAAATACACACTTGAATTACTCTGAGGATTTATTCACAGAGAAATTATCTGTCAGGAAGTTAGTTATATCCACACTGCATTCATCTCCCATCACTGTGTAGTAGGCCAACAGATGGTAGCTCTCCACAGCTCTCATGGGCTGTGAATTGGCACTAATTGAAACATCAGCACTCACTTCAAGGCTCCTACAGAACAACGACTTCTCCAGATCTTTAGCTTCCCTCATCCCCAACCACAAATTTAGAGTGCCTTGCATTATATGTTATTGTTGTGGTTTTGAAAATATAAATAAATAAGTCAATAACATACTCACAGAAAATCTTACACATGTGGTAGGCATAAAAATCCTTGACAATTTTTTCACTTATATTGCACATAATTTTTTCCTGATTGTAAATCACTCCAAATAGCATTTTTTTTCCAGGATGGCATAAGACATTGCATATAGCAGATTTTACTCTAAGAAGCATATTATTCTGAATTGCTTGAATTTCCTTTAAGACATATATAGTTGCATGTATAGACACATGCATGTGTGTATAACTTCTGTTTAAAGAATAAATACCAAGAACATTAACTACCAGTCACCTAATGAAGTTAAACATGCTCATTGCCTTGGGTTGCTTCTATTTCCTTTACTCAATCTATCTTCCTCCTAAAAAAGTGCATTACTCCTAAATTTAGAGTAAGACTCCTCCCCTGAATTTCTTTTACAACATGTATTTTTATTTCCAATTTTTAGCAGATACATATATATACATATATATATATACACTCATTTCTTTTGTATAGCTTTTTATTTTTATGCAAATAACACCAAGATTTTCTACAAAGGGCTTTCAGAGTTCTGTATTAAAGTTGGAGAGTTCACCATGTTGTCATTGGCTAATTACTTTGTTTACTCAGGTATGTAATATATTGTTATATGACTATACTTCAAAATATTTATCCTTTAGCCAATGGTCTATTAGTGCATTTTTCAAAGGTTCTCTGTTATTCAAAAAGTTATAAATATTCCTACCATATCCTTGAGAACACATATGAGACTCTATATATTTAGAGTTTGAATTTCTACTCAAAGAACATGAAAGTACATTCATACCAACTTTCATCTTTTTAAATAAAGCCAAATTATTTTTAATTAGCTATGTTAGCATAGAAACCAATAAGCAACAGACAAAAGATTTTATTGACCCATCTGTCTTCTAACATTTGATATTATTTGGGTCATGTGACTCTTTAGGTGCAAACTCAAAATGAAGAACTAAATTTGCATGATCTAAAGTTCTAATTCTGAATTCTGACAAAGTTCTTGTAAATTGTAAATTTTTAATCATTTATGTTTCTATCTCATGTCTGAAAGGGACTTTAAATGGGATATAACTGTATGTGTTCTTGAATTTTCAATAGGAATTAATATCATAAGTATTTTTAGTTGGCAAATAGTATTATACTTAGCTGGCTTTCTAATATTTTTTTCTAAGGAGAAACGAATACCAAAAGAGAGACAAATAAAATTGAGAGATGTTTCAGCTATTGAGCACCCACTTTTCTTGCAGAGGCCCCAGATTCAGGTCCAAGAGCTCATATGGCAGTTTGCAGCCATCTGTAACTACAGTTGCAGATGATCTCACACCCTCTTACGGTTTCTGTGAGCAGCAGACACACAGGTGGTGCACATACATATACGAAGGTAAAATGAAAATAAATTTTAAAATACCAAAAATTACACACACACACACACACACACACACACACGACACACCTAATCATAGGGTAATAAACATATTGCCTTCCTCTTCTCTGGCTTATTTAAATCCTCTCCCATGACTAGCTTCTCAGGCTTTTCAATCCTCCTTTTAATTTGAATATGACAAATAAAATAGTCAAAATCAGAGACATAAGTTTATGTATCCAGTATCCCAGTTTGATCCTGAGGAGTTAAAACATTGAAGCTTCATTGATTAGATTGAACCAAAATATCTCAGAAAATATGGAGATATATCATTAGGAAATGGGGTAAACGGTAATTGAAAATGGATTGAACTCATTTTCTGTGTTTATGTCAGCTTTATAGGCTTTTGTTTAAATGTTATGTAAAGACCGAATAACTACTTAAGTCTTTTATTCTCTTTTCTCTTGTTGTACAATGATTTCTAACATTATGTCCAATGTTCTTTAAGCACCTCAGTAAGGCAATTTGCATAAATGCCTACATTGTTCTCTTTGCTTTCACTTAGATCTCATTGCCAAAATCAGGACAGAATCAATGTAAATTTATAAAATTGCTAAATCATTAACACCATTTCCTGCAGATTAAACTCCACAAAAATACTAATGAAGCGTAATACGGGTGCATGGTAAGTCTGAACTTGGATGACCTGTGAATGTGACTTGTGTGTGTGCAAAGCTGATTGAACTCCTTTTGCAGCAACAGCGTTTTACGTTCAGGGCAAGGAAGGAAAGAGTATGCTTTTTCACACAATGCCAAGCCTTGAATAGTTCCAATTTCAGTCTAATCACACTGTCCTTAAAATTTCACTCTGCTTGAATAATGAAAAGGGGTGATATGAAAATTGTATGAAGCTAGCATGCCCCAGGACAGGTAGGGTAGGATGTAATTACATATGCTTCAACGGCGAGAGCAATATACTGTAAGAAAGGCTTTTAAGGTGGCAGAAGTTAATTGCACAGGTTTTAGGGCAGAAGAAAATGTATGTGGAGAAACAAGGGGAGAAGGACACAGCCTGAGCGGGTGCCAGATCTAAAGATCTGTGAGAAAAATGATATTTCCTTCCAAATTAGAAATGAACATAAAAAGGTAAATGATGAGCCACTTTTTTTCTTATAAAAAATAAAATAAAACAGAGAATCTTGACTGGATGGAAAGCCCTGTATTTCTAGCTAGCTGTCCAAGCATAAAGCTCTTTATGATGTACCTGCATATAAAATAGGACAGCTTCCCATAAGCCAGGCTGTGATATTTCCCCAGTGACAGTGGTCCACAAGGCAGCTCAGCACGAAATAGCACATTTTCCTGCAGTACCTATAATGATAGTGGCGTCTATCTGGGGCTACATATTGTGGGGCCTTAGAAACCATCCTGCATTCAATCGTGTCTCCAGCTGCAAAATACAAAGCTCTTGAAAGAGACCCTTTGGGTGGCATTTCTCTAATGAAGCCCGGATCTCTTTTTTGCGAGCTGTGTGAGTCTGTCACAAAGACGAGAAAGAACCTGTGTGTGATAGTAGGTGTCACATTGAAAATAAAAGTTTCAGAAGCAAAAAGAGAGCAGGTTGTATTATCCATTTTGGTCTTATCTATCTTCCCCAGAGGGATACTTTTTTGTACAGCTAGTTGGACAACAGCTACCTTCCTCACTGCTGATGTTTGAACAATAAACACTGTATCTTGCATGCATATTCTTAAACTCCTAGATGTTTTCCAGGAGCCTACCAAACCATCTGAGAAGGAAATATTGAACCTTGTATAATAATGGACTTTTCTATTACAAAAAAACCATAAAAACTTTTTTTTAATATTTCTGATATTATAAGCCATAACATTTGTTCAGAGATATTGCCCCTAGTTCTGTGACTCCTGCTAATAAATTAACTTCATGGCAACTGGAATAATGAAGATTGATTTGTTCATAGAGTAAAAGTTGTTTAATTTGAATGCATAATTTAAATATATCAATGTAGTATCTCATTCTCCTCCACATTTCATTCTCTGGACACTTGATTTAGATTAGCTAACTGTGTTTTAAAGACAGTTCCTCAGTTTGCTGAAAAAGCCAAAATCTTTCTTGAGCTGGAAATGTAAACACAAGTGCTAAATCATTTACTAAATATCTGTCAGCAATTTACAATCGTGTAACCTCATTTCAAATTAAAATCTCTTAATGTGGCATCATTCTCCCTAGGGGAGATCAGCTTGAAATTCTCGAGGCAAACAAAATTCTCCTCCTGATTCAACTTAATCCTGATTTCTCATTAGAAGTCTTATTTAGAGTGGCATGATGTAATCTACTTCTCATTATGGACAGCTGTGTTTATCACCCTCCAGACATATTAAAAGCACAGATATATTCATTTACAATTTTACCAAATCAAAGATCTATTTCAGTCATTATTTTTGTATGTCTTTTCTATACCTTTGTGTGACAGTTTTCACCCTAGTTTTGTGTTTGTTCATTTACACACTCACCTCACCCATGTGTTACTTTAAAGAAGTAGTATTTAAGGACTGCATAATTCAAATTCGCTTATCCTTAAAATGTTTTAGCATATACATGACAAATATACAAAATGAAATGACCACATTGAATTTATGGATCATACACACTGTATCTTGGAGATTCGTGAAGGTGTGGTTAAAGAAAATTAAAAACCATTTCAAATATATTCCAGTGCTAAGCAAAACTATCCTTAAGTCATGGGAGGGAAATTCTTGAAAAAAAATTTATGGACTATCTCTATAGGAATTATTCACAGTCCTATCTGCAAAAGACTCTTCATTGCAGATGCATGAAATCTAGACTTGTAAAAGACATTTCCCTACTTTCTTATTCTTTTATTGATATCTCTAGAAATGAGGAGCTATGAATTTAGAATATTAATCTTTCCCAGGCTAGATATTCAGCAAAGTAAACCTGGAACTAGTTACATCCTGTGTGCATCATTGTCTGTTGCTAGCTCTACTCCAGATTGTACTGGAGCAGAGAACCAGTTAGGAGACAGACTGTCATACCCAGCAGCAGCAGCAGCAGCAGCAGCAGCAGCAGCAGCAGCAGCAGCAGCAGCAGCAGCAGCAGCAGGGAGGCCTTGAATATTCTCCATTGGCCCTGTGCTGCTTTGACAAAAAGAGAGTTTATAGCAGAGAGCATTTCTGTGCATAGGGCAAAAATAAGGTAGGCATTGTTATTTTCACCTTCAGCTCATTTTAATTCCTCTCATAATAAGTCCCCTTATGTAATTGTTCAATAATATTTAACAGCATATTGCCTTACTTATGAATATAGAGATAGACAAGTTTCTAATTTCTTTGATTCTATTCAAGTTGATTAACTAACAGGCAAACCATCAAAAGCCATATGCCATATTTACTTTCTTTATAGCCAAAGTCTATCTGGCTGCACTATTTACAAAGTGTTCACTTTATAAATGAATATCGTAAATATGTGAGTATGGGTTGGAGTATGATTCTTGGAGACATTCTGAGATCTCCTAAGAAAAAGGAAAGAAAGCAAATGTTGTCACTGCCTTCTGGAAGCACACAATCTATAAAACAATACAAAATCCAAGCACACGAAGTGACCAAAAGTCCACATGTATGTACATATTTAGGGTATGTATGGTAAATGTGCGCACATGCTCACATGTGTATAATCACATGTGTATAATACAGTAAAATGTAGCTTTCAGAACTGAACCAATATGTGAACTAGAAATGTATAGTTGGTAAACATGGATACATAGACAAAACCTTCCAAAGAGAAATAACAAGAATTTGCACACAAATGGTTAAAAATGAATCATGATATCTAAATTATTTTTCCAAACATTGCTGTTACTCTAGATTGAAATGGCATAGTCTGCCAGAGGTAAATAAGATGTTTGATAAATGGAAATAATGAAGTAATTGAAGGGAATCCACTAGCTGACAGCTGAATCGATAGGCCCATTCCTTACTTTTCTCTCTTTATATCCATATACAGAATAAAAATTTTAAATAACTTCTAAAAATATGTGTCCATTTTTTGGTGAACAATTACATAAAGGTACAAATATAGAAGAATCAATTTACTCATTCAACTTAAACCCTCAAATATCTCAAGATGAATAACTGAAAGACATTTAAATAGTATAAGTAAATGTGCATTGATTTTTAAATTGAGAAAATTATCTTGCCCACTAAATAATTCAAGGCTACAGACTTCCCACGCCTAACAATAAACTCATTGCTACACTGTCTTATGCTGGTGGATAACCCAAGCTCTGTGGTTACTTCTACAAGGCTGTCATTAAAAAGGTGCTTATACAGATTCTGAAATACAAGCAGGAACCATGCAACATTTGCGCGTGGTTGCTGGTACCCACACTTGAACTGCAGGATCTGGATTCCAATTCAACATATGCATACTAAGCATTATCTCACCATTCTAGCATGGATAACTTGCTTCCTAGATCCACAGTATCCGATGAGGTTTCCCTAACCTGCCAGACTAACTCTTACTGTGGTTTGTCAGTCTGATTCCACTGTCTCCTTTGCCTCTGTCATAAGAAGGTGACCCAGACTTCCCCAAAAATTGTCACCCAAATTCTCCATCCATCCCTGTAAACCAGTGATTCTCAATCTGTGAGTTGTGACCCCTTTAGGAGTTGAACTACCCCTTCACAGGGGTCACAGATCAGATATCCTGCACATCACATATTTACATTATTATATTTACATAACAGTAGTAAAATTACAGTTATGAAATAGCAACAAAAATTTTGTGGTTGGGGTCACCATGAGAATTGAATTAAAGAGTGGCAGCATTAGGAAAGTTGAGACCCCCTGCTCTAAAACGTTTGAGCTCTAACTATCTAATGTTGTGAAAAACATTCTCAAGTGTTTCCAACAGTGCCGTTCAATGGTTACAGACAAAATATGCATTTCCTGGAACTAGGATGTAGATCACATGTCCAGCATGCATGAAGTCTTGGTTTGATTCCAAGAAATATATAGACCACGTGTGTTGGTGCAGGCCTGTTGTCCCAGCCCTCAGAAAGATGCAAGATCGTATTCGCCAGGTAATCCTCAGCTATACAGTGAGTTCAGTTTGAGGCCAGTCTGGGAGGCATGAAATCCTGCTGAAGAAAAATAAAATAAAATTACCTTAAGAAATAAAGTAGCTGAAAAAAAGTATATTTAAATATTGAAGTAATACTTTGTTCAGGTCTTCAAGAAAACCAAGGTCTCATTTAAATGTATATGAAGATATGTAGGTGGGAGAGATAATATCTGTATCTACATATTTATTAATTTCTATGAATTTGTGACGTTTAGTGGCTTGAGAAATCATCAGGGTTACAATCAGGGTAAGCAATGTCCTTGATCTCTGAGGTCACTTGTGACTTTCACTACTGTCTAGCATGGTTATTAATACACTGTTGTTATTCTTCAAAGTGTCCCAGTTTAGCAGAGAAACCCCATGTTATAAGGAAAGCTCTATTTTATTTCCCCTTCTCTGGGAGACCCATCAAATAGAATAGATTTCAGGAGTGGACTAGGGGTGGCTGAGGAATAGATCAAGGAAGATAAGGCTGGGATGGGGGTGGAGAAGAGAGAATTAGAAGAGATAACTGGAATTGGGGGACACTATGGAGGTGATATGGAAACCTTGTACAATGGAAACTCCCTGGAACCCACTACGGTGACCCTAACCAAAACTCCTAGTAATGGGGATACAGAGCCTGAACTGGAGCCATCATCTGTAACTAGGCAAGGTTCCCAGCAGTGGGACTAGGACACTAACCCAGACCCAAAATCTGCCACCAGTAGTGTGTCCTGTCTGTAAGATATACAGTGTAACAGTAGAGCAGAACTTGTGGGAAGTGCCCAACCAAGACGAATTTGAGGCCCATGCCAGGATATGGAGACCATGACTGAAACTCCTCAATGGCCAGGAACCAGAGGTTGCATATCCCAGAAACTTATCCAATAATAGGACCAAACACGATAAGACCAAACACATCTGGAAAAAAATCAAATGATTCCTAATAATACCCTGCTATACTCATTGACAGGAGCCTAGTCATCAAAGAGAAGCATGGGAACAGATGCAGAGACCCATAGCCAAACATTAGGCAAAACTCAGGGAACCCCACAGAAGAAGGGGAGAAAGGATTGTAGGAGCCAAAGGGGTGGAGGACACCACCAGAACATGGTCCACAGGGTTGACTGAATGGGGCTCATAGGGGCTCACAGGGACTCACAAAAGCTCACAGAGACTGAGGCGAAAATCAGGGAAGTGTATTGGCTTTGAGCTACATCCTCTGCATATGTTATGGCTTTGTACCTTGGTGTTCTTGTGGGGCTCTTGACAGTAGAAGTGGGAGTATCTCTGACACCTTTGCCTGCTCTTGGGATCCTTTTCCTCCTGCTGGGTTGCCTCACCCAGGTTTGATATGAGGGGAGGTGCCTAATCTTATTTTAACTTGTTATGCCATGTTTGGTTGATATCCCTGCCTTTTATTTTGAAGGGAAATGGAGGAGGAGGAGAACTGGGGGGGGGGTCAGACTGGGAGGAGTGGAAGGAGGGGAAGCTGTGGTTGGGATGTAATATATGAAAGAGGAATAAAGTAAAATAGAAAAGAAAAGAAAAAGAAAGAAAGCTCTAACTGATGGAAGAATTGTGACTTATGGGGAGCAACAAGCCAGCACAGATTGAGGCAGGATCAGCATATACGACTCAGCTTGTGGCTACTAGATTTCTGAAGGATAAGAGTGAGTCTATTTGCTGTTCAGAAGCACAGTGTTTGACTTTCAATGTTACAGAAAATGAGATCAACTAAGCAGAGAGAATCCCCG
Organism: Peromyscus maniculatus bairdii; assembly: GCF_049852395.1. Classification (NCBI taxonomy): domain Eukaryota; kingdom Metazoa; phylum Chordata; class Mammalia; order Rodentia; family Cricetidae; genus Peromyscus; species Peromyscus maniculatus. The sequence continues at coordinate 10,233,995 of NC_134870.1, forward strand.
TGATTAAGAATTTTGAAGCCCATAATTTAGAATTCTAATTAGACTTTAGCCAGTAGTCATTTTCCTTCTCAAAAAAGGAGCTTTTCCAGCCAATTTATACTGACAAATTCTTGATTCTTGCTGCTTCAGAAAGCCTCAGATGAAGAAGAGGCACACTGAAATCAGCAGAAATAGTCGTTGTACTTGTCTAGACAAAATGTGGACCACAATTTTGCCTAGGCAAACACAGAAGAGTCAAAAGTACAAGATGAAAATCTGAGTTTGTGTGTGTGTGTGTGTGTGTGTGTGTGTGTGTGTGTTTTGTGTGTATATTCACACATGTGCAGGTGCACTTGTGTGTGCAGGTGTTCATGCACATGTCTTTGTGTGTTATGTGAATGTGCAAATATGTAGGCCAGAAAGGTACTTCATTTCTCAGTCCTTGGGTGCAGCATACCATGTCTTGAAACAAGAACTCTCTTTGTTCTCAAACTTGCCAAGTGGACGAAGCTGGCTGGTCAGTGAGTTCTATGGTTGTTTCTATTTCCACTGGGATGTGGTTATAAGTATGTACCACCACGCCAGACTTTTAACAAAAGTTAATTTAATTAAAATATGATCGCATTACTTCCCCTTTCCTGTCTCTTGTTCCTCCCATGCCACCCTCCCTCATTCCCTCTCAACTTAATGTCATCCTCTTAAATGATTTTTGGTGATAAATGTATATAAATGCATAAGTATACAAAGACAACCTGTTGAACCTGTTTAGTGCCACTTGGGTATATATGATTTCAGTATATTTGTATACTATAAATATCTAGTTGTTAAAAAAAATCTAGTTGTTACTGGATAACCAACTGGGGATTTGTCAGTGGGAAAGACTCATTGTCCATCTCTCAGCAGTGCTTAGTTACCCCGTGTGTGTGTGTGTGTGTGTGTGTGTGTGTGTGTGTGTGTGTGTGTGTTTGTGTGGCTTCTGTCGACCAAATTCAGGCCTTCATGCTTACAAGGCAAACACTTACTCCCCACCTCCAAATTAAAATATTGATCATAGATGCAGTAAGGTTCAGATAAAAAGTAATGTGGCCTCTGAAATACTGCACACACAGTCTATTTACTGCTAATCAAAGTGAAAAATAGCTAAAGGCCAACTAACACTATTCACCAAGATTTCACACGTACCCTCTTGCCCTGGGTTATTGGCATGTAACAAAATAACCTGATAGTAATTTAATGGTTCAAATCATTTTATACTACAGGTGGAAGATAGAATGGTGAGTCAAACACACACACTGTGAACCTTCTTGGAGCTTATTGCTCAGAAAATTCAATAGGTAAAAACATTCATAAATATAGATTCAAAACTAACAAAATAAGAATCATGTTAATAAATTTTAATGTGATTCCCCATGAACAAAATGTGATAATTTCCTTAGTTAATATTTGTTCACTTTTATGCTAATTTAATTATTGATTTTCATTTTCTTTGTATGCAAACACAACATTATATAGGTGAGTGATCTAGTCATGTATAAAGCATTAATCTTCCCCTCAGTACCACAGAAACTTGGCATGGTGGCTCACACCTGTACTCCCAGCACTCTGGAGGTAGAGGTAGGTGGGACCAAAATTCAAGGTCATCCTCAACTATAAAGCCAGCATGGGCTACCTGAACCTTTGTCTGAAAAGGCTTTACATATGTGGTAGTTAAAAATAATTCTACACAGTAAACTGCCATGATTGATAACTTTGTACAGAAAATGCAGAAATTCTCGAAGTAAGGTGAAAAAAATATTTAGGATCATCAAACCACTTTTCATTTTTTTTTCAAGTAAACATTTGTTCCTTTTTCTTTTATATTAACATTTGTATTCAAGAGATGAGACAATGATATGTGAAACTTCTGATTCTTTAGTGTGAACAAAAGTGAAGAAAAAATAAAATTAATTGTATTCCATATCAATACTTACTTGTAAGGAAAAAAATAATCTACAGATGTCTCTGTCAGAGCAGCAACAATTACTAATTCTATGTAACACTGACACTTGGGTATGGCTTATTTCTCCTTATTGATAGCTAGGAAATTCTCAGTGAGTCTCGGTAGCTCACTGCTCACACAGCTGATTGGTGTGTAGGATGCCTTAATCTAGCCCCTGACACTGCAAAGCACACAAACAAACAAGCATGAATGGAAGAACAATATTTTAATGAAGAAAAGAAAATTCTAATGTGAATTGGAGGCTTTGAACTAAGCTTTTTGAATAGAATTAAGCCTTTCATGTAGAGTGATACTTTTATTTAAACAACAGTTCAAGCACATACGGCTCATTATATTTGGTTACTTGACAAATAAATGAAGTAACGTGTTGTTTTAAGAAAAGCAAATGAGAATAATAATTATTAAAGATAAAATTCAGACTTTAAAAAAATCCAGTTAAGGTTGGTGAGATAGATAGAGATGTTAACAGATATAATTTTAAAATACACTTAAAATGGTATATGAAAATATCTAGAAAATATGTCAATGAATTAATATTTTATGTAATTAATACACAAAGCCATAAAATCATCCTACATAAAACATCAACTCAACATGATTGTTCAATAGATTTTAATATCAAACAATTTGAAAAGTTTATTAATGTGCTTCCAGACTCCAAATTATTACTAACCCAGTAGAGACAAGCATTTGTCAAGGCTGGAGAAAAATATTTACAATTACTGAAAAGACAGTTAAAAATATTTTACTCCTTTATACACACACCTGCATGTGCACGCGCGCACACACACACACACACACACACACACACACACACACATATACATTATCTTTTGGTGCCTCATTTTTTTATATGATTCAAGGCCATATATCATGAAATAACATGAAAATTTTGACCTAAGACACTAAAGAGATATGAAAATACAAAGTAGTGTTGTTCTTCTGCAAACAAGTCCTGTTTGGGAAAATAGATATATTTAATATATTTTGTTATATTTAATGTATTTGATGTCTTAATACAATATTATACAATCTAAGTGAATTATATATGTTTGAATATTCTGAATTTAATTACTAATACATTCATATTTGTAGACATGATCCATATAAACAAACTTTTTGGAATACTTCATATTCATTTTACATTTATTTAGAGACTGTATGCATGTGTGTGTATGTGTGTGTGTGTGTGTGCATGTTCATGTTTGTTTGTGTGTGTGTGTGTGTGCGCGCACACGCACACGCACAGGAATTCATATACACACACCTATGAATGTCAGATGACAAGTTACAAGAATCATCCACTTGTATTAGAAATTGTACAGCAGTCCTTCATCCACATGGGTCCTGGGGATGGAGCTTGTAGCAAGCACCTTTATCCCCTGAGGCATCTCATAAACTAAGAATTCTCAACTATCTTTAAGAAAGTGAAATAAAACATTTCAGGACTGTGGGATGATTAAGGGAAATTTTTAATTAAATTAATCCTTGCATAGTAATGTTTCTGTTTTCCAGGGTCATCAAATCATATTTTTAAAAAAAGACAAAACAATAGAGAGGTAAAAGAAAGCTTCATAAGTACCAGGTGTAGAATGGAAAGAAGGTTGGGATAAACAAAGGATGACAAGTAAACTCTGCACAAGAAAGATGTAGGACAGTAAGATCACTCTGTGATAGTGCAGTGGAAGATACATGTAGTTACACCTATAAACAAATCTATAGAAAGTAAAATACCAAGGGTGAAACTCAATTTGAAATATAGACTTTGGTTGGTAGTGGTTCATCAATATGGCATCATCAGCTGTGAAGACATACACCAGTCTAGTGGGTGATGATGGTAATAGAGTATGATACATGTATGTTGTAAGGAAGGATATGAAAAGTATCTATTGTATACCTAAAACTGAAGTAAAAATAAAAGTCTGTTCAACCACAAAAAACTCAAACACAAATAAAAGTTAGCTACAAAAAAGTGAGGGAAAGCATTTGAACATCTTTTAACTCTGGAACTGAGACAATTTGCTAAACTTAGAAAAGATGGAAGAAATCACAAAGGACATCATCAGCAAATTTGCCAACATGAGTGTTGCAGCACAAGAGGGCTAAAAATACACAGTTAGAAGACAAGCATAAGCTAAAATATACTGCAAACAAAGATGAAAACCATATAGTCAAACATTTAAATAGACTCCATTTCGACTTACAACAAAATTAATAAAAGCATTGGTAATTTAACTAATAAAACTAAATTTAAAACTCAATGTACAAATTTCAACTTTTAAACAAACATATGAACACAATTCAATAGTAGTAATTGTAAAAACAAAGAAATGGAAAAGATACAGATATTGCAAGTTAAATATTAATGCTAACCTTTCATAGTCACAAATCAAATAACTGCATCTGGTTTATAAAATTTTAAATTGGGAAAACAGAAAAGCATAAATATGCACTAAAATAGGCAGGTCCCTTTATATACAATAATCCTATTTGTGGGAGGATAGTTTAAGAAAATAACTCAAAATATGGAAACTATCTATGTTTTCATATTTATCATAGAACAGGTTAAGCAGTATTTACACTAATAAGAGGGATTGGTTAAAACCCACTCTCTTGTTAAAATGTTCTGGACACTTCAAATGTCTTTGAGGAATAAAATTATAGGTTGCAATTTGAGTCTGATGTGCCTTGGTTAAGAAGCTATTGTCCATGAACTATAGAGTGTATGTAGCTTTTCAGAATAAAAACAAGAATGTCAAAAAAGGCTCAGGACAACAAAGAGCATGAGAAAACTTCAAAAACAAGCTGAGCTCTCTATTTGTTTCTTTGATTGGTTTTATTTTCTCCAATTTTGAGGTAATAATATAAGTGCATTCTTCCCTTCTGTTTCCTTTCTGCAAACCCTTCCACACAGCCCTCCCCACCCTCCTTCAAATTTTTGGCCTCTTTTTTTACATTAATTTTTATTATATACATACACGTACATGTGTATATGATGGCATTTCTGCATATAATCTGCTCAGTCTGTATAATGATACTTGTATGTATGTTTTCAGGGCTGACCATTTGCACTGGGCAACTGATTGCTGTGCTCCTCCCTGGGGAAGACTTTATTCCACTCCCAGCATTCCTTTGTTGCCCATAGCTCGTTGTGCAAGATTGAAGACTTATGGGCATTCCCTATTCTCTTTGATATGTCTATTGTCATCATTCAGCTCATGTTTAGGCAGTCATGTGTGTAAGGCTTTGTAGATACAGCTTTTGGCATTACTAGAAAACACAATTTCACAACAAACTCCCTGATCATCTGGCTCTTAAGATTTATTTTCTACAAGGTTCATTAAGCCTTGGATGTTGGAGTGTTATATAGATGTATACATTGGGACCGGGACACAACTCTGCAAATTGATTGGCTATGGTTTTCTATAGTGGTCTCCATCTGTTGCAAAGAGAAATTTCCTCAATGAAGGGTGAATACTACCCTTATTGGCATATTCTTAACTACTTTATAAAAAGGAAAGTTTTCAAAATGACAGGAACATTTTCTAAATATGTATTAGATTTAGGATGCAACTGTATCACAATCAAATAAGAAAAGTAGATTGGAAAATCATAAAGAAAAGTACAGCATAAGAATTCACTTTTCTCAATAGATGATCATGCTAAGAAGTGGATAGAGAATAGAGGGACGTAGCAGGAGAGGGGAAAAGTGGCAAGAATAGTTTGAAAGATACAGGAGGATGAACGATATAGAAGACATGTAGCTTGTAAAAACAGGAAAATACAAGAAAAGATAAGAAAGAAGAATTATAAAAAAACTAGATGGTTTGGAATAAATGGAGGGGAAAGGGGGAAGGATATTTCTTTCATGTATTTGTTAAATAAAACAGAACACTGGGTATATTTTTAATAATTTAAAGGACTTGACAATGATTTTATTTTGCTAATTATATGTGGCTAGTTTTCAAATGAATATTTAATCAATTGTATTTATCTATTAGTATATTAACAGATATGGTGATGTAATATATGGGATTTGCTTGAAAATTATTGAGAAATGGAAGGACTGACTCAAACATTCCAATTTTAATGATCACTGGAGCTAACTAATGGTATGTAGGAGCCTATTGCCTTATTCTTGTTCCTATGCTGTTCATTAAAATTCTCCCAAGAAAAGGAAGAGAACATTTTAAGATGTGAATTTTGTAATTGATGGCTTTAGTTATTCAGTTCTCCTTAGAATTTTATACAATGTTTTTAGTTAGAGTAAATGGGGATTTAATAAAACTCTTTGCTTGCACAGCAAAGAGGAAAATTTTTAATTCATAAACACACAAACACCTATCAGAGAAAATTACCTTGGGTTTTTTAAACTCTAATCCAAGAATGAATTCTTCAAGATGAAGTTATTACACAGATATATGTGACAGATTTGGGATAATTATGAAACTCTATTTAGAAATAAGCATTATTTTAAATATTTCTTCAAAATACAATTAATTATTCATTGCCTCAAAGTTTATGACCTTATTAAGAATCCAAACAAATTTTTACTGAGACTTTAGTATTGCTCTAACAAATGTCTGTAAAGATGGTAATGATTTAAAAATAAAAAATGACAATAGTGATAAATTATTCAATAATTTTATGGAATTTTATTCCATAAAAATTGCAATTATTTTTAAAACTTACATTCTGTGGTGGTTTGAATGAGACTGCCTCCCCATGGGCTCATACATTTGCATGCTTACTTCCCATTTGATGAATTCTTTGGAAGAATCAGGAGGTGTGCTCTTATTGGAGAAGGTATGCCACTGCAGATGGTCTTTGAGGTTCCAAAAGCACATACCAGACCCAGCGTCTCACTCTCTGCCTGTTGACCAGGGTGTAAAGCTCTCAGCTGCTGTTCCAGTGCCATGCCAATCTGCTTCCCACCATGATGATAACAGACTAACCCTTTGAAACTGTAAGTCTCAATTAAATGCTCTCTTTTATACGAGTTGCCTTGGTTACTGTGTCTCTTCACAGCAATAGAACAGAAGCTAAGATACATGCAATGTATTTTATTATATTCTTTCCCACTCCCCAACTCCCCCCACCCCCTATCTCCCTGCCTCCCTATCCACCCAACTTCATGGTCTTCTTTCTCTCTCCCAAAAACACAAGAGAAAAATAATATGAAAATGATACCAAAACTAAAAGCACACACACACATACACACACACACACATATAGATACACATGCACAACAACAAGTATGGTGTTAGCTATCTATTCCTTGCCATGGGGGCTGTCCTGAACTGTCGTTAACACTCAATTAGAGAAAACTGATTTTTTTCCTTTTCCAGAATTTTTTATTTGCAGATATCTTTGTGTCTACTTCCCCTTCTCGGTGGTAGGAATTCACTTGGTTTGAACCTATGCAGGCCTTATGATACTTACTTCCACAGTCTCTGTGAGTTCATACCTGTATCAGTCCTATTTCTAGACACATTGTTTCCTTGAAGTCATCCAACACCTCTAACTCTGACAATCTTTCCGCTGTTGCTTCTATATAGATCCCTGACCCTGGAGAAGTGGGGTTTGATAAAGACATCCCATTTAGGGCTGAATACTCCAAAGTTTCTGTCTCTCTCCACATTGTCCAGATTATCTCTTTGTTAATTTACATCTATTGCAAGAAGAACTTTCTCTGGTGAGAGCTGAGGGATGTTCTTCTCTATGGGTATAACAGTATGTCATTAAGAGTAATTTTATTGTTATGTTCCTTTATCAGAATAATAGTAGTAGGTTTTCCCCTAAGCTCATGACCTATCTAGTCTTAGGTCTTGACCACTTTAGTAGTGTCATGTATGAGTTCCATCTCATGACATGGACCTTAAATCCAATCAGAAGGTGATGGGTTAGTCCCACAACATTGTGCTACTATTGCACCATTATATCATTTAGGCATGTTGTAGGTTGCAAGGTTGTAACTGGATGAAACTGATTATTACTTTTTTTCCTCCAATAGCATGCAACGTACCTTCCAGTACCGTGAACATTAGTTAGTGGGAGTGAAGCTTCTAATTAGGTACCAGCTCGATTTCCCCGTATTTTTAAATGAGGAAAGTTAGTTGTGTCTTCAACAATAGGGTCTTGCCATTAAGTAATGGCATGTAACCAATAGCCTCAGCCATAGCCTGTGGTGTTTAAGAAGATGTATGAAATCTTGTATGCAATGACTCAACAAAATGAAACACATTCTTGGCACTGGAGGTTTTACCTGTTAGAGAGATGGGGGGTAGGGGGAGAAAACAAGTGAATCTAAGTTTGAGAATTGCATAGTAACATAATGTCATAAGAATAATTTTATCAGTGCATTTGATTGGATTGGTGACTTTCTAAAAACCCTTATTCATTAAGCTGAAAATCATCTTTGGAACAATAAAGTGTTATCTAAATGTATAGAGGGCTACTATTATAGGCATGTTCTCTTGTTCCAAAAATTCATCGAACTGAGAATGCCATTAAAATTTTATTGAAGATGTCTAAAAGCAGTAAATTGCAATAAAAATAAAAGCATATAGATAGATAGATAGATAGATAGATAAATAGATAGATAGATAGATAGATAGATAGATAGATAGATAGATAGATAGATAGATAGATAGATAGATGTTCTTAAAGAGCATATACTAGAATATTGCACTCATGAACTCACAGCAGCTGAGGTTGTCTGTTCATAAGACTCCACCCCCAGCTAAGGAGTTATTGGCATTTGGTAGACAATTGGAAGGTAAGAGTCAGTTTTCTTCAGAGTTTTGGCTCCTGGTAGACTTCCCATGCTTTAGTGGATGCCATACACCCAGATGCATATATGAATTTCATATGTAAAAATACATTTCTAGTGGCTGGAGGGACATATCAGTAGTTAAGAGTGCACACTACACTTACAGATGACCCACATTCAGTTCCCCAGAACCTACACAGGGCAACTCCAGGGACATTCCTCTGGCCTCTGTGGTCTCCTGTATTCACATGCACATACCCACACACAGAACCATGCACATATACCTCATTTAAAATAATAAATATACATATAAAATATATATTTTAAGAGAAATAAAATATAGAAATTAAAACAAGCATATTTAAAATCTTGAAAGTAGCAAAATGCCATATAATTTACATTTAAAAGCAACGGAATAAGTCACAATACAAAAATAAACAAATTCGTTTGCACAATATTTTATCTGTTCCTGTCACAGTAGAGATATGAAAAGAGACATGCAATGATACAAATATGAAACATAAGAGAATATGGAGCTAAGACAAAGTATTTAGAACACAATCGGCACTGAGAGCTCAACAGTCAGCCAGCTAATGCAATGACAGATGATTTTCCATCACTTAAATTGCATCAGTTTTTCATTCTTCTCTCATATGCTCCATTCCATCCACAGGTTCCCCTCCCTCCCCTCTCCTCCAAGCCCACCTACCCTCTCCATTTCTCCCCATAAAAAAAACAGGCCTCCCAAGAACATCAGTCAAACATGGCATAGTATACTATAATAATACCAAGCACATACCGTCATATCAAGACTGGGTAAGGTGACCAGGTAAGAGGAAAGGGGTTCCATAGACAAGCAAGATAGTTAGAGACAGCCACAGCTCCCACTGTTAGGAGTCCCACAGAACACCAAGCTACTCTTTCATAGCATATATGTAGAGGATCTAGGTCAGACCCCTACATGCTCCCTAATCTTTTCAAGACCCCATGAGTCCTATCAGTTGATTCAATGGGTTGTGTTCTCTTGGTGCCCCTGACCCCAGCCCTGGTTCCTCAGTTTCTCTCTCCCCCTCCTCGGCAGGACTCCCCAAGTTCTTCCTGATGATTGGTTGCAGGACTTGGCATCTGCTCCCATCAGCTGCTGGATGAAGTCTAAGCTTCATGATTCTACTAAGATAATCCTACTAAGCTCTCCTCCCAGAACACTCTGCAGGCAGGACAAACTGAAGGTCAAGGGTTTTGTGGCTGTGTTGCGGTCTCAACCCCTCCACATGAGGCAGTGCCTGGTTACAGAAGATCGTCAGTTCAGGCTCCATGTCCCCCATCACTAGGAGACTTTACCTGGGTTACTCAAGTAGGTTCCACAGAATTTCCACTTCACTACATTTCCACTTCACCCCCAAAATGCCCACAGTTCCAATTGCTTCTCCCAGTATTTTCACCTTCCTTCCGACAACTTGGTCCTTCCTGTTCCCAACACCACCTGTCCCCACTCCACCCTTGAAATCTATTAGCCCTGCTCAGGGAGATCCATGTGTCACCCTTAGTTCCTCCTTGCTACATAGCCTCTCTGAGTCTGTGGGATGTAGCATGACTATCTTTTACTTTACAGCTAATATCCACTTATAAGTGAGCACATACCATGTTTGTCTTTCTGGGTCTGAGTTACCTCACTAAGGATGATATTTTCCAGTTCCATCCACTTGTCTGCAAATTTTATGATGTCGTTTCTTAAATACATCTGAGTAGTACTCCATTGTGTATATGTGCCACATTTTCTTTATCCATTCTTCAGTTGAAGGACATCTAGATTGTTTCCAGTTTCTGACTATGCTATGAACATAGTTGAGCAAGTTTCCTTGTGATAGAACAGAGCATCCTTTGGGTATATGCCCCAGAGTGGTAAAGCTGGGTTTTAAGATCTATTTCCAATTTTCTGAGAAACAACACTGTTGATTTCCAAAGTGGTTGTACAAGTTTACACTCCTACGAGCAGTGGAGGAGAATTCCCCTTTTTTCACATCCTTAGGTATGTGTATTTATACCTGGGTCTTCAACTCAATTTCATTCATCAGCATATCTGTTTTAATGCCAATACCATGTGGGTTTTATTACTTCAGCTGTGTAGTATAGCTTGAAAACAAGTATGGTGATACCTTTGTATGTATACTATCATATCATCTGCAAATAGTGATACTTTGACTTCTTCCTTTCCAGTTTATATCTTCTTGATCTCCTTTATTGCTGCAGCCAGAACTCAATTACTATATTGAATAGATATGAAAATAATGGACAGCCTTGTCTTGTTCCTGATTTTAGTGGTATTGCTTTGAGTTTCTCTCCATTTAATTTGATGTTAGCTATAGGCTTGCTGTAAATTGTCTTTCTTATGTTAATGTATGTTCTTTGTATCTCTGACTTCTCCAAGACTTTTATAATGAAAGGGTGATGAATTTGTCAAAGGGTTTTCAACATTTAATGAGATGATCATGCTGGATTTTTTTTTTTAGATGTTCATATGATGTATTACATTGACAGATTTTTTTATATGTTGAACCATCCCTGCATCTGTGGAATAAAACCTACTTGATCATGGTGGATGATCTTTTTGATTTATTCTTAGATTGAGTTTATCAGTATTTTATTGAGTATTTTTGCATCAATTGTCATGAGGGAAATTGGTCTGTAATTCTCTTTTTTTGTTGTTGAATCTTGGTGTGGTTTGGGCATCAGATTGAATAGGGCCTCATAAAATTAATTTAGCAATGTTCCTACTGTTTCTATTTTATGGAATAATTTGTTTTTCCCCTTCTTTTTATTAAGGGATTCTCTATTCATTTTATATCCCAACCACAAATTCCCCTGCCCTCCCTCCTCCCACCCCCAGCCTTCTCTCCCCAACCTACCCCCCATTCCCACCTCATCCAAGGCAAGGTCTCCCATGGGGAGTCAGGAGAGCCTGGTACATTCAGTTGAGTCCAATTAATGAGAGAGAGGAGGGATTCTATGAGCAAGAGATATCGAGACCATATTGGAAAAAGTACAGAGACAACTAGCCAAACTAGTGGAAACACATGAACTATAGATCAACAGCTGAGGAGCCCCCATGGTACAGGACTAGACCCTCTGGATAAGCAAGACAGTTGTTTAGCTTGTACTGTCTAGAAGGTCCCCAGGCAGTGGGGTCAGGACCTGTGCCTAGTGCATAAGCCTAGTGCCTATAGAGAGATACTTTGTGCAGCCTTGGTGCAGGAGGAGGGGCTTGAACCTACCTCAGCTGAATGTGGAATAATCTGAAGAGTGTTGGTATTAGCTCTCCTTTGAATTCTTCTGTACTAAAACCATCTGGCCCTGTAGGTTTTGTTTTTGGTTTTTGGTTGTTGTTTTTTTTTCTTTTCTTCTTTTTTTTGGTTGGAAGATTTTTAATGACTGCTTCTATTTGCCTAGATGTTATAGGTCTATTTAGATTGTTTATCTGATCTTGATTTAACATTGGTAAGTGGTATCTATAGAGGAAGTTGTCCATTTCTTTTAAATTTTCCAATTTTGTAGAGTACAGGTTTTTGTAGTAGGCCTAATGATTCTTTGTATTTCCTCAGTATCTCTTGTTATGCCCCCTTTTTATTTCTGATTCTGTTAATTTGAATATTTTCTCTGTGTTTTTAGTTTGGATAAAGGTTTGTCTATCTTTTGATTTTCTCATGAACCAACTCTTTATTTCAGATTCTTTGTACTGTTGTCTTTGTGTCTATTTTATTGATTTCAGCCCTTGATTTGATTATTTCCTGCCATCTACTCCTCTTGGCTATGTTTGCTTCTTTTTGTTCTAGAACTTTCAAGTGTGCTGTTAGATTGCTAATATGAGATCGCTGCAATTTCTTTATTAAGGCATTTGGTGTTATGGAATTTCCTCTTAGCATTGCTTTCATGTGCCCTATAAATTTTGGTAGGTTGTGCTTTCATTTTCACTGAGTTCTAGGAAGTCATTCATTTCATTCTTTATTTCTGCCTTGACCCAATAGTTATTCATTAGGGAGTTGTTCCATTTCCATGAGTTTGTAGGCTTTCTGTTGCTTTTGTTGTTATTGAAATCCAGCTTTAATCCTTGATGGTCTGATAGGACATAGGGGATTATTACAATTTTCTTGTATGTGTGGGGACTTGTGTTGTGAGCAAGAATGTGATCAGTTATGGAGAAGGTTCTATGAGGTGCTGAGAAGGTATATTCTTTTGTGTTTGGGTGAAATCTTATGTAGTTATCTGTTAAGTCAATCAGATTTATGTCTGTTAGCTCCATTACTTCTATGTTTAGTTTTTGTCTAGATGACCTGTCCATTAGTGAGAGTAGGGTGCTAAAGTCTCCCATTATTAATTGTGTGGATTAATGTGTGATTTAAGCTTTAGTAAATTTCTTTGACAATGTGGGTGCCTTTGTATTTGGGGCATAGATGTTCATAACTGAAATATAATTCTGTTGTATTTCTCCTTTGTTGAGCACGAAATGTCCTCCATCTCTTTTGATTAATTTGTTTGGAAGTCTATTTTGTTAGATATTAGAATAGCTATACCAGCTTGCTTCTTAGGTCCACTTGCTTGGAAAATCTTTTTCTAGCCCTTTACTCTGAGATAATATCTGTCTTTGATATTGATGTATGTTTCTTGTATGCAGTAGACATGTGGATCCTGTTTTCATATTATTCTTTTAGCCTGTGTCTTTTTATTGGAAAAAATAGTCCATTGATATTGAGAGATATCAATGACTCATGATTTTTAATTCCTGTTATTTTGTTGGTGATGATGATGGTAGGTGTGTGTGTGTATGTGTGTGTGTGTGTGTGTGTGTGTGTGTGTGTGTGTGTGTGTGTGTGTTTCCCTTCTTTGGGTTTTGCTGATGGGAGATTATTTATTGCCTGTTTTTTCATGGGTATAGTTAACCTCCTTGGGTTCTGGTTTTCCTTTTAGAACCTTCTATAGGGCTGAATTTGTGAACAGATATTATTTTGATATCACTTTATGAAATATCTTGTTTTCTTCATCTCTATTGACTGAAAGTTTTGCTGGGTGTAGTAGTCTGGGCTGGCATCCATGGTCTCTTAGAGTCTGCAAGACATCTGTTCAGGCCCTTCTGGCTTTTAGAACCTCTGTTGAGAAGTTGGGTGTAATTCTAATAAGACTGACTTTATATATTAGTTGGCCTTTTTCTTTTGAGTTTTTATATATTCTTTCCTTGTTCTGCATATTTAGTGTTTTGAATATTATGTGGGGCATGGACTTTCTTTTCTCATCCAATTTATTTGATGTTCTGTAAGTTTCTTGTATCTTTATAAGCATGTCCTTCTTTAGGTTAGGGAAATTTTCTTCTATGGTTTTGTTAAGTTATTTTCTGGGCTTTTTAGCTGTGAGTCTTCTCTTTCTATTCCTATTATTTTTAGGTTTGGTCTTTTAATAATGACGCAGATTTCCTGGATTTTTGGTGTTAGAAATTTTTTAGATTTACCATTTTCTTTGACCAATGAAACTGTTTCTTCTAGTGTATCTTCAATGCTTGAGATTCTCTCTCAGAATTCTTGTGTTCTATTGGTGACGCTTGCATCTTGTGGTTTTCGAAAGAAAATGGCCCCCAAAGGGAGTGGCGGTAGTAAAAGGTGTGGTCTTGCTGGAGGAAGCGTGTCGCTGTGGGGACAGGCTTAGGGGTCTCTTTTGCTCAAGCTTCCCTTGGTGTGAGAGTCAGTTCACTTCCTGATGCCTGTAAGATATAGCACGCGCAGCTCCACATCTACATGCTGCCATGCTCCTCATCATGATGATAATGGACTAAACCTCTGAAACTATAAGCAAGCCACCCCAATTAAATGTTTTCTTTAAGGGGTTCTTTTAGGGATTTATTGATTTCCTCCAATTTTTTGTTTATCTTTCCCTGAATTTCCTTAAGGAATTTTTTTTCAATTCCACTTTAAAGAACTCTGTCATCTTCATAAAGTTAGTTTTAAGGTCATTTTCTTGTGCTCCAGCTGCATTGGAGTGGTCAGGTCTTACTGTTGTAGGATAGTGGGGCTCTGGTGGTACCCTATTGTCCTTTCCGTTATTGATTGTGTTCTTATGCTGGCATTTAGGCATCTGGTTTTGGGATGATTATAGGTCTAGGTGTTGATTTCTGAGTTTGTCTATGCTGGATGTATGTTTTATTCCTTGGTTTCTGTTTCTTCTTTGGTCTTCTAGGCTTTGTGGCCTGGATTTCTGGTGGCCAGTGTGACCCCTGATCCAGCAGGGAGTCTTTGTCCAAGTTGGGAGCTAGACTTTTGGCCACTAGGTTGACCTTAGGTGCAGCAGGGTGTCTCTGTTCTTCTGACTAGTGTGGCCTGTACCTGTTCTTCTGACTGGTGTGACCTACACCTGTTCTGACTGGTGTGGCCTACACCTATTCTGACTGGTATGGCCTGTACCTGTTCTGACTGGTATGGCCTACACCTGATCTTCTAACTCATTTGGACTGTGTCTGTTCTTCTGACTAGTGTGGCCTACACATGATCTTCTGACTGGTGTGGCCTGTGTCTGTTCTTCTAACTGATATGCCCTTTTTTTCCAACTGGGGTAGCCGGCACCTGCTCTTCTGACTGGTGTGACCTGAACCTGCTCTTCTAACTGGTGTGGCCTCACCTGAGCAGCAGAAGTCTCCTGGCATTGGGCTGACTGAAGAGCTGGTGGTGAGATGGGAGAGGACAGGGCTTAGGTCTTTAGGAACTGAATCTAGGGAGTAGAGCAGATCATTTGGGAGGCGCGTCATTCACCCATTCTTCTGACTCACATCAAAATATTTTAAATGGTAATACCCAAGGTTATGAAATGGAAACTGACACTATTTCTTGCATAAACTTCACAATTTTATCGTTATCATGATCATGTCATGAGTGACCTTTTTCACATAGACCCTCAAACTACAATGGGTTGACACAAAAATTTTTGAGTTAAGGGTGATGCTACAGCATAACTTACAAAGTTCTGTACTACAGTTTACTTCTGTGGAGTAAATTCAATAAAATGGGAAACATCTTTACTCTGTATTTATGATAATAGACCCTGGGTTATTGGTGTAAAGTTAATGGAGTGCTCTCAGTGCTTGCGATGAAAGAAAGACTAAGATAGAATGTTCAGGAGTTACGGGTATTAAATGCAATTGGATTTGCATTTCAGTAGAACATACCCCACTGTAAGTCAAATGTTAAATCAATTTCTGTCCCAAGTACTTATTACATATGTGGGAAAAATCCTGCTAAGGATGGTGGTTTTTCCTCTGCTAATGATACAGTTCTCAGAGAAGTATGAATAACTTGTTGATGCCAACACAGGAATTAATGAGTAGCAAAGTAGCTACTTTTTCTGTTCTCTTTCTTTCCTTTGTCTTCCGGGTATTATATCTGTTTTATTTTCCTTTTAAGTAGTTAGTATGCAAAGTAATGGGTTTGTGGTGACATTTTTATTTTCATAGGTATCTGTTATTATGCTCTGGGGAAAAGCTGTCCTGTTCTTTCTCTCATCTCACTTTCCCTTTCTTGTGATTCTCTTTTCCTTTCCTTTCCTCTCATAGTTTCCTTTTGGCTACAGTGATAGATGATAGATGATAGATAGATAGATAGATAGATAGATAGATAGATAGATAGATAGATAGATAGATGGATGATAGATAGATAGATAGATAGAGAGATAACATATGTATTCCACAAAGAC
Organism: Peromyscus maniculatus bairdii; assembly: GCF_049852395.1. Lineage (NCBI taxonomy): Eukaryota > Metazoa > Chordata > Mammalia > Rodentia > Cricetidae > Peromyscus > Peromyscus maniculatus. The sequence continues at coordinate 10,250,470 of NC_134870.1, forward strand.
AGAAATGAGAAATGTGATGTTTCTTTGCCCAAGTCTGATTTATTTCACTCAGTGAAATGTTTACTAGTTCCATTCTTTTTCCTATATATTCCATTCTTCACAGCTGAAAAAAAATACCCTTGTGTGCGCACATGCTACACTTCCATTATTCATGTCTCTGTTGATGTATCTCCAAGCTAGTTCCAAACATTTTGTGAATATCACTGAAAAATAATAAGCATAGATGTACAAGTATCTTTGTGATATGCTCCTCCAGGTATGTGCCCAGAAATAGTAAAACTGCATCATGTGGTAATTTTGTTGCTAGCATTGTAAGGAACAAGAAATCACCATACTGATTTCCATAGTGGCTCTAAAGTGGACATTAACACCAGAAGCGCATAAGGTCCTCACCAGCAGTTATCATTTCTCCCCTTGATGACATGGACGTGATTGGCCTTTCATAGAAGTTCAATGTTGTTTGCATTTGCATTTTCCTAATGGTTGAAGATGATGACAGTTTTTCAAATATTTCCTGGCCATTTGTATTTCTTCTTTTGAAATTTTTCTGTTTAATTCATAGGCTATTTGACTGAATGATTTGGTTTTAATGATGCTTATTTTTAATTTCTTTATAGTTTCTAGATATTGATACTATATCAGGTATATTGTTTGTAAAGATTTTTCTCCTACCCTGTCGACTGTCTTCACTCAAGTGATGGTTTCATTTGCTCCATAGAAGCTATTCAAATTCCAGCAATGCTATTTCTAAATATTTGGGGTTTGTCCTATGTTACTGGAGTTCCCTATCTATGCCTACACCTTGAAGTGTTTGCCTGAGATTTCCTCTAGCAGTATCAGACTTTAAATCAAGGTGTTTGGTCCACCTTGAATTGCTATTTGTGAAAGGTAGAAATAGGAATCTAGTTTCATTAGTTTACGTGTGTATACGCAGTTTTGCTAGCTTCATTTGCTGGAAAGGCTATATTTCCTCAAATGTATGTTTTTGGCACTTTTTTGAAAGATTGAGTGACTATAGTGTTGTAGGTTTATTTCCAAGTCTTTTATTCTATCCCCTTGGTCTAGGCTTTATTTGGTTTGGCTTTGTTTTTTTTTTTTGGGGGGGGGGGGCGGGGGGATAGGTTGAGTTTTGGTTTTGTTTTTTGTTTGTTTGGACAGTGTGTGTGTGCGTGTGTGTGTGTGTGTGTGTGTGTGTGTGTGTGTGTGTGTGTGTGTGCGCGCGCGCGCACGCGCGCGCGCGCGCGCGTACATCCATGCATGTGATTAATAGGCCAGCTTTACTAAGGCTCTGTGATGCAGTCGGAGGTTTGGTGTCTGGATCCCCCCAGCATTGCCCTTTGGCTGTTCCGAGTGTTTTGTGTTTTACATGAATGTTAGAGTAGATTTTTACTAGTTCTGTGAAGAGCGTCTCTGTGATTTTGAGGGGGATTGCATTGACTCTGTAGTGCTCTTCAGTGTTGTATCCATTTCACAATATAAATTCTCCCTACCCATGAGCATGAGAAGTTTTCCCGTCTTCTACTACATTATTTAATTTCTTTCTTTGGTATCTTAATGATTTCTTTATAGAAGTCTTTAAGTCCTTAATTGGGTATATTCATATATTCATAGGGCATTATTATCATCCCTCATGGTTGAACCTATTACAAATAGAATTTTTTCCTGGTTTCTTTTCAGGGAGTTTATTATTGGTATATAGGAAAGCTGCTGTTCAGTGTGTGTTGATCTTGTATCTCACTTCTGTCTAGACGGTGTTCATCATCTCTGAGACTTTGTAAAGGTATCTTTGGTGTGTTTTAATTGCCAGTCATCTTCAACTAGGTAAACTTTGGCTTCCTTCTTTCCTATCTGCATCTCCACTGTTTCTTCTCTTCTCTTGTTGTCCTAAGGCTTTGAACAATGTGTTCAATAAAAGCAGAGAGACTGTGTACCTGTGTCTCACTCTTGAACATAGAGGATCTGTTTTCATGTGTTCCTGCTTTTGTAGAATGTTTATAAGTTTGTTATATGTAATCTTCATTGTGCTGAGGGGTGTTTCTTCAATTACTGGTTTTCTCAAAGCTTTGATGGATGGATATTAAACTTTTTTAAAGATATTTTCTTAATTGAAATTATCATGATATCTCTATTCTTAATAATATTTATATACCGTATTACACTTATTTATATAGGTTGAACTAAGAACTTACACTTTACATTTATGCATACAGTCAAAATGACCATTTTTGTGTTTTCATTCTATGCCAATACATGGGGTGGCTGGACAAAAAAAATAATGATCAGCTAAACAGATAAAGCCTTACCCCCCTCAGTGTAGCTCATTTCTAAACACATTTAAAAATAATTTCTGGGTTTTGGGTGAAGTAATACAGAATTGCTAACAAGAGCACAAGTGTCTGTATCTTGTACTCATCGATAACTCACAAATTACTTTTAATTTGTGTATTTTTAATCATTTTGTTGTATCTGTGCATGATGTGTATGGGTGCTCTGGGTATCAGTTATCTCCTCCACCTCTAAGTGGGCTACAATGATCGAACTCAGGTTGTCAGGCTTGTATCTCAAGCACCTTTTCCCACTGAGCAATTGCTCCAGGCCAGTGACTCACAAAAACTAATGTAATAGATCTTAGTATACCAAAATTATTTGCAATGTTGTTAGTATAACATTAAATGGTGTAACATAAGTTAAGTAGCTGTGCATAGCTCATTCATATAATTGCCTATTTACCGTTATTTCAATTATATTAAAGCTAGAATGTGAAAATAAAATTTTCGAAGCAATTTCTTAGTGCAATAATGTTATACGGCATTTTCATCTATTTAAAAAATGTTCTGTAACATCATTTTTCTCAAATTAAGGCCATTTAAAGGATAAAATAAACAGAAAATTCACATTGGCCAAAGTAGTAATTAAAAGTATAAGACATTACAATCTAATGTTAATTTCTGCTAAATTAAGATGTAAGCATTTGAGAAATGACTGTTTATCAGCTTATATCAATAATAATAAAGAGATTATAACCACAGCACTGTGAAAGGGCAGAAAGCTGAAAGTCACAGGTTACAGTTTTTGTGATTTTTTTCTGCTAATAGTCAAGTTTGAATAAAACTTCTCAGACTCTGTTTTCTTATCTGTAAACTGATGAATGTGAACTAAATTAACTGTTTTTAAGACCTCAATATTTCTAACAGTTTATGAAAAGCTCAAAGAAAAAAGTGAAAGAACATTTTTCAAGCCTATGAAAAGCTATTATTATGGAAAGCTATTCCTAATCACATTTCCATTGTAAAGATAACCTCACTTGAAGAGAGCTTTATATCTGGAAACATTTATTCCTCATTTTATGTTCAAAGTGATTTTATGGGTCGTTGATAAATTGAACAACAATTATAATATAAATGTCATAAAAATAGTAGAAAGTGTTATCCTCAGATTAGAGGAAAAATAGAAATCTTGTCTACTTTTGTGTGACAGTATCGTTAGGCCAAAAATAGTTATTAAAAAACTCATGTGTGTTATTACATTCCTAAGTAAAATTCAAAAATAAAACCCCTTGAGTAAAGGTTCCCCAATCAATGGAAAGCTGGCATTAACATGTGACAGGAGGAAAGACATATCAGAAGATTCAGACATTTTCATTGTATTGTGTGAAGAGCCAGGAAGGGTGACAGGCAAAAGGTATGTCATTATACTCTGCATTTTAATTCATTCAAAATTCTAAACACTCATTTTCAAAGACACTGGGCTCATAAAGCCTCATTCACATGGAAGATCCGTGGTAACTGTGGTGAACTGGGGGCCTCTGTACGCACGTGGCTCCACACACGCAGCATGCCCTCACTGCATTCTGACACAACAAGCAGCTCAGAACTGAAGAATAAGTTCCCTTCAAACTCCTCCATTTGTCTGTTTTGTGGCTTGGCATTTTCTGGCTCTTGGAAGAGAAATTGGCATGTGACATTTGTCAGTTAACATTTGTAAAAGCCTAAGTTTCTTATGTCAGCGCTGGTAATAATATTGTTGCTAACAAGGAAGTTAGGAGGGAGATCAAGTGGTGGGTGAGGTGAAGCGGGGCGAGATGGAGGGTGGTGTGACCAAGGAACAAAGTATACTTGCACAAAATTTTCAAAGCAGTAAAAGACAAAAGTAATTTTCAAAATTTAGAGTTTGGAAATGAGCTTAACAATTTAATTCATGGAAATGGTAGAGAATTCTGGTAAACAACAGAGATGAACACAGGCCAACAAATGCTTTAATTTTCAGGGTCAATAAACTGACACGATTCTGAAAGTTTATGTTAAGAATTAAAAATAGTTTTTCAGAGCTCTCTAACTCAGGATCCTTCACAAACTTACAGCCAACATGTCAGCCAGATCTGGAGTCATTCAAAGTTTTGTGTAGGATTTGAGGATCCCTTTTACAGACAGATCACATGACTGATAAATTGATGCTGGCTAGTAGCAAAAGATCTTAGTGCCTCTGTGCTCTTAAAAGCAGTCATGAAACTCACTGAAACATGGCAGTCTGCTCACCACAGAATGATGAATGGGTTTCAAGGTAGAGTTCACAATGCATGAGAAGTCACATGGTTACTTCCACTGCAGTGTAGCCCTTAGAGCAGCATCCCTAAACGCAGACTGTGTTCAAGAGGGCGTGAATCTGGATCTTCCTTTGGAAGGCAGGAATATCAGTGAATTTGTGGACACATGTATATATTTTTGTCTTAGGGTTCTGAAGCTCAAACACAAGTGCTCTGCTACTGAGCTCTATCTTTACCCTTTATGAATATTTTAAAATGTGGAGTTATTTAACTCATGAGCTAAAGTTCCCAGAGAAGATCAGCATTTCTTACATGCTCTACAAATCCGATTGTGTGACTAGGATATCGGGACTCTGGGGAGCTGGATGTTATACATTGGGAGCCAAATTATCTTGTATTATCATTGGTCCCCTTAACGGTGGTTTGTTGCCCAACTCTGTGTGCTACCAAAAATCCTTCTGAATATTAAGTAAATCTTTTTTGGAATGTGCAAACAGATCACTAGGGTCTACAGTACCAAAGGCTAAGTATCTCAGTAGATCACATCAGAGGTCAATAAAAGACATTCCCCTGTTTTCTGTATCCTTTATATCTCATGTTTTGGCCAATGGATTTTTGAAATGCTTTGATTGATGATAACCTTCTTCATTCTGTCCCCTATTAAAACTTCAACTGTTACCATGCTGGGACATGCCAGGTAAGTAACCAAAATCTGTGTTCCTAAACCGCAGTCACTCATATTTGGCTCCTGAATAAGCTATCTCTAGTCTCTTTAAGCTTTAAAGTTTAAAGTAATGGTTGTGTTCTTTTCATGGTCAAACTAATTGTATAGGACCTAATCCACACAAGTAGCCACATCAGGGAAAAATAAATGAGGTGTTTGTAAGCTGGAAATAAAATGAGTCACATAATCCTTCAAAAAGATATTTCTGCATACTAAAACCTCTAAAACTCATCAGATTATTATTCCTATTTTCCACTTCATTTTGTCTATGAATATATATTACATGGATAAGGAAACTTTATTACCAATGAGTTCTACATGTATTTCAGGAATCCATAAAAATCTTCAGGGACAACTTGTTTAAAAGATAGATCCCGGGGTTCTATTTCTTCTTAAGTAAGTTAGAATATTTTATATGGAAAACTAGAATCTTTAATATTTAACAAGGTCCTGAAAGTGATCTACTTCAGGTAGTCCCAGAAGCTCTGTAGTATGGCTATTCCTGGGAAAAAAAAAAAGAATAAACATTGATTTACACCAGATAGGCACAAGCAATAGGCCAAAGAAATAATTCCACCCAATTCCAGCTTGGAGAAACCATAGTTGTTAGGGTTTGGATAAAAATTGACTCCGTAGAAGCACGTTTGAAGACTTAATTCAGGGCCATATAAAGTACAACCAGGCTTCAAAGCTGTTGTTGAAAGAACTCTTCCTTGTAACAGCAATGGGCCTCACCTCTTGGGTACCTCATAACATGATAATTTTGCAGGTGAAAAACAGTGATACTTAAAACAAGAAGGAGTCATCACACCTGAAATAAATACGACATGAAAAGATAGCTACAGATCAGACCAAAGGGAGGGAGGTATAGGCAGCAGGCTTTGTGGAGACCTGTTATGGAAGGCTAATTTTTCTTGGTAATTTATGACTGTTTATAGATTTTATTTTATTCCTTCTTATTTCTTTTTAGTATGTCCCATTGCATGAGACTGGGTCAAAAGAGTGGGATCTGAACCATATTTTAGGCCCTGGGTGGGAACACAACTTTCTGAACTACCAAAAATGTTGTGAAGCTATTGCTGCCTTCTACTAGCAAGAGGTCTTCTGGTCAATAAGAAAGATTCCTGCTCCAGAGACTTCAGAAATAATATATGACCTATGTGAAACTCTGTGCAACACCTACTGCCCTTCTTGAGAGCACCTCATAATTCTATAATAAATGCCGCCTGTCTTCTACAGTGTGTTCCATGTTTCATCTAAATTCATCCCACAGATCACAAGGGCCAGAAAGCCAAGTAAAGGCCAGGGGTGTGATTCCCATACAAGGTCACACACACATCAGCGTTTGACTACCTATTTTTCCAGGCAAGTGAGTCTCACATAGACAGGTTGGACTGGAGATCGAAAGGTAGCTTCAGTCACATGTCAATGCTTTGGGTAAAAGACTACCCCAATCAGGAAGATTTACTTATGAGCTTTCCGCTGGAGGAATTTTCCCCTGTATCTAAGAGCTCTGAGGGAATATGTTTAAAGGAAAAGAATATGGAAGTTGCTGATTTCTTTAAGACAGAGCATGGGATAGCTCTTCTACCCGGATCATCTTCTACCATATTTTCTAAGGCATCATAGTCAGAAGCCTCCAGGAGTCAAGATGGAGAGGGTGGCATTGATTCAAGCCATCAATAAATGGCATATCAAAGATTTTGCAGCCATTGTGAGTATGCCACAATTACAAAGGACTCTTCTGGTCCTAGATAACAGAAAACTAAGGTCAGGTTTGCTTAATAAGAAAAGACTTGCTCGTACAACAAAAGAACCTGAAGGCTTTGAACACAATTGATCAGGGACTTGACTTCTCTCTCTAGACACTGATCACTTTGCAGTTTCTGATTCAGCCTATACCACCTGCCCTAGCCACACATCCTAGTAAGATCCCTTCTCACAACTGGAAATCACATACTGTTGGGTCTATATCCTAGAGCCAAAGAACATACGTGCCTGTCCATCAAACAAAGAAACAAACAAACAAAAAAAGCCTAGGCTGGTAGTGAATGTGCTTAATCAATTGTTTGGGATAGGCATGCATTCTGGAACTCACCACAATCAAAGGCCAACTGATCAGCGTTAGTTCCCTAGGTGTGTGACACACATGGCCATGCCTCAAGCAGGAGTTCAGTCAGATTCACTTGAAAACATCAGTGTGAAAGGAAGAGGAGCTGCTCTGAAGAAGCAAAGTGGTCTGCTCTAGTCAGAGGGGGCAGATGCTGGCCGCAGAGCCCCAGATGTGCATGGCACAGGTGTGTCTTCACACATGACATGCAAATATGCATATTTAGGTTTTTTAAATGTAAAAAGTGGAATGAGGACTGTTGGGTAAAAAGAGCAAAGGAAAAACACCCTGCTCCTGACTAGATCTGAGACCTGAACCAAAGAAAAGTACCCTCACCTTGACTTGACCCAGGACCAGGAATTGAAATTGCACCAATCCCTGAGCTTGCCCCAGGAGGATCAGACCACAAAAGTCCACCGATCCCAAGACACCCTAGAAAACTCAGCCTCCCAGGAAATCCTATATAGGGTCTGTACCCTGTTCAGTTTGCTGCTGTTTCTCATCTGAGAAACAGCCACCCTCCTGGATTCTTGCTTCCCAATAAATCTCATGAGTGTGGTGCAGTGTGCAGTGTGACATTTTCACTCAGCAACAATCAACTTTTGCCAGGCAGAGTGGAGCCGAACTGTAACACTTTCGCTGGGGAAAGTTTCCCCTAGTGGAGCAGAGCTGTAACATTTCTCCAGAACAGTGCAGAGCAGAGCTGTAACAGCTTCACTGGGAAAGCCCTCCCCTGTCAGAGCAGAGTTGTTACACTTGCATTGGGAAAGACTTTCCCCTGGAGCTGGGACACTTATTGTGACTTTGTGGTATTCTCTGACTCCTGATTGCCAGGATACCTTTCCATCCAAGCTGCACTGCTTACAAGTCTATCTAGCTTTTCTATATTTTCTCATTTTTATGATGAATAACTAAGGAGTACTCATCAGACATGACTGGAATTTCCAAAACCCAGATTAAGAAAACAAGGACAAATAAGATGTAGACTCCAAAGGATGCAGAGAAAATAGAGTGAACCAAAAGCCTCAGTGAAGGAAAGAAAGGAGCGAAGGAGGGCAACACGGAAGGAAGGGGAAAGGGAGAATGGTGGGGTGGAAGGAAAGGAGGATGGAGGCACACAGCGAGCCTGATCAGTGTCTTCATGGGACTTAGTACTGTGTCCACAAGACAATGAGCAGATCCTGCTGTTAGCGTTGAGTCCAACCACAAACCTAAGGTTAAAAATCACAGCTTGCAAGATGGCTCAGAGAAAAGGGGCACTTGCTGCCAAGCCTAATGGCCTGAGTTTAATTCCAAAAACCCACAAGGTAGGAGAGAACCAACTCCACGGTCATCCTCCAACCTCCATGTGTGTGCCATGATGGTACACACAAACACATACAGACACCCAAATAAATAAATAAATAAAGCGTAGCTGGGAATTTTTAAGTTAAAAACCAAAAATGATAACAATTATTATTTTTTATTATGAAGAATGTAAGTTAAATATATCTATGGTTAAAAATGTTTCTCTCTGGAGAGTGAGACAAGCAAGGAGCAATGATATTAATTTTTTCTGTTATGCTTAATATTTTTAGCCACATGTGTGAACACAATTAACATTTAAATGAAAAGATAGCTTCTTATAGATTACAGACAAGGAAAATAAAGAGCTGAACCATAAAATTCGCTACATGTCTACACTTTTAAATTAATTGTCTCTAGAATAAGATTATTTGAGAACATAAAATAATGTAGAAAATGTGCATGTAACCAGTTTAAGCCTTTGCCACTGTACTTTGCCATTGAGTATGATAAAGAAGTCACATGTAATACAAAATCTTGGAAATAAGGTGCTGTGTGCATTGAATGGTCAGTCAACACAGCAACAGATAAGTAATGATGCACCTTAGGTCCAAGGTAAGTTCCCTGCCACCGTAGCTGTGAACAAGTTACTTATCCTCTTTGAAACTCAAATGTAATGTTTGAACAATGGATGCCTTCAATGTACTTAGTACTAGGTTTAGTACATATATGCACATGAACAACAATGAACAACTGCCATTTAGTTTCTCAGAATCAAGAAGGATGGGTTTGGGTGCCTATTCCTGGTCTCTATCCCTTGTCTCCTGGGTGTCTTCTCATTGTTTATGAGTGTTTCATTGGCTGCATCAAAGCACAAGACTCGTAGGGAAGAATTTGGACCCAATGTCTCACTTCAAGTTCTGGTCTTCACATTCCTATGACTATATAGTTCAGGTAGAGACAACTTTCAAGTGACCTTCAGATAGACCAGTTATTCTATAATCATTAAAGGTCAACAGATACCTGAAAAACAGAGACTGTCTGCCTCTTTACTGAGCTGAGTCCAAGTGAGAATGCAAATCTATTATGTAAGAAGAAAGGCAGCAAGTGTGTACATGGGCCTCACTGACAGTGTTCATTTCGATGATGAGAGTTCATTTCAAGAAAATATTGCTGAAAGTTTTCAAGGAATGTTTTATCACCATAAAATATAGATCAAAAAGAAAGTTATGATTGTGTGCATATTGTATTGTTTTTCCAAGAAAAAAAGAAAATTCAGGTGTCAGTTCATATGGCACTGTGTCTCTGCTCACATAGGACCTGAAATGCCTAGCAAGGAGGATGCCATGGTTTCCGAAAATTTCACACTCTGGCAAGGGGAGCAGGTAGGCTGACTGGAGATCATCACCTCTCTGTCCTCTCCTCCAAATTAATTCTCCCAGACTCATCCAGAGCTCTGGAGCTGATCATCTGCTGCAACCACCTCTTCCTCTCTGTCTCCACCCCCAATGCATCACTCATGTGGACCTCCTCTCCAACCTTTCTTCCCCCTGCTCATCGCTTTAATCAGCCTCCAGTTCCACAAGACTTTTCCCCTGAGAACCCACAGGCCACTCCCACCAGGAGGAGGTAGCTTAGCTCCAGATCTTGACTTTACCTTCCTCTCCTCTAAATCCAATCCCCATGTCTCATCCCAAGCTCTGGAGTGGTCCACCTGCTTTGCCCACATGCCCCTGCACCCATATCCCTCAGATCACACAATCATCTCCTGCCTTCCTCTTCACGCATTCTGTTGTCCCCCAGGACACTCCCAACACCAACAGGAACTTCCTGGGAACCCTCCAGCCAAGCCTGGCTAAGAATCAAGTAGGCCAGCAAAGGAGTGAAATTTCAAATCTTCACTCTCCCTCTTGTTCTCTATATCCAATGCTTGCCTCCGTGTAATTCTCAGCTCTGTAGCACACTACCTGCTGTGGCCTCTCCTCACTCTCTGCCCCCATTACCAGGGGATCCCAGTGGAACACTCTGTTTTCCTCCCTCCTGTAGAATCCCTCAGCCCACCCCCTCCTAGCCTACCCCCATTCCTAAGTGTCAGTTCCCAATACCTAGAAACAAACACATTTTACCCTGAAAACCACTGTCCCACACCTACCATGATCCCAGAATAATTCCCTCCCAGGCAACACACTGCCCCATTCCTACTAAAAACCAGAGAGGGTAAGAGATATCAAGGAAGAAAACACCCAATCAGCCAAGAAAAGGTGTAGTCGAATTTCCAAACAGTCTTATTAAATAAGAATAGTGGAGCCAAATACAGGGGTGAAAGCCCAAGAGATCAGAGCAATAGCTGCCAACTAACCTTAGCTCACCACTTCACCATAGCTTCCTAAGAGAACCTCCTTAAACACACAGAGACTCTGCCTGCCATGTGATCAGATTAAGGGCATGTGCTACCACCACCTGACTTCTGTTTATGGCTGACCTCTGATCTCCAGGCAAACTTTATTTATTAACATAAGCATAAAATATCACATTTCAGCACAAATAAAGTATCACCACAAAAAGACAAGATTTCAGCACATAGGATTTCAATATTCTCAAACCTAGATGCCTAGACACCAGTATAAAAACATAATCAATACAGCCAGGAAACAATGTCTCCACTAGAGTCCAGCAACCTTATCACAGCAGGCCCTGAGGACTGCATCATAGCTGACACACAAGGAGTAGACTTTTAAGTACCTTTATGAATATGACAGAGGTCCTTAAAAAGAAAAAGAATAAATCCCCAAAAGAAACCTTTGGAAATATAAACAGTGAGGAAATGAATAAAATGATTCACGATCTGATGGTGGAAATAGAATCAATAGAGAAAACCCAAAGCGAGGGAATTAGGAAAATAAAAAAATTAGGAACTTGAACAGGAAACTCAGAGGAAAGTCTCACCAACAAAATACAAGAGGTGGAAGAGAGAAATTCAGGCACTGAAGATACAATAGAAGAAATGGATATCTCAGTCAAAAACAAATCCTGGCACAAATTATCTGGGACACTACAAAAATATCAAATCTAAAAACAATAGGAATACAGGAAGGAGAAGAAAAACAGGGCCAAAATATTTTCAACAAAATCATAGAAGAAAATTTTCCTGCCTAAAGAAGGAGATGCTTACCAAGGTGCAAGAAGCATACAGAAAACCAAATAGACTGGGCAAGAAAAGAAATTGCTCTCAGCAGATAATAATCAAAACACTAAATATACAAAACAAAGGGAAAATTAAATTAAAAGTAGAGAGGGAAAAGGACCAAATAACACATAAAGACAGACCCATTAGACTAACAAAAGACATCTCAATGGAGATTCTAAAAGCTAGAAGGGCCTGAACAGATGTTCTACAGACTCTAAGACACCACAGATGCCAGCCCAGAATACTATACTCAACAAAATTTTCAATCACGATGGATGTAGATAATAAGACATTCTAATATAAAATGAAATTTTATAGTATCTATCTCCTAAGCCAGCCCTACAGAAGGCACTAGAAGAAAAAATTAAATCTAAGGGATTAACCACACCTATGAAAACAAAGGAATAAATCAGATACAGAAAAGTCCTTTGAAAAAAAATCCAGTACCCCTTCATAATAAAAGTCCTGGAGAGATTATAGATTCAAGAAACATAGCTCAGCAAAATAAGGCAGGTGACAGCCAACCCATAGCCAATATCAACTTAAATGGAGAGAAACTCAAAGCAATTCCACTAGAATCAGAAATAAGACAAAGTTGTTCACTCTCTATCTATTCAAATTCAATACTTGAAGTCTTAGCTAAAGCAATAAAAGAACTGAAAGAGATCAAGGAGATACAAAATGAAAAGCAAGAACTCAAAGTATCTTTATTTGCAGATGATGGTGTGATAGTATACATAAGTGACCCTAAAATACCCTCAGGAAAATTCTTCTACCTGATAAACACTTTCATCAAAGAAACTGGATAAAAAAGTAACTCACAAAAATCAATAGCCCTCCTATGTACAAATGATAAACAGATTGAAAAAGAAATCAGGAAACAATACCTTTCACAATAATCTCAAATAATATAAATATCTTGGTGTAACTCTAACCAAGCAAATGAAAGACATGTATAATAATAAAACAAAAACTTTAATACATTGAAAAAAGGAATTGAAGATGATAACAGAAGATGTAAAGATCATCCATGCTCATGGATTGGTAGGATTAATAGAGTAAAAATAGTAGCCATCACACCAAAAGCAATCTCCAGATTCAGTGAAATCCCCATCAAAATTCTAACACAATTCTTCACAGATCTTGAAGGATAATTTCAGCTTCATAGAGAAACATAAACACACACACAAACACACACACACACACACACACACACACACACACACACACACACACACTAGGATAGTTAAAACAATCCTAAAAGATAAAAGAACTTCAGAAAATATCATCATCCCTAACCTTAAATTACTCCAAATGTAATCAAAGACCTTAACATAAAGCCAGATAGACTGAACCTAATAGAAGACAAATCGGGGAATAGCCTTGAGCTCATTGGCACATGAGAATTTTTCAACAGAACACAGGTAGCACAGGCCTTTAGTCTGACAATTAATAAATGAGACCTCATGAAACTAAAAAGCTTCTGCACAGGAAAGGACACCATCATTCATACAAAGCAACAACCTACAGAATGGGAAAAGATTTTTACCATCTATACATCCAGTAGAGAACTAATATCCAAACTCTAAAGAACTGAAAAAATTGAACATCAGAAAAACAAACAATCTAACTTAAAATGGGTATGGATCTAAATAGAGAATTCTCAAAAGAGGAAACTCAACTGGCTGAGAAATACTTAAAGAAATATTCAACATCCTTAGTCATCAGGGCAAAGCAAATCAAAACTACTTTGAGATTTCATCTTGTCTCCAACACTTGTAGTTTTCTCCAAGAGAATATATCTAGGGCAACAAACTACTCTTAAGGGTAGGCTCTATGCCCAGTAGTAGATAGTGAACAGAAAACAAATCATTAGCATCTTTGGACATTCCTTATCTTATAATATCAGGGCATAGCTTTTTATATTTTATTTTTATTCTGTATTTTATTTTATGATACACACACACACACACATACACATATATATATATACATATATGTATACTCATTTTGAAGATTTAAAAAATCATCTTTAGAACTGGGAAGTTAACAACTTTTAGATCAGTATCTGCCCATTCTGGCTGCTAGAGAAAAAAAAAAATCACTGTATAGCTTATAACCAAATCCTCAGCTCTGGTGATCAGAAAGCCCAAAATCAAGACTACAACTAAGAGTGTCTTGCATGTGTCCTCTTTGTTGTTCACAAATGGCATCTTCAACCTGTATGTGTGTGTGTGTGTGTGTGTGTGTGTGTGTGTGTGTATTATACTATATAATTATAACATTTCTTCCTTCTCCTCTTCAAACACTCATTTATACCCCTCCTTTCCTTCATTAAAATTCATGGCCTATTTTTCCATAAATTGTTATTTCATATATTTTTTTCCCTAATATCACTTGCTCAGTCTGTATAATGCAAAACTATGCATTTTGATTGTAGTTTTTGTAGTGGCCTCTATCTTATGCAAAGATAGGGTGAAATCTACACTTGAAATGCTTAGATTGTTGTTAGGGATTATGCTGATTTAGTAAATTAGTGGGGGTAGATTCTTCTCCACTAACCATGACTTCACTAGTACTGAGTTCACTAGGTTTCCAATACCAGGAATGGTTTTCCTTTTGTTGAGCAGGTCTTAAGGTCAATGAAAGGGCTGTTGGTTGCCTCCAAGGTATATGTGCCACTACTTCACCCTTAGGGTTATAGTGCCCTGCTGGCAATTGATGTTTCTCATGGGCATCATAGCTGAATAGGATCATTGATTGTCTCCCTCATTTGGAAGGTTACATGTCACTTTATGGTACTATGGAAGCTAGTCCTCAGGATGGTGGTATTCTAATAAGTTCCAACTCAGGAATCTCTACTCCCTGTTACTGAAGAGCATGGTGTCCTCAGCAATAGAGACTTATCTTACACCTCTGGGGAAAAATCAAAGGCAATAACAATAGGCCATGTTCTTACTGTAGGATGGGCAAACATTTGATCTCTTTTTCTATGAAGGGTAGGGATCTGTGACTTAGTCACCATCCAAACACTCAGTCCCTTAGTTATTACATTTAAGGCATGTTTCAACATATTAATCTTAAATGATCATATTCAGTCTAGAGTATTAATATCTGTACATGTCATGTTTCCCTCATATGGTTCATATGGTTGGAATAACACCCTCACTTCCATAACACATTCCTTGTCCACCTTGGTACAGGCTTGACATTGTGATACCAATTACAAAATGAATAAAATGAAATCATGATTAGCACATGTCTAGAGTAGAATCAATGCAGTAATACTCTGAAAGTGGATGTTTTATTAATTATTAGTCACTGAAGTAAAATAGTAAAAAGTAGAGACCTTCATTTTTACAACATATCTGAGAAGAAAAGCAATCATTGTGGATGTCCTCTTTCCCTCTTGGCCGATTGGCCAAGAGTCCACAAGGGGAAACAGGCAGGCAGGAGGAGTGACAGAAAGCTTTTACAGGGACCATGTGCAGGAACAGAGACAGCACTCCAGAAGACAAATTTCAGTCAATCGGCTCAATTTTATACCAGAGTATAAGGAATATATAGTGTAGCTGGAGATTTCTCCAATCCCGCCAGTCCCACAGCCACTCAGACCCAAATAAACACACAGACTTATATTACTTATAAACTGTATGGCTGTGGCAGGCTTCTCACTATCTAGTTTTTATATCTTAAATTAACCCATTTCTATTCATCTATACCTTGCCACGTGGCTCGTGGATTACCAGTATCTTTATATCTCACTTCTCATGGTGGCAGCAGCTGGCAGCAACTCCTGACTCAGCCTTCTACTTCCCAGAATTCTCTCTCCTTATCCCACCTACACTATACTTCCTGCCTGTTTACTTCCTGCGATCAGCATTTTATTTATCAATTAATCAGAGCAACACCTTCACAGCATAGAGAAAGACATCCCAGAGCATTATAGGATTAGGGATCCTGGGAAGAAATCCTAATTTGCATAAGGTTTTGTATGTGGCAGCAGGGTCCTATAGCAGAGCTCCTAGCACAAGTCTTCTTAGCAGGGATCTGTGCCAAGGGTCAAGCTAAAGAGGAATCAGGCATCTGGTTTAGAGAAGCTTTTAGATAAAGTCAGTCCTCCAGGCCCAGGGACATTCTGCAGATAAGGGCAGGTAGAGTCAGGAAGTCCTTCTGGAGCAGGGGAGCTCCATGTTGCAGAGCTGTTGAGAGAAGCTGCCAGGCCATGGGGAGGCTGCAACCTCTACTAACCAGCAAAAAAAATCTCCCAACAAATCCTGACCCAACAATCCAATAAAAAGCAAGATAATCTACAATCGCATTCAAATATGGAGGGAAGTATATGGATTTGGCTCAAGGATTAGGACACAAAATTTTAAAATTATCACATTACTTATTTTAATACGTGTGTGTACGTGGGCATGGGCATGGATGTATGACACTGTGTGAAGCTCATAGCACAGTTTCCAGAAGCTGGTTCTCTCCTTCCAACTCTCAGGTCCTAGTGACCTAACTCACTTCGCCCTGGTTGACAGCAGCTGCTTTAAAGGATGAGCCACCTCATTGGCCCTGGATAAATGTTTTAAAGAAGACAACGCTGAATCATACATTGTACTAAATATAAGGGCTCTTACTTGCTGTCACTCTCAACACATCCAAAGAAATTAGACACCTCCCCATCATATAGTGATTACTACTTGGTGTGTGACAGATAACCAGTAATAATCAATCTCTACATGACAACTATGGGCTTTCTTACTTTGTCTTCTCTTTGTCGTTTAAAGCTAGCCTATCCAAATTCGAAATAAGTCTTTTTCATAGTGATAGATTGGCTATATCCTCGGAGAATTTGCAAAGCAGCCAAGGGTGCATGTGCCTTTCTTTTTTTTTAATGCATGTACTTTTGCTACCTTTTTTCTTGCTTTGTTTGTTTGTTGCTTTATCACTTTTTAATTGTTTTTTATTATTTAGAACTAATTTTAAATTTAAATATATTTTGAACATGTTCTTCCCCAGCCAAGTCTGTCCAGATCCTACCCCCATCCCTAACCACCCAACCTTAAGTTCTTTCTCAAAAAGCAAATCAAAACCCAATAAAACACCAAAAAGCTAGAAAACAAAATACTCCATCACTGAAAATAAAACAACAACAACAAAAAACCACAGCAAAAACTTTCAAACTGTA
Source organism: Peromyscus maniculatus bairdii (assembly GCF_049852395.1). NCBI lineage: Eukaryota > Metazoa > Chordata > Mammalia > Rodentia > Cricetidae > Peromyscus > Peromyscus maniculatus. The sequence goes on from NC_134870.1 coordinate 10,267,503, forward strand.
ACCAAGTCAAAGCTCACACAAAATACTGTGGAATCCATTTTATGTTAGCCTACTGAACTGAGGCCTGCCCCAGAGGGGCTGATAAACCCAGTGTCACTCTGCTGGCGAAGCATGATTTCCCCTCTCCCAGCAGGCATAAATGACAGTACCATTGTCAGCTTTTACCTTAGTGGCTAGGTTTACACTCATTCACTAATAAATAAATAATAAGATAAAACAAAAACTATCACATCAAAGTTGGACAAGACAAGCTAACAAAAGGAAAAGAGCCCAAGACAGGGTACAAGAGCCAGGGATCCATTCTTTAAAGTAGAAGCAGAGGACCTGGTGCAGACCCATGCCCGCCCTGTGCAAGCTGCTTCAGTCTCTGTGGGTTCACATGAGCTCTGCTCGTGTTGGTTAGAGGGCCTTGTTTGTTTGCTTGCTTGCTTGCTTTTTGGTGTCCTCCATCCTCTCTGGCTCTTAGATTCTTCCCACCTCTTCTTCTTTGGGGTTCCCTGAGCTCTGAGGCAAGAGATTTGATGAAGACATCCAATTTAGTGCTGCGTGTTCCAAGGTCTCTCACTCAGACAGCATCTTCAACAAATGGTGCTGGCCACACAGTATAGCTGTGTGTAGGAGGAGAATGCAAGCAGATCCATACTTACTACCCTGCACAAAACTGAAGTCCAAAGGGACCAGAGACCTCAACATAAAGCCCTCACTACCTCTTCTTTACATCAAACTACAACGGCTGCCCCTTTACTGGACCCAAGAAGATGATCAGAGTTGAATGGAACTCTGATCCATGTGCTATAAGATGTTCATGACTATTTCTTACCAGATACTGTGATTCTTTTGAACTACGGATAGATATTTGGGTTCCAAGAGAAAACAATACAAAGAAAGCCAAAGCAAAATAATATGTATTATCTCTTCACAATTCCTCTAAAATAGTATCAGTCTTTAAAAGTAGAAAGAACATGCATTTACATCACTTTACCTATCTAGAGAAATAACAGACTGATTTATGAAAGGCACAGGGTGTCACTTTTGCTGAGAAATGTAAAATGAATTAGATCTGAGAACAAATGAAGAAATGCAGATTCATCAAAATCTCAGGTGTGATGTCAGCAGCTAGAGCTTTTGTTCTCTGCTGTTTTGCTTTGTCTTTTAATGTGAGTTTATGAGGTGTGTGAGTGTGTGTGCACATGTGTGTATGTGTGTGTTCATGTATGTGTTTATGTGTGATGTGTGTGTGAGTGTGTGTATGTGTACATGTATATGTTCATGTGTGGGGTCTATATATGTGTATGATGTGTGCATGTGTATGTGTGTGTGCATTGTGTGTCTGTATGTGGGTGATGTGTGAGTATATATGTGGGTGTGGGTGATATGTGTGTAAGATATGTGTGTAAGATACGTGTGTGACATGTATATGTGTGTGTGGTGAGTGTGATGCCTGTATATGATGTGTGTGGAATATATATGATATGTGTATCCATGTGCAATGCATATATGATGTGAGGAGTGTGTATGATATGTGTTTGATGTGTATGTGGTATGCATATGATATGCATATATATGTATGTGTATGTGTATATGTATGTGTGTGATGTATATGTGACATGTGTATGTGTGTGATATGTGTATATGTGTTGTGTGTCTGATGTGTGTAATGAGTGTATCATGTGTAATATGTATGATGAGTGTGTGTGATATGTGTGTATATGTATGTGATGTGTATGTGCAATGCGTATGTGTGTGATGTGTATGTGTGTACACATGTGGTGTGTGTCTATGTAATGTATGTCTTATGCATGATGTGTGTTGTGTATGTGTGTTCATGTGCCATTAAAGTGTGTGCATGGAAGTGAACATCAGGTCTTGAAGCAGAGTCTTTTGTTGCTTACATGTATGCCAGGGTTCCCAGCTCACAGGTTTTTGGGGATTCGCCCATTTTCACCTTCCACCTTGTTGTAGTGGCATTGGAATTACAGCTGAAGGCTTCTATGTCAGGCTTTTTTTCATATATGTTCTGAACGCTAGCCCCCATATTTGCCTGACAGCGTTTTATCTGTTTGGCCTTTTCCACAGCCCTCTTTTGTTTGCCTTGTTTCATCTTGATTGTGCAACCTCTTCCTCAATAACACATGTGAAGACTAAGACACATTAGCTAGTCAGAAATGATGTCTTAACACCTTGCAAGCCTCCTTTCCATGAGAACAAAGAGTCCTCGGATCTGGAAGAGAGAGGCTGTCTTGTTTCATTCTGAAGCACACATCTCCAGCCTCAGAATCCAGCAGAGCCTTCTGTCACTGCCAGGCACACCCTGGAAATTAACACACATTTTATTTTCCTGTCTCAAACATTAAAAATACATTGCAATGAATAATACAGCAGGACTGTGTATAAAACTAAGCCTCCCACACCCTCCTTTAAATGTTTGTTCTTCTGCAGAGACCCTCTGAAGGAAACACTGAAAGAATGAACAGTAATTTAATTTTTTATCATAAGCATCAGTGGCAAATAAAGGACAAACATACTTTGCTGTGCTGAAGAGAAAGGACGGGAGAGTCATCAAGGGAAATCGCTGCCTGCAGATCAGCTGGTGGGTCATGCACACTCTTCCCTTTCAAATAGAGAAACCCACATGGTTAATATGCAGCTCCTGTGAGCATTTCACATATGTATAAATACACCACATGTAGCAAATATCAATCATATGTGCCCCATTTTCATCATTTTAAAAGAAAAAAATGAACAGCTTTTAATTTAAAAATGAGAGGACTAGTCCACAGCATTTCCATTAAAATATGAATCTAAAATTCAAAGCTCCATTGTTTTCCAGTGTCTCCTGAATTATGTTATCATTTCTAAAACTGAAATGAGAAAAAGATCTATTCTCAAGTCAGACTCGTAATTAGCTGTAAAAAAAAAAAAAAAACCTCAGTTTTGCCTGGTGCCCAAAGTTCTAATGATGTATGATGTTCATAAATGAAATCCTTTATTCTGTTGAAAGCTTAAGTCTGGTCAGTTAAAGCCAGTAGTGCATTTCCTCCAATCACTGCCTTAGAATCTTGAAGAATTATTGAAAACATTAAAAATAAAATATTGTATATTCCTACGGGGAATTTAGAAATTATTTTTGTTTGATTATTATATTATTGGAGTCTACAATGTTTGATATACAAGTAATGAAAAATATATTTAACTGGGAAGGCATTATGGTCTGTGAGGAAATGAAAGAAGATACATATAGTAATAACTCCATAAAGAATTTTATAATTAAATTGTTCATCTAGACTCAGGTTGAAGACTTCTGCTTAATTATCTGCTGTGACTGTCGGTTGCAGACCTATGTTTAAGAATGGAACATAGTCCTGGCATTCATCATGTTCAAAATCTTCTCTTGCCAAGCCCAGTTCTAGTTTTGGAGTTTTATTCTTGTGCCAAGGTCCTCCAGCTTCTTTGGTCTGTGCTTCCTTTTAATGTTTCAGCAATTTTTAACAGTGTTTCTAGACCAATAGCCTTGGCAGCTTCACTTCTCAAGCTATGTTGTGTCTACCAAATGTTTCCTACAACTTAGCAGCTGTTTGAAAAGATAATACATATGAATTGAAAGAAAAAATGATGATGATACTTCACTAGATATAAAATTAGTTTATCCCCAGTGGGATGTGCATTTGTGTTAGGTGCCACCCCACAACTCCTCAATCTGAGCACTCCCTTTTCAATTTTGTTTGTTATTTAAATTTGAGACAAGGTTTCACACAGCCCACACTAGCATGGAACTCATTAAAGAGCTGGGAATAACTGAGAATTCCTGATCCTCTCCTGTGCACAACCACATTCAGCTCGGTACTTACTTTTTCATTACAATATTACCTCTTCTTATTAACAAAGTAAGAACAAAACAAAAGCACCTTTTTCAAAACTTGATGGTATTGAAGGGACTGTGGTAATGTAAACTTATCTGATAGGAAGTGCATGGGTGACCTTAAACTAATCTCTCTTCCTGTATACAGCAATGTGATGAGTGTCAAATAGTGACTATTCCTTAAAAGTTTTTTACATTTTCCCATAAAGCCTCTGACTAGCCTCCTTTCTGCCACTGTGATAAAATAGCCTGACAAAAATCAACCTAGAGTGAAAGGGTTTAACTCACACTTCCAGGACATTACAAGTCCATCACTGCGTGGAAGTCAAAAAATGGAGCTTGAAACATCATGAGCAGAGATAAAAGAATACACTAGTACCTAGTTGTGCTCAATCTTCTCTCTATTCTTATACTTTCTAGAACCCAAACCTTGGGCGTTGCGCTGCTCAAAATGGGAGATCCTCATATCTTAGTTAAAAAAACAACCCCTGCAGACCAACCTGATGTAGACACCTGTTGCTGGAGGGTTTCTCTCCAGGTTCCTCAAGCCCCGCAGTCCCACAATCCACATATAAAATAATCACTCAGACGCTTATATCACTTATAAACTGTATGGCCGTGGCAGGCTTCTTGCTAACTGTTCTTTTATCTTAAATTAACCCATTTTTATAAATCTATACCTTGCCACGTGGCTGGTGGCTTACCAGAGTCTTCACATGCTGCTTGTCCTGGCGGTGGCTGCAGTATCTCTCTCTTCAGCCTTCTGCTTCCCAGAATTCTCCTCTCTCCTTGTCCCACCTACTTCCTGCCTGGCAACCTATTTCTTGCCTGGTCACTGGCCATCAGTGTTTTATTTATATAGAATGATATCCACAGCACTTCCCCTTTTCTTCTTTTTTTTTTTAAAAGTAAGGTTTTAACTTTAACATGGTAAAATTACATATAACAAAACAATTATCGAGCAAGAATTAGTTACAATACTAAAGAAGATGTTCTATCTACCTTATATTTGTGAGTTTAAGGTTTTATATCTAAATTATCTTTTATCATAACTGAGGAAATTACAACTATCTAGTTTTCAACCACATCAAAGACCTGAGAAGGAACATAATGGTACCTGAGAAATGGTAGATGGATGCAAGCAACTTTCGGGAATCTTGCAAGAGTAGACCAAGACAGCTGGCAGCCTGGACAGTCATCTAATGTTTTTTAGCATTGTTGGTGCATTCAAACTGGCTACAGGCCTAGAGTATCTGACAGACCATTTTTAGAAGCAGGATTTCTGAAAGACCATCTTACCCTGTCTTGGCAGAGTACAGTGGTCGCTTTTCTTGTGTCCCGCTTGTCCAGAAAGGACAGCATTGCATTTGTACTGTCAGCCATCAAGGCAAGGGAAGTTGGGAGCCAGATGTAGATGTAACCAACCGTCTTGTTAAGTAAGAAACACAGAAACAATGTAAAAGAGAAAGCCAAGAGGTCAGAGCTCAGAGCTAAAATCTCACCCTTCCTCCTGCTGTCCCAGCTTCGCGAAAGAGGGCTACTTCCTGTCTGTACGCCTTTTTTATAGTATTATTGTTCTGCCTTCTCATTGGTTGTAAACCCAAACATGTGACGGCCTCGTCACTGTCTGAATGTACAGCCCCCTAGGTCTTAAAGGCATATGTCTCCAATGCTGGCTACATCCCTGAACACACAGAGATCTATGGGATTAAAGGCGTGTGCCACCACCGCCACACTCTTGCTATGGCTCTAATAGCTCTGACCCCCGGACAACTTTATTTATTAACATACAATCAAAATCACATTTCAGTACAATTAGATTACCACCACAGACACCCCTCATAAAGACTCTCTCCTGGTGGGAAAATTCTAGATTGTATCAAGTTAACAATTAAATTAGCCCTTGCCCGGCAGTGGTGGTGCACGCCTTTAATCCCAGCATTTGGGAGGCAGAGCCAGGTAGATCTCTGTGAGTTCGAGGCCAGCCTGGGCTACAGAGTAAGTTCCAAGAAAGGCACAAAGCTACACAGAGAAACCCTGTCGACAAACAATAAACAAACAAACAAACAAATTAATTAATTAAAATTAATTTAAAAAATTAGCCCTCACAGCTTCTAAATTCACTAGAGTCAATGAGCCATGAGATAACATTTGGGGTTCACATTCATTGAGGAATTCTATAAAAGAATCCGATTACCTGGCCACATATAAGCTCAAATAGAAATCTTGTGTCTCCAATTTCAATTCTCTCTTTTCTTCCTTCCCCTCCCTTCCCCTCCCCTTCACACTTCTAACCTCTCCTGTTCTCTTCTTGCCTAGATATTTTTTCAGCCTTGTACTCTACAGAAGTCATTTAGGGTCCCAGCACTTCCTTTTAAACTTCAAGAATACTCTTCATTGACAATAAAACATTGTGACATGTGACTAGTTATTCAGGGAACAACTTACATCTTTTCAATTTTCTGTGTCCGTGAAACTTTAATATTCATACAGACCAATATTGCATTGGTTTGTAAATGTCTTCCTCTTTTTTTCCTTTAACCAGTAAATGACACAGACACCTGGATGTTGTGCAGTCATTGCAAATAATATTAGGCTTCTTTGCATGGAGGTAGACAACATGTATAAATATTAAAAACTGTGTTTAGTGAACACTTTCCTAGATTTTCATAAAATAGGAGGAATAACATGGATGAAACATTCTTCAGGTCACTTTTTTTAAGCAGTGCAGTAACTGAAATCAAATGCCAGAATACATTCCAGTTGGCTGTAATTTTTTCTTCTGTTTAGTAAAGAATGATTGTGATGATAACAACCTGATCAGGAGTTTAATAGGAGAAAACAAAAAACAAAAACCTGTGGGGCTGCGTATTATTCCTAATCAACAGCACCACCTTCTGTCTGCCTTGGGAAAGAAGAGCTCTCTGCCATGTGCCATCCTAACTTGAATCTTAGGCAAGTGACACAAGTCTCAATTCTCCCCTTACCTAGAATCAATGAAGTTACAGCAACTTGAAAACTGAAAACTACATTTTAAGATAAGTGAACTGAGGGAAACATTGAACCAAAGGTTTCATATGAAAAGGTCATGGTCTGAATACAGTTCTGCTAGACAGCTGTGTTTCCCCTGGGTATCCACTTATGTACTCAACTCTTGAGAGAATAGGCTAAATGTGCACGTTGTAGGGGAAATGGGGAGAGCCCTGATTTGGTGCTATAAGAATGATTTATAAAACCTTGTGTAAGCTCACATAATGGTCTTCATCCAAATGTCACAATGAATGGAAAAGTAAATTAATTAGAGGAGTAAGTAAAGTCACATAACAGTTTTTAAATGTGCATACTCATGAAACACACAGCCATTCCGTTCTGCTCTCTGTTTCAGATAAGTGAAACCACTGAAGCCTTGAGCAATTAAAACATTTATAAAGGAGAAGCTAATTTGAGACTGAACTCATAAAATGCATGAAGTATCGCAATGCACAGGGAATGGAGGGGGTCACAGCATGAGTCGGAGTCTTATGTCCACATATGCAAGCAAGTCTATAAAGTGATTTCTCAAATGTCTGTCCTTGAGAGAGCACAGAGAAGCTTCCTCAGGTGACATGACCCATGGCATTATTCCATGTCACCCTCAATGACACAGGAGGATGATTCTGATGGCCCCACTACTCTCCTTACATCTGCCTCACAAATGACTCCTTTGAAGAGCAGGAAACAGTAGAAATGAGGCATGACACTAGAATTTCGCTAGGTAGAACACCAGCACACATACCTCTCCAAGAGGCGGAGAGAGATACAGCCCTGCTCTCATAAGCCCATTCATTTTCCCTAGTGAGAGTGAAAAATCTAGCTGTAAACATAGCCCCCTCAATTCTGACAGAATCTAGAAAGGATACAGGTCATTGATGGTTTTCTACTTTACATTTCCTGAGAGACCTTAATTATTTAATCAATCTTTTCAACTTACCTTTATATAGCTAAAACTTTATAGAAAGTTATGGGAGACTTCATGGAATTTCTCCCTTCAGAGATACCTGCATTAGCTCTAAAGCCAAACAAAATTCACGAGATGGTTTCAACAATCCATTTGGTTTTATCTAAATAAGTAGACCTTGATGTCATTAAGGTATGTTTTTTTTAACTTGACTGAAGACAGGGAAGTGAAAAGAAATGGTCCGCAAGCCCCCTGCTATCTATGATTCTAATTGTAACATTGATTTAAACTTGCTAGATAAACAAGCTCCAATTAGAGTCAGTAAGTGATCTGGTAAATGAGTGGTGAAACCTTTCTCACCTCCTAAAGTCATTGGTTCCACAGGGCTGTGGTGCAGAGCCAGTGTGCCTATGAGTGCTAGAGAGTGTAATAAGAACACCTGTCATGCCAGGATATGATACCAAGGCAAGAGGATGAAAAAAATATATATTTAGTGAGTCCAGGCTGGATAGTGAACCTATATAAAATTCTCTTGACCTTAAAAAAATGCCAATTTGTGGTAGGTGAAGAAACTCACATATTGTAAGAGAAGTTTTGATGACAAACAATTTTCTGTTAACTCAGAAGAGGAATCTACAGGCATTTCAACCATTGCAATTCAAAACTGTTTAAAAGTTGTTTGAACCAGAAAGCCACTGATCATTGAAAAAATTACAGTAGAATAATAACTACCAGGCAGAAATATTAGTGAAGTATTTACAGTTCATAACTCGGCTTACTCTTCACTGTCTTCATTTAAATCCCATTAAACAGTTATCAAAGCCAAAGCTGATCATGCTTGTTTTCCTCTTTTATTTGCTGTGTCTTCCAGTCAAATTATTCTCATTGTAAATATCACTTTAAGAAGCTCGCTTCTCACAGATGCAATTAAGGAGAGATGTAAATGCTGTTCTAGGGAAACATATCGTAAGTGTTCCAAGAAAGCTGACTATATTCAAGCTATCAGTAGCACGAGCTGTAACTTGGAAGATTTTGTGTATTTATCCTCTATCTGAACAAGCCGTTTGCAGCACAGTTGTCTATGTTACGGATTTAAAGTGATCTAAGTATCATGTGTACTGTTAGATAAGATAAGAGTGCAATACGGATTATATTTTTTTTTTTTTGAGTTCACATTCTGTTAATATTTTTATTATTTGTGTATTTATTTCTTCATCTATTTTAGATTTCTTAATGATTATTGTATTTTTTTTTATTGTATTGATGAACAGTGATTTTTTATTATTATTATTATTATTATTATTATTTTACAACACCATTCAGTTCAACATAATAGCCACAGAATCCCCTGTTCTCCCCCTCTCGCCCACCCCTCCCCCCAGCCCACCCCCCATTCCCACCTCCTCCAGATCAAGGTCTCCCCCGAGGACCGGGGTTGACCTGGTAGACTCAGTCCAGGCAGGTCCATTCCCCCCTCCCAGACCGAGCCAAGTGTCCCTGCATAAGTCCCAGGATTCAAACAGCCAACTCATGCAACGAGTCCAGGACCTGGCACCAATGCACAGCTGCCTCCCAAACAGATCAAGCCAACTGACTGTCTCACCCGTTCAGGTGGCCTGATCCAGTTGGGGGCCCCTCAGCCTTTGGTTCATAGATCCTGTGCTTCCATTCATTTGGTTATTTGTCCCGGTGCTTTATCCAACCTTGGCTTCAACAATTCTCGCTCATATAAATCCTCTTCTTACTCACTAATTAGACTCCCAGTGCTCCACCAGGGGCCCAGCCGTGGATGTCTGCCTTCAGATTCCTCAGTCCTTGGATGGGGTTTATGGCACCACTATTTGGGTGTCTGGCCATCCCATCACCAGAGTAGGTCAGTTCCTGCCGTCTCGCGACCATTGCCAGCAGTCTTTTGAGGGGGTATCTTTGTGGATCTCCGTGGGCCTCCCTAGCTCTCTGCTTCCTCCCCTTCTCACCTTCTCATGTGGTCTTCATTTACCATGGTCTCCTATTCCTTGTTCTCCCTCTCTTTTCTTGATCCAGCTAGGATCTCCCACTCTTTCCCTCGACTGTCGCCCTTCATTGTTCCCACTCATGAACAGGCTATTCATGTAGATCTTGTCCATTTCTCCGTGTCTTTTTTTGGGGTCCCGTTTTCCAGGTAGCCTCACTGGTGATGTGAGTAGCAGTCTAGTCAACAGATTATATTTTAATCCTTTGGTTTTGTTTATGTTTTATTAATCAGGCAATAGGATAGCAGTTAGTCTTAGTGTACTCCCTCTGCTGCCTGTGAAGTTTGATCTTCATTTTTGGCTAGATAATGTTTGAAATCACCTAGGAGACACACCTCCAAGCATGTCTGAGGGTGTTTAGAGAGTTTTAACTAGAGAAGAAAGATGTGCCATGAAGGTAGCCAACACCATCAATGGCCCAGGCTACCAGACTGAATAAAAGAGAAAGAGGAGGAAGCCCACAAGACACCAGCATTCTGTGCTCTCTTCTTTGTAGTCTGTCCAGATGTGTGCATCTGCTGCCATGATCTCTGTCACACCTTCCTTGCCCTTATGCATTATACCCTCTTAAACTATGAGCCCAAACCAATCCTTTCCTGGAGCTGCTTTTTACCAGTTATTGGGCCATAGTGATGGAAAAGAGCCTAATACACTAGAAACAATGTTACATTGGGTTCAGCTTTTCATTCAAAGTCACTCCCATGGATTTTAGCCATATCATTAATATTAAATTGACTCAGGAATAATTTTTCCAACTCAGAAGGCAAAATACAGCATTTCTAAGTCCTCTACATAACTATATCATGACCTCATTTTACTAGTACATGATGGAAAATAATTAAGTATATGCCCAGCATCCTTATCATTCCTCTTTTGAAAAATACACTATTAATTTTTCACTTTTATTAAAAAACATAACCTTATCATACTTGAGAATCACTCTGCTGGGTTTTATTCCCCCTGTTGACACGAATTTGAACTGTAGAGACATAATAGAACTGTCCCTAAGGCTGGCATGAGTTTATTAAAGGATTAACTATGAATGGGTAACCACCCATGCATTAGGAACAGAGCTTTTAAATGTAGCGTGGTATATGAGAGTTTCAGCTCAAAGGGAAACCTTCAGAACTCCATAATGTTCAAGAAATCAAAATCCAATTGTTCCTATGTTCTTAAAAGCATACATGCCAAACTTTTATGTATTATGTACAATCCTTCCTACTTTACCAAACTTCTGCTTAAGTAAATAAATACTAAATGAGTTTGTCATGTTTCTTCTTCTAATCTTTACCGAGATATGTGAGCTGACACTTTGAAATAGGCTCCTGGCATCATAAATTCCAAAGAATTCAGTTTTTGTTCAGACCATCTGCTGAGGAATTTTTCCTTCTCTGGCACAAAGAAATATCGCAACCCAAACTCAGACATGAGTCATTTTGGAAGATAAAGGATAATCCATTTACAATTGGATTATGAAGAGAATCAAGTCAAAGTCATGGGATATAAATGGGAGTTTTTTTAATGCAGGAGAGCTAAGAGCCTGAAAAATCATTATAGCATATTTTACATTGGAGAATTGGGAGGTCAAGCCATTAACTTTGTGAATTTGCAGAGGTTTCCCAGAAGCTTGCTCAAATCCACTCCTAGGCCAATGTGAAACGTATTCAACTCATTAGCATAATGGCATAAATGACCACTTGCAAAATGAAGAATGACAAGATTTTCTAGATCCCACTGGTGAAACCTCGGGGTCACATTGAAAAACGATAAAATGATAAACAAGAGTCTACACAGCACAGAACCAGATGAGAAATAGGTGGCTACTTCTGTTCCCCTGCAAGACACAGCTAGTCTTATCTCTCCATGTGAACTTGCTTTATATGATACTTAATCATTGGAATTTGAAGTTTACTGCATCTATGAATAATGAAAATTAATGTGAGCTAAAAAATTAAAGGTATATTTTATTAAATATTCTAAAAGCATGTAAAAGTTGGTTTTAAATTGTTTTTCTCTTCCTTGGAAGTTAGCACATAGGAAAAACTGAATAAATATATTTTTTTATTTGTTTATTCACTTAGGTTCTTTGAGATAGGATTACATATAACCTAAGTCAACCCTAGCCTCCTCATATAGCTAAGGATGACTTTGAACCTTCAACCACCCAAGTATTGAAACGATAGACACTCACAACCATTCTGTTTTTAGATTTTAAACAAAACAGTTAGTTACTTCCATGAAGCCAAAACATACTGGCATTCACATTTTTTAAAAAATGAAATGAGAATATTCATCCATGACAACTGTTGTAATTTATAAAATTGGTGAGACAAAACTCATATGCTTTTCTCAAATATACATTCTATATATAGTTTTTCCAGGCAAACATCTAATATGTGATCAAATTATCTCACAAATGTCCAAGAAAGGCCTAGAAAAAATATACATAGAGAGAGAGACATAAGATTTATGCATGACTTTGTCAAACCATAGTATTCATGAGGACCATATTTCCATTTAAAAGCAGGACCTTTATTCAAGAGTTCGATCAGAAATGATGGCAGACATGCATTTGTATTTTATGAATTATGCAGAGATATATTCCAATGGCCTAGATTCTGATATCAGCTGTATTGCATATCTCTTGTGACTGGGATTCAATTAAATACTATAAATATTTTTGGTTGTGAGCCTAGCCTTTAATGGCTGAGCCATTTCTCCAGCCCTTAAATACTATAAATAAAGCATCCAAAGCCCGTTTCATTGCTACAAATAAGATTCTGTCATATTCCCCTCTACTTCTCAATATTCAATAGGTATTTAGAGCCTCTTTTGTATCCAGTATCTGGCTAGACTACACTACTACATGTTAACCCTCTCCCTTATATGACAACAATGAAGATGGCCAGATAGAAGTTGTAGCTAAATTATGTTTCAAGTACATAAGATGTGTAGAAGTTTAGGTTTGTTAGTCAAAAAAAAATGGAAATAATCCCAAAAAAAGAGCATTAGGAAGAAATATTTTTTTAAGTTCTTAACCACCACCCCAACGATTCTAATATCCACTTTCTTCCTGACTGCCCAGCTTGTTTCATTGTTTACCCCATCAAGACCAATTTGTGCTGGTTTTGAAATAGTCTTCAATTTGTTGGTTTCCTGGACTTACACAGGATTTTTTTTTTTGGGGGGGGGGGGGCGGGGTAGTATTTTGCTTTCTGTCCACGCTGTCAAAGCTACTGTGGTTGTCAACAGCACTGCTGTGTTCTGAAAACATTGTTTGCTTTCTGTCCACGCTGTCAAAGCTACTGTGGTTGTCAACAGCACTGCTGTGTTCTGAAAACATTGTTTGCTTGTAGTCACCCATAGCCTCTGGTTCTTACCCTCTTTCCACCCTCTCTTCCGCAATGACACCTGAAACTTGGGAGAAAGGGATGTAATGCATATATGTTACAATTACAGCTGAGAATTTTCCAGTCTCTTATTCTTTAGATGCACTATGGCCAGTTGTAGGTCATTGTGTTAACCACTGTCTACTGCAAATCAAAGCTTCTCACATAAAAGCTAAGAGATGCATTGATCTATGGGTACAAAATTAAGTCATTAGAAGTCAGTTTAATACTGTAATTGTTTAGTAAAATAACAGTAGTAGGCTATTCTTTAGAGCCTATGACCTGTCTAAGCATTGGTTCTTGCCCCAGTAATGGTGCCTGGTGTGGGTTTCATCTTATGGAGTGATACTTAAAATCAATAAAAAGGTGGTTGGCTGCTTTCATGATATTCACCCTACTGTGGTTCCAGTGGGCATATATTGCAAAGCCTATCATTATTGTAGCTTGAAGAATTCACAGATAAGTATGGTCTTAGTTGGGGTTACTATTGCTGTTATGAAACACCACAACCAAAAGCAAGTTTTGAAGGAAGGTGTTTATTTGAGGTACATTTCCACAATGTAGTCCATCACTGAAGAAAATCAGTACAAGAACTCACACTTCCATCACTGAAGAAAATCCGTACAAGAACTCAAACTTGAGGCGGACGGAAGCTGATGCAGAGGCCATGGAGGGGTGCTGCTTACTGGCTTTCTCCACTTTATTTGGGGGAAACAAGTAAATTCTACACAGAAAGCCTCGTCTGTCCCCACAGATTACAGAACAGACCAACATTCACACGTCTTCACATTTTTATTCTACTGCTCAAATGCTGTTTTCCTGATCTGATCCTGTCTCAGCTTAGCTCCCTGTTATCTTAGTGTGTTGCTGTAACTGAGTGATCTAGACTGGGTAATTTACAAAGCATGGGCATTTATTTTGCTTATTCAAGAACATGGTGTTGGCTGTTGACAAGGGCCTTCTTACTGCACCCAAAAATACAGAGCATCACAGGAGAGATGCAGTAAGGGAGTTCCAGAGTTTGCTTCATAACAAGGTCACTCCTGTAACAGCTCACTAACTCATTCATCAACTAAGGAATTAATCCCCTCATGAGGCCAGAGGCCAGATTACCAAGTCACATCCCAAATGCCCCACATCCCAACACTGTGGCACTAGAGCCCACATTTGCATTTCTGACACGTAAACTTTGGGAAGACTTACTCAAAACATAGCACTGAGTGAATCATTGAGAAGCTGGGTCTTCGCTTACAAAATGAGGACAGGAACCCCTAGGTCACAGGTTTGTTAGGAAAAAGTTCAATTAAATTAAATATACCAAAGGCTAGCACTTCCCTGTGGCACAAGGCAGCCCCTCTGATTACCCTCTCACTCAGCTCTTATTTACTCATGATCCGCAAGCCACACCTCTGCTATAGTAGATCAGTTTTAGTCCATGGTTCTGCTGATTGTTTACTATGATGAATTTGTGGTTACCTCTTTCCACCATAACTAAAATTTATATGAAATTTGTCTATACAAGAACATAAACACAAACAACATTCAAAATATATGCTTAATTCTATAATGAGAAACAATTTGATTTGCCATCTATCTACCATCATCTCCATTTTGCAATTATAAAGCATTGCTATTGATCTCTGCATTTTATATTTGTGTGCATTTATGTATGGAAATAAACATCACTATACATATGTGTGTATCCAAGTCAGTCAATGATAGACTTTATGTAAGATTCTAATTAAGCCAAAAACTGCTATTAGTAATATTACAGCTAATCACAATGCAAAATGTATCAGTGAAAAAGCTGACATAAAACAAACCTATAAAAGTGTGATATATGCAATTACATGTAGCAACTCATTTTTGATAAATCCAATAAATGACCATGCTAATGGTATATGTACTCACCATACAATGCTTTTTTAAACTGTTTAGTGTATGCCTATTTGCCTAGTTTGTAAACTTAAATTAACATAAGGTGCCAGCACCTCAAAAATCCCACATTTACCACACCTGTAATGTATCAAGTCACCACATTGAAGGATTGACCTATACTATCTAGTTTTGGGTAAGAATACTCTTACAAGTTCACAATTTGGTTGACTCTTCTACTATCTCATTCAGCAATGGGTGCTAAGACATAAATTCTGTTTCCTGTTGTAGCTCTAAGGAAATCTGATATCATGTCATATGTAGTAAGTACTTTATACTTCATACTTTAAAATGTTTGCTGACTTATAAGGTATATAGTTATATAGCTATAGCATGACTTAGAATTCACAGGAATTAGCGGTTCATAGAAATACTCATTATGCCTTTTAGAAATGTGTAAGTCTTTTCTTGTCTATGGCCACACCATTCTGAATGCACCTGATTTAGAAGCTAAGCAGAGTGGGGCCCAGTTAATACTTGGATGGGAAAAACATACAGTTTTTGGTGGGGTTATGTGTCAGTCATTAGCATGCCTGTGCAGCATGCCAGAATCCCAGTGCTCTATAAACCAGATGTGGTGGCACATACCTAAGGAGGTAGAAACAGGAGGATCAGAGGTCCTCAAGGTCATCCTTCACTACATATCAAGTTCTATGCCAGTCTGGGCTACATGAGCCCTTGACTCAAAATAAAGGAAAAGAAAGACATATAAAAATCTCAATACATTTGTGGTTCCAGTGGTAACTCCGTTCTTATTTCTTTAATTCTGTTGATTCATTACACAACATAGAGAGGCCGCTTGCTGTCTTGCTCTCTTATTGCATGGGCCCCCCATATGACCTTTCTTTGCCATGACTATAAACCCCCAAGAGACAAAAAGATTATTTGTTTTTCTTCTCTGTCTCTGTGATCACTCATGGTGCCTAGGGCTCTGAATAAATTGCATACTAGATAGAATTTATTAGTTGTCACATTCACTTATCTAAGATGTCTAATATTTTCCCACACCTGACACCTGCCTAAATAGTTTCACCTGTGAAACCTTACTGGATCCATACAGCCAACAATATGCCATGGGTTGGAGAGGGAGACAATTACATTTTGCCAGTGGCCAAGTGCTGCTGGGCATTGGTTCTATCAAGTTTTCTTTCAGGAAAACATTTTGGTGGCATTAATGAAATCATATTAATTATGTTAATTCATTTAGATATGCTTGTCCAAGCCAATTTTACTGCTAATAGAGAAAATTACTTATGAAGTCACATGACAAATGCTTACCCAAAATAACCTGAGAATATTAAGCTGTATTCTTCCTCTTGTCTCAATAACACACATTCACATTGCCATGTTACTGGAGTCCACAAACACCTGACTACAGTCCCTCAGTATATGCATGATTAGTGCTTCTATTTCACAACTGTCCACAATTTGAGATGTCCACTCCTAATCGCATTCTTCATTCCATGCTGTATATCATTCTCATGGGACATCAAATAAACAGCAGAGGTTTTTCAGTCATCAATAATGAATTGAATGCAATGTAAAATGTTTTTTGTCCTATTTGGATCATAAGGTAGATTCCCCCAATGTGCGAGAGAAGGAAGAAACTCAATTGCACACAGGTTAAAACAAAACCAGTCTAATTTGGACTTTAGCACTGGTTGAAATTTGATTTGCTTCTGGCAAAATGAAAGCAAAGCCTTATAATTAAAAAAAATTACAGTTGACATGAAAATGCAGTAACTGTTTTAAAATACAATTTAGTTCTATATTTCAGTCAATGCATTTGGAGATAGGAAAGAACAAAGTAGGAATAAGGGATGCAAAGGTTTTTAAGGCCACAGAAAACAGACGGAACTAAGAGAGGAAGGGCGACTTGACTTGAATAAAAAGCTGTCATGGAATACTTAAAATTTGAAGCACAGAAAACTGAAACATTTAAAACTTCTTGCTGTCACAAAAGCACACACACCAAAATTAAGTTCTAATTCTTGGCACATAATCTATTGGTAAGGGACAGTGAACCATGTGCAGGAATTGAGTGTTGCAAAAGCAAACTATCTTAGCATTTTTAATAGGGCTAATTGTATTTTTCAGTCACACTGGCAAATGTTAACACTTGATTGGAGCGAGCAATAAGTTAATTATTGAGTTTATGGAAATATATCAATCAAGACAGGAACTAAAACACAATTAGAGAAAGAGGATAGACTTGATTAGGAGTGAGTCAAGAGTTACTAAAACTTAAAAGCAAACAAAATCCAATTAGAGGAATAGCAAAAGAAAGCTTTGTTATTAACATTCTTCCTAGATGCTGGAAGGTTTGACAACAGAGAAAGTATAAAAAGAGGGTGCATGGTAGAGGAAGAATGGTTCTAATATATCTCCAAGTTTTTTTTATCTCAGAAACAAGAAGAGAAATTTTGGGAGGAAAAGACATGCTATAGCAGTGAAGTTTAGACATAGTTGCTGTGGGATGTTCTGTATGTCCTGTGGGAGCCCTTCTTGGGTTCTTTGTGGCGTTACCCAGCAGGTTTGCATAGAGGATGATTAGGACCATGGGCCTGAGTGCAGGTGTCTGAGATGGTCTGCACTTGGCTGTGCTGGGGGATGGTCTGTATGTCAAGTTGTTCTGATTGAACAATAAATAAAACCTGATCGGCTGTGGCTAGGCAGGAAGGATAGGCGGGACTAACAGAGAGGAGAAATAAAAGGACAGGAAGGCAGAAGGACTGACTGCAGCCGCCGCCATGACCAGCAGCATGTGAAGATGCCGGTGGGCCACCAGCCACGTGGCAAGGTATAGATTTATGGAAATGGACTAATTTAAGCTATAAGCACAGTTAGCAAGAAGCCTGCCACGGCCATACAGTTTGTAAGCAATATAAGTCTCTGTGTTTACTTGGTTGGGTCTGAGCAGCTGTGGGACTGGCGGGTGACAAAGATTTGTCCTGACTGTGGGCAAGGCGGAAAACTCTAGCTACACATAGTCATTGTATATTACATAATTGACCATTCCCCTGAAATCACCATTGAACACAGTTCCCGATTCTCCATGGTTTTATGGGTAGTAGATGCTGCCCTGTGAAGGTTCTTCAAAACCAACTACAAATTAAGTCTCATGAGTAAAACACTAACATGATGGCTAGACACAAGAATAGCCATTAGAAACACCACTAGAAAAATGAGACAAGGTGAGGGAACTATGTAAGGGCCTAGAGATAAGATGATTGGCCCTGAAATACCTCCCCTAGATTCTGTGCAACTACTACCATCATTAATTATTCACAATGACTATAGTAACCGATGCTGGGCCCACACTCGACCAGCCCTGTCACCAACCAGCCAAAGAACAAGGAGGAGCTCATGGGAACCTACACTTTATTTTAGCATCATTGGGGTAGTGGTAGATTGTGGGAAAGCCTATTCTCTTTAGTTGTGCATCTACCGATGAGTCCACCAGGCTCCACAGCTAGCCCTAAATTCATGGTCACACAGAGGGCCATGGTTAGTCTCGGGGGATCGAGAGAGAGAGAGAGAGAGAGAGAGAGAGAGAGAGAGAGAGAGAGAGGACATGAACAAGAGAGAGAAATGGGGACAGCAGATCAGAAGGACAGGAATGGAAGGAAGGTGGGAGTGAGAGCGGTCCCTATGTGTTTTATGCATGTATAAAACTGAACACAAATTTAGTTGATTATAAAAAAAATCCAAGGTGGTAAAAATCTCAGAGATGGTAGCTATCAAAACCACATTCAAGCCCTTCTGCCACTTGTCCTTTCTCCAACTCAATTTTATTTCTCTGAAATGGACAGATTGCTTGAAGTGAAATCTAGAAATAAAATATGAAAGAATAATTAAGGCAATTTGGGCCAAATTAACTTGAATAACACCTTCACCGATCCTGTGGGTACTTTGTAAAGTTATAATCCTGTACTGAGAGAACCTTTAGCTTGAAAGGGAGGTTCAAATAGGCATCACATCGACAGTCAAATGGTATCAATCCATCACTCAGTCCTCAGGAGGTGTTCTGAAAGCTAGCATGCAAACATATCTGATCCATTGGTGGTGGGGGGGATTGAGACAGGGTTTCTCTGTGTAGCTTTGCGCCTTTTCCTGGAACTCACTTGGTAGCCCAGGCTGGCCTCAAACTCACAGAGATCCACCTGGCTCTGCCTCCCAGTGCTGGGATTAAAGACATGCGCCCGGCCAATTCTTTTAAAGTTCAACCATAACCCTCAGCAGTGGACTAGAAGAACACAGAAGTGGAAACAACAGAAAACGGAAAGTGTGTTTGCGGGAATGTTGAGATGGTTGGTGAGTGTGCTCAGCTTTCAGTAACTGCCCAGGCATTCTGCTTGAAAGTGATACCATAAATGTTTCTAATCAAAATACCCATACTAAAACTGAGAGAAGGGAAGTATTCTGATTTAATTTTAATGTTCCCATTTAAAATCCATGGTCTGTATACCTTTGGACTTCGTTGACATTGAACACTATAAAAATTTAATTTTACAAAATTTAAACAAGTTTTACAAGAAGAAAAATATGATCATTTGAAACACTCAGAGCTCTGAAAAAAATACATGAAAAGTAATTTTAAATACCACTGCATCCTCTTAATTGGTCAAAATGGCCACACGGTTCTCCTGAGCGTGACCAAACATAACACAGCCATCTTCTTGACTCAGTCAGCATCTGCTTAGCAGATTCATTTGAGAAAACTCTCAATGATAAATTATTCTCTGCCTATATAGTTGTAAATCTTCTTCTAGCTTTACAACTCAGAAATGCTTCCTCAAAGACCTAGGAACAATTCCTTCGAAATATAATGATCAAGAAAGACATTGTCCCTATCTCCCTGTCACTGTGGAATAAGTGACCATTAGTGACTGTAGCGAAAAGAAACAAACACAGCTGTCAATCTGTCTAGTCTTACTTGTATCTGCAGTCTTTTCCACATGTTTACACTACTATTTAAACATCCTTCCACTTTCTATATCACTGGAACTTAGTTCACTTTCTCTATTGACAATATTTTGGAGGAATGTTTTTCTAGCCTGCTAAACTACACTAATATGACATTTCTTTGGCATGTGATATCCAGTTCCTAGGAGGAGGTGAATACATGCATTTTTAAAGCATTTGTTTGATTTTATGTGTATGGGTGTATTACCCATAGGTATGAAAGTATTGTGCCATGCCTATGCAGTGCCAATGGAGGCCAGAAGAGGACATTGGATCCCCTAAAACTGGAGTTATAACTTGTGAGCCTCCATATGGGTGCTAGGAATTAAACTCAGGTTCTATGAAAGAGTAGCCTGTGCTCATAACCACTACCACTAAGCCATCTCTTCAGCCTTCAAAGTATATTTTCTTAAGAAGTAATATTTCAAAGAACTCATTTAGAGTAGTATATTAATGGCAATTTTATAATAGGTAAAATGAACAAAATACATAAAAACAAAACTTTGACTCACAGATTAGGTATTGTATGTGTTCATCCTCACAACTGCAAGTTTGTCCAGCTTCAGTCATTGCTTAGTCAAGAACACATAGAAATCTGAATGCTGCAGATGCTCTTAGTTCTCATACATCTTATATGCATTCAGATTCACACATTTTCTACCTTACTTCATTTAAAATACTAAATGCTTTAACATATGACATCATTTAAATTTTAAGTCAGAACCTTTCAGTTAAATAATTTTTAAGATGGAAATAGCCTAAATGTTTAATGCCTTCAGATTTATGCTTTGCTCCATTTTCTTCACAAAATGCAGCTATTTTTCTACTTATGAAAGTATCTTCAGACCTTGGAAAAAGGCAGCAGACTGATCACATGTATTATTTACCAACCACCAACTGTACTCAATTAAATTTTATCAACAAAATCTTATTGAAATTGAACTTTAAAATTCTATAAATGAATAAATAATGGCAGCAGAGGAATCAACAGGGGCCACATAAAAGAAGAATTGACAGATCAGAGTTTTCAAGAGTGTTTATACAGGAAAGGAACTTGTATTAAGAAACAAAAGGAGATGGGATGGAGTTAATACAGGCACATATGTTAGTGCTGTAAATAGTATTTAACAGTGCTGATCTTCCCACTGAGAGATGGAACTCTCCATCTGTTTCAACAAAGGTCCTGGGTCCTAAAATTAAAGTGTACTGATAATGGGGTGTAGGGAGACTCTTTGTAAACATTTTTTTTTGTTTTTTCGAAACAGGGTTTCTCTGTGTAGCTTTGCACCTTTCCTGGAACTTGCTTTGCAGACCAGGCTGGCCTCGAACTCACAGAGATCCGCCTGCCTCTGCCTCCCGAGTGTTGGGATTAAAGGCATGCGCCACCACTGCCAGGCTTTTATAAACATTTTTAAGTTGTCATAGACTAATTATTTGGGTATGAAGTGTAAAGCCAGCTCACACTACCGCAGATGGGCAAAATTCCCCAACTGATGGACACCTACTAAGAACTTAGAATTATAAGATATGTACTTTAAAATACTAGGTTCCTGTCCATAGGAGAAGATAGACCAGAGACAATAAAACCAAACACCTGTTAAAGAAATCCTTAATCAGGAAAAGCCTTGTCTTACACAAAAGAAAATAATAAGAAAAAAAGGCATAAATAATAAAATTTAATTTGTATTCTGAATGAAAGGGTTTGGGGTCCTATTTACATGCAAGTAGCCTGGTTGTTTTCATGGTTGTTGTTGCTGTAACTGTTTTGGAGACACTAGGGATCAAGTGTCCTACATACCAAGGCTCTTACATATGAAACAAGTGCAAAAAATTATGCAAAGTCTCAGTCTCACACGTTTTAGGAAGTGTTAATGACAACAGTGACATCCTGCTGTCAGCCAGCCAACTAAGGAAAAACATGACAAAGTCATTGACTAAAAAGTAGAGACCACAGCATTAAACAAGAATGTTAAAATGATTGAGGAAAACACAACTGAAGACATATGAATGGACTCTGACAAAAGAATAGCTAATGTATTTTGGTATATAAATAGAAAAAACATTTGCAAGCTGTGCAAGCTAATGATTTACTACAAAAATTTTGGCAAAAACATTAAAAACCTGATAACAAAAAGAAGATTCAATGTTATACATATCAGAAAAATGAATATCATGATGATGGCACATACATATATTTAGTATGCTCAGAAATTGGGATTAAATAACTATATAATGTCAATTAACAAGCTAAGTAGTAAATTTATGAATCACATCAATAGTACTGACAAATAAGAAAGAATAAGTTATTGGTATTTGTAACTATATGGATGAATCCCAAAATTCACAAATGATATTGTGAATCCTGATAATACTTGATGACAATATGATCCAAATAAAAACTATTTAATGTATGATTTATTGATACAAAATTCTAATAAAAACAACAAATCTTCCATCAGTGGTTGCCTGGTGAAAAGAGATGGTTAGATAAAAGATATCCTGAGTATAGTGATGAAATCAGGGTGGGGTGAGTGTGCAAAGAAATGTGTTTAAGAACATATGCATAAATATATGTGACAAAAATTGCATGACCCATTTGTGTCCAGCTTATTGTTTGTAAACTCTACATCAAGTAGACTGTTTAAAGGCAAAGTAAAAGGATAAATACTCATTCACAATTAAAGTACTGTGCTGGTTTTGATCAGGAGAGAGCTGCTTGCACTTGGCAAATACCTTCTGCAAATAAGAACCTGCACTTGATCTCACAGCTAAGAGGGAAGGCTGTTTTCCCACTAAGGTCTGGGGAAAGCAACCATGTGTTCTACTGCTATCTTTATTCATGTAGTGCTGGAAATTTGAGCTACTGAACAGGCAAAGCAACAAGATTAAAAAGCATGCATATCAGAAATGAAGAAATAATCTGGCCCCTTTGCAGACAATATGACTCCCTACATTGAAAATCACATAAATGGTAGCATACACCTTGAATCCCAGCACTTTGGAGGCAGAGGTAGGTGCTTCTCTGAGTTAGAGGCCAACCTGGTCTACAGGGGGCAGCCAGGGCTGCACAGAGAGACCCTGTCTTTAAAAAGCAAAGAAAAATCACACAGTACCTATGGAAAAAAACTGCAAAGAATTCTTATGCTAAACAGCAAAAGCCCTCCCAGTAAAAAGAAAATTTGAGAAAAGTGGGTCTTATCAAAGCATAAACTTTTGTTCTCTGAGAGCCAACATGAAAGGTCCAAAATCACGAGCTATGAACTTGGAGAAATCATTTGCAATCCATATCTCTGACAAAGCTGTATTACACAGACAATAGTAAGAACTCTAAAACTCAATAGGACTACAATGATCCAAATAAAATAGGGCAAAAGATGGACAAGCAGTTCAGTATTGAGGAGACATGGGTGGCGAATTACTTCAGGGGGAAAATAATCAGGGTCTATAGCTGTGGCTCAGTCTGGAGCACTAGATAGATAGATGCTGTTCCAAAACACCCAGGTTCAGGTCCCAGAGCCCACATTGCAGCTCACAACTGCCTGTAACTCCACTTCCAAGCAATCCAATACCCTTTTCTGGCTTCTGTGGGCAGCAGGCATGCACATTGTTGTGCAGACATACATACAAGCAAAACATACACACACACACACACACACACACACACACACACACATTTCTTAATTAAAATGCTGAGTTGTGGTTCCAGTCCCAAGGCATACATCTACAATGCGACATCCACACCCAAGGCTCAGGGATCATTGAGGAAGTGGGGGACAAAAAGATTATAAGAACCAGGGGATCAGGGAGTTTGCTGTGAGATTAAGTCTCCCAGAGATGTCAGAAGCTACATCCATAAAGTTTCACTAACATGACTGCCTGAACATGAGTTGAATTGGGACAAAACCAATAAACATGCCAAAGTGGGTAGGGGAATGGACATGGGACTTCAACCCTCCACAAAGAACTTTTGCAACTAAGGAACACTGAGAGTATGATAAATAGTCTTCCTAAGTAAAGAGCACACCAAGTGGTTATCCAATACCAAAGCCAGCCTTGAAAACATACATGCAAGTAATATTACACAGACTGAGCAGGTTGTATTTAGCAATATCTACATATACAATATACATACATAATGCAATAACACTTAGTGAAAAAAGAGACCATGAGTTTGAAAGAGAACAAGGAGAAGTATATGGGAGGTCTTGGAGACAGGAAAGGAAAGAGAAAGATGTAATTATATTATAATATCAAAAAATGAAAGAAATAATGTTAAAAAGGAAAAAAACATTATATAAAAACAAAATAAACTTCTCAGTGACAAAAGGGAAGAAAACTGTTGACACACACAGAGTCCTTGACGAAATTTCAGAAAATTGTGCTATAATAATCATAAGTTTATATTGTAACATCAGAGTAATTCATCATTAAACAGCATTTATTTATGGCTTTGAATGAATTCTTGTTTGGTTCTGCTATGTATGGCTTTGCAGTAAGTGATGCTTCAATGAGTATACAGAGATGTGGGATGATTCTGGGATAAATCAGGTGATTTCTCAGTTCTTCATGTCAATACTAAATGAAATGAAAATGTCTAAAAACATTGTATAATCTCATAAAGGTCATCACATGCCTTGTATTACAATTGCTCCAAGCAAATGGTAGGATTTTCAAGTCATTAGAAGATTCATGTCAAAAAGGACTTTTTAAAGCGTGTTTCTAAAATGAGAATCTACAATAAAACTACTCAAATTTTAATGCTAAAATCCTGTTTTCCTTTCAGACCCAGGGTGGGTTCCCAGCGCCTGCATGGCAGCTGACAACTGTCTGTAACTTCAGTTCCAGGGGACTCGACATCCTTTTGTGTCCTCTATGGGCACAAGGCATGCAAGTAATGCACAGGCATAAATGCAAGCAAATATCTCATATATATAAATTTTTTTAATTATAAAAAAATCTTCAGTGATAAAAAGGAACTAAACTCTTGGCACTCAAAGCAGAGCTCTAGATTTTGTCTCCATTTTAAAAGAGAAAGAGAGAAAGAGCATAAGAAATGAATTTGTTTAATAAAAAAAAAAAACTTCATCCGCAGGCACATACAGTGAAGCAAACATTACTGTAACTGAGACTGTTGTACCCAGAGTCCTCCAAAGACCACCAAGAGACCAAATGTGATGCAAAAGCAAAGAGTCCTTTTTATTGGCAATTAAGTCAGGACTGTCCGTCCATCTGATACAGCACCAGAGCAGGAGAGACCCTGAGTAGCAATGGGACAGGGTTTTTATGGCAAGGGGGCTTGGGGTCTACAGACTACATAGGAACAGACTCAGGATTGGTTTATGTGAGCAGTATCATGTTAATAACTTTGAATTGGCTAGAGTCAGTTGGGGGTTACAGTTATCCATATTTGAACAGTCCCAGACAAGTCCCAGGTTTTGTCCTTGAGCTGCCATGGAGGCTGACTGACCTAGTACTCACTGATTGCGGGGCCTGACTCAGTGGCCCAGGCTCTGTCCTTGACTCATGCACATAGCTCTAAGTTGGTGAGGGGTCCCAGACAGTAAACAATTGGTTGAACCTTGAGTGGTCAGAGTACATGTGGAAAGGGAGCTACTGCAAGGACTATGCCTTTTGTTCATGGCCCTCCCAGAAACTACTTGCTCAAGTCTCAGGAAACTGAAATTGAGGCCTGATCTCTGAGAGAAGACTGAGCAGCCTGTTATGGCATCTGCTTAGTCCTTTCAAGACAGAATCTAACACCACAATTCTATTGTCACTGTTTTCCTTATGATTGTCTTACCTCCTCCCTATGTTTCAGTTGAGGTCCTTTAGTTTAATATAACCTCTCTTTGGATTCTTAAGTCACAGTTAAAATAATCTTTTCCTTGCAGCAAAGTTTCAATTATTAATTTTCAGACCTCCCCAAACAAATTCATGATCGTGCCTGTTTTCTACTGTGCATTCTCTATACATCCTTTATTTTAAAAGCTGCTCTTAGGGATATAATACTGTACCCCACAGTGTTTCCTTAGCAACTTCTGCAGTGCCCCAGGCTCCAGGTCTTAATTCCACCACATGCTGAACTTTTAAAAAGTCTAACATGTCTAAACCTCGAGCTTTCATGTATACTAAATGCAGCACGTTTTCAGGCTTTCCAATGGGTGCCTATAATAGCTTCTGTTAGTAGCTGCAGATAGAAGAAAAACAAGCTCCCCACAAAAAGGCAATGACAGAGTGGTCTCACAAGAACAAATGAATTACCATTCTTCCGAATTTAACATCTAAATCCTCTTTAAAACATCCACTGTGTTGGATCCTCATTTAAACCTTTTTTTGTACTCTGTCCAAGTGAAGAATTGCTGTCATCTGAATAGCATTATCTGTACCTCCCATAGATAACCGAGGACGGTTACTTTCTGAGCCCCTTAATCCAAACCATAGGAACGTTTCGTAGTTAAATTCAGTCAAATGCTTTTAAACTTTCATATATATAATTCCATGACAATGGTTCTGAAACACGTTGGTTGGATTCTCTTGTATTTATTGCATTTCAAAGGGAAAATGTGGAAAATACGAGAAACATTATATTCTATTATTAATTTATGATGGTATTAGCATTATCAATTTATACATGAAAATAAAACAATGGGTGTTTTTTCATATTAGACACTCAGGAGAAGCAGCTATTTCTATCTGTAACAGCATGTGGATATTGATTACACTGGTCCTAATATTAAGCCTGTTTCTCCTGTATCCATAAAGCCACTCTTGTTTCTGTGTCCAGGGAGATGAGGAACTTACAAGGTGACCCATGTGTGTTCAAATCCCAAGGTCCAGCCTTTCCTTTAACAAATGAATCTCTCTTCTCCTGTGTCAATATTACGACTGAGAAGTATAAGTGTGCCGATTACTAGGGGTATAAAAGTAGTACTCTGGGTCTGGAGAGACGGCTCAGCAATTAAGGGCAAGTACTGCTCTTGCAGAGGATCCAGGTTTGGTACTTAGCACCCACATGAAAGGTCTTAACTTCTGAGAGCTGCACTTCCCGGGAATCAGACATCCTCTTCTGACCTCAGCAGGCACGAGGCATGTATGTGGTGCACACTTATATACATGTAGGCAAAACAGCCAAAGACATTAAAATATAAAAATAAATGGAAAGTAGTATTATGCACATATTTCAAAGGACTATGAAGGCCTTTTTAACTAAAGGCTTTTCAACACATTGTTTACAAAGAACAAATGTTTTTTCCTTAACTAAGTAGATGTGTTAA